>NW_027556180.1:119483648-120888199 GCF_003287225.1 Phascolarctos cinereus | reverse complement strand
GCCATTGTTATGGGTTTTTTTTCTTTGAACTCTAGTTATTTATGCATGCTTCTTATACTGTGACTAGATTGTGCTCCTGCAGGGCAGGGAGTACACTTTATTTCAGGCTTGTATACTCTGCACCTAACAAAAAGGCCTCATGCACAGGCAGGGGTGTGCTGGAGCCAGCTTGCAACTGGAGAGAGCCGACTGTTAAGTTTTCAAGGTGAGCACTTACACTTCAGGAATCAACAAATACTGATAGGGCTGTATTTAGTATTTGTTGTTGACGGTCTAGTTTAGAAAGTTATGTAAGTTAACTACAGTTTAACTTAAAAGTGTGTCCTGCATACACTTTTTTTTTCCAGAAAGCTGATTATTAAACATTTATACAGTGCTCAATTAATGCTTATTAAAACAGATTTGTTAAAGAAATAAAATGAAATCCACTTCTTCCAAGAAGGATGGGCAAATTACATCCAGCATCTGAGAGCATATGAGGAATTTGGGGGAAGTTCTAAAGAAGCCTCTCTCTTATGTCACCTTTCTGATACGGAAAGTAGCTTCATTTGAGCTGAATGTGAGCACTGAAATGTGCTCACTGAAAGTGAGCAGAGACATAATGAGATAAGAATATCTTTTAAAATCTGTCTGCAATCAATAAAGCACAATCTTTGATGCTGGGAAATAACAGGAACAGATGGAACAATAAGATTTGGGGAAAAGAGAGAGAGGAAAGGGAAGAGAAGGAAGAAAGAGGAGGAGGAGAAGGAGGAAGAGAGGGAGGCAGAAAGGAGAAGGAAAGGGAGAATGCAGGAACAAGGGGAAGGAAAAGGAGGGAAAGGAGATGATAAAAGGAAGAGTAAGGGAAAAAGGAAAGGGGAAAGAAGAAAAAAGAAGGGAGAAAGAAAGGACTGAGGAACAAGAAGAGGCAGGAGAAGCAGAAGAGAGACAAGAAATGGGAAGAGGAGAGAAAGAGGAAGGAGAAAAGAGAAAAAGGAAAGAGAAAGAGAGAAGGAAAAGAGGGGAAAGGCAGGGGAAGGGCAGAAAGGGTGAAAGAGTTTGTCATTTAGAAAACCCAAGCATTAATATGACTACCGCTACTACCACTGTAGAATTTAACAATTGGAAGCATATTCAAGCATAGTATTTGCACTTGAAGTGTTGAAGTGTTCTCTGACAAAAGCCTTGTCAATGTTCTTCTTTGCAAAGGTATGAAAGAAAGAAAATACATGGGTAGTGACACCATCATATTGATCGAGCAAGTCCCTGAAAGATCTGAGATTAGAATTTATGAATTCTAATCTTGCCCAACTCTTGGGGCCATTGCTAAGCAGAGATTGTACTTTGCTGGTACTTTGGTAGAGCTTTGGATCTGGGCCAAAACCTTTTCACATTTTCATCAGCAAAATTATATTTTGCATTTTATTTCTGTCCATCCACTCTTACATCATATGATACACTTGGGGGGGGGGGTGGGTTTCGGCGGGGGGGTTCTTTTATAAACCACTATATAATCAGTTTTTCTTTGTTGTACGGCTTCTGCTTCTGCTGCTGTAGCTATAAATTTTGGGCAAAGTTCTGTTGCTCTCACAAAATAATACTTGGCTTCTCTCAATCTATAATCCACTCCACGTTTATGATATGAATTATGTCATCTGTAATATGTTCAGAGTTTTGGAGAGCATTCAGAGGTCTACTGAGGACCAATAAACCCTTTCCTTTGCTTTTTGTTTTGATTATGCGTGCTGCTTGAATGTGTTTTTTTTTCCCTCTTAGGAATGTCATAATCCTCATCTCTTTTAATGAGAACACTGGTATTTTCCTCATTTTTCCCCACTTAAATGTTGTCTCTTCACTCCTTCCTCTTGATGAAGTTATTAACATTGAATTTATAGGGATTCTTTCCTCAACTTACTCTAGAATTTTTCCTATGATTTCAAACTGTCATTTGCAACCCACATTCCATTCTTCATAACCAGGCCATTCAAAGGCTTTCTTTTTTTGTCAAAGTCAAAGTTACATATCTTCTAAATTCCATACCTATAACTGCAGGGTGCTATGGGAAGATTGCTGACTCTGAAGCCAAAGGCCTCAAGTTCAAATGCTCTCCCACTGATTACAAACTATGGGACCTTGGATGAGTTATCTGATATCACTGTGCCTCAGTTTCTTCATATATAAAATGAGGGCGTTGGATCTTATGGCCTCTTAAGTTTTAAGGTTCCTTCTAGCTCTAAATGTATGATTCCATCATCCTGTTTCAGAAAACAAACTAGTTAAACCCTTCTAGCTCTCCATTATGTTCATTTTCTTTAACACGTATGAGATTTAAAAGTTTGAAGTCATTTTACCTGACTTCCCTCAACTCCCCTCCATTAACTTTATCCTCTTAAGCCTAAAATGAAAAGGACGAAACTAGATGATATCTAAGGTGACTTGCAGATCATATGGCCAACATTTAGCAGACTAGACATTTTCTCCAGTCTTCATTAACTCTCTAAAAACTCACGAAAAGAGAAATTTTGTGCAGAGGAAAAGCAGGCAGACACCATGACATCAAGTACATAACTTGAACCACAGTCTTGTGCTTTGGGAGACACTCAGTAATTTTTTCCTTTTGCTCTTCAGGCTCTATTGGCATATTTTATCCTGGCCCTCAGTCTGGGGCAATAAGCAGAAGAACTCAGCTCTGTCCATCGCCCTTGAGAGGGTGATACAGGAAAGCTGGCAACACATTCTACTTAAGGCAAGGCAGCATTCTACCCAATTTGGGTCAGCAACACTCAATGAGAAAAGTAAAGAACAGAGGGAAACGAGGCAGGATGTTAGTGTGCCTGCATGTGGGGCTGCACCAGGCCTGAAGGGAAATGGACTGGCACCCAATTGGGACCAGTTCTGTGTCCCACCATCCCATCCCTTAGTTCTGTAACAATGGAGGAAGCTGAGACTGCTTTAAGGTACAGCCCCAGAAGAACTTGCCATCAAAGGGTAAAGATGTCAGAAAATAAACATTGGAGGGAAAAAAACCTAAAGCTAGATGGTCTCTAAAGTTCCTTCCAGATCTGAAATTCAATAAGTATGATTTGTGAACCCCTCAAGCTAGGAATATATAAGTTTGGAACAGAGTCTGATAGTTGGAAGGAACTTCAGAAGTATTCTAGTTGTACCCATGTCTGAACAAACCCTCCCCCCCACACACACACAGCACATGCAGTTAAGTGGTGTAGTGCATAGAGCACCAGGCCTGGAGTCAGGAAGATCTGTCCTCAGACACTTAATAGCTAAGTAACTCTTGGCAAGTCACTTAGGCCTGTTTGCCTCAGTTTCCTCATGTGGAAAATGAGCTAGAGAAGGAAATGGTAAACCACTCCAGTATCTTCGCCAAGAAAACCCCAAATGGGGTCCACAAAGAGTCAGAAATGACTGAACAACAACAACACAGTGTATGCAATCAATGGTCATCTGGCATTTGCTTAAAGACCTCCCATGAAAGAAAAATCATTAGATAGATAGATAGAGATTTATTAAGTACTTTCTATGTATCTGGCACTATGTTGACTGCTAAGGATAAAAATGTAAGCAAGACAGTCGCTGTGCTCAAGGAGTTTATATTATAAAAGGAAGAAAATATATAAAAGGGTGGTAGAATGTGAATGGGTAGAAGTAAGTACCCATGGTGGAGAGATATCCAGGAAGTGTCATGGTGGTGGGGCGGCAGGCAAAGGCAAAAAGTTCACCAATGGAGCCAAAGTACCCAATGCCCATGACTTCCTTGAATAATCCTATCAAAATAATAAAATAAGCGGTGTCTGGTATGTCTTGTTCTTGAGGAACCCATGCTCTTTCTTAATAATTACCACTTCTCTGCCTTTGACAAAATACAGCACCCATTCCTATCATAAACACGAAGAAGCACAGGAATAAATGGAGTCTTTCTTTTTTTTTTTTGAGGGGGAGGCAATTGGGGTTAAGTGACTTGCCCAGAGTCACACAGCTAGGAATTGTCTGGTCTGAGTCAGGATTTGAACTCAGGTCCTCCTGAATCCAGGGCCGGTGCTGTGTCCACTGCACCACCTAGCTGCCCCAAGTCTTTCTTAAAACAATAAGTAATAACAACCTAAAATCAGAGGCACGCATTTTCTGTAATGAGGATAAACTTGAAGCCTTCTCAGTAATATCAGGAATCAAGTAATGATGTCCATTATGACTACTATTATTAAACATTGTACCAGAATCACTAGCTACAGTAATAAGATAAGAAAAAGAAATTGAAGGAATAAAAATAGGCAGTGAAGAAACCAACTATCACTCTTTGCAGATGATATGATGGCATGCTTAGAGAACCTTAGATAACTACAAAAACTAGTTGAAACAATGAACAACCTCAGCAAAATTGCAGGATACAAACAACACACATAAATCATTAATTTCTATATACTACCAACAAAACCCAGGAGCAAGAAATAGAAAGAGAAATTACATTTAAAATAACTGCAGACAATATAAAATACTATCTGCCAAGACAAACTCAAGGATTATATGAACATAGTTACAACACTTTTCACACAAATAAAGACAGACCTAAACAACTGAAGAAATATTAACTGCTCATGGATAGGCTGAGTCAAAATTGATGAAAATACTACCTGTGCCCCTAAGGATTTCAATTTCCTGCCTACGTCTCGATATAATACAAACAATTCTTTGATTTTAATTAAAGTATGCCAAGTTATTCCAAAGCTTTCTGGATATCTATGTGGGTGTTTTTGCCAGAAAATGCTACAGATACTATGATACTACAATACTAGAGTTGGCAAAAAAAAAAAATCTGTAAGAAAATTTAGTAAAGTTGGCTATTGAGGGGCAGAGCCAAGATGGCAGAAAAAAGGACGGGACTTACCTGAGCTCTCCCAAATTCCCCTCTAAACAGTTAGAAAATAACATCTCAAAATGAATTCTGGAGCAGCAGAATCAACAAAAGGGTGGAGTGAAATAATATTCCAACTCAAGACATCTTAGAAGGTCAATAGGAAATATCTGTAGCACAAAGATGAGAGTGGAGCTCAATCCAACACAGGCTGTGCCAGGACAGGCCACACCATACCAAGCCAGCAGCAGGCCTTGGGGGCACCTGAATCAGCAGCAGCAGCTTCCAGAGCTCTCAGCCCACAGACAGTAAGAGAGTCAGATAAATGGTCAGAAGGAAATTACAGGGATGGCATTACTGGCACTAGGTTTAGGACTCTGTTGAATTGCCCATAAGTGGATACAGGTCACAGTCCCAGGGCAAGGAAGAGAACTAGCACAACAGAGCATGAAATCTATTTTGTAGGTCAGTTGTTTTTCCAATGAGATATTTCATATTTTTCTTTTATTTTTGTATTCTTTTGTTTGATTGTTTCATGATGTCTCATTAGCTTCCACTTGCCCGATTCTAATTCTTAAGGAATTATTTGCTTTAGTGAGTTTTTGCATTTGGGCAATTCTACTTTTTAAGGAGTTCTTTTCTTTATTGAATTTTTGTACTTCTTTTTCTATGTGGCCAGTTATGCTTTTTAGTTCTTCTCTTCTGCAAATTTTTATCTATCTTTTTTCCATTTGGTCAATTCTGCTTTTTAAGGACTTCTCTCCAGTGTATTTTTGTGACTCTTTTACCATCTGGCCTATTCTATTTTTAAGGTATCATTTTCTTCAGTAGTTTTTGTGCCTCCTTTAACAAGCTGTTGACTCGTTTTTTTTTTTGTCATGATTTTCTTACATCATTCTCATTTATTTTTCTTTTCCTCTCTTATTTGGTTTTTAAAATCCTTTTCAAGCTCTTCAAGGATTTTTTTGGGGCCTGCCCAATTCACATTTTCTTTGAGGCTTTGGATATACCAGTTTTGACACTGTTGTCTTCCGGGGGCAGCTAGGTGGAACAGTGGATAGAGCACTGGCCCTGGATTCAGGAGGACCTGAGTTCAAATCCAGTCTCAGACACATAACACTTACAAGCTGTGTGACCCTGGGCAAGTCACTTAACCCCATTGCCTAACCAAAAAAAAAGAAAAAAAAAAAGACATTGTTGTCTTTGGAGCTTGTGTTTTGATCTTAACTTTATATGGCCAGGTGTTTTTTGTGTTGTTTGTTAATTTTTCCACCCTATTTCTTGACTTTAACATGACTAATATGGAAATATGCTTGGCATGATGACATATGTATAACCTATGTGAAATTGTTTGCCTTCTCAAGGAGTAGGGAGGAAGGAAAATAATTTGGAATCCAAAATTTAAAAAAAAAACAAATGTGAAAAATTATTTACATGTAATTTGGAAAAAAAACAAAATTTTCAAATTTTAAAAAGGAGTTACTTATCATACAAATATGTTGAGATAGCCACTTTAATTTGTGTATATGCATATGTTTGCACATACTAACATCAAAGATAAGTTCATAGGCAGGGATAAACTCCTGTGACAAGAATTGATGATTTTATCTATTGAGGTTTTCACTTTTCATCTGCAGATTGTAACACCTTCATGATGTAGTTAATAGTTTTGTAAGTTGATATGGCCAAAATAAATACTTACCTAACAGCCAATCTAGTGGCGAAACATCTTTCAGAACTTAAGGAGGCTATTTCTCAAGCATTGAGTCTATACCCTGGCCTCTCTGGCTCATAGGATCAGCTAAGAGTAATATTCCTATGGCATAAACTTTAAGAACCCAGAGTCATTTTCACACTACAATAAGCTATCAGAATAAATCTCTAGTGGAGGATTTAACTCACACTACACTATTCGGTTTTCTTCTTGGTTATTGGATTGATATCAAATGTTTTGTCCCTTTTCAGAGAGTTATATTCTCTTGGCAAAGGATAAGTTCAGTCACCTGCTTGGTTATTTTTGCCTGAAATCTCCATAATTGTAATTTGAAAAGCTATGTAATATGGTGGTGGTGTGTCTGTGTGTTCCATCTTAATTCATTTGTAGATTACAGAATTACAGGAAAAATTGATTTCTGTACTTGGGCTCGCAAGAATCATGAGGTCAGGCTAAAGTGCATATGTTTCAATTATAAAATAAACAAAAAAGGGAGGGAACATGGTTTGTTGTTGTTTTGTTGTTTTTAGATTATAAATGTCTTCTTATCAGCTGACAGATTCCATATTGCTGCACTCCAATGATAACCTACCCTCCACCAAAAGTCTCTAATTAGGTGATAATTATCTCAATATAGATGGAATACAAGAGGGTCACCTTGACAACTAAATAAGAAATAAAAATAAGGAAAATGTGTTTCCAAAGCCTAATTCTGCTTATGTAAACATTGAGAATGTAAATTCATCTGAACACATGGAGTTCATTGGCCTCTCATTCTGTTTTTATGGGGTAGTTGTGACCAATAAGAATTAGTCTTTTCCTGCTACCTTATCAGGTAACTCCAGTATGTCAAGGATTGCCCTTCTGCGAGCTGCTACTCAACACACATTCAGCGATGGCTTCTTAGATGAATCTCCTCTAAGTTAGCTGCACTAAATTTATGCTGAAGTATCCTCTGCATAGATCCTGTCCAAAAAGTTCTGTCATTAGTAAAAAGTGTCCCCAAGGGTACATAATAACAGCAGTACATTATTCATCCAAACAAAGAAAACAACAGTGCAAAAGAACCTCATGGTGCCCAATTGAGTGGGTTAATAGTACAAAGACAGATGGCAGCACACCAACCAACACTCACCAGGGAGCATGAATGGAATCTGTAGAAGGAAACTCCAGGACCACCACTGGCAGTAAAGGAGTCTTTGTTGCTTGCATGGCAAAGAATGACAAAACGATATACAAGAATAAGGATAACACCATGCCAGCCAACAGATCATTTTGTGAACATTTGAATGGCTGGCATCAGCTTACCTCATTGAAGAAGAGCCAGCACCACCAGATTGTCACAATAGCTGTCCAGGACTTTCAGCCAAAAAGAATCAGGGAAGCTCATTTCTTATATTCTCTCTGGCTCAATTGCATACTAAAATGCTTCAGCAAAAGTAAGAAGAATCACTTATTGATTTTCATTCATCTCATAGTCAATGACAAAGACAGGACTCTTTAAACTCCAAGTCCACTATTGTGTCCACCATACTATTCTTAGCCCCACAATATTCTTCAGAAATTAAAATTAGATTATAATGACAATTAAATTATTAATTAGAAAGATTGCCCCAGATTAAACTACCCCCTTCCCATTGCAGTTCTGCTACCAATTCCTCTGATCCCTATCACCACCTAAGCATACTGATTGTCCTCTGATTCCTGCCAACCAATAAGAGTTCAGCCTAATTTCCACTCAGGCACACTCTGCCCCCTCCTTTCTGAAAGCATAGTTCCCATGTAAATAACTATCCTGCAAAACTTTTTTTGACCTAGTATTATTACTTTGTAGGATCTTTTAATGACATTCTGGTCAATAACAGAGGCAGATAGATGGTGCAGTAGATAAAGTGTCATGTCTGAAATCAGGAAGACTCATCTTCATGAATTCAAATCTGGCCCCAGACATTTACCCTGAACAAGTCACTTCACCCTGTCTGCCTCAGTTTCCTCTTCTGTAAAATGAGTAGGAGAGGGAAATGGCAAACCACTGCAGTATCTTTGCTAAGAAAACCCCAAAAGGGGTCATAAAGAGTCAGAATGACAAAAATGACTGAACAATAACAATAATTTATTAAGCACCTACTATATATTAAGTACTTTGCTAGATTCAAGGCATAAAAAAATAAAAAATCATATCATCACTACTGCTGAATATGACTACCACCTCCTTATAGTAGCTAGCCAGAAAGCAAGGGGTAGAGAAGTGAATCAGTAATGAGAAAGTACAGGCAGTAAGTGCAGAGTATGATTTGTTAGGAGTTTTAACTATGAAAAAAAGGATAGAGAAAGAGAAGTAATTAGGAATGTATGTATTTACCCAATGATTACTCATATTCTTTGGAGCTTCACTTCCCTATCTGTCCTGTGCTCCTGCCCTTCTCTCACACTATCCCATCAGTTTCCTGATTTCAGTCCCAGAGTCAAAGATTTAACTGCTTCCACTTTAGTCTCTAGAAATTACTTACCTCCCATGGGTCCCACTATTGCCCTCAAAACCTGCTGAACTCCCTAGCAGAACTGACAAGGTTTTTTTTTTCTACCTTTCCTACCTACATTCACTACCTTTGATAAGAGTCTCTGTGTTGCCACCACTGTTACCCCACTGCATTTGGTTTGGAACAAGGGTCAGCTTTTCCATATTGCCCTGCAAGATCAAATAAACTCTTCATAGTCCCACAAAATTTTCCCAGGAATCATAGTTTCCCTTTATTGGCCCAAGAGAAGGGGCTATAAATGAACTGGCATGAAAGAGGAACAGATAAAAGTGTCTGAATTCGTTTGGCCACCCCATATCTTCTGGGCAGCTGCCTTTATAGCTCCCTTTCTTTCATCACCATAACCAGGGCACACCCTTACTCAGAAATCTGTAGGCCAGTAGATAGTCTAGTGTCTTAATTTCTGATTCAAGGCCCCACCCAGAGCATCCTTACCTGGCACAGATATATTTTTTTTCCATCCAATAAAAAAAAATATGGTCTTCACTTCCCTTCATTTCTGCCCCCCTCAGCTTTCCATATATATGTTATATGTATTTGTGGGTTGGGGAAGTGACTTAGACGTCTCCAGGTTAAGAGCTTTGCTTCAATACAACCTCCTGTCTGATGGTATTAGTGACTGATAAACTGCTTGGTCAAGATTCAATTGGTCCCTCTCCTCAGTAATAGCTGACATTGTCCTGGGCCTACCATGGCAGCATCCCTATGTGATCTATTTGTCTCTATGGCACAGACATTGAAACTATCAGGCAGATTGCCCAGTACTCTAATGCTCCCTCTAAGTAGTGAGTAGGAATGTCCCAAAGATCATTGAAAGTTAAATATATAAGCCTTTGGGCCATCAATCCAAAGCTCTTGTGCCTTTCAGCCACTGAAAGATTAAGAATGAGTGATTCCAGCATTTAAGAAGGCCTAGGGTTTGTTTTAAGTCTCTTTAATGATCTTATGACAGGAAGAGAAAATCACTCTGTATTTCCTGAAGTGAACCTCATCTCTCAAACCTGTGGGTCAGCCATTTCAGTGACAGCAACTTGGGATAGTAAGCATATCTGCAGGAGAAAACAAAATGAGCATATGAATATAGAAGTCAAAAATGCCACCTAAGCCATTTGTCATAGAAAGCAGAAAAGGTATCTTAATGAAGGCCCTTTTAACTGTAAAACTTTGCAAAGTAACTTAAAAAAAAACACTTAAAGTGTTGGGGTTTTTTTAATCATTACGTCCCTTATCCCAAAAACAAGGTTTGAGCGTGAGTGACATTGTTCTGACTATAGACCCTCCTTAGTGAGATCTGTAGACACTCAGAAAAGATCAGCCTAACAATCCATACAGGAAAAATCAAGTGGATGAAGAATACCTACTCATCGAATCATGACATATACAGAAATGTCAATCCATTGTATCAGTCAATTAGTCAGGATTGAGGCAGATGCCACATAAGGACAATGATCAGGGCCCAGAATTATACCAAATAGGCTACAGAACATTTGGAGAATTGTGCAGAAACTTCAGTGATTGTCAAGCTTCTCCCTTCATTACCCAGCTGAAGTCCAGAAAGGTTATGTAGCTTGTTCAAAGTTACACAAGTAGTAAGAGTGGAGAATTGAACCCAAATCCATTAACTTTTCCATGTTGCATTGTATCTCACTTATGATTGGGAAAGGAGGTGGGCTGGTCACATAGGGAAATTAAAGAACAACAGATGGACCCACAAAATGCTGAAAGACCTAGAGGAAGGTCTTCAGTGCTTTGGATAGATTATCCCTGAAAGTCTTTAAGGATAATAACCACATACAATGAGTGGGCTCTGTCAGTAGTGATCTGCACTGATGCAGAGATTACCCACACCAGTGAGGTCACAAGTATATCAAAGAATGGAAGCGTCTTTTCCTCAGAGAAGGATGACTAGTATGAAAACATGCAACTTAAGCACTTTAGAAAAATTGTGAGTGATAATGATTTCTGTTTACAAAGAGCAGAAGTGATGAAAATCACTGAAATTGAACTTAAAAATTTAATTTTGAAAGACTGATTTGCCTCTTTTTTAATGTGTGGGTCAAGGTTTAGGTTCAATACCTAATGAATATAAATCATCAATCAAATAATCAATAGAGAAAGCCTGAATGAAGACTTTTGTTCATAATTCAATGGTCTGTTTTCTAAAGCAGTTACAGCCTTCATTAGATGAAACTGGCTCCAATTTTCTTATTTATTCATTCATTCAACAACCATTTATCAGATGCCTTCCATAGTATTGCAAAGCACTGTGTAACAGGGAAGATACACATATAAACCAGACCTGTCCCACCCTCAAGAAGACACAAACCAGTGATAAATCATATTCCTCTTTACTCCTTTTCCCCAAAGCTAATATTAGATTTTTAATATTCTTTCTACTGTGCTGAGTCCCTGTTACTAAGGAATAATCAACAAACTTACTTATTAAAGGTATGCAGTCCTAAATTATAGTTGTTATACAGTTTAGAAGTATAGTTTAGCTATAATAGAGAAGAGAAAGAGAAAGAGAGGGGAGAAGAGAGGGGTGAGGGGGAGAGAGAAAAGCAAGGGAATGAGAGAGAGAGAGAGAAGGAGGGAAAGAAAAAGGGAAGGGGAGAGAGGGGGGGGGATTCACACTCCTCTTTGAGACAGAATTCAGATAAGCCAAACAATATCTCAAGGAAGATAGTTTGCTGAATAGTGAAGCCAAAATGACCCAGAACTGTTTCCTCCTGTTCCCACATAAACCAATATTAAGAAATTAGTGTATATTTCATTTTTAGAGTACATTATTCAAAAATCCAGCTTGAATTTCAAGACCATGTGTAATATTTATGTAGCAAAATCAGGAAAGGAAATGAAACAAGTCATTATAACAGTATTTTTTTAATCACACAATGCCTGTAGGAATATAATAGCCATTTTGGATTCCTCAGTAGCATGCAAATACAGAGCACACAAATGGAATTACATATTGTTTCATTAAAATTTATCTTTTTTTAATCAAAGGTATTTAGAGCATCAATGTTCTAGCCAAAATGCTTCTGACTTCATAGTTACTGCATTTAAAGGCAAATTTCAGCGCTTGGGGTGAATGATGGTAAGTATATGTTTTGCATTACAAGGTGCAAAGGAATTGAGTCTATAGTCAGCAGCAGACACTGGAATCCCATTCTACACAGATTTAAAAAGACACAGCTGGGAAATGAAAGCAGCCAACACGAGGCTTCCATGGTTTCCCAGAATTAGCTGTGTAACTTGTTAGATGGGTGGTTATCTTTGACTTTCATGCTAGCTCTATCGGAAAGCCAGGGGGAGGGAATGGATGGACTGCAGCATAGCGTGGAGGAAAGGATGCTAGATTTGGAGTCAGAAGATTTTGCTTCAAGTCCTACTTCTCCCATTTGCAATCGTTATAACTCTGGGAAAGCCAACTTATTTGGACCTCAGTTTCCTAATTTGAAAAATGAGGAGGTTAGACTAGATGACCTCTAAGGTCTCTCTCTGCTAGCTCCAAATCTATGATCCTATGTCACTAATGCTATTTCAGCACCACCAGAATTCTTATTGCAGTTTTGGTATACAAGCAGTGAAATACTAGTTAAAAACCTAACCCAAGACCTCCAAAAAGCAATGACATTTTTTTTGAAGAAATAACATGAAACAATATGTTATAGGGGAAAGAACACTGTGCTTGAGAGAAGTAGATCCAAATCTTGGCTCCAACATTTACTACACATGTGATTCTAGGCATCTTGCTTTTAACTCTCAGCCTCAGTTTCCTCATCTGTAAAATAGGGGTGATAATTCCTATACTGTCTACCTCACAGAGGTGTTGTGAGGAATGTGCTATGTAAACCTCAAAGCATGAGTTATTATAGGATGCCTTACAAATTTAAATCATGCCCTTTTTCAAATCTCCAGGCTAGTCTCACCTTTTTCTGACTTTGGTTTCATCCCATATCAACCCCAAGTTATTGGGTTTTTTTCCACAACTTAGTTTTTATTTCATAATCATGAGCTTAACTTTGCAGTCTCGCTAAACTTGGGGAAGGAAAAGGAAATGAAATCCAAAGAGAATTGCAGTAAATGAGAGCACACGGATTATAGGGTATAAAAGCAGACACAGTTTGAGGTTACTCTCCCTAGCTACAAAAAAAATAGTTTGGCACAGCAGAGAACAAAAGAAAACTTACAAGGAAGCAAAGATAGAAAGCTTTGAACACAATGCATAATATTTATTATATAGGCTTTCTTGAAATGGAAATTTATTATTGTATATTTTGAATCCTCTCTTATGTTCTGCTGTACACATGGCAATTTTTTTTCTTTTCTTATTTTGTATTTAAGTTTTAATATTAGAGTTTATGATGTGTTTCTTTTTCTTTTCTTATTATATATTCAAGCTTAAAATAAATTTTAAAAATAAAATTAAAAATAGAATAATGTCAAAAAAAGAAAACTGGTTTGGTGGTTTTGATGTAGATATAGATATTTTAAAAACTTATGAGAGTTGTCCACAGTCCTCATTGATGATTTTCTTGCTGGACTTGCCATCTTGGGATCTGAATCACTCTGTGGCTTCCATGATGTTCAAAGTCAAAGACCATATGCTTGCCGTCTGACCAATCAATGTCAGTAGCACGGATTAAAAAACCAGAACATTAAAACAGATGAAAAAATTAGACATTTATGTTGGGTCCAGTATTTGCCATGGACAAGATGCCAGGAACAGTATGGTTCAGGATGAAATTCTAATCAGCAAATTTCTTCCAAGAGATAGACTTGTCACCAGTGTTATTTTAGTGTGTGAAGTCACCACCCTGGTATGAACCCAGGAATGATTCTGTGAAAGAAGAATATCTGTAATCAAATCACTTCTCTCCAGTGTTCAGAGCATGAAAGTTTTCTGCTGTCTTTGGAATCTTGTTTGCAAATAGCTAGAAAGTAACTAAGACCAGGGGCTTGTTATCAACAGTGATACTGAAATCCACTGTGGGGTTGGCCATGGTTATGGTCCTGTGATGGGGGCTGGCAGAGGTGCTAGAGGTATCAGTAGAAGCCAAGGGATTCTGCTGGCAGCATCTCCTGGTGTGTGCTACCCAATTGTTTTCAAAGTGTGTCTTATTGTCAGTTGTATCTCCTTGATGAGACTATAAGCTTCTTGAGAACAGATTTGTGTATTGCAACTCTTTTTGTACATTCACAGCAAATTAACAGTTTTAGGGGATAAAGAGTGCTTATGAAGAACTTCTTGGTTTTTCTGGGGGATGCTATTCTTTTAAAGTGACTTCAACTGTTCAACTCTCACCATTGTCCCCTATGTGCACTTTTAGTTTTTCCCAGAATGGAAAAACCACAAGAATGTAGGTAGTTGCCTAACTACCTTCAGATTCACATTTATTTTTAGGACGCAAGATGACAAAATGTTCCCTGGCCAAGTTACTTAGCAAGAAAGTTAGCAAGATGGTATTTACTCCCTAGGCAAAGAAGAAAACAAACAGCCCTGTAGTTTCTGAATGAGAGTTCTAATCATATCCTGCCATTGCTGCCTACAGCGATCTGATCAGTAACACTCCTTCCTTCATAAAGAAACAGAGACACAGAAAAGCCAAGAGCAATGCTTATATTACTCCTGGGGCAGAAAAAGAAAATCATAGCAAAATACATTACAGATGTAAGCTCCATCAAGACTCCAAATTACTCTCACATTCTAAACAATTATTATGCACACTCTGATCCTATACACAGATTGGTAAGTTGGTAAGACAAGAGAATGAAAGTTGAGTATTGCTGCCAAGGTGTTAACAAGGTGAGAAGGAAAGAGGGAATTCCAGAGTCGAACATCCTGCTAGACTATATAGTTCTCGTTCTCTCTCTCTCTCTCTCTCTCTCTCTCTCTCTCTCTCTCTCTCTCTCTCTCTCTCTCTCTCTATATATATATATATATATATATATATATATGTATGTATGTATGTATGTATGTATGTATATAATGTGTGTATGTATATGTATGTGTGTATACATATATAATGTATGTATGTATGTGTGTGTATATATATACATATATATAATATACATATATATTATATGTGTGTGTGTGTGTGTATATATATATATACATATATATACATATACATATATATGTATATATATATATATGTGTATATATATATATATGTGTATATATATATATATGATGTTAGAGCCCCACTGTACTCAGAACACATCTGCATAATCTTCAGGATTATAAAAGTCTTCAAGTTCATGTCATATGAATACTGGCTGAAAGAACTAGAGATGTTTAGCCTGAAGAGAAGGAGACTTGGGGAATGTGACTGCTGTCTTCAAGTATTTGATGAGTTGCCAATGTGGACAAGAAAATAGCTGTGTTTTTCTTGGCCCAGAAGACAAAAATAGGAGCAGGGGATGAAAGCTGCAAAGAGCCAAAGGACTGCCTTGAGAGATAAAGGGTTCCTTCTCACTGGAGGTCTTCACACAAAGACTGGATAATTACTTACAAGGTACCTTGTAGAGAAGATTCTTGTTCATCTCTAGGTTAAGATTGATGGCCTTTGAGATCTTTTCCAGTTCTGAGATTGTGCAATTTTATATTGTATTCCCAATGGTAACAACCCAGTTGAGACATCCACACTGCCTCATTACTCTCAAGAAGGTAGAGGGCAGTGTAAACTGGCAACACTGGTCTCCATGTAGACAGAAAGTAGGGAAATGGGAAACAATAATGATGGGGGTATCCTTAGTAACTTGAAATATAAAATCTCTAGACTTTAACCTTTTATAATCTCTGAGTAATTGCTGAACCAATGGAGAGAGACAGACAGAGGGAGACAGAGACCAGGAGATAGAAAGACAGAGAAAAAGAGATTCAATAACAGTAAATATTATTTTCCTCCACTTTATTGACAAGGAAACTGAGTCTCAGAGAAGCTAAGTGACTCACCCAAGGTTACAACTAGTATTAGAAACTGCCATTTTATTCAATTCTCAGTGGATGATACTGTGTGGCTGACTTGACTCAAACCACTTCTCTATACATGTTTTATAGCATATGCTGTGATCATATGAGTGATTTTGCATGATGTTTTTTCTAACCTTTCATAAGGAAGGAAAGAAACAATTACTAAGCACATACTATGTGCCAAGCACTGTACTAAATGCTTTATAAATATTATCTCATGGATCCTCACAACTCTGGGAGGTAGGTGCTATTATTATTCCCATTTGAGAGTTGAGAAAACTGAGGCTAACAGAGGTTAAGTGACTTGCCAAGGTCAAACAGCTATCAGGTGTCTGAGGCAGTATTTGAACTCAGGTCTTCCTTACTACAAGCACCGCATCCTACCACTAGCTGTTCTTTTCATAAGAGAATGGTAAGTAATCACTTAACATGGAAGCCTAAGGTTGTGTGGTTGGCTTATTCCTTCAATCTATTTCTGATTATTATTAAATAAATTAGAGTCTTGAACTGTTTTGTCTCAGACAACAGCCTATGAGCCAAGACTAATCACAAATCACTGCTCTCTCAGAGGGTAATGCTAATACAAGGTTTCTCCTCAAGGATAAACAGTCTACAACAGCAAATGAAGACCAGATAGGGCCTCAAATCAGGACCCCACCTCCCCAGAATGTAGACAAATTTCCACCTGTAACCAAAACCCGTGATGTCAGATGGGGCTCATAAACCTCATATCATGAAGGAAACAAGGTAGCCTTGGTAGAGTGAAGAGCTGGCCATAGCATCGGAAAAAACTAGGTTAAGTAATATCAATGACATATATTATTTTTGTGAGTAAAACTGTAACCCTAGACAAGTCAATTAAACTTTAAATGTCCCACACAGCTTAATAAAACTATTTGCAGACAAGCTCCTCATCTGCATTAGTGAAGTTTCCACTGAAGAAATCACCAGCATGACTCACTGGACCCCTCCGCCCCTAAGATACACAGAGCATCATGCTGGGCACCAGGGATATAAAAATTTGGATATGCCACCACTTGTCTCAAGGATTGTGTAATGTATTTGGAACATCAAGGAAAAGAACACATACACAGTTAAATGTAATAAAAGTTAGAAAGTGTTGGAGGCAAAGGGAAAATCTAAATATGTCCTAGAAGAATTTGAGGGAATCAGGGAAAGTATCACAGAAGAGGTGAGTCAAGCTGAGTCTCAGAAGAAAAGGAGGAAGATTTGCTGAAAAGACTTGAAATGGAGACACATTCTTGGCACGGAGAATGCCTGGACATGGCACATACCTATATATGAACACGTAATGGAGGTATTCATGAGCACCCCACCCCAATTGCTCTGGCTGGGCCACTACCTATGTAGCTGAGCTAGTGCCATGGCCACTTCCATCAGCTCCATAATCTGTATACTTGTGTGTGTGTGTGTGTGTGTGTGTGTGTGCATGTGTGTGTACTGGCTACTTGCTGAAAAGGATGCACAAAGAGAGGCTCCTAAATGGTTGCTTGAATGTACACATATACACACACACGTATGTGTGTACGTATGTGTGTATGTATATGCACATCTACATGTGTGCGTATGTACATATATTCACACATACATCAATACATCATTGTGTATATATGTATACTTATGTTTGTAATGTGTGCTTATGTACACATAAACATGTATGGATATATGCATTACACACAGTGCAATCTAAACACAATGGATTTTATTACACTTATGCATTTGTGTTTACATATGTGTGGCATATGTATCATGTAGTATGGGGGGGGTGCCTACAAGGCTGTTCTCAGAACAGGAAGAACTGAGTTCAAGTCTAAACTCTCTGTGTGACTCTGGTCCCAGGCAACTATCTAAAATAGAGATTCTGATTTTTTGGTGTGTTATGGACCCTTTGTCTAGTAAACCTTAGGAACCCCTTCACAGAATGTTTTTAAATAATTGAAGGAAATGTTAGATTTTAATTGGTGGTTAGTAATACATATATATGATATAATCTGTTTCCCATCCAAGTTCAAAGCCTTACTGAACTCTACCTCCAATCCCAGAGGGGTCCCTGGCCCCTAAGATTAGAATCCCTGCTCTAAGGCTTTAAGCTGCAGAGCAGGTACAGATCAACATTGGTAGAGAGCACTTCCTAACTAGTAATTCTCCAAATTAAATCACTCATGTGCTTTGAAAACACCTGCATACACATCTATGCATGTGATATATGCATAGATAGATAGATAGATAGATAGATAGATAGATAGATAGATAGATATACACACACACACATGCATACATACATACATAAGTATATAGGTATATTTTGATTTGTATGTACACAGAGTAAGGCCAAATTCAATTAGCCAACCACCAACAAGATGTTTAGTTTATGTCTGAAGTTAAAAGAAATTGCAGGAATCAGGAAGACATCTTCCTGAGTTCAAATCTGTCTTCACTGACTAATGTGACACTGGGCAAGTCACTTAGCCCTATTTGCCTCAGTTTCCTCATCTGTAATATGAGATGGAAAAGGAAATGACAACCCAATCCAGTATCTTTGCCAAGAAAACCCCAAATGGGGTCACAAAGAATGAGACATGAGTGAAGAATGACTCAATAATTTGTTTCCACAATCATTTACAGCTCTATAGAATCTTCTGCTTCGTTATGTGTGGGAGTAGGAGATGGTATGCTTGGTATATGTTTGAGAAGATTATATATACAGGCCCCAGACACAGATAAGACATGTCACCATACAGCAGCAAACTTTAATACACAGAAAATTGAAACATGAAATGAATAATTTTTGCTATATGTATAGCATCATTCCAGACACCATAAAAGACAGGCCTGAATGATCTCAGTGACTCGCAGATGGTTTTTGTGATAATGCCTTCTATTTTCCTTGTTCTAATAATATTTCGCAGCTATATAACTTTTTCTGCTTCAATGTGTATGAGTGAGACAACACGAAGTAGTGGATAAGGAGCTAGCCTCAGAGTCAGGAAGACCGCCGGGTTCAGTCTCACAGCGAGGCGATGCACTGAACCTGGAGTTAGAAAGAGCTACCCCAAATCCAAATCCAGCATTAGACATTTACTGGTTGTGTGATCATGGGCAAATCATTCTATCTACCTCAGTTTCCTCAACTGTAAAATGGGGCTAATAATAGCACCTACCTCCCAGGTTTGTTATGAGGATAAAGTGAGGTAACATTTATAAAGTTCCTGGCACATAGTAGGTACTATAGAAATGATGATGATGATGATGATGATGATGATGATGATGATGTTATCACCGAAATAAATTCTATCTGTGTAACCCTGGACAAGTCCCTTAACCTCTGAGTGCCCCCACACAATTCTCTAAGGGTAAATATTACAAAACAGTTTCAGTTTGCATTTGATAGAGGGGAGCTCCCTCACCAGGGAGCTTTCTAGGCTCATGGAATCACAGGCTTGTACCAAAACAAAAAACTTATGTCCAATCAATTCAATGAATATTTGTTATATGCCCTCTATATGAATCCCACTGTGTTAAGTTCTGAGGTTTCAAAGATAATACCTGACAAAAAAAAAAAAGAAAAAAAAAAAAGAAAAACCACTTGCTCTTGAGGGCTATCAGTCACTTGATACCAAAAAAAAGTATTGATACAAAGGAAAGTGAAATTGAGTACAAAGTCTGACCAAGCCCAAGTACCACAAGATGTTTAAGGAAGGACAGGTCACTTCCATGTTGCTGGTGGGAAATCAAGGAAGGCTTCGCTGAGAAGGGAGCGCCTGAATCAGCCCTTGAATGAAGAGAGATTTTAATGGACAGAGATGAGGACTGGGAAGGAGGAAAGCAAGTCTCTTTTAGGTGTGAGGCATGGCCCAAGCAAAAGCCAGCTGCAAGTTTTACTTTTTCAAAGAAGTTTCATCTTCATCACCTCATTTGCTACCTAATATGAAATACTGATTTCTTATCTTTGTTCTGAATTTGCCAGTTCGCCTCTTTCAAGCTTCATGGGAGGTTGCCCAATTCTTATATTTGAGGATTTGGCCAATTAGTATCTCTTTACTTCACCCATACGCTCATAGATTTTGATCATGAAGACTCTCAAATGAAAAGAAAAAAGGGCATCTTTAGGTCAATCCTCTGATGACAAGAATCAGAGGTGAAAGAAGGAACAGATGCTAAGAGAATAGAATAGTTAAAGGAAGCTAGAGAAGGGGAAGAAAAGAAAGGAGCAAAGGGATGGTAAAATGGGAGGACAGAGATGACATTAAAAGAATCATAGGATAAGAGGATCATAAATCTAGAGCTGGATGAGATCTCAGAGGCCAGATAGACCAACCTACTCATTTTACAGATGAGGAAACTGAGGTCCAAGGAATTTAAGTGCTATGTGCGTGGTCAAACAGGCAGAGTCAGGACTGGGATATGAATCCAGGAAGAGTCAGAGTAGAGAACGAGATTAATTTCCTTCTCTTGTTATATGTTCCACAAAGATTTTCCTTTGATTGTCTTCTCATGTCACAAAGCAGAAGCATCGTGTCTCTTTATACCACTTTGGGTCATTACCCTCTCTCGTGGTGACTGAGACAAAAAAACTCACTCACCCAGCTCTTACAAAAACTCTTTAGAGGCTTAATCTCTAATAGAGTGGTAAATAGGTATTCCATCTGCTTCACTTTGGGTCACTTTACTAACTGGGTTTACATTCCTCCCACTAGGTCTATTTCCCATGAAGCGGCACTCTAGCTTCATCACAACATTCCCCAGTGCCTTGCACAAAATAAATGCTTGAATGGAATATACAGAACAGAATAGATGAAAATGGATTACTTTGCTGGTGTAGCATCCTTGTTCAATCTTTGTTTAGCATAAATATAACAGCAGCCTTTCAAATGACTCCCAAAAAATAGATATGGGAAAACTTGAGTATCATTTGGGCTGAAGGTAAGGCAATTAGATGGCTGTAAAGTGACATGGTCCTTTGAAGCAAGTCCAACGATCAGCAAAGGGATATTTTTAAACCCTGCTGAAGAGAGGAGAGATGGGGTCCCACCTCATGTCTCTCCACATTTCACTTGTGAAAGTTTGGTGTAAAGTGATCCGAAAAGTGGATTAGCTATCTTATAGAGACTATTTCTAAATCTGTGGTTTGGTGCAATAGAGAGAGCATCATGAATGTGTGGTAAAGATTGCACAAAAAAGCCAAAGATTGGAGGGAATAAGATCACCCAAAGGAGAGGTTAAAAAAAAGGAGAGTTTTCAAAAGAGATCCCCAAGGAAACCTCAGCAAATTTATTCCAGTTGTTTTGGAAGCAACCAATAAAATCCTCAGGAAAGTCACTTCTTGTTAAAATCGCACAACACTGGTGATGAAATATAAAGATGTTCCTTCTCCTTTAAATGGTCCCCATACGTCCAAGTAACCAAACAGAAAACCCAAGCAAATGGATAAATGCTACAGCAGGAAGACGAGCTAGAACACCGGGCAGACGCAAGTGGAGTAAGCTGCCAAAGGCAACATATTGGCTGTTTTAAATAAAGCCATGGTGTTTCTTTAAGAGCAAATGTGCAAAGCAGGTTGCCAGGACAACCAATAAAAATCACTGCTAATATCACAAAAGTCAAGTCACTAAAAACATAATGGAGAATATATATACATTTACATGTGTTTATATATACATACATATATACATTTATATACATATATAATATATACATATATTTATATAATATATACATATATTTAATAGCCCTTCAGACAGTGACTGACAACTGGAGAATTACATTTACCACAAATTGGTCTAATAACCTATTCCAAACTCTGCTTCTCTAGAGAGCTAAATAAATACGGTCAAGGAAAAACAAAGCTACAGATTTACATTTCTTCCAGAGTTTGGGGAAGCTCTGGCAAAGAAGCCCAAATGCTTGCTTAATGCCATGGAGGAATAAGCTATTCTAGTTCCTTTATTGCTGCAAATTGGGAGATTACTCACGATATTTCAGGTGGTGGGGCACAAGAGTAAACATAATTCAGATGCAGTCTCTCCTCAATGATTCAATCATCTTTCATCTTTCAAGTCAAACCCCAACATATTGTTGATGTTGAAAAAAATTTAAACTCTTAGCATGTGATTTAAATAAATGCTCCCAACTTGTTCCCAATAGTGTGCATTACTTTGCATCATTAACATATTTTTGGCAAGCACAAAGATGTTTTGTAAGTTAGAGGCACTGTGCAGGAAGTGGATTGGGGTGTTGTTGGTTGTTATCATTTTTAATGATATTTTATTTCCTAAAAAATCAGAATAATTTAAAAAATGTTCTTTTAGAAAGTATCCTAACCACCATTCAGAATTTCTTAAGAAAATAGTGTTTATAGATTAATCAATCCACAGACATTTATTAAGCACCTATGATATGTCAAGGATTCTCATAGGACCAGGGGATCTGAATTTGGACAGATAGATAGCGTCAGGGAGGCATAATGGATAGAATGTTGGACTCAGAGTCAGAAAGTCAAACGCTACCTCAAATTTTTTTTCACTGTGCAAACCTGAGCAAGTTCTCTACCTTCATAAGCCTCAGGTGTTTTTTTGTTTTTGTTTGTTTTTGGTTTTAGGTTTGTTTGTTTGTTGGTTTTTTTTGATCTGCAAAGTGAGACTAATGATAATACCTACCTCATAGGGTTGTCGCCAGGCTCAAGTGAGATGATGCTGCAGCCTCAGCACTATACAACTGTGATTTCTTATTATGTCATTAGTACATGTAAGAGTGAAATGAGAGAACAGCTGTTTGGCAGAGCGTTCTCTCAAACACAGCGTCACTGTGATTTCACATTTTGATATGAAAAGGATTTCAGCTTCTTGAGAGTCAACTCACTGTTACTCAGATGGACTTGTCTGTCAGATCCTGACACCTGTCACATAACTGCAAGGAACTGTCATCACTCAAGATATCAGTTCTTCAAATCCTAGCAGGGTAATGGAACAAACATCGGGGGGAGGGGTAGATTCTCTGAGTTACAAGCTTTAACAAGTTATTCACACACCTGAAGGAAGGTGGTTGTCAAGAAGTTTGATGAAAATAGGGGGTTTTAGAATCCACACACCTTGTACCATTATTCCAATGATTCCCTACCACCATGGGTAAAAGGATCCACTTTTAAAATCTAACATTTTAGTGGCCCTCACATTATATCATGTAGTATCCAACAATTGAGGAAATAGATGGCAAAAAAGCTATCATGAATTCAGTAAAGCTTTAAAATGTGTTTTTATTATATTAACCTTAGCAGCATCACCTTAACATGTGAGACAAGTATATAAAAGGTATGTTTGCTTATTCATGGATTCACATATAGAATCACAGACTGTAAGAAATCAATATACAGTCTTTTATATTGCCTGAGGGCTTCTTATCGGGAACCACTATTTTCATAATTCATTCAGTCAGTCACTTTATAGACAGAAGGTTAAAGGGCCAATGCTCCTTCTCAGAAAACTTATTCCACTACATTTTCTATCAAAAAGAAACAGAGATGAAAGGCTTCAATAAGGATGGAATGGGCAATATTGGTAATACAACCAAACCTGGACACTGATCCTGGACCAAAGAGCTGTCCAGGATTTCAAGCAAGTCAAAGGGACCCACTGTCACTGGGATTCACTGTCACTGAGACTCTAAAATACATAACCTCATAGGATCATAGGTTTAGAGTTGCAAGAGACCTTAGAAGCCATCTAAGAGATGGCAATCCACTCACCTAATATATGAAGAAACAGGACCAGAGATGTTAAGTATCTAGCCCAAGGTCACATAGGTAATAAGTGTTAAAAGCAGGATTCAATCCTTGGTCTACTTACTCCAAAACGAGTACTCTTTCTACCGTATCATGAAGACACTGGCATACTGTAAGAATTCATCTATCTATGCCAAGAAGTCACTTTATAAACTTAGCAACATGCCAGTCATAAGTAAGGCAGACACAAATGTACCCACACACAGCTTGGTATAATTTCTTGTGATACCTATATTTGAACCTTGGAAATTCACTCATCATCACAGTTATTTTTCTTAAC
The DNA here is from genome assembly GCF_003287225.1 of Phascolarctos cinereus. Taxonomy (NCBI): domain Eukaryota; kingdom Metazoa; phylum Chordata; class Mammalia; order Diprotodontia; family Phascolarctidae; genus Phascolarctos; species Phascolarctos cinereus. The sequence continues at coordinate 120,864,039 of NW_027556180.1, read as the reverse complement.
ACCTCTATACCTTCAAGTCTGACAAGCCCCCAAAATTCATTCAACAAGTCTACTGCATGTAAGGATTATATGGCTTAGAACTCAAAGGAATATCTCATAATTCCAAATCCAGTTCTAAAGAAAGCATTAGATATGCTTATCACCTTTTAAGTTCAAATAGGCTAATTTATTTATTTTAACTATAATAGACTTTCATCTAATCTAGCATATATAATAACTATTTTAAAGTGCTTTTTTATTTATTCATTCATAACAGTATTTTTCCAGTGGCAAAAAAAAAAAACAATACTAAAACAAAATGAAGCCCATCAATCACGATTTGTGTATGGAATGAAATGTTATTATAAAATAAGTAAAGATGAATCGAAGAAGTCAAGAAGAACTTCTGAAGACCTGGATGAGCTGATGCAGAGCAAAGATCAAAGAAGAAAGATAATAAGATGACTACAGTATAAAAAAGGAAAACAACACTAAAAGATGTCAGAATACAGATCAGCACAATGACCGATCTCTACACTAAAGGATTAATGAAGAAAAATATTTTCCTTCTTACAATAGAGGGGAAGGATATGCAATGTCTATACACTGTCAGACATCATTTTTGTCAATTTGTTTTACTTAACTGTCTCTTTTTGTTACAAGGCATAATTTTAGTAGAAGGGTTGATTATTGAAAAATGACAATAGTGTAAAAGAAAAAACCAAAAGCTTCACTAAAATGTTTTTTAAAAATAGAGGATATAAATAGAAATAAGTGGCATATGAAAAGAGAGTACAACTACCATATTGTTTGTATTTTCCGTAGTGCATGTAGAAACACATTGAAGGATCACATGGTATAATTGATTTAGAGATACAAGGGACCTTGGCGGATATCTAATCCAACCCCTAATTTTAAAGTTAAGGAAACTGAGAGCCAAGAGATAAAGTGATTGCCTCCCTTAACTGGTAAGTAATAGAGGCAGGATTCCAACCCAGGTCCTTTGGTTCCAAATCTAGAATTCTTTCCATTGCACCCATGCTGCTTGAGTGATAGCAGGGGAACAGAAAAGGTCAGCAACGCCAATATTAATTTCATCACATGTTAATGCTTATGGGAAATGAGAATTCAGGTGCAGCTCCAAAATAAAATCAGTATATGAGTAAAGGAATAAATTTAAGCTCCAACAAAAATGAAAAGTCTTTAAGAATAAAAACTCACCCAAGTATGATGGCACATACCCATGGTGTCATGGAAACCAAAGGAGGAGAGATTATCAGGAGAAGACAGTAGTTGGCAAACAAGTATCAAAAGCTTCAGAGAAGTTAAGTAGAAAGATGTCTGGAAAGTGAACAGTGGCTGTTTAGGGGAGAAAGAGATAAAGAACATTAGCTTTAGGGGATGGTAAGATAAGGATTTTTGTTTTGTTTTTTAAAATATGTCTTTGAAAGATAAGATTTGGTCTTCTTTATAACTGACAGAGAAGGAGCCAGTGGATAATGTAAAATTAAGGATGAGATAAAAAGAGGAAAGGAGGAATCAAGATGGGATGGGATAAAAAGCAGTAATAGAAGGGTTGCCCTTGTGCAAAAGAAGAGGCCTCTTTTTTCAGAGGTTGAAAGAGAGATGAGAATTTAAAGTTTATACTAGGAAAGAAGAGAGAGTTCATGAGGATTGGCATATTTTCTCGGCAAAATAGGAGATGAGATCCTCTGGTGAGCATTCTCTTGGTTTTCCTTCTATAAGTAATTTAGGGGACATGAGAAGAAAAGGTGGAGAATAGCCACTGTGAAGAATTATAGAGACAATCAAAGAAGAATAAAAGGATTTCTGTGCAGCAATGAAAACCCAGTTGCAACTAAATGACATAAATTCAAAGTCTATCTGGTTGGCATGGTTATGTGACTTTCTCCAGACAAATTCAACAACACAGGAATATAAGTGGAGAACACAAATGATAAGACCAAGCCAGGACTGGGGCTTGGCAAGGTATGATTGGCAATAGGACGAGAGGGCAAGGGATTCAAGTGAAAAAAACTTTCTATTTACAGTTACATGTAGTTGAATCTGCCAACAATTAGGTCAAAACCCAAAGGAGGGAAATGAGGCCAGAACATGGACAATCAATGAACTGGGAGAACAGGGAGGAGTAGAGGAATAAGAGTTCATACTGAGCATTAGGAGGTTTAGAGGGAATGAGGTAGGGGAAAAGATGGAAGGATGAGAGGTTATGATCAGAAAGATTTACTGTTATGATGACTAGACAGTAACGCATCTCATCTCTGAAATGTGTTCCTTCCACCTGAAATGTCCATAATTCTCAAATGGTTGAATGTCTTCTGAATTCTCAGAATTCAAAAATGGGTCAATTGACAGTGCTATTATTTGAGGGGAAGAATAGGCCTCCAAAAATTGACATGTGACATCACCTTCTTAATAGCTAAAGGAATGATTTGCAGAACCTCCAAAGGCTTATAAATCCTCTTAAGCAGAGGTTCAAGGCTTAAAAGCTCTTGGATGACAGCATTTTAAGGTGTGTAAAACTCTCTTCTCATAACATCCCTATGAAATAGTGCAAGTATCATTAGCTTCACTTTATGGATAAGGAAACAGACTTCCTAAGGAACAAGAGGAGCTTAGAGTAGGTGTCCAATGAGAGATAGGTTTGGAAGAAATACCAAGTGTGTGAAACTAGATTTAAAGCCATAACAAAAGCAGGGGGACCTGAGCCTTTTTTGTTCAGGCACCCCTCTGGCAATATGGCAATTCCTATGGACCCCTTCCTAGAATAAAGTTTTAAATGCATTAAATAAAATACATAGGGTTACAAAGGAAATCAATTTTAAAAAAAAAGAAAGAAAGGAAATCAATTATATTGAACTACAGTCCAAAAAATAATGTTTTAATGAGTTTAAGAACCCTTGACCTAAGGAGAAATGAACTTGGGAATAGTTCTACCACTAGCTAAGTGACCTTGGGCAAGTCATTTATTTTTCCTCTCTGGGCTTCTGTTTCCTCCTCCTTAAAATGTGAGGATTGGTCTAGATAAGAAGTTCTTAATCTGATGTTAGGGGTCACGCCCAACAACTGCAGTTTGTTAGCTCAGATTCAGTTTCAGAGGAAAATAAGGCACTTACTTGTAAATCACTGAAGAGTTAGTAAAAGGCATTTTCCTTTGACCTAACAAAACAAGGATATGCAACAGTGAAATACAGTGACACTGACCTTCTATAGACACAGCTTCTTTCAGCTCCACATGCAAATGCATCTGGACGGCAGGGCAGCTTATGGTGACTCAAGTTGGGACACCAAGTTAGAGGCACCCAAACTGCCAATTTTTATACCCATAAAAAAAATTAGGAAACTAATCCATATTGGGAGGGAATGGAGGAAACACTGATCCTAAAACACCTACGACACATAAACTTCATGAAAAAAAGATTTTGATAACTATAATTCCATATATTGGTTTCCCCTGTATTCCTATGTTATTTTATGTTCTTCAAAACATTATTCTGAGAATTTACCAGATTTCCAAAGAGGTCCCATGATATAAAAAGGTGAATAACCCTTTGTCTAGGCAATTTCTAAGGCCTCTTCCAGATCTAAATACCACAATTCTATGATTTTTAACTAAACTAATTTTACAATTGGAGTAGGTAGGTAGCACAGTGGATAGAGTACCAGACCTGCCTGAAGTCAAGAAGACTCATCTTCCTGAATTCAAACCTTGCCTCAGACACTCACTAGCTGCCCTCACTCTAGCCAAAGACCCTGATACTTACCCTACCCAAGTCATTTAATCCTGTTTGCCTCAGTTTCCTCATCTGTAAAATGAACTGGAGAAGGAAATGACAAACTACTCCAGTATCTTGGCCCAAATGGGGTCACAAGTAAGATGTGACTAAAAATTACTGAACAATTCTATAATCAAACATTAAATATTTAAGTGCTATTACCACCAAAATTTTATTGAATACCTATTATAAAAATAATAGCTAAAATTTATATGGTGCTTCAAGGTTTTCAAAGTGTTTTGCGTATATTTTCTCATTTGATCTTCACACCTCTGTGAGATAGGTGCTATTATTACCCTGATTTTACAGATAAAGAAACTTAGATAGAGAGAGGTTAAATGGCTTGTCCAAGGTCATCTTGTAAATGTCTGAGACAGAATTCGAATTCAGGCCTTCCAGGTCCAGCACTCAATCCATCATACTACCCAGCCGCCATGCAGCCAACACTGAATTTATGAAAAAAGGATACAACATGGTCCTAGCCCTCAAAGAGGTTACAGTCCAGTGCTAGCTCTGATTGCTTTATGCCCATCTGTCCTAGTTAATGATGTCATCCTGGATTAATATATTCCTAGGTGGTTTCTCATCCATCTTGTTTGCAATTTCCTCTACTTGATGTACTTAGTAAAAGCTATGTCCTGTCACCATCCCTCCTTCTTACATGTAAAGACCATCAAAAGACAACCAAAGAATTTGGGTTCCTTTGGGTTCAGACAACTGGCTGATTCTGTTCCCAAGAGGAGCCCTCAAAGATGGTCTAGAATATATAATTAGGACACTACTGCATAGGGAAGGACACCAAAGTGGCACTCTCCTACTTGGGACAAAGTGATTTCATGGAACTGTTCACTATCAGGGTCCACCACTCCAACCCTGCATTTCTCAGGGTTCTATTTATATCCTCAATAATGGTATAAGATCATCCAACTCCCTATGATGAAAACTTCTGTCCTTGAAATTTTGCATTATTTAAGTATTCCTCATCCCCACCCTACTCCCCAGTCAGTCTAAATTGAAATAATTCAATTTAAGTCAACAAGCATTTCTCTTCTTTGTTTATTTATTTTTAGTTTTCAACATTCAATTCCATAAGATTTTGAGTTCCAGATTTCCCTCCCTCCCCACCCCCACCCCAAGATGGCATGCAATCCAATATAGTTTCTACATATACACATATTTTCACATTAGTCATGTTGTAAAGAAGAATTAGAACCAACAGGAGGAACCACAAGAAAGAAGAAACCAAAGGGGGGGGGGAGTAGAGGGAGCAAATAATATGCTTTGATCTGTGTTCAGAATCCATAGTTCTTTTTCTGGATGTGGATAGCAATTGCCATCATGAGTCTTTTGGAGTTGCATTGCTAAGAAGAAGTGAGTCTATCAAAGTTATTGTTTGGGGGGCACAGTGGATAAGTTCCAGCCTTGGAGTCAGGAGGACCTGAGTTCGAATGCGACCTCAGACACATGACACTTACTAGCTGTGTGACCCTGGGCAAGTCACTTAACCCCAATTGCCTTACCAAAAAAAAAAAAATGAAAAAAGTTACTCTTTGCACAATGTTGCTGCTACTATGTACAATATTCTCCTGGTTCTGCTCACTTCACTCAGCATCAGTCCATACAAGTCTTTCCAAGTTTTTCTAAAGTCTGCCTGCTCATCATTTCTTATAGCACAATAGTATTCCTTTACATTCATATACCACAACTTGTTCAGCCATTCTCCAATTGATGGACATACCCTCAATTTCCAATTCTTTGCCACCACAAAAAGAGCTGCTATAAATATTTTGTACATGTGGGTCCTTTTCCCATTTTTATCATCCCTTTGGGATACAGACCTAGAAGTAGTATTCCTGGGTCAAAGGATATGCACAATTTTATAGCCCTTTGGGCATAGTTCCCAATTGTTCTCCAGAATGTTTGGATCGGTTCACAGCTCTACCAACAATGCATTAGTTTCAATTTTTCCACATCTTCTCCAACATTTATCATTTTCTTATTTTGTCATGTTAGTCAATCTGATAGTCAACAAGCATTTCTTAAGAGCCTATCATATGCCAGTAACTGGGGATATAAATATGAAAAGGGATAAGCATTCCTATTTCCCTCTAAAAGCTTATAATCTAATGGGGAAGTAGGAGTATGTGATGATAAGGCATACACAAAAAAGGAGAATGATACAAAAAAGAATGTGATCAAAGCAAATGAAAAGTACTAGACTATATTCTATGGGGATCACTTTCATGTAGGGAGGATCCAGAATAGATGATACCAGAGCAAGATCTTGAAGGAAAAGTAGAGCTAAGCCATTCCAGATATAGAAGATAGCCCTCAGAAATGTATAAATGTGGGAAAGGGTTTAAAGGGCATAAGAATATCCCAGTAAGAAAAGAGCATCTTTGATGGCATTCTTACTCTACTTGGCAAACATGCCATATCATTCATTACTGGGTTCCTGTAAAACCAGGGTGTTGAAATGATTGACTTCCGAGTTTCCTTCCAGTTTGAATAGTCTATGATCTTCAAGTGTAAGTGACTGGCATAAATGGTACAGAAATTGAATGTGATGCCTACTGCAGGACTGAGTAGAGTATACAAGGAAGTCAATAAGAACATCAGTCCATTAGAGCTTCACCTTTGTTGGGAGCTCGATTCCTTTTTGACATCAGCTTTACTGTATGTGTCAGCCTTTCCAAAAATTTGGCAAGTTTTTAAAAAGAGTTTTATAATTCTCTACATGGTAATTTATATTGAATCCCATATAGAGGAAACAGCAGAATTCACAAGCCAGTGCAATTCCAAAGGATGTCAAAGTATTGTCAAATATTTAAGAGTTTCGTAAGTATAGATTGCAATTGAGATGATGACACTGAAAGAGAAAGGAGTGTGGTGTGATGGCAAAGATCCCAGACTTAGTGTCTAGTGACCTGTATTTATGTCCCAGCACTAACACTTACAATGTAACCTTAGGCAAGTTAGATAACCTCTCTGAGTTAAGAATCTTTTTCATCCCTAGGTATCACTACTCCTGGGTTCCTTCTCCCAACTCACGCTGGACGGGCAGGTTAGGTTCTCAGAGTGGATATAGGTAGGCAAAAGAGGTGAGAAAAGACACTCTAGACATAGAGTGCATTCCCAAAAAGGGAACTGTCCAGCTATTGTTGAAGTATGTAGATGAGAGTCATATAAGATTAGAAAGGCAAAATGTTGTCTGATAGTGGAGAACTTGAATGCCAGACAAAATAATTTGAACTTTACTCAGATAGAAGGCTAGAAATTATAAGTAAAGTACTAACGTGGCCAGATCTCAAACGTATACGGAAGATTAATCAGAAAATGTTGTGAAAGGTAGATTGAAAGAAAACAGAATGAAGGAGACCTGATAGGAGGCTATTACAGCTCACCAAGGGGGTGGCAAGAAGGGTGGTGACAGGGAGAGTAGAGAGAAGACAAAAGGCAGAAGCTGAAATGACAGGACTTGGTAACTTATTGGATATGAAAGGCAGTGGAAAGGGTGAGTCAAAAGTAATCCTAAAATGAGTTAGTAGCAGAGACCTGAAACCAGGTCTTCTTTTCTCACTTATTATCTTATGCCTCCACACGAAGTCATTTCCTGACATTAATGGAATTGATGAAGACAAAATGCAAATCTCTAATCATGCCTTCTGAACCAGAATGGAGAAATTAATAATTGGTATGTATACTTTTCTGACTATAGCATTTTCTAACAAATAAAATGCATTTTAAAAACATCCTAATACAATAAGCACATGCATAACATTTCCTTCTCTCTAATCCTTGCAAAACAATAAAACAATTTTCAATGCAGTTCGAATAAAACTTAAAATGAAACAATTTTTCTGGTCCTTAGCTCACCAAAAGAAATAATGGAAGTCTTCTAACTTCCATGATAACGAATGGAGTGTTTGTGCATGGCAACAATTAGCTATAACTAAATATATTCCAGTGCAGCAAAGAGGAAAAAAATTGATGAGTTTTCCCAAGCATTTTCAACTTTCTTCTTGTCTCTGCTTGGTTGTCATATGGGTTTTGGCCTTAAAGCATTTTGAAAAGATGCGTTCACTGTCATAATGGGGGAGATCTTTTCCAAGATCAAGCATCCTCAGGTGCATCCAAGTGCACGGAACTGTATCAACCTATGAACTGAGGACGACATTTTTGTGTTGGTAGAACCAATCAATGCCAGGGCTGTTTTGTGGCTTCTGTATTCAAACAAGCCAATGGCTGGTGACAGGACTTCAAAAACTATCTATCCTCAGCTATATTTTACAGCATTTCATACTACAGCAAAGCTAGCATTAGTGGAAACCCAGCTTTGTGGAATCTCAATTAAAAATTATTCTGTGCTCAGTTTTTGGCAGAAAGATAATAACAAAATAAGTCATTACAGTTTTATTCAAAACAAACAAGCAAAAACAAACTTCCAGGATATGTCCTGGGGTCTGTGCACATTCAACCCAGTCTCCTGCTCTTCTCCAATTACTTTAGTAACTGATGTTTATTGCGGGCTAAGTCTAAATTTGGCTTAGTCCAACAGGTTCAAGGTTTATTTTTTTAAATGCTACAGGTACTCATGGGCCATGAAATCCAAATAAAATTACTTTGATAATTAAGCATTAAAAGCATAAAATCTAAGATTTAGAAGAATGCCAAATACATCTAGTGGTCACTAGATGAGGAACACAAAGAAGCAACCCACAGACAGTCATAGGTAATGAAAATACCTCTGACAATAACTCCCATCCTTCCACTCCCCTTGCTCCCAAATTAATCCTTTAAGGGCCTGCTGGGGACACAATAGCTGTAATATCCCTAGGCCTTCCCAATCTCCTACTACAACATTCCTTTTTTTTTTTGTGAGGTAATTGGGATTAAGTGACTTACTTAGAATTACACAGCTAAGTGAAGGTTATGCGTCTGAGGCTGGATTTGAACTCAGGTTCTCCTGACTTCAGGGCCAGTACTCTATCCATTGCACCACCTAGCTGCTCCCTACAATGTTCCAAAAGATGTCATTCAGATACAACAAAATCTTCAATCACCAAAGAAAAATTTGATTCTGTTCAATACACCATACTTGCTGAGGAAGGACAATGGACTTAGATGGTTTTTTTTTAGGAAGATTACCAACTGTAAAATTCAAATTTAAAAAAAGGTTTTCTGCTGAATTTTCAGTTATAAGAAAATCCAATTAACCAAAACACACAATTGTACAGCTATCATAATTAATTAAAGCTCAACCAAGATTCATTAGCATGGAATACTTTGCAAAGAAAATGGAACTATCTTCAGGTGTTCAGTAACAAAAATCATAGCTGACATAGAACAAGATAACTGTTTCCAGTAAATGGAGTTTCATAAATCATCTTGGTAGGGTTTTTTCTCCCTCTTATCTGTAATGTAAATGTAACAACATTCAAATCATTACTATCAGGTTGCTTCATTCCTGTTATGATTATCAGGAAGATATATGACATGACATGGCATAGATTCCTGATATCTTACATTTTTCAACCACAGTAACTTTAATTCAGTAAAATCTATATTCCTCTATCAGCTGTTTGTACGGTAATCACCTTGTCAATCTTAATTGTATAGAATGGAATAATTTTTAAATTGCATACAGGAGTTGATCAGAAGAGCACAGAAGAATGCCCTATTCATTTTCAAGCAATCTCTATAGACAAAATATATGTGAACATAAGCTAGGCCAAGCAAGAAATTGAGGAAAACTTTTATTCACCTTCCCATTGGGAACCTAAGGTTATAAAGTACACTTGCTATGATAATAGGCCCACCTACAAAAGGGAGAAAGCAGACATGTCATCATTTCACAAGTGGATGATACCTGTACCCAACCTGTCTCCCCACATCTGTAGCCATAGAATAAAGCATTAACAAACCACTGCATTAAGCGGCTTTTCAAAGGAACTCCACATTATAGATATGATGCCTAAAAAGACTAAACGTATCATGAGACTGTCAAAGAAGCACACAGAGGGATAAGGCAGAATGTAAATGTAGAGAACAAGGTAATCCTGTCACACCTCAAGCAAGGAATAATTGTAGGAGCTAAGCCATACTCTGTTAAGAATCAGCAACACACAGTCATTGAGGTTTTTAGAAAGAAAAAACAGCTTAGCAGCCTCCAAGAAACCTGTTTTCTTGGAGGAGAGGGGGACCAAAAAGTACATTATCATTTTCTTCACGAAACATAGCCTATTCAAAGATGCTGGAAATATGTTGACATAATTGCAGTGGTATAGAAGATATCAAAACACACAATTGTTTTAATTTCACTTTTTCTAGTCAGAATAGGCAGCATTAAAAAAGAAATTGTTCTACCCTTAATTGTTCTCTATTGCTTCTGGGATAAAAACACAAACTCCTTAGTCTGACATTTAACCTGGTTCTAAGATTTAGAAATATTACAAGGCTAGGCTAAGCACCACAAAATGTGCTCAGGAAATACAGGATAAAAGGTACCTTCAGATCACCTTTTTAAGACAAATTCAGTTGAAGAGGGGAGATGAGTAAGGACCACAGTGGGAGAAATCCTAGGAAATAACCCATGAAAGTCCATGAAGACAGAGACTCCACTGAACTCCAAAAACAAGACCCAGGGTCAGCTGAGGCTATTGACGACAGACCAGAGAATAACTCATCTGGTTATAGTCAGCAGAAAGGATGAAGTGGGAATTTGATTACTTCCTATTGTACATCTTTATTCTTTCTAACTAATTGTCACATTCAATTGTTTCTATCTGCTGGAATGCTTGAAAAGGAATTCAATATTGTGGGGTCTTGGAACAAGCCGCCAGTCTCCCCACCCTGGTCATTGCTCTATGTTAATAAATTCAGGAATTAAAATTCAAGAAGCTTTTTTTCAGTTTCCTCAAAAATCCAAATCCAAACATAACAATGCTAACCTTGGGTCTTCAGTCCATCTGTTGATTTAAAAATACATAAAAGGAAGAAGTAAGAAGTCAGCCAGTGTAACAGCATTTTTTGAGTCATGCTCTTCAAGGGTAGATAAATAAGCAATGATTCCCCCCTCCATGGACAACCATATTTATCCCAGTTTCATCTGGAGTCATCTGCTGTTCAAAGATGGAAATAATTAATTGGGAGAGGAAGGAATAATAAGTTCCCCACTGGCACTAGGTATACCATTCTTAGAAAAATGCCACTAAGTCCTTCTGCAGGTGGGTGGAAATAGATGCTAATCCCTTTCAAGATGTCAGTTCTACTGACCCAAGATTTTTCCTGCTGGTATCTCATTTCCATAAAATTAGCTTCAAAGGTCAGCTTAGTGAATTTGAAACCAGTGCTCTGATCTAAATGCTGGTTGGGATTAGAGCAGGTACACCCAAAGACAATGGACTGGGAATGCTCCCTCTCCCTTTCCCTGCCCCTACCTCTTTCCCTGTCTCCCTCTCCCTCTCCCTCTCCCTCTCCCCTTCCACCACCCCAGGAAACACAAGGAAAGGGTCGATCACAAATGTTTGTAAGAAATAATTCTGAATCCAGTACTTGCATCGTTTCACAGCCGAAATTTAAGGAAAAAAAAAACACAAACAGAGGTAAGGCCAGAACAGTAAGGGTTCTTCTCTCCAACGTCTTATTTATTTCAACTTTTCTTGTTCCTGGCAAGCAAGTACTAGAGTTAAAGTACACATAGTGTCACACAAACACACAGACACACAGACACAGACACACACACACACACACACACACACACACACACACCCTCTCCCAGGCTGCCCATTTAGATGAGGATCATCTCTCAGCATCTTGCAGGAGGGAATTGCAGATGTAGAGGACACCAGCAGGTGCTGCCTTAGTCACACTACTGCTATGGGAAGACCACCTCCTCTACCTTCATCTCTCCTAGTTCTCCTGAACAGTCTCTCAAAACTCCGATCACTGCACCTTCATCAAAAAACAGTCTACCTGCTTTGTCCCAGGGTTGATTTTGAATTTGTTTCTTCTCTTCCCAAATGAGAACTATGAATCCTGGGGGCTGGGGAGGATTGTGCCCATCCAGCCTTTTGTCAGAAGCTATGGAGTTCTTGCTTTCAAAGTTCTCATATTCTTATAGGAAAGACAGCTATGTACAAACTGGAGACATATAGAATCAATGGGAAGTAACCTCAGAGGAAAAGAACCAGACAATAGCGTTGACTAGAAAAGCCTATTCGCAAAATAGAAAAAAAAATTTAAAAAATTTTAAAAAAGGATTTGAGCTGAGTCTTGAAGAAAGCCAGGAGGCAAAGATGAAGAGGGAGAGCACCCAGGCATGGGAGACAGTCATTGGAAAGGCATGGAGAAGGGTAAATGGAATATTGTGTAAAAGCAGCAGCAATATCTATGGATCAGAAAATATGGGAATAAAGGGTTGTTTTTTGCTGTTATTTGCCCTGTGATTTCTAGGACCAATTGCATTACAAGTCGTGACTTGCTCATGAGCTAAATTTAAGTGAAGTAGAGTTGCATAAAGTCATCAGCTTCACTCTCTCCTCCTCAGTCATCAAAGTCCAGTGGTGAGCCAAAAGTCAGGACGACTGACAATGGCCCAGGATGCAGTGAATGACCTGTCTGACCAAGTTCTAAACCAAGGCTGGGTAACCTGAGGCCCTGAGGCCCTGTAGGTCCTCAACTGTAACCCTTTGACTGAATCCAAAATTCCCAGAACAAATCCCTTTAATAAAAGGATTTGTTTTGTAAAACTCGGACTCAGTCAAAAGGCAGCACCCAAGTACCTAGAGGGCCACATGTGGCCTTGGGGCTGCAGGTTCCCCACCCCTGCTAAACACTCCACAGTGCCTACCTCAGCCGCCTTCATGGCTATTGGAACAAATTGTTTTCATCCACTCATTCCACCAGAGAAAGTCTTCACAGGCTTGGGATAAACATCCCCCCAACTTACCAACTGGTTTGAGGCCTGGTTTAGCCCATCTGCTGAGATGTTTTACCAAGGCACGGCCACTGTCTATGTTACAGCTTCTTGTAGCAAGTAATAAAGTTTAAGAAGACTGGAAAGGTAGGAAGGAGCAAGGTTGAGAAGGGCTTTAAAAGCCAAATAGAGGATTTCACATTTGATCTTGAAGGCAATTGGGAGCCATTGGGAGTTTTTTGAATTGGAGGGGTTGGGGTGGTAACATGGTCATACCTGAAATTCAGGAAGATCATTTCAATAACTGAATGGAAGATGGATTGGAATGGGCAGAGACTTCAGGCAAAGAGACCAATCAGCAATTGATTACAATGGTCCAAGTGTAAGGTGATGGAGGGCCTGCAGCAGGGTGGCATCATTTCAGAGGAGGGAAGGCAGGCATATATAAGAGATGTTGCAGTGGCAAGAGCTCCAAGCTTGGAATCACAAGCCCTGTACCAAACTTCAGACGTCACTACTTGTTACCTGCATGTCCTTAGGAAAGCCACAATCTCTCTGAATCTCAGTTTGGTCATCTGTAAAAGAGAGATATGAATATTTACAATATCTCTTTCTCAGGGACCTCAATCTATAGCATGTAATAATATCCCCATTTCAAAGTGGGAAGGGACATCAGAGGCTATACTGTACCTGAAAACTATAAAATGTTTTGTAGGTGAACATAATAGTTAATCATACATTAGTTTAGTCATTTTAGAGCTGAGAGGATCTCAGAAATCATCTAGACCAATGGTTCTCAAAGAGTAGTCCATTAGGTCAAAGTTATTTTCATAATAATGCTAAGACATTTTAATCTGCAATATGGCAAAATAATAAATAAACCCCTTTAAAGAAAAATTCCTTGGGGTTCTGAATAATCATTAAGCATATAAATGGGTCCTGAGACCAGAGTTTAAGAACCATCTACCACTGCCAGAATTTTTAGAGGGATCTGAAGATGATTACAAATATGAAATGACTGGTACAAAATCAGAAATGTATTTAGTAGTTGATTTGAGACCAAAAACCACAAATCCTCACTCTCAGCTCATCCGTCCTTCTTATATGCTGAGCTGCCTTTCCATTTGGAACTGGCATTTGTGCAATTCTAAAATCTTAAATTTTCCTTGATGGGCATGTAACAGATCAAGTCTGCTCCCAATCCCCAAGACTGTGCTTCATTCTCAATCTAAATCAGCCACTAATTCAATGAATGACCTGCAGCTAACATCTGATTAATGACTCTTAATTACTAGGAAGTGCTTTAAAAAAATATGAAGTACTATAAAATGCTAAGGCTTATTATCCTCAAAAGCCTCTCTGGTGTTTTCTTATAGGCAAAGCAAACAGTTTTTATTCCCTTCTGCCTTTGAGCTTATTTTTACTCATCAAGAACAATTCATTCCCCCTTGTAATCTTATTTTCTCATTTTTGCAACTCAGTCTTAAATTCCATCCACTGCAAAGGGAGCTGTTGTTCATCTTTCTACTCTATGGGGGACATTGCTTTTGTCAGCTTGCCAAGAAACAGATTGTGCTTTTATTTTTTAAGTTGTGTTCACTGGAGAGGGCAAGAGAGTATCCAGAAATGACTGTTTAGCTCCCAAGAGGAAACCAATAACCTCTGAGCTCCTGGAGAGGTCCGTATAAGATAAAAACAATAACAACAACAAAACCTAAAATCATATCACAACCCTTATTTAAAGCAGAAGTACATTTAATATGATCTATCCTACTTGCTCAAAATTTCAAGTATACACAGTTTCATCTGGATGAGTCCTATCTCACTCCACTGACTCCCATCATAATCCCTCTTTATTCTAAATTAATGGCCTTCATGAGCTGCTATAAAGGGGTGCGGGGGGGGGGGTATTCATAAACTAGAAGTCATCCCTCTGGCTTTTGAATTTAATGAGACTAGTTTTCTAAGAACAGACAGCCCATTGTTGCTGGTAGCTGAAGCTTTTTTAGCTTGGTAGAACATGCCAGTAGAGAAGACAGAAATACAGCTTGTATTCTACTGATAGAAATTTCAAATACCAGGATTACTTCTATTCCCTGATAAGCCACTGGGAGAGGACTTTAGGGAATATGTTATTTCTTTTTTTTTCTTTCTTTCTTTTTTTTTTGCTAGGCAATGGGGTTAAGTTACTTGCCCAGGGTCACACAGCTAGTAAGTGTTATGTGTCTGAGGCCAGATTTGAACTCAGGTCCTCCTGACTCCAGGGCTGGTGCTCTGTCTACTGCACCACCTAGCTGCCCCAAGAATATCCTATTTCTAAGACTACAGAATGTCTACTTGCCTCCAGGGAACAAGATTAGCTCCCCTTTCTTATTCAATTTGCTGGGATCTATCATATTGAAATTATCAAGAATTTATTAAACACCTCTGTGTGTATGTGTGTGTGTGTGTGTGTGTGTGTGTGTGTGTGTGTATAAAACAGTCCCTGCCTCAACAAGTTTATACTATTTGAAAGGTTTGGGAAGGGGTTTCCGGAAAGGAAAGACAATAATCACATATATGAATGTAAACATACATGAGGAGAGAGTTGATTGGCAAGGCCTAATCAATTAAATTTCCCAAAGTCCACTTGATAAAAATGAAATTAATCGTACAAGGGGCAGATATTATAGAATTAATCTGGAGTCCAAGAAGTTTTAAAAAATATTTGACAACTTAATTTCATTATAATTGGTTTCCTTTGCAATCTTATGCATTTAATTTTATGTATTTGAAAAGATTATTCTGAGAAGGGGTCCATAAACTTCACCACACTTCCAAAGGCTCCAACACACACACACACACACACACACACACACACACACACACAAAGGTTAAGATCCCGTATCTTTTTTTGGGGGGGAGGGGTGATTGTGCCACATTTCATTTTTATTTTTTTTCTTATCTCTATATTTTATTTTATTTTTTAATTTATTTTTTTTTTAGTTTTCAACATTCACCTCCACAAGATTTTGCGTTCCAAATTTTCTCCCCTTCTCACACCTCCCCCTACCCCAAGATGGCATGCATTCTGAATATCCCTTACCCTAATCTGCCCTCCCTTCTATCTCTCCCCCTCTTCTCTTATCCCCTTCCCCTTCTATTTTCCTACAGGGTAAGATAGATTTCTATACCCCATTTCCTGTTTTTCTTATTTCCCAGAAGAACTCTTATCTTAATGGAAGTGTAAAGAAATATTTACCCTTTGTTATTCCTCTAGAAGTACAGTTATCCCTTCCACATCTCAGGGGTTAGGGCATAGCACCCCTGTGATATAGAAAATCCATGTAAAATGGTTTGGACCTTCCTTCATACCAGAGAAGTCTGATTTTTTTTTTCTTTCATGGAGTGTTTACAGTACCTTATTGTAAAATTTAGGTAAGCATTTGGTCATAAAAGTTCTGTGTCATCTGCTAGCCTTTGCATATTGTCTGCAGCTTCTGCAAAACTCCCAAAAATTCCCATTTAATTTCTTATGCTGACTTATGTGATAAGGGAAGTCATAATGTGGAAGAGATAACTACAGTTTAACAGTTCTTCAATCAACTTCTTGATTGAGTTACAGGACAACTTATCACTGACTAGTTGAAGGGCTGGCCACACCCCTAATAGTCTTTACAAAGCAAGGCATCTCTAGGATGCTTTAGAAAGAAGAGTTTTAACATTTTACCAAGTTGAAGAAAGGGGCAGGTAGGTGGCACAGTGGAGTGCTTGGCCCAGAGTCAGGAAGACTCATCTTCCTGAGTTCAAAGTTGGCCTCAGATACTGACTAGGTGTGTGACGCTGGGCAAGTTACTTAACCCTATTTGCCTCAGTTTCCTCATCTGTAAAATGAGCTGGAGAAGGAAATGGACAACCACTGCGGTATCTTTGCCAAGAAAACCCCAAATCACAAAGAGATAGACTCTGACTGAGCAAGAAGTTGAGAAGGGGTTTTCTTTCTTCACCTAGGCCTCACTCACCCGGTTTCAGGTTAGCGCTGGCAGTCGAGAATTGAGCTACAGGGAAGACCAAACTGAGAAAGCCTAACTAAATGAGCTGCCCATCAGAGGTTCTGCCCTGGGCAGAGCAGCTTGAGGACACCACAAAATGAAAAGGACATAAGCATCAGGAGTAAAAGCTGTCTTGGCCACATGCCTTCTCTTAGTGTGTCCTTCTCTATTCTATTCTAATTCCCTACTAGTGTATGCCCATTTTTCCTATTGATACTGTGTCTTTGTGAGAGAAAGTGCCTCAAATGTTTATGGGTGGAATATTTTGTTACTTCACTTCATGCCTTTTCAGTAAATACCTTTGCTTTGAGCTAATTCTGTCAACTGGTTGATTATTGAAGGTAAACCCACGAAGACTAGCTGGCAGTTAGATGACACAGTGGGTAGAGAGTGGGGCCTAGAGTCAGAAACACCTGAGTTCAAATCCATCCTCAAATACTTGCTAGGTGTGTGACCCTGTACAAGTCATTTAGCCTCTATTTGGCTCAGTTTCCTCAACTGTAAAATAGGGATGATAACAGCACCTACTTGCAGGGTTGTTGTAAGGATTGAATGAGATAATATTTGTAAAGAGGCACAATGCCTGGCACATTGTAGTACTATATAAATGCTTTTTTTCCCTTTCTCCCTTCCCTTTCCCTTAGTTTTAAGAGTACAAATTCACAGAATACTTTGAACATGGATTATCTTTCTCCACTCTGAGGGAATTTACCCTAGGAGTACAATTTCAGAGGAACTTAAAAAGTGGACATATGAAAAAATAAAAACAAGGTAATTTGGGGAGACAAGAGCAATTGGGGGACCTCGTAAAGGAGGTGATGCTTGAGATGAGCATTGAAGGAAGCTAGGTATTATAAGAGGTGAATGTGAAGAGGAAATGCATTCTAGGCATGGAGGAAAAACTTGTGTGAAGATAGAAAATGAAATGCCCTGAGTGAAGAACACTAAGGCCATCCTTTCTGAACCATAGAGTGCATGATGGGAACTATTTTGAAAGAAGTCTGGAAAAGTAGGTTACAGCCAGGTTGTGAAAGACTTTAAAAGCCATGGAGGAGTTTGTATTTGATTCTACATGTAATAGGGAGCCAACAGAGTTAACAAAAATATTTTTAAATTTGTATTTATTTTATTATGAATTTAAGAAATAAAACAAACATTTCCATAACACAGAATAGAAAAAAAGATGATTGCACATGAAACTGCAAATCTATTATGTACAACTTGCTATTACTTTTAAATATATAATAAACTTATCATATAACTTTTTTCCTTTTTTTCTTCCCTCTCCTCGACCCTAGTTATGGCTACCATTAGCGCAAATATATATATATGTGTGTGTGTGTGTGTGTGTGTGTGTGTGTGTGTGTGTGTGTGTGTATGTATATGTTTGTGTGTATATACACACACACACATATATATTTATATTTATATGTATATATAGATATTTCTAAAACCATTCTATACACACTTCTATTTATCAGTTCAATTCTTTCTCTGGATTCAGATGTCCTTTACAGATCCTTTGTAGTTAATCTGGGTATATGTAATAGTCAAAATGACTTAATCACTCTAAGTTGTTGTTAAAACAGTATTGCTGTTACTGTATACAACGTTCTGTTGGTTGTGCTAATTTCATTCTTTATTATTTCATGAAAGCCTGTCCATGTTTTTCTAAGATCATTTAGCTCATAAATTCTTATAGTATTTCATCACGATCATATACCACAACTTGTTCAGCCATTCCCCAATTGACAAACATTCCTGCAATTTCCAGTTCTTTGCCACCACAAAGAAAGCATAAATATAATGGCATAATAAATATAATCAAATGCTCCAAACAAAAATAAGACATTTTATAAAACAAACTAAGTAAACCTCTATTATGCCAAATCACTCAAGGGACATTCCAAATAACTCCCCCATTTCTCTAATTATTCCCATTACCCACTAACAGCGTAGGGATAGACTCTGAACCTAGGGAACTCCCAAGTAAAGAAACTCCTTCTAATGCGGGTCAAGACTGTCTCTGCATTTATAGTCTCTGAGACTTGCTTGAGCACTGAATGGTTAAATGCCTTCTCCAGGGTTGCATGACCATTATGTATCAGAGGTGGGTCTTGAACCCAGTTCTTCATGGTTTGGGGGTTAGTGCTTTATCTTTTATACCCACAGTGCCTCTCTTTCCCACTAGTAAAATGCAAAGTCATATACAAACTCATCCATATGTCACTTGATAAGTGTTGAGGCACCTTCTGGTTTAATATGTCACACACTAGTCTCCATACATAAAGCCTCATCATACTGTTCTAATATTTTACCTAATATTTCTATCGAGTAATGTTATCCAATACCCAAATATTATCCAATATTTCTATCCAATATTTCTAATATTTTACCCAAAAATTTGTTTTAAGATAGTTTCTTTAATGTATGGTGCAGAGTAAGTATAAATATGAGTGAATCAACGAAGAGTGGCAGTTGGCAAATTTGAATAAGAAACGTAGAAAGGTAAACCTAGGCTTTTTTATCTTCTTTCTTTCTCTCTTTCTTTCTTTCTTCTTTCTTTCTTTCTTTCTTTCTTTCTTTCCTTCTTTCCTTCCTTCCTTCCTTCCTTCCTTCCTTCCTTCCTTTCTTTCTTTCTTTCTTTCTTTCTTTTTTTCTTTCTTCCTCTTTGCTCTAACTTCAATGAATATCTTGAGAGGGAAGCTGCCGTAGCTTCTACAACACTTTCTATGGGGTGAGGGGTAGGTTGAACAGAGGCCCCCAGATAGGATTTAGGGACACAATTATCCAAATCAGAGATTGTAGAATTACAGAATCTGAATATTGGAAATGACTTCAAGAGGACTAGACTTCATCTAGGCAACCTGTGCATCAAAGGCATCCCTACTATTATATATATGCAACAATGATAGCCTTGCCTCTGCTTAACAACCATCAAGGATAAGGAATTTACCACCTCTTTAAGAAGCCCCTTCCACTTTGGGGCTTTTTTTAATTGTCAGGAAGTTTTTCCTGACATTAAGCCTAGAGTGACCTCTTTGGAACTTTCACCCTTTGCTCCTAGTTCTGCCCTCCTTGACCAAACTGAACCACTCTCATCTCTTTTCCCCATGATAGCCTCATTTCATGAAAGTCTATCCATGTTCTTCTAAGATCACTGAGCTCATCATTTCTTATAGGACAGTAATATTCCATACGATCATATACCACAACTTGTTGAGCCATTCTCCAATTGACACTTGATACTTGGCAGTTATCATGCCCCCCCAACCTTTTTTATACCCAAAGTAAACATTCCCAGTTCCTTCCATTTTTATGTAACATGTACTTAAGGTCCTTCACCAGACTAGATGCCCTTCTTGGCCATTCTCCAGCTAATCAATGTCCTTCTTAAAGCATAGTGATGAGAATTGAACAAAATAGCCCAGATGATATCTAGTAAGGGCAAAGTACTATGGGATTATCACTTCACTATTCCTGGAAGCTATGTCTCTCCCAATTTATAGTAAGACCACTTTTTTTTGGCTACATTATATTGACTCACATTGAGTTTGAAATCAACTAAAAGCCCCAGATTTTTTTCAAAACAATTGCAGTCTATGTCTCCTATCCAATATTTATGTAGTTCATTTTTTTGTGCCCAAGTACAAGGCTTTCCATGGAACCCTATTGAATTTCATTTTATTAGATGTAATGAGAGTTTAAAAATAATTTCCTTAGTCTAAGTCAGATACTTGTCTAGGATTTTTAAATCTTCACCAAATAGAGAAAGTAAAAGCAGCGGGCTCTGAGAAGTTAGAACCCTAAAGTACAGCATGAGGAAGCAGAGAGCAAATCAACACCATGAGACTGGTTGTGATAGCCAGAAAAAATACAATATCCAGCAAAGAGGGACAATGTGCCCAGCAAAGAGCAGCGAGCAATGCTACGACATTATCAGAGGATATTAGCTGCTCTACACTGCTAAAGATATGTACCCTCCATGGGTTATTTGGAAAGTATTAGACTACCTTCCAGCTATCTTCAATTTCTCCCTATCTGCTGGCTCCTTTCCTGATATGCCTACATTTATTCTCTCTCTCTCTCTCTCTCTCTCTCTCTCTCTCTCTCTCTCTCTCTCTCTCTCTCTCTCTCTCTCTTCCTCTCCCCCTCTCCCTCTCACTCTCCCTCTCCCTGCCCCCCAATCCCCCCATTTGTTTCAAACTCCTACAAAAGATTGTCTACACTCATTTCTAATTTCATTTCCAGTACACTTTTTTATGGCTGAAATGTTCTTCCTTTTCCTAACACATCCCCCGCAAAAGGCCACAACTGATCATCTCATTTCCAATGTAAATGCAGGAGAAAAAAGCAGGAACTGCCAAGAAAAATGTAAAAACCTCCATATCTAAAGAGTACCATTGTTTCTAATATTATCGATTAGGTGGTACAGTGGATATAGTGCTAGACATGCAGTTAGGGAGGCCTAAATTCAAATTCTATCCAAAACACTAACTTGTGTGTGACTTTGTCACTTTAGCCTCTTTCAGCATCACTTTTCTCAACTATAAAATAAGAATAATAATGACACCAACCTCTTAGGATGGTTGTGAGAATATATACGTATATATGTGTATGTGTGTGTATATGTGTATGTATGTATACATATATAGATATATATATAGATATATATAGATATATAGATATATATATGTAAGTATACACACACACATGTATATATGGTTGTTGGCCTTCATTCCCTAAGAGGACAAAAATGACATCACTATATTAGAGTCAAGTTACATCTGACTGCAGCTGATCAGACCAATACGAACTCGGAATGTTTACCATGGGTCAAGCACAAATAGTCCATGTGCTGAGTTCTCTCACAACAAGAGCTGTTTGTCTTTCAGGTCTATTGGATTTTGTGTTATCTATAAGTATGCACACATTCCATGTACCAATGGTGAGTGGAATCATCTTTGTAGAAATTTTTGTACACTTTTTTGTGTTTCAACCACAGGATGGGATCCCTGCCTGCCACAGTAATCAGGCCATGGTTGGGTAAGCAGACAATTTTTAGGGCACCATTTCTAGCCCCTTCCTCACACCAGAAGGTGAGCAGTGAGATCCTAAAAAGGCTGTTCAAACACCCATGGGGCTGCCAAATCTCCCTGCTGCTTCCAGTGAGAAGACAACCCTACAACCTGGGCAGCCTGTGTGCAGGGTTGTGACTATAGCACCCAGGGTATCTACACCTGCTGCTTCGTCACTCATCTGTCACCATAGGACTTCGAGATAGGTAAAAATGGTAAAATGGTATGGGTGATGTCTTTTAATTTGTGCATAAATTTGATTTAAGTGAAGCAGAGTTGCCCGAAGTCATTGGCCTCGCTCTCTCTTCCAGAGTAATCCCAGTCTAGTGGCTAGGCAGAGTGAAGACGAGTGATGATAGCTCAAGATGCAGCGGATGACCTTCGATGTCTAACCAAATACTAAGCACTCTGCAGCACCTGCTTCAGTTGCCTTCGTGGACATTGGAACAAATTGTTCTCATCCACCCATTCTATCAGGGGAAGTCTTCACATGCTTGAGGTAGACACCCCACTAACTCATCAACGGGTTTGAGAGCCCTTGGTTACCCTCAATCTGGTTTACAATTTACCAGGGTATGGCCTGTGCATACTACAGCTTCTTGGAGCCACAGGTTAGAGTTAGGTGGAGCAGGTAAACACCAAAGATGGAAAGCAGCCTTGAAAAGGGCTCAGCAGCCCTCACACCAGAGGTACTAGTTTTCCCTGAACACACCCTACACCCCATATCAATAGAAATAATTTTGAAAAGCTTAAAGCACTACATAGAAGCTAGCTATTATTTTCAACATTTTTACTTGTAGGGTCATTCCCTCAGAGCCTAAACTTTACTCAAAATTCCAGAAATTACCTCATCTAGAGAGCCATACTCAGTGCCTTCCATGGGAACAGCGGGCCTGCAGGGGCAGAAGTGGCTGGAAATACCTGTAGCTAACCTGAACTCCGGCACAATTTCATGGTCAGATGGCTTTAAATACAAAATCTAATTTTGTCCAGACAGGCAATCAGGCTAGCCAAACAACTCGAATTACAGTGAAAGGCAGGAGCTTGCCACAATACCAAAATATAATTTCCTTTTTTTAACCAATGCCCCTGGTTCCACCCTCCACACAGCTCTACCTGTCTCCAAAGGAGTCCCTAGACATTCAGGGAATAAGAGAGTGTCTGTGACCAGTGGGTGATTTCTGATCTAGTAGCAGCATTTGCCCAGCCCTGCCTTCCCCTTTTAAGGTGCCAGATGGGTAAAGGATACTTTTTTCTTGGTCCTGCACTACACACCCTGTAGCTTAGTCACTGTGGGGAATCAAGAGAGCAGTAATCAAGCTACCCCGGAGTAAAGCGGGCATTAGAAATGCATCTGTTTCTCCAGCTCAGCACGCAGCATGATTGGGAGACAAATATATTTGGTGAACAGTACAGCTGCTGTTCCCACGTAGAGACATGATAGTGCCTGAGCAACCAGAATAAATAACTTGGACTATGAAAAAAAGCCTGGCTGTAAATAGATCTGCTGTCTGACCACTGACGAGGGCTCTGAGAGAAGTCCAAACTTACTTCCTTCTTTCTGTTACTCTAATGGGTGGGGAACCTGTGGCCTCGAGGCGACAGGTGGCCCTTTATGTCCTCATGTGCAGCCCTTTGACTCCATAGCCCCAGTATTCCTCCACACATCATTGAAGGGAAGGGAACACCATGGTAAGTGAGACTTTGTTTCCAAATTCAGACAAACAGGATCCTTACTAGAAGGCATCCATGTTGTGAATGAGGAGATTGTAGTCCTTTCTTCACAAAATCCAAATAAGACTGTGCTTTCAAGACGCAAAGCTCTTGTTGACTTCATTTCTTTTGAACAATCATTTTCCATTTTAATATTAGCTCCCACAACCCCAGCAGAACCCATATGTCCCTAGGGGAGTTGTCAAAGAGCTGAGACAAGAAAGCTTCCCAGGAGGCAGGTAGCTGGCTCAGGGACATCAGCGTGGAGCAAATGAATGGAGTTTAGCACTCAGTTCCTGTGAGTCACTGGATAGACAAAAATCTTCATTCTTCATAGGCAACTAGTAAGAGAAGATTTCAGGGGCAGCTAGGTGGTGCAGTGGATAGAGCACTGGCCCTAAAGTCAGGAGGATCTGAGTTCAAATCCAGTCTCAGACCAAATATTTGACACTTACTAGCTGTGTGACCCTGGACAAGTCACTTATCCCCAATTACGAGAGAGAGAGAGAGAGAGAGAGAGAGAGAAGCTCAGCTAGCAGCTGCTGATTTTTGGAGATGGGCTGAGAGGAACTTCCTTTTGGGTTCAAGGACAGTTAACTCCATGTTTTAAATATCGACAAACCATGCATCCTTAGTGCTTCCAAACCAATGGTAATCAACTCCATTCAATGACTTAATCGCCTGGTCACAGAACAGTTTAAAGCCCTTCCCCAGAGTTCCCTAGACTCCTTTCACTATCTTCTGTATATTAGACTGTCCCCTGCTTATCTTAGAGATAACTGCTCCTGCCTCTGAGGCAGGAATTCTTAACTTGGATAGAATTCAGGAGGTTCATGAACTTGGAGAAGAAAAAAAAATATTACATCTTTACTTTTACTAACACCTAACCGAAATTCATCATTCCCTTCCATCATGAATACAGACAGCAAACATTCTGGGGAATCCGTTGGCTTCACCACATTGCTAAAGAAGTCTATTACACACAGAAAAATTAAGAAGTCCTGCTCTGAGGCATTTAATTCCAAAGGGAAGTACCTAGATCTATATAGATTCTCACCATGTACCCAGAATGCCTTTTTCCATTATCTACACGGCTCCCCCAATTTCTGCCTGTTCCATGAAGGCTTCTCAGGTTGTACAGAAGACCTGGAAGGAATATCCAGTGATAGCAAGATGACGGATTAATCACTTTCCTAAACCCTGAAAAATGACTCATGTGCCCTATATTGAGTAATTACAGCTAAATTCACAAGGGAAAAGCACAATTCTCAATAAGGTAAAAATCCTTTATGCATTAACACTGGAGAACTAAAAAACTCACTCAATATTCTTTCCCCTCCAGTTTCCATATGGCATGAGGTCCATATTTCCATGAGGTCAAGGAAGATGTGGAATGAAAAATGACTAATGCTTGTGGAAATTAGGAAAATGATGATTTTTGAGAGAGAAGTTTCAGTAAGTTGTTGGATATGGAAACCTAATAACAAGGAACTAAAAGCATAGTAAGGAATTGTAGGCAACAACAACAAAAAAATAGAGTTGTTTATCTTTCAAAAAAAAAGTTTAGAAGTGAAGGGAAGAAGAAAGATGGAACTAAAGCCTTATGGGTTAGGACCATAAAATCATAAATTTAAAGCTGGATAGGACTTGCTTGGTGGTTCAATGGATAGAAAACTGGGTCAGGAGTCATGAAGACCTGAATTCAAATCTAGCCTCTGACACTTACTAGCTGTGCTACTCTGGGCAAGTCACTTAACCTCTGTTTGCCATAATCCACTGGAAAAGGAAATGGCAAACCACTCCAGTATCTTTGCTAAGAAAACCCCACAGACAGTACAGTCCATGGGGTCACAAAGAGTCAGACATGACTGAACAACAACAATAAGGACATTTAGTATGATCCTCTCAGTTTACCTATGAGGAAACGGAGAGTAAGAGACTTGACATAGGTCATACAACTAGTGTTAAAAGTAAGACCTGAACCCAAGTTCCCTGTCTCCAGAGTCAATGTTCTTTTCAGTGTCGCTGCCCCTATCATCATAGAACGGCAAAGGGAAGGATATTTTAGTATGGGTAAGATGATCATACTTGTAGTTTGATGGCAAAGTGCCACTATTTCATTTTTGACTATGTATCACCTAAAACAGTAAAATAAAGTGGGCACTTAATAATATTTGTTGAATTGAATGTCTTTTCCTGGACAAGATTCTTAACTCTTTTTGTGTCATGGACCCCTTAACAGCAGGCTGGGAAAGCCTATGGACCCCTTCTCATAAAATATCTTAAAATGTATAAAATAAAATACATAATCTTACAAAAGAAACAAGTTAAATTGAAATTGGTTATCAAAATGTTTTCATTATAGAACCACCTAGGACACACAACAAATTAGTAGCATAGCTGGGGTTAGAATCCCTGTCTCCTGAGTCTTAATACAATAGGACGCTAGGTTTGCTCTGGGCAAAATTGTGAACTAGGAAAAATTTATCTTCAGTGTTGTACCCCCACTATATGCAATCCTTCTTTAAGTTAATTATCCTTCTATTCCTACTTCAGGTGCCCAATGCCTTTGTGCTGTCCAAGGAACTTCCCCTGTGGGCCCTTCCTAGCTTCTCCCTCCATTTGTCAAGAATTCAATATCACATAAAGATACAGATTTGAGGAAATCATCCATTACGATGAATAAAAAAGGGATAAAGGAAAAGGAAATAACTAAGAAGGAGCACAGATACCATGTGAGCTAGTTGACATTTTTTGTTTTCCATCTATAAGCAATTTTCTTGGTATTTATTTATAGCATCAAGGTGCTTAGTTAAACATGTGAAATCATTCCAGATAGTCATGTTTTTCTCATCTTAGCCCTAGGCAGAGGGTGGGAGGCAGCAAAGAATGGGGGCAAGAAATCTGTGGTTCTGAGATTTGGACCACACTGACCAACTTCTGTGGGGTTAGTGGATGATTTTCATCTCTTTGGGAAAATTCTAACTGGACTCAAGGGGAGAGAAGGTCTACCCCTGAGAAAACTCATTTTTGCAGTGAAAGATGGATAGAGTTCTGGGAATAGAAGAAATGAAGAGGAAGGAGGAAATTCAGCATTCCAATAAAAATTCTAGACTTTGCGAATAAACTGAACAATGGAGTTACCACAAACTATGAGTTTGTCTTTGTATTAATTTTAAAAATTTAGAATATCATAGCATGCAGGGATCTGTAAGAAAAGTCATCTCATTTGGCATAAGCCATAAGCAAACAGGGCTTTTCACTGCAATAAGGAATGAATTCCCACAGTGGGATGTGTCATGGCTACAGGTGTCAAGTATCCATTAACAAGACTTAAGATTTTTTTTTTAAACCTCTTCCAATAGGAATGAGAAAGTGGTGCCTTACATCAGAGTACTGGATCACTTTTTTGGTTTTTATAAAGGAGAGAAAACAAAATTATTTCAGCAGGGAAATAAAAATATCACAAGTAATTTGTCAGTTGGATTTCTCTCTTTTATCTTTTTTTTTTTTTTTGGATTTGTAGGCGGCAGAAGAACTGGTGAGACAAGGGAATTTGTGCTGCTGACAGCATCACAAACTCAGCCGTCACATTCCCCATTAATGCTAATTGGGGATAAAATGACTCTTCTGACATGTTTCTACAGACACCACTTTCACAGAGATGCTCTTCTTAGGGAAATATAGAGTGGCAATCAAAGGTCAATTCTATGGGTATTCCATGGGGCAATTAACCCCAATAACAAGAATCTAGATCAAGGCCTTTTGGAAAGAAATTTATTGGAGGTGTTCAGACAATGTCCAGACTACCTCCAAGAAAAAGACACATTGACCTCATGACAGACTAGCACAGGCAGCTGGGTTCCATGTTCTATTTTTACCTATTACCAAATGGAGACAGAAATCTCAGATCACTCCCCCTTGGAAAGGGATCTGTGAGACAAGCCTCATCACAGACTACACACTTATGCTGGTTCCACTAACATAAGCCACAATTTACATTTCCTCCCACCCTTTTCTCAGATCACTGCTCCCTGGCAGCTTTCACACAAATTGGATTCACTCTTCAATCCAATCCAAAGGACATTTACTAAGTGCCGAGTCGGCAGCTAAGTACTCAAGGCACAAAGTTAAAGTAAAAAACCATACCTGTCATAAAAGAATTTACATTCTTTTGGGGTATGTAACATGTAAATAAATCATGGAGGTCTCATTCACTCAACTCATGCCTCAACTGGCTGGATGAATTCCTATAGGGTTGGCTGTTACTACTTCAAGGTTCTCTGGGTAACCTAGTAGATGGCTATCATTTTCAAATACTAGTTTGTATTCTCACCAGTGTGCTCCTTAGGATCTGAGTCAATGCTTTAGGAACTTGGGAAATAAATTTCCTAAGCAGGATGTGCTCTGACCGAAGCTACATATAGGTCATCACTGTCCAAGGTCCTGACATAGGACACTGGGCTAGCCTTACAGAAGTGGCAAAACATTCCTGTCTCTTAAGAGGAGGTTACCTAGACCTACTTCCTTATTGCCTCAGAGTGGAGAGAGTATGTCATTCTTTCTTCTAATTTATTAAAGAAAGAACCTCCCATATAGAAGAATGTTAGAGCTATTCCATGATGACAAATGTTTGACTTGGAGGAATCATGTTGAAAAAGGAAAAGTACTAGACCAAAAGTCAGGAATAGTCTAATCCTTGGTCTTCCATAAACTGTGACACCTTTGTGTGACACATATTATTATGTGACACATAATAATAATAGCCAACATCTACATAGCTTTTTGAAGTTTGCAAAACACTTTACATATGTTACCTCATTTGATCCTCATAACAACTCTGTGACGTAGGTACTTTTATTATGCCTGTTTTACATATGAGGAAACTGAATCTGAGAGAGGTTAAGTGATGTGCCCAACATCACACAATTAGTAACTGTCTGAGGTAGGATTTGAACTCAGGTCTTCCTAACTTCAAGTTTAGTGCTCTATCACTATACCACCTAGGTGATGCTGGCTCATCACTTGACCTTCCTCCCTATTTATAAAATGAGGAAGTATCACTAAAGGAGCTCTAAAGTACCTCCAAGCACATATACAGTCTGTTTCAATGATTCTAATGTGGTTCCATGTTTTTTTGTGCCTTAAAGATAACACAACCTAACAAACTGAGAGAGATTCTTAGAGACTAAAAATCGGATTTCTAAAAATACAGTTAGTCCTAGAAACAGAGCCTCTGCTCTCCTGTCAGTCAGGCCTTCAGTCTATAAAAAGACTAATCTTATTTCTAATCAAGGGTCTAAGGTTGCACATCTCAGGGAACTTTGTTTTTCTATCAAAGTATTCATTACTGCCTACTTCTATCATTTTAATCTTGTTGATAAGGCCATACCATTTACTGCACCAACGTTGGTTGACAGAGATCCAAGATGCTGAGGTGACCTGGGTAGTAGAAAAGTGGGGGAAATCTTTTCCTTACCTTTGTCTTTATGGTACAAAACAAGAGAGCTTGGGGGAAAAGGCTGAATAAGGAAGAAGCTTTGTAAATATTTTCATTGCTTCCATTCTCCTCTCTTTCAATCTATCCTTTTCATAGCTGCTAAAATAACCTTCCTAAGGCCTTCCATAGATCTGAGTATGTCATTCTGTTGCTTAAAAGTCTTCAGTAGCTCCCGGTTGCCCCTAAACTTATCAGTCAGGTGTGTAAAGCCTACCATATTATGCCTACAACCTACCTTTCCAATTTTGTTTCCCATCCCTGTCCTGCATATCCTCTACAACCCAACTAAATTGAACTCCTAGGTGTGCCACAAACTTGATATTTTACCTCCAACTCTTGTGTATTGCCATAAACTGCACTAGAATGCACTTCCTCCTTATTCCTCTCATAATCTTCCTTTCCAAGCTCAGTTTAAAAACCTTTTACAGGTGCCACTTCTTCCAGTAAAATATAGGGACAAATTTTTGACTGAGTGCAAGTTTTACAGAATAAATCCTTTCATTAAGGGGATTTGTTCTGTGAAGTTTGGATTCAGTTCAAAGGGTTGCGCTTGACCTAGGCGGTCCCATGTGGCTTCAAGGCCACAGGTCCCCCACCCCTGTTTAGATAGTAGGACAGCAATGAGAAAGCCTTCAAGGGAACAAAGGTCCAATGCTTGCATTAATTAGAAGAAACAGAAACCAGGCTCCCTGAAGCAGTCTTGGTGGTAATTGACCTTACAGAATGACTGGACCCTTGAATCCCCACATTTATCTACCCCAAGCTAGCCCTGTAATTATGATGATGCAGCCTTAACATCTCCTTTAAAAATCTTATTTGCTTAGCTTGATACTTAGTTACATTGGTTACTCACAGCAAGTTCACTCAGTTGATGAAATAGGTGTTTTGTTCTCCTGAAGTTGTCTGATCAAAGTCCTCAGTTCCAAGTTGAATGCAGGGGGGGTGGATCCAAGATGGTGGAGTGAAAGCAGTGACTTGCTTGAGCTCTCCCCCAAACCCCTCCAAATACTCATAAAAAATGGCTCTAAACAAATTCTGAAGCAGCAGAACCCACAAAAAGACAGAGTGAAACAAATTTCCAGCCCAAGACAACCTGGATGACTGATCAGAAAGGTGTATCGCCGGGCTGGAGCAGCAGCAGCGGCGTGGGCGGGCAGGCTGCAACAAACCTGGAGCAGGCCTCAGAGGACTGAATAGTGGGCAGCTGTGGAGGTTTCCAGACTCCTCAATCCACGAATGCCAAAGACAACTTAGAAGGTCAGTGGGAAAAGTCTGTTTCTGTCGGTGGTCAGAGAGGAAGGCAGGGTTTCAACTCCATTCCCCAGGAGCGTGGCCCGGGGTGGGGGGCAGCTGCTTCCCAAGCTTCTGGCCCACAGACTGAGGGGGAATCCAGTGGCTGATCTGAGAGGGATTGCAGGGATCTCTTTGCCAGTGCTGAGGCAGGAATCTCTTGCTTTGCCCCTGTGTGGATCTGGGTCACAGTTCTGGGCAGCAGTGCTGGGGTGAGGAGGAGCGCTGGCGTGGTGGAGCTTGTAGTGGCTGTGGAGAGAAACCCCTCCTCACAGTTAGGACAGAAAGGAATACTTGTGGTCACAGGCCAGGAAAGGAGTAAACACCTCCCCTTATCATACCACCTTGGAAGAACTGAAAATTTACAGGTCCCTACAAGTATCTCTGAAAACAGCTACAACCCCTGAAGCTTGGGACAGTACACTCTCCACATTGGAAGCAGACTCTTACCTTAACAAGGAGTTTAAAGCTCAAGTAATTGGCTGGGATCATGAGCAAGCAGCACAAAAAGAGTCAGACTATATTATCTTACTTTGGTGAAAAAAGATCAAAATATACTACCAGAAGAAGACAACAAAATCAAAGCTCCTACATCCAAAGCCTCCAAGAAAAATATGAATCAGTCCCAGGCCTTGGAAGAGCTCAAAAGGGATTTTGAGAAGCAAGTAAGGGAAGTAGAGGAAAAACTGGGAAGAGAAATGAGAGTGATGCAAGAAAATCATGAAAAACAAGTCAACAGCTTGCTAAAGGAGACCCAAAAAAATACTGAAGAAATAACACCTTAAAAAACAGCCTAACCCAAATGGCAAAAGAGGTCCAAAAAGCCAATGAGGAGAAGAATTCCCTAAAAAGAAAAATTGGCCAAATGGAAAAGGAAATCCAAAAGCTTACTGAAGAAAATACTTCCTTAAAAATTAGAATAGAGCAATTGGAAGACAGTGACTTTATGAGAAATCAAGATACTGTAAAACAAATCAAAAGAATGAAAAATTAGAAAACAATGTGAAATATCTCATTGGAAAAACAACTGACCTAGAAAATAGATCCAGGAGAGAGAATTTAAAAATTATTGGACTATCTGAAAGCCATGATCAAAAAAAGAGCCTAGACATTATCTTTCAAGAAATTATCAAGGAAAACTGCCCTGATATATTAGAACCAGAGGGCAAAATAGAAATTGAATGAATCCACCAATCTCCTCCTGAAAGAGATCCCCAAAGGAAAACTCCTAGGAATATTGTAGCCAAATTCCAGAGTTCCCAGGTCAAGGAGAAAATATGACAAGCTGCCAGAAGGAAACAATTCAAGTACTGTGGCATGGAATATAATATTCCAGAGGGCAAAGGACATAGGATTACAGCCAAGAATCACCTACCCAGCAAAACTGAGTATAATCTTTCAAGGGGAAAAATGGTCATTCAGTGAAATAGAGGACTTTCAAGCATTCCTGATGAAAAGACCAGAGCTAAACAGAAAATTTGACTTTCAAATACAGGACTCAAGTGGAACATGAAGAGGTAAACAGGAAAGAGAAATCATAAGAGACTTATTAAGATTGAACTGTTTACATTCCTGCATGGAAAGATGATATTTGTAACTCATGAGAACTTTGTCAGTATTAGGGTAGTTGAAAGAAAAAAATTGTATGTATGTATATATAGAGAGATAGATAGAGGGCACAGGGTGAGTTGAAGATTAAGGGGTCATATCTGGAGAATAAAATTAAGGGATGAGAGAGGATGATACTCAGAGAAGAAAGGGAGAGGTAGAATGGGGTAAATTATCTCACAAAAAAAACAGAAAAGAAAAGTCTCTCACAGTGGAGGGGAAACAGGGAAGTGTGAGAGGGAATGAGGGAATCTTATTCTCATAGGATTTGGCTTAAGGAGAAAATAACATACACATTCAATTGGGTATGGAAATCTGTCTTACCCTACAGGAAAATAGGGGGAGAAGGGGGCAAGAGAGCAGGGGGTGATAGAGAGGAGGGCAGATTGGCAAAGAGGGTAATCAGAAGTAAATACTTCTGAGGAGGGACAGGGTCAAAAGAAAGAATAGAAGTAAATGGGAGGGCAGGATACGATTAAGGAAAATAGAGTTAGTTTTTCACAATATGTCTACTAAGGAAGTGTTTTGCATAGCAGCACATGTACAACCTATATTGAGTTGCTTGCCTTTTCAATGAGGGTGGGTGGGGGAGGGAGGAAGGGAAAAAATTTGAAACTCAAAGTTTTAAAAACACATGTTTTTTTAAAAAATGTTTTCACATGCAACTGGGAAATAAGAAATACAGGAAATGGGGTACAGAAGTCTATCCTGCTCTACAGGAAAATAGAAGGGGAAGGGGATAAGAGAAGGGAGGGGGGAGAGATAGAAGAGAAGGCAGACAGGGGAAGGGGTATTCAGAATGCATGCCATCTTGGGGTGGGGGAGGGGTGAGAAATTTGGAACTCAAACTTGTGGAAGTGAATATTGAAAACTAAAAATAAATAAATTTATATTAAAAAAAATAAAAAAATAAAAAAATTAGAATAGAAAAAAAAATAAAGTTAAATGCAATTTCATCATATGATGGAGCAATTGCAAATTCCAAGCCCTGAGACCCTAAGTGTAATTTTAGGCAAAATGGAAGCAAGACAGACTACCAAAGACATGTGTGAAAGAACCTTGCACATGCAAGGACCAAGTCAGAAAGGCTAAAGTGCAAAGTGAGTTACCACTATCAGGGAAAAGAAAAGGACAGTGGGGAGATATTGCATATGCATTCAAAACCTGAGCAAAGGGTAGATTCTCTAATCATTGCAGTGGGCAAGAAATGAATAACAGATAATATGGAGCATGCCAAAGTTTTAAATAGCATCATTAAATAATACTCAGTATTGTTTAATAGAAATTATTAGTTGCTCATTGAACTTTGGTTTTTGACCAAAAAAGAAGGTCATCTACAATCAAAGACCTAATATAACCCTGGATAACATTGAAATAAGAAGGGAAATCAGACTAGATAGAAAGTACTTAGCAAACTGTCTGCAAAACATTCTCTTGACCTTTGCCATCACTTCACATTGCACATATTCGAAACCAAATTCTGTACATCAAGTGTAAACTCATTTGACTGGCTTTGACAGATTCAAAGCACACTAGAGTTGGAAGGCAACTCAGAAGTCAAATTGTTCAAACCATCACCTGAACTCAAATTCCCTCTACAATATGCCTGACAAATGGCCATATGGTCTAGCATGAATGAATGAATGAAGCATTGAGTAAATACTTACTGTGTTCAAAGCACTATGCTAACTACTTGGAATATAGACAGAGCAGTAAGACAGTCCCTGTTCTCAGTCAGGGAGACAACACATTAGGGAAGATTTTAGCTACAAGTCAGATGGAAAGGTCCCATGGTACTTAGGGTAGCAAGCAGAATAATGCCTCATCTTTAATGTCATTCTCACTGATAAAATCACATCAGCTTCTGATGTTGAACCACTTAACAGTGCCAGATGAGAATTTTCTTTTCTAGGTTCTTAGTAGTTGTAATTATAGCAACTATAGGTGCAGTCCACAGAGGTCACTTTCCGGAATGATGGCTGGCTTGGAAGCATCACTACTCCCAAGGCTCATGGGTTCAGAGTCCTGCTACCTCCAACAGGATCTGAGGGGAGATGGTGGTCAAGGTGGTGGTAGTGGTTTGACTTGCCTGGTACATGCTGCCTTCTGGACGTCTTGCTGCTTCAGCTAGGCTGGTTTACCTGTCCTGCAAGCAACACTTGCTTGGCAGTTGGTAGAGGTGGCTCCTCATCCACAGGAGTTGATTCCCCAAATGATGGCTGTGAAGGCTGGGCTGGAAGCTAGACCAGTGGTCAGGGTGGCTCTACCTCTTGCAGGTTTCCTGTCCCTCTCTGACTTTGGTGCCAGTTAGTCAACTGGTGCTGTTTTCTTGGCTTAAAAATCTCAATTGAAAGAGAGCCCACTACCTCCAAAGAGTAGAAGGTCAAGTATGAAGGGGCTCCATGTGAGATATGTGGAGGTCCTTGAATGTCAAAGGACTTTAAATTTTATTCAGGAGGCAGTAGGAGCCATAGAGGATTTGGGGGCAGAAGAGTGATATAACCAGCAGGGTCAAAACCAACACCAAATTGGGGGAAAGGGGCAGGCAAGGGGGGACAATGATGGAAAGATGACAGTGAGTGCAAATACAACCACTCCATCCCAACCTATTTAAATCAAGCGCAGACTGTAAAGTGCAATTATAAATTATAACATGCATAGCTAAGATCACAATAAGTTCCTTCAGAGGTACAAACATCAAGAGAACTTTTTTCGCAGTCTCCTGATTCTTAATATCAAGGCTGTCATTCAGTCATTTCAGGAGATGCTATAGAGCTGCAAATGATTATGGAAACAAGTTGTTGAGTCATTTTTCAGTGGCATCAGACTCTTCAGCACCCCAGTTGAGGTTTTCTTGACAAAGATACTGGAATGGCTTGCCATTTACTTCTTCAGCTCATTTCACAGATGAGGAAACTGAGGCAAACAGGGTTAAGTGACTTGCCTAGGGTCCCACAGCTAATAAGTGTCTGAGGTCAGATTTGAACTCAGGAAGATGAGTTTTCTTGCTCTATCCCCTGGGCCACCTAGCTGCTTTTTTAATTTCAACAGGAAAATAAGAAAAGGAGAAAGATTTTCAACAAATGAGTTTGCTATTATCCCAGAGAAAGCTCCATGTAAAATACAAATGCAAGAAGGAATGCACATCATAATAATGATAATAATATAATAATAATAATAATAATAATAATAATAATAACTCTATCTGGCACATCAAGGTTTGCAAAACAGTTTACTGATTTGTTTGATCCTCACAACAATCAAGGGAAGCAGGTACTATTACTTTTTTTTAATTCTTTTTACAGATGAAAAACGAGAGTTTCAGATATTTGAATTCAGGTCTTAATCGACTCTAAGTCCATCATCTAGTCATTATGCCAAAGATGATATTGCCTTGATTTCATGCTTGTGTTACAAGATTGGGCCTGGTAGTCTTGAAACCACCATGACAGTCTCCCCTTAAGGGAGGCTGTAGCTTACATAATGTAGCATGGAAACTACTGTTTTGAGACCATCATGACTGTCTCTGCTTAAGGGAAGCTGTAAGTTTGTAGAAAATGCTCATGGAAAAACACTGACAATAACATTTTTGAAGCTTAGTACAGCTACGTCCTCCAAATAATATGTTGTCTATAATCAGCTTATTTTCCCCCAATAACAAACCCCCAAAATAATATTTTGCCCTGACCCCTGATATGCAACTCTGCCAGCTTCAGGAGGGCTACTGAAAGTGAGAGTATAAGAACCCCACTCTCAAAAAGCCACTTTGGAATATACGCTCCCATCCAGTAGGAGCGCACCTTCCTGTTGGAGTACCCCCTTCCTGCTGAATGGACTCATATCTCTGGGAGCCCCAACTCAGTGCTGCTCTTATGTTAATGTGCATGCCTGAGTTGTATTTTGGGTGCCCTTTCTCTCTCTCCCCTTTTACCTGTTCCCCATTGCAATAAAACTTTACATTGAACTGACTCCCACTGTTTTATATCTTATTCTTTTTTTAACTCTTTTTTTATTTTATTTTTTAATTTTTTTTCATATGCTTTTGAGTTGAAAATTTTTTCTCCCATTTTCTCCCCCCCACCCTCCCCAAGATGGTGCACAATCTGACATAGGCTTTACATTTACATACCCATTGAACATATTTTCACATTAGTGAAGTTGTAAGTTCAGTTTAACATTCTTAGTCATTGCATAATGTGGCTGCTATTGTATACAAAGTCCTCTTGGTTCTGCTCACTTCACTCAGCATCAGACCATATAAGTGTTCCCAGGTTTTTCTGAAGTCAGCCTGTTCATCATTTTTTATAGAACAATAGTATTCCATTACATTCATATACCACAACTTGCTCAGCCATTCCCCAATTGATGGGCATCCTCTCAGTTTTCAATTCTTTGCCACCACAAAAAGAGCTGCTATGAATATTTTTGTACATGTGGGTCCTTTTCCCATTTGTTTGATCTCTTTGGGATATAGCCCTAGAAGTGCTATTGCTGGATCAAAGGGTATGCACATTTTTGTAGCCCTTTGGGCATAGTTCCAAATTGTTCTCCAAAATGGTTGGATCATTTCACAACTCCACCAACAATTACATCTTATTCTTAATGCTGAAAAAAATGTTTTCCAATGTCTCTGGCTGGCCCACAGGCATTTCCTTAGATATAAACCAGATACCTGGACAAGGACTTAACCTATTGACAGCCACACCTATACTGGGGGGTAGACTCTATGAGCCCACCTGTAGAAAGCAAGGGTCAATAGGGGAACCCTACATTGTCCCACAAAGGACTTCTCAGGGGACTGTCACAAAACAATTGGCAGACAGCACAGGGCCACAAAACGTGTTATCTCCTTTGATCCTCACAATAACTCTGTGAAGTAGGTGCTATTGTTACCCCCCTTTTAAAGATAAGAAAACTAAGGAAGAAAGATGTTAAGTGACTTGCCCAGGATCACACAGCTAGTAAGCATCTGAGATACAATTCAAACTCAGGCCTCTCTGACTCTGATTATTGTTGAAGATTGGTTTGATTCATCCAAATTTCCAAAAGACTTAAAACTTCTATGCCGATTTAAAGTTGCCCAAGTATTTGACTACAACAAAGTAGAAAATATAGTACTGTTTTGACAAGGCAATGCTAAACATTGATAGTACTAGGGGCAGTTAGGTGGCCAGTGGATAAAGCACTGGCCCTGAAGTCAGGAGACCTGAGTTCAAATCCGGCCTCAGACCAAATACTTGACACTTACTAGCTGTGTGACCCTGGGCAAGTCACTTAACCCCAATTGCCTAAAAATAAAAAATTTTAAAAAATAAAAACATCAATAGTATCACTTACCTACTTCCTAGAATTCCCTTAAGTGAAATTTCTCCTTTCTCTTATAGTCAAAAGAATTTCTGCCCTTCCCTTTTCTTCATCTCTACCTTCCCTACTTCCAGCATCTCCTGTTGTCCTTTCCCTTGGACCTACAGATACTCTTACGCTTGATGGTAATGGCATGAAAGGATTAATCTATCAATAAGCAGGTATTAATTATCTAATATGTTTTAGACATTGGGTTAAGTGCTGAAATAAACACAGAAGTTAGGTAGTTCCTGCTTTCAAGAACTTACATTGTACTTGAGGAACAGAAATGTTTACATATAACAATATAAAAGCAAATAAAAATAAAAAGCGATTTTTTCAGGGAGGGGAAATATTTGTAACAGAAGGAAATTAGGAAAGGATTGTAGGACACAATTCTTGAATGAGTGTTAAAAGGATCTGGAGATTCCAAAAGAATACTGAGGATGGAGAGGATTCCGGGTATAGGAAACAGCCTGTGGTGTACATTGGAGGTAGGAGATGGAATTTCTTATATGAGGAACAGCATATAGGCCCATTTGGCTGGAGCACATAGTGCCTGAAGAGGAGTACTGGGCAAGCAATAATAATAATAGCTAACATTTACATAGTGCTTACTGTGTGCCAGGCATTGTACTAAGCACTTTATAATTTTCATTTGATCCTTATAACAACCCTGAGAGGTAGGTGCTATTATTATCCTCATTGCACAGAAGGGGAAACTAAGGCAAAGAGGTTAAGTGATTTACCCAGTGGTAACAGAGCTAGTTAGTGTCTAAGGCTGCAGTTGAACTCAGGTCTTCCTGACTCCAAGCCCAACACTATCTCCATTGCACCATCTAGCTGCCTAAAAAAGATAGCCAGGAACTAGACTGTGAAAATGTGATTGTCGTAAATTCGTCCTGTGGCCTTTTAATTCCTGGTGAAGATGATGATGAGCACATTCTAAATCAGACCCACCACTACCATGTCTTTCAGTTTTAACAATCATATTCTTTACAGGCTCATTCAAAATAGTGACTGGTGCAAATACATAAGTATATTGATTATACTCTAGAATTTCTAAGGTATGTGTAGCTATAAATGTTATTAATTGTTCCTGATCATAAAAAATACTTTTGCACTTTACTCCTACCAATTTTCTCTCTTCTCTGAGAACTCCAGTTGTCCTGACTTTACACCCCAAGTAGACTTTTTCATAACTCTGCTGGACGCATGTCCTTCTCCACTTCTGATGCCCATGTCAGTTCCCACAGCTATCCTTCTGCCTTCCTAATATTTTTCATGTTGATTAGGGAGTTGTCCTGGATAGCTGTTTTAGTTCCCACGTGAAATATAGCAAGCCCTTTATCCTTTTAGGGCAATAGTTTATTTGCACAATATGACATCAGATCTATGGCATCATCCAACAGGTAGATTTTTTTAATCATTGTTGTTTCACAAATGATGTAAGGTTTAGTTTGATTGACCGAAGTAGGATTCTCAAGGCACAGCTACTTCCACTGTCACCCCTATCCCTAACACAAGAAAATCATAAAGGCAAGTGGAAGAAGCTGCAGCTAGAGAAGGGGAGGTAATGTCTATCTTGATAAATGAAGATTGAGCAGCTGAATGAAAAACAACAATCAAAGGAAAGCTGGTTGGAGTATGATGTCAAGATAAGAGAAATCAACAAGATGAGTTACATAAGGGTCCTCTTA
Source organism: Phascolarctos cinereus (assembly GCF_003287225.1). NCBI lineage: Eukaryota > Metazoa > Chordata > Mammalia > Diprotodontia > Phascolarctidae > Phascolarctos > Phascolarctos cinereus. The sequence continues at coordinate 120,825,083 of NW_027556180.1, read as the reverse complement.
TGGGTCCTGTTTTCAATCTTTCTGTAAATGAAGAATGAATTGAAAAATACATTGCACATGCTGGTGAAATTTTCTTTTACTTTGAGGAGATTTATCTGATCAAATTAAAGGACTGGTTGAATTCAATAGGATGAAATTCAGAGAAAATAAATAGAAGACACTGGATAAAAAGTAAGAGAAAATATAAAAATGCATCCATGTGAAAAAAAAGAATTGTTGGGAAATAATTTGGCAAAAATGCTTCTGAAGGACCCTGCAAATATAGGAATAAGTTGCATATGGACATAAAGGGGGAAACCAAATTTTGATTTAGAGGATTCACCTAAAGGAGTATCATATATCCAAAATGTAGATAGGTAGCATGATGTTGTGGAAGGAATAACAGATATGGATTCAGAGCACATGGGTCTGAATCCAGTTTCTAGCTTCAGCTCTACCTTGGGAAAATTCATTTCCCTCTGTTAACCTTAGTCTCTTCTTCTGTAAAAAAGGAAGTGGACTAAATAATCTGTTAAATCCTCTAATACTCTAAAGAAACTATGGTGTCATTAATACCTTTTCAATGATGTAGTTCACAACCCATTCATGTCTTACCATTCTGTGCCAATCTTGTCCATGTCCTTTCATAAATTTGCAACAAAGGGCCCACTCAACATTCTGGAGTCCTTCCCTAAATTCATTTAATATGGCAGAAATGCCAGTGACACGTGCAGGTCCACATATAACTTTACCACACATAGTTTTGTTCAATGGACTCTTCCAATACTGTTTAAGTGATTTACAACTTCAAGTTTGAAGACTGCAGTATTCCATGACTTATATAAACAGTAGAAGAATATTGATGACAAGAAGGTAGACCTTGCTTCAGAGAAGCTTGTAGTCTTAAAAAGAACAGTGCAATTTTCCAAAGTCCATTCTAATCTAGTTTCCTCCTGTTCAGTTCTGGGATTACTTCATTATCTATTTACAATATCTGTCCAAGATATAGATATACATATAGATAGATATAAATCTTGTTGTTCATCCTTCATTTCAAAGAGGACCAATGACATCACAGGATGATGACGTGACTTACACTAAGAGAACTCTATTGGCTGCCCAACCAACTTCATATCATAGGAACAACAATAAACATTCTTCACTATTAGTTTTTTTCAGTGTGATAATTGCTCTGAGCTTTTTTGAGTAGTTACAGATTAGAAGGCGTTACAATATTTCAGGGCTTGATACAAATTGATCCAATGTGATTCATAAATAATTTCATCTGTAAGATTTATAATCCAAAAGAAATACCTCTTCATTTGGACTTTGTAATAAACATCTCTCATAAAAATGACAAACAACTCTAGTGATCATGTTTCACTATTTTATGACTTGTTAATAATCAGCATAACAATGAACAAAGTTATCTCTGTTGTTACATATTTCAAGGAATCTTGAATGCTTTTAACATTCATAGGAAATACATTGTTGAAAGACGGACTTTAAGGCAGCAATTTGATCTACTGAATCAAACAGTTAAGTCTAATGGGATCTTGTATTATTCACACCTTTTGGTCATTGTGTGATTGCAAAGATATGGTCTTACATGAACTAAAATTTTAAACACTTGGCTGTTTCCTTTTCATACCTTAATCAAGGATACCATTCATATGTGTGTAGAGTATTCTCACATAAACTTCACAGAAATTAGAAAACAGTTATATGGGTCAGAAGTTATTGACACTCTCCTGATTACTTTTTTTTTAACATGACTCAAGATTTTTTCAGTGCTTTTGGTATTTTCTCATCTTTCAGATATCTTGAAAATCTCACCACTTCCAGCACAGAGGTAGTCTTCTTTGTGTCTATTTAGTCCAGTCCCATTGCTTATTTCTACCTTTGTTTTCTTCAGCTCTATTTACACTTCCTCATGAAGGATACACTGGACTATATAATGTTAAAGTGAAATGTGGTAGCCCCAAAGTCTTATTGGTAAAAGGATGTTACTATGAATTCTTTTTCAATCTTTCCCATTTTCCATATGTTTTATCTTGCTTTTAATTTAATCCTTAAATATCCTCAGGATGACTTACTTGAGTTGTTTAGCAAACTTTTTCAAAATTGAGGTTTGTTCTCATTAATGCTTCAATTCATCATCATCTACAATCCTTCTCCATGAGATGTAACAAATGGGTTTATATTCTAATCAAGTGTTGCTTTTGGCAGCTAATATCTCTATGTTTGCCAAGGAGATCAAGTGTTTGGTAGCTGGGATGGTCACAGACTCTTAAGGTCTCTTTGTGGTGTCAGTTGATTTCTAGAGCTTCAATTTTTTAGGAATTTTTTAAATAAAATATTGTCAATGTCTGCTTCTCCATCCATTTTCCAATTCTGGGCATCAACAAGTCAGGTTGGAATTATTTTAATTACATTATATTTTTCTCATTTTTATTCTTCTAGCTTTGCATTGATTAAATTTTAATTTTGACCTTAGTCCTAAAACACTAGTTGGCCCTATTGTACACAAACAGCTATTTTGGAAAAGACACTCAGATCAATAATGAATGATTTCCTGGCTAATAGAATATAAAACATTTTATTTTTTTCTCATGTTATTTGCTGCTTGCCATTTAAAGTGTCTTCCAATTCTTTTCTTGAAGAAAGTTGGCTTAATGGATAGGCTGTTAGACTTAAAGTCAAGAAAACAAGGTTCAAATCTTGCCTCCAGTATCTTATAATTATTTTCATGGCAGTAAATATTTTTGCAAACACTTATCATGAGCATTAAAATATGATAGAACCGAATCTTCCATGAAAGTATCTTTCCTATTGCCATCAAATACACAATAAAACCAATTCCCCAGAATCTTATTTGCTTTACCAAATATAACCCACAACCATCCTTCTACTTAGGTTCAGCTTCCTTTTTATCTTCTGGTTTCATTCATAGTGAGAATTTCAAGATATTTATAATTCATTTCCTCTAGTGCTATGCCCACATACTGATCATTGGGCAAAGATCTCACATCTAGGGTACCAACAAAAAAATTTATGTTTTGTTGTTGTTCAGTCATGTCTGACTCTTCATGACTTTGAGGACCATAGTGCACCAATACTGTCCATGAGGTTTTGTTGACAAAGATACTGAAGCGGTTTGCCATTTCCTTCTACAGTGGATTAAGGCAAACAGAGGTTAAGTGACTTGACTTGCTCAGGGTCACACAGCTAGTAAATTAATGTTTACAGAATGTCTAAAAATTATATCATTCTAAACACCCTTGACTCCTCATTCCACTCTTCTGCCATTATCACTGCAGAAGTGGAAACGGGAAGGAAAGGACCAAGGGCCATTTAGTATTTTCTTTGTTTTGTGAACTGCCGTCATCAAAGAATGTAGCACCAAGTTGTCAGCTTCCTAGTGATGATCTTCTCTGCACTTAAACTGATACAGTCTATACCCAAAGCCATTCTGGGTAGAATTTAACACTACACTGTCATAGCCTTCAGAAATCCAGCCACTTCCATGCCCTAATGAGGTACTAGAGTAGGACTATGTAGTACAGCTGGTCAAGCTATGCTTCTCAAGACACAGCTACTTCCATTAAATCACCCCTACTCCTAACAAAAAATAAAATATCCTAATGACAAATGGAAAAAACAGCAGCTGGAGGAAGGGAGGCAACTCCTGTCTCGATGAATGAAGATTGAGCAGCTGACTTAAGAAGAGCAATCAAAGGAATATTGGTCAGATATAATATAATATATATTAATAATTAATATTAATAAATTAATATTAATAATCTAATGTCAAGACTAGAGAAAACATCAAGATGAGTTGCAGAAGAGTCCTCTAACGAGTCCTATTTTCAATCATCAATATAAATGACGAACCAACTGAAAAACACATTTGCAGATGCTGGCAGAATTTTCCTTGACTTTGGAGGAAAGAATTGATCTGATCAAATTAGAGGACTGGTTCGAATTCAAGAAGATGAAATTCAGGGAGAACAAATAGAAAACACTGCATAGGAGGTAGGAGTAAATCTAAATCCTATCCGTGCAAAATTAATGATGAGAAAATAATTTGGCAGGAACATAGCTGAAAGACTGCAAGCATCAAAATGAGTTTGACTCTGAATCTAATGGAGAGGAAAGCCCATTTTAATTCTAAGGATTCATCTGCAGGAGTATCATGCAACATGCAAATAGGTAGCTTAGTGTAGTGGAGAGTACTGGGTTTGAATCCAGGCTCTAGTCTTGGCTCTTCTATGTGACCTTTGGCAAGGCCATTTTGGCCATTCTGAGTCTCAGTTTCTTCATCTATAAAAAAAAAAAAGGCAGCCTGGATGATCTCTAAACTCTGTTTCAGCTCTACATCTTGCGATCATCATATGTAGTTCTTCACCTAGAAGTTTTAAGCACTAGTCAGATCAACAATTATTTATTAAATGCCTGATGTGTGCCAAGCCCTATCATGAGCCTGAGGATACAAAGAAAGGGGCAAAAAAGTCCATACCTTCAGGAGCTCACACTTAAAGAAATATTTATATTATCATAGAAAACATACAAAGGTAAGCAAGAAGGAAAAACTTAGCTATAGAGCTACCTATACCTCTATACTTAAGTATAGATCTAAGTAGCTGAGCTGAAAGAGCAGACTGAAAATTGTGAACTTGTCTAACTCATGGAAGAAAAGGCCATCATGTATATCAAAATGTTAAGCAAATATTATTAGTGACGGCAGTGAATGCTGGCAGTGTGTAAAAATACTAATATTATTTAGGAATCAGAATGTTGGACCTTGATGGAACCCTAAAGAATCTAATCAAACTCTTCACTTTATGGATGAGCAAAATGAGGCCCAGGGAGTTTGGCTAAATTGTCCAACATTATATAATCAGTTAATAGTAAAGCCAAATCTAGACCCAGGTCTCTAGATTCCAAAATCGGGGTTTCAGGACCATATCACTGGCTCTCTAGAGAAACTTCAGAAAATAAAAGTGGCCCACAACTGTTCTCTAGCCTGATTACCTGTAATCAACCCAAATAAGTGGCTGTCAGGCCTGTTTCAAAACCCCTCCAGAGAAGACAATTCCTCAACCTTCCTCACAAATAAGAATCAATATCTTAATCCACACAGTAAGGATGTTCTTTCTGAGTTGTGAATTTTGTTGAAGTGGCAAGCTGTATCCTTATTTGAAGATGGAGGGAGAAGGAAATATGGGAGGGCTAAGTGATTTGTCTGAAATTTCCAAATGAGTGAGGTGAAATGACCAAAATTCAATGTCCTTGATTGAAGGGAAAGGTAGGTTAGTGAAGAAGCTAAGAATGCCAGGCTTGGAGTCAGAAAGTCCTATGTTCAACTCCAGATGCTGGTCCTTACTAGCTGTGTGATCAAGTCATTTATCCTCTCTGAGTCTCAATTTCCTTATCTGTAAAATGGGAATAAATACCCATCTCATAAAGCTATTTTTGAGGCTCTAGTTAAGTGATGTGTACAGAGATGCTTACAAAATTTTAAGTGCTATGTGAATATCAGTTATTATTAGGAATCCTAAACTTTATATTATTCTTAAGAACGAAAATAGCACTTAATAGTAAATCATAGTTAGTATATCAGTGACAATATTCAGGTTTATAAAGCACGCAAATGGAAAACTTTCCAGTGAAAGAATTCTCAGTATATATTCTCTCTCTCTAGCTTGGTTTGGGAATTGCCATGACCACAGCAAGTGAGAAACAGCAGACAATTTTTTTTATTAATTCCACTTCATAGACAAGGAAAACTAAGACTTGGAGAGGCTAGGTTATTTGTTCAAAAATCACAGAGCCCTGACTAAAGCCTGGGTAACACAATTTCCAGGTCTTGGTTCATTCTGCTCAGAGTAGAGAGTTCTTCCTGCAGTTGGGGTAAATAGAAATGAAACCCAAGTCCCATACAAGGTGGATGAAAGAGGGACACACACACACCTCCCTTTGCTGTATGCTGCCTTCAAAATGTAGAGAGAATGCTGGCACAACCCTGAGTGACTATGCAAGAGGCGTTGTTAGTAAGAGCTAAGAGTTAGCTTACACTAACGTTAGTGTAAGGGATCCTTTCCTCTAGGAGAGGAGAGGCATTCATTTCTTCAAGACAGGATATGTATCCTCTTTAGACTCATTAGAACTGATTCCAAGGAAGACCAGAAGAAAAAAAAACTTTGGAAATATGTAGGCAAATCCAGCTCCTCAACATGTCTCTGATATCCACATTGCCTCTCTGGATATTTCAGGGAATTTTCCCTTGGGTGATATTATGTTCTTTCTCTTGATTGAACTGAAATATCTAGTTCCCATTTAGAGAGCTCATTCACTTGGTGTATTTTCTAATATGTGTTTTAATGCATATTCTAATGTAATATAATAAATTCTGATGCATATTCTACTTTGCATACCTTTCTCCAATTTCTCCTTGCTATCTGCTTAGATAAAATAGGATTACTTGATATTCATCCAGGATGGCATTTTGTGTAATTAGCAATCTTGCAAGTACAAACTTTGTGTACTCTTTTCCTTTTAAGAGATAATAAGGCCCAAAGAATCCAATGGATTTTTTTTTGCTTTTAAATCTTAAAAAGACCATGCCCTAATAACCTTTGAAAGATTTAATAACTCGTCATTACAATGATCATCCACAACTCCAAACTCATGATGAAACACGTTAACCACCTCCAAATAGAGAAGTGATAGACTCAAAGTACAAATTGAGGCATTTTTTTTTCTTTCTGTAACTCTTGTCCCAAAGCCTATTGATATGAGACTCCCTCCTTACTGGTGAGGTAAATTCGCCATGCCCATGTAGGGCAGGACATTCATCTCCACCAAGAAGGAGGGAGTCCTATACCAATGGATTTGGGGACAGGGGTTACATTTCTTTTTATTTCTCTATTTCTTTATTTCTTCTTTTCTTACATTTTTAGAATGGGGGGAATTTGTCTTGCATGACTATATATGTATTTATCATGGGTTTAGTTTTTCTTGCCTTCTAAAGAGGTGGAGAAGGGGGAGGTGGGAGGGATAAAATTCAGAACTGATAACAAAATAAAATAAAATTGAAAAAAAAGATTATGCCCCTAGACCAGTAATAATTAAGTGGTAAGATATATATAATTCTGAACTGGGACCCCTCCCAGAGGAGAACAGAGAAGATAGCCTCACAACTCCTTCAGCAGGAATCATAGTCTCATTCAGAGAAAGGTGGGTAAAATTCTAGAGATATCTACAAACGCCTCCTTTCAAGTGTCTTGTCTATATATTTAGATATTCCATATCAACACACACCTAACCTACGTGGAAAGTACACACCTTACAGAAAAAAAAATTTAGCTCCATGATAAAGGCTATTATGATTTTGCTAGTGTATCCTAGTGTAACTGAGCCTTTTTTTGCCTTCTTCTAATTCTAAGAAGCTTGTGAGTCAGAGCAATGTAATAATTCAGATAGAAAAACTAGAATGGAACCATATGAGGAACCTGTTAGGTCTACTAGCAATAAATCAATCTATAAGTATATATTAAATGATTACTATGGTCCAGACACTAAACTAGGCACTGGGGAAACAAATACAAAAATGAGACAGTCCCTTCCCTCAAGAAGCTCATATTGTATTATTAGTTCTTCAACGGGAAATTCTGAAAACCCTTCTCATGTTTTCAATAGTAATCCACAGCATAATTGTGAACAACTATGAGTCCTTACAAGTATGCTATAACTAATCTAGCTTTGTAAGAAGTACATTTGAAAGAAAAGAGGAGAAAAACAACACAAAAGAGCAAAATCTCTCTTTACCTAAGAGTACATAGACAGTACTTTAGGACCAGTGCTCTGTCTACCTCACCACCTAACTGTGTGATCCTGGGCAAGTGACCTAACTCTGTTTGCCTCAATTTCCTCATCTATAAAATGAGCTGAAGAAGAAAATGATGAACCACCACCTCCAGCATCTTTACCAAGAAAACCCCAAATGAGGTCACAGTCAAACATGGCTGAAACAACTGAACAACAATAACTTGAAAAGAACCAGAGTTTAAACATGATCAGTCTCAGTGTTATGCAAAATGCAAAGTGGGTGAAGTTTTTCATCTCTCTTTTTGGCAGTTTTCCCTTCACATGAGTCTTCCTTCTCTAAGAAGCATTGTAGGTCAGAAACATTCTCTCCCCATCAATTTTTCACCTCTGATTCACAAATCAAAATTCCCCTCATATGTCTCATTCAATGGGCAGCAGTCAACAGGGTGTCATATTGGAATCTGATAAACTTCTTTTCTTGCATTTTAACAGTTGATAAAGTTCAGTGTTTTGCCCTTACCAAGGACTTATACATTTTAATGGGTGATTATTCCTTCATTTGTTATCATTTTTAGGCATCCAGGATGGTGAACTACTGTAGAAAATATTTTGGAATGAAAGGACCAAGAGAGATTCCTGAACTCTTCAAATCTAAGCTTGGTTCCCATTCCTAAGTTGGCCTCAGGGCTACATGGATCTCGAAGGGACACGCTAGCTCAGTAGGCAGTAGGGAGTCTATACTGAAGGGGACCAAATTCTTATGACATCTTGAATCTCAGAGTACCAAGATAAGAAGGCCTAGGCTTTTGGAGATTTGAAGACTATGAGCTGATTATTTGTTCCATATTATGACTGACTTCCAGAACAGCCTTATCCTCTAAACTATAAGGGTACGTAAGGTTATAGAGCTAGTTCTGGGTTTGAGTTCAATCCAGTCCCCAGGCCCAGAAATCCCTAGATTTAATAAACCAAATCAACCAAGAAGCGTTTATTAAGCATCTGTTAGTACTAGGCACTGTACTAGACTGGAATTACAAAGACAGAATTGAAATGGTTCCCACCTTGTTCCAGATATAACAAATCTGAGAAATTTTCATATTTCTTTAAATAGGGTATCCAAAATATCTTTTTTTTTTTGGTCATGGCTTTCAGATAATCCAATTATTTCTCAGATTATTTTTCAATTTTTTTCTAGATTCAGCTAGATTCTAGATTTTCTAGAAATGCCTTGAATTTTTTTTTAATCTAATGATTTTTTTTCCCTTTTATTCCCTATTTCATGAAGTCATTGATTTCTGTTTGGTCCATTCTAATTTTCAGGGAATCTGTTGCTTGGGTAAGATTTTGGACGTCGTTTACTAATTTGTTTCTTCTCCTTCCAGTTCTTTCCTCTAGAAACTCTCATTTCATTTTTTATATCCTTTTGTTTCCTCTCTTCCAAGAATTCTAATAGAGTTTGTGGCCACACCATACATTTACTTGAGGCTCTGCATATATTCACTGTGAAATTACTGTTTCTCTAGGCATCTGTCTTGAATATTCCTGGATCCATAAATCCCTGGATCTTTATTGTTGGTAAGCAGAAGTTTATTTGTATTTCTAGCTTTAATTCCTGAAATGGGACTTTTGTCAGGGCCAGGCTCCAACTGTTTCTGCATGCTTGGTGGTTGAGGGGACTCCTTTTTAATCTCAATCTGTACTACCTGGGATCCTGTTACTCATTCTGCCTGCTACTGGTGTCTGCTATGTATAAAGTACTAACAGATTCCAGGCTCACATGTATCCTCCACATGGAGCATTGAGATTTTCGAGATCACCAGCCATGGCTCATGTCAGCTTGTTGCAAACTTTCAGAGCCCTTTATGCATGCCTGCTGATTGCTGCTTATTCTTAGGAGCTTTGCCAACTCTCATTTCCATATGTGGAACCTGAGAATCTTGGATGCATAACTTCCAAAAGGAATTCCTTACTGGAGTACTCTAGCTTTCCAAGCCCATGTGAATGGGCATGCTTGACTTGCCTTCAGGCTTCTCGGCTGGAGAAATCCTAGGCTATTAGAGCTAAAAGGTTTTCAAGCCCCATGCTTTCCCCATTCCAGCATTTCTGGATGAGCCTTTCTTTAGTGCCTACATCTTTCCAAGTGTCCCTTTTTGTCAACCTAAATTGGATGAAGGTACTTGCTATGGGTTCTCTCTATTTCTTAATCATTTTTCTATCTGGAACCCTTTTTATCTTTTCTAGAATACATATATGGGAATTGGGCTCTCTTGTTCCTGTTTACTCAATCATATTGACTGGAAGTCACTTCTTCAAGGGCACGTCATCAGCTGTATAGATTCCCTTTCAACTCCAGATCTAGAGCTCATGCTCAAACGTAAAGTTTTCACCTTTATGTTCCCTCAAGGATCTTTTCTTCCCAGTTCATCAATTTGCTTGACCTACATCCAACCTTTACTTTCCCTCAATAATTCCCATGGATATTCCTATCTTAAATCTTACCATTATCCATGAATGTCTCCCTCTATACCACCTGTTTCCCAAACCATCTCTCCAGTTCTGATTTCATTTGTTTCACTTCTTTCACAGACTTCAGTCTATGACTCAGCCATGCATTAAAAGCCACCCTTGAACAACTCACTTCATTGTCCTATCACCAGTCATAACCTGCCATGGCTTATCACCATCATTCACTTTCTCCACTCCTACTCACACCATTGCGAACATATCCATGTAGCAGATTGCTACAGAGCTAGTCTGATAACCTCTGTAGGCACAGGCAAGATAATAGCTACATAAACTTCTGGGAAATGTAATCCAGCATTGCTTCTTCTTATTCAGAGTGACGCTGAAGGTGCACAGAGGCAAATAGACAGACAGAAACAGAGGAACAGTGAGAGATAGAGACAGACCTATTTTTTTCTTTCAATAATCAAAATGGGACAATTAGAAGCTATGAAGAGTAGATATCTGAGCTACAAATGGTTACTGACTTTCTTCCTGTGTGAATAAGTATCAGATCATAAAGCATAATTATTACCATATTTCTTCCTTCTCTACCCAACTGGGGAAGAAGCTGACTCCAAGCTTATTCTGTTCCATAAAGTTAATCATCTAGTAGTTGACTTAGTTTAACATTTTTTGTACATGAATAAATACTACAGATTTTATTGCTTTGAGCTATATGTCACCTTATTTGAGGATGAAAAGAATGGGAGCTGCCAGTGAATCGATGAATTGCTGAGATATGTGAAGATAATTTTTTTAAGAGAGACCAAAGTTCAAATCTGTATCCAAATAATGCCACTCTTTCCTCCTAACTAGGGAGTGATTCAAATGAAATAGGATCTTATAGCTCTGATCTTTATTAATAATTCTTGAAAGCTCCCTGACAGCTGAGGAAAAATGAGTCCCACAAATATAGACCCTAGGGTAATACAATAAGTCATAAATGTTTGGTTTGTTTTTTTAAAGCATATTTAAATGTTGAAAGGAAGTTTAGTAAAAGAAGATCCTCTTGAGCCATCATCCTCTATCACGTCTGTCTCTCACAGCTAAATTCATAGAAAATTGTTTATTCTCATTGCCTCTATTTTCTCATCTCCCATTTACTTCTCAATCCCTTAGAATCTGACTTCTAAGCCCACTACTTGAAGGAAACTAATTTCTACAAGATTACCAATTATCTCTAAACCACTAAATCCAATCACCTTTTCTCATTCCTCATTGTATTTGACTTCCCTGAAGCTTTAGACACTGTCTACTGATTCTTCCTCCTTTGGACTCTATCACATGACTCCTCTTGCCCAGTCACCTTTGCAGGATTATCATCCGCCTTCTGCTCCATAACCATGGATATCCTCCAAGAATCTATCTGGGCTCTCTTTTTCTCTTACTATACTTTCTCTTGTTAATTAAATCAATCCCCATGTATTTAATGGATATCCCATTGGCATCTCAGACTCAACATATCTAAAATATAACTGATTGTCTTCCCCCTAAAATCCATCCTTTTTCCAAACTCCCTCATATCATCTCTTGGGGGCACCAATCATCCTTCAGATGTTCCTATTTGCAACCTTGGAGTCATCTTTGACTCTTCCCTCTCCACCATACCTCCAGGAGCTGCTGAATCTTCGCAACATCTCTCACATCCTTCCTCTCACACAACCATCCTCTAGTTCAGACTCATCACTTCCTCCCTCGTCTATTGCAATATCTTCCTAATTGATCTCCTAGAGTCCTTTTGTTCATAGCCATTAGTGTTTTCTCCCTCCTGAAATTACTTTGTATTTATCCATTGTGTACTCATTTTATTCCCTCAGCAGAATGTAAGCTCTTTAAGGGCAAGGACTGTTTCTTTTTTTGTCTTTGTATCACCAAAATCCCACACATTCCTCCCATATGGTAGATATCTAATAAATATTTACCAGGTTATTTTTTTTTATTTAACAACTCAGGGTATACATGAAATAGTGATGTTCTTTATAGCTCTTGATCCTTAAAATAATTTTGATAGAGATTTTCTTTTGGAAAATAAACACATTTATATAGCCCAAATCAACGTACTGATTTTACTGGGTAATGATAATAATAGTAATAATAATAATAACTAGTATTTATATAGTGCTTTAAGTTTTGTGAAGCATTTCACATATAGCTCAAAAAGGCTAAGACTTTTGGGACACATGTATGTTATTTCATATAAATAGAGATTCAAGAAATACTCAGGGGATTACTAGAGAGACTAAGGAGTTCTCATTAATGTAAAAATTCATCATCCAAAATAATCCGAATGTATTTTAATAAGTTTCATTCAAATATGATGTGGCTATCAGACAACCAGAATCTAATCAAATTAATGCCAATTCAATACCATATGTATATTGAATATTAATTAACATTGCTAATTGAAGCAGTATAAACTTATCTTTCTTGATTCCATTTAGCACTGGATTTTTCAACTAATAAACCTTTCTTGGATTATCATAAATTGTTATGGAAATCACAAATTGCAGAGGCATTTATGGAGGAGAAATAATTTATTCATTAATTACTAAAATTCACTGACCATGAATTTGTCACAGAAATAAAACTGTGGCACTTACGCCCAGATGCACTCATAAATAACTAAATAATTAAACTCTCAGCCACAGAACAAATGCTACACAATGAGCACAATGAAATCTAAATAAGTATCACACAGGACAAAAATAGGACATATAATAAAAACTATGCTAAACTGCATGTGACCCTGGCATCCCTTTTACACTAGCACTTTCCATAATTTTCATCTTGTTTTCCACAAATTCCTCCTGGTTTTTGGCCTCTTGAAAACTGTTAAGTTTTTGAAGTATCATATGGAAGACTTAAAACCGTACCAAATAACCAATAGCATTGTGTTAAAACAATGCCCTACCCTACAAAAATTAGTTGAAGGAATTGAGAATGCTTAGCTTGGAAAAGAGAAGATACTGAGAGGTACGTGCTAACTGTCTTCAAAGCTTTTGAAAAGCTAGCCTGTATAAGAGGAATTGGATATTCTTTGTGGCACAGAGAGGAAGACTAGAATCAGAGGGCACAAGTCATAAGGAGACAGATTTAAGCTATTCAGGGCATTTCAAAAAATGTAGTGCGGTTTTAAGCTACTAGAACATTTGGAACACTGTATATTGGGAAGCACTTTCTTTTTTTATTAACTTCTTTTGATTTATCAATGATCATTTCCATATACTTTTGAGTACAAAATTTTTCTCCCCCCTCCTCACCACCACCCTCCCCAAGATGACACACAATCTAATATAGGCTATATGTATACATTCCTATTAAACATAGTTTCACATTAGTGATGTTGTAAATAAGAATTAGAACCAATAGGAGGAATCACCAGAAAGAGGAAACAAAACACGATAGAAGAGAAAAAAAAATAGCAAATAGTATGCTTCAATCTGCATTCAAATTCCATAGTTCTTTCTTTGGATGTGGATAGTATTTTCCATCATAAGGCCTTTGGAAATGTCTTAGATGGGAAGAACTTTCTAAGAGATCACTGTTCTTGGAGCCAGGAAGACCTGGGTTTGAATCCTACCTCAGACACTTATTAACTCTGTGATCAAGGAAGCAAGAAAAGAAGGAAGTAAGGGAGGAAGAAAGAAAATAAGCATGTATTAGTACCTACTGTGTGCTAAGCATTTTACAAATATTATTTTATTTGATCCTCACAACAATGTAGGAAAGTAAGAGCTATTATTATCTCTTTCACTGTTGAGGAGACTGAGGCAAATAAAGGTTAAGAAACTTGTCCAGGTTCAGTCAGCTTGTAAGTCTGTAACGTCAGATTTGAACTCGTCTTCCTGATTCCAGGCCCATCACTCTATTCTCTGCGTCACATAGCTACTTCATTTAATTTCTTTAAATTAGACAATATACTTACAAAGTTTTGCAAACATTAAAGTGCTCTATAAAATTTCAGTATTATTATTAAAGTTTAGAGCTATGCCAAAATGAAATTATTAGGTAATGAATTTCATGTGACTGGAATGGTTCAAGCAAAGACTGACTGACTACCTGTGAAACATTCTATGGAAAGAGATTAGATTAGTCAATCTCCAACTTCCCTGCTAACTCATAGTCTAACTATAGATGGTTTGTGGAAGTAAACTCTCAGCCAAGAGAATACGAACAACCACGTTCTCATTATTATTAACAACTTATAACTGTGTAGTATTTTGAGGCTTACAAAATATTTTCCTTACAACTACCAGGTATGAAATGCATGTACTACAAACCCTCTTTTACATCCAAGGAAACTGGGGCCTAGGGAGATTGACTTGCCCATGATCATGCAATTAGCTAGTTAGAATTTAAACTCAGAACTCCTCACTCCAGGTACAACACTATTTCTACTACATCATATTCACCCTTACTCAGTGGGCATGAACCCTCTTGATGCAAGGAACACCCTTAGACCACCTAATTTGAACCAGAAGTAATTTGAACAGCCCTTCTGAAACTTCTTTGCTCCACTGAGATCACCCAGGGCCATGATGGAACATAACTCAGAATGATTAGCTGGCACAGAATATAACATCCTTCCATGCCTTAGGCTCTTTCTCTATACATAGCACCTTCCCTTTGACTTTGGAAAACAAATCAAAATGTTAAATTTAATAAGTTAAACTGAATTTTACCTCACACTACCAGAACCATCCTGTTGTGGAAAGAACAATGGTTTGGAAGTTAAAAAAAAAACTTGTTGTATGACCTTGGACAAGTTTTTTCTCCTCTCTAGGACTTCATTTTTCTCATCTCCAAAACAAAGTGGTCAAACTCAATGATCTTTAAGGACCCTTCTAGTTCAAATAATTGATTAATTCTAGTTCCCCATTCTATGGTGAATCATTTCTCTTTAGTATATTCTACATCCCCAGGGCCCCAGATAGGTATTTAGGGATTAGAAACAAGATAGCTATTAAAATTAGCTGGACAGTCCTTGGAGTTCACCCTTCTCTGAAGCCAGAGTTTTCTCCATAGAAAAATCTCATACATTTAGCCATGCACACATATTCCATATCTGAACCCAATATATAACCTTTTTTTCCTAATTGTATATACTCTAGCACCCTTTGGGCATTTAAAAGATGGCCTTTAAATGATGGGCTTCAATAAAATGTTGAGTTTGTATTATGTAGCCATGGCATAGTCATGAACATATTAATAAGGAAATCAATAATATAAAACCAACTCTCCCTGGTTCTCCCATCCCTGCCAGCAAGGGACCATCTGCTACCCTGTGTTTCATTATAGTACTTAATATCCCCATGATTAGTGTTTCTCCCCCTGTGAGTTTATTTTAGGGATAGTCTTATGAATAGATGAAAAGTTATTAATTATTTGTTTGGACAATCTCCAAAGCATCCCTGCATTCTAAATTTTTATAGCATGCCTTGCTAAAGGCTTTATTTGAGGAAGAGGGAAATAGAGAGGGTGGTGGAAAAGTTTTGAAGCATGTCATCCAATATTCTAGGTCCTATATTGTAAAGTATCCAAATGCTTTTTGTTTAGGTAGAGTGGGATAAGAATCAAAGATATATGTAAGAAACACAAAAGTTTCAGAATACCATTATTAATACATAAATTTAAACTCTCAAGTTTTACCATTTTACAAAAATGATTCAGGTTCCTTTTCTTTAATTGTTCTGTTTTTTAGCAATTATTCAAGTAAGTCCTTTCTGTAAAAGTTTGCCAAGAGCTCCAATTTACATTGACTACTTATTTCTCACAGCACCCTAGAACTGGGTGGGTAGCAAGTGCCTTCCACTTCTTCATTTTATAAAGGTACTGACCCAAAAAATTCCACAAGGAGCAAGTGGCAAATGAAGGACAAGAAACAGAAACCATATCCCAGTACACTGTAAGCAAAAAAAAAAAAAAACCACTCCCCTGTTGACCTGGATAAATGCTAGAACTGTTACGGGAAATGCCCAATAAAATATGCTCCATTAAATCTAAGTGATGCATAGAGATGAAGTAATTAAGATCCAATAATTTAGAGCTCAAAGTCTTTTGAAATCTCTTGTGATACATGGATCAGTGTCAGCTATTCTAAATCATTCACTGTTGACATTTTTACCATTCAAATGATAGCTCCCATATATGTAACCAAACAGAGAGTTTAGTATCATTTATATAGTCATTTTACAGCAATTAATGCTTTAAAATAATGTCAATTTTAATATGTTTATCAAACATACATATCTGCAAAAAATTATTTTACGTACCAAGATTCAGTAATCAATCATTTCTAATTTTCAAGTTTATTTCTACTAGATGCCATCAATAGAAAAAGTCTACATTACAAATTTAATAATAATAATTGACATTTGTATAATTCACCAAGATTGGCAAAATGCTGTACATACATTATTTCATTTGATCCTCACAACTAGGTGAGATTTTACTTCCATTTTCGAAATGAGGAAATAGATTCAGCAAGGATACATAATGTAGTCAGGCAGAATTTACACCTAGGTTTTCCTGACCCCATATCTAAGAATTCCTGGATACTCATTCTGTGGCCCTTAGTTTTCTCATCTGAAAAATGAGAGTAGATTATCTTTGAAGTTCCTTCCACCTATAGTCTATAAATGATTCTTTGTTTCAGAGCTGTATGGTGCACCAGTATAATTTGTTCCATTTTTTTATTTCTATCAGCAACCTGAATTAACTTCCAAAAATGTTCTCAGATAAGGTGTTGCTTTCAGAATGGATTTGGCTCTTTGGTTATTCTATAACCACACTGTTTTATAATGGAGGCCATGGAGGGAAAAAAAGAAAAAATTAACATTGAATCTACAACTTGGATATCATTCTATTGGTGAGAAGTTTCTGACACACTGAAAACATTTAGAGATAGACAAAGCTGATTATTACTAGTCTAAATAAAGGCTGAGATTGTTTGGTACATAAGATAAACCAAAGGTTCAATTGATTTCAGGAGCAGTCACAGGTAAGTGGCAGTTTCTAGTCCCCAAATGTTCTTGTAGCACAGAGGTGTGGTGGAGAAAAGATTCTATTTCTACTCCCATATTTCTCTTGCTCTACCACACCTAGCTCACCCTGCTACCAATAACTAAGGTGGTTTTATAAATCTCAGTGATGACAGTGTGTGGTACAACTAAAAGTCTCTCATATAAAATGGAAGCTATGCTCCAAAAATGTAGTAAGGTTTTAGCATGAGCTGGGTCTAAGTTTCACTTTCCTGTAAATCTTATGTTTTGGGGGAAATAAAGTCTTACACCAGCTGCCCACCTCCTCCCTTGTTTTGTAACTGCTACCCCAGCCTTATCTTTGCCAAATAAGGCAATCTGCTAGCTTCCAAGCTTGTTTTGGGTAAAATGTATCTCTTAGTTGCTAGGTAAAGTTGTTTGTCTCTTACCTCAGCCAATGGGGACAAAGAGATTCAGGTAAATTGGGGGGGGGGGTCTTAGAGTTGTTTGTCTAAGGGTATATAACTGCTTGTTTGCCGCTTGGAGGCTGCTTCCCTACTCCAGTCCACCCTGGGTAGGTGATGCCCAACTCTCGAGCAAGACTTGCTAGAATAAAACTTCTGTTTTCTACCTGGAGAAACCTCTGAGTTTTTATTTGGGTAATCCCACTCAACAGTGTCTTAAGACAGTTTGGAAAAATCTCCTTCTAATCTTATCATGGACATGAGAAATCAGTGAGCTTTCCATCCCCCACCTTTAAGTCTAATTGGGACTGTGCTGTTAGAATATGCTCATGAATTAGATAAATATGATAAGGAAAGGTGAAAAAATTTACAAAGCCTCATACAGTATAGTGTAGGTAAATTCAACATCATAGGTTTCACTGAGACTTGACTGGATATGATTTGTAACTAGAATATGCCAATGGATCAAAATGTAAAAGTTTACAGCATAGAGAAATTAGAGAAACTACGAACTCATGTCTAAACAAGGGCTAGAGAAAATTACAGAAGATAAAATAGACAATTTTGATCACATAAGATTAAAAAGTATTTTACACAAACAAAACTAATGCAGCTAAAATTAAAAGAGAAACATGAAAATCTTTGCATCAAGTTTCTCTGATAAAATTCCCTTTTCAAGATACATATGGAATTGATTAAAGAATAAAAATCATTCCCCCTTTGATAAATTGAAAATTTTTGAACAGGTAGTTCTCAGTGGAAGCACTCTAAGCTATTAATAGCTATATGAAAAATTATCCAAATCATACTAATAAAAGAAATGCAAATTAAAGCAACTCTGAGGTTTCATTTCACACCTGTCAAATTGGCAAAGATGAGAAAACAGGAAAACAAAAAATGTTGGAGAGGGTTACTGGAAAACAGGTATATTAATGCAATCTTGGTGGAGCTACAAATTGGAACAGCCATTCTGGGAAGCAATTTGAAATTATGCCTAAAATATCAGTAAATATCTCTACTAGGCTGCTGCTATAAAGAGATCAACCAAAGAAGGAAAGTGTCAATATTTACCAAAAAAAATAGCAGCTGTTTTCATAGAGGTGAAGAACTACAAACTATAGGGGTCACCATCAATTAGGGAATGGTTGAACAAATATGGCATGTGAATGTAATCAAATGCTGTTGTACCATAAGGAGTGAGCTCAGAGAAAGTTGGGAAGATTTATCTGAAATTATGCAGACTGAAGTGAGCAGAACCAAAAGGACAATTTATAGAATAACAACACTGTTAAGACAAAACTCTGAAAGACTTAAGAACTCTGATCAATGCAATAACCAAACATGGAGTCAGGAAGGACAAAGAATACTGCTGGTGAATAAATTAAGATATGTGAATCACAGAACCTCAGATTTCAGGGTAGAAGGGATCTTAAAGATCCTCAGGTTCAAACCTCTCATTTTGCAGATGAGGAAACTGAGGCACAGAGAGGTTAAATGACTGGCCTAGGATCATATAGCCAATAAATGTCCAAGGTAGGATGTAAACCCAGGTCTTCCTGACTTTAAATCGTTTCCTATCATGACAAGGGCATACTAAAACTTGCGATGAATGCTAAGAATATAAAAAGGGTTAGGCAGCAAGAGAGATCAAAGAAGAAAGATAATCAGTCCTGGAGGTGGATGGTGATAACTGAAAGTGAAAAGAAGACAAAGCTGTTCAATCACTTTTTTATTTGTATGTTCTCCACCATGAAGAGTAATCTTCATACTGGAATGGACAGTACAAAAACAGTTTAAAAGGAATTGAAACAATTATGGCTATTTAAAAATGGAATAGGCTATTTCAGGAAGTAGTGGGTTTCCCCCAAATGGAGAACTTGAAGAAGCATATATTGGATGGTTGTTTGTCAGGGATAGTGAAAAGGCTATAGCTTTCAGGTATGAGATGGACAGGATGACTTTTGAGGTGTCATTTAACTCTAAGATTCTGCAAGGAGTTTGGATTTTAAAAGATAGGCAATAGATAATCACTGTAGGTTCTTGACACACCAAAAGATAGAAGTGTTATACTTACTTTCTTTACCCCATGGGAATAGCAGATTTGTCATGGAGAGAGAAACTTGAAAATTGACTGGGGAGGATAGTAATGAAGAATGTCAAGATATGAGTTTTTTAATTGATATCTGGGCTGTGTGAGAACTGGGTATGGGGTAAAGGACAACAGAAAAAGCAGACTTATTTTAAATAGATAAGTATAATGAAAATTTGCTGAATCAAAGTATTTCCCAGAAACAAGAAGGGCTCCAAGGTGAATAGATTCTCTATGATAATGGCAACAGCAATAGTAATAATAATAACTAACGCTTATGTAGCAGTCTAAGTTTTGCAAAGTATTTTACTTACATCATCTCATTTACTCCTCACCACAATCCTGTGAGGCCAATTCTATTATTATTATTATTATTCCTCATCTTACAGATGAGGAAACTGAGGCTGAAAGAGGTTGACTTTCTCATGTTTACACAGTAAGTATCTGCGGCAGGTCTTCTTGACTCCATCTCCATTGGTCTATCCATTATACCACCTAACTACTTCTATGAAAGAGTCATGGGAAAACAGGACAAGCAGAGCTCAAAAGAAGGCAGGCAGGTGGCTCAGTGGGTAGAACACCGGACCTGGAGTCAAGGACGACCTGTGTTCAAATCCAGCCTTAGACACTAACTAGCTGTGTGACCCTGGGTAAGTCACTTAACCTCTGTTTTGCCTAATTCACTGATGAAGGAAATGGCAAATCACTCCAATATCCTTGCCAAGAAAACCCCATATGGAGTCACAAATGGTTGGACACAACTAAATGACTGAACAACATAACTCAAAATAAGGAGAAAAGGGCAGACATTATCGCCAAAATAATGAAATCACGGATCTTTCAAAGTATTTATAGGCTTACATTATTTAGTTAATATTTAAATATCAGAGAGTTTCATGAACTAATAAGTTAGAAATCAGCCATAGAAATAAATAAGATGGTGTTTTCATGAATTTTGCTTCCTTCAGACAATTCAAGTGAGAGATGAGCTATTGCCAATCCTTCCAGGAGGTACTTATAAGTGCTGTCAACCCAAACCATATGAAAATTACATATTGCAATATATGTAGTACTTACTGGAGAGAAATTGGGCCATTTAAATATTACATAAATGTGAAGTACTACAATGTTAACAACAACAACATAATTACTTAACTGTTTTCTCATCCGGTAGCATTATTTTGATTTTGCAATCCAATATATCATAATGCCTGGTTAAACAATGGTCAAAAGCCAGACTCAGACTGCATCCAGGAAGGGCAAAGATTATTGCTGGTGAATAAATTAAGGCATGTGAATAACAGAATCTTAGATCTCAGGGTAGAAGGGATCTTAAAGGTCATCAGGTTCAAACTTTTCATTTTGCAGATGGGGAAACTGAGGCACAGAGAGGTTAAGTGTCTGGCCTAGGATTACATAGGCAAGAAGTGTCTGAGATAGGATGTAAACTTAGGTCTTCCTGACTCCAAATCCAGTTTCCTATTGATTACATTAAGCTGCCTTTCATTAACAAACTTAATCAGCATAATTTGGTTCCATGGGACATTTTAGTCCCTTGCAGACTTGATCTCATAAGTTAATGGTGTTTCTTCTGTATTGTTGTAAGCACCAGTCTAATCAAAAAATGAACCTTGGCCATTAGCAAACTGCCTCAAAGGTAAAAATTTCATCTGCTAATGCTAAATTGTTAAGCAAATGATTGTAAATGTCAAAGAAACATGGACTTTGTGTATGAAGGGATTCTAGGGGTCATCTAGTCCAACAGCTTCCTAAAGAATGAATACCCTATATAATGTTATATAGGGTCAATATGAAAGGCCAGTTCAAGCCTTTGCGTGAACAATTCTGGCAATAGGAGGCTACCTTTTTAGGTATGTAAACCATTCCACTTTCAGACAGTTCAGAATGTCAGGAAATTCATCCTTATATGGAATTGAGATCTGTCTTCCTGTTACTTCCAAAGTGTTAGCCCTATTTCTTTTGTCTCTCACTGGAGTAGATTTAAATTCTTCTCTCATATGACAGCTCTTTAAATATCTGAAGGCAGCTGTCATGTCCCCCACTCAATCTTCTCTTCTCCAGATTAAGACATCCCCTATTCCTGATCCTCCTATGATAAGTACTGATTTGTGCTTCTGTCTTCCCTCTGCCATCCAAATTACAGGTATTTCTTTGTTTCATAGCACTATGAAATCTACCAAATGGTCAGATAAACCAACCAACTGCACAATTTGGTTAAAAGATGATTGGCAGACAAGTTTGAAACCAATGTCCAAAATTAACCAGATTTGATTATCTGTTGGATGTTATAGTTGTCCGAACTCTTTTCCTCAGAAAAACTGAGGGACCTCAATTAACAGCCATGCAAAATGAACTGAAAAGAGAAGAATTGGTTATTCATCTATTATTATTTCTCCTAATCTGAGTCATTATTCTGTAGTGGCATTATCTCCTGTTTCTGTCCAGTAAAAACTTTCTGTCTCTTTTCAGTGTGTCTATCTCTGTTTGTGTGTCTCTCTCCTCTCTCCTTCTTTACCCCACTTCCCCAAACTTAACAACTCAAATGAAACTTCAAGATCCTACTGGCACTTTGGAAAACTCTGGACCTTGATGTCCCAGCAGATGCTTTTCTCTGGAACAAACAGATTTAGGAAGCAAGACTGAGTGCACCAAGTCCTGCTTAGCTCATTAGTGGAAGGAACACACACTGAAATTCTCTGAACATGACAGCTCCTATCAAACCACCCTGCATTCTCAGGGAGAACCCTGGAATCACAATTCTGCTTTTCTTGTGTAATGAAAGATGCACAAATTCATTCATCCTGCAGAAAACCCCCACAATCTGGTTTAGCCACTTGAAAAAGAAATAAGGACCACTCTGCTCAATACAGCACAGCCAGGATTTGCTCTGTATAGAGCAATAATCATTTAAATTTACTGTTAATCCTCAAGCTAGGCTACTGTAGAACACGGTACTTGGGTGTGCAGACTGCTAATACAGGGGTGGTAACTCAAAAAAAAGGTTATAAAACAGAACAAAAACTGCCTTTTCCGCCATTTGGGTGTTAAACGCATTTAAACACTGCCACCTAGTGTTAAAAATAAAGAAATAGTGTCCAACCTTGCTTGTCTTTGTATGCTACGGAATAGACTCCTCAGGAGTCGCTAAAACTCAAAATATTAGTAAAATAAAGTCCCATAAGAGAAGGTACAATTTCACTTCCAGCAAAGATGCTGAGTTATGATTTGCTTTTCAAAATTCCACAAGGTTGTGTGGGTCTCACATAGTCTAAAAGCTTGAAATGAGATAGCGTTTCTGGAAACAAGCTTTCATTCATTCCTTTATTCATTCACTCATTCATTTTTAACATTTTTTGAGCAATCATTGTGTTCCTGATACTGTCGTAGGTGGTGTCTTGTCATTTTTAACAAAACCTTCGGTGTCCACCTTCAGCCAACTCTTACCTGTGGCTCCAAGAAGCCGTAGCATGTGCAGCTGCCACACCCTGTGAATTGTCATGGCAGATGGCTAAAACAGGTGGAAGGTAACCAACAGGCCTCAGATCTGTCAGTGAGTCAAGGGAGTTTCTACCCCAAGCATGTGAAGACCTTCCCTGGTGGAATAGGTAGATAATAACAATTTGTTCCAGCAGCCATGAAGTCTGCTGCAACGGGAGCTGTGGAACATTTAGAGCTTGGTCAGACATCAAAGACGCCAAGGTCATCCACTGCATCCTGGGCCAATGCCAATCGTCTTAACTTTTGTCTTGCCACTGGACGTCAATGACTGGAAGAGAGGCCGATGGCTTTATGTAACTCTGTTATGGTTGTTGTTGTTCATTCAGTTATGTCCAGCTCTTCATGACACCATGGACCATAGCACACCAGGCCCTTCTATCCTCTACTATCTCCCAAAGTCTAAGTTCATGTTCATTGTTTCCATGATATTATCTATCCATCTCATCCTTTGCCATGCCCTTTTCCTTTTGCCTTTAATCTTTCCCAACATCAGGGTCTTTTCCAATGAATCATGTCTTCTCATTATGTGACCAAAGTATTTAAGCTTCAGCTTTGGCATTTGACCCCCCAGTGAATAGCCTGAATTATTTTTTTTTAAGTATTGACTGATTTGACCTCCTTGTTGTCCAAGGGTCTCTCAAAAGTCTTCTCCAGTACCACAATTCAAAAATGTCCATTCTGCAGTGCTCAGCTTTCCTTATAGTCCAACTCTCACAGCCATATGTTGCTACTGGAGTCTTCCTCACTTAAATCCAATTCATGCATGAGTCAAGACAATACTTCATGATGTCACTGGTCCTCTTCAAAAAGTAGGAAGAATGAGATCATTTTTAATGGGTCCCTGTCCTCAAAGAAATGATAAGCTCTGAAGTCAGAATCCATGTGTGGAAATAGGCAATGTGCACAATTATTCAGGAAAATAGGGGGACAATGAAATTGATGGAAAGGAAGGTAAAGAGACAGAGAGAGAGAGAGAAGCAGAGACAGAGAAAAGGAGAGAGGGAGACACAGAGTGATACAAAGACAGGCAGAAAGACAGAGAGAAGCAGACACCAGAGAAAGGCAGAATCCTTTGATTTGGTTGACACTAATTTTGAATACCTGGATTCATACACCTGAAGAAGGCCCACTGCTGTGTCAGCTTTCACAATTGGGTAGGAAAGCATCTTATGCCATCCCTTTGATAGTTTTTCTTTAAATGTTCATATATAATACCTTAATAAAGGATGAAAATAACTTGGAATAGAAATAACCATTATTATTCAGAAAATGAAAACCAAGAAGACTGTAAATGTTGGATTTGTCATATTTCCTAGTAAGAATCACAAATTTTAAAACTTATAAGCTGCTAAAGGAATATGTTTATATGCATATCAGTTAGAATCATCAACATACATTCTCTTGGAAGAAAATACATTTTAGAGCCATATTAACACTCTTGAGAGGCAGCATGTATAGCAGAGAGAAACTAACTCAATTGGGAAGACCTAGTTTCAAATCCTACCTCTTACTCCTAATGACTGTATGACTCTGAACAAGCTACTTAACCCAGAATGTCAAGCTTCTAAGCAGAACTCCCTTTGGAAAGGATTTGAGAATAGTAACGTCCTATGTGGTATCTCATGATGACCACATCAACTATATCCATGCTCTTAACAAGCCTTGATTTAGCACTTTGTAATGTGCCAGGTACTCTTCTTGACAATCAAGATACATTTAGACTTCTCTAGACAACATGGTGGCTATTTTTCCTCCTGTTTTAAAATCTTCCTTGTTGATTCATCTGCTTGTTCTTTAAGATTTTCCACTGAGTTTTCTTCCACCCAAGATCTTTGTTAATTTCAGTCTTTTTTTCCCATACATTCCCCTACTGTCCATTGATTCCCTCTTTGATGCCAGGTTCTCCCAAGGGCTGGACTCAAAGCTGTCTCAGCCTCCCCTCCCACTGGCGAATTTACTTTTCACTCAATTCAATCCCCCTTCTAGGAGGAAAGAAGTGACCCCAGCTGGATGACATCTCCTTTTTCTGAAGCCTAGTTAAAAGTCCCCTATAAACACTGATACTCGCCCTAGTCCCCAGTTCCCTTTCATTTAGGCTGTGTTATTGAGGTGGGCTGCCACCCTAGGCAGACCATGCAGAGGGTAAGAGCAGGGTGTGATGACAGACTGTAGAAGTAAAAAGATAAATTGCTGGGTGGATCCCAGAGCACAAGGCTATAGGTTTAGCGTCTGTTGCCCTGCCACAGTATGGGGGCTGGTGAGGGGAGGGATCGCTGAGTGAGCATATTAGGGATTAGAGATGAGCTTCTCTGATGCTAATTCATCAGATTAGACTTCTTAGTGTCTTGGCCTGAGGAGACAGCTGCAATTACTTTACTTTTGGCACATAATTCTTATTTTGGGAAGTTTTGAGAGTTCACAAGGACTAAAAAAAACTATCTAATCCTCCATTTTCTTGTTGATGTGGCCCTGAAGATACAAAGGGGAAAATGGTCTCAGCCTTCAAGGATTTTATTTTATTGTGGGAAAATGTGTACACAGTAAGTTAAATATGAACACAAATACACACATGTATATATGTGTACATATACATATTCATATTCACACACACACACACACACACACACACACACACACACACACACACACACACACACACACACAATGTGGATTCAATACATACACAGTATATTCAAAGTAATTTCTTGAAAGTAGGGCACCAGGAACTGGAGGGCAATCATGATAGGTTTCCAGAAGGAGGTGGTACCTGAGCTAAACTTTGAAGGAAGTTAGGGATTCCATGAGTTGAAGATTCAGAAGGAATTGGGGCTGGGGTGAGAGGGGAGGAGAGTGTCAGAATCTGCTAAGGCCTAGAGAAAGAAGATGGAATGTTGTATACAATTCACTAAAGTTGGATATGTGGAGAGTAATGCATAATAAACCTGGAAAGGTACATTGTGATGAGCTTTAAAAGCTAAATAGAAGAGGCAAGAAGGAAAAGCTTCTTAAGCAGGGATCACATCTTTGCTTTAGGAATATCACATTCTACATCTTTCTGGAGAATGGATTAGAGAGGAGAAAGACTACAGAGAATAGGGAGTAGGGATAGGGAAACCAAATAGAAATCTATTGTAATAGTCCAGGAAAGAAGACTTGAATCAGGGTGGCAACTGTGTGAGTAGAGGACAGGGGTTGAATGTGAAATATATTGTGGAGGTAGAATACTAATGTCATTAGAGAGGGAGAGGGAAGAAGCAAAGAGGATTTAAAGACAGCGAACCTAGCTAACTAGAAGATTGATTGTGCCAGCAACAGAAATAGAGAAGTTAGGAAAGGGGAAGGGTTTAGGGAGAAAGAATGAATTCTGTACTGGACATGTTGAGTTTGAGATGCCTACAAGACATTCAGTTGGAGATGTCCAAGAGATAGTTGGATATGTGGTGCCGAAATTCAGAAGAGAACTGAGGCTAGATATATAGCTTTGCAAATGGGTGATAGTTGAGCCCATGGAACCTGACAAAGGAGACAGAGAGGAGAGGAGGCATTTTTTACAAAATATTTTCATTTCATGCCCAAATGTTGGTAAGTTAAGAATACAATATTAGGGGAATGTCTGAAAAGAAAGAGGGAAGGGGTAAAGTGACAATGGTAGCAGACAGTATATGGTTAACATATTCATTAACATGGAATGCCCTAGAGTGGTCAGAGAGGGATTCCTGAAGGGTCCTAAGATCAGAGCTGGAAGGGACTTTGGGCATGGTTGGTGGTGGTGGTGCCAGTGTTGTTGCTGTTGTTTCACTTCAGTCCTGTCTAATTCTCCATGATCCCATTATGGGTTTTCTTGGCAAAGATACTGGAGTAGTTTGACATTTCCTTCTCCAGCTCATTTTACAGATGAAGAAACTGAGGCAAAGAGGTTTAAGTGACTTGCCCAGGGTCACACAGCTAGTAAATGTCTGAGGCTAGAATTAAACTGAGACCCCCCACCCTGACTCTAGGGCCAGTACTCTATCCACTGTACCACCTAGCTGCCCTCTCATTTTACAGATGAGGAAACCAAAGCCAGGGGAAATTAATTCAACTCACCCAAGGTTGCAAAGGCAGTAATTGTGAGTGGCAGTATTTGGATTGAAATCCTTTGACTCCACAGCTAGTTCTTTTTCCACTGTATCATGATTCCTCCCATTTTATTCTTCCTTCCAGCAATAAAGACAAAAGAATTCCTACTGTATTCCATATCAGTGGGATCTGGTAGAAAGTATATCAAGAGCATATTTACTCTTTTATTCCAAATTCATTTTTTAAGACCTACTGCAGAGCACCAGGATAGACATTGGGAATACAGAGGCAAAAATTAATAATAAAACAACGTCCTGGCCCTCAAGCAACTTACATTCAGCTTGAAGATACAATACTGTGTTAATTAAAATGGCAACAGAGGCAGCTAGGTGGCACAATGGATAGAGCACTGGTCCTAGAGTCAGGAGAACCTGAGGTCAAATCCAACTTCAGACACTTACTAGCTGTGTGACCCTGGGCAAGTTACTTAACCTTGTTTGTCTCAATTTTCTCATCTACAAAATGAGCTGGAGGAGAAAATGGAAAACCAGTCCAGTAACTTTGCCAAGAAAATCTCAAATGGAGTCATGAAAAGTCAGACACTACTGAACAACGATTTAACAGTACAAGGAGAATTCGGGAATATCTAGAAAGCATCAAGCTACATCAACTGACACAATGTATTTGCACATACTAGAAATAAGAGGAAAGATTTTATTTCAGAGTAAAATTAAAATATCCACTCATAAAGTGCATTTTCACAGATATGAGAAATTATAGTAAAATTATTTTTAGAATTTCTTATATCTACTGACATACCTGGTCCTTTTCATAAATACAGAAACAAAAGTCATTCTCTGAGAACAAGGATTGTTCCATCTGTCTTTGTAATTAATCAGGGTAGCTGGCACATAGCGAGTAGATGCTTAATAAATGTTTGTTGAATTGAATTTGGATCCCCAGTACCTAGCACTGTGTATTGCACATAGAAAGGTTCTTAGTAAATGCTGACTGAATTGATTTGACTTTCTTTAAGTGCTCGTACTTTAAAACCTGAAATGGTAACAGAAAGATTGGATTGGTGACATCAAACAGTAGAGTACAAGAGAATCAGTCCTATACCAGGAGTCAGGAAGCCTGGGTTCTAGCCCCAGCTTTGTCCCTAACCAGTTGTGTGACCTCAGGCAAGTCTCTAGACCTCAATTTCCTCAGCGGTAAAATGAAGGGGCTGAGCTGGAGGATCTCTAAGGTACTTTATAATTCTATAATTCTATGACTCCATAACTCATTTTCTTGTATAATTAGGGCAGTGCTGTAGCTGAAACAACCTGCTTGGTTGTAAAGCCAAATAGCCTATAAAGAGCCATAAACTAGTAACCTAAATATAGGCCACCAAAATTGCCACTTTTACATCTTGCTTCATTACCACTTTCTTCTGGATCCTTGAATACATCTCATATACTCACCACCTTATTTCAAAGGTGAATAATAGTATTAATCCAACTAGTAGAGGTTTCGTGAGAAATAAACATTTAGTGACCATAAAGTGTTCAGAAGACAAAATTACAGTACCTGATGTACAAAACTGCATTACAAAGAAATGCCAAACTGAAAAAATAGAGAGAGAGATGCAGAGACAGACAGACAGACAGAGACTGGGCACCATGCCATTACTGATTAGGTAGAATCTCTGCCTTTTGGGAGTTTACAAACCAAACAGTAAGGGCAGAAATTAAACAATGAGGAATAAGGTTTGTGAGAGTTCATACAGGTAGGTGGCTCAGTAGATAGAACACCAGGCCAGGAGTCTGAGCCTTGGACACTTAATAGTTATGTGATTCTAGGCAAATCACTTAATCGCTGTTTGCTTCAGTTTCCTCATATGTAAAATGAGGATAATAAAAGAACCTATCTCCCAGGGTTGTTGGGAGGATCAAATGAGATAATAATTGTAAAAGCACTTAGCACTGCAGCAGCCACATAGTAAATTCAATGAGGATGAGGATGAAGATGATGAGGACGAGGATGATGAGGATGGAAACTCATAAAACACTGTGAGCCTGATTTTTTTTAGGAATTCACAGTAATCTATAAGTGCCATTGTCAATTTTTAGAGGTGATTCAAATTAGTACTTTCACTGCAACCAAAAATACATCTGATTTTTCACAGCTCCATGTCAAGATCAGAAATTTTAGTCACAGATACCCTCAGCTGCTCTGTCTCTGCATATGTTCATCAGGGTGCCCAACCACAATCAAAGAATTCTAGATTTGGAAGGAGCCCCAGCAGCCACCTTAGTCCACCTGAGAGAAATACCCAGCTTTCCTACTTCCTGCTCATAACCTCAGTTTCCTCATCGAGAAAAGGAAATGGTTCCTGCTTTAAGTACTGTGATCCTTTCTGATCTACTCAGGCTTGACATGTCATCCTCTCAACCCCTCCCAAATTCAGTTAGTCACTAAATCCCATCATTTCTTCCTTTGTAACACCTTTCACTTATTTTCTTTAATTTCCTCTCCTGCAGTTTGCCACCACCCAAATTCAGATCATCTCATGCCTGAATTATTCCAACTACTCTTCTAGCCTTATTTTTCTCCCTATTGCAACACATCCTTCACCTTATATATTACATTGATTTTCCCAAAAATGTCCCTTTTTCATATCATTACCCTGCTCAAAAACTACCAATTGTTCCTTGCGGTTTGGAGGAAGCCTTCCAAATGCAGATTTTCATGGTAAAATTTACACAACCTTTCTGTTTGCACTGCTATCAAAACCTCTGAACAAAGGGACAAGGGGTTGTGTGATATACCTTGGTGTGGAAGGGAACCAGGCTGTTAATTAGTCCAATATTTGTGATCCCTGACTCCAAGGTACAGTCCTTATTCCTTAATCTGATATTCAAAAACTCTCTCCAATCTAGCCCTACCTACCCTTTTCAACCTTCTTGTAAACTATTCTCTAACACTAATTCTGAGTTCCATTCAGGTTGGTCTTGTTACTTTTTTGCTCATTCCCTTCGCTTCTCTACCTAAACCCTTCCATGCCCAGCTCTTGCCCTATACTACCTCTGTGGGTAAATACCTGTCTAAACTTAGTCACTTAATCTCTCTGAGTCTGTTTCCTCATCTGCAAAATAAGAGTTTTTAACCTTTTAGATCCCTCTCAGTTCTAAATCTATATGTAATCCTAAGACCCTTGATAAAGCTTTTTTTCTAATTACTCCAAACACAGTGATTTCTAGCCCATTAATACCAATGAACACTAAGCCACAGGCTATCTACTCCTAGTATTAAACATTTCATATACATATGTTTTATCTTCCTAAATAAATTGTCTTTGGTTGTGCCTATAAGGACAAAGTTATTTTTTCACCAGTGGCATGGGAAATACTCTAAACACTACCTAGGGCATTAAGCCAACTTGGCATGTTTATTTCTTCACTTCTAGTGGAGTTATGATTACACAGAGCATTTCCCCTATTAATCATGCCCAAAGTCTTTGAGGAAAATAACAGGACATGTATTAGGTTATATCCATCACTGACAACTACCTTCTATTCCAAGTTGAAATCAGAATCCTGTATGTAGCGTGAATCGGATAGCATGAAAAGATGAACTGGCTCACTTGACTATATAATTAAAAATTGATTTCTAACTTTGTCTCATCCTCTTTTCAGGATATTTGCTTTTTTCCTCTGTAAAATAGAGGTATTTATGTCACCTATCATTTCATATATAGTATCCCAGAGGTCTAAGAAACACACAATTTTAACACAAACTACTACAAATGAAAAGAAAGATTATGTTATGATAAATGCCAAGGCCAAGACTCTTGCACTTTGGCTCAGCTATCTGAACAGTCTAAGATGATTCACTTCACTCTTGGGAATTTTATAGAGTCTCAACAATTGGAAGCAAGACCTTATTCCTCAGGAACATACTGCTATTTTGTTCTGGCACAGAGTAGGTAATTTGTCAGTCATCCACTGCCATACAATGAGAGGTCTATAAGAAGGCATTTATTCAGGAAGCATATATAAAATAATCATGTGTGAGCTCTCTTGTACTACACTGTCTGATGTCACTAATCAGATCTTTCTGTTACAATTATCAGGGCTGGAAAGGACTACAGTGACCAACCTGTACTTTGAGGAGAATCCCCTCTACAACAAACCTGACAAGTAATCAGTGTTTGCCTGAAGACCTCCAGCAATAGGGACTCTTACTATCTCCAAGGGAACCCACTTTGAGAGAGTGCAAATTTAGGAAGCTTTTCCTGTCACCAAGACTTTAAATCACCTATTGCCCCCAGTTCTGTCCTTTCAGACCAAGTAGAACATATTAAAGGCTAGAAACAAAACAAGCCTATTGAGGGAAATGGCTAAAAAAAAAAAAAGGAAAAAAAAAGCTAGTACTACATTAAAGCAGTGGACTATTACTGTTCTTTAAATTAAAAAAAACATGAATATGAAAATTTTAGAGGAGATGTATGGAAGAACCAGGAAAATGATTTTCCAGTCAATAACAATATAAATGGAAAGAAAACACACACACAAACTAAACACCATGTAATTACTATGACCAAGCCTGATCCTGAGGAACAGATGAAAAAATATATCCCCCTCATTTCTCTGATGAAGTAGAGGGTCATGGTTGAAACACTTTGCATAAAATGTCAGACTCAGTTGATGCATTGTTCATTCAGCCTTGACAAACTGCTTTTTTTTTCCCTTTTAATTTTTCTTACAAGGGATGACTCTGGGGTAGGAAGGAAGAAGGAATATATTTGGAAATTAACATTATGTCAAAACAAAAGATTGCAATAAAATTTTAAAATAAAAAAAATATGATGAGGATTCCCTCAAGTTAATAAGATTATACACCAATGTGGAAATAGGAAAATTCAAGTTCTACTATGAAATCCAGTCCTAAGTGTAATAATGTCATCTTTTGGAGTGATATCACATTCTCCACATTTTTATGCTAATTTGTTCACCTAATGTAATGTTCATACAATGTTCTGAGCAGTCACCTTCATGCCTAAATGAACAGCTCTATTCCCATGTCTTAAGAGTTCCTCAGTTATCTGCACAATGAAGAGTTGGAGGGATTCCTTTATCATTCTATCAGTGAGAAACAAAAGAAAAAACCTCATAGGGAAAGATGAAAGCTCTTATTTGCTCCATATTTATTCCTACCACAATATCGTGTATCAGTGTATCAGTGTATCAGTGTATTCTTTCCTTCAAAGTGTATCTGGAGTTATTTCACTAGACAGCAATTTGTTTGTGGTTTCTGGGCTTTTGTCTGTTTGGCATGATCCATGCCCTTTCCTTGCATATGTGTCAAAAAAGCTGTTTCTTCCTTGGAGACGTTAGCAGGCTCATTACACCTTTTATATAATTAATTGAAAGGTTAAACCCATCAGTAAAACTAGCAAGCAAGACCCTACATATAAGACATCCTGCCAAATATCCTCCATCAAAGATGAAATATAAAGAGAATAACAAATGTTAGTTTATCTCAAGTGTTTCTACAAGTTCCTGTCTAAATCAATGACAATGGAATCATGAACATTCTAGGATTCTATTAAATTCTTCATAGTGATAAACAAGGAGAATGTCATATACTCCCTTTCTTCCTAAATTTAGTATTACTATAAAAACCTTCCTACCTTGATGTATTGTTCATGAACCCCTACAGTCCTATATACTGGGGGGAAAAATAAATGTGTTTGGGAAAAATGTACATTTATTGAATGTTTAAGTCACTTTTATTGGAAGGCAATTTTCAGGATTATAATTTGCTTATGTGATTTTAAAAACTGGAATCATAATCTCATTTTTTCCTATCATTTGACAGCTTTATATACTTATAACCCATTCCCAAGATCATTCTCTCCATTCTCCTGTAATTTTATATTATACACTCTACCAACTACCTTTGTAAATAGAATATTCATTAAGCAAGGTTTCATTTCTATTCATCAAATAACTAGGCTAACCTGCTATATTTGTGCTATTGCAGTCCAGGCTTCCTTTTCATAATGTGCTTACATAGAACTTGCCCCATAAGTCTTCTGAACCCAATGTCACATTATTCTGTATTTCCTATGTTGCAAAAGAATAAGGACTTTATACAAAAAGACAAGTTGCCATTTACCTTAGGCAAGGAAGCAGTAAGAGGTACATCCTCAAGATGACTGCTCATGAGAATAATTTTCAGGTGTGACAAAGGGGAAAAAAGCATGTTTTGCTGAAAAATTTAAATTGGAAACTTCAATGTCAAGATTAGAGGGCACGAGAATAAAAAAAAAGAAACATGTGACTTAAATGCATCAGCAAGTTTATTTACAAATGCAGTTCGAACAGTAAAGAAATACACTAGCTCTTGGGGAGGAAAAAAAAACTTTTGTTGCACAAGCCATAGTTATATTTTCTTAGTGAAGAGAAGAAACTCTTAAGAGTGAATTGTTCAAAACTAAATCCACTGATCAACCAATACAAGAGTCCCCCTCATCAAAAAAAAAAAAGAATATTATATATGAATATGGGAAAAAAATCACAATGGGAGTAAGTTAGAAAACCAGACTACAGAAAACAAATATTAATGCAATAGGTCTGCATTGCTTATTTTGTGGTATACATTACAAATACAGTCAGCCATTGCAAATATATTTAAATTAGCTATTTCAAATAATGTTTAAGAGCATTCTTTCTTTCAAAAAAACATCCTCTTCATACACCATTGGAAAGTCAAGCTAGATATGAATTATTAGCCTCAAAAATATTTTGAAATTATTATTAAGTATTTGTTCTCCCTTGTGCTTTTAATATGCTGAATTCAAAAAGTGAATACTGTGCTTTTCCCAAAACATGATTACCTTCTTATAAATAACAAAAAAAAATACAGTTAACATGAGGGATATAAATGTTCCTATGTAATCTAGACAGGCCAAAAAAAAAAGTTACTCTTTAAAAAAAAAGACATACAATATATATTTATAGATCTACACCAGCAGCAACCACCTCTTCTTCTATCTGCAACAGTGCTTTCGTATGGAGGTTAACTTCACATGGAGGTTGGCTGTCCAGCTGATCAGGCAAGGAGAAAAGAAAGAAGAAAAATACTTAGATTCAGAAAGAGTTCAATATTGAGTATCCGGGCAATCGTGTTTTGAGAAAATCACTAAGACTGAGTGAAGTAAGTCTTGCAACTCAATCATTGGACAAATAAACTATATCTTTTGGGCAGGAGGATTTCTCCTCATTTGCAAAATAAAGACGAAATTTAATGACTTGGATAGAAATAAATTGTAGCCAACTCTCACTTATTTGTGCTAATGGAGGGAAGAGGAGGTCCCAATAGTACAAAATGATAATTACTATACCAATTCCCCCCCCTGAAAAAAATCCACATAGTCAACTTAATACATTCCTAACCTTGACATTCTCATACCAGGAATCCACTATCAGCAGCTCAGGATATGGCTTGACCCTTAGGGTGAGAAAACCTCAGCATAACAGACAATCCATTGAACGAATAATCCATCCCCAGAAAAAAGAGAATTAGCTGAGCATAAGTCATTAATAAAGCACTCAGCAAATAAAGGTCTACACAAATACCTCATAGTTCAAAATCATATTGTTTTGCTGATAAGGAAGAAACACAGGTTACCAGCATCGCTGTCCAAAATATAAACAGCAGTCATGGTTGCGTTCACATGGCTATAAACAAATGGCAAGTCCATTAACTTTATTCTCCTATGGTTTATAACACACTAAAAAATGAATTCTTTTAAACCTAAACAAAAGTGTCACATGCTAAGACACAAAGCAGCATTTGGGACTTCAAAAATTTGAATCTCCAGAAGAAAGATGCTGAAGGCCCAAATAACCCTGAGAAATATTGCTTTGCTTTTTGGGGTAGGGGGGGAAACGTGTAGAAAGACAGTCTCAAAATAATAACAGCAAACTTTAACACCTGTTCTTTTTTTTTTTAACTTTTGATTTTAGGAAATGTTATAGTCAAAAAAAATTCAAAACCATTAACCTAATTTGGTTACTTTCTAAGAAACATATTCAAAAGTTTAAACTTAGACATTTGTTAAAATGAGGTGAAAGTAAGGAAAAAAGGAAGAACTAGTTCTTAAGAAGACTAACTTCATATCTCTTATTTTCCTTTTAGCCAGGCTTTTTTAACAGTTCTGTGTACCCCAGGAGGGCAGCAGAGGGGACAACTCCTGGGTCTGCAGCTCCATACAACCCCCTTTCTTGACCTCATAAATCACCCTCTTGTGCTGACATCCTGAGAAATCACCCAACTCTATTCAAACCCTCCCTGGAAAGGGGCAGCTTTAAGTTTTTACAAGAAGTTAAGTCCTAAAAATGGGGATTCTGAGGCAGGGTGCTTGTGGGGGTAGCAAGTGTAGATTCAGGAATGTACATGGGAGCCCGAGGTCTCTTTAAAAGGCAAGAGATTTTCTCTCTGATTTGCTCTCTTACATTTGAATCGGAGATAGCACTCATTGCAGTACAATTCATTATTTCGGATTCTGACTTCTGCTCCTGAGCTGGAGCCCCCAAGGTCACGCTCACAGGCCACACACTGGAAGGGAGACAGCAATAATTAGTTATCTGTGCCATACAAGAGCTTGCTTGTGGAAATAATGAATAGAAGCACTGAGAGAGAGAGAGAGAGAGAGAGAGAGAGAGAGAGAGAGAGAGAGAGAGAGAGAGAGAGAGAGAGAGAGAGAGAGAGAAGGAGCTTCTAATTCCCTTAACCAACATTAGCAAAAGCAAACACAATGATTAGTGGATGAGAAGGAAGTGCTCCAGATGAGACATGAGTTTGATTACATCAAGCCAACTTTCATTCTAAATATGCTGGGAGGCAGAAATGAATCATTGATTAATTTAACGAAATCCTAATCTTCAGGTTTCCTGGGGTGGGGTGAGGGAGTGAAAAGTCATGGCATCACATGAAAGACCTACCTCTGTTCATCAAGGAAGGCTGGGATGTGGGCCCAGCTTTCTGAGGTGGGCCCTTGATAGATCCCATGCAGTATCAATTCCAACCTATTTCTCACATGGAACCTTATGTTCCATGAAAGTTATTTTGGCCCCACAATTTTGTTGGTGTATTTGGAGAACATTAAACATTTTGGTTTATTCTGTTAAGCCAACATGCAAGCCTCTAATCTCATTGCACCAGTTAGAGCAAGCCTGGTGTTTATGTCCTGTAGGACAATGATGAACCAATCATTGTACTTACTCTCCTTCCCAAAGTAAGTGCTCCTCAGATAATGGACCTACATAATATTTCTCTAATAATAAGCATCTCACAAGGCATAAATTACAGCCTTTTTTTTAAATGTGGATTGTTTTGTTTTTACATATGCGGAATGTCAAGTGGGTACATATGGGGCATACAATTAAAATTTATAGCAATTTTTTTTCATTTTTATATTCTCCATTTCAATAGCAAATAAAACTTAGGGTAGGAAATAACTCCATGACCACTATATTTCTCATAGCATTAACCTATGTCTAAAGCATGTTTACCACCACCTGTTTGATAATATTACAGGGGCAAACCACTCTAAAGATTACCTTTGACTACAGGCACCCTCACTCTCCACCCCTGGAAAAACAAAACAAAACAAAACACAAAAACTATATTTTAAATGACAACATAAAGGTGGTTGTACTTTGTTCAGTGGATCAAAAAATATGCCAGAATTTTGAGGATATCATAGTGGTGCTTCCAAATCAGACCCTCTATTAAGTACAAGCTTTAGGAACTAAATATTAGTAGAAAACTCAGCAGAAAGGCCATGTGGATTGATGCCCAAAGCTTAAGGCTAGTTAGTAGTGTCCCCACAACCAGCGATCCAAGAAGCCATGCGTTCTCCAAGCCAAGCCCCAGTCTTCATGTTGCTTCTCTCAATTCTCACCTTAAAACAATGTAAATGATAACAAAGCCCCAAAGACTCGATGATCATGGCCGCTCCCTTGCCCAGAATGTTATTACAGTAGGAGCATACTCTCTTCCCACTGACTGACCTGGACACAGAACAAGAATGGGATGGAAGTCTTGTTTTTCAAGGTAAAGATAGAGGGCATCTTAATATTAACATAATACACTTGAGGTTGGAGTCTTTTCTTTAAAGAAAAAATTCTTCATGAGAAAAAGTAGATGGTCAGAAAACATTTTAGTTATATAGAAACACACCTAAACTTTTGTTTGTAACTATTGTCCATATAGTGATAGTGGCATTATACAGAGGTACTAAAATATCTTTCTCATTGAATTACACATAATACTGCAGTAATAATTTGCTCTGACATTTTCATGTTGCTAACCCAATCTGTAAAATTAAAATTTTAAAACATTAATGAATGAAAGTCTCTGCCCTCAAGGAGCTAACATTCTATTGGGGAGTCAGGTGGTACACAGTATATACACAGCTAAATAAATACAAGGTAATTTGAGGAGGGAGAGTATACTAATAACTGGAGAAGATTAGAGGAGGTGACATGGAGGAGATGACACCTGAGTTGACCTTTGAAGGAAGACAGAATTCTGGGAAGTCAAGTAATGAGGAAGTACACCCTAGGTATAGGGGACCAGCTGAGTTCAGGATCAGTGAGTTCAGGAAACAGCTCAGCTGTAGGAAGAATTAGAGGAGCATAGACTTAGGGCTAAAAAATGACCTGAGAGGTCATCTAGTCCAACCTTGTAAATTAACAGATGAGAAAATGAGTCCTAGATGAGTGAAGTGATTTGCCCAGGGTCACACAGGTAGGGAGTCAGTATTTCAGTTCAGGTTCTTAGGATCCAAATCTAGTATAGGTAGCAAGCTTCCCTTAAAGGGAATAATTCAAGTAAGCCTAGCTAAGGTAATTTGCGGATGGATCATAGACGGCCTTAAAGGGTAAATTCAAGAGTTTATATTTTACATTAGATGAAAGAGAAAGCCACTGAGCATTTTTTAGTGGAAGAGGGACATGGTCAAGTCTTTGCCCTAGAAAGGTTATTTTGACAGCTTTACGAAGGGACAGAAAAATTTGGAGAGGAAAGAGAGTGGGAGCAGGGACATCAATAGGAGGCCAAAAGGGTAAGAGGTGATGAGGGCCTGAATTAGGATGGTGGCTGTAAGCTGAGAGAAGAGGATGGATTCAAAGAGGATGGATGTATCTGCACTTTGTTTGAATAGTTTGAATCCCAGTACTGTCACCTGTCTAATTTATTCCGTGTTTCTACCTTCATCTGGTGATGTCCTAACTATTGGATAACCCAAACCAAGAACCAAACTTAAAATTCTCCCTTTTCAGTAGCCACCCTCAAAGACAGAAATGCAGACACCACCTTCTAGTATTTCTTGGCATTGGCAGAGAAGATAGCATACTGTTTACCACCTTGCTTACAGTATGTTCTATGGCAAAGGTGTCATCTTACTTCCTGTAAGGGGACAGACCAGATGACTTCTGGAAGGATTATCTATGCTATTATTTCTATAGTGTCTAAGGTACTGATGGAATACTTATTGTATTTTGTAGTAAGCTAGCCTTTTGATCTAATCATTTACAGTTACCTTGGTTAATGGAATCCACTGGCAATTTGGAAAAGCCAACATTAAATGGTACTTCTGCTCTAAGGTTACATGTTGGTAACTGCAAAATGCCAAGGTCCTGCCAGTCCAACATACTTCATATGTTCAAGTAATGAAAATAGTAATAGCTCACATAGGAACACATATATGAGCTGATCTAAAGAGAAGTAAATAGAACTGGGAAAACAATGTACACACTGACCACAGCAACACAAATGGAAAGAATAGCAACAACAAAGAAAACAATGCTGAATGTTACAAAATAAGAATGCCCAAGCTTGGCCCCTCAAGACATGTAAAATTGTTATCTCCTTTCCTTCTTTGCAAGGAAGAAGGAAGAAGAAACTACAGGTATTGAACTCTACATATAATGTTGAACTGGGTTTATATTTTGGTTATTTTCCTTAATATTTCCCTTAAAAAAATTCTTTGTTACAGAGGACAGTTCCCTGAGGTTATGACATGAGATGTGGGGAAATGCATGAGTTATTGTAAAAATAAGAGAGATCTCAATAACAATGTATAAGATAATAATGATAGCTCATTTATACATTATATTAAGTTTTACAAAGAAGTTTACATATATGATCATTTGCTCTTCATGACAATTCTTCCGAAATAGGCATTATTATTATCCCTATTACAAATGAAAAAACTAAGTCTCAGAGAGGTTAAAAGACTTGCCCAGAAGCACACACTTAAGAAAAGCGTACAGCAGGATTCAAACCCAGGTTTTATTGAGTCCAAATCCAGTGCTCTATCCACTAGGCCATGTCTACTACACCTTGTTATCCTTTCTGCTACAAAATTATTTCATATATTAAAAAACTGAAATTCAGCTATCAGATTTAGAATACCTCTTGTTTGAACAAGCTGAGTTTGTTGGGGCTCAAGTAAAAGGAAAACATGGTAATATTTCACAATAGAAATCAGAAATTAAAAATAATTGAAGTCATTTTTCAGTATTAAAAACAAAATGGAGACTACAACATTCATACGAAGCAGATGAGGAAACATGAATTTTTAATTTGTCCATACTACAAAATATTAAAATTGTCCAGAGAACCCCTAATGGATACTGGTACACTTTAGTTTTCTGAATTACCAGGATATCCCAAATTTGCTTGGGAATACAACTGATTTATAAAAAGTAAACCCTCATGTTAAAAAAAAAAATCTTCCTGTACCAAGGCTATGGACAATTTCAGCTACATGACAAAAATATCTCCCTTTTGGCTTCTTCCTATCCTGTTTCAACTGAAAGGAGAGGGCCCATGCTAAGAAAACTATCCAGTTTTGTCCTCTCCAGCTCTTCTCTGTCCCTGTTCTTTACCTTTCACCCACTGTTTGTCAAAACCCTTTTCCTCCCTTCTAACCAACAAGGCCCTCCCCCAAGCTCTCTCACTTCCTCCCATCAAAACCAGAAAGAACTAGCACAGGCCTAAGTACAATATGATTTCTAAAACTTTGATTAAAAACTCATTCATGTGTAAAGTGTTATCTCAATCAGGCCTTTGCATTGAAATGGAATTTACCAGGCTCTTTTCTCTTAGTTGTGAAATGAAAGTTCTTTTCCCTTGAAAGGCAATGTTGTAAACTAGGAAGATGATTTAGATTTTGAATCCCCAAATCTGAGTTTGAATGCCAGCTCCAATGCTTGCTATTTGTATGACATGGGCAAGTCATTTTCATTCTCTGAATCTTAGCTTCCACTTGCCTTACCTCACTAACTGAGCCTTTACACCATGGTCAACCTTGAAGTGCTGCTTAAATGTGAGCTCTTATTAGCGCAGCTTAATACACACACACACACACACACACACACACACACACACACACTTTTTTTTTCCCCTGGCAGGAGTATGAGGCAATTAGAGCAGCCAGTTCTATTCTTAGCTCTCAGGCTACTTCATTGCTTCTTCTGCTAGAACATCTTTTTGCTCTTGTCCCCCAAAATATGTGACTGCCCAGCATTGTTTCTGTCTTTTCTTTTTAACTCCCCATAAGTACCCTCACACTATAGCAAAACAGGACCACTCCGTTTCTCAAACATATTCTAGACTGGGGGTGGGGAACCTGCAGCCTTGAGGCCACACGTGGTCCTCTAGGTCCTCAAGTGTGGCCCTTTGACTGAATCCAGACTTCACAGAACAAACTGGATTTGTGATTGGATTTGTTTGTGATAGAATTTGTTCTGTGAAGTTTGGATTCAGTCAAAGGGCCACACTTGAGGACCTAGAGGACCACGTGTGGTCTCGAGGCTGCAGGTTCCCCACCCTTGGTCTAGACTTTCCCACCTCCAGGCCTTTATTCTCAATTGTTCCCCCTTAACTCAGATGGCTCTTAACTTAGAATCTGTAAAACTGGCTTTTAAAAATATATTTTTAATAACAATTTCAATATAATTGATTTCCTTTGTAATTGCACGTGTTTTCATTTTATACATTTAAAAACATTATTCTGCAAAGAGTTCCATTCACTTTACCAGACTGCCAAAGGAGACCATGAAACATAAAAAGGTTAAGAAAGAACCCTTCCTTGATTTGGAATCCCCTTCTTCCCTATTTCCATCAAGCCCTAGTTCCATGTGTTCAAATCCTACTCATCTTTCAAAAAAGGGCCCAGCACTTTATCCAGTATTTATCACAGTGCCTGGCATTTAGTAGGTGATTAATAGATATTGATTGATTTATTGCTTGATTGAAGGCCTTCCTAGATAACTCCAGCTTGGAGTAATCACATCT
This sequence comes from Phascolarctos cinereus, assembly GCF_003287225.1. Lineage (NCBI taxonomy): Eukaryota > Metazoa > Chordata > Mammalia > Diprotodontia > Phascolarctidae > Phascolarctos > Phascolarctos cinereus. Next base: position 120,783,297 of record NW_027556180.1, on the reverse strand, counting down.
GCATCAGAAAAACTTATTAGTTACACCAGTTAACCAGATTCTGCCTTTTATTATAGTTACTTGTACAAATTACTTGCTACAATAGATCCCTTATAGGCATGAACAGTGTAACTGTAACCCATCCCTACCAAGCCAAAAATTATTGTCCTCCCCCCATCCTTGCTTTGAACTCCTTTTTGGATCTATGCATTACATATGGTGTTCACTTATGACAATGCCTAGTATACAGGAAAGTCTTTACTTTACTATCTGGAACCCTTGAGGAATGAGTTGGTTTGAATGGTCAAGGTTTTGGAGAACCAAAAGCTTACTTTTCTGAATACCAATACATTTTATCCATTTGGAGTGAAAAAAAAAAACGTTTAATGTATTTCTTTCTTTCTTAAACATCAATACATCAAGGACCTGGGATTTCACTGTTCTTTCTGACAAGCCCCACATTCGATAATATCTAGAGCAACATGTTCCTTTGAGCTTAGATAGTGTAGAAGAGAATCCAATGCACTTGGAATTCAGAGACAACTGAGCTCAAATCTGGCCTTGGACACTCACTTATGCGACTACGGTCAAGATCCTGCACCTTTTTGAGCCTTGGTTGTTTCATCACTAAAATGAGGATTATAATATCAGTAGAACCTTACTCACAAAGTTGCTGTTAGGATTCAGTGAAGTTATGCATACCAAAAAGAGTATAATAAACATTAACAACCATTCCTTGGCAACTCAGGATCATTATTGTGAACATCAATTATAGCGTACAAGTGAACAATGATGACCTCAAGGGGACTCTCGGAGCTATGTGTTACTATACAAACTGGCCCTATGCCGCCATGCTTTTTAAAATGCTGTCACTTCCATTGCCAATAGATTTCTGCATACTTCCAATTCATTTGTTTCTTCTAATCTACTTTGGGCATGGGAGAAAAAATAGAGATGAAGTGGGGAGGAGTGTGTGTCTGAAGGAAGTTGCTTTTGTTGCTCAGCCATTTTCAGTCATGTCTGGCAAAGACGCTGGAATGGTTTGCCATTTGCTTCAGTTCATTTTACATATGAGGAAACTGAGGCAAATAACATTAGGTGAGCTGCCCAGGGTCACACAGCTAGTAAGTGTTGGAGGTCAGATTTGAATTCAGGAAGATGAGTCTTCCTGACTCCAGGCCTGGCATCCTATCCACTGGACCACCTAGCTGCCCAAGGGAAGGGCTACAGATGGGGATGTTGCATTCATTTTCAGATGAGGTCACTGTGTTGTTAGTTTTTCTTAACTGTTTTATACTTTGTTATGAGATCTCTCACTTAAAGGTGGTAATATATAAGTGCTTGTAAGGTAAAAACAAAACATACCAATAAAAAAAGAAAAAAAGGAAACCAGAAGACCAAGCTTTATATAACTGTGAATAAAAAAATGGGATCTGCAGGAGAACCTTTACTCAGAGTAAAGTTTTGGCACACAAACTTCTTGGCAGCTATCTGCACTCTGCTCTGAAAGATCCTTTGCTTACTTCTCCTTTCTGTTCTGGAGAGGTGAGATTGGTGAGTTGGGTTCCAGATAGATGACATGTAATATTACATGTGTACATGCTACCTCCCCAGATAAACCTGTAAGCTACTTCAAGGACATAGACCATGTTATACTTTTTTGATTTTTTTTTTTTAAATTCTCAGCTATCCCTGCTACACTGATTGGGGATAGGGCAATGAGGTGACAGAAACTGAGTCTGTGATTTCATTGATAAAGGGAATTTCTGGTAAAGAACTTCCTTCCTCAAAAGGTTCAAGATGGTATTTTTTCTGCAATGTATGGTCTTCTTTTTGATGTTGTCTTAGAGACTAGATTATCCCTACCTCACCCAGAGAAGGTCAGTGGCCAATCATGGGCCTGATCCCAAAAATGATCTATACATATAGTAAGTAATAAGCAAGAAGCTTAACCTGCCCCATTCTTTTGATCTAAGCTGGTTGACCCTTGCTTCAGTAGCTTAGTGACCCTCTGCTCCCAGAGGTTCCACATATTGGTGCCATACGTAGTGTGGACATCTCACGGACTTTATCCCTACTGCAGCTCAGAACTAAAGTGATCAACCACCCTTGGCCTCCCCAAGCAGCAGGGAATTCAACAAACTATGCCTGGCAATTTATCATCTTAAAAGAATTACCCAGGGCACTGAGAGTTTAGGTGACTTATCCAGGCTCACACAACCAATACGTGTCAGAGGCAGATTTGAATCTAGCACTCCCTGGTTTCAAGGTCAGCTCTCTACAGATTATGTTCCATGGCTTCTAATTTGTAGTCACTATGAATAAATGCCCAGAAAAGCCTGGAGAACAGAAATACCCATGCATTTTCATCACAGATGTTTTTCAAAATCTAGAGCCCCTACCATCCTGATGCTGTGCATATAGGCAGGCCCCTTTAACTATCTTCTTAACCTAAAAATAAGTCAGGTCAAACCTTCCAGTCCTGATAACCTTCATCTAATTCTATTCATCCCTTCCTTCTGACCCAGACTCTTAGAATACATATTATGCATTTTTTTGGTATATGTACTATTGTTTTAGTTGGTGTTTAATGATTTACCTTATTCTAACTACTCTTATCTGACATCCTAGAAGGCAACATTGTGCCTTAGATAGAATTTCAACTTCTAGCTACTTAAGTTTCAGCCAAAGACAGTCAGTCACTAGAATAAACCCTTCTCATGATTCAAAATATTACTGTCAAAGCATCTTTTATTTTCCTACATTTCTGCTTCTCTGTAAGCTATGGTCTTTCTTGTTATCATTAGATATCAATAAGCCAAGTTCTAGACTTATAATTGTACAACTAATTTTCAATTTCAGAAACATATAAAATATAGGTGTTAATTTATGTAGGAGTAACAAGATGTCAGCAAACTTGAGAAAGCAAAAAGTCGATTATTCTTTAAAAGTAAAATAAAAACTCTAGATCTGAGCTGTCCATATGGCATATTATTACTTATTAAAATCTGACTTGGCATGGTAAATAGATTGTCTGCTGCACACAATTTTAGTTCATTATTGTTCTCATACCCTTACCTCTAAAAATGATCTCAAACAATATGTCTACTTCAAAAAAAAATACACAGTTTTAAAACGGATTTTGCCCATAAAGTGAAAATATATTCATGACCTTCTACAGATTTTTATGATTCACCATTACGGTGAATGTTGGTGATAAACTAGCCACAAACAACAACAAGAGAGATATAGGCAATAAGTTAAAGGTTTAAAATTTCCACAGTGGTTTCAAAAGAAGCCTATAAACATCATAAGTGTAGTCTGGAAAGAATTAAGAAAACCATCAATGGGGGCAGCTAGGTGGCACAGTGGATAGAGCACTGGCCCTGAAATCAAGAGGACCTGAGTTCAAATCCGGCCTCAGACCAAACACTTGACATGTACTAGCTGTGTGACCTCGGGGGCAAGTCACTTAACCCCGATGGCCTCACTAAAAACAAACCAAAAAAAAGATTAATAAAAAAAGAAAACCATCAATGACAGTTTGGATCTAGCAAAAAATTAATATATTGCAAGAGAGGTTACTTTTTTCCCCTTTTCCCAATGGAAGTTGTGGATAAGAATGTGTTTCCATAAAAAAAAAGTTTAAAAAAAAGTTTTTCTTTATTGCAACAGAATGAAAACAATAGCCAATAGAAATATCTGTGCAACATACCTGTTTCGCTGCTGTGTCCCTGACTGAGAAGTAGAAGGGGGCTGTGTTCGAGGTGCTGGGGAAGGTGCTGATGATAAAGTTCCCGTCCGTACAGAACCAAAAGAAGAAGATACCAAACTGGAAGATGGATTTCGCATATAAGCACGGTTGGATGTGGACACAATTTGTGGAGGTGGACGACTGAAGTCTTGCACAGATGAAGACGTGTGAAACCCTGTGGACTGATTCATCCAAGGAGCATGTCTCCATGAATTTGATCTGGGGGAGTCTAGATTATCTAGAGATTCACCTCTGAAATATAAATAAGAGAAATCTACTAGATCCCAATATATTCAGTTTTAAAGTGACGTGATAAGTTTCAAAAGTCACTACAAGCTATTAAAACTTTATTTTAATTTATGAAATCAATAAATAATAAGTAGTAATAAATAATATAAATAAATAACAAATTTTTACTAATTTTACTGGGTGTTACACATTTGAGTTCTTAGTTCACAGTTCAGTTCAGTCATGTCTGACTCTCCATGACCCAATTTGGAGTTTTCTTGGTAAAGATATTAGAATGCTTTGCCATTTCCTTCTCTAGTTCATTTTACAGATGAGGGAACTGAAGCAAATAGGGTTAAGTGACTTGTCCAAGGTCACACTGCTATTGTCTGAGGCTAGATTTGAACTCAGGAAGATAAGTCTTCCCAACTTCAAGTCTGGCACTCTATCCACAGCCCAACTTAGTCCACACATACAAGTAAAATTTATTTTTATCTTCATGCTAAAAAAGTTAAAAAACATTTAATCAACTATTTTTAATGAACTTTCATTTTGTTCATAATTGATTCCTTTAAAGATTTAAGTACCGGAGTGCCACGTGAAAAGGACTAGATTAATATTGAGGAGCATGGAAGAAAATAATCTATCGTTCTTCAATAAAAATATCCATATACATCATTGAATATCTTTGCCAATATGCTATACTAGGAAAATTCATTATACAAAAATCCCAAACTTACAAAGCAGAAGAATGAGGAGCTTCATATAACAGGACAATTTGCTACAGATTTAATTTAATAATAATTACCCTAATTTAATTTACAAAAGTATGGCTCATATACAACTCTGATGCATACCTCTAAACTGTAGAGAGATTTATCTATATTCATACTCCTCTATAAACAATATTGATTCTAAACACGGATTGTTAGAACAGTCATCAAAAATCTAAAATAAAATAGCTAAGACATTTGAGCAAACTCAAGTGTATCCAATTAAGTCAAATCTTTAATACCTAAAATTAAATTAACATTCTGACATAACTGCCTTCATTAAAGTTTTTTTAATGTATCACACACACACACACACACACATATATATATGTGTGTATATATATATATATATATATATATATATATATATATATATATATATTCATACCATGGAATCTTCATCATAAAAGTGAAGTTTACAAATTAATTACTAACTCATTACTAATAAACAAACAAATGATGAACCAAATGCAATAGAATATAAAGCAAAAGGTCATTTTAGGCCCTGTAGAAAAGCCGAATTCTACAACTGCATGTTCCAAATGTTGTTCCCAGCCACCATGATTATCATTTGGAGGGGAAAGAGAAGAATGTATATAGTGCTCTGAGTTTTGCAAACTACTTTATAAATATTACCTCATTTCCTCCTCACAACAACCCTTGGAAGTAGGTACTATTATTAATCCCACTTTCCATCATTTTTCAGTCATGTGTGATTCTTTATGAACCTCATTTGGTGTTTTTTTTGTTTTTTTGTTTGGTTGGTTTTTTGGGAGGCAGTTGGGGTTAAGTGACTTGCCCAAGGTCACACAGCTAGTGAGTATTATGTGTCTGAGGCTGGACTTGAACTCAGGTCCTCCTGACTCCAGAGCCGGTGCTCCATCCACTGCACCATTTAGCTGCCCCGATTTGGGGTTTTTTGGCAAAGATCCTGGAGCGGTTCGCCATTTCCTTTTCCAGCTCATTTTACAGATGAGGAAACTGAGATGAACAGGGTTAAAGGACTTGCCAGGATCACGCAGCTAAGTAAATGGCTGAGGCCAGATATGAACTCCTGTTTTCCTGACTCAAGGTTCACTGTTCTATCCACAGGGCCACCTAACTTTGCCAATGGAATTGCAAAGATGGAACAAGAAACAAAGGCAAGTGAATGTTGAGCTCCTAACAGCCCAGAGGCCTGGAATCTAAATATTTCCTACTTGAAAAGTAAAAGTAAAGTGTGGAGCATATCAGCACAGCTCTCACCGTCTCATGGTGCCAGGCAGGGAGATAGGCTCCTTGGTGACACTGGCGCTCCGTTGTCTGATCCAGCTGTTGTCATTATGGAGGGAAGTCTTCTTCCTCATTTCCTGAAGGATCTGCTGCCTTTCCATCTCAGCTTCTGATGTGGCCTGCTCTTTTCGAGAACCTTTCTGTGAATAGCCCGCATTCCCAATCCGGTCCGAATATTTGGTGCTCCCTAGATTGAAAAGACATCAAGGATGTCAGAAACAGAAAATAAAATTTCAGTCTGGAGTGAAGATAAAAAGCTATAAGATTCAAAGTGCCAAACGTGAGGTAATTTGCATGTTTTAACATCAGCTGTGGTGTAGAATGATAGAGGAAAGAGACTAAATTTCTTTTATTGCTGTGGTATCTAATTCAAAAGAAGTGGTACTACATGGGACTTGCAAGCAAGGAAATGAATACAACTGCCAAAGAGAGCTAGTAAACCACATCGTTTTGCTTTTGGCCACCTTCAAGTTCTATTGTGCAGAACAGTCTTTTGCCAGGTAACGCTTCCTGTGTTAATCAACAATAACAAAAAGACCAGAGATCATTCACAAATATAGGGCATTTAATAGTTTAAAAACTGCTTTCCTCAAAATAACTTCATGAGCTTGGTAATTCAAGTATTAGTATCTGATTTTAAAGATAAAGAAATTGAGATTCTTCGAAAGTTGAGTGACTTACTAGAGGTCACAAAGCTAATAAGTCAGAACATGAAGTTGGAGGCTTGGACTGAATTCTGTGTTCTTTTCATCGTACTATGCTGCCTCTACAAAAATTACAGTGTCTAGTACTCTCAATGTGCTGTGTTATGCCTTGGACTATAAACATAGTCCCAGTCTTCAAAGAAGTTTTCAATCTGGCTATGAGACAAGGTAAATACTAAGTATATCCAAATCAAGCCTACATCACTTGGTATAAGCTCCTAAGGTGAGTCAAATCCAGCAACAAAGCCTGACCAAGCTACAGGAATTAAAATGTTTACTAATGCCATAGTGGTTTGTTCATTAGTAGGACAGTGATCCAATTATTCACTAATAAATGTTTCACATTCCCTTATTTCAGAGATGAAATTGCTTACATATACTTTGTTATTAGATATATTAATTACAATTAGGCTCATCAGTGTTTCCCATAAGCTGGAATTCATTAGGTTGGATTATTAGTATTTGAAATTAGTGTGATATAAACACTTCAAGCTATATTCTCATTTTTATTAAGCTCAGGAAGTTTCATTAAGAATTTTTCTCCTTTCCATCTCCAGATTCAGTTTTTATCTCTTTATAGTTTGCTTCAATTTAGTTTTTAGTTCATCTTCTTGCAAACAATGTGAAATGCATCCAATAATTGCTCAAAGAATCCTATTTTTATGTTTGTGCAAAGCAATACATATAATATAAATTTAATCAGATTTTTAAAAAATCCATTTGAAAATCAGCTTACTGCTAGTAGAAACTGAATCCATCAAAAAACCTAGAAGCAATGTGGCAAAAGTGAAAAAATCAGGTGACAAATTCAGATGCCTGGGGAAAGTCCATTTGCTTAGAAAAGCTATTAACATTGTAAAATGGGCATAACATTTGTGCTACTTAATTTAATGGGGTTGTTATAAGTAAATCTTTTTTGAATAGTAAAATGTTATAAAAATGAGAGCGCATATGCGTGTGTATATATGAAATAAATATATATACACATATACATATAGATAGAGTTCTATTATTATTGTTATGATTATTGTTACCTCATTCTCTTTTCAATAAGGTTCAAATACAAACAGTTCTGGGAAAAGTTACTATCCTGTTCATTCTTTTATATTTAATGTTCAATAGACTTAGCAAAAGTGGGTAAAATAACTTCTTTTTGAAGCTGAATAAAAAATTTTAGCATGTAACAACCTCTCTAAATTCACTAAAAGCATCTTCCATTACAGATTGAACCACAGTGTATACAGAACATATCACCATGGTAAGCCTCACAGGGGAGAAGAAATGTGAAAGAACAAAGACATTTTAGAAAGAATTTAAGTTAACGAAGCAAAAAACAGAAACCACACTTGTGAACTTTGACTCTCGACTTTAGAAATGGCCTCAATCATGATGTTTGATAACACAAAGTAATTTTATTTTTAAGAATTTTTTTAAACTTACCATTTCTGCTTGTGGGGTGATCCAATTCAGTAATAGACCTCGATTTATTCCTAAAATATAAAACCCAAATAATTAAAGCTGAGAAGCCATTTTAATATAAATATGCGTATTCAATATAAATATACCTTTATGATTAAAAGGAAAGATTTATTCATACTTAAGAAGTTTATAAAACTAAAGATGCAACATTCTAAACCATCAATATTTTTTCCTTTTTCCAAATGACTGTTACTGTTATTTCATAGAACTGAATCTTCTATGTATGAGACTTTAACTAGCAGAGACTAGCTCATAAAATTCTGAATACAGAGAACTTCTACATGATAATGGTGAAAATAAATTCATCTATACACTTCCTCTAGAGTTCTACAATAGTTAACACAATTATTTTAGATATTTTTGCACATCCATTTTCTCCTTAAAATAGGAATGACTGTTTCCATTCATTATTCAAACTCATGAGTTTGATATAAAGAAACTTTCATTGATTCCTACAAAGGATTTATCCCAATATATAATCAATATTCTTGAAGTAAATTACATCAACTCCATAAGGCTAGAAGAGTACCCTTTACTGCTCTGAAGCAGCAATATGGTAAATGGCATCCTAGAGCCCCAAAGAATCAATGTCATTTCTTAAAGAACCTAACTTTCCAAAAGGGTGTAGCTTGTAAATCTAAACCCAAACATGATTTACTCTCCCATTCCAACTATAATGGGCAATATTAAGTAACTTCAGATATTAAGGTGAATGGAGAAAATCTGCTATTTGTCACCTTTAAAGAATGAAAGTTCAATATTTCTGCCATTATGAAAACTTGGAGAGAATTTCACCCCGTAAGTTTGCAACCCCATGTACTTGAATAGACAGGTCAGAAAATTGGGTCTAAATTGTCTTAGACATTAAATAAATGAAAAAGGCTACCTACTATTCATCGTCAAAAGTTACTATTATTTATTCACCTTTAAAATAATAATTTAATTACCAGAAACCTGGCAAAATTCATTAAGATCTCCCTAGCAACATACAGCATTATTGCCTGGAGATAAGACATTGCGTCAAGATTCCTAATGCTACCAAGGTTACTGTCTTGGCATACTGATTAGTTTTCCCCAAGGTACTAAATTACATGGGAGCCAGACTTCCATAAATAAATCAATTCCTCAAGATAGGCAACGCTCCTTTTTACCAACCTATATATAATCCCATAAGATATATAAAGATACATATATATATGCACATACATAAATATATAAACATATATACATATATTTATATAAACAAATATGTATATAAATGAATTGTGTGTCTATGTATGTATGTGTGTATATGTATATAAATGCATGTATAAGTGTATGTATAAATGTTATATATGTGTGTGTATATATAGAAATATATGTGTAAATGTATATATAGTACAGGAGAGGATAATTACAAAGAGGATCACTCATCAATACTTTGTTCAGAGGTCCAAGATCAATGTACCTCTACTCAATTCTCTCTTTTCTTTATGGTCAGCTCCATGTCATATTCAATTATGCAATAGATTATCATATGATTGAAGTTTTTGCTACCAGTTTTCATCACAGGCAAAAAATATTTAAGGCAGAAGCAGATTCAAAACCCACTGAAGATAACAGCTATAAAGAGTTCATTGAAACATCGGTCTAAAGACTATAATAACTGGCTTAATTTGGGGAAAAAAAATTGATAAGTACTATTTTAAGTTAATCAAATGTTTCAGAGAGAAATTTTTAAGAAATAGTTTCCTAAATGTCTAGAATTCTTTCCCCATCTCCAAAAATGACTTGAAGTTTCAAGCCAAACTGTCCTAAATAGATGCCATCATTCCCTTCTCTGCTGTCCATGCAGGACTTCTATTTTTAGGTAATTCTCACACCATACTTCATACTCCGAAAGTTAAGTAGACTGCCAAGCATTCCATTTCTCTCACAAAGGACAAAGGGCTGAGTTAATTCTGCAAGGAGCTGACACTGGGATTCCAAAAAGTCTGGGCTCATCCTTGAGACATCAACTAAAGCCAAATTATTACCCACTTGGCAGTAATGCAGTGTTTTACAAACCTGTCACTAGGAAGTAGATTTGTTGAGTCATCTCCTTGCTTTGATATTTCAAAGTGATCAACAGGCCTAAAAGATGGAAAAGGAATTTTCTTAAATTTAAAATATTAAGGTTAAAAGATTTTTTTTCTACCTTTGCAAGATAATTAATCCTACAAAAGTATAATATTCCCAATAACTACTGAGGGAAAAAAATCAGTTTTTAGTATAAAGAATAAAGTGTTTCAACCATAAAGACACCAAAGGTATTTTAAAAAGCTAAATTCCAAATCTTTCAGTAGCACCTTCATGATTCCAGGTTAGATAAAATCTAAACTGAGGTATGAGCAAGAACTTTAAAGCAACTTTTATGTTTGTTCTTAAGATTTCCCTTGCAAAATTCTGTGAGTAAAAATTCAAATAGGATTCTTTCTCATATAAAACAGATTTAAGATGGAGATGCACTACTTCGTAGTCTAACCAACACAATCCACAAGTCAGAGTTGAAATCCTGACCTTGTCTTCGTTCTTCATGCACCACATTCCCTCTCCTGTCTGGGGCTTTAGCAATGACTCTTGCACATGCCTGAAATGCACTGCCTCATTACCTCAGTCTCAGAGACTCTCTCTTTTCTTTTAATACAAAGGTTAGATGCCATCTTTGGCATAAAGTTCTTCCTGATCGCCCCAACTGCTAAGGTCTCCAAATTGCCTTATGTTTGACAAACGCATGTATTTTTTCAATTTATATTTCTGTTGTATATATTTTTATATGCGGTTGTTTTCTTCTCCATTAGGATAGAAGACCCTTGCAAATAGATATTGTTTTATTTATTATTTTCATATCTCTAGTACCTAGCACAGTATCTGGCACAAAATAGGTGCTTGATACTTGATAACTAAATTGATACCACATTGCTTGCCTTCTAATGAGTGGGGAAGGAGCTGGAGGGAAAGAATTTAGAACAACTCTTTTTTTATTGAATGTTAAAAATGAATAAAAATAAATTTAAAAACAAAAACAGAAAGGTTGATGACAAGACATTTGGCTTTGGAAATGTTAAATTTAAGGTGGAAATGGGCCATTCAAATGGAGATATTTTCTTATATATAAATATAAATACATATATACATATATGTATATATATATGTATGTGTATATACATATATATATATTGAGAGAGAGAAAGAGAGAGAGAGAGAGAGAGAGAGAGAGAGAGAGAGAGAGAGAGAGAGAGAGAGAGAGAGAGAGAGAGAGAGAGAGAGAGAGAGATGAGGCCTGGAGCTCAGAAAAGAAGTTCAGACAAGAGATTCCTATTTTTGAATAAGTCCTATCATAGAGGTAATGGTTGAAGGTGTGAGTGAATTTACTGTGGGGAAAAAACACAGACAGAGAAGAGATGTGAGGACAAAACTTTGTCCAAGAGCATGAATAAATGAGATGGTGTCCTCTTTCTTGGTAGAATCCTGGGGCAGCTGTGTGCTTGAGTCAAAACAAGTCATTTTCAAATTATATGTTACAGACTATAAACAGGCCTATAATTGTGACCATAAGCTAACAATAGATATGTCTGATTCAGACAAGTAAAAAAAAATACAAGTGCACTTTGACTATGGCACCAACCTTTTATACTGATATATCTGCACTGAAGTTTCTTTCTCTGTCTGCCGCTTCTGCTCCTCTATCTCTGCCCACCGCCTCTGCTCCTCTATCTCTGCTCGCCGCCTCTTCTCCTCTATCTCTGCCTGCTGCTTCTGCTCTACTTCTTCCTCCAGTTCCTTTAACTTCTTCTCTTTCTCAAGGAGAAGCTGTTCTTCTAATTTCCTTTTCTGTTCTTCATGACGGAGTCTTTCTTCCTCTTCTGCTCTGTTTTTTTCTCCGTCTGAAGGATAAATCTCTTCTCTCCAATTTGTCTCCCAGTTAGCAAGAGCAGGCTCACGCCAGGTGAGAGAAACACTATTTGAGTTTAATACCATCTGTTCCTACATAAAAGGGGGAAAATAAGAACAGAAAGAGAGACATGCATATGTGTATCAATAGACACAGAACACGTACATTTGTTAGCATTTATTTTAGATGGTGTTCATTCTATCCCTGAGCTGGTAACTACTTTTAAAAAAACATCAAAAAACACTGACATATGAAAACACATGGATACTTCAGCTCTAATAAAAAAGAGAAAATGGATACTTTTAGATTCCTTTAAAGCAACTTTTTAAAAGATGCAGACCTTTCTGCTATTTTATTACTATACTTACAAAGGAGTTAGAAGGAAAGCTTAACTACCCAGCAGAATACTGGCTACATATCAAAGTCTGTCTTTGAAAGGAACTACATGGGCAAAGATTTTTGATAGACTGGCCAAATAGAGGATTTCTTTTCCTAAATGCAATTTCATCAGTAAAATGAAGGGACAGAAAAGGGGAAGGCGTATGCCAACACTACCTCATCTAAATACTTTGAGTTCTCTTTCTCGGCCTCTTGTTGAGCCCTCTGCCACTTTTCCCTCAGTTTTTCCTGTTCACGTTGATACTTTTCCTATTAAGAAAGGCAGAATGTTAACCGTCAAAGAAAGATGTTTTTACTCTTAAATTAGTGGCTTTTCAAGTTAACATGGTTGTTACCAACTCTAAACTTTTACGTGTAATGTTTCATTTGGTACAAGGTTGTTCCTTTTTAAATTTAACGTATCACAAATTAAACCTTGCTATATATCAAATTTCCTGGGTTCCATTAAAATAGACAATGAAGTACTACTGAGATTTTTTTTTCATTACCTTTCATTATTACTCTGCTTCAAATTCATTAAAAATTATCTCCTTAAAAATAACAAGAGAACTTTATCAGACAGGATATAATAAAGAAAATTAGTATTTCATGGACAACAGAAGAGCAAGCAAAATTTAAGTATGGATTTGTTTTGTTTTTTAAAGGTATATGACCTTAATCAAAAAAGATTTATGGAGAACATCAACCAAAATATCTGGACTGCCTAAAAGCTTCTCAACATAACAAAGGTATCTCTCTTTGAGATCAATATCTGAGGTCAATATTCATTCAATGCTTATATCTATGCAGATGTATTTCCATATCTCTCTATTTAGTCCTGGCATTTCTCCTGAGCTCCATCTTCATATCACCAATGGCCTTTTGGACATCTTGTACAGGATGATCCAGAGGCATTTCAAATTCAATATGACTAGAACAGAACTCATTTTCTTTTCCCCAAAATTCTGTCCTTTTCTGAATTTCACTATTACTTCGGGGGCACCAACATTATCCCAGTCACCCAGGTTCACAACCTTATTGTCATCCTCAGATCCTTACTTTCACTCATCTCATATAACCAGTCAGCTACCAAATCTTGTCATTTCTACCTCCACAGCTCTTTTCATATCTATCTCCTTCTCTCCATTCACAGTCACCACCATAATTCAGGCCTTCATCACCTTCCTCCTGAATATGACCTCTGTCATCTTCCCTGCTCAATAAATTCTAATGGCACTCTGCTACTCATAGAATCAACTATAAAGCCTTTTATTTCACATTTAAAGCTCTTCACAACCTGGTCTCTTCCTACATTTTCATTCTTAAACTTTACTTCTCCCCATCTCCTATATTGTAGTGTACTATACTATACTACACTTCCTTTACTAACCATTTCTGACATACCACACTTCATTGGTGGTCTTCTATTTCTTCATACAAGACTCAGCCCTAATGCCACTTTCCTGGTCTCTTCCCCACCCCTCAGCTGTTACAGCTTTCCCTTCTCTAAAGATTCATTTAATCTACTTTATTTATTTTAAATGTACCTATTTATTCACATTTTGTCTCCTCCACTAGAATGAAAACTCCTTGAGGGAAGGAACTGCTTTTCCTTTTTGTTTTTCAATCCCTGGCACTTAGCACAGAGTTAGCACTTAATGAATAAGTAATAAGTAATTGATTCATTCCTTCACTTACAACCAAACTCAACAGAAATTTTTTTTTCAATTATGTCACTACCTTATGGATTTAATAAGATTTTCTTTTATTTTCATTAATAACTTTTATTTTTGAATCATTTTCCAAATGTAACCCTCTCACTTTGTCTAACCTGAAAGCATTGTAGCGAAGAATAAAACTTGTAACAAAGAATAAAAAAGAAAGAGAAAATGGGGGGCTGGAGGTGCAAGGGAACAGTTGTGTAAAACTATCTAATATATCCACAGAGTTTGCCAGTATATGCATGGCAACCCACCTCTCCAATGAAGAGAATGAGTTTTATTATTTCTTCTCCAAAGTTAAGCTTTGTCACCCTTTTTTTTTTAAATAATCCTTTTCTAGCAATGCCTTTGAATAAATTATGGGACTGATAAGGCAAAGACAAGTAATAGACAATATTTAGGCTCTAATCATTTGCATAATTCATCTTTACCTGCAACAAACGATCCTGTTCTTTCTGCCATTTTTCCTGTCGTTTCCTTTCTTCCTCTTGATCCCAAGCCCAGCGACTTGGAGCATTGATGGTTGGAACTGGAAGCTAACATTTCACAAGTGAATCAGTAAGAAAAGGAAGGAAAATACATAACTTATTAAATTAATTTAGATAGGTGAAATACTAAACTGCATCCACGAAGATGCAGGATTATTATTTATAGGCCTACCACACTTTTTTTTGATCTACACTAAATGTTGTGTAAAGTTTTTAATTTGTGGTTTTTAAAACCACTTACATTTTCAATTCAGAAAGATAGTTTCCTATACTACTGGCAACTTATGACAAAAAATAACAGATACAGCTGCACCAAATTCATCTTATCTACTCCAATGAAACAAATAAATACTACTTACATCAGGCACCACAGAATCAGAACTTCCTGTGTTATAATAGGAAATACATTAAGTTAGAAATTTACTAATAAGACATTTTCCCTCCCCCAAAATGATATTATTGTGTATCTTAAACACCAATATTCTGGGTTTTTTAGTGACATTAATTTTTTTAAACCTATTCATTCCTGAGTTTGATCAGTAACTAGTCATATTCCAAGATGTCAGTGAAAAAAGATAAAAGCAGTCCTGTTTAGTTTGCCTTGTTGGTATATTCCTGAACTTACAGGGAAGGTTTGCAGTATTCTCCCTTTCATAGACATAGCTTCCCTTACTACTGGAAGCTATTTTTCCTACACCTAAAAAATTCAAGGTTCAACTAGAACCAGTCAACATAAAACATTCAGATATACAGCATATCGCAATAACAGCAATGTTTTAAGTGTTTGCACTGATTTAAATTTCATTTTATAACCAAGACATAACCACTAAAATATACTCACTATAAAGTGAATGTCTCATTTGCAGTTCCCCTTACAGTGAAATATAAGGTTATAATCTTTATTTTGTTCTTTGTGTTCTCCTGGTATATATAAGAATGTTTTATATATATATATATACACACACACATATATATATGTATATATATATACACACATATACATACATACATACATATATACACACACACATATACATATATATATGTGTGTGTATATATGTATGTGTGTGTGTGTGTGTGTGTGTATACATAAAATGAGAGAAAACATACCACAGACTGTATATTTTATGTTTTCTAAAACATCAGGCATTACTAAAGGAGTTAATGGGAATTACAATGTGCTACATTAAAACAAAACTTTCAAAATCTTAAAAAAAAAATCATCTCCTCTGAAAAATGTCTGTTAGAGAAAAGTATGCCAAAACTAGAATGAGGGAAAGAGTTAGTTGTTTTATCCTGACCTGTTGGGGTAAGGAGTGTAATATTTCAAGTTACTTGGCTTTAGAAAATTGTTTTTTAGCAAAAGAATCAAACACACTAAGATGAGAGCACAAATATAATTTACACATAGAGACTCAATGATAAAAGTTGCTTGATTTACAGGTCAACAAGGAAGCTTAGAATGCACTGGAGAAGAAATGAATGATCAATTCCATACTTAATATGTTCAAACCAAGGAAAATTACAAGTTGTCATCAAGCTAGTTTGTCAGTGTTTCAATGTTCTTAAAAGTAAGAAGCAGTAACATTAGAAATCAGCAGCACATCCCAGCTGGAATGTGCCACCACCTTTCAGATGTCGGCTCTTATTTTTAAGTTCTCATCGACAACACAAAGTTGAGACATGACAGTTATCAGGTTAAAGTATTATACAAATATGAAAATGTGAAAAAATACAGCATGCAGAGAGCACAACAAAAGGCAGAAGCTCTGTAGGACTACACCAACATAGAGTTATCTTTCAAAAATTCAGACTCCCATGCTTCCTGCTTCCATAATTGAACCACTTTGTCACTTTCAAATTAAAAGGGCAGTACACAAGCACCAATCCCTTCTAGGACTCTCCTTTGAGGAAAAAAAAGTCTCCTCCAAACAAACCTGATCTTTACTGTTAAAGAACTTATCTCCAAAATAAAAACATATCTATATCAAAAACCCTTTAAAACTCACAATCAAGCATATGTTGGTGTAATCTAATAGTATGAATTATACAGGGAGCAGTCAGGCTTGAACAAAGTTCCTCATTTCTTACTGTTACCCAGTGGAAAGAAGTGTTGTGTTTTTGTTTTTTATTTCAACAGCATTTTAGTTTAAGAGGGAAAAAAAGTTTTACAGGTATAAAAAGGACACACAAAGACCCATTACCACAAAGGTAGACCCATGAACTGTAAGAAAAACCTGATGACCCTGGGGAAAGAATGGAAATGGATTATGTTGCTTGGTCATAACAACAACAAATAATGTTGAAGAAGCTTAGTACCCAGCACCACAGACCAGTTAGGAAGAAAATATAGTGGGAACAATTTCATGAAGGTACATGAAATGTTAGTTGTGTAGTTTACCTTGTTCAAAAAATTGTGATCGCCTTTTTAAGTTTTTCAAAGAAATAGGTTCAGATGCTGGTTGAAAAAATGAAAGACAAAATAAATCAATACCATGTCTTACTCATTTTAATCTATAACCCATGGAAAACAAATGACATTTCATAAAATCTAACATCTGGAAGCGACCACTGAGGTCATCTCATACACAGCAACTACTTAAGACATGCTTGTGGAATGATTGATCTTGTCCAATCCCCTAGGGACACATGATTTGTCTCTACCACATCACAGACAAGTAGCCTGTGTTTTAATGCCTTCAGTGATGAGAAGCTTCCTGCCTCATGAGGTAGTCACACCTTTCTTTTAATACTACTAAAAAAAAAAACTGAAGGCAATGGAGGATATGGAATACTTTAATGCACATACACAGATGTTTTTAGTAGGTTACTTAGCATTCAAATTAGTAAAAGTAGTAAACTGATTCAGTAACACATTTTACCAGAGGGATATAACATAGCTTCAGCTATGGCAGTCAAAGTGCATAATGCCCAACTTAAAAGGCTCTCATTTTCCATCCATACTGAGTGTATTCTTTAGGGAAATCTCATTTAAAAAAAAAAAACACTGTGCATTGATGTATACTCATCTCGCTATACAAGAGCCACTCAATAACAGAGTCATCTTCATCTACTTCATCTACTATAGCAAACCACTACCTAAGAAGGGAGAGGAAAACAACCATATGGAAATATTAGAAATGAGAGTTGACCTCTAAACTGTGGGAGGGGGGAGGTTGGAATATGAAAATAAATGAAAAAAATTCAATTAAATTATCCTGAAAACATATCAGTGTTTCTAGAAAGTCTAGATCCCATTTCAAGATCTTATAGATATAATGAAAAAGACTAATCAAATTACAGAACAAGTAGAGTAAATCGTATTCTATTAGCTCATTGATTTTTCACATGGTGTTAGACTAAAAACTATTCCACCCAGATCAGTCCAAAAGAATGCAGATAATATTGTCACTTGACACTAATTTACTAGCCAAAGGTTTTAGTCCTTTTTTTCTATATGTGAATTTTAAAGATGTACACAATGCCCTAAGGATTTATTAAACTGTAAAATCCAGCAATATCAGGCCTAAACCTAACAGAATCATGAACACAAGGTAGGTGATTTTTATAAAAATCTCCTCAAATAAAGTATGCAATATAAAAACTCAAAATTATAGTAATATCTATTCAAGGCAATTTTTTTTAAAAGGCTACGTAAGAGAGAAGGGAGAGATGTGATTAATTTGTGAATTTATACAAAATTTTCAGGCATGGGCATTTCACGTTCAAAGGTACCAAACTTAAGCATGCATCAAGGCAGACTGGTACCAATACAGTTCCAAGGTCATTAGCATGTAATACATCTGCCCAAAAAATAATAGCTAGCATTTTTATGGCACCAGAAGGCATGCAAAACAAATTTTTGTGTCTTTTCTCTGAGACTATCCCCAATTTATTCTGTATTCATCTTGTTTGTACATAGTTATTTGTATGATGTCTCCCTCCCTATTTGGACTATGAGCTCCTTGATAGCAAGGACTATTTTGTTTGTTCTTTGGTTTTTTTGGGGGGAGGGGTTGTTTTTGTTTTCTATGTATTATGTATATATGTATGTGTTTGTTTGTTTTTTATTTGTGTTTGATAGTTTATGCTTTTCTATCTCCTAAAACAGTACCCAGTAGATAGTAGGCACTTAATAAATGCTAGTTGATTAACTTTCTTGACATACGTTATTTTATGTCCAAAACAACCCTGGAAAACAGCTACTATTATTATTTCCAATTTACAGATGAGAAAAAATAAGTGACTTAACAAGGGCCACACAACTAGTAAGTATCTGAGGTAGGACATGAACTCAAGTCTTTCTGACTCCAAGTCCAGCATCCTATCTACTATGTAACCCAGCTGCCCCAAAACATAGGTCTTCTCATCTGTTTCATCACATGAAGTTGCTTCCACTAGTAGTAATTGCCAAACAGAGCTTCTAATAGCACTAAATAGACTCTGACTCAGAAACAGTGGCCAAAGCTTGCAAAAATTAACTTCTTCCCTTTTTTATTTTACTATAAAATGTTGTTCAGTCATGTCGAACTCTTTGTGACCCTGTTTGGAGTTTTCTTGGCAAAGATACTGGAATGGTTAGCCACTTTCCTTCTCCAGCTCATTTTACAGATTAGGAAACTGAGGCAAACAGGGTGAAGTGACTTGCCCAAGGTCACACAGCTAATAAGTACCTGAGGCCAGATTTGAACTCACAAAGATGAATCTTCCTGACTACAGGCCCAGCACTCAATCCACTGTGCCACCCAGCGGCTCCTCTACTAAAAAATATCTATCTTTAAAAAAAAAAAGAGAGAGAGAGATTCATGACCCCTTTCAAAATCTGGACTGAATATTTATTTTAGCTCACCTAGAGAAGGGACTAACCTCCTCAATATTCCTTTTCCCTTCTACTCAGAAAAGGCCACAATCAGCATATGGAGATCCAGACCTGGCTGCCAATGTGCCAAGCACCAAGCTATTCAGCACTTAGTATAATTGAGCTCCAGTCCATCTGGTTGCAACTGGATCTGGATGCTACTGTTCTTTTAATTTCAACTTGCAACAGGTCAGTTTTTATTTCATTCAAAGTTATTAACTTTTACAACAGTAGTATCTGAGTCATACACCTGTTCTCTTCAGAGACGTGTGATACCATGAGCATTTACCTTTGGGCTCAATAGAGCTGCTTTCACCACTTATGCCATTTATTCCTTTTGTTTCAATATTCTGTAAAGGGGAGAGAAGGCAGTTCACGTTATTTTCTCCAAATAGGTTTCAATAATGCATAAATCAAGTTAACATTGTTATTCCTATTAAGTGAAACCATTTTCCAAAGAGGTAATCTTGGCGGGCTATTGATGCAGGTTATTAAACGCAGTTGAATCTTGAATAAGTTTCAGTATTCTATAACATTAGCTTAAGGATTAATGATTAGCTACAACAGTTGATGGTTTTAAAGTAAACCAGTCATAATTCTCCAGGAAATATGAATATAATTACTATTCTGGTTCACTGGTTTGTATTAGTAACAAAGGTAAAAAATATGTTTTATTTTCTCACAACACAGAAGGATAGCTCAACATTTCTGAGGAGGAATGTCCCAGAAAAATTATAATCATGTTCTCAAAACAAGGTTAAATGCATATTTAACAGAAATATTTCCATTTAAATGAAGCATCTACATTCTACATAGAGAGAATATTCTTTTACTTTTGAAAACTCTACAATAATAACTGCTTCAAGAATTAAAAAAAATCTCTCATAAAATGATCTTTTTGAAAACTTAAAATTTAAATTCTCACTTTCATTTCACATATAAAAAATATCAAATGTTGCTATATATGTAAACATACTCTGCATAAAATTAGTAATCATTTTATAGAACTTTAAACTGCAGATATTCTTTGACATTTTCTTTCAATCTAGCTGCAATCAAAAAGCATACAATAGAAAACATATTCTACAGCTCTTCTTAACACAACTCTCATATATGTGCATATAGGAAAGTTGAAAGGTTGGTGAAAAACACATAGCAACTCAGTTCTGGAATCTTCTGGCTTTTTATGTGATGCAAATACTGTATGCAAATGCATAATACTGTAAGCATCCCTAAAATGTATGTTCAAACTCACCACTGCATAGCATTCCTAAAACTTAGAACAAATAAAAGGTATTATAATTTGGCTAAACACAAAAACAATACCTTTTAGTCCCAATTTCTAATCCCTCTTAATTCCTATTGGAGTTTCCCTTGATGTAACCACTTCCCACTTCTCAAAAATCAAACTTACAGAATTTTGAAGGCTTTCGGAGAAATCGCTCTTTATTGAAAGGTTTGAAGCCTTGTCTGAACTGTGAACTCCAGAAGTTGCATCAATCCACTTAGTTTCAGGTGAACCTATAATTTTGGTAGCCATACTGGTGAGATTGAGGGTTTTATGCCGTATAAATGGCAGGGAAGGTTGGTCTTTGCCCCAGTCTGATTGGCACATCGAGATCAAGGAATGAGTATAGGTAGATGTCAAAGTGGAAAGAACAACATTACTGACAATACATTCAAAGAGGAAAAAAATACAAACACAAAACTGAAAGACAAATCAGGAAGGAAGCAGAGAAATGTGTTAGGGCTTTCATAAGCAGACCACCTTCCCCAAAAGAGAGGGTTAAATGTAAAAAAAAAAAAAACCAAATCCCAAAACATACACACAAATTTACTGAAACATAACATATGCCAAGGTTTAGTATTAAATGATGAAATTATCATCAGAAAATTGGTCATAGTTGGACTGAGAGCTAGGTAATTCATCCTCCTCAAAAAAGAGAAAATCAAATGAGATCATGTAAATGAAATATCCTATAAACTTAAAGAGCCTATACAAAATGTTAGTTACTAATACTAATACTACTATGACAACTGCTGCTGCTGCTACTGCTACTACTACTACTACTGTCTGCATTGGTACTCAAGTAACATTAAAAGACTAAAGGAAGGGTTCTAGAACATTAGAGGTTCCCTATGAAGAATATATGGGAAGATATGGATAAAGAGTCATATATAATAGGTGGGTGAGTTGCACTATGCAATATTGGGGGAAGTGACTGCATTGACAAGATCATGCATCCACTAAATTATTAGAGCTGTGAATGATAACAAAACACATATTTTCTTAAGAATCAACACAGGGAACATAATCTACCCTGTTTTCCTTTACAGACAAAAAGACTAGAATATGTAAAATAGTAACAAATGCAATATTCAACACCTGATAAGTAATTATTGAAGAATTTCACACAGTCCTTCGATACATGAATTCATGGTAAAATGTAAATTAGGTCTTAGACATGGTAAGTTTCAGTATATTTGCTAGTGAAGAGGTTTACAGACAACACACTAAAGACAACATTCAAATTATTTTACATTATCATAAAACACCTTTTATAAAAATGTTACTACAATAAATCAAGACTCTCAACCAAACACCAAATACAAGCACATATGTACACATACAACACATGCAACAAATAACTCCTCACCATTTTTTCCATAACGCCTGACATCTACAACTAGATTTCCAGTTTCTCCTGCATTAGCCATGATCTCTGCCCACTTATCTGTGTCCTTATTTGAAAACTTGGTGTTATTAACAGCAATAATTTCATCATCTACCTGTAGCTGAGATAATGCTGCTGGGCTACCTAAAAAAATTCAAAGTAAATTTAACATCAGTTTGAATGAGCAACATTTTTTGGTCAGTCAGCATATTCATTTCAGAAAAAAACAGGGAGGGGGGATGACTATTATGCTAGCAATCATTGCTCAGGTAAAATATATGCAAAATGCAAACACAAAAAGATTGACAAAATAGAACTGTATAAAAAGTCTTGCAATAAATCAAAATAATAAAATAAAATGAAAATTTTGGTATGAACTATGATATGATATGATAGGGTATTCCATTTTTGAGTAGATATTTTGATTTGAAACAATTTAAAACTGTAATGACAAGAAAACCTTATCTGGTCCATGAAAAAAAAATTCCTTTCATTAAAACACTATAGTACATAATAATTTTTAAAAATCATTCCCGATGGAAAAATTATGAAATATGCCAGACTGAGTTTCAAATTCTAATGCCAAAATCATACCAGAACTAAACAAGATTAAATGTATCCACTTAAGAGTAATGTTCTCCAATAATTAAAATTATTGCCTCTATTAGTTACTTTTGAAAATTAAAGGACTATATCAATATATTTTTACCAATGTCCACTGGAACAATGTCCCCCTCCTACCCCAGTCCTCCCAAAAAATACATATAGTTAATTTTATTCAAACCTAATGAAAGTTAGTTCTGAGTTCAGGCAATATTTTACAAATGTCCTTCCTTAACTCCAGTTAAACAAATCCAGAAGCACCACTGAGCAAAGGGGAAGGGTGGGGGTGGGGGGTGCAGGAGAGGAAGGTATTCTTCTTTGCAGAACTCTCAAGGATTTGTAGGAACATAGTAGTTACACCTGCACTTATTCCAAGTACCTATGAATTATATAATTTAAAATGTAAAATATATGTAGGTAGGAAAACACGGAGTTGAGTTAGCAAAAATACTTCACGAGCCTTCAATTGTTCTTTCATCAGTATTTGAGAATATAAAATTTCCAAAGCAGGAGGTAAACATAAAATTTTACAAATGATAAAAATTTAAGAGAATCTAGAAGAAAAAACCTTTGAACAGGACAAGGGGAAGATAGAAAGGTGAGAGAATTGAATTCTGAAAACCAAGATATTTTGATACCAAGAGAATATTGTCTTTTCCTTTCACTGTTGCACTTTTTTCATGTACATTCTCTCTTGCTCTCTGAAATTCATTCATTTCAGTAGCTTCATTTACACCCATTGTAAATACTACCAGAGAAGAAAGTTCACATTAATGCTAAACTAGGAATTTACCTGCTTGAACTGATTGCACGAAGATTCCAGAAAAATCCCATCTTACTGTAAACCCAAAGTCAGCATCGTTGTTCCCAGGGCTGTGGATCATAATGATTCTCATATCACTGAACTGATCCTGAAAATGAAACATGACACAATCAGATCAAGTGTCATCTGGCATCTACACGAGGAAAGTCCATCCACTAAGTAAATAAGAAGGCTTGCAGAATACACTTTAATTATCTTAGGAGAAAATAAATAGGAAAGGAATTTTCTGTTTCTTCTACAAACTAGGTAAAACCTTCTTGTTTGTTCATTTATTATAGTTATATAATTCAGATAGCAGTGCATTTCTTTTTTATAACCAAAAATAATACAAGATGGTTTCCTCCCAATACCTATAATATCTTTACTGACAAAGCAAAGACTGAAAATATTGCTTTTTGCCTAAATCCAAAATACTCTCTAAAGTCTTCAGTTTGGCAATTGAGATCTAGACCAAGAATAGCATTTTCTAAGTGACAATACCCTCTGCCTAAATTTCCCCATTCATAAACCTAGGGAACCCTACATAAAATGTATATATTCAGATACACTGGAATAGCAGTTATGAAATAGTATAAATTTTTGGAAGGGAGCTATGCAAATTAATGACATACTCCTCTAAACATGGTACATGCATTTGGAGAGGATTTATATATTTGTTCCCAACTGTATCCTCCGTACTTCAAAGATAAATAATAGTATTTCTCTCATCCACCTAATAAAAATGGGTCATGAGCAACTTCAAAAAGTTTTACTCTAAAGGGATCTTTGTTAAATATAGTTCGAGTAAAGGAAACGAAGATATTTAAAGCCATCCATCAATCAGAGAGCCAACTGTACATGTCCAGCTCCACAGGAAGGAGTTCAGTCTAACAAAGGTCTATATGCCCTTTAACCTCATCACATGCATTAGAGGTCCCACCATATCAAAGAATACCTTGATCACTATTACCGTAGTAGGATTTGTACTTGAGAAAGCATACTAGAATTTGAGTTAAAATCTTTATGTTGCCACTCATTAGCTATGTGACCTTAGACAATCATTTAAGATCTATGCTCAGTTTCCATATCTGTAAAATTAATATAATAACACTTGTTATACTAGCTACCAACAGGTTTGCTGTGAGTTAGTCACTTTGTAAAAGTGCTACATACATATGAATCATTATTAAAAATAATAACAATCCACCTATCAGATTGGCTAACATGACAAAACAGGAAAATGATAAATGTTGGCGAAGATGTGGGAAATTTGAAACACTAATGCATTGTTGGTAGAGTTGTGAACTGATCCAATTTGGAACTATGCCCAAAGGGCTATAAAATGTGCATACCCTTTGACTCAGCAATACCACTTCTAGAGCTGTACTCCAGAGATCAAAAAATGGGAAAAGGACCCACACGTATAAAAATACTTATAGCAGATCTTTCTGTGGTGGCAAAGAATTGGAAATTGAGGGGATGCCCACCAATTGGGGAATGGCTGAACAAGTTGTGGTATATGAATGTAATGGAATACTATTGTGCTATAAGAAATGATGAGCAAGTGGACTTCAGAAAAACCTGGAAAAACTTGTATGGACTGATGCTGAGTGAAGTGAGCAGAACCAGGAGAACATTGTACCTAGTAATAGCCACATTGTGTGATGATTAACTTTGATAGACTTAGCTCCTCTCAGCAATGCAAGGATCTAAGACATCTCCAAAAGTCTCATAATGGAAAATGCCAACCATATCCAGAGAAAGGACTATGGAGTTTGAATGAAAATTGAACCATACTATTTGCTCTTTTTTTCCTTCTGTTTTATTTTGTTTCTTCTTTCTTGTGGTTCCTCCTATTGGTTCTAATTCTTCTTCATAACATGACTAATGTGAAAATATGTTTAATATGTATATGTAGAGCCCATATCAGATTGTATGCTGTCTTGGGGAGGGAGGCAGAAAGGGAGGGGGAGAAAATTTAAAACTCAAAAGCTTATAGAAGTGATTGTTGAAAACTAAAAATAAATTAATTAATCAAAAAAATCATATTCATAAGATTGAAGACTAATAACATCCTGCTAAGAAGAGAGATTATTCATCCGTACTATTCCTTAACCCCAAACCACAGGACACTGAAAATAGTGATGAGTCAAAGAAAATGAGCAGTCAGTAAATGTTGATTTCTTTCTATCTTTACCATTCTTACCAATTGAAATAAAAATTAAAAAGCCACCAAAACTACAAAATTCAATGCTATGTAAGCCAAGGAATTAAATGCTAGGTTTGATTTTCGAAGTTCTAATTGAGGTTATTTAGACGGAAAGAAGATGATTTGGGAGTAGATGGGGAGGTGGGATTTAATAACAAGTTTTAAAATACATGACAGGATACTTTGTAGATGGTGGTTAGAGGCCAATATCCATTTACACTGAAGATGAAAAGAAATAACTTAACCCACATGAAGGGGAATTTGGGAAAGACATGAGGAACTTTCTGACCAGATGGATATGTACTGATGGACTGCCATTTGCTGAGAAGGCTGAAAAATATCTACTGGAAGATTTTAACAAAAAAGAATGATGGACCTCTAACAGAGACAGCGAAGAAGATAGCAGTATTGATAGGTCGGTGGTATAGTGGATTACGCTCTGAGCCTAGAGTCAGGAAGACATGGGTTCAAATCTCACTTCAGATACTTATTAGCTGCTTGACACTGGGTAAGTCATGTAGGTGCTCTTAGATTCAGTTTCCCCATCTGTAAAGTGGGGATAATAATAATACCTACCTCATAGAGTTGTTATTATAATCAAATAGGATAATATTTGTAAAATGCTTTAGTAAACTTTAAAGTGGTATACAGATATGCTATTATTATTATATCATCAATGGGTTTTTTTAAATAATGAAGATTAATGAAACGTTAACAGAAATAAAAATGGATTGGTGGAGGTGGGTCAAGAGATGTGGGATCTAGTTTGAGCTCTGACCCTTACTAGCTTATATGACTTTGGTCAAGTTATTGTACCCTCTCTGGACTTCAGTTTCCTATCTATAAAATGAGAAAAATTGATTGGATGGTCTCTAAGATTCTTTTTAGCTCTAAAATTCTATGATTCTAATCAGGTACAAACTGCTCATTACAAAAATCAGGAAAGGTTATTTCTCTCCCTTCTCCTAAAAAATACAACACTAGGTATTTCCTTAAAAGCTTCATAGAAAGAAAAATCACTATTTCATTATTTTTTGTCCTTAATTGATTGGATGGGAAAAGCTAAAGTTCTTAGTTGCTAGTTTAAGTGGAAGGACGGTGAAGAATAAAGGAAGAAGGGCAGAATTCCAAAGGAGTACTTTATTTTAATTAACTTTTTTTTGCAGTAGGATATATAACAGAGAAGATGTTTATCACGATCTATAAATCAACATTGTAAAACTCATAGTATTTTTCCAAATTAGGATTCACTTTAGCCAAGTATCCACCCTACACGCTCAGCAGCAAGGGCAGTGCCAATTGTGCAGTAAATATGGGTCAAAAGCAATAGTTTTAAACTTAAAATGATCCTTCCAAAAAAAAATGTTGGTTTGGCTTATGTCTGAAAATATGACACAAGGAAAGTTTTGAAATAGTGGCCATAAACTCAGTTCTTGGCTCTGATTAAACATTTAGCTGGTGAATATTTTTACTTGGCCACACAAGGTGATGATATGAGAGTAAGGTCAGTCTTATGCTTTGGTATACTACCTATTACTTAGAAAGCTATTCATCAGCTTAACCTTTTTCAATATTAAAACACCTTTGACCTTAAATAAGTGTAAGCTAAAGTAAAATGGGAAAAAAATGGTGTTCTGAGGAGAGAGGTGGGTAGTGAAATATTGACTCAAACAATTATCTTAGAATCTTAAACTATCCTTTAAATAACAATATTTGGATCTAACATGAGCTTATTTCCCACCAAATGCACTTCTCTTTTTGGATAACACTATTTGTGTCTGACATCATCATTCACTCTGTATTTGTTGTTCATAATCCTAGTGTTCTTCTCTCTTGCCTCTTATAGCCAATGAGCTGTCAATTCTTTCACCTGTACCTGTACAACATTTCTTGAATCTCTCCCTCATTCTCTGTTCTTATCAGCAAAACCCATTCTAGGCCCTTTCCCTCTGCAGATTATTTTCAACTTATCCTTTCTATAGTTATTTGCATGTTATCTCCCCCATTAGACAATAAACTCACTGCAAACAGGGACTGTCTTTTACATTTCTTTGTATTCCCAGCACTTAGCCTAAATGTTTCTGAACTATTTAAAAACATCTACTAGTTTCAAATTGCCTGAGTAAAAGTTAAAATTCTTTCACCTGCCATTCAAAGGCCTCTACAACCTAACAATATTTTGCCTTTCCAGTTTTATCTAAACTTGTTGCTTTTTATTCACTCCATCCTCAAACACAGCTGAATTATATACTGCCCTATGAATATATATTATGCTTTCATGATTCATGCATCATGCTCTCATTATGGAGACTTTTGTTGATCCCCATTAATAAGTATAAATGTCTTCCATGCTCAGACTACCTTCTATTTATTCTGCAGTTATCTTATATGTTTCTGATTATATATATATATATGTATATATGTGTGTGTGTGTGTATAATAACTGATTTCATACATATGCCATCTCTTCTATTAGAATGTAAGCCTCTTGAGGACAAGAGCTGTTTTTGCTTTTGTCTCCCCACTGCTAAGCAAAGCACTTGGCAGTAAAGGCTTACTAAATGCTTGTCAACTTAGTGATTGTTCCTTTTGCCTGGAATTTCTGCATCTCCCTCTTCACCTCTTGAATGCTTAACACTTCCTTTAAGGTACAACTCAAGTGTTAACTGTACTAGGTAGTGTTCTCTGATTCTCCCCAGTTGGTAACCGTCTTCAGGCTAATGTGTAAAAAAAAAAAAATTGTAGTAATAAAAATATATAGGGTTGCATGAGAAACATTTCTTTACAAAATCTCTAATACACTTAAACAATTTTGTGAGTTACACCTATTTTTGTTGGTGTTTTCTTTCCATGGTAATCTATATTTCTAGGGGTTTCATGTTTTATCTGAACTTTGTATCTCCACTCCCCAATACCACCTGGCACAGTGCTCAGCACACAGCATGCTATATTATATATGCATGTTATAAAAGTGCATAAAACTGTGACCATTAAAAATCTTTGTCCCATTCTTTTGCTAATATTTTTATCATTTATATACATATATACATTTCATTATTATGATTATATATTATTATAAATATTAATTATATTTGTATTATTTTTGGAAAATCAGAACTGGTTATTAGTAGAAGCTATAGGCTCTTCTTTGCTACCCAAAGAATATTTAAAAAGGCAAATGAAATGAAATTACCTAGATATTAGGGATTAGAAGATATATCTTTGCCAAATGCCTTACAGCCATATATTTTGGCATGCTCAAACCTGAGAAATCTCAAAAATATACTTTTCCCCCATCATTATGTCAATGTATTTCAGTATAACAATAATTAGCACCTTAATTGTCATATATGAACATTAATCAGTTCTTTCCGAGTTTTTTCCATCTGTAAAATGAGGGGGCAAAACTAAACGAATTCTCAGGTCCCTTTCAGCTCCAACATTCTGTACTTCCATAACTGATTATTGTAAATAGGTAAAAAGGCAACTATATATGTTACATACAGATAAAGCTTGGCAAGGCATTCTGTTCAGAAATATGTTTGAATATCAGTTGTTTGTCTCCGTGTTCTGAGTTCTAATGTTAAAAATAGTGGTAGAAACCATATTAACAGTGTCTAGTTCCCAGGCCAAACTACAAAAGTTCATTTAACACTAAAGCACTGTACTTTACTAATAGAATTATGGAAACTAACCATCATGTATAATGGGCCATCACGGGAGATGTTTTGCCCTGATAGGTCTCCAAACAAATGCTGGATGAGAACACATTGGGTGTGTTATAGTGGAAAATATGGGGGACAGGAGGGATGGAATATAGATAGAATAAGATTGCAGCTAAGGTCCCTTCCAACTCTGAAATTCTTTAGTTCTCATTCCTACCAGCCAAAATAACTAACTACAAATGATGAGTTTCATGGCCTGAAGGAAGAGATCCAGCAGAGCAGGATAAGGTGAGGGTAGGGTGAAAAGAGAAGTTCAAAGGTCAACAACAGCAACAGCAATTTCCATTGAACATAAAGATGAAAATGAAATAATAATAACAAATAATAATTGACATTTATACACTGCCTTAAGGTGAACAAAGCATTTTGCATAGATCATCCCATTTGAACTCACAATAACACAACAAAGTAAGTATTACAGGTATTTTTCACCTCCATTTTGCATGTCAGGAAATAGACTCAGAGAGGTTAATTTAACTTGCCCGGGATCACAGAAATAGTTAAGTCTCGACAATTGGACTTACTGAAGCATAAACCTTAGGTGCACTTCTTGATTCCAGGTATTACACCCAATCCCAAGGGAGTTCCTCACCTGCTTCCCTTCAATTCTCCTATTTATTGTTTTTGGCAAGGGTTTCTTCTTTTTCTCTAGCTAGCTCATTACAGAACAGAGCACAATCCCAAGTTACTTTCTGGTCCCATAATTAAGTATTTGTAAGGGTCAACAATGAGCAATAAGTAAGAGGGAAAGTTCCTTTCCGTCTTTTTTTTTTTTTCATATAGAACTTATGGAGAAGGGAAGGGGAAAACCATTTATTGAGCACCTACTATATCCTAGGCACTATGCTAAGTACTTCACAAATATTATCTCATTTGATCCTCACAATAACCTTGGGAGAAAGGTCCATTATTATCTTTATTTTAAAGTTGAAGAAACTGAGTCAGGCAGAGGTTAAGTGACTTGCCCAGGGTCACACAACCAAGTAAGTATCTAAAGCTAGATTTGAATTCAGGTCTTCCTGACTCCATCCTCAGCTCTCTATTGACTATGCCACCTCAATTTACATGGGAGATTTATCACACAAGTGATAATAGAAGATAAGATAGGTCCACAGTGGGTGTCCCAAAACTCTCAGTATAATTTTAAGCTATGAAAGCTATTAAAACTTAAAACTTCACTAAGACTTAGGGAACACACCACATTTCAGAGAAAACACAAATCACTCTATTCCAGATCAATTATCCAAAGCATTTCTTCACAGGAATTGGAGAAAGCAGCTCTGAGGTAAGAAAAAGGATGAGGTCTCTTGCAAAGGAGGACGCAGTAGATCTTCCTAATTAAACCTGCCCCAAAGCTACTAAGTTTAGGGGTAAGGTGCCAGGGACCATAACAGCTCTCCCTACCTCCTTTTGTCATGGCCAATTCTGATATCACAGACCCAGTACTAGAACATCTCTACTGTTGTGGTTGTTCAGTCGTGTTCAAAACTATGTGACTCCATTTGGGGTTTTCTTGGCAAAGATACTGGAGTGGTTTGCCATTTCCTTCTCCAGCTCATTTTGTAGATGAAGAAACTGAGGCAAACAGAGTTAAGTGACAGGGTCACACGACTAAGTGTCTGAGGCCAGATTTGAACTCAGGTCTTCCAGATTCCATACCCAGCACTCTATTTACTGTGCCATCCTAGGTGCTCAGAGTGTCTCTAGGATATGATAACAAGCTAGCACTAAGGGCTAATTATAGGGAGTGGGAGGAAGGGGAGCAGTAGGATTACCAAATAATCAGAGGGTCTGCAATAAATGAAATATAAAAAAGAATGGGAAAGAATTTTACTAAGTACCCCTATCAGGTTATAATAGAAAAAAGTGTTAGATTTGGAGTCAAAAGATTTAGGTTCAAATTTCAGTTTCTCTATTTATCATGTGGCCTTTTTCAAGTCTTTTAACCTCTCAAAAGCCCTAATCTCATTATCTTTAAAACAAGGTTACAGTATCACTTAGATTCCCTCATAGCTCTAAATCTCTGTTGTCAAAGATTATTGTTATATACAGAACATATATATACATATATATATATATATATATACACCTTATATAATTACAGCTATATACTTATTTATAACTATATACAGAATATATATAGATATATAGATATATAGATATGTAGATATATATATGACATTTATCACCCTACTCTTGGGACAACACTAATATCCTCCTTCTCTGTCTTCCTACTTCCAGATTATCATTCACACAACTACAGGTTAATCTTCCTAACCACTTTCAGCAACCTCCAGATATTCTATCAATAGATACCAAGAGAAATCTTTTACTCAAGTCCATTTTCTTAATATCCCTAACACTTACCATATTGATTCTCTTCTTCATTCCTGGTATTACATTTGTCCTACCTGAAATACTGTCCACTGCCTTCCCTGGTACTAGAAAGCTTATATATTCTTCAAGGAAATTTTAGTTCAAATCTTCTTGTTTCCATGCAACCTTTCAGAAAATTCAAATCTCTTTCAATCTTGCCCTTCACCGAATCCCCATACTTAAAGCCAAAGCAACATAATCAGCTCACCTACTGACACTAGCATAGGCCTTTTTCCAGTCCCACCAGCTATTAGTGCCTTCCCCTCTAAAGGAAGCTTATAGGTACTTTGTCTGAATCATGTATTCACCTATATTTTTACATCTGGTCTCCCCCATTAGAATGTAATCTCCTGAAAACAAGGGTTCATTTTCATTTTTCTTTACATCTCCTTCACTTAGCATGGTACCTGACACATAATACGAATTTAATAAATACTTGTTGATCAACTGATTACAGGCTGCTCTGAGTCATTCTGAATAGTTCCTTATGTTTGTATATCTGATCTTCCCACAAAGACTGTAAAATCCTCAGGCGGAAGGACCAAGTCCCATACATTAATTGCATCTAATTCCTGAGACCACCAAGCAGGATGCTAATCACCTAATATCTAAAGATTGGTGATTCCCCACAACTGCAATAGCAACACACTTAGAAATATACAAAAATGAGCACATAAAATTATGTACAGATAGTTCCTTTGGTTCCACTCATCAAATATAACATTATTTTGTTCAGTGGCTTTCCATTTCAAGTTAACTGACAAAGAAGCAGCTATATTCACTAATGGATAGATAAAACTCCTATAATCTCTAAAATCCAGAATACATTCACTCCACATCTATTTTCTCTCAAACCTTCAAGGTCATCTCATCTGCTTCCATCCTTAAGACAGGTACTATCTACCACCTATGGGGCAGTACTTATATAACCAAACAGTATACCAAACAGGTTAGAGATAAGCTTACTCATCAGTGGCCATATAAAACAAAGGGCTTTCACTTTTATTATTATGTCTCAGCCTCTTACTTGTTTTTCCAAATTATTGGAATTTTCTTTCCCATCTGTTAAGAATTCTCTGGCCCTAGTAAAATATTGACTATTTTTAGAAACAATGTAATAAAATTGCCCATGCTTTGTGATTTTAACAATCTGAAGTCTTAAATTGTTGCTCACAAAAAAAAAAGGCTGGGATTATTTTAGATGAAGATATAGACTACTTAGAGTTATTTTAAGTAATCTCCTTCTTCAATCCACTCTAGGTTAGGGTTCAGTTGCTCACAAAGAAAAAGCTGGGATTATTTTAGATGTAGATATAGGCTACTTAGAGTTATTTTAAGTAATCTCCCTCTTCAATTCACTCTAGGTTAGGGTTCAGTGTTCAATGTTTTCCCTTCTACCCTGAACACAAAAAACAAAAACAAAACCTAGCACAAAAATACAAGATAAATCCAATAGAACTACAAAGTATTGCTTAATGCCTAATGTCAGTGAAGTTATCCGCTACTCTTGTGTGATTTTGTTGGTTGTTGATTTTCTTTGTGTACAAGAGGAAGAAAGGGAGAAGAGGGGGAAAAGAAAGAGGTAGAGAAGAAAAAATGGATTGAGGGAGAAGAGAGAGATGGAAAACAGGAGATGAGGAGGGAGGAGGGAGAGAAAGGGAAGGGAAAGGAAACAAAGAGGAGGAGGGAGAAATAGAGGGGGAAAAGAGGGACAGGGAGAAAGGAAAAAAGAGAGATAGAAGGAGGGAGAGGGAAAGAGACAGAGAGAGGAAGAGAGGTAGGTAACAATAAATAGAGAGATAGAAAGAATACAGAAGGAGAGAGAGAGAAAAGAGGACAGAGGAGAAAGCCATTAACAGCTAAAAAGTCCTTTATTCAACATATACCCATTATCTAATAATGACAGAGCTAATTAACTAATAATCTCATAAAACCTCCAATTCGGTACATTCTAGTGTTTGTAGAGAAAAAATTATAAATGATCCATCAACAGTCTTGTTAGTTTTGGTATTTTTTTATGGATTTATTGGTTATTTGGGGATTAAGTATGTTAAGACTAATAATTCTTATTTTCACAATTAGTTTAGATATTCCCATTAAGGAAATCATTATGACAGTGGAGCACAGTTCCAACAAATTACCAAATTCAACAGGAGTAAACAAGGTGGAAAAGAAAGGCTAATGCCTACCACAAAATGTTTCCCAATATCTTTGAGATCCCTGAAATCATAGCTCTCAAGCTCCCTTCATGAAGAAGTTGTCTTAACCCAAATATGCTTTAGAGCTACTACAAAAAACTCCAATATGATCCATTGCACTTCAAGTCATCACATTTAGACAAGTAAGAGCCAAAAAGCTACTGAAACAAGTAGTAGACAAAAAATTCCAGTGAACCATGGAGATTAGTCCATGTAACCTCTATGTTTCCAAAGTACAACTAATACTTTACAAGGGTTATATTTTCCCAATACTCACTAGAAGTCATATATGCTATCATTCTCTGAATGACCACAATTAAAGACCTAAGTATGGTGGCTTCCAGATTTGCATAATGGGTGTTTCCCATAGTATGTGAGTATTTCTGAATTGTTAAGGCTAATTATAAGCTATCCAAACTTACCTTTGTCCTTGAAGGCTCAGGTGATGAAGAATTTCTCCCTTCTAAAGACTCAGAAACTGACAAAGAGTCAGAAGTTAAAGGCTGTTCTGATTTAGGAAAAGCATCACGTTCCTGGGAAATGGGCAAGTACAAGGGTGTAGTGGGTGGCGCTGTCTTCTCACTTTCTTTTGCTTCCACTTCAACACGTTTCAAGGCTGAGCTTGAGTGAAGCTGGCTGTCATCTGATTTTGAGAAAGAGCCACTTTTTGAACTTTCTTGAATTCTTTTAGTGACTTCTACATCTCCATTGTACTTCCAAGCATCATCCATCTAAATTGAGAGAATCACACCATTTTGGCAGGGTCATTCAGTTTGGTTTTTCCTCTCATTTCTTTCCTATATTTTGTCTTCTTTAAAAGTCTCTACACCGTCTATCAGCTTAGTTAAAATGAATGTGCACAAAGATTTGTTGCTGTTTACCCTCTCAGAGAGACAACACATAAGCAATATATGCAAACACACATGAAATAGATAGCACTAAATAGATTATAGGCTATCAAAAACAAGTGGAAAAAAATTAGGAAAAGCATGTTTTAATGTAATCTTCCAAAATAAGCATATAGTATTCATTTAGATCCATGCCACAAAATGTTAGGATATTCATGTAGAGTCATTTTATTCTTCTTGTGCATTGTTCTATACAAACCTGCTCAAAAATGCTCAGCTCGCTTTCAATGATGACTGAGCCCAGTAAATTCTCCATCCCTACCATTTACAGTACATTTCTATTTTAAATACTAAATTTCAGTTAAATCTCAAGGTAAAACTGTTTTACTTGATTTGGCTTTTCCATGGAGATCAACTACAGGTAATTTAAATCTATTTACACAAGTACCCCCAACATCTTACTATTCAAGAAAGACTAACAAAGAACCCAGAGGAGTTTTTACCGTATAAGATCTGGGAAGTGATGAGATCCCTCTCGACTGGGAACCAAAAGGTCTTGGCGTAACCACCGATGTTAATCTAGATGTATCAGTTTTCTGGTAACTTCTGGGGAGAGATGCTGAAACCCGAGCAGGTCCCATTTGTATACTCAGTGAATGGTTAGAAGACAAAGCTGAGGCTGAGCTTTGTTTCTCTGTCAGGCTTTGAGAAGGAACCTGAATTTCTGCTGTTCCATAGTCCTCCATCTTCAAAAGGCTTGAAGAATTTTCTTTACCACTCTCTGCACCATAAGTCACTTCCTTCTCTCTTCCCTCATTCAGGTAACTTTCTCTTGTCAAAGTCGGCACAGGAGACTCTTTTGCTTCATTGAATACCTCATCATTAGAAGAATACATTCTCTCATGATCAAATGTTTTCTGCCGAAGACTGTTGGTTTCTTGGTTTCTGATTTCCCTTAAAGGAGAAGAATACCACTTCACATTTATATCTTGCCTTTAGGTTTACAAGAGGCATTTTCCCTCACAACAATCCTGTGAGGAAGGTAGTGCAAATATTACGCTCATATTAAAGATGAGAAACATAAGGGTAAGGGAGGCCAAGGGTCTGGCCCCAGGTCACAGAGCTAGCAAGTATAGGAATCAGAATTGAAACCCAGCTCTTTTACCTCTTAAGACCCAAGCTCTTTCTAATAACACAATGAACTGGTGAAACTACAGCCGAGCATTGGTACAAAGGATAGGGTTACAGTTCTTATTCAGATAGCTAACACACAAAATAGTAAACAAACTATAATTCACACTAATTAAGAAAAGAAAGGAGGGGAGAAAAGAGCAAATAGCTTGCAATTTTCCTTTCAGGATTCAAGATAAAAGTGACTAACAATTGTATACACTTTAAAGTATCTGATTAGCCACCCTGCAGCTTCATTCGATTTTATTTACTAGAAATCCAACAATTTACCCACCCCATCCATCCTAAATGAAGGAAACTATACAAAAGATATTAAGGTACTACGATAGAAGTTCTCTTTTAAAACATATATACACATATACATATACACACATATGTTATATATGCACGCACACACACAAATATACACACATATACACTTAATATGAACATATCACATTGGCTAAAAACAAGTTTTAAGCAAAAATGTTGAGCTTTTTAAAAAAATTTTATTCTTTATGAATGAAAAACAACAAAAGAACCACACAGAGTTTTAAAGACCTTTCTCACTTTCAATTAGTATCTAATTTCATACAGCTCTGTAAAACTCTACTAGAAATGACTGAATCACATTTGTGTTTTACATTCATAAAGGGGTTAATTTGAATATAAAATGATCACTGTACAAGCATACAACTTTCATGTTCAGCCTATACCAATGAAAGGAATGAAACTATGGTTATAGTTGGCTTCCACAGCACAAAGAGAGTGTTGTTGAATTTCACTAGCCTATTTCCTTTTATATGTTTCTGTTAAGACATATTTGCTTTCTCTTTGGCAAGGAAGTGTCATAGGGTTTCATATGGTAATTGCATAGAGGAAAAGTTCACATGTCCTTTTCTGTGATCTTTTGCAACACACAAAATCATAGTTCAGGTTATAATATCTTTTTGTTTTCAAGGGAAAAATTTGCTTTCTTCAAATTGAAAGTAAGATTGAATGTTCATTTCATCAGATATGCACACTTGAGTTATTTTAATAAAATTTGTGAAATTATTTAACAAAAGAAAAACAATATATTTTCACATTAGCAGCTTTCATCAGCTCATTCCCAGTGTGAAATGACAAAAGAACATATCACCTGTTTTAAACACAAAATGCTTTTATAAAGCCATACCACTATTTATTACATCTTATTTGGGCTTTTTGTTTGTTTTTTCACTTAGAACAAAACCTTGAATATTTTCACTGCATTTCAAAGTACAGGTTTACAAATGATTAACCTGCCGGTCAATGGCTTCTAAACAACAGCTATGCCAAGCTGGGAGAAAAATGAAAAGAGAAGAAAAGATCTAGTTCTAACACTACCTTCTATGAAATGCAACTACTAGAATTCATTCAGTCTCATCAGCTCAAATTGGAAACATTTAAAAAGACAAATGCAAACCAGCTTTCTTACCTGTCCTGGAGAATTTCTCCAAATGTTTTTGAGCTCCTCTGAGACCTCTCAAGAGACTGCTTTTCAATTTCTTCCCTCTCTTCCTTTTTCTTTTGCAGATCTGAAGTATAACTTTTTCGACGATTTTTCCATTTTGCTAGGTCCTAACACAAAAATCACATTAGCATAGGTATACCTGACTTTCTGTATACTTCTGTCCAGCAATTAGACAGTAGCAGAGTATTCCATTACACAGCTGAAACTATTTATTCAAACTAGATGCCAAGGTGCCCTAATTTTCCTTTATATAGCTAGCATTTCTGTACCAAGGCTTGATCTCCTATCTTTCTCTCTGTCTCTGTCTCTCTCTCTGTTTCTCTTTCTGTCTCTGTCTCTCTCTTTCTCTCACTCTCTCTTCCTCTTTCTCATTTTCTCTTTTCTCTTTCTCATTCTCTTTCTTTTGTCTCTCTCTCCCCTCCCAAATCTGACCTAATAACTAGACCCCATTTTTTTTTATTTTCTAGATAACTAACCTGTCTACTGCCCATTTCTGTAAACTAGATACTGAGTCAGAAACACTACTGAATTTTCAAACTTCATTTTCATTTAACACTTTGAGAGAAATTAAATCCAATAAAATGCTTTAATATTAAAACCCAGTTAATAGTGACTTTAATAACTGAGTGATGATGTATCACCCTTAAAAAGGTAAATACCGCAGAGGACACACAAACATGATAGGGTCCTAAAGGGCTTTATGACAGACTAATATATTATGGTCCCTAAGAATGTGAGGCCATTTTAACCCATCACCCCCCAAGGCATTCTGTCCAGTTGAATCCTTAATGGTCCAAAGAAGCCAGTTCAGTTTTTACTCCAGGAACTTCAGGCATTCTGAGGAGGACTCAATCAATGATTTGATCTTCTGGAGGTTTTCCACTCTGAATAAGGACAAGAACAAGCCTTTGCAGGTTTCTGCATACTAAACTAGGTTATACACCCTATCTCACAATCAACCCAGACTCCGGGAGTGAAGAAAGGGCACTCAACATGAGGCCTGTGTATACTAAAACCAAGTAATTATTCCAGTCCTTGACCCCAAACTGCCAGTGACACATCAGAATGAAATATTTCCATTGTTTTAATAAGAATAAAATGGGACACATCAGTACACATTTAGTGAAGTACACTTGAGTTTTAATTTGGCTTAACACTTCATAAGAATGCTCCTGTATCAGGCTATTTCTTATCTAGCCTCCATGCTGATAATTTACCACATATTTAGGGAAAGTAAAGTCAAGTCACTGTTTCTTCACAGTGAAATTTTTTTGTCCTCAATGAAACAGAGATCTTAAAAGTTAGAAAACAGGTAGTGTTTAGAAGCTGTGTGGAAAATGCAGACACTTCTATTAAAGCATTATTTTCTATGGCTCCTTTAAAGCCCAGGTCAGGTCTCCCCTATCCTAAGAAGCTTGTCAGTTGACCACTCTTGGCTACTATTCCATGCTTTGTATCCTAATACTGAACTTGAAAGCCCTTAATTTCTGCTATATTCACATATTCCATCTATTGTCATCCAGTAACATTCCTCTAAACCTTTCACAGAGATTCTCCTTTTCAAAATCTCAAAAGTAACCCTCCAGGATTGAGGCGAAATATTATTTCACCAATGGTTGACATTTGTCATTTCTTCGAATTTCAAAAGCCTTTAAATTTTGATTTGACTGCTCAGGTCAAAGTCCTTCAGATTCTAGAACCCCTCCTATAGCGTCTCTTTATAAGAGACATTTTAATGGCCTCCAGCACTTTGTCCTGGGCCTTCTGCTAATGTATGTAAACCTCTTCTGAAACTGCAAAGAGCTTATAAATGCAAACTAGTATTACTCTGTAAATAGACCATGAGCAAAGTAATTTCCTTCTATGAGTGTAGTGAATTTGTGTATTCCAACCAACAACTATCTTTAGAACCTCAACCTTCCTTCCTGCTAAGAAATAGTATCCCATGCCCTTACATACCCACATACATACATTCTTACACTTAAAGAGATTAGGATTTTGGGAATATTATAACAGAAGCACTCTCATAATTAATATTGATATAGAGCCAAAAACACCCCAAAATCTTGTAAGAGAAGTACTAGCAAACTAACTATGAAACAAGACTGAGATGCAAAGGAAGGGTTGACCACAGACTGATTTTAGGAAGTATGTAGGAAAAGAATTTTCAGTATCATGTAAATGTATAGACCCATGACACACCTCATTAGCACCTCCCCCAATTTTTGGGAATACTTACATCCTGCCACTGCTGGTCTTGTTCTTGCAGTTGTGATTTTATTTTCTGCATTTCTTCATAGCGAAGTTGGCGCAAATTATGTACATCTTCTGCAGTGACATCACTCAAAGATTTGTTCCTACAAGAAAATTATCTGGGATCACCAAAATGTACACACTATCAAATGTAAGGTAATAAAAAGAAGACTGGACACGTGCCTAGATGTCACATCTAAATTTCTACTGTAGCACTTTAGGATTTTATGAAGATAATTTTATAATATTATTATATAAGTCTTTGTGGTATTTTCCTAAAAACAGGAAACTAGAAACTAACACTAAATATAAATGTGAAATGTGTCTCTAAAAAGTGCTGAATTCACACTGAAAATGGTTAAGCCTAGAGTTCAATATTCAAAATGTCAGTGACCAAATTATTTATGTAACTAGGCTAAAAAATTTAAGTGAAAGTATTAAATATAGTTACAAGCACATCATCACTACATCCCTATTTCCCTCACCCTTACATTCTAGTCACATGAATATTTAAAGTTATTTGACATCTCAAATTTTACAAGATTCTGGGGGGAAAAAACCACAAGCTACTCTTTTTGAGCTTAGAACCATCCTTATCACACTATTGAAAATTATTTCTCCTTAGTCCCCACTGATTTTTTTAAATCTCTTTTTCTTATCTTTTGACCACACATAGATTTTTGACACAACTGTTCACTACATGAACCTTGACATGCTTGGTTTCTGTATCAACTGAACTCTCCTTTTTTGTGACATGAGTGATTTTTCCCTAATGCTGCATTCCCACAACACTTTGTACCTCTCTTTTGCAATTTATCATACTCTATTTTGTACTATAATTATATGTATATGTTTTCTCTCTCTCTCTCTCTTTAGTCAGTTAATAAACATTTATTAAGTTCTGGGGAGACCAAAAAAAAAAAAAAGCAAAACACAGTCCCTGTTCTTAAGGAGTGCATAGTCTAAAGGAGGAGATAATATGCAAACAACTACGTAAAAACAAATTATGTATGGGATAAATTGGAAATAATCAACAGGAGGAAAGCAGTTGAATAAAGAGAAGAGGGTCAGAAAAGGCTTGAGGTAGAAGGCAGAATTTTAGCTGGTGTTTGAAATGGGAAGCTAGGTAGTGAAGATGAGAAAGGAGATAATTCCAAGCATGGAGAACAGCCAATGAAAATGCCCAGAGCTGGGAGATGGGAATGTCTTGTTTGAGGAAGAGTAAGGAAGCCAGTGACAGCTGACTTGACTATGATGCAGAATGTACTGGAACCTGAGAGCACTTAAAAAGTGTCTCAAGGAATCTGGACCAATCCAGAATTTATCCTGGGTCAGCCTGGGTCAAGTTACTTACTGGGCCAAGTCACTGCCCTAGGAAGGCCTTTGCTTCTAGTTGGCCCCCATTAGAGTAGATGGGAAGTCTATGTAATAAAGCTTTAGGCCACAGAAAGAGAAAAAAACATAAAAAAAAACATAAATAAAAAACAGATTATGAACTCAGGCATCCTTAAAAAAAAAAGTTTCAATTTCTTCTTCTCCCAGCAATATCTTTATCTATCCACTACTAGACCTCTACTCAAGATAACCCAGATATCAAGTTCTCCAAGGAAATGGCTAATAGTGCTTTTTTTGATTAGCTGTGGATGTATCTTATTTCTAAATAAAATTCCATGAAGTTCCTAGATTCAAAACCATAAATAAGGGACTTTAAAAAGAACAAACATTGCCTAAAATACATTGTCAGAAGTTTTCTAAGTCAGTCTTTTACAACAAACTGAATGAATTTCACACCATACATTGGGGGATCCACTCCTTTAACTTGAGTCAGCTATGAATGAAACAAGCCATATGTGCGGTTCTGAATCTGAAATTGTACCTCACTTCTGACCTCTCACTACACTCCTACTAGCTAGCTTTGGGATTCACTTGGGCAGATGTCAATGGAGCTTGCCAAATACTGTTTGGTGGCTCTGTAATTACTACAAAGAAAGGTCAGGAAAAGAGATGAAGAATTTTTATTGGTGAGATTTGGGTTACAACCTCTAGAACCACAAGGCTAGAATATGAACCTACAGCTCCTATAAATGGGAAAGCTGCCCACGCATGCTACAATCTCTCTGGATGCAGCTCAGAACTATTCCATTTCTGTTTGGAGGGGGCTATTTTCTCTTGTGCCTTCACCTGATGCTTAAGTCAGGCAAAACATTTTGGCTAAAAATACATTAGTTGAACATATATGGATGTTGATTTTTTTTTTCAATTATAACTCTACCTTTAATTAGCTTTTATTTCCTACTGATATTGGCAACGGATTATATGGTTTCATCTCACACTATAAAATTACTTCTGTACACCCTTATACTCTTATGTCAAATTTTGATCACTAGAGACTTCTGCCAACAACCGTTAAATAAGTACTAGCTTTTGAATTACATAAAACCACAGCAAAATCCATGCAACATAAAAGCATGCACATGTGAAATACCTCCCACACATGATGCATCCTGCTAGACAAGCCAAAAAATTGACAGATGTTAACAGTTCAACAAAAGCAAGCCAGAAATCACAAAGCCTAGGTAGGTATAGGGCACTCCTTTCCCTTTAACATAACTCCTGTCAAAGAGACAACGTTAATAGCATTTCCATAAGTAGTTACTTTGCAGTAAGACAGAACAATGAGCGATAGTAGGCTCTCAAGTATTACAAGCTTCACTAAGAACATGAGGAGTAGAAAAACAACAGAAAAATATGAAGCAAGCCCTGCATTAAAAGCCTAAGCTCCATGTAATTTCTATTTATAATCTGTGTCGGCTTGGATTTTTAATTACAGTAAAACTATTGTAAGAATTTATGTGATTCCATACGCATTTTTCCCTGAAATCTTTTAAACAGGCAAATTTTGAATAAATGGCATCTCCACTAAGACATTCGCACTTCATTGTGTCTACTCTCCATTATTTCTAACACATTCATTATTCAGAAGTCTCAATTTACTGGGCATATTGCTGGAAATGCTTTGATAACATGATGCATTGAGGGCATTTTTAAAAACTACTATCAGCGCAGAATCTTGAGATACAAACTACAGAAAACATTGATGCTACTGACTATAACCACAGATAAATACACTGAACTGCAGCATTCATATTTCTCAGTTTTAGTCTTGGCTCCATTCAGGCAGTTGGGCCGAATTTAAAGACGAAAAAGGGTAGGTATTCAAACAGCCATGAATATTCTGGTGGATCCTATGTGTCCTCCACTCTTGTTCATTTTTTTTAATGACTTTACTTTCATATTTTTAAGGCTTCCCTTAGATTAAAAAGAATTTTGAAAGAAAATATTAAATTCTAAATAGGTTGAGCTTCAAGCAAGTTCTTGAACCAAGTTCCTCACAGTGAATTGTAAGCATGAAAGACTAAATATGACTCATGGAGTCTCT
The DNA here is from genome assembly GCF_003287225.1 of Phascolarctos cinereus. Classification (NCBI taxonomy): domain Eukaryota; kingdom Metazoa; phylum Chordata; class Mammalia; order Diprotodontia; family Phascolarctidae; genus Phascolarctos; species Phascolarctos cinereus. Next base: position 120,739,957 of record NW_027556180.1, on the reverse strand, counting down.
GTTATTGCCAATGAAGTATGAAGTCTGAAAATCGCTTTTTAACTGGTGACAAATAAGTTCTTGCCTATCAAGGACCTGCCCAATGTCTCACTTTTACTTGTCATACCTAGAAACTGTATATTAATTTATGAAATATTTACTTTTCAGTTATTATCTATAGCTGTCAATTTACCTAAATAAGTCCTTTCAGTAGATCTGAGACCCCTGAATCCTAAAAGAATGGGATCATGATACAAAGCATGAAGAATTAAAATGTAAAACATGTAACATTTTTACAAGATATTTTAGATTAAGGATCAAAAATTACTTAAACATCTCTTTGACAGTTTATTCTTTTTTCAGGTTTTGCACTTCCCTTGCTATTGTTTAAAATATCTAGTAATTTTTATATTTATATATATATATATACATATATATATATATATATATATACACATTAATTGTAGAAATGCAAAGGAGTTAAACATAACTACCTTGTATGATGTGGTTGTGAATTACATGATAAAGTTTAATTGTTCTGTTATCTATAACTTAATTCAGATTTAAAGTCACAATGGAAGAAAAAGCCTAAAGAAGTTGTGTTTTTTTCAAATCACAGAAATTTTACTAAATTTATTTTGTGGACAGATTGCTACCGAATATATTTAGTAATTAGTTATGATCTTAATTCTTCTAAAGTTTCAAGCTACCATAAATGAAGAATAAAGTTTACCCCTTAAGGCAGGGGTGGAGAACCTGAGGCCTTAAGGTTGCAGGTGGCCTTCTAAATCTGCTGCCTTTTCAGAAGGTCACCTGTGGCCTTAAGGCTGCAGATTCTACACCCCTGCCTTATGCAGTCTTGAAATTTCTTCTGATTAGCCATAAGGGAAACTGTAAAAGTGTGGATGGACCAATGTAAACAATCATTATTATCAGAAAATTAACTTTTGATCTAAGAAAATTATCTCTAAGTACACATACCACTGACAAAGGGATCATCATCCCAGCTGTAGAGAGGTACTGACAACATTTTTAAAATGAATACTAATGTCCTTTAAAGTAAAGTAACCTCAAAAAAGAACTAAGCCTACATGGATAAATGTTGACATTCCTTGTTCAGACATTCTTTCAGAATAGAGACCATAATTTGGATTTTAATAAGACATTAGGAAATTACTAAAACTTAAGTTTTCACATATATTCTTTTGGCTATTCAGTAATTAAAATACCATTTGATCTGTTTTCATTTCTGTAAGTATTTCTGCCACTTTAAACCACCTGTTCAAAAAATTTAGGGGAAAAGTCAGGAGTTGACTTTTGAATGTCTAACCACTATTTCTCCAATGTAATGCTTAGGAACTAGAACAACTCAAATATAGCTCCTAAATTTCCTAAACTTTAAAATCTTGCCACATATAACATTTTAAAGCCTCATGCATGGCACACAGCACCGCAGGTTAGCCCAGGCATTAATAAACATGCGTTCATCAGTCACAAATTATAGAAAAGGACCAACACTGTAGAAAAGGTTTCCATTATTCCCCACAAAACTTACCCATTCTCATCAGAAATCTTTTGAAAGAGTCTAAGAAACCAGAAAACCAAAAGTTAAAAAGGTCATTAATTGTTTTTCTGGTTGTATTAGTTCTTGAATGTTGAAAATTTTATGCACAAATTATTCTAACTAGAGATGGACAAATATTAAAAGGTGAGAGAGTTTTATTTATATATTTATCCATATCATAGAATATATATCCAACATTATTTAAATAACATTCTCAAAATTTGACGAAATTTAGGCAAAATCCTTTAGGTCTCTTGAATTATACCTGAATCAGCAATCCTTAAAAAAAAAAAGTCTCATATTTAGGTCCTTTGAACATCACATACAACTGAGGTGCATTCTAATCAATTAAGTTAATCCAAATAAATCTCATCTGATTTGTCCACCTCTAATTCAACACCAAAAATACAAATCACTTAATACATAAATGCAGACTCCATCATTTCAAAAATGGCCATAGTTACATACACAAGAAGTTCAGATGACACTAAGAATTTTGGTAGCTGAGAACTAATGAAATTCATGCATTTTTACACTCATCAAAGTTTGCATTTAACCTTGTTAAGCCTCAAATCAAAAGCAAAAAATGTTTCAAATGACTGAAACTCAGGAAAATCTGAGACAAAACCAAAATTAAGAGAAATGAAATTTGCAATGCCATATTTTTGCGGAAAGATTTTAAATCAAACTTATATACACTCCCATGTTCCCTAACACATAATTTCAAACAAAATATATCCAGACTGTTTACAAAATGCCTGGACATCAATAATTAGAGTTTATTAAAACAACTGCTGACTATTTCCATGGAATCTCAAGTTATAATGGAGAATTGTGCTTTTGCTTAAGGTAACAAGCAAGTTTCATAATTTTTGGAGTTCAGAATGTACATCCATAACAATACCTGAGCAGGTAAATTTAAGGAAGGAAATTAAATTCTAGTTTTAAAAGAGAACAAGGGGTATAAATATGGTATTGCATATTTTTTTTCTGCCAGACAAGAGTAATTTTATCAAAGCAAAATAAAACTAATTTTTTTCAAATTTGCACATGGCATGCATGGTTTAGCAACACATAATGTTGCCCTTTCACAAGAATTAGACAGGACAATCAGCTAAATAAATGAACAATTCTTGCAGAAACACACTCTGACCTCTCAACCATCTGTCGTTTCTTGTGCCTAACTTTGCTCGCTGCTCGGATAGCCTCCCATTTTTTTAAGTCCTCTTCACTGCATGGACCAGGAGTGAAACTGATGGATGGTACAGTTGCTCCTAATTTCCAGGACTCAATCTTACGAGTCAACATATCATCTTTCTTTTGACAAGAAGATGGAACTAAGACTCTACAACTACTACTTTTTTCTTTTGATGGAGATGTCCTTTCAAGCACACAGAGAAATCTGGCTCGGATTTCTGGTGGGAGAGTCCAAGGTTCTGGAAAGGGGATTGGGTGATATTTATCTGGGGCTCCTGATAAAGGCACCTCTTTCTTCTGTGTTGGAATTCTGCGAACAATCATATCATCTTTTTCTAAATCTGGAAGTGTAGGATCACCTTCTCGCTGTTGCAGGATTATATCTCGCTCTATGAAATCATCTGTTACAGAGTATCTTCTAAAATTTTCGAAGGCTTGAAGAACAACAGGATTTGCATGGAAAGCCCCAGTCTTCCTAACAAAGTAATCGTCATTTTCTAAGTCAGGATCCAATACTCCATTCTCAGTATCATCTCTTCTATAGCCAGGGGCATAAAAGACATTCCTTCGGCATGTTATGATCCTTGGGCCAGATGTGGGATCAATTTTGGTCTTTGTTTCAGAAGACAAGACGTCATCAGAATATGTTTGTAAGGCCTGAAGTAATAAAAACTGACTGAAGCATATAAAAGAAAAGGAAGGTAGAATCTTAGAAACTATTTTAAAAGGCAACTAAATTAGAGAAAAACTAAACAGTATATGTAAATTTTGGGGGGTGCTTAAGCAGAGAGATTGCTCTATCTGGGGGAAAAAAACTACTGTAATATACCTTTGCTACTACACAATCCAGTATAAAAAATATAGTAAACTAACTCAACTAACTGAAAACAGCCCAACAAAGGAAATCAGAAGTGCCAAAGGATGGGACTGAGTTGATTTCTCTGTAGAAAAAAGCAAGTATTATGCATAGATTTAGCTTATCAAATATTGTCTTCATACCAGCTGGTTATACTACCCAGGGAGAAGGACCCTAAATCTACAGATGGAAGAATCTTGGATTGTCTGCTCCAATGTCCTCGGTGAGGTATCTGGAGCATAGAGAGTTTAAGCAGCTCACCTAAAGTCACACAGGTAGTAAGTAGCAGGGTCATGAAACAAAGTTTCTATGTTTCAAATTCTGAGCTGTTTTAACTGTGCTATATCTCCTAAATTGATTTAATAAGAATGAAGAACAACAGTGAGGAACTACCCTATTTGGGAGATACACATTTAATCTATTAGGCATATCACAGCCTGTGAAAAATAAAAAATGCACAGACACAGAACAACAATTCACTGTTATTCCTCATCCTTCTGTTCTCCCCATCAGGCTCAAACTCAACTTTTTCTACATGCTCTCTTTTTATTTATAAACCCTTTCATTTCTCCTCCAAGTATAAAATAATAATGGTGATAACAAATATCATAAGGCCATATTTTAGGGGAAAGATTTTAAATCAAAAATGTATTTGCTTCCATATTCCCTAATATATAATTGCAAGGAAAGCACAGAATTCCAAAATATCTTTAAAATGCCTGACCATTAGCACAGAAAACAGATTATAAGATTATTCACTGATCATTTCCAGATATTTTCAGGTTATAATGGAAAGACGGCATGGCATATTGAATAGAAGGCTGGCCTTAGAAACAAGAAGTCCCAGGTTCAAGAGGAAACTCTGACATATCCTAGCTGTTTGCCACTGGCAAGTATTCTAATTTCTCGATGCCATGGCAAGTTATAAGTTACTGATCTGTGTTGATGGAAGACATTTCCACACAGGAAGCTCCTTATACCTATAAAATTCCAGATCTGGGTCAAAGAAGAAGATTTTTAATTAAAAAAAAAAAGGAAAAGGAAATATTTGGGCCCGATTTTTTTTTAATAGCTGAAAAGTACTTAGCAAAATATTTTGTTTCCAATGTACATGCATCCAACTATAAAACTGTAAAAATTTCTAAATGTTTGTATTTCAAAATGTAAATTAAATTGCTATGTCACAGGTATGTTATTCTCTACTTTTGAAAGAGCTTAAAATTGAAGTTCCAGGTGTTTTTTTTAAAAATAAAATCTATATAAATGTTAAAGTCATAAGCTTGCCAAAAGCCACTTTTATCATTTTTCATACTGAATGCATTCAAAAAATGGCATCTCATGCTTCAGTACAGTAAAAATAGGATTGTCACATCAGCTTGGGTTAGTGCAGCTGCAGAAGCAAGTAGATAGACAATCTGAGATCACTCTTCAGATGGGTCAGGTTCATGCAATCATATCAACCTTGGTCTATCAGAAGCATCACTGAATCTCCTGTCCGTATTTCTGTTCCATGATTTGGGGGCTTGTTTGGTAGCGAGGTCCATCAAGATTGACCGTCTTTGGCAATTGCCATCTGAACCTTGCCCTGCTCTCTGTGCCATACTAAAAATGGCAGGATTTTGTTCACAGATTGAATTCTCATCTTCTGAGTCTGAATTCCTTCTATTATGTCATGATATGGAAGGGAAAAGAAAAATAAGAAGGAAGGGATAGAGAAAAATAGGACTATTGAAAATAGTATAAAGTCACAGTTGTTTATGGAATAGAATCTTTTTTTTTTTCAGGAGCCAGACATTTCTTAAATTTGTCAATTAAATACATCTTTTCAAATCCAGTATCTCCCAAAACAACCTCAAAGGCTTAAAGTGCTGACATGACCTGGCCAGAAACAGTATGAAGAAACTTGCCTCCCCCCACAACTTTTTTGTGTACAAAGACATACACAAAAGCAAATAAGTCAAGTCAAAGTATACAAGCTCCACAGAAACATGCGTGAAGACAAACCTGAATCCCTGAAACTCCTTATACCATGGTTTGTAAGATGACGTCTTTTTAATTCTTTTCCAACTCAGATCTTCTGGAGTCCAACTTTTGGGGAGAAACTTGTCAAAGTCACTCCCTGCAGTGGGCACTACTGGACTTAGCTTGCGCACATAAAGATCATCCTTTACAATGTTTGGCATGCCTGTTGCTTTTTCATCTTTTTCCTCTTCCTCCTCCTCCTCCAAATAGCTAGAGGAGTTTGAAGTTTCTTTTATTGTTGGCCTGTTTTCCACTTTAGTGTCCCATTTCCTCCTCTGTTTACTGTTCAAAACATCCAACCAGTTAAGATACTTTATGAGCAATTTGACAAGGAGTACACAAAAGGCATGCTTTTTGGCTCACAAAGTTCACGCCACTGTGAATGAAGCAAATTAGTTCTCACTTTCATCACTGCAGTCCCTAAAACAAAGTTAAGGCATTATAGATGCATTTCATCACAACCACTGAATAACCAAATGAACCACTGGAGCTGCATAGAACAATTATTTAGTGACTATAAGAAAAAGAGAAAGAAAGGAGGGAGGGAAGGAAGAAAGAAAAGAAGGAAGGAAGGAAGGAAGGAAGGAAGGAAGGAAGGAAGGAAGGAAGGAAGGAAGGAAGGAAGGAAGGAAGGAAGGAAGGAAGGAAGGAAGGAAGGAAGGAAGGAAGGAAGGGAAGGAGGGAGGGAGGGAGGAGGAGGGAGGGAGGAGGGAGGGAGAAAGAGAGAGAGAGAAAGAAAGAAAGAAAGAAAGAAAGAAAGAAAGAAAGAAGAAAGAAGAAGAAGAAAGAAAGAAAGAAAAAAGAAAGAAAGAAAGAAAGAAAGAAAGAAAGAAAGAAAGAAAGAAAGAAAGAAAGAAAGAAAGAAAGATATAAAGAGAGAGGAGGGGAGGAAGGGAGGGAAAGAGAAAGAGAGAGAGGAAAGGAAAAGGGGAGGGAGAGAAATGTAAAGAAAGAAAGGGGGAAGGAGGGGCAGAGGAAGGAAGGCAGACAGGAAGGGAGGGAGGGAGGAATGGAGTAAAGGAGGGAAAGAAAGAAAAAAAGAAGGGAGGAAAGGAGGGAGAGAAAGGGAGAGAAAGACAGGGGGGAGGGACAGAAGAAGGAAGCAAGGGAGGGAGGGAGGAAAGGACGGAGAGAAAGGAAAAAAGAAAGAGAGAGAAAAAAAGAAAGAGGAAGGAAGGAAGGCAGGCAGGAAGGAAGGAAAAGGAGGAAGCAGGAAGGAAGGAAGGAAGGAGGCAAGGAAGGAAGGAAGGAAGGAAGGAAGGAAGGAAGGAAGGAAGGAAGGAAGGAAGGAAAAGAAAGAAAGAAAGAGGAGGGAAGGAGGTGAGGGAGGGAGAGAAAGAGAGGGGAAGGGAGGGACAGAGGAAGGAAGGCAGGAAGGAAGAAAGTAAGAGAAGAGAGTAGGAGAAGGGGAGGGAAAGGGAAAAGAAGGCAAGGGAAACAAATGACACTTTGGAGGCATTATTTTCTGGATTAAAATGAATTAGCAACACAAGTAGATATTCATATCCAATACAAATCTCTCTGACCTCATCAGTTCCTTGAATCCAGTAGCTAAAGGATCAGTTGTAGAAAGCTTTTGTGAACAAGACTTAGGCAGGCTGGTTTTCAAGATGGAAAGCTGTCTAGATGCCGGGGAGCACTCATGCCTCTTTTTCGCTCGGAATCTACGGTTGGCTAAGTCATCCAAAATTATGTCAGGCAACCTTCGTTCATTTTCTGAATCTGAACCACTGTCATAGTCACACATCACCATCAGATTTGAAGCTGGATTTGAAAAACCACATCCTATTCTGCTAATATGATGGGAAGTTAAAATGATTCTTTTTTGTCTCCACTGAGGTCATTCAAAATAGGAAGAAATTGCAGAAAACAACAACACTGACCATGAAAACACCTAAGAACTGGGTGGCAAACTGAGAGGTATAACAGTAAACTCAAAGATATACATTCAAAACAGGAACTTTGAATCGCATGCTGACATCCTAAACTGGAAGAAAGAAATCTTTCTGATATGAATGACTAAAATAAGATTGGAGGGAGAAGGGAGACCACTAATAAAGAAGGTCCAAAATCTATTTTCTCTGCCATATTTTAAGTACTGTATCACAATAATACCACTAAATATACTGAATTTGAAAAGTAAATATTTGAAGTCAACACCAGTACCTTGAAAAGGTCCCATCAGCCTCGGTGTACACAGGACTTGCCCAGCTTCTTCGATTATCCTCATTCTTGTCTGGCCTTTTTTTCCTCAGTGGTGCAGGCATATAGGTTGGCTGTTTACTTTTGTTGGGTAAAAAACGATTGAATGGTAGAGCAGGTTTGGGCTCAACAGCTGATATCCTTCGATAGGACATATCATCCTTGTTATAATCCTGCATTTTGAATGTGAGTTCAGAATCTGTGTCACTCTCACAACCTAAAAAGAAGCACACGTACAATTTTTTTTTGCTTTACTCTCCAGATTTTGCATCTAACTGAAACCCACACAGCTTGCTTTCCCTGTCTTTCCCTTGGAAACTCAGCACTGCTGATGCTAACTGCTCAGATTATTTTTAGAAATTTGTCATGAAGTTGTGATAAGAACCATTAGGTGGAACTTGCTTTGCATACTGGAGCTACATGCATTACATTCTTTCACTGTACCACATTCTATGCAGAAAACAAAATGCTAATCTCTTGCCAAACCATCTTTATTTCTAGTCTCTTCCCCCTCATGCCCCTAACTCCACAGTTTTCCAGAAACCTACTTTGCATGGCAAATTGTGTCATAATCAACCTTCTTTAAAATAAGATGCTAAAATAGTTCCCAGGTAATTAAGTAATTTTAACTAAGGCAATGAAAATACAGTAAATGTATGCATGCATGTCTATGTTGGAAAGACACACAAACAAATTTCAAAAGATCTTGGATTAGTGACTAGATGGAAGCAGTGGGCCAAGTGCAAGATATTCACCACTGGTAGTGATAGAAATTGCTTTGGCAAATTTTGTATTATGATGTTAAATCATTGCACAAATTTTTTAAAGTGCATCCACTTATCCTCTTCTCATTCAAATAAATACAAAATGTGTTTAGAGAGACAAAAGGAGACAAGAAAGAAAGGAGGTTTGAGAGGGACAAAAAGGAAAGGGGCTTATTTTCCAATCAGAGTATACTTGCCCCAACCAACTACTGCTACTGATATCTCTTTCCTTTCCTTCCCCCTCTCTTACTACCACTTTCACTCATTTCACTTTTTTTTCCTTTGTCATGCCCACCACAAAGGCAGCTCTGTTCAACAGCACCCTCTCAAAGCAATGTATGTTGGCAGAAATGGAAGGACCCAGTAGGTAAGAAAAAGATAGTAACCTGAGGGACACTAGGGTTAATCTAAGCTGATGAGGTTTTGCCCAAATGTAAGAGGGAATCTATAACAGATATGAGAAAGAACAGAGACCCAATAGCAAAATACTACAGTAATGGGGAAAAGAGGGTACATCAAGTTGCTAGAGGAAGAAAAAGAGGATGAAAGTTCTTACATCAGTGAGATCCATTAACTTGTTTTGTTTGGGATTTTTAAAAATAGTTTTATAAATCTAATATAATCTGAAATCCTTAGTATTCTATCTTATGCATTTAAAACATTCTGAGAGGTAAACCACAGGCTTCATTCACCAGACTGCCAAAGAGGCCCGTGACACCAAAAAAAAAAAAGATTAAGAATCCATTTCTTAAGAGTTTGTGACTGAATTGGCAAGTAGCTAATACTGTAAGTACCTCAATATGTTTTTCTGGTATTGGTATTTTTTCTGATTACATTACATTACACACTAGCAACTTTTGTCAAAGTATGTAATTTAATGAAAATTTATAACTAAAACTTAGATCACTTCACTCTGAGAGCTGAAATTTTGAGTTATTTTGTGTCTTGTATTGTTACTGTGTCTATGAACAGTAAACACTTGGTAGTAATTTTTTGAACCTTACTCACTTGTGAATGACACACTTCTATTTACAAAGTTCCCCCACAATTTTTCAAGGTAGATAGTACAAATGAATGCATTTACTGATGAGGAAATGAAAGTTCGGAAAGCTGTTATTTCACATCAAATAGGTAGAAGATATCTGTGTCTTAGACTACAAATAGGATGAAATAAAGGCATAAAGGTAAGTCTGGAGTCAAATGTAGAGAGCCCCAAACCTGCTTAACTCCAAATGTACTACTTTTTGTACCATATTGCCTGACTCAAAAAATGCTTGTCAGTGATGGGAATACCACACACACACACACACACATACACACAAACCCTATAGAAAAAAATAAACAATAAAAATTAGTAAACTGGTTTTATTTTTAAGTATATTAAGAAAGTACTTAATGATGACCAGTTTATGACACTAACCTGATAAATATCAGGTGTTTTGTAACAGAATTCACTGAATCCCTAAAAGAGGAAACTCATTTTATTTCACTGGCTATACACCCAACCCTTAACTACCATCATTCTACAAACGCTATCAGTATTTCTTCTCCAAAAAAGTGTCAGGATAAGAGAAAGCTACAGTTCCAATTCAATTGATTAACCTCCCCCAAAAAAATCAAGAGCCTACTAAATCTTTGGCACTATGTTAGGAAGTAGGGATACAAATATGAAAATAAATAATTATAGCCTCAAGCTTACAATTTTACAGGGAGAGTAATAAAGACAGAGTGATAAGTGCAGAGGAAATATCCATATAGATCATGAAAACTGTCAAATAGGAATAATTGGGGAAAGGGGAAGTAAGATTTTACTAAGAGATGGTTGATGAATTAAGTCTGAATTGAAAGGATTTCAATAAGTGGGGAGGAAGGAGGAAAGTAGACTCTAGACACAGGGGACAGAATAAGCAAAGGTATAACATATAGAAGAACACAGTACAAAAAGAGGGACAGTAGGTCAAACAATTTAACTAAAATATAGCACACATAAAATGGCATGTCTGAAATGAAGCTGGAAATAGAGCTTACTTGGGAATCGATTTTAAACGATCTTGTATGCCAAGACAAGGATTTGAAGCAAGTCAGTAGGCAATGGGGAGTCACTGAAGATTTTTGAGCAAGAGAATAATGTTTTTAGCCTTTATGGGGATGAATCCTAAAGCAGAGGCTTGGATTCAGCACTGTTCTACGACTACTTTTGAATTTTCTGATGTTCATGCTTTCCTGTACGTTTCTCTTTCATTTATCATTATGGTTCCCTGACACTATCTATATCTATGTATATGTGTGTATACACACACACACACACACACACACACACTACATGTTTCAAGTTCTTTGGACAGTTCCATAATAAAGTAAGCTAAGAATTTCAATCACTAGTTCTCCCTTAATGGTTTAGTCACTCAGGTGAACTGTGTATTAAAAATTATCTCAAATAAAAAGAACAATGAAACTACAGGGATTTATGAAAATGTATTTTCACATGCCTTAAGAATAAACTAACTGCAACTAACATCAGAAACATTAATGAAAGATAATTCATGGGTCTACTTTAAAAGGGAATATATTTGATTGTTTACTGGTTTTTTAAAACAAATGCAATAGTTGGTAAATGGGAGTTTATTTTGAAGAATTCCAAAGTTCAAAAATAACATTTTTATTTAGACATGAATTAAGCAGAAGGATAAACAACCTACTGTCACCATCTGACTCACAATTCCAATTTTGTAGCTGTTTCCTGTTGAAGAAGGTGGAACCAGAGGAATTTTCCAGGAAGGAATATTCCTTGCCTGAAATTGCAGTCAGGAACAATGTCAGTCAGGAACATGCAGAGATTTAAAGTCAAAAATACTTGACGTGACTTGGTATAAAAAAAAAAGAGAGAGAGAGAGAGAGAGAGAGAAACGTTCCTTTCTCCTTTCTTTAAAGACATTGGGGTTGCAGATGTATAATGTGGTATACAGAAAGTGCCAACGTATTGTTGGTTTTGCTGAACTATTTTTTTTCTTTTATATCTTTTTTACATGAGAAGCTTCTCTGGGTATGGGAGGGGGAAGGCACTTTCAGAAATGAATAGGATTTAAAACCAAGACATCAATAATGTTTTTTTTTAAAGAGCCAGTTGACATGCCACTATACTAGTAGATATAAAGTAATGGTCTAAGGAGTCTTAAACAGGCATTCATATGTTATGCCACCAACTTTTTTAAAAATTCCAGAAACATAGATTTAAAGAGAAAAGGAAAAAAAATAGTAAAGGAAGAAAATATCAACGTTGCTACATAATGACATGACTGCTTAGTGGCCCTAAATTCTTCTAGCTTTATTTGTCCTGAAACATATCTCCCCTGCCATATCCCCTCCAACAACTATACACACTCTTTCATCCAGGGAAAAACATATTATTTGGATAACTTTAAAAAAAAATTTAAGTTACCTTCACTGCCCCCTTTCAGAGTTAAATCTGATGAACAGCTTGTGAATGATCTAGACCCAAAAGAATCCAAGCTATCAAAAGAATCGTCTCTTTTGTGGTAGGCTGAAGGACTAAGAAATTCTCCACGTTCAGTATACCAAATATCTCCGTAGCCACTGTCCCTGCCACTCCTTTTCAGACTGCTGGAGTCTTCAAGTACCTAAAGAATTTTATTTTTAAATTAACAGCGGGTTAGCTTAACCTTCCAGGAATTTAATTAACCATTACTAATAATTTTTTATTGCATATTTCATTCAAACGGCGCTGCACTGGGCCTTCACTATTGACATGTAAATCAAAGGACAAATAAGTGTTAAAATCAGATTCTAGTTTGCATTTACATGGTTAGAGCCTCTCCAGTAACTATTAGTGCTTAAAAATAAGAAAGATGGGGAAGTAATTTTAAAAACCAAAAAACAGTGTAACTGAAGCAACAGGTAAGCCTGGTTTAGTAGTAAAAGACCAGGATAGAGAATTAGAGGACCTTAGCTAAAATCCCAGTTCTATTACTTACTACAGCACTTAGGTGACACAGTGGATAGAGCACCAGGCCTGGAGTCAGGAGGACCTGAGTTCAAATCTCACCACAGACACTTAATAGCTGTGTATTAATAACTTAATAGACCCTAGGCAAGTCACTTAACTCTGTTTGCTTCAGTTTCCTCATCTGTAAAATGAGCTGGAGAAGGAAATAGCAAACCACTCCAGTATCTTTGCCAAGAAAACCCCCAAATAGGGTCACAGAAAGTCAGACACAACAAAAGTGATTGGAAAAACAACAAATTACTGCTTCTGTGGCCTTGAGCAAATCATTTAACTTCTCTGAGTCTAAGTTTCTTTATCAATGCGATAAGAGATTCCCTCCAAAAAGGGCACATGGGATCATAGATGTAGGAAGGGATAGGACAAGAGAAATCTTCAAATCCAAATCCCTCACCTAACAGAACGGAAACTAAGACATTGAGTAGATTAAGTGACTTCCCCAAGATCACAAATCTTGTAAATTTCTGAGGCAGGATTTTAATCCAGGGGTTTGGTCTATATGGGGGCTTTTTTAACTCTTTCCACTCACAGCGGTTTCAGTTAATTGACCTTGTGTGACCTGAGGGCCTATGATAGCTAAACAAGGTATTTCCTATTGACATCTATTTAAATGCAAAGTTAGCGGAGAACAAAGATTATATCATAGCATGTGATTTTTGTTACACAAGAGATTATATTATACTTAAAACACTAAGTTCCTTACCTTAGTTAGAGCTTGTCCTAAAAGGTTCTCAAATGCCTTCAGATTAAGGTAAGGACCATTAATAATAAGGGTCACTCTGTGCTTTCCTGCCCAGCCAATATAAGGTAATCAAAACCTGAAGAGAAAGAGAATCTCACAAGTTAAGATTATAGTCAAAATGTAGAAATATATTTAACATGATTGCACCTGTATAACCTATATTGCTTGCCATGTTGGGAACAGGGAAGAGGAGAAGAGAAAAATTTGGAACTCAAAATCATTTAAAAAATTGAAAACTATCTTTACATGTAATTGGAAAAAATGAAATACAATTTACACCAAAAAAAAGATTATTAGTCAAGCATTTAACTCATTTCCAAACCAAATAGTATGAAAAAATTGCTAAATTATAACTCAGACTACTTTAAAGCTGAAGAACATATTTTTTCAATCTAGAAAATAAAATTTAAAAAGTACCAGAGTTTTCTAGTACTATTCCAAAGATGCCCATAGCTTGAATAAGTTGATAAAGTATACTAGATATTCTGGGGGCGGGGGGGGAAGGAGGGATAAGGGGGAAGAAGAGAGAATGGCAAGGGGTGGAGATGAGTTCTTGCCAAATAAATCTACAAATATAAAACATAAAATTATCATAGCAAAGTTGTATCTAGACACTTAAGTGAAAACACTTCAGTAATTAACCTATTTATAGAGCTTTGAATGCTTATTAAAATATTTAGGGAAAATATTTACAGAAATTCTTATCGTTTTTATTAATCATATCAAGAGTTATATAATTGTAGTTTTACAATGCATGTTTAATTACACAGATAATAAACATAAGCCTTAACACTACAAAGATACCGAGGGGGAAAAAACTGTTTGTCAAATTTCCATTCCATCCTACCATAAAATTTCCTTTACTATCATAAAATCTGTTTTATAAAATGTACTTTTAAATTTCACATAACTAGATTTTCAAATAGTTTTCAAACTACACCATTTACACATATACACACAAACATTTGCCTGAAAATTTTTTTGGACTGCCTCTAATCATACTAATGCCACCACTGTCTCTTTCCTATTATAGTTCAACTTCCCTCCTCCTTCTCATCTAACAAGATTTAGAAAGCACAAGCAAATGTCTAGAGCCAAATACACTCAGGATTTCACAAATGAATGATTTCTAACCCAAAAAAAGGGTCATTGGAAAAGAGGCAGAGCTTATTAGCTATTTTTTGGACACACGTAAGGGTAACATAATTTGGGTGGAAGTAGAAAGGTAAACATAGCTTACATTTTTCACTCTTCTATCAGTCTCTTCTTGCCTGCAAAGAAGAAAAACAAATCTGAATATATGAAAACTTAAAAAAAAATTATCCAATTAAAACCACTTATTTATTCCTACTTAGAATATTAAGAATTTCTGATGGCTCAGAATGCAGATGTTCCATTAAAAGTAAGAACAAAATCATTCCCCACTCACATTTAGCATAAAATATTGATGAAGGTGAACAAACTTCTCTAAAATAAATGACAAACTTTCTGCCAAGGTTAATAAGAATGCCTTTTCCTATTAATCTCATTCAACAATCTGAACAGAGAAGTTAAAGTTTTTGTTTTGTCTAACATCACCTCTGCCATGTCACTCCAAAGTTAACACCAGCAAGTTTGTATATATGAGTTTCCTTTGCTACTTTTAAAACAAAAAAACCATTTGGTAACTGAGCCCAAGTAGTTTTCATCTGAATACAGAGATTTGGGTAGGTTTTCTTGTTTCTTTGTTTTGACACAAAAGGAAACAGGGTAAAAGTAATGATAGTGAAGATAATGGTGATGGTGATTTTCACATACGCAGCATTTAAAAACTGCAATGTGCACAGTCTCCTGTAAGCCTCACAAACAGGTCTGGGAGAGAAGTACTACAAAGTACAGAGTACCCAAAAGTTTTAGTTCAGTTTTGAGCTTTTTAAAGCTTATTAAGAGCTAAAACTTCACTAAGATTTTTATGACCCCTTCTATTATTATTATTCCTGTTTTATAGAAGAGAAAATTTTGTCTCTTGAGGTGAAATGACATGTCCATAGTCACACAAGCAGTGTCTGAGGAAGGTTTTGAACACAGGCAATACCGACTCTGAACACAGCATTCTATCAGCTACATTAATAATAGAGTCTTCATAAGGAAATGGGCTTGCTTGAATAGTCAGTCAGTCAACAAATTTTTATTAAGTACTTAGCATATGTCAGGCACCTTGCTAAGTTCTAGGGATACAAATAAGAAAAAGGACAGTCCCTGCCCTCAAAAAGCTTATAATCTAATGAGAGAAGACAACACAGAAAAAAAAAAAAGGAGGGGGCATGGAGAAGGGAAAATTGCCCATCAAGGAGGCATAATGGAGACGTCCAGTCCAGAGCACAACCATTATGGGAAATGAAGAGATGGCTGGCATGGGCACTCTCCTTAAATGCAAGTTTGGGAAGGCGCTCTCCACTACACCCTCCATTCACAGAGGAGACCCAGAAGCAGAGGGCACTGAGGAGGTAGGTGTACCAAAGTTGATATATTCCTGCATGATAATAAAGTTCTTGTGGGCATGATGAAGAAATCCACAGGAGTACAACCAGGTAGGAAATGAAAATTGCATAAATGCACCATGTGTTAAGGATGTTAGAAAGGAAAAGGTTATAGTGGTTAGCTCTACAGTCCCTTTCCAACTGTACAGAGTCTCAAGAAATAAAAAACCTATTATAGCCTACTAAGCCAAATTATTTTTTTTTTAAATGTGGCCTCTGCATCAAGGGATTAGGATAAACTATTAACTACCTTCTATGGTATATTTTCACTATAGATGGTCCATCAGGTGTTAGACTTGGGAGTCAAGAAGAACTGGGTTCACATCCTATTTCAGACACTCAGTAGCTATGGTTAAGCATTTAACCTCTCTCTGCTTCAATTTCCTCATCTGTATTATCAGGATCAAAGGAAATAATGTTATGTAAAGGGTTTTCCAAACTTTAAAGCTTATCAACTGTCATTATAGTCTACTAGTTCTCTTTGTCCCTTTCTATAAAGCAATTGAAAGCCTAGTATGAACATGACTAAAATTGCCCCAAAAACCAGGAACTGGAACTCATAGTCTATATTTTCAATCCACTGCTTAACTAACTACTTGAATTATTTTAGGTCCCACTACCTACAAATGTACCATTGTTTACTTCAGGAAGGCTAAGGCAGGAACAACCACTGGAGATATGATATTGAGAAATAAGACAGCAAGACAAGAGGCAATGCCAAGGTTCAAAACAAGCAAAGCTGATCAAATATATTATAGAAAAACAAGAATGATTCCTCAAGACCTATGGCAAAGGACCAAAAAAGACCTGTATCACCTAGTGTTTGGGAGAAAGTTAATAGATGTCTCTTAAATCTTTTCTTGGGCACTTTTTAAAAGGTTTTTAGGTCAACACCTCTTCCTTTTCATTTTCCTTATTTTATTATAAGGTAATGCACTGGAAGCCGAAAGAATGTGTTCCTTGTTTTTAGATCAGCACTTTCGAGTTTGGACAGCATAATCTTTCACATTCTTTGCTAATTATATGCACTTATAACACCCTCCAATACAAAGGTACATATAACCCTGATTTAATGAGTAGCTATCCTTGAAAGGCAATGCTGGGAATGAAAGCAGTAAATGATTTGCCAAGATAGAGGTCACTATTTTCCAAACAGCAAATTCCACCACACTGCGGCTGGTAATCGGGCTACTCTTTTGCTTGCTAAAGTCAAAGTGGGGGCAGCTAGGTGGCGCAGTGGATAGAGTACCGGCCCTGGATTCAGGAGGACCTGAATTCAAATACGGCCTCAGACACATAACACTTACTAGCTGTGTGACCCTGGGCAAGTCACTTAGCCCCATTGCCTAGCAAAAAAAAAATAAAAAAAAAACAAAAAATAAAAAAATAAAGTCAAAGTGGCAGAACCCCAGGCCTCCTAAAACAGATCATTGTGGGGAGGAGGGAATGGTAATGTTGACTTGCTTCAAGCCAGGTGAGTTCTTACACAACCCATTTGGAAATGTCAATTAGAACAGTTTTCATTTTCAAAGCTGAATAATGTTGTGCAAACATCTATCCTATCTTTGTGCCCAAGTGTTTTGGGAGCCTGAAGCAGCCCATGTCTATTTAACTTAGAGTCCCTTAAGTTAATAAGAAAAAATCTTGAGGGAATAAGAAGAGTTCAGAAAATTGGGGATAATGACACTATGACACAGAGGTGGAGAAGAGATTAAAACTATATGAATTTCTGGAGAGCAGTTTAGAACTATGCTCAAATGTTTATAAAACTCTGCACACCTTTTGATCAGCAATACCACCACTAGGTCTATAGCCCAAAGACATCCAAAAAAAAAAGGGAAAAGGATCTGTTTGTACAAAAATGTTTATAGCAGCTCTTTTTTGTGGTGGCTAAGAATTGTAAATCAAAGGGATGCCCGACAATTGGGGAATGGCTAAACAAGCTAAACAATGATTGTAATGGGATATTATTGTGCTATAAGAAATGACAAGCAGGATGATTTCAGAAAAACCAGGAAAGACTTGCATGAACTGATGCATAGTGAAGTGAACAGAACCAGAACATTTTACAGAGTAACAGCTATACTGTTCAATGAAGAACTGTGAATGACTTAGCTCTTCTCAGCAATACAATGATCCAAGACAATCCCAAAGGCCTAATGATGAAGCATACTATCCACCTCCAGAGAAAGAACTGATATTGATTTAAAACAGACTAAAGCATCCTATTTCTCACTTTCTTTTTTTTCTTTTGAGTCTTCTTATACAAAAATTACTAAGATGGAAATATTTTATGTAATCACATATGTATAACCTACATCTACTGCTTACCATCTCAGGGAGGGGAGGAGACAGGGAGGGATAGGATTTGGTGCTCAAAATTTTAAATAAAAATGTTTTTTAAAAAATATGAATTTTATTGTTTTCATTGAGTTAAAATATAATCTTCTCCAACACCACCCCTATCTAAGTAATGCAGTTCATCTTATGGTTATTACTCTGTTATCACTCATAGTTTCTATCAATAAATATCAAAGGAATGACAGTATAGCTAACAATGAAACATAAAACCAATGTCCAAAGAGAAAGTATGAGTTCAGGGAATAAAACCAAACATCAAAGTGTTGAGCACAAGGTATCTTTTTTGGGACAAAAGTTCCCCTACAGGGCCCTAAGAAACACATAACAGAACTGTTATGTACCCAAGAATGCACAAAGAGAGTTGGAAGCCAAAACTGTACAAAAGTAACAGGAATGGTTTGGTAGCCCTTTATGCAAAATCATATTCTGAAGCTCATACTCCAGTCCCAAAAGTAACACATTCAGTATTCCAAAGAGATTGACGAATGCATCTGACAGGTGTAACCAAGCATCTAGCAGACGGAACAGTTATCATCATTCCTTTGCTCTCTGGCAAAATCACAGATGTGATGGAAAAAATCAGCAGCAACCTATGCCCCTCAAAAGAATCCCTCCTACAACACATCTGACAAGTGGTCATCCAGATTAGATAAACATGGCCACTAGCAAGCGTTCCACAAAACTAGTTGAGAGTGAAGGATATTGCTAAACAGTTATTACAAGTCACACAAATAAATGAAAAAAAAATAATTTCTGATCAAGGCAGCAATCTATCCAATGGCTCTGGTTCCTAGATGTGGAAAGATTTCTAAATTAAATAAAATATAAATTACCAAATGTAGATAACCTCACCATGCAGGGCAAGAAAGTATAGGCAAAACAGATGTTTTTGCTGGCTATAAACCTATTCCTACCTTTGCCAGGATGAACAAGAAAACTACAAAGTCACAGGCTAATTGCCTAATTATCCAGAAAGAAGAAATTTGAGGAGACCAGTTGTAGGTGGGAAAATTTTCCAATCCTTCCCTCCTTTCCCCCTTAGCAAGGACAAATGCAAAATGAAATTTACCAGAATGCCTTTCACATTATGTACGCTTTCCCTCCCCAGTCACACAGCATCTGGACTAAGGATAGGAAATTACTTCTGGCTAAGGACCAGGCTAGGGAGCTGGGCAAACAAATAAGATGTTAGTGTCATTGCAGAAACATCCAGGTTGGCTCCAAGCCAGGCTACCCCACCCTTGCACAGTCAATCAGTGCCAGTCTAAGCCAAGCACCCCTGCATTCCCCAAGGACCTAAAAACTGATTCCAAAAAATGCCTTGATGACTATATTTTATTCACTTTCTATCTGGAGATTATCTGAAACCAGAAAACTTATCCATTTGAAGCAAGGTGTTAATGTAGCCCAAGGAATTCCAGCATTTAAAGAGACTTAGAGAGCCTCATTTTACAAAGGGGAAAACTGCAGCCCAGAGAAGTAAGCTGTCATTTGTTATTTAAACAAATAAGGCTAGAGTCTAGATTTCCACACTTTTAGACAGTAACTCTACTACACCAGAAAGTTTATGGGTCCAACTTACCACTTGGGCTCTACAGCTATATCAAAAATACATCATCATCAACCATCATCATCATCATCACTAAATTTATATAGAATTTAAAGGTTTGCATTTTTACATATATTTTGTCATTTTATCCTCATGACAACCCTGGGATGTAGGTGTTGTTATTATGATTTATTATTATTATTTTACAGATAAGCAAATTGAATCTCAGAGAAGGGAAGTGACTTCTGTCTGAGGCAGACTTCAAACTCAGGTCTTCTTGACTCCAAATCCAGGGCTGTAACCACTACACAATCCATCTCATTCTTAGAATCTAGAGCTAATTTGCTCCATAGCAATCCCTAGGTGAATTCCTAAAAAGCCTCCTTAAAATTCTTGCATCTTATCACAGAACCACAATACTGCACCCCAGACTTCCTCAGCCAGGGAAGCACCTAAATGGCTCAAAAAAATTGAGTGTTATACTTGGGGTCAAAAAGACCTAGGATCAGCTGTGTGACTGTATAAGTCAGTCAACCTCTCTGTGCCCCTATTTCTTAAAATAGGGATAATAATAGCACCTTATCTCCCAGGCTTGTTGTGAAAATAAAATGAAATAATATTTGCAAAGCACTTTGTAAATCTTAAAGCATAGTATAAATACTAGCTATTATTATCATCATTATTATTCCATTTTTTTCAAAAATAAAATTCGCATTCTTTTCATTAAACTTAAGTAAAAAACTAATACGATTATACTAAAGTGTGAATGAGTGATAAACTTCTCTTAACCTACTTCCATTTTAAAAGAGAAGCTTTTTTAACCCAAATTAATCTTTGATGGCTAAAGATGGAATGAGAAGTTTAGAATTTTAAGCAGCGTAGGAGAATGTCATAATGAACAGGGCTTTGGGCTTTGGAGTAAGGAAGAGTTAGGTTCAAATCCCAACTCAGTTACTTAGTAATTTCTCTGTGCCCTGAATTTCTCATCTGTAAATGAAGGGTTTAGACTCTATGGCCCCTAATATCCCTTTCACCTCTAATTCTATCATTCTATGATTATTCCCTTCTACCTATTAGGAAAACAGGCAAAACTATAAGGGAAATGATCAATCCCCACTCACTCCCTTCCTTCACTCAAACTTTCAAAAAGTTTTTTTTCCAATCCTAGCTCTCAGAGGACCCCTCCAGTCCCCTAGACACAAATCCACTCACCCAGGTATTTGTTGCCCTGAATGACTCACTGAACAGCCTCTGGCTTCCCCATGGACCCACTCTCGAGGTCCAAAGCCAGAAAAGCCAATCCAGAGTTCCGTACTGATTAAAGCCACCCAATCAGGGAGTTTTCTCCTGAGAGCTGGAATGAAGTTAGAAGGGCTTGGCTAGCTGAATAGCCGCTTCCTCCTAATCCTTGAATGTTAGAATTACAAGAGCGGCTAGTCCAACATCTTCACCTTAAAGAGAAGGAAACTGATATGTGTATAGAGCCTCATAGTATCCCAGCTAGTAACTAAAATAGCTGGAATTTGAACCCATCTCGTAACCCAGAGTCCAGGGCTCGGCTTTTATTACTGCCTTTATAGCTTGTTACTCACAATTTAGGATAGGACTAGACCTGTGATTTTTTTTCCTCTTTTTGGCCGAGGAAATTCCCAATGAGGAAACTTTACCTACTAATGCACATCAACTAATAACTAATAATCTTAGAGAGTTGTTCAGAACTTCCCCCACAACACCCAATCTCATTCCATTCACACACATACACAAATAATAGAGTGACTATTGCCCTAATCCTGGCCAGCTGATCCCCCTGCTCAGGTGCCACTATTTCACTGGGAGAGAGGAGGGGGGGAGGAGAGATCAGATCATAGATCAAAGTCACACCCACCCACAGAATTTCCCTGCCCTCCAGCTGAAAGTTTCTCTCAGCATTTTCTCTGGAGCCCTCTTTTGTATTTATCTAAATCGGTAGAGCTGAAAGTGTCCTAAGCAATCAGGAAGTCTAGCTTATTCATTTTTTAAAATGAAGGGAAAAAAAGAGGTCCAATAAATATCATACAACACATTATTTACATTTTATCCCTCCAACCTATCCCAAAAACACAACTTTACTGTCCTTAACTACAGAGTCATTTTTCATTTTTGTATCCCTAGCACCTACAAAGCCTTGCATCCAGTAGGCAATTAATGTCTACTGAATGGAATTTGAATGAATGCTCTGGTCAGATGAAGACAAAGTGAAAGTATGCTTTCTTAAATGCTACAAGCAATGTTTTGGTGGGAAAACAATTCAAAACAGATGCCTAAATGGCACTCTTAGTTTCACATATGAATTATGTTTTGTATCCAGAGACGAACTAAAAAAAAAAAATCCTACAAGTTCAAAGGAACCCTAAGGATCTTGTTACCTATTTTTTGGGAAACAGTATGATGAAATCCTTTCTAATTTCTAAGAAAAGTGAACACCACCTCTTTCTACAACAATCACAAGAGTTGGAAGAAGTTAGTGATTGTAAAATGCAGGGGTTGGACTAGATTGCTTCTCAAGAGCTATCCATCCAGCTCTAAATCTAGGTCCTTTGCTGATTCCTCCCCACTTCACCCAAACTCACCACATGCTAGTGCTCTCCCAAACTACCTTTTAGTTGAGTGTTTTGAATTCATTCTGTTTATATTTTTTTATTATTTTTATATTTTATTACATAATATTAATATTTAACTTTAAACTTATTTTATTTAATTTATTAATACATTTTATTTAAAATAATTTATTTTTAATTTTTATATTTATTATATTATATGTTTTATATTTTTATTTTATTTATCATATACTTATATATGTACTTGCTGCCTTCCCCATAAACTCCTTATGAGTAGGCATTGTTTCATTCTCAGTATTTGTAGACCCTAGCCCAGTGCTTGACACATGGCAGGTGCTTAATAAAGGCTTGTTGATTCAATAAGCCTACAATCCTGCATCAGTTAATAAATTATTCATGGAATTTCAAACTCAATCTAGCATTGCACTTCAAATTTTAAAAAAAAAAGTTATCACCACCTTTTATCTCTGTGTTGCAAAGTAGGAGGTGGAGGGAGAGAGAACCAGAGAGAGAAGGGACAAGGAAACATATGAAAATAAAGAATAAAAAAAATCCTTCATAACCTTATCCCTAAGAAATATATCTGCTTTACTTTTCTGCTATCAAACACTACTTACCCACCCACAAAAGTTAAAATGTATTATTGCAAAATGTAGCGACTAAAAGAATGAAAGCCTTCTTTCCTCTCCACCCACTTCCATCCCTGAAAATAAAGTTTTATACCATTTGACATCTTTCCAAGGATGTGAAGCTGCTATGACTCATAGGTTTTAAAACTCCATATGCCACAAAATGTAATGCCACCTGACTTGTGCAGAATAACAAACTTTTTTCACACTGTGATATATCTAGATTACATAATTTAGAAGTCATGCCATTCCCAATCATTGGTATGGATGCATACAGACATTTTAAGATTTCTATATTTAACTATAAATTATCAAGAGAAACATACTCTTTAGAATCCCAATATCTTGGCCCCAGAAATATTATCTCCATTCCAAATGTTTTCGCTAAAGAGCTATCATCTTGCTAAAAATAATATGATATTAATTTTCACTGTCTCTCATACCCTGAAAATAATATGACTTCATTTAAAAGAGAGCAAATATGTCAAATTAACAACACTGGGACACATACTCTTGAGGAATAGCAAACCCTGATAGAGAGCATAATAGAAATCAGAAAAAAAAATAGGCCTTGTTATCAATTCTCTCACTGCCCTATTAGAAACAGCAAGGTAGTACTGTGGTTAACAGCTAGACTTGGAATCATGAAGACCCGAATTCAAGTCTGTCCTCAGATCCTCTGAGCTGTGTGGCCTTGGACAAGTCATTTCACCTGTACCTGCCTCAGTTTTCTCATCTGTAAAATGGGGATAATAATATTGTTTACTTCCCAGAGTTGTTGTGAGGATCAAATGAGATATTTGTAAAGCACTTAGCACATGGCTGGAACATAGTAAGCACCATATAAATGTTAGTTGTTATCATCATCATCATCGTTGTCACCATCATCAGTTATAAACCTTGTAGTCTGACTTCTGCAAGCTAGTTTTCATTCCACTAAAGTCATACTTTAATGCATCCTTGTGTCACAGAGGTGACCTATGACAGTAGAATATAAGTTCTAGCAGGTTCTAGGTTAACCCTAACCTAAAATGCACTCTAACCCTAACCGTAAATGGAAAAGCCTTACTCCCCTCCCATTAGGATAGACTAAAGACTTAGACAATACACTTGTGATCTAAGGACTTTCCTAACAAGGTTAAGAAGAGGCCCATCACCAGCTTGGCCAAAGGGTAACCCATTTTTCAGGCAGCAGTCACAAGGCTTAAGTCTCAGATGGTGGAGGAGATACCCTCACCAAAGAAATTATGAGTCCTTCGAGTATTAAAGAGGTAGATTTGCCACTGCATAACTGTTGAAATTAATAACTAAGAAGCACTTATTCTATATTCATTATTAGACAACAATGCAGAATTTCAGTATTCTGAAATTTACAGTTAAAGCAGTTTTAGAAAAGGATTATGATAACCTAAAAACAGGCCTTGGCCCACATTCTACATATGTGAATTTAATTATATAAACTTCCTTTTAATTCTGTTTGCCTGAGGAACCAGGCCGAGGAAGTGGGAGTATACAAAGAAAGAACTGTAGGGATCGAAATGACAATGGCTGTAACACAGCAATCACATCTGGTCCAATCAATTTTTTTTCTCTTTCTTTTTTTTTAAACAAAGACAAGGAAACAGAGGCCCAAGGAGGCTAAGTTACTTGCCTAAGGTCACACACTTGGTGTTTCACAGGAATTTTTCCAAGTCAAAAATAACAAGTACATAATCATAATAAAGGTGACATTTACATATAGTTATAAATGCTTACAGTCTATGTGCCTTAATGCCTTTTATTAAGGAGGCATTGGGGATAGTTGGAGGGCACATAAAACTGTAAGGAGGAAGAGCGCATTCCCTTCTCACACCATTACTGGTTGGCTAAGCTATCAGTCAGTCAACATCAGGTTGAATATTGGTGATTTGGATCAGTTAGAATCATATTGTTCTACTGTCGTGGGTTGGCTTCAGTCAGCAGAAAGAATTCCCAATAATTAACTCTTAGCCCTTTTTCATCCCCACCCCTCCACTGCTTCAATTCAAGAAGGCAGTTCTGTCTAGCAATCTTAAGATAGGAGGTTACTTATACCACTGTCAGAAATTTCCAAACAATGGAGGAAGGATTCTTTGGGTGGTTATTTAGTAATGATTAACATGAAGAGGATGAAAAGGGCAGAGAGAAAGAGAGGGTATGGACTTCCACCTAGGACCTGGGATTCCCAAAATAAGGCAATGCCCTCAAAAGCTTCTGACTATGGCTACTTTTTTCTCTTCTCTAATCTTTTTCACTAGTACTGTTAAGTGACTAAATGACCCTTACTTCCATGTTTTCATGAATCTCTGATCTCATCATTGGTATTTCCTCCCATAGAAGGAGTAACAATTCACTCGTGCTTTCTCATCTTCTATTGCAGTAGCCTTACTTCAGAGTGAAGGTAACACTGGGTTTTTAAAGGCTATGCCAACAGAACACAAACTCTGACAAGTTTTACCAAGCTGTAAAGATTTGAAGTAAGACCTGATGTACAGTCTGATGAGTGCCACCCTAATTTCAGAGAAAATTATCACATAGTTTAACAACTTGTTGTGGTCTATCATTAAGTCACTTATTAAAAGGGTGTGAAGGTAGCACAATGGATAGAGGATTGGCCCTGAAGTCAGCAGGACCTGAGTTCAAATCCAGAGTCAGATACTTGCTAGCTATATGGCCCTGAACAAGTCACTGAACCTCAATTACCTCAAAAAAGGAGAGGGGACTGTAAGCTACATTGGGGAGGGCATACCCATATCAAGGAAATTACAATTCATTTAAGAATTGAAATATGACAATAATTATTTCAGCATACATCTTCTTTACATAGAAAGTAGCAACGTTTATTCTAATCTAAAACTTGAACCATTTGAAGTTCATATGATTAAACTTGAGCAAGTTCTCTTCCAGCTCTCAATCCACAATCCCAGGTTCCTACGAATATTTGTACTACTAATTCCTCAACCTATCACAAGTGCACCAAATATATTCCACTTCTCATTCCCAAAGGTCAGAAGCTGGTCAGCTCTAATGCTATTTATTCCACTATGGGACTACTAAATTACTAGACACAGTTGGAAAATTATCCAAAGCCCTCTCTCTAGCCTTGAGAATTAATACCA
The DNA here is from genome assembly GCF_003287225.1 of Phascolarctos cinereus. NCBI lineage: Eukaryota > Metazoa > Chordata > Mammalia > Diprotodontia > Phascolarctidae > Phascolarctos > Phascolarctos cinereus. Next base: position 120,713,818 of record NW_027556180.1, on the reverse strand, counting down.
ACAATCATGACTCAAACCTGAGGTGAAGAAAATAATTTGGAAAGTTTAGGTTTCCTACTATAGCAAAGCATTCACTAGTAGAATGTAGGCACCCATAAATAATAAATTTAAAAGTCAAAAGCAAACAACTGCAGAAGACAATTTTTTTCTTATTCTTACAGACTCTGGGAAGCTAATATAATCGAGAAGTAATGACTGAACAATTATTCATCCAACCTGTTTCTATGCATAATTTTACATATAAATATATTATATATTTATATTATATATGGACAACTTCTTTAAGAAATGCATGTTAAAAGCCTAATAAGCCAAAATATCAAATTTTTTTATATTAAGCAAGAATACTAACAACTCCTATAAATTTCTACCCATCATCTATGAATAGAAACCTGTCTTCAGAATGATAAGATGGAGAAATCAGGAGATAAAGCCAAGAGAAACTCAAAAGATGATTGATAGATAAGATAGATGATAGATAGGTATGATCATGTACTCTCTACCACAATCTATTTTAGTCCTTAATTCTTACCTGTTCTCTGAAATACGCTCCACAAGTTGCGAGTTAATTGGTTCTTCTGTAGTTGAGGCAAAATTCGTGTTACTGGAAATGTTTAGTTCAAAAAATGGGAGATTATACTATATAGTGTCTGTGAATAGGCAGGAAGCACTAGGAGGAGAAACTGGAGAAAGAGAGCAAACTTTTTCCTCAAGACTTTTCTCTTTGAGTAGGTGGATACAATCCAAGTCTTCTGTTCTGAGATGCCTCTGATATTTCCCTTCTTTGTCATAGCTCAGTCCTTTCACTGGCTGACTCTTAGTTGCTGGTTCTTTCCATCTCTAGTCTATGTTACTGCCTCTCCTCATGCCATATTTCACTGCATAATCATCACAGATTTTATGCCAAATTTTCTTGCAAAGAAGTGGGTTACAACCATTATATGATGTTTTTTTTAATTGTGCCAGTATTACTTAAAAATAATTTATTACTAAAGTGTCTTTGGTGCGAGATTAGGATGCACAGAATACTCTTGAATACACGTTAAAATGGGGAAGGTGCAAGTCTTACCATAACATATGACTTGCTCAGGGCAGCTTGTGCCTACAGCTTTTCATTGAGTCGAGTGACAATACCATACCATTAGTACTATAGCGCTCTAAGAAAATCACCCAAGTCAGCTTTCGGAAATATATTGACAATACACGTACTGAGGCTGGCAGTTCTCAAAGCACATGTATCCATATGCCATTGGTGAATACACTGCTGCTCTCTTTACCTTTTAAGTAGCGTGATGAACAGAATTATACCACGTGATGATTATCCAGTGAAAGGTTGTAAACCAATTTTTGGACTGAAAAAACAGGTTGCAACAATTATGCAGTGGCACCAATTATGCAGTGAAATAAGGTACTTCCAGACCCTTATTATCTCTAATAACGCCTCCTTTTTATACAATTATTGAGGGCATGATCAAACCTCTCATACAATGGCTTTGACTGATGCAAAGTTACAGAGACAATGTTCAGACATTCTGATTGAGAATGTTAAAATTGACTGATTCAATCAAGAAACGCTCTTAACCAACAAAGGTGATTACTGTAAGTGGGGTTTAATAACTGGTGCAATCCCACTATATACATACATATATACGCACACATATATACATATATATGTGTGTATATACATATATACACACACACACATACATATATATGGAGTCTCATATGTAGGAGAAAGTGGAAGACAGCATGCCTATAGTAGGGTATACTATGTTTTTTTTTTTAAAGAAACTTCCTTCTCAAAGAAAACCTACTGTGTTGCTTTCAAAATCATTTTCCACTTGAATATACCACATTTTTCTTTTCACTTATAATTTCTGACTTCAACAGAAGGTTTGGTATTTTTAAAAATCTGTAAAAATGTAATAGAAGATCAGTTGCAAATTTTGAAGAAATGATAAAAAAAAAAGAAAAGAAACTTCATATTCAGGTTTTGGTTACTAAGACCCTGATTTGTCTTCCTTTTTAAGTCTGATCACTTAGAACACCTTTAAGACATTGATGCTAACAAATAAAATTGAGAAACTTCTAAATTTCCTCAACTTTTCCATTACCATCAACAGCTTTTAATCTTGGAATTATAAGCATCTCTTTCACTTCACTCTCTGTTACATCACCAATCCTACCAATTTTCCTATGCAACATTTCTTAAGAGTTTTTTTCTATTCCAATAGCTACAATTCTGTTCAGAACCTAAAATGGGTGTGGGGGTGAGGGGAAACCAACATCTAACTGAACTACTTTCAGCCTCTTTCCTATCCAAACCATGATACATACATTACATACACTTAGAAGTAGAGTATTTAAAGGGCTCTTTAAGAGTGTTACTCCCCTACATACAAGGCTGCAGAGACTACCAGCTTTATCCCATGCTTCATAAAATAGAATCAAGTCACACTTCATGTTCAAACTATCCATACACCCTGTTTCTACCACTCCATGCCATGCACTTTAACCAAGCTAGCCTGTTATGTGACTTTCTTATGACCACTCCCCAAGACATCACACATGTCATTCCTTCAGACTGGGATGCCCTGTCATTTCTGTCTTTCCTCCAGCATCCCAACTCTTTCATAACATTAACCTAAAATTACTCCAGTATCACTACAGCACTTTTATACATACCTCACATAAGCAATACACACACACACACACACACACACACACACACACATATATATATGTATATGTATATATATGGCACTAAGCCTTTTGGGACACATTGTATGTGTGTATATACACATATATACACACATACAATGTGTCCCAAAAGGCTTAGTGACATTTTAAGCTTTAAGAACTTAAATACTTAATCTTAAATACTGATGCTTCTTATTAAAATTCTAGCAAATTTTCAATTTGTAGTCTTAGCCTTAATATAATCCAAAAAATGAAATTTTGATGCATTCACGAAAATTTTGACATGACCCCATAAGAAAAAGTCTAATAGAAAGAGATCAGATGACAAAGATGGCCAAGCAAGGAGAGTCAAGCACTCTGGCAATCCGATGGTCTGAGCAAGAGTCATCCAGAAACTTTTGTACATGTTTTATTTAAATTAAAATGTATTATTAAAAATTTACAAAACTAAACAAATATAAAGGGAATTTAAATATTTAAATTTTCAAATTATATTTTTGTAAGTTTGTAACACTTATATTCCCGCACTAAAGTTTTTGGAATAATTGGTATAAATATGTGTAGGTGATATTTCTGGAACGACTGTGGGGATATATAAATCATACATTCTGTGCCATTATCTGTTTGTATAAGCTATTCACTTGGTACTTTTTATGTGTATTTTCTTTATGTGTCCCATTAAAAGAACCTTATCTAGTATTTCACTATCTCCTCTACCAGAATAGGTGCTAGAAGTATTAAGTCAACCAAATTGAAGTCAAAATGATCTTAGATTCTAGTAAACTGATATATAAATTTTTGGCAATCATTTATGCTTTACAACATTCTTTGGGTTTGATATCCACTAGTTCATCCCATAGAAGCAATGAACAGAAGTTAAGTCATTAAGAGTCAAATTTTTATCTTAACTAAGACTAAAGCTTCCATCAGTTTAGTGTCTTGTTTAAAAAAAGTAAACTGAAGTTAAAGTTCCTTTAACATTACTCAAGTAAAAGTAAAAACACAAATAGTTCATTTGTTTACAAAGGATTAAGGGAGGGGAAGACACAGAAACCTCACACAAAAGTTGAAAGTTTGTACTTAATGCCAAAGATTTTTAAGTGTTGACTGAAAAACTCAACATGCCTCATTGTGCTCTGGTATGCAGAGGGCTAAAATCAGCAAATGCCTTCACGTTTGTTGCTACCCTTACATGTTGACCTGGCTCCTCAAAATGTTTATACCAGGGGAGTTACAGTACTGACAAGTCTCTATTGAGTTTGTTATTTAACATTTCTTGAGCACCAACTAGTTAGACTGTGTATAGGGCCGGTAAGCACAAAAACAAGCACACATCTTGAGTCTACAGAACAAAATTCTGCAAACAGCACAGAAGTAATTTCTTGTATTTAATAAGATTCCTCCAAAGCAAATCCTAATATGGGGGCAGCTAAGTGGTGCAGAGCACCAGCCCTGGAGTAAGGAGGACCTGAGTTCAAATCCAGCCTTAGACACTTACTAACTAGCTTGTGTGACCCTGGGCAAGTCATTTAACCCCCATTGCCTCCAAAATAAAATAAAATCAAAAGTAAATCCTAATATGAAAAAAAGCGAATAATATTAACCAGGCAAATCACAATTTCCCTGGGCATCAATTACTCATGTGATGTGACAGGTGCAAATCAAAAACATCCTTTCTAGAGTTAAATATTATTATTCTCATCCCATCTAATAACTTGATTACATTATGGGGAATAATATATTCCAAAGAAGTGGCAAAAGGATGATTGTGGAATTTATCACCTTCTAAGCCCATGTGTCACAAACAATTCTTTCCTCTCAAAACAAAAAAATCTTTGAATTTACAATTGCTTATTGGCAGTAGGGCCATAGAAAAGTAGAAAATCAAAGCTATCCAAGAAAAGCTTCTCTCTTAAACATTTCTAAGTCCCTTCTAATTTGTAATGCTCTCTGTTCTTATCTAAGTAGCCATAGAACAGAAGGAAATGATCAGGCTTAAGGTCATCAAAACTATCCATCTCAAAACACACACACACACACACACACACACACACACACACACACACACACAGAGGCATTTAATACAACTCAACAAACACTTATTAAGTACCTAAGCCCAAAGCACTGCAGACTAGGTGTTGAAAAGGTACCAAGATGAATAATAATACTAAGTCTGTGTCCTCAATGAGCTTGCAATCTAGTAAAGCTAGATGATGAACACATACAACTCCAACATACAATAGAATGTAGTAAGTGCATATGAAAGGCACCAAGTTCAATGAGAATTCAGAGAACAACAATATCACTTCTAGCTGGATTGAATGGGGAGAGTCAAGGCAAGGCTTCATGGAAGAAGCAGCATTTGACTTAACCCAAAAGTATTCACAGGGTAGCCTTACCTATGTAACCCAATAAGAAGAATGGGAACAAAATGTATGAGAGAATTCAGAGAAAATACATTTTTTGAGAAAGTGCATTTTTAAAAATACTTGGATAATTCAAATGTTTACCTCAACTTTAATCACTTTAAAAGCCCCTTCCCAAAGGGTCCCTATTTTATAAGCCATTTATTTTTTTTAAAAAAGATTCCAAATAAATGTCACATAATCTACAGCAGATATCCTTTACCTCTTTCTCTCTTCCAAATCATGACAAAATATATTCTGTTTCAAGAATCATTTATTTGACTATTCAGTTTCAGCAGCAGTCAATAAAGTTGGGAAGTGGTGAGGACAAAAATAAGCCAAGAAGGTAGCAGATACCAGCCTTGTTAAAAAGCATCTCCTATGTAAAGAAGAGTTAAAACAATTCCTTACATGTTTTCTGAGACTTTTGCAGGCTGAGAAGCAGTGTTCAGGACATAAATTGAATGATGAGAGGCACTGTCACGGAATTTTACTGATAATTTTGAGGGTATAGATGAATTTTTAAGATATATTAGTGGTGATGGTTGGGTTAAGCATATAGATTCTTGCTTTTGATATATTTCTTTAATTGGTATGTAGTATTCCTTTTTTTGTAATTTTTTAAAAATTTATTTTGAACTTAAATACAAAATGAGAAAGAAAAAAAACATTCCATGTACACAGTAGAACATAAGAGAGGATTTAATATAAAACAATAAATTTCCATTTCAAGAAACCCTATATAATAAATACTACCCATTGAGCTGCCCAGCTTTTCTTTACTTCCTTGTAGGTTTCCTTTTGTTCTCTGCTGTGCACTTTTTACTTTATATTTCCCCTCCCTATCCATGCCTGCCCTTAAAGAAGGCTACAATTAAGTGCAGATATATATGCATACATATAGATACCCATTAACATATACACATATGCACATATATACTCATACACATATATGTAAGGCCACACATTATATTTATTTCCACTTGTCATCTGTTTTTCTGAAAGTGGATAGCATCTTCCTTCATAAGTCCAAGTCTTGCATGTTTTTCTAAACCAATCAGTTCATCATTTCCTACATCTCAGCAATATTCCAACCCAATCACATCCTATCTAAGAAACTCTATGAAAGTTTTTTTTTGCCAATTTTCTACATTCCTTCTATTCTTGGCTTCATAGATTTTATTTATACCAGAAAATTTTAATTTAAAATATTCAAAATTACCCATCTTACACTTCAAATATATAGTATTCTTTAAGAATTTTACATTTAGCGATTTTTTAAAAATACACCAAAAGGATAAGCATGTGCATCACATATGTATGTATGCTTATAAGTAAATATTTACCACAGCATTGAAAGTAGCAAGTACGAGATTGAAAAGCTCTGTGATCCTCCCCACTAAAATTCTTAAGCCTCCGATAATAGAATAAGGAGCTGGGACTTCAAATAACAATTATTACAAACTGCCTACCACCTAAATTTTTTATTTTATTATATATCATCTAGTTCCTATTCTTAAAAAGCTAAAAGTACTTGTCCAACATTAATTTGCATTAAACAAACATTTAATGATAATATTATCTATCCCAGTCACATATATAGAGATGTGTTTCCTGAGGGGTGGGCAACTTATGACCCAGAGATTGTATTCCCTAGATAAAAACTTTCCCATATGCTCCTTTCATTTTCTCACTATCCCTCTATTCGACTCCTTTTTCCACTTCCTCCCTTACTTTACATTGTTAATACATTGTTAACAAACTGATTCTCTTCTAGTAGCATTCACAGACATTGCTTGGTTCAGGCAGGGAAAAAACATCATTCTTGTGTGTCATTCTTATAACTATCACTATAAGTAAAAGTTTGACGTTTAGCATGGGCACTATAATACAATAGCAAGTTTCAGCTATAATTAAAATTTTTTCCTTTTCAGCTGGATGTCATTAACTAGAATTCCTGAGAATGACAGTTGTACAGAACAAAATGAGATACACATAGAGTTACTTTATGAGCCAAGAGCCCTAAATACATAGGCCCAATAGGGCAACTTGGTTTTGTTAAATATTTAAAACAAAACCAATATAATTAGCTTCTTTTGTAAACCTTAGCATTTTGGTTTGTGCATTTAAAACATTATTCCGAGAAGCAGTCCATCAGCATCACCAGATTGCCAAAGGGCTCCATCACATACACACACACACACACACACACACACACACACACACACACACACACACACGAAGAACCCATAAAAATAGCAACTACTCGGCACTTACTTTTCACTTTTTCACTAATATATCCTATCTATTGTTTTGGGAGGACTTTCTCCAACCAAACTTCTTTCTTTTTTTTGTCATATAAAGTTTTAGGAACCTAAAGAGATGAAATTACTTTAAATTGAGAATACTAATTTTTTCCTTCCGTATTAAGTTCTAAATGAAAACATCAACCCTTATATAGCAGTAAATACAGAAAAACAGCAAGGTGAAAAGATGAAGCAATCAAGTTTTTATTTGGTTCCTTCCTACTCGTAGCGTTTGGGAATTGAAAAAGTAAAAAAAAACTTGATTCTTACTCTCAGGAGGCTTACTGTTCTTATTCACAAAATGGGAAAAAATTCCACCAACCCTGCCTACTTTGGCAGCGTTGTTGTTTGGATAAAAGATCTGACAATCGTAGAATCCAAAGTCAACAGATCCTTAGGTTACATGCAGCCCTACTCCTACCTAATGAATGGGTCCCCCCTCTCTGACTTCAATAAATCCACTTTAAATATTATAAAAGGTTTTACAAATGCAGGATCTTCTTCTATTACAGTGAAGAAACCAGAAGTACAAAGAGATTCATAACTAAAACATAACTGTCCACAAAGTATGAAGTACAGATTCGAATCCAGGTCTTTCCAGCTCCCCTCCTCAATCCCTCTCAGCCTAAGAAATCTGAAATTTTCTACCTTATGAAAGTATGTAGGTCAACATTAGATTAGGGAAATGATCTTTTCCTCATTTGTGAGACAGAGCACACCCTGAAACCATCATCAATAAGCTCAAAAATGTAGCTTCAAAAACTTGGGCTTTAATTGCTAGTTTACTGGGACCATCCATTATCTTAGGTCAGCGATCAAAAATAATATCTTCCAAGATGCAGGTGTTTTTGTTGTTGTTGTTGTTGTTTTCTTCATTCTCAAAGGGGATCATGGCACAAGGAAGGTGATGCCAGGACTTGTAAGTGAATTACAATGTCACCAGCCTTGCTTTCTCCTCCAGAAAACTTTTGACATTATGGGATGGTAGATTCTCCTATATCACTTGAGATTTCTCTCCACCCAGAAAGAATGTTTCCCTAAAGGAAACATAGAGGCATAGTGGATTAAGAAATGAACTTGTAGTCAAAAAAGTCACATCCAACTCTTTGTGACCTTATTTGGGGTTTTCTTGACAAAAATACTGGAGTGGTTTGCCATTTCCTTCTCCAGTTCATTTTACAGAGGAGCAAATTGATGCAAATAGGGTTAAGTGATTGGTCCAGGGTCACACGGCAAGTAAGTGTCTGAGCCAGATCTGAACTCAGGAAGATGAGCCTTCTTGATTGTAGGCCTGGAGCTCTACTTGGCAGTCAAGAAGAGCAGGTTCAAACTCCACCTCAGGCACTTACACTTACCAGACATATTTTCCTCAGTTTTATCATCTGTAAAATGTGGGGAGCAGATTCAATAGCTTCTAGGTCTCTTCCAGCTCTGAATATATGATTCAAAATTATAAAACAGGCTACCTACTGTCAATTAAACTTTTGTACTCACCCCACTAACCTGTGTAAGTAAGCACAAGCTGAAATAGTTTCCCATTTGAATCACAGATTTAGAGCTGAAGGACCTTCAGAAATCACCTAACCCAAATTAGGTCTTGATAGGCATGGTAACCTGTGACTTTAAGGTTACTAGAGGCAGGGTAAGGATTTGGTCTCTGACTCCATATCCAGAGCTTTGTTTTACTATATTACCTTGACTTGTGATTCAAATGTCTTTTTTTTTCTTTTTAGGACTTCATCCACAGATACAAGATTACATAATACGCATCCTGCCCTGGCTTACCCCTGTCAAGCTTGCAATCTTATCTCCTGTTCTCTCCTTTATCCCTTTTTCCAATTCTTTTGGCCCTTACAAGGGAACTGGCTTGAAAAATCTCACAAACGAATTCACAGTAGAATGTTAATTGATAATACTGACATAATGATATCACTCCCAAAAACAGCGCATTTTAATGGGGCTCTTCAAAGAATTAACACCAGTGAGTGTTTCATGTAGGACCGGCCCTATGTACTGCCTAGCTGGAGCTGAGGCATCTAGACAGAAGGTATTTTAGGACAACTGGAAGTACAAATGCTTACAGAAAGGTAGGGTTGACCTGGTGTTTATTTACATGGTAATGATTATCATATTTTAAAAGCTTATATATTAATATCAAGGTTTATGATTACCAAGCACCTCATATAATCTCATCTGATCCTCAAAATGACTGTGAAACCAATCCAATCCAACAAGCATTTTAATACCTCTTTTGTGAAGGAAGTAGGTGAAAGTATTCTTTCTCCCATTTTATAAATGAGTAACCTGAAGCTTAGAGAAATTCACCATTTTCTACATGGAAATCTGCAAGTAGCATTATAGGCTTTGCTGCCTCCTCAAACACCATATACTTAATCTCAGGGTAATCCTTAGCCCTGATCACTGTACTGTTTTAATAATGATGCCCTCGGGGTCTAGTGAGATGTTGGGGTCATTCTCAAAGGCCTCAGGGGGTCTTTATTACTGGGGATTCCCTACCTTTTCATCCTCTTATCACTTCTCAAGTCTTTCTGCTATTGATAGCAACCTCTTCTCCCAGAGTTCTTCATTCCATATCATGTTTAGTGCTGTGCTCCACTGGGCCCTTGGGGGCACCATTCTACATAAATGTAGAATGTGATATTCATTAATAGATAACACATATACATGAATAATACTATGCTAATTCGTATATGCATATATATGTATAATAGTATATTAATGTGCAAAACACACATGTATAATACTATGCTAATTTGTATTTGTACATATATATACATATATAATGGTATATTACTTTGAAAGTATACATATATATATATATATAGTACACTAGTTTATATATAATTATTGTTTGGTCGTGTTCAATTCCTCATGACCCCATGGACCATAGCACGCCAGACCCTTCTGTCCTCCACTGCATGCATATGTATATAACTATACTAATTTCTATATATGTGTACACACATATATATATATGTGAATAATACTGTACTAATTAGTATATGTATTTAGATATAGATATACATATAATATTATATATACTATACATAATACTATACTAATGTATGTACAGATGTATAATACTATACTAATTTTCACTTACAATAAAATCAACTGTAATTTTTAAAAAAGATTTATTGATGCCTTTTGTTTCTACTTCACAGTCCATTTTGAATTATTTCTTCTTTATTCCCCCTTCCCTCATTCTGCCAACCCTAGTGACCTTCCTTGTGACAAAGAAAAATTCTAAAGGAAAACCAATGAGCATGACAGAATATATCTAATGGTGTAAGCAACATTCTGTACCATAGTACCTCACCACCTTGAGACACAGAAAGAGGTGAACTTCCTCCTTTGTTCTTTAGAGCCAGGTTTGGTCATTATGGTTACACTAATGTTCAGCTTCATTTTAATGTTCTTTTTGTTTATTTTTTTCCTTTTTAATATTTATATAAAATATATTATATTATTCTGTTTACATTTTTTTAAAGATTATTTACTTTGCTTCAGTCTCTCCATGATTCTCTGAATTCCTCATATTTTTCAATCTCAATAATGTTACATTACATTTATAAACCAAAATTTTTTTCACCATCTCCCAATCCATTGGTATGACTCAGTTTCCAGTTTTTTTGATATGCAAAAAGTGCTCCAATGTACATGAGAATTTCCCTTTTTTTGTCTTTGGCCTCTTTGGAGATTATATGACCAGCAGTGAGATATGTACGTAAAAGGGCATTTAAAAGAGTTTGTTTAGTGACTTTTCTTGTATAATTCTAAATTGTTTTAGAGAATAGTTGGACCAGTTCACAGCTCCAGCTCTGCCTACGGTGTATTAATGTGCCTTTCCAACATTTTTAATATGTGTTTTTGTCATCTTTACCAGTTTGTTCAGCGTTGTTTTGATTTGCCTTTCTTTTGTTGGTTATTTGGAACAGTCTTTGACACTGTTATTGAGAGCTGGCAATCCTTCTTTGGAAAATTATTTATCTCAAAGGGCAAAGGTTTGTCATAGAGATTCATGATTTCATAAGCCATCCTCCTTTTCTGGGTTTTTTGCATAAGGAAATGTTCATGTTAATTGGTGTTTTGTTGAGATAGAACAGTAGAAAATAAATATTATTTTAAAATTGGAAACTTGTTCATCTCCTTTGATCTGTCTGTGTTCTTAAGCCATTAATGTGTGTTGGATTCTTAAAGCCTTTCGCAGAGCATTTAATAGAGTAGCCTACCTAGAGTAGACATACAAATGCTTATTAGAGGCAAATCCTTTGATGTTTTGGAGTTCTTTAGCCACATGGAGGAGACCATAAAAAATCTACCTATTGTCTGCATTATCACTACAATTCTTATTATCTGGGCAGTACACCAATGTTTCATTTAAGACATATTTCTGTACTTGATTCAACTTAGCCCACCATTTTGCTTCTTCTAAGTATATATTGCTCATACTTCAGATTAATTAGACTTTTAAAAAATACTGTGTAGTTGTCAGGGGCATTAACAATTGTTTCAGTTTTGATGTCATTTTATTAATTCACCAGGAGACTCATCAATTTTGCTATGAAAGATTCATATAAATGGACCACGTTAATTCATGACATTCAGCTCTGTTGGAGTTAGTGATGTAATAGCATGTAGAGGTGAGGAGCCTGTGGCCTCAAGGCCACAAGTGGCCCTCTAAGTCCTCAAGTGGCCATTTGTTAGAATCCAAATAAATTTGTTCTATGAAGTTTAGATTCAGTCAAAGGGCTGCACTTGAGGTCCTAGAGGGCCACATGTGGCCTTGAGGCCACAGGTTCTCTACCCTGGATAGAGTACAGGCCTAAATCTGATCTATTTAAAAGAACCTCCCCCAAGATGATGAGATTTAACTGTAAATCAAAGGTTCTTAAACTAGAGTCCACAGATGGATGATATGGACATGGGAAATTACGCCCTTGTTTTTACTAACTTCTACCTAAAATTTAGAATTTCCTTCAATTATGAATGTAGGCAATCAATCATTATTTTTAGAAGGTTTTGCCAGATTGCCAAAGGGGTTTAAGACTGAAAACAGATAAGAACCCCTGTTTTTAAATGAAAAATGAAAAGAATAGGACATAGTGATGTTGGAAAATAATAATAAGGCTCTTAGAAAGTATGTTTGGCAAAGGAAATTTAATTTTACCTAAATACCACAGATTCTAATATGGAAATTTGAGAATGTGTATTGTCTCATTTATATATACACACAGATAGCAGTAATCACCCGCTTTCCAGAAGGGAGACTTCTAGCAATTTCAGCCTTCTGATACACAAACAAAGAAGCAACCTTAAAAAGCTTCTATTCAACAAATAGCTGTCACAGATCTGTGCTTGTACTTTGCTCTTCAGGAAATTAGGTAAATAACATGTAAAGCTAAAAAAGGAAATAGAGGTCACCTAGTCCAGTGTTTCTTAGTTTTTTTCTTATTGCTACTTTATGAATCCCTTTCACAGACCAAGGGAAGGCTTCCCCTATCATCTCTATGATAAAATACAAATTTCTTAGCTTCCACTCAAAGCCCACTCACAATCTGGCTCCAACTCACCTTTCCAGCTGTATTTCACAACCCTCCCCCCCTTCATGTTCCCTTTGTTCCTACCAAACTGAATTATTAGGTCTTGTCTTATACTTTCCTGCATCTGAGCAGGTCTGAATATAATCTCTCATCTTCATCTCTTCCTACTCAAATATTCTCTTCCTTTAAGGCTCAGTTTAAATTCCACCTTCTCCAAGATACCTACCCCAGTCCCTCTACCCCCAGAAAAAAGTGATCTCCAATTTTCCTTGATTATGCTTTCTAGACCTCTTGCTTGAGCCCTCATACTCTAATCTGTCTTGCACTTACTTACAAACATGTGATAACTCCAAAAAATATAATAAATTACTTGAGAACAAAGATATTCTTTTTTTATCTTGATATTTCCTAGTACCTCATACTATGTCCTAAACATTGGTTGGTTTTCAGTTGTGTCCAATTCTCTGTGACCCCATTTGGGGTTTTCTTGGCAAAGATACTGGAGTGGTTTGCCCCTTCCTTCTCCAGCTCATATTACAGATGAGGAAGCTAAGGGATCTTATCCAGGGTCACACAGCTTATAAGTGTCTGAAGCTAGATTTGAACTCAGGTCTTCCTGACTCCAAACCTAGCACTCTATCCATCCTAAGCATAGTAGGAGTTCAATTAATATTCGCTGAATCGCATAGTTATCTGATCAATCTTCAGCAAGACTGAAATCTTATTGCAGGAACAGTATAAGGAAAAAAGAGTCTTTGCATGACTCAAAATAAAGTTAGCAAACTCTGTAAAACATTTTGCCCTGACTTGCAGCTTTGAACAGAGGAAGCATAATGGAATATTTCTATGATTCAGTCTTTCATTCATTCAACAAACATTTATTATTTACCTATTATGTGTAATATTCTGGGCTGGATAAGACATATCCTCCGCCCCTACCCCCTAAGAAGCCTCCAATGTTGTAGGAGAAGATGAAACTCATAGACTGATAAAATCATACTACTTGAAAGGGGGTTATTATATCATTGATCTAGGGAGTTGGAAGGAACCTTAAAGACCATTTAGTCTGATGATGTTCATTAAAAAACAGTGATTAACCAACTCTAAGAGTTTCTGTGATTAAGTCACTGCCAGGGTTTCTTCCTCTTGAGTCAATCACTTTGTGAATTTGGTGTCAGAGGACTGGAGTTCAAGTCTCGAGTGTGCCATTAACTAGTTGTACAATATCAGCCAATCAACCAGAAGGCTGGTAAGTTTCCTTATCTCAAGATTAAGGGGATGGAAAAAAAGATCTCTAAATTCCCTTCTGTTGCTAACCTTCTATGTATGAGCCTATGAGTCTATGATCCCCAGCCCTTTTCGGGAACGAGAGAAGAGTTTCATCTTGCTGGAATTAGACCCTAGCTATTTATCGTAACACTTGATGCCTCTAGGCTTAGCAGCTGTTGCAAGCCGTCTTGTGGCACCCTGAGAGCAGAACTGTGCCTATCTGAATTTTTTTCTTTTTAAAGAGCATAAAGGGCAGGTATCCAGACTATCCCTCTTTCTCTATTTATAACCTATATTTTACAATGGGGCTTTCTTTAGTTTCTTAAGCTCTGGGCCTCTGTGTCATTTTTCCCCTAACTGATATAATAATAATAGCTAACATTTATATAGTACTTTTTGCAAAGCACTTAACTATATACCTTAACATATAATCACTGCAACAATCCTGTGAAGTAGGTGCTAATAGTTACTTCAGTTTACAGATAAGAAAACTGAGGCTCCAAGGCTAAGGGTCACAGAGCTAGCTACTACTTGTCTAAGAACATTGTCTGAACCAGGGTCATCTCAACTCTAGGTTTCATGTTCTATCCATTCCTCCACATTGACCCTCAAAAGTAAAAAATATCCAGCTTCCAACTTTCTCAACAGAAGCACTTACCTCTTAGGACAGCACTTGAGCAAACTGATAGTGGGGATTTTTATTTGTTTGTTGACATAGATGGATTGGACAAAGTTAAGTAATACAGAGAGCTGGCTTTAGAGCCAGGGAGACCTGAATTAAAATCCCAAGTCTGACTAGCATTTTGGCTCCATTACCCTGGATAAATCATTTAATCTGTCTGTGCTATGACTATAATATAAATTGCAGAGAATATAATCTTAATGATAGAAGTAGTTCCTTACCAGAAGTTTCCTATACCAATAAAATCGCATCCTGTTCCCCCTCAAAAAAAGAACATTATAACTGGTAGAAAGTGTTCTAAACATCATCACGCTTAATGTTATTATTTTTAAAAAAATATTTCACAGAAAAGATGCTGAAAATCAGAACAGGCAAAGTTTAATTATGAAAGCATAAAACTAGGTAGTTAGGATAAATCATATTTTGTGATCTAAAAATCTATAAAAGACATGTATTATCACAGCAAAGCATTCATAAGCATTTGTATGACAGTTACAAAACCCCAGGAGCATTTCTGTGAATATACATTTATACACATGTGTGTATATAGAGAGATATAGATATATGAATAAAAATAGTGCCTTGTAGGAATATATGTGTGTGTATAGATACATATATATATAAATATGATGAAAATAGTAGGTGAACTTTCAGTGAATATATTTATATATATGATTGAATATAGTAGGTTTTATACATATCTATATAGATATACATATCCATATATATATATATCTACATATGTGATAAGAAATGTATTATTTATAGATATATAAATATGTATACATCTATATCTCCATATAGATATGTATAAAACCAAAGTACTGCTACTGTTTTCATTCAGCCATCCAGTGTAAAATCAAATTTTTTAAGTAATGCCAATATCCATTTGTGAAGTTAGACAAGGCATGAATTGTAAAAAATCATTTTTGTATTAGGGTGGTTTTATAATAAGGTCTTTTCCTTGCTAACACTGCAGAAGGCAATCTCACATAACTAAGACCTAAAACCAATTCATCTGTGGAACATTTTTCTGTTTGTTTAGGGTGCAGCTGGCCTTGTTGTACAAACCCCACACATGACTGTTTCAATCACAATACATGACTCAAAATTAAGTCAGCAAACTCTACAAAACATTTTAAGTTTACTTTCAGCCTCAAATAGAACAAGCCCAAGAGGAATATGTCAATGATTCATTCTTTTGTTCATTCAAAAACCATTTCAAGCACCTTGTATGTCCCACCCTCTACCCCCTGACAAGTTTCCAATCTAGGAAAAGAAGAAACTCAAGTACACTAATAAAAATGTTAATTGAAACAGTCATAGAATCGTATAGCTAGAGCTAGGAAGCACCTCAAAGGCCATCTTGCCCAACCCCCTTATTTCACAGATGAAGGGGACCTGGGAAAGTTAAGTGCCTTTCCAAAAGTGACACAGGCAATGTCAGAGGTAGGACTTGATCCAAGGCTTTCGACCCCAGAGTCAGCCTTCTTTCCTCTGTAGCACAGTAGGTACACAAGAGGATAAAGCAACATAAAAACAAGATCAGAAATAAATCAGCTCTAGTTATATACTTAATCCAATACATTTGATTGACAATCTACATGGCCCCAGTCGCACTTTTCATGGCATCTCAGTAGCAGAAGGGACTCTACACAAACACTATATGTATATGCTGTTTTTGCTGTTAATGTAGCTTAGGAAACAAAACAAAACAAACAAATAAAAATACTAAGAAACACATACCCTTGTCCCCGCTAGCTTTCAAGAATCATTGTGACAAAAGATTTTGCCTGTTACTTTTGTTTCTAACCATAAGTTTAGTGCTCAGCATATAGTTGCTACTACTGACCTTTTATTTTATTTTCTTATTTTTAATTTATTTTATTTTATTTTCTCATTTTTAATTTATGGACTAAAACATGCATTTCTATAATATAATAAAAAGATAATTATGCATGAAACTGCAAATCTATTATATACAACTTACTATTCCTTTTAAAAATATAATAAAGTCATCATGCAAATATTTTTCCCTTTTTTTCCCTCCTCCTCCTGCCCCGCCTAGAAATAGCTGCTATTAGACACAAATAGGTATATATGTGTAAAATTATTCTATACACTTCTATTTATCGGACCTTTTTCTGGATGTAGTCATCTGACTTTAAAAATTAAATTTGAAGAGACAGTATGGCCTACAGGATATAGAGCTGGCCTCAAAGCCAGAAAAACCTGGGTTCACATCCTATCTCTGACATCTATTGGATGAATGAGCCAGAGCAAGCCACTTAACATCTCAGTTAACCAGGAAAATTTCTAAGTTTTAAAAAAAATTGCCCATTTGCACTAGCTAAGAAAGTGATTCACCGGAGATACCTTCACTGATAAAATCACAACTTAGGTCAAAAATTATTTTTAATTTGAATATGTGCAGGTGAGACAAATCACTGTGCTTCCCTGCACCACCACACCTCCTTACCACTATACTAATTATGAGTATGAAATCTATACCTAGACTAGTAGCAGTGATCAATTTCAGCTACCAACCTCAGTCTCTATAACTATTCTTTTAATGATTGAGTAAAGCAATTTGCATTCAAACCCTTGACCAAGTTTAATTTGTATTAGTGGAGGGAAGGGAAACAAAAAATAAAAGACTGTATCTATTTGTTCATTAAAAAATATCAAGATCTAGTGTATTTGGAGTAAGAAGCCCTTGGAAAAGCCCTGGCTAAGCCTTATGATTCAGGCAAATGGCAGCACTAATTGGGCATCAATTTCCTCATCTCTAACATGGGGAAAACAATCTTTTTACTACCTAAACCATGAAGCCCTACAAAAATATGAGCTGTTATTCTTTATTCAAGGATCAGTATATTTTAGATATTCTGTGGTCTAACAATAACTCTACTCCAGTGAGAGGAGAGATCATCAGCAGAGAATTCAGAGGTCTCACTCCTCGCCTACTCTACCACTTAAACAAATATGGATCCAATTGCATACACATAAGGAAACATTTTCCTCTTTTAAGATTTCAGATGTGAGATTAGAGTAAAGCTGCCTATATCCTGCATTGATAGACACCTATGCTCTATTTTTAGAACCCAGCATCTTGTTATAATTAAAATTTGGTAACAGATAAAGCAAAATGATTTCTCATCAATATACTTCCTTTCAAGTACACTAAGAAGAAGGAATTTGTTAGTGAAGTATCTGCCAACTTGTTTACACAAATACACTGACTCTTCTCATGATTACTCCCAGATCTTGGTAAACTAAAAATAAAATAAAATGACAAACCAGAAAGTTGGTGTTTTTTTTTCTGCTAATCACCTCATCTAAAATAACATCAAGCACTGTATTCATTTGACTGACATCAATATATTAATAGTGTAATGAGACAATTCAACATTTATTTGTTCTTCTAAGATATACTTTAGATTTATTTAGTGCCTTAACTCCAAATAGCACAAAAAGCATGTAAATAAAACTTTGTTAAACCAATAATGGCTAACTGAAAGCAGCTGTTTTTCCCCAACTGACTAGATGGTCTTCTTTAAATTAAAAAATATATATATAATTAAATCAGATCATCTGAAACCGGTTAATTCCATTTTGAATTAATGAAGTTGTATAGCAATCATTTGACATTCAGAGAAAATGCTGATGAGTTTTAAATTCATAAGGCAGACATAATTAGACTCCCACATAAAGACAGTTCCCTTAAATGACAAGATGTCCAGCAACACTCTCAAATCTTCTCTTAGTGTTCTGTTAACATTCAGGGTCCATGTGCAAAACATTACATTAGGTTCTTTGGGGGAGATACAAACAAATAGGAATACAATATCCATCTCCTGGTGTAATCCAACCTAGAAGACTGACATGCAAAGTTTCATAAAAGCACATTAAATTAATCAACAGAAATTGCCCATGTCCTTCAGTCTCAAATAGCCAGCAAGTCAGCATGGGAAAATATGAGACACATGTTGTCAGTTGACAAGCATTTATTAAGTCCTTACTATATGTCAGGCACTGTGCTAAGCACTGGGGATACAAACAAAGTAGGAAAAAACAAGCAGATCTCTCTGAGCAAGGATACAACATGCAAACAGCTATGTACAAACCAAGTGTACACAGGAAAAAATAAGATCTTCACTAGGAAGAAGACATTAGCATGAAGGGGGTCTAGGGATAGAATTTTATGCTTTGACGTATTCTCCACCCTTATGATTCTGAACAAAAACATCACTTCTTGAATCACAGACATGACTAAAAAACAACTAAAGAAATTATTTTATTTTCTCTGTGGAACATTTGTGGTTGAAATATTATATAGAGAGATTTACTCTCATAACTTCTAAATAGGCCTTTCTGTCATCTACAGTTGCTACTTTTTGCCTACTAAAACAAAACCCAAAATTCCTCTTGAACACAGATATGGTCCACATTTCCATCCAGATTCCTTGGGCCATAATCTGAACTACAGTCTATATAGATGAGAAGATTCAGGAGATACTTTCTGCAATATGAATAGCAACCCAGATAGGGTTCTGAATACGGAACACTGGATTCTGCCTACCCTGAAAGTGATTACCGTTTCCCAGAAAGCCTTTCGTCCCCCACCCCTACCTACTAATGTGTTCCTGCATCAATAGATATACATCTACTCTGTATATATTTTGTACTTTCCCGATTATCTCTATCTTTTTTCCTCCATTAGAATCTATGTTCCTTGAGGGTAGGTACTAGCTGTTGTTTGGGGGATTTTTTTTGTGTGGGGGGGGGTGTTTTTGTTATTTGCCTTTCTTTGTATCTCCACCACTTAACACAGTGCCTGGCACACAGGAAATACTTGGCAAATACTTCCTGATAGACTCTTCATAAATAATTATACAAAAGCAATCTTTCTGCATATGTAAACACAGAAAGAAAAGTCCTAGAGAAATAATGTGGATAGAAAATGGGCCTGGAATCAGGAAGACCCTAGTTCAAATCCGACCTCAGATATTTACTAACCCTGTGATCTTGTGCAAGTCACTTAACCTCTATTTTCCTCAGTTTCCTCATCTGTAAAATGGGAGTACTAATAGCACTATACCACAGGGTTGTTGGGGGGATCAAATGGGATGAAATTTGTAAAGTGCTTAGCACAGTTCCTAGAACATAGTAAGCACTATATAAATCTTAATAGTAATAATAATAATAATTGCTGACATTTACTAACATCTTCTCATTTAAGCCACACAACAATCCCACGAGGTACTATTATTCTCATTTTATACATGAGAAAACTATATATGAGGAATTATATATTTTATATATGGGAAAATTGAGGCTCAGAGAGTAGTTAAGCAAATCGCCCGTGGTCTCATGCCTAGAAGTTGTTGGAGGTACAGTTCAAAGGCAGGTCTTCCAGACTCCAAGGTCAGCGACTCTATCTACCACCCTACACTGCCTGATAAGGAAAGCTGCAGCTGCAGTTCTTCTGTAGTTGTTTTGAACTGCATTATTCTGCTTTTAATGAAAGAGAGTGCATTCATTTTAGAGAAATCATCCTACATATTATTTCAGAAAAAGTGACTAGAGATTCCATCAAAGTTGATAAAATAATGAACTCTGGCTGCACATATACTTAATACATTACAGACTCTAAATCTGTCCCATTCTGTGATTTTTAAACCTGAAAATATTAGAGGTTATAATTCACCTTTTCCTCCTTACCCCCTCCAGAAAAACCTGAAGATATAAAGATGTCACTATTCATTAGAGACTCTTCAAAAACCAGATAAAACTTTCAGTCATATTGAACATTTCTCTTAACAGGAGGGAGAGAGAGGGAGGACAGGGACAGGGAGAGAGAGAGAGAATACTAAATAAACTAAAACCTTGGCCTTAAGCAAGTTGATTTTGATTATTTTCAAAATCTTCATTTAAGGCTTTTAACATCAACATAATAGAACCTACAATCTATAATCATTCCGTTGAAGTTAGGAAGGTTGCTTTTTTTCCTAGGTTCTCTGAAGGTAAACAATATAAGTCCTGCAGAATGTACATTCACATGGGCCAAAAGAAAGTCAAATTATTTTCTTTAGGTTGCCATGTCATCTTGTCACTCCTCTTGGGGGTGAAAAGGGTAAGGAAAAAAATAATTTTTTCATTTAAGTAGCTTACTCTTAACTGCTGAGAGAGTTTCAGATTACTGTAGGTGGGTGTGATCTTTAAATACGGCAGTTAGTTTTGTTTAAGAAAAGTCAATAGGTAATAGATACCATGATTTTTTTTTTCACAGAGAATTCCATGATGTGGTAATAAGAGACCAAGAGTGAGAGTATCATACAAGCAGCTGACCTCTGGGAGAAACTGCTACACCTCCTCCGATGCTATATTGCTGATTAAATAACTTTAGGGAATTCTTTTAAGAACTCACTTCCACCATTTTCTCTTTTCAGTAAGGAAAAAAAAGTATTTAAAAGTGGTACCTTTAGAAATCAACTAGTTTAATCTCCCCATTATATTGATGATGAAACTGAGGCCCAAAAAGTTGAAATGACTTAGCCAAGGCCTTACAGTAACAGAGTAGATGACAATTAATATTCAAACACAGGGCTTATAATCCAGTTTTTTTATTCCAGATGCTGCTGACTGTCTTGCCTATAAGACTTTTCTCTGTATTTCTCTGATCTCCTAAGTTACCTGATTACTAGAAACAAAAACTGCAACACACAGATGGACAAAGAAGAGTCCTCTTCCTGCTTCTCATGAGATTTTGCTCCCGTTTCTTCTCATGAGAAGTACACTTCCTTTTCTTTAAATCAGGGTTGTCTTGGACAATCTAGAATGGGTGGTCAAATAGGCTACCACTATTTATTTCTTTTCACTTAACATCCACGTATTTTGCTACCTAATGATCAGCTTATTTTCAGTTTAGAATTTCTTAAATATCCACATGGCTCTTCATATATTTTGAGCTTGAATTTCTCTATTTTGGGCGGGGAGGGGAAGGAGGAATAGAATAATGCCACTACCCTTCCTATGAAAATATGAAAAACTTTCTCCAACTTTTCCAATATAAAAATCCTGTCTAAACAAAAATTAAATAAATAAAGATTTAAACTGGTTAATACGGTTAGCATTAGTATAAAGAGTGCACTAAAATTCCAATTGGTTGCTTCTGACAAACCAGCAGCTCAAAGTTCCAAGTACTTTTTACTGCCTACACAGAGAATTATCATTCTTAATATGTCAACTTTAGATTGTTTCACATACAGTATCACCCATTTTGCTAAGATAAGATACAAATAAATACCAGATTTAATCATTCCTTTATTACATGTCCTCTGTACTCTCAAATGGCAAGAATTATGAGTTGTAAGAGAAGAAGACTTGGAAATAGCCATTTTACAAAGTGTTTTAACCCACCTTCAAAACCTGGCTCATAACTTTTAACTTTTCCAGGAAGCTTTCCTTATCAAACCCACTCACTCTCATTATTTCTGAATAAATGGGAGCAAAATCCAGTCTGAAATATTGGCATCTAAATTTGAGTATTTTTGCTCTATCAGTTTCAAGTACACCCTTGAAACTAATTTGAAATAATTTTTAAAGTAAGGAAGTAAAGGTATATCCACTGGACTTTAATGATTAGGAAAGCCTCACTTGTAATTAAAGGAAAAGGAAAAAGAGGAAATGAGCCTTTATTAAGCACCTATGACGTGCAAGGCACTAAAGCAACTAACAAATATTTCATTTGATCTTCACAACAGCCCTGTGAGATAGATGCTATTATTATCCCCACTTTACAATTGAGGAAAGTGAGGAAAAACAGAGGTTCAGTCACTTGCCCAGGGTCACACAGCTACTAAGCATCTGATACTGGATTGAATTTAAGTCTTTCTCACTGTAGGCCCAATCTCTATCTATGATACCCCCATACTACCTCTTTACTTTTAACATATCTTTAAAATATTTTAGCAACCTTTTTTTCACATTAGTCATGTTGTAAAGAAGAATTAGAACCAATGAGAGGAACCACAAGAAAGAAGAAGCAACAAAAAAAAAAAAGAAGGAAAGAGCAAATAGCATGCTTCGATCTACATTCCGAGTCCACAGTTCTTTCTCTGGATGTGAATAGCATTTTCATCATGAGTCTTTAGGAGTTGTCTTAGATCCTTGCATTGCTGAGAAGAGCCAAGCCTATGAAAGTTAGTCATCGCGGTCATCGCGCAATGTAGCTGTTACTTTGTACAATGTTTCCTGGTTCTGCTCACTTCACTCAGCATCAGTTCATGTAAGTCTTTCCAGGTTTTTTTCTGAAGTCCACCTGCTCATCATTTCTTATTGAACAATAGTATTCTGTCACATTCACATACCACAACTTGTTTGGCCATCCCCTACTTGATGGGCATCCCCTCACTTTCCAAATCTTGGTCACCACAAAAAGAGCTGCTATAAATATTTTTGTACATATGGGTCCTTTTCCCATTTGTATGATCTCTTTGGGATACAGACCTAGAAGTGGTATTACTGGGTCAAAGGGTATGCACAGTTTTATAGCCCTTTGGGCAGAGTTCCAAATTGCTCTCCAGAATGGTTGGATCATTTCACAACTCCACCAACAATGCGTTAGTGTTCCAATTTTCCCACATCTCCAACATTTATCATTTTCCTGTTTTGTCATATTAGCCAGTCTGATAGGTGTGATATAGTGCCTCAGAGATGTTTTGATTTGCATTTCTCTAACCAATACTGTTTTAGAGCACTTTTCATATGACTATAGATAGCTTTAATTTCTTCATCTGAAAACTGCCTGTTCATATCCTTTAACCATTTGTCAATTGGGGAATGAAAAAGTTCATTCTCTTGAGAATATTAAGCTGTGATGTTTGTTGGGGTACCTTTCGGAACGTTCTTCTGCTCTATCTATTCTGCCAAGTATATGAATTATTCATGATTTGTTTTCTTACCATAAATGTTGCTTTTGAAAATAGAATTTCTAAGTATCATAAATTAGATATGCTAGAATCAAGCTATTTAGAAAGTTTTCATTTACTGCTCAGTGTCCTGATGAATGCCAAAGGTGTGCCATACTTTGGAGACCCAAAATGCTAGAATTACAATTCTGTCCTAAAGCAGACATGTGACAAAATCTCACAACCCAGAAAAGACCTCAGAGGTCATCTAATCCAACAATGCCTCTTCAACACATTGGACAGTCATCTATCTGTTGCTCAAAACTTTCAGTGAGAGGGAACTTCCTCCCCAAGATGGTCCATTCCACTTTGGTAAATTTCTAATCATCAGGAAAATATTCCTTATATCAAGCCTGTTTGCAGCTTCCAACCAGAGCCCAGTACTTGCCCTCTAGGGCCAAATGGAACAAGTGTTGCAAGTGACACTCTTCAAATACTCAAAGACATATCATAAATCCCCAAGTCTCCTCCTCTTCTCCATTCATCTGATCTTCCCATGACATGAACTTGCTGCCTTTTATCATCTTGGTTGCATATCCCTAGACACTCCAGAAAATCAATGTTCTTACTAAAATGTGAAGCCAGGAATGAACACAATACTCCAAATGTGATCTGACCAAAGCAAGACTATCACCTCCCCCTAATCCTGGACCCCATCTTTCTCTAACTGTAGCCTCATTGTCTCTACTGCATTAGTTTTCACGGTTGTCATATCACGCTGCTGACCCACAATGAGCTTGCAGTCCACCAGAATCTTCACTTCTTTTTCAGCTGCCCTGTCTAGCCCTGCTTCCCCTAAAACAGTGACATCAAACTTAAATAGAAAACAGCAGCCACTAACCTGTACACAAGGATCCCTGCAGACCACATGTTAACAGTTTTAAAAATGTAATTTTACCTATGTTTTTATTGTATTTTCATTTAAATATTTTGCTAAATATTTCCCAATTACATTTTAATCTGATTTGGGTCACATTCAGGAGTATTGTGAGATGCGTATTTAACACCTCTGCCCTAGAGAGAGATCCAAGATCATGTGATTCATATTCAGTTACTATTCACCTCTGGAACAGCACTGCATATGAAGAAAAAATAAATATTATATCATGGTAAATAAGTGGTAGATTAATAAAGCTAAATGTAAACAAAGGCAAAAGGAATGAATTTGTTAGCTTCCAATCCCTTCTCCCTATCTCTACTTGTCTTATGAGATTAGTCACATGATGACACTTTTCAGGAATACTAAACTAGTTTTATTTTGATCCATGGCTATGGAACAGATTCCTATCCACAGCTCAAAATCACAAACAAGCATCCTGTGGGTTATCTGAGGGACTGGACAAACAAGTTCATCCTTCACCACACCTAGAATAACCTATTCAGTGCATGCCCTACAGACTACAAGTCAGTCTACTGTATGAAAATGTAGCAATTGAAAAAGGTTCAATAGACATAGTTTCTGGGAAATTTAATTATTTTATTAATAAGGCTAGCATGTTATTTTTTTAACAAGAAAAAAAGGTCATTTGACCATCTCTCTTAAACCAAAGACAATTATGGCGGTGGGCTCACAGTTTATATATACAGTTTATATGTTCCTGAGGGGTGGCAATCAACTCTTATTGGATAACACCGTGGGAGGTGTGCTATATTAAAATGAGGGGCTGAGAGTGACATCATGTTACCCTTGGATAGAGAAACTATCTCTGTACTTAGACCACTCCCCAGCTTTGGGCTATCTAGACAAAAGATCTGTCTCTACCCAAGCTTGATAGAATGGAATTTACTTGAGATTAAAGATTCCTTGTCATTTTGGGTTGGATCAGACAGAGAAGTTTAACTTGACCTTCAGAGACTGAGTTCTTAAAAACAGAAAATAAAGGTAGAACTCTGAATCTTACCAAATCTATTAATTAATAATAATCATTTCTCTCAGAAGACAACACACTGAGTAAACTCTTTAAATTCAATCTCTGGATGAAGACATGTAGCTTCCCAAGTAGCTATGCTCATTTTAAAAACTGAATTCTAATTAATTATCAGGTCTCTGAATAATTTTAATATTGTCTACAATCTAAGTCAAGCTATACATCTTATTTCCTTTGTAGATAGGGTCAATAAATTAATAGATCAAGAAATGCTACTGACATAGCATATCAATTTCAGCAAAGCAGTGGACTTAGTCAAATGCTCTTCAAAGCAAAGGCTGAATAACCACTTACTAGTTACATTCCTTGGGAAATAGATTTTTCAGGTATGGTTTGAACTTTCAGGATGCTGAAATTCTATTAAAGTCTTCTCATGATATTATTTTGGATAAAATGGAGAGATTTGGACTAGGTGAAAGCACAGTTTTACAAGAATTGGTTTTTTGGGGGCAGCTAGGTGGTGCAGTGGATAGAGCACCGGTCCTGATGTCAGGAGGACCTGAGTTCAAATCCAGCCTCAGACCAACCACTTGACACTTATTAGCTGTGTGACCCTGGGCAAGTCACTTAACCCCAATTGCCTAAAAGCAAAAAAAAAAAAAAGAATTGGTTTTATGAACGGAACCAATGGATTGGTGTCCACCCTTTAGGGAAACATAGTATTTAATGGATATAAATCTAAATTTAGTGGATTGAATGAGTCAACATATTGTAAAGGGTGTGAAAACCTTAAAATGCTTTATGAATGTTAGCTATTAATATATAAAGATCTGTCCTTGGCCCCCTTCTTGTCAATATTGTTTTTAATCACAGAACTTAGAGCTGGAAAGGACCTGATAGACAAAGTCCAACTCTAGCATTTACAATTTATAAATGGAGGCACGCACTTCACCATCTATATTGCTCTGTTTTCTTCATTAGCATCATTAGCATTGTCATTCTTCAGAATGACTTGTTATTTATAAGTGATTATGCTAGGACTGACTCATTTGGCTACCACAAGCCATAAAGTCAATTCTACCATAAAGTCAATTCAAAATTCAATATAAGAGAAAAAATTCCTAACAATTGAAATTTACAAAAAAAAAAAATGCAATGGATGGCTTCAAAGAATAGTGAGTTCCCGTCACCAGCCATCTTCAAGCAGAAGCTGATGACTACTAGTCAAAGATGCAAGAAAAATAAGTGGAGTAGGTCTAGTTGACCTCTGAGGTAACCAAAGAGATGGGATTCCACAGATTAAGCCTGAAGCTACGTATGAAAGAAGCCAAGTTTAAAATCTCCAATACTGTAAGATTAATGAGGCTGTTGGGAAAAAAGAAAATTTCATACTACTAATACCAAAACCTGATAGCTGGTTAATTGTTAATGGTAAGCAAAGTTTTAATTATTATGCATGTACTTTAGAAGTTTTAGTGCCTGGAATGGTTAATCTCACAGAAGCAGCAGAGAAGATAGTCCTTTCATGCTATGATTTGTAGAGCATTAAAAGACCTCTTCAGGCAAAAATCTGTCCTACAGGTCTCCCAGGGTATATAAAATTGCCAATATTTAGTCACTCCTTTGGCAGCCCTGATTAAAATAAAAACATTATCAACTTTAACCCATCATTTAAATTAATGCAACCTAAGATGTTAGCTTTTCTAGCCAAGTTGTTTAAGAAAACCTTCAAGGAGTGGGATGAAGTAAAGGTAAGTTTTGATGAATAAGAATCAGAGACCCAGAGAGATGGTAGGAGTTGGAAAGAAACCAGACACTAAAGAGAAATGATAAGAAATAGAAATGAATAGAGAATAAATGAAATCTGAGATACAATGAAACAGCTTTGAAATTTTACCTATTTTAATGCTACATAGAGCCACACACCAACCCAGTTTTTAGGGGCCAACAGATTCACAGTAATGAGAAATTCCATAATAAAGGATGTGTATATAATCTCTGATGAGAATTACTATTAAGTATTAACTGCTCTGCCACAGGGACTAAAAAATGTGTCCTGAAAGGGTTAACATGGCTCCTTTCCCTAACTACTCCATGGAATGATTTAGGCAGCTGATTGAACAGAGTCCAATAAAATCTCTTTTTGTTTTATTCTTTCCTAACCACTTGGTAGGAGGTGTTCAACATTTTAAAATAGTAACAGTAGTGACAGCTGGAAGTCACTAGACTCAGGTTACAGTGCCAATTTTAGATATCAGTGAGATTCAAGGGACTGGAAAGAACCTAGTTCCTAAAGAAGATTGATTTAGTTATGGGATAACTATCTACGAAAAAGGAGCATTCGATTTTTCAAAAGCTAGATTTGAAAATGAGGTGCCAAATGAGAAATTTAATAGAGGTACCTTTATATTCATAGGAATAATGAATGCATACAGACAAATATACTCTTCTCAACCCCAATTTGTCATGCTATTTGAAGAACTATGCCATCTGGAAATTTTGCTCCCAGAGTAATGATAGTGTTGTTCTATGAAAATTAAGAAACTTTTTTTAACTTTAGAGAAAAACCAAATTCACACCAAACCATTATTTTCACATGGTAAAGGAGAGGAAATATTAACATAGATTTCTTTCTTCCAATTCTTGCTGTCCTGTGGAATTGGAAGCTGACAACATACAGATTCTTACTGTTTTCATTCTCAAACCACTACTAGAATCTTTTACATGCATCACAATCCTTTCAACATCATAATTATTTCTGTAAAATCTATATTATTCATGTGAGTTTTTAGGTTCCATTAAAATGCAGGAATAAATCAGTGCTGGAACTTAGATACCCTTTTCTCTCTCTAGTAAAGCAAATTAGTTTCAATAAGACCCTCTTTCTACAATCACATTGAGAGAAAAAATGGCCTTAAACACAAACAGTCCTGGAAACCATAGTATTGAGGGAGGGGGAGGGGAGAGAGGTAGTAAAAAGCAGAGGGTTTGTTGGGGTTGGGGTGGGGGGAGTTCATATGATTTGTTTGAGGATTTATCTCTCAGCCAGAAAGTAGACACCAAAAATTGAAATATACTCAATCAGTCAATCATCCACCCTATAAATATTTCTTACATACTTACTATGTGCCAGGCACTGTACTAAGCACTGGAGATACAAAAAGAGGCAAAAAGTCCCTGCCCTCAAGGAGCTTACAATCTAATGGAGGAGACAACATGCAAACTAATACATATTAAGCCTGCCTGGACATTTAGAAGATATAAAGCCCTTCCCCTTACATCTCTCCTACATTTCACCCTTTCAGCTCAGGACCTCTGGGCTAGTCTCTTAATGTTCTTTCCCCAACTTGCCCTGCATCTTTGTTATTAGTTGTATTCCATGAAAAATGACCAACTCTTTTTGGGCATTCTAACTTGTTCCTACCCCTAGCAGTACTTTTTGTGGCTGAGCACGCAATTATCCTTTCTTCTCTAAGCTGTCTTCTTGCGTGTAGGGGTGCATAGACAGAGCTTCACTCTGTAGCAATGAAGACCATGTTTTCTATATGTGATCTATAGGTTCAAGAATGCCTATGCAGCTTAATTAACATATAACACCGTTGGTACTAGGATCATATATTCAAAGCTAGAGAAAAAAACAAATTCACTATAATACACAAAATTATAACATAAATTAGAAATTCAAATAACTACTATTTCCTAATAGAAGGAGATTTCAATTTTTTAAAAAATCAAGTAATTGGACTTGATTATAGGAATATAAACAGAACCAAAAATAATGAATTAGCTAAAGGGTGTTCTTTCTCTGAAATTAGTCCTATATGGTTAGTTATATACAGGCTTTATTGTGGACTAACCTCTAAAACCCAAATTGAAGGAAAGGAAGAAAAACTCCTTTTTTCACTATCTGGATTAAATTATTCTCATAATTCCTAAACTTCCTGTTTCTCCTCACACTACTGACCCTGAACACATAACAAATACACAATTCCTGAGATTCCTCTCCCCTCCCTGAGCACCAATACATGAATCATGTGTTTACACTAATCCCTTTTCTTAAAATCCAGTTACCAATGCCCAACATGAAATATAAATATTGTCCATTCCTTTATTAGTTATTGTTGTAATTATCTTCCTGCGTTCAAATCTTGCCTCAGAAACTTACTAGCTATGTGATTCTGGGCAAGTCACTTAACTCTGTTTGCCTCAGTTTCCTCATCTGTAAAATGACTTGGAGAAGAAAATGGCAAACTACTCCATCATCTTTGCCAAGAAAACCCCAAATGGGGTCATGAAGAGCGAGACCCAACTAAAAACTAACTAAGCAACAACAGTTTTCTCACCTGTAAAATAATGGGGTTAGACTAATTGAACTTGGAAGTCCCTGCAAGCTTGACATATATAGCATTCTGATATATCCATTTTAAAGTGGGGTATTACTGATTTTTTTATTCCATTTAATTTATATACAGGACAACATGGTCAAAAAGTATTTAGTGGATAATACTCTGCTCATTATAGAATGCTCTAAAAATTCCAAAGGGTCAACTCTGACCCAAAACACCCATCAGTATTTGTAGAAATATAAATTTGTTCTCATATTGTAAGAAAATCGCTGATTTGTAAAGTGTTTTAATAGCTAAAAAAGCATTTTTAAATCACTTTTGAGTATAAAACTCCAAGAAAAGAAATACTAATCATTTTTTTCCTGTCTATTTTGTTGGCAAGAGGAAAAAATAATAAGTAATTCTCACTCTAAAATTTCCCCTAAGAAAAGTAAATTTGGCAATTACCCTCAATTCTCACCCACCTTAAATAGAAAGTCAATTGGTGCCAAGATTCCATAGAAAATATGATTTGTTTGTATTGTATGAAACTAACAAATAGAAAATAAAGATTTTTTGTTGGCTAGCAGGAGATATCATATATTCACCAAAAGCAAATTATATATTTATTAAAAATTAAGCAAATACAAATTATTTGGTAAGCATAGATAAGACTTTCCTTTAACCTGCTAGATCCTTTAAAAATAGTATACAAAAGTTCTGATGAACATTTGAAAACCATGTGAATTAAGAGCTGAACAGACAGCCAAAAAAGTTTCATTTCCTATAGTCCTAGCCTCCATCTTGGAAGACTCGGAATTATTCCTTTTTCTCCATGATCAAGAGGAACTAGGATTAACACAGGAAGGGCTCTCAGGTATAATGAAGGTTTCCACTCATTAGTCATTTTATTATAGTACTGCTACCAAGACACACCTTGGTTTATGGACTTGTGGTTTGTACTGAAACAAGTTGTTCAACATATTTCTCACTACAACTACAACTACGTGTATGTGTTTGTATGTGACCTCCCGGTTTCACTTTGTCAGTAATTGAATTTCACTCAATACAGAGCCAAGATGTTGGCTTTACTTAACAATTTGTGCATAAAATCTTATAAAATGGGATCTAGGCAAGCTTTTATTAAGCATTTTTTTAAATTAAGAGTCAAGAAACAAGTTTTGCCATGTTCATAACAAGCCCAAACATTGTGGTTTCAAAGTGGCAAACTAAACTATAATTTTTTCAGGGAACTATGTTTATCCTTAATCAAGAGAAGACTGGATTAAAAAAAAAAGAATTCTCAAAACCAAAGTTTCTTGCCCATCAGATAGGTCTTACAAAACAATGTTTTGATTGGAGCAAATTAATCAAAATGCTTAAGGTCCATTAAAACAAACACGACCTTGCAAAGCAGAAAAGTGAATAGTTTGCATTTCACATATTACCAAGTTCCCCAAATTAGAACCTGTCAAAATAGCTTTCTTATTTTAAATTATATTTTTTCAATCAGCAAAAATCCGCCTTCTCTCCCTGTTACTCCAACCCCCTACCCTTCCAGTTGAGAATGAAATATAAAATGTTTTTCAATGAATTAATGTATATATTTTTATCCTTTTGCTAGTATACAATAACGCAGGGGGTGGGGGTGATTAACATAAGACAATGAACAAAACACAAGCAGTGCTCCACAAACAGTTAGGTCCATTAGCGAATCAAATCATATATGTTCGATTTTTAAAACCTGATATTAAATGATTTTTCATTTACTTGACCTTTGTAAATGATTTAGCCCTACCTCTATCATGCTTATCATGACAGCAAGAAAACAGTTACTATTAAAAAACAAGATCATTCAGTTAAAAGTATTTCCTGTCATGTGTCTTAGGAATTACTTAACTATGGATTTTGTGGCAGCAAGACATGAACAATATGCTTTCTTAATTGTACAAAAATAAAGTTAGTCAGATTTCCTTCATAAACTCTAAATGACATTATTTCCACAGCCAAGAGAACAATTTAAAATGTAAATATCCAACAGCACTTCTTCCCACTTTCATTCCTTTTCCATTTTTTTAAATGAGAAATTAACTACTTGTTTAAAAATCACTCATAATTAACAAGATTCAGGAGTTTACATGTTAGTCCTATGCACTTTAGCAATACAAGTAGTAAGGAAGCATCCCTCACCACTACCCAGTTCTCATTTTAGTGGTAATCGTATTTGAATGGGGGGGAGGGTGAACAAAGCAATTATTTAATTCCATTTTATAATTGTTATAAATGTAAAACAATCATATTAACTTTATGATTAAGATGGCTGTCTTCATCTTTTTTTAAAAAAAAACATTACATAAGAATAAAAAGATTAACTAGCCAATTCTTTTACCATACAGATTAAAATTTCTACAACACAGAACACACATCCTCTATCAACTACATTTCACCTCAGCCAACTTTACACTTTTAGAAATTTCCTCATTGAAATCTGATAAAAAGGAAATTTTTTCCTTTTCTACATATTCTCCATAAGCCTTCCCACTTAAATGAATATCAAACAGTATGCTCCTATAGTTTTGCTTTGTTTTCTTTTTTTAAGATATCTAACAGGTGAAACTTACTTGACCGTGACTCGATTCGATAAATCCTGTAGATCCCCAGGATGGAAAAGCTGAGCTTCCTTCAATCCAATCTTTTCACAAGCTTTCAGAAAAACATTTACATTATCCTGTGAAAAGAAGCGGAAAGTGATTGCTTAGCCAAGCACTCCCCAGAGCAGAGGTTGCAAGTTTTTTATGATAAAACTTTCCACACTTCAAAGTTCAGTCACAGGCTCCCAAAAAGCAAAGCAGCAAGATGTGTTCACATAAATTTATACACATATATTTAAAAGACAGAGGCAGCATATCAATCTTTCACAGGATGAACTACAGTAATACTTTATCCCTGGACGTAAGCTGCTGCTGCTGTGATCTTTGGGACTGGCACGTTAAACATTACCTGTTATAGGACAAGTGCCTAGCCACTAGGCAGTAATCTACACTTTGATGTCAGCTATGCTCTGCAAACAAACGCCCTCTTTCTAGCTTTGCACGACAAGCCTCACCTCTCCTCTTTAAAAATAACTGCAGCTACTGACATTCACCCACCCAGAAACTGTTGGCAGGGAAGAAATAAGAGGAGGAACATTCTGTTTCTATGATCACAAATTACAGAATGGCTGTGGAATACCACACCTGGAAGCTGGGTCTGGTTGCTCAGCAAGCCCTTGACAGAGAGAGAAACCATACTACAGGACAGAGGAAACAGTCAGGACAAGGTTCTTTTTCATTGGCTAAGTTATGGAGTTTAGGTGTATGCATTACTCACCCTCTGCACCTGCCACAGGAACTGCTTTGGAAAAATGAAAACCTTTTTTTTTCCCTCACTCCCCACCCCCTTTCGATAAAGATTTCAGTCACAGCTAATTCCAAAAAGAGAATCGCTGATTCACAAAACAACTGATTTTCATTCACATAGAATGAAAAAACACTACCTGCCAAGAGCAAATCAAATGTTCATACAGAGTATAATCCAAATACATTCTGGCTAAGTCTAAATAGCTCACATGTTACTCTCTGAGAGGATAATTCTATCAGCACTTTGTCCCCAGTGCCAACTCCATGAGGGTTTTTTTCTCATGGTCCCAAACATGAAAGGGAGCATGTTCATAGTGGCTTGGCATGCCAAAGAATATCTGAATAAACTCAAGCATGCTGGCAACATCACATCACTAGCTGGCACATGAGCTGACATGGAACCTAATTCTCTTCCCCTCAACAGTTGGCCGTGGTAGAAAAGCATACAACCCTTCTTCTAGGAGAAGGGCAAGAACTGTTTTTCCTGCCTTGAAAGTTTCATGTCCCTGTAAGAAAGAGGTCAAGGTGGTTGGTTATAGAGAGAAAAAGAATTTTTTAGAAAACTGAAGAAGTTGTGATCAACTGTGTTTGGGTTCTTGAAGAAAAAAAGAGAAAAGATCTGGGAAAAATGGCCTTAAGTAAGTATAAAGGGATGAGGAACAGTGATTGCTGATAAACCAAAGGACCAGAAGGTGTGAGGTTTCTGTACAGAGTAGAGCAGTAAAACTCAGTTTTCATTACTCAGCTGGAAGCTGAAAGCCCTGATTCACTTTTTGTAAAAATGAATCAAAGATTAAATAAGCCCAAAAGCCTAAATCCTGGACAACTCCAGGGTGAAGGTTCTCAATCTACCCCTATTCATCAGAAGAAAAATGAAATTATTTCCTTTTTGGAAGTTTGAGAAAATGGAGTCAAAACTCAATTCCTTACTAAAGTCATGCAATGAATCATGCAATTCATGATTGCTATAATTCACTTCTGAAGACTTCAACTAACTAGAGATTCTAATGTTAAGGGTTTGGGGTGGGGGTGGGGGGTTCTTTTTTTGTCTTAAACAGAAGAGAGTACACAGCCTCCAGATCCCAGTTTAAGTGGAATGATATTGTGGTGTTAGTAAAAGCCAAAAATTAAAAGAATATAGTTTCATAACTTCAAGAAAATAAAAAGAAAAGCATCAAAAGAGGCTTCCCAACTGGTGGTTTTAATTTAATTTAAAATTTTTAAAATCAGCTGAATAATGTTAATATGCTAAAAAATAAATTCACAAGCAAAATAATACTTGTTATGGAAATTAGCATCTATTTGCTTGGCAAATATGAATAAATTGATGGAGATAAAACAAACACTAATGTCTTGAAGAATCACTCTAGAAGACTTTAAAACACCACAAGATGAAAATAGGCTGAAATGTAATAATACAGAATGAGACCAAATAGATCAGCAGTGAAAAATGTAATAAAGTCCTAGTTTTAAATATCATAAGGTGGGTTATATGTTGTGTCAGTCTGAAAATAAAAGAAAGCCATTTGAATTGTCATTGTTTAAATTTTTTTTAAAGTAGAACTTTATGGAAGTATACACGGCATATGCAATAAGGGCAGGATGTATAATGATCAGAATCTTGCCTTAAATGGCAGCTTTTGGACATGTGCCCACTAGTAATTTAATTTTTGCTCTTATATTTCAAAGCACCTTGGGAGGCAGTTGCCTCAGGGAAGATATAAAACTATGAAATAAATGTTTTATGTTCATTGACACACCAAGAAACCACGCCCAACTCAACTGATGAAATGGGATGTATTTACTATTAACTTTTAGTGTTTTTCACATAAACAAATATTTCACCTAAAAATAGCAAACAAAATAAATAGCTAATTTGGTCAAATCATAATTAAATCATCTGGGAGTCAGACTCTAACTGTGCCTCTGTCACCAAATAATGGTGTAACCTTAAGCTAGATGCTTACTTTGGGCCTCAGTTTTCTTCAACTATAAAATAAGAACTTTGACTAAGTCAAAGGTTCTCTGTTATTAGACCAGGACTTACCAGGAAATTTCCATGCTTTACCTGATAGTTCTTCAAACTGGTCACCATCACTTTGACTTCTGCTCAATTTTCCAAGATTCTCAAGAAGGAAGAGTGCCTTCTTCCCCATCATGTTGAATAACCTCACTGTGAGAACTTCCTCTGATGATGTCAAGGCATTCAGGAAAGGAAAAGTAGCTCCTCCTACTATAGATTTTTTTTTAAATGTGGGAGCCTGAGACTAGATGACCCCTAAGATTCTTAGAGTTGTCTATGGAACACAGAAATTATAAGCCCAAAATGGCAGATTGGAATTGATTCCTAACCACAAACTCCAGAGAGTCTATTTTACAATAAAATACCAGTCAGTTTTAGTCTAATCTTTCACTTATCCCTCCAAGGTTACCCTTGGATTCTCAAAGTCTCTAAGAATGGAGGGCAAACTATGACTGGTCCAACATGAAAATGGAAAGCTGTTAGTAGCTAACTGTGGCAGCTAGACAACATGGTGGATAGAGTGTTGGGCCTACAGTCAAGAAGACCCAATTTCCTTTTTTTTATCTGTATAAATTTTTTATTTTTAGTTTTCAACATTTACTTCCACAAGATTTTGAGTTCCAAATTTTCTCCCCTTCTCATCCCTCCCCCCACCCCAAGATGGCATGCATTCTGAATACCACTTCCCCTAGTCTGCCCTCTCTTCTATCTCTCCCCCCCTTCTCTTATCCCCTTCCCCTTCTATTTTCCTGTAGGTCAAGATAAACTTATGTACCCCATTTCCTGTATTTCTTATTTCCCAGTTGCATGTGAAAACATTTTTTTAAACATGTGTTTTTAAAACTTTGGGTTCCAAATTTTCTCCCTTCCTCCCTCCCCACCCACCCTCATTGAAAAGGCAAGCAACTCAATATAGGTTATACATGTGCAATTATGCAAAACACTTCTATAGTAGACATGCTGTGAAAAACTAACTCTATTTCCCTTAATCCTATCCTGTCTCCCCATTTATTCTATTCTTTCTTTTGACTCTGTCCCTCCTCAGAAGTATTTGCTTCTGATTACCCCCTTTCCCAATCTGCCCTCCTCTCTATCATCCCCCTGCTCTCTTGTCCCCTTCTCCCCCTATTTTCCTGTAGGGTAAGAGAGATTTCCATACCCAATTGAATGTGTATGTTATTCCCTCCTTAAGCCAAATCTGATGAGAATAAGATTCACTCATTCCCTCTCACCTTCTGCTGTTTCCCCTGCACTTTAAAAGCCTTTTCCTTTCTGTTTTTTTGTGAGATAATTTACCCTGTTCTACTTCTCCCTTTCTTCTTCTCCTAGTACAATCATCTCTCAGCCCTTAATTTTATTCTCCAGATATGACCCCTTAAACTTCAACTCACCTTGTGCCCTCTATCCATCTATCTATCTATCTACCTATCCATCTATCTATCTATCTATACACATACATATAATTTCCCCCCTCCAACTACCCTAATACTGACAAAGGTCTCATGAGTTATAAATATCATCTTTCCATGCAGGAATGTAAACAGTTCAACCTTAATAAGTCTCTTATGATTTCTCTTTCCTGTTTGCCTCTTCATGTTCCACTTGAGTCTTGTATTTGAAAGTCAAATTTTCTATTCAGCTCTGGTCTTTTCATCAAGAATGCTTGAAAGTCCTCTACTTCTCTATATTACCATTTTTTCCCCTGAAGGATTATACTCAGTTTTGCTGGGTAGGTGGTTCTTGGTTGTAATCTTATCTCCTTTGCCCTCTGGAATATTATATTCCATGCCCTGAGGTCCTTTAATGTAGAAGCTGCTAAATCTCATGTTATCTTGATTGCGTTTCCACAATATTTGAATTGTTTCTTTCTGGCAGCTTGTAATTTTTTCTCCTTGACCTGGGAACTCTGGGATTTGGCTACAATATTCCTGGGAGTTTTCCTTTGGTGATCTCTTTCAGGAGGAGGAGATCAGTGGATTCTTTCAATTTCTATCTTGCCCTCTGGTTCTAAAATATCAGGGCAGTCTTCCTTGACAATTTCTTGAAAGACGATGTCTAGGCTCTTTTTTTGATCGTGGCTTTCAGATAGTCCAATAATTTTTAAATTCTCTCTCCTGGATCTATTTTCCAGGTCAGCTGTTTTTCCAACGAGATATTTCACATTGTTTTCTAATTTTTCATTCTTTTGGATTTGTTTCACAGTGTCTTGATTTCTCATAAAAGAAGACCCAATTTCAAATCTGGCCTAAGACTGTGTATGACCCTGGGAAAGTCACTTAACCTCTGTTTGCCTCAGTTTCCTCAAATGTAAAGAAGAAGGAAGAGAGAATAATGGCATCTACCTCCCAAGGTTGTGGTGACAACCAAATGAGATGTTTGTAAAGAACTTAGCCCAGTGACTGGCTCATAGTACCATATAAAAGCTATCTATTTTTTATTGTTATTAATAGTTGTTGTTGTTATCGTTGTTGTTGTTACTATTATCCAAGGACCAAAAAAGCCAAGTTCAGTGGAGTTCATCACCAAACGGTTGACTACCAAGTAATACATTTTAGAGAATTCAGCAATTCATAAAATTTTCTAAGACACTGAGAAGTTATGACCTGTGTTGGAGAGGACAATGCCCACAAAGATTCATTCACAGCTCTTTTTAAATATTGAAGGAGTTATAATTCCTTCATTATAACATTAAACATTTGCTATCAATGAATTAGAAACTTTTAATCATACTGAGTGGAAAACATCTGTTCATTTTATGGAAACAGCAAATATAAATAATTGTAAATATATAGTTCTTGAGTGTAAACATATTATAAACAAATCACATACTTAAATGTTTCAATTATTAAGTATTTTAAACAAATTGTCAATAGTTCATGAATCTAGCAATATGCCTCAAGATTAATACCAACAATGAATTTGATCCTGACTGCTATAAAACTGATAAAGATTTAAATGCAGATATTGAGTCACTTTCCTAATGAAATTGGTGCATATCTTCCACCAAAATTTTCCATGAAGATAAAATGCTGTATCAGATGGGCAGCACAATCTTCTGATTCCTAGGCCAGTGTTCTTCCTACATGTTCAGAGATTCTAATTCCCAAGCCCTTGGCAAAAATTCTAAACTAAGAGATGATCTTTGATGTCTCCTTTCTCTCTACTCATCCTCCCACAAAGAAAAAAAAAGTAAAAATGTTCCTATCCCATGATTCAATAGTTTGATATGTAGCCCTTCCAAAGCCTTCAAGTGTCAAAGGAATATGGGGCACAGTGAGACACACAAACAAAAAATGTGTCACATAGAATTACATGGAACCTTAAGACTAAAAGGAACCTTTGAAGCCAACTGGTCCATAATAAGGAAAAAAATTTTCAACAAAGAAGGAAGGAGCTTACTTCATCATAACTTGTCTAGGTGTTAGCCTCCTTATATACCTGTCCCTTCTGGTTAAATGTTTTTTAAGTGAATGAATCAAAGAATATCATTCTTTGATTATTTCCTAATCTATTAAGGAAAAAAAATATTATTTCAGTAACTAAAAATTAAGGCAAGAGTTTGTTATATAGGGGCAGCTAAGTGGTGCAGTGGATAGAGCACCGGCCCTGAAATCAAGAGGACCTGAATTCAAATCCAGCCTCAGACCAAACACTTGACACTTACTAGCTGTGTGACCCTGGGCAAGTCACTTAACCCCAATTAGCTAAAAAAAGAAAGAAAGAAAGAAAGAAAGAAGTTTGTTATATAAATATGGAACATGATAAAATTCCTAAATCATTTAGAATTTCACTAGTATCTTCCAAATGCATGAACATTAACTCAAATTATATATAATTTTATATTAAATTTATGTAATTTATAAAAAATTGTATAAAAATGTATCAAATCTATAGAATAGGAAATATTAATCAACCTAATTTAACATCAGCTATAAATCACAAAATATCCTTAAAGATTATCTACTCAGGAACTAGAAAAATCAAATTGACTCAGGAAACTGGAAGTTATATAAAAAATGTTTAAGAACTTGTCTTGATTTGGGCTTATCTTTTTTCTAATCCAACATCCAAGATTCCTCAACCTTCAAAATGTTGATTTAAGAGAGTAGACCTAAAATATTTTCAAATAAAAAGCAATCTCTTGAATATTAGAGCAATAATTAAAAAGTTAGAGGTTATTCCAAAATAAAAGCATTTGATGCTGGGTTTAGAATGGGATGGTCAAAGAAATGACAGAATCAGTCATTTAATTCAAGGAAATTCAATGAACATTTATTAAGTATCTTTGGTGTCCAATTTGCTGTTTTGGGCATGGGGGACATACAAAGGCAAAAAATGAAATATGGTTCCTGCTTACATTCTTTTGGAATATGCAACCTACAGAGACATAAGTAAATGTAAGGTGATTTGAGAAGGGAAAAGAACACTAACAACTAGGATTATCAGCCAAGAAAGGTTTCCTTTAAGAAGTGTTATCTTTGCTGGGTCTTGAAGCTAACAAACTGAAGAGGTGAAAGTCAGCTGACTTGTGTTGTAGTCATTTGTATAGTAAGCATGGAGGGCAAATTGCACAGAGGTGTACAGAAATGGGAGATGGCATGCCAAGTTCTGAAAACAGCAAAAGGAATGTGAAATACATCTGGAAAAGTGGGTGATGGAAATAAATTGTGGAAAGTTTTAAATAAGAATACTAAGGCAAAAGAGACAAAGTGGAGAGAAGAAAGAGAAAGAAAAAGAGCCAGAAGAAAAAAAAGAGGCAGAAAAGGAGGATGAAGGAGAATAAGAAGAAATCAGAAGATGGGTAATCGAACAAAGAAGACTGAGACTAGTTGGAGAACCAGGAAAGAGCAGTATCATAGAAACAGAGAAGGGAGAACATTCAAGAGTTGTGAGGAGAGTGTAAGGAGGTGTGGTCAGTAATATCAAAATCTGTCAAGAAATGGAAAAGGGTAAGGTCTGAGTAAAAGCCAGTAGATTTGGCAATTAACAAAGTGTTGGCAAAGTTAGAAAGAAAAGAATTATTCCAGTGGTGGGGTGAGAAGTTAGATTTCAAGGGGCTGAGAAGTGAGGAAGAAATAAGGAAGTGAAGGTAAGATTTTAGCAAGCTGGTTTTTTTTTTTACAGGATTATAGGACAGTTTGATGGGATGGCAGGAAAAAATGAAGGTTTCTTTTTTAAGGACAGAAAAAATAAATGGTATATTTGCACAAAAAGGAAGTGAGCCAGAAAACAGGAAATATTGAGGATGCCATCCCAAGGGGAATGCTTGCAGAAGGGGTGGAATTAAGGGTACAAGAAGAGAACTTAATCTTGGCAAGGAAGATGGCTGTGTCTTCTTCACAGGCTGGACCAAAAGAGAATGAAAAGACAGAGGATGCAGAAGGGTTTTGAGGGACAAAACAGGCAGAATGTGTTCACTACAGATCACTTCATTCAAGCTTCATCCTAAGGTCACGTATCTTGTTGACATAAGGTTATCTAGAGCAAAGTGGGAGCTTATGGCATGACCCCAAAGGAATTATTTTATCAGCCAATCAGGGAATGGGAAGATGGGTCACATTCTACCTCCTCATGACAGACAATTGTAGAGTATCTACCCAATGCAACTACCATTATCCTTCAACTACTATGGCCTAATACTTCATTCTATAACAGAGCAATTCAAAGACTGGTTTGAAATTCAGTTTATTTCAATCTTTGGTTTTCATGGTTATGAAAGGGGAAAAAATGCCTCACAAAGATAACATAGATCTAAACATAACATTG
This sequence comes from Phascolarctos cinereus, assembly GCF_003287225.1. Taxonomy (NCBI): domain Eukaryota; kingdom Metazoa; phylum Chordata; class Mammalia; order Diprotodontia; family Phascolarctidae; genus Phascolarctos; species Phascolarctos cinereus. The sequence continues at coordinate 120,672,540 of NW_027556180.1, read as the reverse complement.
TTGGCTGTGTATACTAAATCATGACACTTAGTTTTCAGTGTCTTCGTTAAGATGAAGCTAGCAAATCTCCATCTGCTTAGATATGAATCAGTTGTTCTCTTAATCTGGTCAGGTGTTGCATTTTGTATTTTTTTTTTAAGAAATGAGTTCAAAATTCACTGGAATTCACCATTTGGAAGATTTTCAAATCAGTTAGAAAACTATTTCCAAGTTTTATAGTGTGATTTTATAGGTGATTCAATCAATCAAAATATTTATCAAGCACCTATGTGCCAGGCATTGTACTATGGAGACATAAATACATAGAATGAAACAATCCCTGCTTTCAAAGAGCTAACTGTCTAATGGGGGACACAAAAAGTATGCCTGTTAAGTTACATATATAAATATAGAGTGAATACATACAAATAGACACAAAGTATTAATGTAAGATAGTTTGGAAGGGAAGGTGCTAGCAGTTGGGAGGATCAGAAAAGGCTTCATGGAAGACGTTACTTGAGCTGCATCTTAAAGGAAGAGAGACATTCTTTTTTTTTCCTCTTTTTTTAGGCTTTTATTCAGCATCCCATTCCACTCACTCCCATTTGTTCTGTTCTCTCTCTCCTTTCACCCTGTCCCTCCTCAAAAGTGTTTTGCTTCAGACTACCCCTTCCCCCAATCTGCCCTTCCTTCCATCATCACCCCACCTTCACTTATTCCCTTCCCCTCCTACTTTCCTGTAGGGTAAGATAGATTTCTATATACAGGTGAGTATGTTATTCCCTCTTTGAGCCAATTCTGATGAGAGTAAGGTTCACTCGCTCCCTCTCATCCTCCCCGCCCCTCCACTGCAAAAACTTTTTCTTACCTCTTTTATGTGAGATAATTTACCCCATTCTACTTCTCCCTTTCTCTTTTTACCAGGACATTCCTCTCTCACCCCTTAATTTTATTTTTTTAGATATCATCCCTTCATATTCAACTCAAACCCATGCCCTCTGTCTATATATACTCCTTCTAACTACCCTAATAATGAGTAAGGTCTTATGAGTTACAAATATCATCTTCCCATGTAGGAATGTAAACAGTTGAAACTTCTTCAGTCCCTTATGATTTCCCTTTCCTGTTTACCTTTTTATGCTTTTCTTGAGTCTTGTATTTGAAAGTCAAATTTTCTGTTCAGCTCTGGTCTTTTCATCAAGAATGCTTAAAAGTTCTCTATTTCATTGAATATCCATTTTTTCCCCTAAAGGATTATGCTCAGTTTTGCTGGGTAGGTGATTCTTGGTTATAGTTCTGGCTCCTTTGCCATCTGGAATATCATATTTAAGTCCTCTGGCTCTTTAATGTAGAAGCTGCTAAATATTGTGTTATCCTGACTGTGGCTCCATGAGACTTGAATTTTTTTCTTTCTGGCTGCTTGCAATATTTTCTCTTTGACCTGGAAACTATAGAATTTGGCTATAATATTCCAGTTTTCATTTTGGGATCTCTTCCAGGATGTGATCAGCCCATTCTTTCAATTTCTATTTTACCTTCTGACTCCAGAATATCAGGACAGTTTTCCTTGATAATTTCTTGAAAGATTATGTCTAGGCTCTTTTTTTTTTGATTAAGAGAGACATTTGATGAGATGGAGGTGAAAACCTGGACATGAGGGATGGCCAGTACAAAGCCACAGAGACAGCAGAGTGTAACAAGTTGCACAAAGAATGCCCATATGAATGGACTGCAGAGTGTGGGAAGGGAAATAAATGTCCAATGAGGCTGGAAAGTTAGGTTAGGGACAGGCTGTGAAGGGCTTTAAAAGATAAACAGAGGAGTTTATGGATGCAAGGAGATGACATTGGAATTGACTTAGTAGGGGAATTTCACGGTCAGATCTCTGCTTCAGTACAATTATATCGACAGCAGTGTGTAAAATGGACTGGAGCAGTGAGAGACATGAAGCAGGAAGAGCAATCAGGAAGCTGTTTTGTTAACCTAGCATTAATGACTCTGGGAAGAGGAGCTTCATTTGAATGATGAAGTCAGAAACCAGACTTCAAAGAGCTGAAGACTGAGTGAGAGGAGAGGAAATGAAGGTGAGTATAGATATTTTTTTCAAAGAGTTTGAGAGAGAAAGGAGAGACACAGGCTGATAGCTTGAAAGAATAATATGAGCCAGTGAAGATTTTTTTAAGGATATGAGAGAGTTGAACCTGCTTGAAGGCAGTGGGGAAGGAACCAGTAGATAGGGAAAGGTTGAAGATTCAAGAGAGAAAGTGTTGACTGAGGATGCAATCTTCCAGAGGGGATACAAATATACATAGAGTAGTTGGCCATGGTAAGAAGGACAACCTCTATTAGAGACTAAGGGAAAAGAGGTTAGAGTGGGAGATTATGTCAAGAGATTTTGAGATATCCAAGGTATTTGATCTTTGAGTAAGGCCAAGGGAATATGGGAGACTTGAAGGAGCATATAGTCCACTAAATCCGAATATCATATCATCTCCTTCAGATGAACAGAGGTATAGCCATGTCTTGACAATCTTATACAGGAGAAGTTGATTTTTTTAAACATAAGTACAAAAACTTTATAATTATCCCCATTAAATTCCATTTTACTCTATTTTGCTCATTGTCTTTCTGTATCCTAGTTACATCGTCCAATTTGTTAGTTTCACATCATCTAATGAACTCCTCCAGGCTGACACTGAACCATCCATGAGTAATCTTGGGATTTAGTCATGTGACTAATTCTCACTTCTCCCAACTATACTATTGTCTAACTCTAGTGCACAGAAATAGCATGAGAAATTGTGTCAAAGTTGGGCCAAAATCTAGGTAAACACCATCCATGGTATTCCTTTATCTAAAAGTATGATAATCCTGCCCCCCCAAAAAAAAACCAAAGGAATGATTTCTGATGATTCTATGCTGGACATTAATGGTCTCAGCTTCCTCTTTCCAAATGTTTACTAACCATCATTTAAATAACATTTGAAAATTTTGCCAAAGGCTGAAGTCAAGCTCATTGACCTATGGTTTTCAGAATCCCTGCTCTTCCCTATATAAAAAAAAATCTGAATATTTGCTCTCCTCTAATTCCTTAGCTCCTCTCTCATTCTCTACAATCTTTCAAGGATCAGCAATCTCATTTGTCAGTTCTTTCATTACTATTCAGTTCATCTGGGCTTGTTGACTTAAATTAAATAAGGGTAGCTGGATGCTGTCTTACTATCTCCTTACTTATCTTAGGTATCAACTCCCTAATTGCCATTATTATTCTGTACTTTTCTGGCCAAAGATCATTCTACTTGGCAGAGAAAACGAGGAAAATAAAAGTTGATAAGCTGTACTCTGTCACCGTTTATCATTGCTCCATTCATCTCAATAAATAGTATTAGCTCTTCTTTTGATCCTATCTTTCCCAACACAGCTTCATTAAAAAAAAAAAAAATTTTCAGTAATCCTTAGCTTTCCTCAACAACTACTGCTTATGTGTATGTTTAGCAATGCTACTCTTACAGCACTTTAGTATTCTTTCCTTTTCAATCTTCCTTACTGCCCTTGCATCTTTCTTCTGTATTTATGAATTATTTATCCACACCTCTTCTGTATGTAACGATGATATCATGGTAACACCAGTCCCTTTAGCCAACTCCCCCTTTTTCTAAACTCTCTATGTGTTCAGAATTTCATTCTTGAGAACTTCACATGCCTCCTGAACTGACTTCTACGGAGTTTATGGGATCCTTTTTTTTTTAAAGTTTTATTGATGCATTTTGTTTTAAATCTTTGAGATACTTTTTATTTTTAAAAAGTTTTATGACACATTTTTATTATAAACTTATAAATCACCCACACTTCATGAGATCTCTTGTAACAAAGTAAAATATTTAAGTAAAATTAAAAATGCAGTGTCTTCATCTGAAAGTACATACAACATTCTACATCTATATAACTCCCACATCTCCATATTTCTAATTGTTTAATTTAATTGCAGAAGTCTATTTTCTCTCCCTCCTATCTCCACCCCAATGAAAAAGAAAAAAACAAATTCTTTGTAACATACATAGTGAAGCAAAACACATTCCCTCAATAACTCTGTTTGTGTGTGTGTATGTGTGTGTGCATAGATACAGATCTATGTCTCTGTCTTTCTCTATACACACACATACCTACATATAGATTTCTCATTTCTTACCCCAAAAAAAATTCTATCACATCCATATACTACAACAGAGAGAGACAAAGATAGAAATGGACAGATAGAGAAAGAAACAGAGATGGATGATAGAATTAGGGTGATGAACTAACATGACAAAACAGGAAAATGATGAGTGTTGGAGAAGATGTGGGAAAATTGGAGCACTAATGCATTGTTGATGGAGTTGTGAATTCTTCCAACCATTCTGGAGAGCAATTTGGAACTATGCCCAAAGGGCTATAATACTGTACATACCCTTTGACTCAGCAATACCACTTCTAGGTCTGTAACCCAAAGAGATCATACAAATGGGAAAAGGACCACATGTACAAAAATATTTATAGCAGCTCTTTTTTGGTGGCACAGAATTGGAAACTGAGAGGATGCCCATCAATTGGGGAATGGCTGAGCAAGTTGTGGCTTAAGAATGTAATGAAATATTATTGTGCTATAAGAAAGGAAGAACAGGAAGCTTCAGAAAAACCTGGAAATCCATGAACTGATGCTGGGTGAAGTGAGCAGAACCAGGAAAACATTGTACAGAGTAACAGCAACATTGTGTAATGACTAACTTTCATGGATTTGGCTCTTCTCAGCAATGCAAGGATCCAAGACAACTCCAAAAGACTCATGATGGAAAAGGTTGTCCACATCCAAAGAAAGACCTGTGGAGTCTGAATGCAGATCAAAGCATGCTATTCACTCTCTTTGTTGTTGTTGTTGTTTTGTTTTGTTTCTCATGGTTCCTCCCATTGGTCCTCCTTCTTCTTCACAACCTGACTAATGTGAAAATACGTTTAACATGAATGTATATGTAGAGCCTATATCAGATCGAACGCCATCTTGGAGAGGGGAGAGGGGAAGGAGGGGGCGAAAATTTAAAACTCAAAAGCTTATGGAAGTATATGTTGAAAACTAAAAATTAATTATTTTTTTAAAAAAGGAATTAGGGTGATGAATGAGACATATATATAATACAAAATATTTAAAAATTATATATGTATATAAAAGATAATCTATTATTTGACATACATGCTTATATGAATGTACATATAAGCTTTAAATGTATATATATATTTCACAGCTTACATATAGGCACATATATATATATACACAGTATACATATAAATACATACCTGTCATATCTGTCATATGCATAAGTGTGTACACACATATCTGTCTCATTCATCACCCTAAAGCTATCAACTCTGCCAGGAGTGGATGGTATATTTCATCATTGGTCCTCTGAAATTACAGAAGGTCATTATATTGGTCATATTTCTTAAGAGCTTTAAAATTAGTTTGTCTTTACAGTAGTCTTTCTGTATAAAATGTTTTGCTGGTTCTGCTCATTTCATTCTTCACCACTTTTTCAAAATTGGGGAAGACATTTGAGGTAAGGAGACCAACCAGAAGAATACTGCAATATTCTAAGCATGAGGGACTTCTGACCCAAATGGATGTTGGAAAAGGATGAATACTACCCAGCTGCCATATCTCTGCTCCAGCAAAACCCCAAAGCTCACAGAAGACCAAATAACAATCATGAAATCCAATGAGAAAACAACATTAAGTAACTTCTTCCACCCCAGAATGAACAAAAAGTCAGTCAAAAGTCCAAGAGTAGTTGAAAAGGAAACCACCAGCAAAGGCAGCACACCAAAGCACAGAAGACCAGAGATGGGCCAGGGACTTGTAGACCCCACAAGCTTCTGTGTGCAGAGGTTGCAAGAGTGAAGGTCTCCCCTGAGGAAATCCCAGGCAGATAAGAAAGCCCCAGGGGTCCTTAAAAGCCTTGTTCTGAGACACAAGAAACAATTCTGACCATCTAGCACCCTGAACCTCCCAAAGGAGACCAAGCAAGGCAAACCATTCTGGAAAGCAATTTGGAATTATACAAAGAAAGAGACTAAAGGGCCCATACCTTCTGTCCCACAGATTCCACTGCTAGGCATATACCCGATTGAGATCACTGACAATATAAAAGGCTCCCTATACAACAAAATATTAGTAACAACACGTTTTGTGACAAGGGATTAGATGGGTTCCCATCAACTGGGGAATGGCTAAACAAATTGGGTACATGAATGTATTGGAATGTTACTGTTCTAAACTTGAGCTGAGCATCTCTGCCTTCTCTTTGTCTCTCTTGATCACAGTTCCATTTATCTCAATGGTATTATCTCTTTTTTTTTCTATTTGCATGATAAATATCAAGAAACATGAAAAGAATTAGATAAACTGATGCAAAGTTCAATAAGCAGAACCAGGATATATATAGTATATGTATATATAATGTATGTATGTATATATGTATACCTGATGACTACAACAAATTGAAATGAATAACAGCTACAAAACAATCAAAACTGAATGGTTTGAAATTATAAGGACCAAGCTCAGCCCAAAAGAAGAGTTATAAGAAGGCATCTCCCCCTGAATTCTTTGCAGAAGTAGGAATCCATGGGTGTGGAAACCATATATAATTTCAGATTATTTTAATATATAAATTTATTTTGCTGATTTTTTTCTCCTCTTTTTTTTTTATTAAATTCTTTGTTCATTAATTTTTTTGCTAATTCTCTGCCTCTCTGAGTGGGGGAGATGGAATAGGTAGGATAAAGGGGAAATAAGTAATGTAAAAACAGAAGCTATCAAGATCTATTTTTCCTTTAAAGCATTCCACAATGGAGTATCTTTGTAAGTGAAAAGGAAATAAAATTAATTATTCCCCTCTGGAATAAATGAAAGGTAATAAGGTAGCATTTGAAGAGTTTGAGATACTTTCTATAAGAGAAATGTTACATATTATGATTTCATGATGAGCCATAAACAACATCTTACTTTAAAGCACAACTATGTTCTCTATAGAAATCAAAAGTCCTTGAGGTCATTCAGCACTCTCTCCTGACAATTATCCATCCTGTCTTGAACACTTCCAGGAACCAAGAGTTCACCATTTTGAAAGGAAGATTATCCCAGTGCCGCCAGCTTTTTTTAGGAAGTGCTTTCTTCTAGTAAACCCAACTTCCCCTCCCCCTAACTGGTCCCAATGTGGCTCCACATATAATGTCTACTCCCACCTTTTCAAGTATTTGAAGACTAAGCCTTCTCTTCTGCAGGGTATCGCTTTAGTTTTTTGTTCATTTTGTTTGTTTTTGTTGTGTTTTTTTTTCTTATGCCTCATGTGATATGGTTTCAAAACCTCTTAATATCCTCATTATTCCTCTTCTGGATTTGCTCATTTATCAATTTCCCTCTTAAGATATGAGATACAGAATAGAACACAGTATTACAAACATTTCAACCAGAAAAGAGGGAATTCTCCCCTTGATACACATATTATAACTCTATTAATCTAGTCTAAATTTAATAGCCTTTTAACATTCACATTACACTATTCACTCCTACTGGATTAATGCATCAAATACTACCAAGCCAGGCCTCCTTCTAATGTGTAATCATGCAACTAATTTTTAAAATGAAGTTCAAGATTGTGTGTTCTTCTCTGTGGATTTTTAAAATCTTTTTTGTTTCAGGCCATCAAAAGTGTGTACTAAATCATGACTGTCATCCTATCTATCCCTACCAAATTTTTATAGCCTGCTTATTAGAAAAAGCAAAGGCAGAGCCCTTCACTCTTCTTTTTAATACCCATCCGCTTCCTCCAGTTCCCCATGTAAGTTAAAATCAATACTTAAATCAAAAAATCCCTGAGTATAATTTCTTTGACCAGCCACAACTCTTGGAATCCACATCTTCCTTTAAGACTCAGATAAAACATAACTTTCAGAAGCTTTTCCCAGTCTGTTCCTCCTCCCATTCCCCAGCTGTTGGTGACATCCTCTCTAAAGTTACCTTTTATCTATGTGTACAGAACTTGCATAAAGCAATTTATATACATACTGTCTCCTCCATTAGAACATAAGTCTCTTGAAAGCTAAGGTTTTGTTTTTCTTTTCCTTTGTATCCCTAGCACTTAGCACTATGCCTGCTACATAGTAAGAACTTAATGAATACTTTTTGATTATATATACCATCATCTAACTCATAATTCTCCATTTTGTCACTAAGAATAACTTGAAAGACTATCAAAGGCTTTGTTGCAAGCAAGATATACTTTGTCTATGGCAATTTCTTAGTTACCAGTCTAGTAACCCTATCAAACAAAGAAATGGTTGATCTGGCACAACAAAGCAAGCTTCTAGGAATCACCTCTTTCTTTCCTAAGGCTTTCCCTATCTTTCTAGTGCTCAGCATTTACTCTTTTTTTCTTTTTGTAGTAATTGTAAGCCATCTGCTTAATAATTTTCTTTATGAAAATAGAGACAATTGTCTATCTCCAGTTTTCTGTCAACACTCCTGTTCTCTGATTTCTTAAAGGTCATCTATAGTAGTTCCAGGATCAAGTTCTCAACTCCTTTTAATACCCTAAGATATAGTTTGTCTGGGCCTGGAGAGTATTACTTTTAAAGTGACTATGTTACTTGCTTAGAGGATTATAGGAACTAGAGCTGGAAGGTACCTTGGAGATCATCTCTAGTTCAGCTCCTTTTCTTTTTCCAGTTCCTTTTCCTTCTCTCACTTATTGACAAGACAAGAAAAAAAAAGCCTACTATAAATATGTACAATCATGTAAAATAAATCCTTGCATAGCCATGTAACCTCCCCCCTTAAAAAAGAGAGAAAGAGGAGAAAGAGGAAGAGAAAAGGGGGGGGGAGAAAGAGGAGGAGAAAAAGGCAGAGGAGGAAGAGGAGGAGGAGGAGAAGAAGTATAAACTTAGTAGTAATATCACTCAGTCAAAGGATATTGCTTTGGAGGTATATTTCCAACGTCTTCTTTTAATAGATGAGGAAACTGAAGACCAGAGTGGTTAAGTAAATCAATTAGTGAGTCAAAACTTGAACTCAAACCCCAATTGTAAATTATGTCCTCTTTCAATTTCATTACCATATAATTCTTTCTTAGGGATGTTTATTCTTTCCTCTAAAATCTCTCCAATAATTTTCATGTTTCTGAATTTAAAAAACTGTCAGGTATAATACAATCCTTCCAGGGCACTTGAGCCACAGTTTTAAAAACTCTAACTGAAGTTAATTATAGTGTTCCTTTAGCAATACTACAGTTAATGTTAGCAGTTCAAAAAAAATTCCCTTGAGGCTGAAACTTGGCATATAAATGCTCATCCCAGGTTTTAAGGGGGGGGGGAGGTAATGGGGAGTTTGCAAACCTTTAAGAGAAACTCCTAAGCTTGTGCCAATGCCATGAGTAAGAGATGAGAGTTGAGAATAAAACTCAAGTTTTGTTTCCTGAATACTAATGCTCAATCATTACCAGCATTATGAAAGCAATTTCAAGCTAACAAATCATGTCATCTTTGAGTACATTTTGTGACACATTCTTTTTGGGAGGCTTGGGCATGGTAGAGTGGGAAAGGGGGAGGAAAGGCTGAAAGGCTCACTAAAACTATCGTTTTTGATTGGCTGAGATTCATTGCTTTCACTGCTGCATCTGAGTTTAGATTCTCAATCAAGGAAGGTCTTTTTGAGAGTTATGATGTCACAGTGGATAAACTATGGAGTTTGAAAGACATGAGTTTAAATTCTACTCCGCTCCTTACTAGCTGTGTGACCATCATTCAACCTCTTTCAGCCTCAGTTTCCTCATCTGTAAAATGAGGGTAATGATAGGATCCACCTCATAGGGTTGTTGTGAAGATCAAATAAGATAATCTCCATAAAGATTTATGAACCTTTAGCAAACTTTATAGTTCTATGTAACTATTATCCCCATTTAACATTTTTGAGCCTCAGTTTCCTCACCTTTAAAGTGAGAGGACTGGACTACATGACCTTTGAGGTACCTCTCAGATCTAAATCAGTGATCTTATACCTTCTATAGAACAACATAACTTATATTTCAATATTTCCAAGACCTGGAATTTCATTAACAAAATCATTGGCACCAATCATGATCCTTCTACATTTTTTTAGAAAGTCTCTGTCAGTTGCTGTTACCATCATTCTCCCAATCAACCTGAAGTTCTTCTTATCAAACTTAGACCATAGACATACATCCATTGCTAGGCAAGGGAAAGACCAGAAAATCTTTCCAACTTCTTAAAGCTTTCTAGAGGTTAAGCTTGGCTTGCAGAACCTGCAGGAAACAAGGAATTACCTCTACCCCTTATGAGACAACTGTATGCAAAAAGGAGAGAGATTGCAAAAACTGCTTCTTTAATTGATGAAAAATGAAAAATAAATGCAATAGATATTCAAGGCCAAAGGTGCATCACAGAAAGAAAGGAACAAAGTTTTAGTTGGCCTTGGAACAACACTCTTCAAATACCAGAGAGTGAAAAATCTTGGTTTCAGTTCTTGGCAAAGATACTAAAGTGGTTTGCCATTTCCTTCTCCAGTTCATTTTACAGATGAGGAAACTGAAACAAACAGGGTTAAAAGACTTGCCCAGGGTCACATAACTAGTAACTGTCTCAGGCTAGATTTGAACTTTGGTCCTCCTGATCCCATAGCTGGCACTCCATCCACCACACAACCTAGCTGCAACAGGAAAAATATAAATACCTTCTAATGTATATACATTTGGTGTCTTGAACACATACACTTTGTCAAGTGGATCATGATATCTTTAATTTTTTGGGGGGGGCAATGGGAGTTAAGTGACTTGCCCAGGGTAATACAGCTAGTTAAGTGTCAAGTGTTTGGTCTGAGGCAGGATTTGAACTCAGGTCCTCCTGAATTTACAGCCGGTGCTCTATCTACCGTGCTATCTAGCTGCCCCATGATATCTCTAATTTTAAGAACACAGTTTAGTAGCTGGCAAGAACCCTATTCCATTTTTTCTTCTTGAGCAAAGATTCTTAACCTTTTTTTCTGTCATGGACCCCTTTAGCAGACTGGTAAAGCCTACTGATTCCTCTCAAAATAATCGTTTTAAATACATAAGGGAAATAAGGGAAAGGAATAAGGGAATAAGCATTCATTTATTAAGTGTCTACTCTGTGTCAGGCATCATGGTAGGCACTTTACAAATATCTCATTTGACCCTCACAACAACTTTGGGAGGTAGGTGCTATTATTAGCCCCATTTTACAGTTCAGGAAACTAAGGTGGGCAGTGGTTAAGTGACTTGATCAAGATTACACAGAAAGTGTCCGAGACCACATTTGAACTCTGGTCTTCCTGACTTCCAGGCCCATTACTCTATCCACTCCACCACTGAGCTGCCCTGTAAAATAAGCTATAAGGAAATCAATTATATTAAGGTAAAAGGTATAATTTTCCCCATACAAATTAATGAACTCCTAAAATCTCCATGGATCCTAGGTTAAGAACCCCCATTCTAGAATAAGTTTATTAGGTCATAGATCTACAGAAAGATGGTTCCTCAGAAGTCATCTAGAGCAACCCCTTCTTTTTACAGAGGAGGAAATGTTCAGTGGTTAGAGTCCAAGTTATGAAATATACAAAAGGTTCAAAACTACATTTCAAGATACAGTGAAAGGAAACTAGATTTTAACTAAAGTTAATAAGTTGATTACTATAACTCCTTTTTCAAACTAATGGATATCTTAGTAGCGTGAAACCTCTCAAATTATACACCTTTATTCAGAAAAAAAAAACTACTTTAGTCTCACCTGACTTCTGTGAGAATAATAAGGTTAGCAGGTTAGTAAAGTGAGAATCAGTTAAATTCTACTGTTTTGAGGGATGTACACACATAATTTAAATGGTTCAACTATCAATTCCTTCCTTTGTGTGTCAATACACATTCTTCTAATGTAAGCATGAGACTCCAAAGAATCAGCATTATATATGCCTGTAGCATACCTCTACCCCCTAGAGATTCCATTTAAGATTGGCAAAAGTAAACAAAGTTTAGGACTTTAGATTTCAATCCAAGTAATTTCTGGAATCCAAAGATGTTCTTTTACTTTTGTTCTGTTGAAAAAGGGTAAGTACTTATGAAACTTACCCAACAAGAAGGATGGATGGAGAAAGGAGAAAAAGTTCAGTTTCTTAATTTTGTAAACATCCCATTCACATTCAAAGTTATAATTACTATTTGTGAATTTCCTTCTATCTTATTTTTACTTGTTATTTTCTTTCTTAGCCTCTCTAACTTTATAAAATAAATTCTTTTCACGGCAAAGTGTCCACTACCTTAATATACTCTACAGATAAACAAGAAAATTGAGCAAAGAAACTCAAAACCAAAATAAACTACTATTTAACAACAATAATTACATCAAAGTATGGTACAATGGAAAGAGCACTGACCTTGAATTCAAAAGATCTGAGTTTTAATCATAGCTATGCCAGCACTTGACTTAGGTCAAGTCACATAACCTCAATAGGCCTCAGTTTCCTTATCTGGAAAATGAAAGTGCTTGAATATATATATCCCCTAAAATTCCTTCAATCTTTAGGTCTATGATTCTATGAATTAAAGACTATAAGAAATGACTTAGAAATACAGAGTTTTCAACTCTGCCTATATCCTATTTAGGTAGGTCTTTTATGGATTAAAAAAATTATCCTAAAAACTAAGCAACAGAGCCATAGGTAAGTATTCCAATACCCAGGAAAATTTAAATGGGAAAATTGGAAATGAGAAGATTTAAATGGGGCCACTGATCTCATTGGATGCAGTCATACAAGGCTAAGAGGGAATTGACTAGATGCTTATGTTGCAACCATTGGTTCATCCTGTCCACAACCCCACAAGGAGAAGGGGAGAATCATGGAAGAAGGCAGTATGAGAAATGTCCAGTTAGGGGAGAACCTATGGCGCAAGTGCTTATGGGTATGGCAACCCAAAGAACTGAGAGCACAGAAGGAGTATGCCTGCTGGACATCAGCTGTCCGAACAAGCAGATGCTTCTATTTCCTGAAAGAGTATGAGGGCTGCCACTGTCAACATGTCAGTGCCCTGGGTTAAAGCCATAACCATGCTACAAGTTATGACTTTAAAAGAATATTTTCCAAGCCTTTATGTCATCCTATATACCACATTTAGAGAGTGTTAAATTAAGGCATATCCTATGTTCATATATTCAATTTAAGATATATTTTATATATGTGTGTGTGTGTGTATACAAATATATATATATATATACATATATATATATATGTCTAGACAAATAATGTGAACATTATGGAAATGGAAGGAAATAAAGTCATGCAGTCTAATCTCACTCGAAATGAAATATAAATATCATATACTAAAAAACCACCTCTGCCCCCTCTCAGACCATTATTACAGATTAAGAGAAGTAACTGAGAAAATCAAGCAACTGGCTAAGCTTGAATAAAAAAGACTTAAAAATCTGTTGAATGGAAAGGGTGTGGTAACTGCATTCCTTTTCTGCTGATTTCTTTCAAGATCATCAAATTAGTTCTGAGAATCCACAGCAGCACAGCTGATTTAACAAATCTCATGCTCTGAACAAAAGTCAGACCTAAAAGATGTTTCTAAACTTCAAGAGGGTTGAGGTACAGGGACAATAAAGCACAAGTGACTTAAAGCCACACCACTGTAAGGTTCTTTTAAGGAACCAGGGATGTTTACTTTGGAGAAGTCAAGAAGACTTAGCATGGATGTGATAACCTTCAATAGCTGCAGGGCTGGCAACTGAAAAAGGAAATTAATTTATTTTTTGCTTAGAGGGTTGAGCTAAGAGCAGAAGTTACATGGAGGCAAAACTGGGGCTTTGCATTTTTAAAAAATACATATTTCTTAGTGTTGCCCCACAGTAGAATGGGCTGCCTCCTCAAATAGTGGGCTGTCCACATCTGGAAGTCTTCCATCACAGGAGAGATGAGCAACATAGCAATGTACAGGGATTTCTGTTTCAAATATAATTAGATTAGATCAATGTAGATTCTGTACATCGGTGAGACCACAGATGAATAATATAAAGGGGGCTAAGTTCCCAATGTACTATTTTAAGGACCTATTCAGTGACAAGTCTATAAAATCATGAGTAATAATAGCACTGAGTGAGAGGCAGCATAATGTAGTAGGAGACCTGACTTTGAGAGAGAGGGGTGGGTGGGTGTGGGTGTGTGTGTGTGTGTATACATAGATAGATAGATAGATAGATAGATAGATAGATAGATAGATAGATAGATAGATAGATACATATATAAAAGCTATGTGATCCTGGGCAAGCTGCCTAATCTTTTAGTGTTTTAGGCAATTCTTTAGGACTTTAAATTGTAGGCAAATAGCCAGGGTGCACTGGGCAGCTAGGTGGATAGAAAACCAGGCCTGGAGACAGGAAGCACTGAGTTCAAATGCAGACTCAGACATTTGCTAGCTGTTATGTGACCCTGAATAAGTCAATTAACTCTGTTTGCCTCAGTTTCCTCACCTGTAAAATGAGCTGGAGAGGGAAATGGCAAACCACTCCACTATCTTTGCCAAGAGAACCCCAAAAAGGCAAAGAGTCGTGATTGAAATGAATGAACAACAAAAGCCAGGGTGCATGGGAGAAGGGAACTGCTCTAAAGGAGTTCTCTATACTCACAAAATTATAGGTCCAGACCAGAGAGAGCCCACGCCTTAAAACAGTGAGGGACTTTCCTAATTTTACATTTTTATAGCAGTCCTAACTCAATTTGTAAAAGCTATCAGTATTAGTACGAGATCCAGGCCTACTCCAATAGCCACACAGACTACAAGTATTCATTTTCAGCACTACCAACACCAAAAAAGATGAAGTTTTCTCTGGGACAAATATCCAGGGTTTGATCTAAGGAGCCTCCTTTCAAAAGAGTATAGCATCCATTTGTTTGTTCATCATGGCAGTATAGCTAAGAACAGAGGGGTCAAACCCAAGGCCCTCAGAACTCCTGAATATAGCCAGAACCATGAAAGTATAATTGGGAAATGTTTAACAAAATACAACACAACATAGAAAATTTCAATTTGTGGTTTTCTAAGTCAGCAAACCACAGATATCCATTTGTATTTGAGTTTGACACCACCAACTAATAGATATTCAGTTTCTCACTGAAAAGCTTCCCTTTGGCCTAAACTCTGCAGCACTGCTGCTATTCACTACCCCAGAGATCGACACTCCCAGGTAGGAAAGCAAGCATTTACACCTGTACTTGTTTTACTATCCCAAGGAGGAGGGAAGAAGATAGAAGAAGCATGTTAGCTCTTAGAAATGCTAGGGGGAAGATTGATGTCACAGTCAGGTTCCTAGCCTTTTCTAGGGTGATACTCCAACTGCTTACAACACTCCTCCCAAAAGATGGCATAAATATTCTGGGAAAATAAATATCAAATGTGAATGGTAGATTCTTTAGGTGAATTTTATTTTTTCTTGGCAATAGAAGTACAAGAATCAAATGTCAACATAGGGCCCGGTACATATTAAGTACTCTGATATCTATTCATGAATTTGTTATCAGTATATGGGTGGAGAGTGAGTAGGAAAGCAGGGTAGAAAACAAGGTAGCAATAGGAGTGTTAACCACAGAAATAACCTTGAAAAACAGTAATTTAGCAGTGGCAGATGGGATAGTGGCATTTTGTTAATTCTTTAAGTAGCAATAATATGCAGATAAAGAAAACCAATGCTTTTAAACAGATTAAGTTAGTTGGCATCTTTTCACATTTCCTGAATTCTACAACATACCTTAATGGGGAGATACCTTCCCAGCCTCACCTCCCACATTCCACATCTATGATAGTAATCTTAAATAGAGATTAACCCTTTTATATACAGTAAACACATAAACAGGACACTACACCATCTTATTTTATGAAAAAAATGAAACAAAACATGTCTTGTGATAATGTAATCCAGTGGGTAGGTAATGTTAAGATTTATTACTCAATAAATCACTCTTTATGTACTTTGTATTTATTTTTAAATGTGGACATGTTATCCTCCCATATTCCCCCCCCAAGACTGTAAGCTCCTTGAGGGAAGGAATTTGTTTCACTATTTTTTTTATTCCTAGCACAGAGCTTGGCACATTGCAAACACTAAATAATGCTTGCTGAATTAAAATGAATTAGTAAATAATATAGAAGTATGGAAGAGTTCTAACTCATGGTCAGAAATGGGTTCAAATTCCAAATGGGTGGGTTGGACAAAATGGTGTTTTAGGTCCTTTCCAGTTCTAGATATATGACCTTATGAATTATTTGTTGATGTTATGATTAGAACAGGTAGGTTCCAAAACAGAACTACAAATATGGGGTGAGCACCAGAGTTTGAACCACCATCTTCAAAAGGATACCCCTGCCCATACATTAAGGGATTACAAATTTAAAAGAACAATTAAATAAAATAAATCCAGAGGATTTAGGGTCATTTTTGTGATTTTCTGGCTAATTAAAAAAATAATTACGCTTTTTTTTACACATTCCTTTACAATTTATGCCCCTATAGCATACAGAGTTCTCAAACTCAATATTTCCAAAATACAACATTGTGTTTGACCTAGCAATATTGCTACTAAGTCTGAACCCCAAAAGAGATTTAAAGGAAAAGGAAAAAGATTCACATGTACAAAAATATTTATAGCCGTTCTTTTTGCGGTGGCAAAGAATTGGAAACTGAGTGGATGCCTGTCAATTGGGAAATGGCTAAACAAGTAATGATATACAAATGTTATGGAATACCATTGTGCTGTAAGAAATGATGAAGGGGATGATTAAAAAAAAACTGGGAAAACATACAAACTGATGCAAAGTAAAGTAAGCAGAACCAGAAGAACAAACAGCAATATTGTAAAAATAAGCAACTGTGAAAAACATTAATTCTGGCCATTACAATGACCCACCATAGTTCCAAAAGATTCATGATAAGGGGCAGCTAGGTGGCGCAGTGGATAAATCACTGGCCTTAGATTCAGGAGGACCTGAGTTCAAATCCAGCCTCAGACACATAATAACACTAACTGTATGACCCTGGGCAAGTCACTTAACCCCATTGCCTAACCAAAAAAAAACAAAAAGACTCATGATGAAAAATACTATCCACTTCTACATACAGGAGAACTAATGAACTCAGAGTATAGGCTGAAGCACATTTTATTTCTGTTTCTTTCTCTTGCTTTCTTATTTTTTTTGGGGGGGGGAACATGGCTAATGTGGAAACTTGTTTTGCATGACTTCAAATTTGTAATGGTTTTTGTATTTCATGCCTTCTCAATGGGGAGGGGAGGAGAGGGAAAGAATCTGGAAACGAAAACAAAATAAAACTGAATGAAAACAACTTTCTCCTGCAAAACCCACTCCTTTTTCTATTTTTCCTTTTTCTCTTGGGGGTACAACCATTCTTCTAGTTACTCAAGTTCACAATCTCAGTCATTTATGACTCTAAACTTCCCCTCACTCCCCATATCCAGTCAACTGCCAGGTGTTGTCAAGTCTGCCTCCACAACATGTCATAATCCTCTCTCTCTTTTTCTCTGCCCCCTAATTCAGGACCTCATCACCTGCCTAGACTATTATAATAGCCGAACAGATCCTTTTGTGCCAAATCCTTCACCTCTCCAATCCACCCTCCATGAAAGGATTTTCCTAAAGTAGATGTGAGCATATGATTTCTACACTCAAGAAGAACCACTGACTCCCCAGGATCAAAAACAAAATTATCTATTAGGCCTTTAAAATCATTCGTAATCTGGCTCAAGCCTACCTTTCCAGACTTTCTAAACCACGCATTCTATAATCCAACTAAAATGCCTACTTGCTGTTCCTCATAGAAGACATTCCATTTCTTACCCCCATCCTTTGAACAGACTATCCTTCATGCCTGGACTGCACTCCTTCCTCACCTCCATCTAGCTTTCTTCAAAACTCAACACAGGTGCCATGTCCTACCTTAGACCTTTCCTGATCCCTCCAGCTGCTAGTACCTACTCCTGTTCTGAACATTACCTTGTATTTGCTTTGTAAAGAGAGAGACCTATGGCTTAGTGGATAAAGAACTGACCTCTGGGCCAAATTCAAGGCTCTGTGGTGACACACATTGGCTCTGTGACACCTCCGACCAAATCACATAAGTCACACATCACATTGTCTTTCTCAATAAGAGCTGAACTCACAGACTTTTTTCTTCTCTCTAATTCCTGCCTTCATACTAGGGAACTACAACATACACACCAAGGCTCCCTCAAATATGCAAATCTTTGAATTCCTCAGTTTACTCAATTCCCATGAACTACCCTTGCATTTCACCTTAGCCATTCACAGAAACGATCATACCCTTGATCTCACCATCAACCACAAGTATTCCACTTCCATCTTCACAAACTCCTAAATTCCTTTATCTGGTCATGGTATTTTATTATTCCATCTTTCCCTATGCCTTATAATCCTAATCATGTTCTTCATCATCATTGTGATCTCCATTACCACTGCCCCTCAATTCTTTCCCAGGTCATCTCCCGTGCTCTGGCTATACTATCCAGCCTTCCCTAATTCAAACCCTGGGTCAACCAACTCAATTCTATGTGATCCTCTCTTCTCGAATCTTTTGCCTCTGCCCTACCGCTGATCACACCTTTGCCAAACTAAAAGCAGTCTCCAATAAATAAGCTATCCAAGGCTATGAATGCAGATTTCTCCAAAAATATATAAATTAATAACCATAAGAAAGAAAGCTCTAATAAAACTCAAATCATTAATAAGAGAAATGCAAGTCAAAACAACTCTGAGATTTTACCTCTGACCCAGAAAAAAATGGCAAAGATGGCAAACAATAGAATAGTCAATGTGGAAGGATAGTAGATAGATGGAACACTAATAAATTGTTGATGGCTTGGTGAATTGGTTAAACCATTCTGCAAACCATTCTGAACTGTGGAAGTAAAGTAACTAAAATGTCTATATTTGATCCAGAGATTCCACCCAGACTGGGTCAATACCAAAAATCACCAAAACATTGATAGTAGCACTTTTTGTGATAGCAAAGAACTAGAAACAAAATGGATGCCCATTGATTGGTAAATGGCTAATGGTATAGGCTAAATTGACATGGTAAATAGGGTAAGACAAGGGAAAAGAAAGGAAAAGAAAAGCAATCTCTTTGAAATGAAAAAGGAAGCTTGATATATATAATCTATATCAACTTGCTTACCACATCAGGGAGGGGCAAGGGAAAAGAGGGAGAGATAGTATATGGAACCAAAACTTTAAAAAAAATGTTTAAAAATGTTTTTACATGTAATTGAGAGGAAACCATTAAACTTTCTTTTAAAAACAGAAGCCTGATTTCAATCCACTATATAAATTAACCAACTTATTTTTTTCCACAAATGGCTTGTGCCACGTTATAGATTTTTTCTTCAGTTAGTCTTCAGAAAGCACGAACTTGTCAAATTGTTCATCTTTGTTATTTGCTATCAACTAGCCCACCCTGGCACTCCTCAGAGGCCTCCCACAACTATTGGTGCTGGCAAAAGCTTAAAGAGAGTTGCTGGACTTCTCTTTTGCATACTAACCTCAGAGCCAATGCTTTATTTAATTTTCTAAAGAAAGCATATAAATTATAGAGGCACTACTAAGTAAATTACAGGAAGTAAGAACTATTCCTACTCAGTTACATTCAGCTTATTATTCTTATTAAGTTTCTATTCGGACATAAAAGCACCATAATGGAGAGTCAAATAGAAATTCATTTGTACCCAAAATAATTTCAAGGTAGGTAAACAAGTTTCCATTCTTTCAAATTAAGGAAAATTGCCAAATAAAAAAACATCTATTTCATAGCTTTCCATGGAAAACTAATAATCCTGAAGCATGACTTTTTAGTTTCCCCTTCAGGCTAATGGAATTCTTTAAAAAAAAATAACTAAGTTTTCACTGTTTTCATTGGAGTTATAACCCTATAGTGAGTTAGCAACAGCCTGAGAATTTGGGCCACCTGGACCTTTACCTCTCCCCAACTGTAGGCATCCACAACAACTCAATAAACATACCCAATTCTGCCCAGGCTACTGTTATCACAAGACAAAGCCATGGAAATCAAGCTAATTTCACAAACTCAGCTGGACTTTTCACCTTTTACACTACCCAACAATCCACTCTACCCTTATTTACTCCCTTATAGACCAAACTCTCCTTCTCTCCTGTCTCAGAGGGAGAGAGAGGTATTCTTGCTCCTGGCTAAGATGAATACTTCTATCTCAACTGAACAAGTATTTATTAACATTCCAAACACTGCACTAATCAAAGACAAAAACAAAATCATATCTATCCTCAAGGAACTTGCATTTTACTGGAAAAAATCAACAGGGATACAATAAGAACATAATAAATAAAACAAAATAACAGCGCTGCTAGCATAGCACCTACATAATTGGAAGACTCAGGATTTGTAGGACGTGGAAGAGATAACCCTTGAGCTGAGGACTCCAAGTGCTGAAGGAAAGGGAGCATCCAAAGCATGAAATATGCATAGCCCGTGCATGAATATGGAGGTTCCCATGCCTGAAGTAGCATATAAGAAGGAACAAAGTTTGGAACCATGCCCCAAAAGTCAGTCAACCATGCATACCCTTATGCCCCAAAAGTCAGTCAACCATGCATACCCTTTGACCCAGGGATTCTGGTAGGCCTATACCCTGAAAGAGGTTTAAAAAAAGAAGAAGGAAAGTACTCATATGTACAAAAAAAAAATATCAGTGGCTTGTTATAGCCAAGAAGTGGGTGCCCATAAACTGTGGAATAGCTGAACAAATGATAGTACATGAATGTAATGGAATATTATGGTATGTTAAGAAATGATAAAAAAAAAAGACAGATGCAGAGAAACCTAGAACCAGCAAAAAATTCTACAATAACAACTTTGAAAAGAAAAAACAACCCTAAAAGATTTAAGAACTCTGATCAATGAATATTACTGAATATTACTCTGAAGATTGCCCTACCCCTTGACAGAACAGTGATGGGCTCAAGGTGCAGAATGAGACAGACGCTTTGGGATGTGGCAAATATGTCACTTTTTCTTACTTGTCTACGCTTATTTGTTACAAAGGTTTTGCCATTCTTTTGTTTGGTCTGGTTTGGTTTTTTGGAGGGATTTAGAAGGGTCAGAAGAACCGACAAAAATGTAAACAAAGATTTTTTTTTAGGCATTTGGATTAAATGACTTGCCCAGGGTCACACAGCTAGGAAGTGTCAAATGTCTGGTCTGAGGTCAAATTTGCACTGAAGTCCTCCTGACTCCAGGCCTGGTGCTCAATCCGTGCCACCTAGCTGCCCCAAAGAATTTTTTAAGAAACATTTTTTAAACAGTCCAGTAGAGTGGAAGTGAGAACTAGGAGAATAATTTACACAATAACAACAAAATTATAAAGATAATTTTGAAAGACATGGGAAATTGGATCATGCAGTGACCAATCATAATTCCCGAAGACTCCAAATCAAACATGCTTACGTACCTGACAGGCTCATAATGCAGACTTCAGTCTGCATACGTATTTTTGTGGACATGGTCAATGCTGTAATTTGTTTTGCTTGATTATGCATATTTGTAAAGAGCTTATTTTTCTTTCTTTCTTGGGGGAATAAAAAAGGGGGTAAATTTTCACTGACTGAAAAAAATAAAATTTAATAAAAAGTAGTCTATACCCTTTGCCTCTACTTTCTCACCATCCATACTCTCTCTTCAACCATCTGTAAAGGAATTTGGTTTGAATCTTGGCTCTACCATTTACTGCCTGTATGACATTAGGGAAGTCAATGCATACATCTAGGCCTTAGAATAAATGGCTCTAATGATCTCTTCCAGCACTACAGCTATACTCCTGTGAATCTATAATTTGACTTCCATCCCTATCACTCTAGAGATTTCTCAATTATCAGTGACCTTGATATCCCCAAATCCAATGGCATTTGGGCTTGAGGGGGCTCATAGTCCTTGACCTTTCTACAGCTTTGTCCTTCTTCCATTTACTCTCTCATTCCTTGACTTAGAAACACCATACTATTAGTCCCCCTAAAACAGAGTACCTGCCCTCAAGAAGCTCACATTCTAATGGTGGTGGTGGAGGGGGAAGGAATGTACATTAGGCACTATGTTTAAAATTCTTCAGTATCTCTCTATAGAATGAGAAGAAAGAGAAGGAACAAGAAGAAGAAGAAAGAGCAGAAAGAAGAAGGAGAAAGAGAAAGAGAAAGCAGGAGGATGAAGGAGAAGAAGGAAAAGGAAGAGCTAGCATTTATATAGTGCTTTAAAATTTGCAAAGCACTTTTACAAATATCACAAATATTATCCCATTTTATCCTCATACAACCCTGAGACAGGTTAAGTGACCTTCCTACGGTCAAATTGTCCAAAAGTGTCTGAGACTGGATTTGAACTCAGGTCTTCCTGACAGCAGGAAGTATGTAATTGCAATTTCTTCCCTGAATTAAAAAAAAAACTACTTCATTTTCATGTGTCAACATGAGGCAGCTCAGGAATGCAGTGGATAGAGTGCAAGGCTTGGAGTCAGGAAGAACTGAGTTCAAATCCAGTCTCAGATACTTATTAGCCATGTGACCCAGGACAAGCCATTTACCTCTGTCTGCCTTAGTTTTTAAAACTGTAAGATGGGAATGATAATAGCACCTACCTCTCAATATTGTTGTAAGGATCAAATGAGATAATAATTGTAAAGTGCTTAGTACAATACCTGGCACAAAGTAAGCACTATAAAAATGTTAGCTATCATTATCATTATTATTATTATTATCATCATCATCATTATTATATGCCACACATCATTTTAGATTATAGTAATTTGCCTCTTGTCATATCCTCCTAGTAGGATGTCCCATGAAAGAAAGGACCGTCTCACCTCATTTGGCCATCTTCTGAAACACTTGAGTGGTAGACGCTAGTTCCCATGCAGTATATGCCAATATATTGTGAATGAGAATCTCATGTAACTCCTCTGAAAGTGTCAAGAGGTAATTTGAAAAAGCCCTTTCTTTTTTTTAAAGGGCTATAAGAAACTAACTAAAGATTACAGCCAAGGGCAACTACTAAGTAGTGGTGTATGGGCCAAAAGGATGTCAGAGCTCTGAATCATTTCAGCAAGGATACTCTCTAGGAAGTCAGATTGTCTTATCTTCTCTTATACAAATACCCATCAGGAAGGGAAGGAAGTTAGAACTGCTCTCCTTAACCCCAAAGTTATGTCTCCATCAAGCCATTCCTTTAAGCAACAATTCAGGCTC
The DNA here is from genome assembly GCF_003287225.1 of Phascolarctos cinereus. Taxonomy (NCBI): domain Eukaryota; kingdom Metazoa; phylum Chordata; class Mammalia; order Diprotodontia; family Phascolarctidae; genus Phascolarctos; species Phascolarctos cinereus. The sequence continues at coordinate 120,649,150 of NW_027556180.1, read as the reverse complement.
CTTATCCACCATGATGGAATACAGAATAAATCAGATTAAAATAAATAACAAGGGCCAACCTTGGAGGAGAAAGAGTAGAAAGGTGGTAGAGAGAATGAGTAAATACAAAAGGGAAGCCTAAGGGAGGAAGAAACAGTGAGGTGGTACAGTGGATAGATTGGTGGGCCTGGAGTCAGGAAGACCTGAGTTCAAATCCAGCCTCAGACACTTACTAGCTATATGACCCTAGACAAGTCACTTAACCCTGTTTGCCTCAGTTCCTCATTTGAAAAATAAGCTGAAAAGGGAAATGGCAAACCATTCCAGAAACCTCAAATGGGGTTACAAAGAGTTGGACACAACTAAAACATCTGAACAACAATGAGGAAAAAGAAAGATAAAAAAGGGAAGAAAAGGGAGTAGAGAAAATGATAAAACCCCCAAATCCTTGCCTTTGTGATGGCTTACAGAAGGAGATATATGGACTCCTGGTAGCTATATGAACCTGTTCTTTTACAGCACCAGTTCCTAAACAAACTTCTCTTTCTCTAATCAAATTTTCAGCAGACACAATGCTAGGAGGAAGAGTCAACACACTGAATGATTAAGTTAGGATCCAAAAAAAGAGGCAGGCAGGCTGAGATGTTGGATCGAACCTCATAAGATGAATTCTTAATAGGCTTAAATGTAAAGTCCCATACTTGAGTTCAAAAAATCGATGTCACATGTACAAAGATGGGGGAAAGATGAAAAAGAAGCAGTTAATATGAAAAAACATGGAGGCTTTAGTGGACCACAAACTCAATATGGATCAAAAATGTGACAAAAAAGCCAAAAATGGTGCCCTAAGAAAGGCATGGTGTCCTGAATTAGAGAGGTGACAATCCTGCTATCTGCTCTGGTAAGACCACATTTAGAATCCACCTTTGGTGGATGAGGATAAACTAGGGAAGCCTTCCTAGAGGAGATAGAATTTGAGCTGTACATTAAAGCCGGGGCTTCTAAAAGCTGACCTCCTCTAGTAACTTCATAGTTCTTTGCATGCATTCTTCTAACTGTCTAGTTCAGGTGTGAGGAATCTGCAGCCTCGAAGCCACATGTGGTCCTATAGGTCCTCAAGTGTGGCCCTTTGACTGAATCCAAACTTCACAGAACAAATCCCCTTAATAAAAGGATTTGTTCTGTAAAACTTGGACTCAGTCAAAAGGCCACACCTGAGGACCTAGAAGGACTCATGTAGCCTTGAGGCCGCAGGTTCCCAACCCCTGTTTAAAATGCTCTGTATTGGGGAAGCTAGGTGGTGCAGTGGATAGAGCACCAGCCCTGCAGTCAGGAGGACCTGAGTTCAAATCTGGCCTCAGAACAAACACTTGACACTTACTAGCTGTGTGACCCTGGGCAAGTCACTTAACCCCAATTGCCTAAAAATGAAAATACAAAATATTTTAAAAATAAATAAAATAAAATGTTCTGTATTGTGAACTCTAGAGAACATTCTTTGTTGATGGATGCTTAGTAAGAAAGTATTTAAGAAAACATTTCTTCTAAGTTTCTAGATAAAAAGTGAGATTTAGATGGCATTTTCAGTACACAGCTCTAAATATGAACACTTAATATCTTATTTTTATAATCTAAACATTTCCCAATGTTATGCTTCCATCTGATCAGAGAATGGTAAGATTATATAACTTAAACCTCTAATGGCTAAAAATAATAAACTACCCAAACTTGGAGTTGTCCTAAAATCTCTAAAATGTTTCCCCTAATAGTATGCATTCTGAAGAAATAGCAAAGTTTGGGGTCAGAGACTAATTTTATCAAAATGCATGCCATTCATGCATGGAATTACTAAGTATCATGCCATAATTCAAAACACAGGGAATAAAATCAGTTATAAAAAGTGATTCACGTATTTGAGTGATTGCAAATAAAATTTAGATTGTCATTCCTTCACAGCAAGGAAGGTTCCCTAATCCAAACCTCAAATTCTTTTAACTTAGCTAATCAAATTAATATTGTTCTGCATAGTGACTTTAAAAACATAGTAACCACACACAACTAACTCACTTGGGTTCTGTCAATTTTTAAACCATCAAAATTTTGGCTTTAATTGGAACTTAACAACATACTATTTGGGTTGAGTTTTCTCACATAAAGGAAACTAGTATCTATGAAACAGCTCAGTTACCCAGATTAAAAGAAATGGTGCTGTGTTTAATGTGTAGTATTTATTTCTAGGTTCTTTTTAGCAAAGAACATTAAAACTTAGCAGCATCAGGATAGACAAGGCCAGAATAGAAGCAGACTTATTAAACCTCCTCAAGAAGACATGTGGAATCCCAAGGCTGCCATCTCCATTACTACTGTATTAAGCAAAGTTCTCCCCAGTAACAGGCACCTTGAGCCAAACTAACTCCTGACCACAATGTTAAAATGAGATTTCCAGACCACCTGTGCGCTTCAGTAGCATTGGCACTTTTACCTACAAAGGAGCCTGCACTTCACATCTGTAAGTACTTTGACAGTGAAGTATAAGATGCCTGAATTTTATTACAAGTTGCCTGGATTTTCCAAAAGGGGGCATAAAAAAGTTTGGGGGGTTTTTATCCATTTTATTAGCTTGAACATTAATATTTTGGTAAGCTTATTTTTTAAACTTCCCTCCCACCCAAACCCTTGATGCCTGATTTTTTTTTTCATATACACTGTCTTTGGACAACAGATCCTTCCAAAGAAACATTAAGTCCAGCTCCCTACAGAGGACATTCCTTGAAAATGGTTAAGCAAACAGTGGTTCAATGTGATATTACACATTACTTTCCATTATTGCAATTCACCATTTGGTAACAGAAATAAAAGAGGCTGACATCTTGTTCTTAAAGGATTCATGGCTTATTGAAACTTGTCAGCCTTCTATCTTTAATTATAAATTTTCTTTCATTTACAAATACACTACTGACTGTATTAATATCCTCTTGGCAAGGATGTACCCTGAAAAGAGTTTGTGTTGAATCATTCACACATAGAACTTAAAATTTAAAACAAGAAAAACATCATCAATCCCAGGGATTCTTAATCTTTTTTATGTCATAGACCCCTTTGGAAGTCTGGCAAGGCCTAAGCAGAATACACAGAATTCCAAGGAAACCAATTTTATTGAAATGTTGTTGTTCTTCAGTCTTTTCAGTCATGTTCAACTCTTCATGACCCATTTTGGGAAAGACACTGAACTGATTTGCCATTTCCTTCTCCACCTTATTTAAAGAGGAGGCAAACAGGGTTAAGTGGCTTGCCCATGGTCACACAGTTACTAAGTGTCTAGGGCTGGATTAGAACTCAGGAAAATGAATCTTCTTGACTCTAGGCCTGGCACTCTATCTACTGCACCACCTAGCAGTGTGCTGAAATACAGTGAAATAAGTGTGGTTTTTTTTTGTCAAAATAAGTTCATTGACCTTAGCCTAAGAACCTCTTATTTTAGTCAAATTCCTTCATTCCACAGATAAGGAATCAAGGCTCTGAAAGGAGGAGTTATTAAAGATTATAGCTAGATCACATCAGAAGTTATCTAAAGAACCCTGTAATGAAAAAAAAAAACACAGCAGCTGCTATGATACTCTCTGCCACTTCAGGGTTATCTCTGCACGTCTTCAATAGTACTAATACTCCATATGTATTAACCATAGGCTAAGTCATTTAAATTCAATGAACCTTAGTTTCCTCATCTGTAAAATGATAAGAAAATTATATGTTCCACCAGAATTAACAACCAGGGGTTGTTACAAGAAAAGCACTTGAGCAACCTCAAAAAACAAGATAGATACGGATTATTATTGTTATTATTATGTGGTATTATATAGGAACTAAGCAGCATATACAGTACAGCTAATTACAGTACAGACTGCTGGGGTCAATAAGCACCAAGGCAGCAAATGTCACTTCAGATAAAATGTGTTAAAAGTAAAAATGTGAACAGATAAAGATAGTGAGATATAATGACTTGGTCAGCTTTGGAAGTCAAGAAGACCTAAGTTCAAGTCCTATACCTCTGATACATAGGAACAAATCAATGACCAAAGCTACTCTCTGAGATTTTAAGTTGAAGTGAGTCGTCTGTACGTATCAGTTGGAAAAAATTTCCCAGTCAGGGAGTTTCCCACTCTGGTGAAATCTCAGATCCCACGCAAACAATAACAACAAAGAAAAGAATTAAAGGGAGGGATGAAAAGGGAGATCAGAAATCAAAAGAAAAGGAAGAACTCCCAGAAAAGAGGGAGGAAAAGGTAAAGGACAGGTACTCAAGAAAAAAGATAAAATTCCCAGAGGTATATCCTTAAAGCCTTGTTTTTATGATAGATTCAGACAAAAGAGTCTGCCTATTACAGACTTGCATTTCAGATACGAAAAAGGCTAGGTCTGAAGACAATTTACTTACCAAACCTGCTATTGGTGTAGACAAACGATTGATCTTCTTAATGATTCCAGGCTTAAGCTTATTAATCAAACTGAAAGAGAATGCAGAAAAAGTGTATTAAATCACAACTTTCAACATCTACTCAAGGTTCTTTAATGAAGTATCTAAAATGAGAAGGAAATTCTAGAAAGGTTTACTCACAAGACATCCTCATTTAAGAATATAATACTCTGCCGTCCAGGCCCAATTTTCTCATAAAAAGGAAACAACTATGTAAGAAAAATTATCTACTGCCCAAATTAAGAGCAACAATATTATGATTAATATTCAGTATTCACTTCTAGGTTCCCCATAAAAAGAATCCTTGAAAGAGATGAAAATTTCTACCCGGAGTAAATTGTATAGCTGTCTTTTAGTTTCAAATTTATTAGGGAATGGTTAAAATTAGCTCCATTTGAAACAGCCAGGAAATGACTTCAGGATCATTTCAACTTAGGTCAATCCAATTGGTACTTGTCCAAAGCACAAGAAAAGAAAATTAAATGATGATGTAAAAAATAATGATATAATTTATGTTTCTCTTGGTAGGTTCTATGCATACTAATAATACTGTTTCTCAATGGGAACCTCATTAAGTGGAATGCTACTCCCCAAAGTGTGCTGAAAAGTTTAAAAGATACAATATAGGGTGACATAGCTCCTCCCTCCCCCACTATTAACTCATTCAAGCCTGGGCTTGAAAACTCTGATACTATAGTCTGAATGCAATTTTCAGCTTCAGATCCTAAAACTCCTCCACCTGGGGCCAGAAGGCCTAACATAATTACAGTAAAGTCTATTATTATACTAAGGTTCTTGTTACTTTGACACATGATGAAAATGTATTTTAACACTACAGAGAGAGCAAAACACTTTTCAGCACTGATAGAACCCTATAAACTTCTAGAAAATAGAAACTATATTTTGTTTACTGGCCTAGCAAATGCTAGATGTTGGTTATAATGGTAAAGGGGAAGACAAGATAGGATATTGGGCTGAAATTATTAGTAAACTATACCTTACCTTGTAGGAAAAATCTATTTTATAGTGCAGGAGAAAATAATTTGACTCCTTCAATCAGAGGACCTGGGTTCAAATCTTTATTCTAACTCTTATTTTCACTTTACCTCCCTAGCCTCAGTTTCTTCATCTATAAAATTAGGGAGTTATATCTGATGGCCTCCCTTACAAAACTAAATCTATGATAATACTAACACTAGAATTTATGAAGTACAATGTAACACCTACCAAAAGAGTGTCCTGAAATAATGACTTGAAGACTTCATAAGGAGTATCTCCTTAACTTCAAAGAGGAAGAAAAGATGAAAGAAAAGAGATCAAATATTTTTAAAATCACTGAAATGTTCAGCATAAGAAAAAAGCATCAGGGCAAAAAGAGAACTGGAACTGAGTAAGAATGTGTTTAAAATTTCTTTCAATCAGACATGCCTTTAATGTCCAGAAATTATAGGACAGACTGCCTCAGAGTCAGCATAACCTGGGCTCAAGTACTGATATATACTGACTAGGTAACATTAGGTAAAGTACTTAACCTGTCAACCAGTCACAGTGAGCCTCTACTGGAGAGAGGGAGAGAAGGAGAGAGGGAGAGAGGAAGGGGGGGGGAGAGAGAGAGAGAGAGAGAGAGAGAGAGAGAGAGAGAGAGAGAGAGAGAGAGAGAGAGAGAGAGAGAGAACAAACAGTAGCTTTTATAAGTGGAAAAAATTACTAGGAGTTTCTTAAATGAAGATTTTCAAAGTATTTTCACACCCAAATATATTTAGAGAACACAGTAATTCAAATGATAACACATCTACCCTCATTAACTTAAGCACATTCTATGCCTGCTATGACAAGCTTGATCCTTTGACCTGTATGCTTAAAGACTGAGTCTCCATAAATCCAAGTTGGGAAGGCCTTGGCTCCAAAAGACATTTGACACCTTCCAAAGTGACAAGGAAAGATAATCATTTGCAAAAAAAAAAAAAGGCACCAATTGCAAAGTATGTCACTGTTCACTAGACATGCATTTAATTCTAGAAAACAAAGCACTTTCTCTACAATACATAGAAAAAACAAAATTAGGGAAGAATTACTTCAATAGAAACAGCATCAAGCACCACATAGAACAGAAAAATTAGCATCTCTGTCTGGTATCTTGTGAGTGGCTCTTTTAGGCTGACATGCCCTAGAAGAGCAATATTTCAGTGGCACATCAGTCAGGGTCAGAAGTCAAAAGCCAGGGCAATATCATGGATTTCAAGGAAGCATGCCTCCATTTTTAACCTTGCTGGAATAAGAGAGAGTTATATAAATTCCAGTTCCACCCACTTGAGTCATGGTTGACCTTGGACAAGTTATTCAATTTATCCATGTGCTTCAGTTATCTCATTTGTATTGTAGGCTTAGTAATGCTAGGAGAATTTTTCATAGCGTCATTTCTGAAAATAGATATTATTATAGCTAACTTTCAATGACCAGCCTAAGAGAAGGTGCATATGAGGGCTTGAAGTAGGGAAAAGAAAGATAGAAGTAACATAAACAAAGTCTTAGATAACAAGAAGTTACGGTGTTTGTTTTGCTTTGCTTTTGTTTTGCTTCACCCTTCCTTGACACAACTTGACCAGACTAGTCCTAAGGTAGCAGCAACCTAAGGGGGAATAGCATTTACCTTCCTTTCCCTCATGAACCCTCTAGTATAAGAGCTCACAGTGACCAGCAAAACAGCAAAAAGGAAGAAGACAGAAACAAAAGTCAAAACACTCCTGAAATTACTCCTTTAAAAAAAAACCTGGTGTTAAGGAAATGGAGAAAAACGTTGCATTATTTCATTATATAGTCAGTGTTTAGTTATCAGTTCTGGGCACTGAACTTCGGAGAAAATGCCAACACAACTTTGGCAAAGGAAGCATAACTCATCTAGTTGGGCATTGTGAGAGGAATACATATAATTATGGGAAGAGTCCTTGGGCTATTTCTCCTAGGAATTGATTTGGGTAAACAGAACTGTTTCCAAATTTAAGGGTCTAAGTGAGCTTTTGGCAATAGTTATTTTTGTAGGTCAGAATCACAGGATCTTATATTTGACTTTAGAGCTGGATGAAATCTAAGAATTCCTCAGTTCTAACATTTCATTCATCACAGGAAGAAACTGAGGACTAGGAAGCTCAAGTGACTTGCCTAGGGTCACAGGGTACTAAATATAATAGGACCATCAAATTAGAGCTTAAAGGGGCCTCAAAGGCAGTATGGTCCAATCCCCTCTTTATACAGATGAGAAAACTGAGATGGAGGATTAAGTGACAAGTTCACTCCTCTCTGCATCTGCTGCTCTGCCTGGTTTCAACTCCAGGAACAAGACTCCTCTCCTTGATTGACACTACTTCCCTCCTCCTCTCCCTTTTGATTGCAGCTCTATAGGGCGGAGTACCAAACAACTGCCAAAGCTTTCCTCTATAGAGGGCAGAAGCTGGACTTTCAGTTCACTCTGCTGTGCATCTTCTGCCTGGTTTCAACTGTAAGATGCCCCTGCACCGGCGACTCCTGGCTTCCCCTTCCCTGCTTTCCCGTTTCCTTTTGTGGTGGTGTATTGTGTGTTCTCTTCCTCTTTAGATTGTAAGTCCGTTAAGGGCAGGGACTATCTTTTTATTAATTGGCACTTAACACAGTGCCTGGAAAGCAGCTGTAGATGCTTAATGTATGTTTATTGGAATGGAAAGTATCAGAGGCAAAATTCAAACCAGGTCCTCAGACTAGAGATACAGTGTTTTTTTCAACTATACAATACTGCTGATTTCTGTCCAAGTGCAGGGATCTTCAATTTGTACCGTTAGAGAGACAGGGAATACAAGATTCCTAAATTATAAGGTTTCTATAGAGATAACATATGCTACCATTATCCTGATGCTTTATGATTTTGTAAATATAACAACATGCAATACATATCAGCATATACAATTGGATCTCAATTGGTACATATAGAGAATCCTGTGAAGTGCTCTCATGTTTCAAATTCACACTGTTCAAAGTTATAAGTATGTAAACTAGTCTTTGGTTTCAGCCCAACATAATGATGACATGCAAATTCAAATCATGTAACCACTTCAGGAGGACTCATTATTTTCACTAACCAAAATCTAGCTGCACATCAAATATTTTCAGTTTTTTAAATTAAATTTTAGTTCCTACAATGGATAATATGGTATAACAGAAAGAGAATTAAGACCTGAAATCAGAAAGATTCTTCAGTTCAAGTAGTATCTCCACCATTAACTAGCTGTAGGACTTTTTACAAATTATAACTTTTCTCTAAGACTCAATTTGCTCACCTCTAAAGACAAAAAATAATACTCAGACTACGTAGCTCACAGGGTAGCTAAAGGGCTCCTCAAGTCCTGGGCCTGGAGTCAGAGAGATTCAACTTCCTGAGTTCAAATCCAGCCTCAAACACTTAGTAGCTCTGTGACCCTGGGCAAGTTACTTAAGCCTGCTTGCCTCAGTTTCCTCATCCATAAAATGATCTGGAGAAGGAAATGGCAAACCACTCTAGTATCTTTGCCAAGAAAACCCCAAATGGGGTCAAAAGAGTCAGACACAACTGAAACCACTGACAACAACAAAAACCTGCTTCATGACGTTCTTGCTGGGATACAGGGAGATCAGGTATGTCAAGTGATTGGTAAAGCATAAAAGACTTTTTATATGTAATTATCATCCCATTAAGAAAAAGCTGAGGTCACAGAAGGAGTCAGCATGGCATAATTAAGAAAACAGGCTCTAGAGACAGAAGATCTGGTTCTACCTTTGCCAAGTCATTTAACCAGGCTTCAGTTTGCTCATCTTTTAAATGGGATGCTTGGCCTCTGAAGTCCTCCTAAGATCTAGTTCTATGATCCTATTATGACTTGAAACAATAAACACACAAGTTAGCAGGTGAGAGGGAGCAAAACATAGTGGATACCTTGCTGTTTTAAACATTTACTTGATTTCTGACTGCACACAGGGCAACTATAAGATAGAGATAATACTGTAGCCTACCCCCACAGGGTTGTTTTAAGGCTCAAGTGAGATTATGTATATAAATTGCTTTCTAAACCTTAAGACACAATGTAAGCATTATCATTATTTTCCAAATCCTTATTTCCAGTGGAAAATAAAATCAGTCAATGGAACCACTTATCTCGATGTATTCCATTGGGTATTCCCATTAACATAATATTGGTAAGAATATTGAGCATAGATTTGAATTTTCAAAGGACTATAAAGATCATCTAGAATAATATCTCCTTTTGAGGAACTCCAGCTCAAGAGTCATCTCCTGCAACATCATCATCATCATCACCATCCCTACCATTTCTATAGTTCTTACTATGTGGCAGGCAACATGCTAAGCACTTTACAGATATCTCATTTGAGCCTTACAACCACTGTAGGAGTCAGGTGCCATTATTAACTCCATTATACAAATAAGGAAACTGAGGTAAAATTAAGTGACTTGCCCAGGCTCACACAGCTAGTAAATGTGTGAGGTTAAATTTGAACTCAGGTCTTCCTGACTCCAGGCCCACTATCTACTATCCACTATACCACCAACCTGTGACCTTTCCAAACCCCATAATTGTTAGTGCTCTTCCCTCATTGCCTCCTCAAAAAGAAAAAAAAATTATTTGGTATCAAATGTGGCACATACTCATCTATGTAAATGTTCTTTTTCTCCAGCAAAATGTAAGCTTCTTGAGGGTAGAGACTATTTTTGTCTTGTCTTTGTAATTTCCAGTACCTAGCATACCTACAGCAGTCACTTAATAAATGATTGCTGAAATGAAATGAAGTGATTTATCTGAGGTCACATGGGTAGTAAGCGGCAAAGTTGGGCCTGAAGTCTATGTTCTCTATCCCAGAGTCAGTAATCTTTCAACTACACTTCCTACCGTCCTCACTAACTCCTCCTACTCCAATCTCCTCAAAGCCTCTCGTAGGCTATACTCCAATTCTAACTCTACAAATTATATTATATATCATTGGTCCAATTAAAGTCACAACAAAAAAGCAACTAATCAGTACAGTTCATGATCTTTCACACTACTAATCAGTCCTTGAGTTTTACACATACATATTTCTGCCCCTGGTGCTTTTTTTTTCTTTTTTAAATCTACTTCTCAGCCAGTGGACCTGTCCATTTTAATGGATCTGTTTTGCTCTTCATAAAGCTATTCCCAAGGAGAGTCACCTTTTTGGAATTGTGGTTTTCTTTGACAATCTGGTAAAAGATTTGGAATCTCTTCTCAGAATAATATTTTTAAATGAATAAAATAAAATGCATATGGTTATAAAGGAAACCAATCATGTTGAAATGGCATATTCTGCCATCCCATGTCATCTGTAGGATCAATCTAGATCCATAGTTGAGACCATTGAACAAAACAATGACTTATCCAAGATCACACAGGTAACAAGTGGCAGAGTCCAGAGTTGATCCTGTGAACTAACACTGCTCCCCACTTCTACTACTCTGCTTTTCTCTTTTCTTTTCTACATGGACCTTTTCCATTTATTGTACGAGTAAGTTATACAAGTCCAACCCCTCTCCACCCAATGGATACGTTAAATAAGCTGTGAGTTTTTTTCAATATATGAAAAAGCGCAGAAAGAGGTTTTTGGGGGTTTTTTTTTACTCATTACTCACTCAATGTTCAATGGGTTACAGAGCATTTAAAACTCAAGAACCTTTAGCTAGTGGACCATAATTAGTCTTACCTCATCTAGGAACTCATGTATGTACTTCAGTGAGTCACACTATAGCTAAATTATTTCTCCATATCCTAGATGTTCCGTTACCATACCATTGGTAGGCAAATTCCTTCTTCAATGCCTTCACTACTTTCTCTTTATCATAATCTCCATCAATACCCTGGATAGTAGTGAGTTTCTCTGTTGAATACAGACAGTTCTCTCTTTATGTAAATTTGCATTACACAATTTCAATTTTATGTAAAGAATTCTGAAAAGTATGGGAAGATGCAACAGAAACACATATGAAGAGAGTTTGGGGGAAATTATGTCCACAATTTGTTCCCAGTCTTCTTGGATTTGAAAAAGAAGAAACATTCAAAGAAGGGAGTAACAAGATTGTAAAATTAGCACAAGAACTGCAGCTAGAAGTGGATGACAATGATGTGAAGGAGATGACTGAGCTCATGAAGAACTGTCAAAGAAAGATCTGATTGAGTTGCAAGCTGTAAAGATTGCAGAAGAAGAAAGGGAAGCTTCAGAAACCAAGCTTGAACCAAAAGGCTTCACAATGAAACAGGTGGCAGAAGCATTTCATCATCTGAGTGATTTTTTTTCTTATGTTGAAAAGATGAATTTAAATGCTTCGAGATTTTAAAAATTCAAAGACTAGTTGAAGATAATATTGCTGGCTATTGGCAAATATATAAGGGGGGGAAAGGGGCTCTAATGTCCAAACATCTCTCAATAGTGTTATAAAAAAAAGGTGCAAAGCCAGCCACCAGTGATAAAAGCTAGGTGCAGTGGGTAGGGAAGGGACAATATACTACACACCCATGTTAACTTTATTGTGCAATACTGTGCATACTTTATCACTAACTTTGCCTTTCATTTCATAATTCTGTTTATTATCATGGTACAGTATTTAATATGCCTACACTTTATGACTTGTGTAAAAGTATTATTTTGTGTATGTCTTTGTTATGTAGACTAAATGAATGGGCAGGTAGGGGCAAATTTGCATTACATAAAAATTGCTTTACATACAGATCTATAGAATGGTCCACTTACATAAGTAAAAATTTCTGTACTTAAATAAATATTATCCCCAGTCCTGAAAGAAAGCATGCTGGTCACCACCATAATCAGCAAAGGATTTAAAAAAGGTAGTTTTCAATAATAGGTATATATGAGAATGACTTTTGTTGGAAGATTGTGACAAGGATACTTCTTTCTCCAATAGATACTTCCAACTGCCGAAAAACAAAAACAAAAAAAACCTTCCTAATAGATCTAATTCTACCACTCTCCCACTCAAAAACTGTCAGTGTCTCCTTTCTGATAAGACAAAATACAAATTTCTTAGCCTGGAATTCAAAACCTTCCACTGTACTCTTCCAACCTTATTTCACACTTTTCCCCATCATTAACACAATATTCCAGCCAAACTGTACTTCTAGCCATTATCCAAACACAGAGGTCCCTCCCCGCCTCCATACATGGTTAAAATGGATCCATGCCTACATGAAGAGATTTCCTCCATCTCTTCCTCTTGAAATCCTTTCTTTCCTTCAACGCTTAGTTAAGGTACCACCTCCTCGTGAAGTCTTCCATAATCCACTAAGCTGGGAGTTTTCTTCTCTCTCCTAATCTCTGATGTCTGCATATATTTTATTCTAATTTGTATTCTGATTGTTTATATGCTTGCCTTATTCCCCTCACTCTTCTATGTACCTCAAGAGCAGACTATGCTTGATAAAGATTTGTTGAATGAATGAATGAATGAATGAGGTGTCACTTGAGCTGAATTCTGAAGTATGAGTTGGAATTAGGCATAATGCCTAGGTAGGAAAGAAAGTCTTGCAAATAGAGAAAATATATAATAGCACTATATTAGCAAAGGAATAAAAGGAATAAAATACAGGGTATGTTCAGAGAAACCACTACTAAGACACTGATAAACACTGACCAGTGATGGTATCACTACATATAAATTGACTAGATTCGTTAAGAAAAGCTAATCAAAGATGTATATTCAAGAAGGGTATTCAAAGCTGACTTCAGTGTCAGGAAGACCAGGTTTCAGGAAGGAAGACTCACCTATGGTACATATTGGCTATTTCAGGACAAGTTACTTAAGGTCTCAATGACCCAGACAACTATCATAGACAGGTGCTGACTCGAAATGATAAAAGTTCCTCACCCAGAGCTCCCCTACAGCAGAGAAATCAAAAGTCCAATTTAAAAAAAAAGTTAATAAGCAGACATCTCTTAAAGAAAAGAGGCTGTTGCTGAACAGTCATGTCCAATTCATCATGACCCCATTTGGGGCTTTCTTGGCAAAGATACTAGAACGGTTTGCCATTTCCTTCTCCAACTTATTTTATAGATGAGAAACTGAGGCAAACAGGGTTAAGTGACTTGCCCAGGATCACACAGCTAGTAAGTATCTGAGGCCAGATTCAAATCCTTCCTGACTTTAAGCCTGGCATTCCACTCACTGCACCACCTAGTTGCTCAAGTAAGAGAGGTTAAGATGAAATATATACAAATTCCATTTTGCCCATAATTTAAAAGCTCTGACCTACAAAATTTTCCCTAATAATAGAATGACTATGACATTTGCCATCATATTTTAAATTCAGTTGAGTAAGTCTATCATGGAATTGCTTTCCTCTGTGTCATTATAATTTTGTTTATTAAAAACAAATGAGGCAAATCAAACTATCAGAGGGACACCATACAGAACTCAATAAAATAATACAATTCATTTAGAGGAACATAAGATCTAGAGTATCAAAGGAAATAATGGCAGGGGGAGGGAGAAGGTAGGAATGAAAGGGATTGATACTTCCAGACCTAAAACTACATTAAAAAGCAGCAAGGATGAAAACTTTTTGGTATTGGTTAAAATAACAGAGCAGTCAATCCATGGAACAGTCTAGACAAGGGAGAATCAAAAGCAATGGAATTCAATAACAATGTTCATTAAACCCAAAAATATAAATTATTTAGGAAAGAACTTATTTGATTAAAAAAACTGCTGGAAAACTGGAAACAGTCTGGCAGAAATTAGGCTTAGACCAATGTCTTACTCCATGTTTCACAATAAATTTAAAAGAGCTACATAACCTTAATATTAAAGACCATATCATTAAAGAATTAGAAGAGAAACAGATCATACACCTTTCATGGCTATAGGTAGAAGATGAATTCTTAACCACACAAGGGGTAGAGGAAATTACTAAAGATGTAATATCTCATTATGATTAAATGAAATTGAAAAGTACCCACAGAAACAAAACTAATGGGGTCTAGGTTAATAAGAGAAGCAGTTAGATAGGAAAAAAAATCTTTGTAACAAATATCTCAGACAAAGGTTTGTTAGCCAATGGAAAATATCTACCTATCTATCTGAATGTATGTATATGTGTATATATACATACATATATACATGTATATCCAAAAGCTATTCCCCAGGAGATATGTGGTCAAAAGATTTGAACACTTCTCAGAAGAAGGCAAACTATTAACAAACATATGAAAGAATGTTCCAATTATTAACAAAAAGAGAAATTCAAATCAAAACAATCATATTTCACCTCACACCCAGCAAATTAGAAGAGATGACAAAAAACATGAAAGTAGTCAAAATTGAAGGGGCTGTGGAAAGATAGGCACCCTAGTGCATTGTTGGTTGAGATGTGAATCAATATAATCATTCTGGAAAGCAATCTGGAATTATGCAAATAAAATGACTAAAATTTCCAAGTCTTTTGATGCAGAGATTCCACAGTAGGTTTATATACTCCAAGGTGGTTATTATTAAGAAGAAATAACCCATCTAACCCAAAATGTTTGTATCAACACTTTTTTTCTGCTTTGCAAAGAATTGGAAACAAAGTAGATGACCATCTATTCAGGAAAGGCTAAACAAACTGCAGTACATAAACGTAATACAATATTGCAACATTGTGAGAAACAATGAATTTGAAGAATACAGAGAAGCATGGAAAGGTTCTGATGTAAAGTGAATTTCTCCCCAGCTCCAATCTATTATTTATACAGATGCCAAAGTGATTTTCCTAAAGCAGAAGACTGACCTATTTCACCCCCTCTACTTGGTATATTCCAGAGGCTCCCTATCACCTCTAGACTGAAATAAAAACTACATCACTTGGCATTTAAGAGTTCTTCACAAGCTAAACCCCTTCCCAACTTTACAGACTTATTACATATTAATTCCACTCTCAAAACTCTATGGTTCTGCCAAAAGGATTTTTTGCTGCTCCATTACAATGCCCTATCTCCCATCTCCATACCTTTGCACAAACTATATAGTTTGATGCCCTCACTCCTCACCCCCACTTTCAATCCCTGGTTTTCTTTGAACCTTCATGAATAGGTTCAAGTGCTACCTTATACAAATGGGTTTTCTTTGTTGTCCTAGATGCCTCAAAAAAGTTGATTTGTGTAACCCCAGCTTTCATAAACTGTCTCACACTGTACATATGGTTACAGTACCTTTTGGAGAAAAAGAAAAGAAATGTGGGGACTGACAGCTAACTGAAATGGGCCAGAAAGAGTTTCTTTGAGGCACTTAAGAGTATATGTACCTAGCTGCTCTTCTTGAGAATAAGTTTACTGACTACAGAGAGGATAATGTATAGGGAATACATTCTTTGGAGAAGACACACGCTAAGAAAAATCCATGAGGGAAACTGAGTTTAGCTGTCTTTCATTCTGTTTGACAAGAACTGAATTAAGTTTTGTCTTATTATACGGAGAAAATCAGTTAACTGATATTTTTGAGGTAAAGTGAGCAAAATATTATACTGAGAGCACCTGAGCTATCTACATTCTGAAGAAAGCCACTTTATCGAATTGTAATGATATTCAAGGAATCAAGAGGGGACAGTGGGTATGAGGAATTCTAGTCAGCAACTTCTTCTTTCCCATGTTTTCCCAAAGAGCTTGGAGTTAATTCATTGATTAATGGGGAAACTATGTTTTTAGTAATTTATGGAGTAATGTGAGAATATACCCCTAGATTGCCTTTGAATCCAATGGCAAAACAAATTAATGATATAACAGTTAGTAGCAGACTGAGGGGAACATGTATGTATGTTTGGCTTCTAAGAGGACCCTTCAGAGGTAGAGCTCACACCCTGTATCATGATATCTACCCTTATCCCCCATGAGACTGCTACATGTTGGGTTAGCATCACCCTCCTACGTTTTTCTCTGTTTTCCATATGTTTATATATGCCTACATATATGCCTACTTTCTCCCTTGTTAGAATGTGAACTTTCTGAGGGCAGGCAGTTTTGCTTTTGTCTTTGTATAACCGTCACCTGGCATGTAAGGTGCTTGACAAATGTTTGGAGATTGAACAACTTAATAAGAAAAATGGGCATTCCTATTGGTTCTAATTCTTACTTACAACATCACTAATGTGAACATATGTTTAATAGGAATGTGCATGTATGCGTGATACATATATGCAGATTGCATGCCATCTTAGAGAGGGAGGTGAGGAGGAAGGGGGAGAAAAATTTAAAACTCAAAAGCTTATGGAAGTGATTGTTGATAAAGCAAAATAAATTCATAAAAAAAGAAAAATGGGAATTAAAAGCACTAAAAACACCATCTATATTCAGTCATTTTAAAAATGGCTAATAAATATAGTTTGTTGATATAAAGGAATGAACATATCTGGAGTGGGGGAGGTGGTGGTGGTAGAGGAGACAGTGGTGTAGGCAATTCCTGATGAAAAAAACTCCCTCTACAAATGAAGGTTTGAACATGCTTAGCAACTAATAGTCTTAGAGAATTGCTTCTGTCATACTAGCTGTTTGAGCCAAGGGGAGCCACTTAACCTTAGCACCCCAAGCAAATCTCTAAGGGTAATATTATAGCACATAAAAACAACAAATATGAGGCATAAAAGCAAACATGGAAGGACCTATACAAAATCATAGAAAGGGAAATCAGTAAAACAAGAACCATATGAACAATGATTCTAATTATATAAGAAAAGAAGGAGAGAAAAAAAAAGCAAATACAGTCTAAGAAGCCAGAACTTTGACCAGACCTCAAAGGGGATTCAGAACAAAAAGCATTTTTCTTTATTTATTTGTTGTTTTGGTTGAGGACAAGCATTTGTTCTGTTTTGCTTTTTTGTCATTTTTTTACCATTAAGTTTACAATAAAATACAATTTTAAACTTGAGGTAGCTGCCCACCAAGCAAACAGCAATGCCTTGTCATTCACTGTATGTTCCATCCAGCTAGGCCTTCCCAAGCTTGAATAAGAGTACATGGGTTAGCATATAGTCTAAACACCTGTATTTTTTCCTGAAAAAAAAAATAACTATTAAAGGAGCGATTAACGTGGTACTTGTGAAGTTGGGGGTTTTTATATTTTAATAACAAGATAGCAATATATTTGGTTTCTTTTATAATCCTGAACATTTTACTTCATATGTTTAAAAACATTCAGAGAAGGGATTCACAGACTTCACTAGACCACCAAAGGAATCCAAGATACAAAAAAGGTTAAGACCCCTGCTCTATTAAAACATTATGAATTATCAATTAGACCTAAAGTGATATAAACTTAAATAAAGTACTGTCCAAAGTAGTAAGCTAGGCATACTCAAGTTTAGGCCCTTCCTACAACTAAAATGCAGCTGGAATGAACAGAACTTTGGCTTTTCATAAACTATAGTAAGAACACCTTTTAAATTCTAGTTACAGTAACTTTGGCTACTGAAAACCTCTGACTCTTCTACCCCCAGTCATTACTCTATTTTCTCTGAATAGATCTTGCATATACTTATTGACAAGTTCTTTGCCCTTTAGACTGTCAGCACCCTGAGGGCAGGGGCTGTGTTTGCCTTTCTTGGTAACCTCACTATTTAGCTCAGTTTTTGGCACATAGTAGGCTCTTAATAAGATCTTACAGACTGAATGACTGCATAGTTTGACAATGCCTTTCATTCCAACTACAGCCCACTCCGGTTTTCAAAGAGACTTTTCTAATCAAAAAAGTTTGTAAGGACCAGCTTCAAACTTCTCCTAGAGAAGAGTTAATTTGTCCACTTAACACTCTAGCTTAACAGACAATTCCTTTCTCTCCATAGCCTCAAAAATGGACACCACTTCTCTCCTTCCCTTCAAAGCTCAGCTCAAACACCAATTTCCACATAGAGCCTTTTCTTATTCCTATACCCTCCCTACTCCCAGCTGCTAGAGCATTTTCCTCAACAAAGTTTTCATCTATTTCTGTATAGATTTATAAATGTATGTTTTATACATACTTATAAAAGTTCATGTTGTTTCCCCATATAGCATGCAAGCTCCTTGAGGGCAGGAGCTGTTTCATTTTCATCTTTCTATCCCAGAGCCTATTATAGTGCCTAGGACATAGTAGGCACTTAATGAATGCTCATTAACTGACTCCCTATCAGAAGACAAAAGAAAGACCAAGATTAACTTCTCAGGTCCACATAAAAACTTCTCTAGTATCTCTAAGAGAAAATATAAACTTCCACAGTATTTGTGAAATGAGAGCAATGTGCAGTAAGCCTAAAAAGGTAGCTAGGCGTCTAACTATGACATCTTTAAAAATCAGCAGATCCTGAAATCAACTAGGATTCAGTGGAACTTCTTGAGTAGGGGAATAATATGATCAACCTGTGTTTTAGAAATATCATTTTGGCAGCTGGGAAGGATGGATTACAGAGGAGAAAGGCTGGGACAAAAGGATTCCAACATTACTAGCTGTGTGACCCTGAGCAAGTCACTTAACCCCAATTGCCTAAAAAAAAAAAGGATTCCAACAATGCTGCAAATGCTTCCAACCATGTTCAAATTCTCTTTGGAATTCTTTTTAAAATGTCCTCAAAGAATGTAGCATATATTTAATAACCTCTAGTGGTGATATGCAATTATCCTTTTTAGAGTAAATACTCAAAGTCATTCACAAAAGTCAGTAAAGATGATCAAGTTCAGTAATAATATTTTGAGTGAAAATTAAGCCACAAAAAAGTATAATTATACAGTTTTGAGATCATTTTTCTGTCCCATAAGCTGAATCTGAAAAAAAAATTCTCAAAAGGAGTTCCAAATGTATTTTGAGCAATGGAGCCCCTGGAGCATCATTCCAATAAGGTAAACATTTTGAAAAATAGTCATTTTAAGTATGTTTGGTTTTATTGGATTTTTTAAAAAAACTACATCCACCTATCTCATTACTTTATAGGCACGCTATCATTCATTCCTGCCTAGAATTAAAGCTTAGATTTTGTTTAGAAGTTGTTTCGCAATGGTATATTAAACCTCTTTGGACTACTTTCACCCCCTACATCTTTAAAAGGATTCTCTCTTTTTTCACCCTTAGAATGTGCTTAAATATAATTGAACAGAATATACTATAATCTGCAGGTGACCAAATAAACTGATACCTACAAGGATTAAACATTCTAAACTTATCACAAAGGGTATTTCAAATAAATGACAACTGTATTAGGATGATAGCCAAGGACAAACACTATCGCTTTTTGTCCTTGCTCACCTTGTCCTTTCTACAGGTCTCTGTTCTATATTCCTAAAAGAAAGACTCCAAATACCTTGATAACCACTTGCTACAGTATCACAATGTTCTGTGAGATCATACGACATTGAAGTGTCTACAAAGTGAGGTGACAATAAGAACACAGGGTATTTTCTAGAGTCCCTATCCACATCTCTGGTGGCTGAACCTGAATACATTCCACTCATACCTATGTGGCAGCTTTAAATAATTAAATGCTCCTAAAGTTTGGGTGTGTTAGAGTTCAATTTACTGCTCACTTCTTATAGGATCATAGGATTTAGAACAAAATTGGACCTCAAAGATCGTTTAGTCCAATCCCTTCCTTATACAAATGAGGAAATGGACTCAAATCTAGGTCTCTTGCTTCTAAACATTTTGACTAATAGAACAGGATGGTGAGGGGCTTTGAGATAGTGGCATATGAAAATACGTGGAAAAAAAAGGGGAATTGAGTCTAGAGAAGAGAAGACCTGGTGGTAAGGAGAAGGTGACATATGATAGCCCTTAAAATACTTGCAAAGAGTTATCATGAAGAAGAGAGAATAGACTGACGCTGTTTGATTCTAGAGGGAAGGACCAGAAACATTGATAGAAGTTTAAATGAGACCAATTTAAATTTGATGGCAGGGAAAACTTCCCAGCAATTAGAGCTATCCACAAGAGGAATGAACTAGCTAGGAAGTAGCTGGTCTCTCTCCACTGGACATCTTCAAGCAGAGTCCATATGACCACATTCATGCATATCGTAATGGGATTCTATTTTCACATATGAGGTGGAATGGATGGGCCTCCCAATGATAAAATTGTGTGATTCTAATTCTGTAGCTAATAATAACAGCTAGCATTTATATAGTACTATAAGGTTTACAAAGCACTTTATCATTTATTACCTCAGTTTAGCCTCACTACAACCCCAGGAGGCAGGTACCATTATTATTCTCATTTTACAGATGAAGAAACTGAGGCAGACAGATTAAATGACTTGCCAGGGTCACACAGCTAGCAAGTTTCTGAAGCAGGATTTGAACTTATCTTCCTGACTCCAGGTCCAAGACTCCATTCAATAAGTTACATTCATGTCTCATCTACACCATCATGCCACATCCTTTCTTCTGGACCTCTGCTGACTCTCTCATCAGCTAGTCATGATGCACAAGTCATATTTACCAACTGTGATCCCGAAAAAGATAACACCTATAAGCAGCACAATGTATCTACTCCACTAGGCAAACTCATTCAGGGACATCATGATTCTGGAGCTGGCATGTTATTATATTTTTGCTACCAAAAACAGAGTGACAGTTTTGCACATAGTAGGGCTTCAATAAACATTTGTTTAACATGAATAGACAATGCATAAAGAAGATTTTGTTAGATCTATCTCATGATCACCACGTGAAATCCTCAAGAAAAAAATTATGTTGCTTCCAATTATAATTTAGTTTTCTAAATTACTCTACTTAGCATTGGAGATTTACACCAAGATGTATTTGCTGATATTAATTACAATATGCAGATAATGAAATATTTACAATAAGATATACTAGACAGAAAAATAAAGATTGCAAATTCCCTTCTCAACACTATTTTTAAAACATTAACACTTGTACCCTTTGGAAGCAGGAGAACAATAGAAAATACAGTAGGACACTGATATGTACTACAACAGCATAAAGAAATAATGCTTGGGTGATATATAACACCAATAGCATTGCCTAAGCAATGCTAGGGCTATTAATTAGATTACTACTAATAATAACATTAAAATGATAACTTTGTATACAGATTAGATTATTATTAATAATAACATTAAAATAATAACTGCATGCAAATTAGATTACTACTAGTAACATTAAAATGATAACTTTGTATTAATTTGTATACAAAAAACCCCACAATTTTTCTAGTAGAATTGTTGAGATGTACTCATCTAGTCAGAATCACAGCATCTCAGAGTAGAAAGTGCCTTCGGATACCCTCTCATCCAATCCATCCCTCTACACTCCCCAACGAGTAATTATTAAGCCTCCACTTAAAGATCTCCTAAGGAGAAGAAACCTACTGCACATACCAAGGTAGGCCATTCTATTCCTGAACCACCATAATTAGTAGAAAGTTTCCTTACATCATCGAGAAATATGCACATCTTTGCAACTATAACTCATTGTTCCTGGGTCTTTCCTACAATCAGGACAAATCCATTTCCTCTTCTAAGGAACTGTACTTCAAATACTTAAAATTATCATGTCTTCCCAGACATTTCTCTTCTCCAAGTTAAATATGTCCAGTTCCTTACGCCAATCCACAGAGAGGATAATCTGTTTCACCATCCTGCTAACCTTCTTTTGGAGGCTCTCCAGCCCAGTAATGCCCTTCCCAGAATGTGATCCCCAGAACTGAACATACTACTTAAGATGTGGTCTGAACAAGATAGAGTACAGTGAGGCTAACATCTCCCTAGTCCTGGACACTATGTCTGTCAATGCAGCCAAAGATCACATTCACTTTTCTGGCTGCAGCTTTGCACTACTGATTCACACTGGGCTTGTGAGCCACTAAAGCCCACAGATCTTTTTCATAATTATCTATCCATGTCTCCCCTATACTTGGCTTAAAAACTCAGCTTCACAAGTATAGGATTTCCTGTTTCTTTCCACTAAAATTCATCTGATTCATCACATTAGGTTCAACCTATCAAAATCTTGTGAGATATTATTCACTATCAGCCAATGCATTAGTGAAGCCTCTCAACTTTGCCATCTTTACTCTCAACCTCCCAGATTTTCATTAAGGATTACTTGGTGAGACTAGTCCTATCAAATTGCTACTAGGTGTGCCTATGGGGCCAACAAAGATAAATCAATTCCTTCTTCCAAGGGACAAGTGGATTTGGTAAAACTATCTAAGGGTGTTAAATTTAGTGTACATCTCTCCATTTTGTCCACCAAGAGAGCATAAAATGTTCTGGCAAATGCTTGGCTGAAATCTAACATAGATAGATAGATAGATAGATAGATAGATAGATAGATAGATAGATAGATAGATAGATAGATAGATAGATAGATAGAGATATAGATATAGATATATATACATATGTATGTATGCATATATATGTATATATAAACATATATGTATATATATACACATATATGTATGTATATATGTGTGTTGTATATATGTGTGTGTATTATATATATATATATATATATATAATACACACACATACATACACACAGCATATTTATCTATGAGCCTAGCTTGTCAAAAAAGAAAATAAGACAGTTCATCCTAACCCTCATTGCGGCTAATAGCACTCAATTTTAAGACAGCAAACTGGAGTTCAGGTTACAGTCTAGGGCCCCAGAATAAAACCAAGCTAACTCCCTAAGGAAAAATTAAGACTTTTTAATAATTAAAAACAAACAGTTCACATACTTACTCACACAACAGGATACCATTTTCTAGAGATGCTCGAAAATCCTTGTTCTCAAAGTTTTTCTCAGTAACTGCCTAAAAGAAAGATTTCAGTGTTTATTTTATTCAGGACTAGCAACAAGTTGAATAAAAATGTCTCAGGACTGAATATTAGACTGTATAATTTGCATCTAATATTGTACTTGGAAAGTTTTTCAGTACCATCAATAAATACTTTCCCAGGAGAAGAAATTATGCTCTGTTCTTCATGCTTCATGGAGAGGTTAACTATTTCAGTATGAGCAACTATGCCTAGAGGAAACAAAAATTACCATCTTCTGCACCATAGCCATTTATTAAATACATAAAATGAGATGTTAAGCAGCTGTTAGGAAGTAAGGGTAGCAAGTTCCTAAGAGTGGATAGAGTGCTGGGCCTAGAGTCAGAAAGACCTGAGTTCAAATCCAGCCTCAGACACTTGCTAGCTTTGTGACTCTGAGCAAGTCATCTAACCTCTGTTCTCTTCAGTCTCCTCATCTGTAAAATCAGGGTGATATTAGCCCCTACCTCTCAGAGCTGGTGTGAGACTCAAGTGAGATAACAATTACAAAGCACTTATCACAGTGCCTGGTACGTACAAGGTGCTATATAAACATTACCTATTATTATCTAAAAATTATGTGTATATTACCAACTTTCCAAAGGCAATGCATATTTAATATGTCATGAGAAGCATTCTACTTCTTTAAAAAAAAAACTTAAAAACAGGAAGTGGATGGACTTCACTCACAGTAGCAATCATCAGTACAAGGTTGTAATAGAAGATTCATTGTCATATCAAAAGGCTATAGCTTACAAGTTCCCAATCAGTGCAGTGATACTCTTCCTTATCCTTTTCTATGGATTCTACTTGTATACATTCTCAAAATAAATGGTCCATAAATACTGAAGGACTAAAACTATGATCATTTTATTTAGTTATGAGAAGGGATTAAGAGTTATTTTCCCATTAGTTTGTCCTCTAAATTAGGCAGGGGATGCTGCTCTTACAACAATAAGGGTGAGCAATGCTTCCTTAAGTAGTTTGAAGCCCAGGACAAGACCTACCTAGGATTCCTCCATACCTCTAGAGCTGCTATCATGTTCCTTAGAATGACTAAATGCAAACAGGTTACTTGAGCCACTTACACTGGCTTCAATCTTTTCCCAGAGGAGTTGAACTCCTTCCCTTAGTTCTCATATGTAATTATCTAAATGATACATTTTAGATTTGTGCCTTCCTCCTTACTTCCACTACCACCCTAGCGTAGAATGACATTGTCATCTATCTGGATTATTGGAACAGATCCCTAATAACTGTTTCTGCCTTTCTTACCACCACTTCTCACCCCTCAACTCCATCCTGTACCCCATTGCCAAACTAATCTTCATTATACATAGATCTGACTGTCTCTTCTCTCAAACATATTTACTGACTTTCTATTAGCTATCAAATAAAATTCACAGCTTACATAATCTGGTACAAGCCTGCCTTTCCTCATACTATGTATTCTACTTCAAACAGGATTATTTACTATTCCTGAACATACAACCTGGGATTCATCTCCTCTGTCTTTTCCTTTGATTGTGCTATTTCCTATTTCTCAAATGTTCTCCAGACAAACCTTAACCTATTCAATCCTACCAATTCTTCAAAGTCCAAAACAACTGCCACCAAACCCATGAAAAACTCAAAGTCCAAATGATCATCAGTGCTATTGTGCCAGTGTGGGGTTGTGGAAGTATGGGATGGGAGACAACGGAGAATGACAAAATATGGGAAACCCAGCCATGCTGATGTCAAAATCTCATGTAGACTGAATAAGTATAAAATTGCTAATATACATCAAGGAAAGTTAGAGAACAAAGATTTACAGCTTGAATCTAGAGGTCACACTGAACCAGTGGTTGAAGGAGATACTTACAAATATTTAGGTGTTCTCCAGGTAAGACACATTAATCATAAAGAAATCAAGGAGAAGACTGGGGTTGAATATATTAAGAGAATTACAAGATACTAGAATAAAAGCTTAATTGGAAAAACACATTTAAAGTATTAACACCTATGTAATGACAATCATAATGTGCACTTTTGGAATTTTAATATGACCACAAATGACCTATGAATTTCTCTAATAAAAATCTATATAATATTAACAAAACATAGAGCCCATCACTCTAAGGCAGTTATAGAAAGACTAACAATTCCAAGTCAAAAAAGGAAAAAGACAGTTAATAAAAATTCTTAGCACACATGATCAAGAGGTCAAAAATCGATAGAAATACTTTTGGAATAAGCTGGCATCACTTCATTAAGCAATAATAAAAACTGGTAACAGGTATATGCCATTAGATTTGTCAAATATAAGCAAAAGTGGCTTCCCTCTAGAGGAGGCCCATGAAATAACTAAACCCCATTTATGGGGGGATAGCCACATGAACTCTGTTGATAGAGAAGCACTGAAAGTTGAATCACAAAAATTTATTTGTGAAAACAGAAGGATTTACAAGAGCAATTCAGGACCAAGGCACTGCCACGAGAAACTACAGTAGGGTTATTCTTCAGGAAGCAAGACTTAGTGATCAACATAGATTATGCAATGAAATGGTAGTGAATCTGCAGCATATCACTGCAGGCTATAAAAATTTGGCACCTACCAAATACTAGCAAGACATAACCTAGTGACTAGACTTATACCTTATAAATTTACTGTCTCTCATGGCCTGACAAATCCTCATTCTATCAATACAAACATGAAAGCAGCTAGAAACTCAGCCAGCAAACTACTGGAACTGGAACATTATCACAGATCAAGCTTTTGCTCCTAATCCCCCAGATATAACATTGAAAAATTTAACAATACCATATTAATAGACATCACCACCAACTAATCTACATGCTCCTAATCTATAAGCTACATAAATAAAAAGCTCGTAAATTATAGATACTAAGTAAGGAGGTGGAAATCACTTGGGAACAGGATGAAATACATATCATCCCTATTCTCCTACCTGTAACAGGAGTTATAAGGCTCAACTGAGCTTACAAAAGGTGAGCTTAGATTCTAATATTTTTCTTCAATTGCAAAAAGCAATTACTTTATCTACCTTTACAGCAGTAAAACACTGAATAAAAGGGATAATATCAGGATATAACTTGTCCCAGGACTCTTACTGCCTGAACCCTGTTGAAAAAGATGAGAACAAGATAACTACAAAAACAACAATACTAAAAAGAACAAGATTATGACAATAAATAGTAATAAAAGAGAGAAAGTGGGGGGTAGTGGATGGAGAGATGATGGCAAAATGAGGAAGACCTGGGTTCAAATCCCGACTCTGACCCATTCTGCCTGTGCAACCATGAACAAGTCACTTAACCTTTCACAGTCCCAGGTATCTCTGTAAGATTTTAAGCTGAAGAACAAGTGCCTATCTGGGTTAATAGAGAATTTGTCCTGATTAAAAGTTCCCTCTACCAGTGAAACTGCAGTTTCCAGACCAAAAACAAAAATTGACATTAGCATTTTAAAGTCTACAAAGCACTTTACATACATTATATCATTTGAGCCATACAACAACCCTGTGAAAATTGTTGTGCAGTCATTTTTCAGTCATGTCCAACTTTCCATGATCCATTTGGGCTTTTCTTGGCAAAGATACTGAACTGGTTTGCCACTTCCTTCTCTAGCTCATTTTACAGATGAAGAACTGAGGCAAACAGGGTTAAGTGACTTGTCCAGGGTCACACAGTTAGTAAGTACCTGAGGCTGGATTTGAACTCAGGAAGATGGCTCTTTCTGACTCCAGGCCCAGCAGTCTATCCACTGCGCCACCAAGCTATCCTAAGTGATAGCTAGAAATAGATATTAGAGGCATTATTACCCTCATTTTACAGATGAAGAAACTGAGGCTATGAGAAGTTAAATGACCTGTCTATGATCATATAACTGGCAAGTATTAGATTTAGGATTTGATCTCAGATCTTCCTGCCTCTCATGCTGGAATCATCTCCATCCCTGCTGTTTGCTTTTCCTACCCATAAGCTTCTCCCCAAAACCTTGCTCATGCCGGCCATTTAACTGGCTCAGCTCCTGCCTCTATGGACAATTTTCTACCTCACTCTCACCCCTTTCAGATTTGTAAGCACTCTTAGGGAAAGGACTGGGGATTGTCTTTATTTTTTCTGTTATTTATATTCCCAGCACAGTGCTTCCCACGTGGTATTACTTAATAAATCTAATCTAGTCTATTACCCCATGGGACCTCTCCTGTAGTTATTCTAGACCCTCTTAACAATGATCTTTCCTTTTAAAAAAAAAAAAACCTCATATAGCCCTTCATTTATGTCTTACTTACCATGTAATATTTTATGTTATGGAACGTCTGCACATGTGTTATCTCTGATTAAATTAAAAGCTAAAAAATGGTATTATTATGCTTTATATGTTGCCCAGCAGTTACAGCAGTGTTCTACACATTGTAGGTACTTAATATACTTTACCAATCACAAATGTTTCATGAATTGCAATGAAAGCTGATGAAAGTTCATAAAAGCACAATAAAACCTCATGTATCTAGAACTCAGTTGGTACTATATGAAATAAACTCAGCTAAAGAAAACTGCTGTAAAGAAGAAAAAAGAGAAAGAGAAAAAAAGCTGCTGTGTCCCAAAAACTACACCCACAAAGGGTGTCCTACAGGGTGTCCCAAGAGTTTAAGCTATTAAAATTTAAGCCTGCACTCAGACTTTTGGGACAATGTATAATACATTTTGTAAATCTTCCCACTGCAAATGTTAGCTAAGAAAAGTATTGGTGCTTGAAAGTTTATAAATCTTCAGCTATCCAGAAAAAGCTCCATGATGATTTATTCCCTGGGGGCTCCTGATTGCTTTGGTTTGCTTACATTTTTGTGGTCTGGCTCCCAAATGCACTTAGGTACCCACAGGGAGAAATTTACCAGGACAAGTTTAAACACTACCTTGACACTGTGAATGGTTTGCATATTATCCCAAATCAAAACAACTAGAAAGGTCAAATAACCATATTTTCCCCCTTTTTCTAAAGGGGGATGGGACTGGAGGAAAGAGGACTGAGTTTCCCTATCTTGCCCAGGCTGAAACACAGTGGCCACTCATGGGTCAGAGATCCGAGTACTATTCAGCCTGGAAGCACTGACCTACTCTATTTCCAACCTGGGCCAACCCACCCCTCCTCAGGCAGCCTGGTGGCTCCCTACTTTCAGGATGTCACTATGATACAGATTTAGTACCAGATTTAGTATGAACCCTCTATGGCCACTCAGCACTTCTGAGCTTAAGCCATTCACCAGTCTCAGCCTCCACCAGTAGCAGAGATCACACCATGCCAGGCCATACACCCTTCTTAAGGGAAAAGTTATAGTAAGAAATTATTTTTAAAGCTATAAATTTCCAGCTAAGACCAAAAAGGGCCACAATATAGATTCAGTAACATACATAAAGCATTTTGCAAAATCTTACAGCCCAACTTATATATGAGCAATTACTAATATTCCTATTATCTTCTGTAACTATAGTGATAGTAATGAAGTGACAGTAATGAAAATGTCTCTGCATTAAAAAATCAAAATGTATCAAGTATATATTTAATGTTAAGAATATTTTATTATATCCTAACTCATTAAAATTGGTAATTCATGAGTAGCTAATATAAAAATTAACTCTTTATTGATCAGAATAGTCAATTAAGACCCCATTGATCAGTTCTGTATAAATGAACAGTTACTATATACTAAATGATGAAGGCAATGATGATAATCAACTAGTATTCCCAAAATCGCATGAAAGATAAGAAAATATCACATTTAAGATCTTTAGACCTAAGATCTAAAACAATAGGGAGGGAGGAAAATCTGTTAATACCATAAAACTCAACATCATCTCTAAGTAATGATTCCCTGAAAACCAGAACAGACCAAACAGAAATTAATGACTTCATCAGACAGCAAGAAATATTGGAATAAAAATAAAAGATTGAAAAATAGAAAATGTAAGATAATTTCATAAGCAATGGATACCCTGAAAAATTATAATTTTTCTAAAAGTCTGAAAACTATATATTTCAAAAAATTATATGTGAAAAATGCTGAGATCTACTAGAACCAGAGGACAAAGTTAGGACTGAAAGAATTCACTTATCCTTTAAGACACTTCATACTCTGAAACTCTGAAAGAAATTTCAAAAGAAGTCTCAGGAATGTTAAGGCCAAAAATCCAGAGCTCCCACATAAAAGAAAAATATTTCAAGCATCCAGAAAGAATTAATTGAAGAATCAAGGTATCAGAATCAGGATCACACAAGACCCGGAAGTTTTTACTAAAATGTCTTAGGAGATCTAACGCAATCTTTCAAAAAAGCAGAAGATACAGGTTTACAACTAAGAATACCTTACCCAGAAAAGCAGAGTATAATTGTAAAATAGAAGAAGGAGTTGGATGAGGTGGGGAGGGATTAGAGGACTTTAAAGCATTTTTTGTAAAAAAAAAAACAGAACTGAGTAAGAACTTTGAAATTCAAACACAAGAGTCAAGAGAAACCTAGAAAAGTCAGATGTATTTGAATAATCGCAAGGAGCTAAAAGATGGTACTAATATGCTAATGGGTAGAAAAGAAATAAGTATCTTTTAATAACTTCAAAGGGCATTGAGGGAGTTAAATAATGACCCAGGAATGCAGGAAAATTGGAACACTAACATATTGTTGGTAGAGTTGTGAACTGATCCAATTATTCTGGAGAGCAATTTGGAACTATACCGAAAGGGCAATCAAACTATGCATATCCTTTGATCCAGCCCTACCACTACTAGGTCTGTATCCCAAAGAGATCATAAAAAAGGGGAAAGACCTCACATGCACAAACATATTGTAGCAGCTCTTTCATGGTAGCAAAGAATTGGAGATTGAGGGGGATGCCCATCAGTTAAGGAATGGTTAACAAGTTGTAGGAATGTAATGGAATACTATAGTTCTGTAAGATATGATGAGGTGGTCGATTTCAGAAAAACCTGGAAAGACTTACGTGAATGAACATCATGATGCTGCATGAAGTGAACAGAACCAGAAGAATGTTGTACACAGTAACAGCAATATTGTACAATGATTAACTATGATAGATTTAGCTCTTCTCAGCAATACAATGATCCAAGACAATTCCAAAAGACTCGTGAAGGAAAATACTAACTACATCCAGAGAAAAAAACTATGGTATCTGAATGCAGATCAAAGCATATTATTTTCACTTTTTGTTTGTTTTTTTCTTTCTTGTGGTTTTTCCCTTTTGTTCTGATTCTTCTTTCACAACATGACTAATGTGGAAATATGTTTAACATGATTATACATGTATAACCTATATCAGATTGCTTGCTGTCTTGGGGAGGGGGGAGGGAATGGAAGGAGAGAGAAAAACTTGGAACTCAAAATTTTACAAATATGAATGTTGAAAACTATCTTTACATGTAGTGGAAAAAAAATTTATTAAGAAAAAAGGCAGGAGCTAAATTCTGAGGGGTTTGAAGAGAAGAAAAAAGAGAGTAGTAACAAGAATACATTAATTTTAAAAGGAAGAATAAGGGGATATAACTTACTATTTCTCATAATTAGAGTGTGTGAGAACTATTTACAAACATGGAGGAAAGGGTATGGGGGTGGAAAGTTCAACAGGTGAAGGGAAAAGAGGAGGAGAAAGAAGAAAAAATTGGGGAAGGAAAGAACAGTTGTAAGCAAAACAAATTTTCTGATTCTAAAAGGAGAATTACAAGAAAGAAGAAAAGAAAAGAAAATAGAATCTAAGGAGGTGTCCACCAATAGGGAAATGGATGAACAACTTTGTATATGCGCATAATGGAATAAATTATTGTTCCACAAGAAAAAACAAAAAAGACAATTGCAGATATTAGGTCATATGAACTGAGTGAAGAGATCAGAACCAGGAGAACAATTTATGTAAGGACAACAACATTGTAGAGAAAAACTACATTGTAAAGAAAAACAATGCAATAACCAACCATATCTCCTTAGGACATATGAAGTATATTGCCTACCTTCTGACAATAGAGGTGATAGACTAAAGGTGTAAAAGGAGACACACATTTTGGGGTATGGCCACTATGTGAACTCGTTTTGCTCAACTCTGCTTATTTGTTGAGAGGATTTTTTTTCTCAGTTCTTTTAACTGGAAGAGGAGGGTGGAGCAGAAGAGGGATTAGTAATACTGATGATCCCCTCAGCAAAAGAAAAGGGTCACTGAGACATTTTAGAAGCACAGAAGAAAATAGATTGTTCAAATGAAAGCACAGGCAAGCAGGACAATTTTGAAAGTAGTGTATGGAATTTATTATATGCTTTTTAAAAGAGTAGAGATTCATGGTTTCCTGAAAACTTTTTTGTACTTTATTGCATATACGGAAATGTATTTTGCTGTTATTGTTGTTGTTTAAATTCAAATTTTAAGAAAAAAACCCTACTTATCTGTATACTCCAAATGGTGGTGACATGTGATTTGCTATTTTAAGATTGTAGTAAGTGCTCTACTATTATTATGTAGAATAACCAGAGGGGAAGTTGTATCCAAACAGACTTATATGTCTTTGCCAAAAAGGACAATCTTTAATCAAGGAAAGAAATTAGGCTATGACATCATGGAAGGAGTATCTTCTATATCGAAGTAATTTAACTGGATATACCCTTGTCGTTCCAAATTACAGCTGGAGATGTAGTTTATGGGTAATTCTTAAAAACACACAAAAGCTATGACATATATAAAAAGAAATGCCCATCTTTTCAGTGGTTTCAAGCATTGTGAGAGAGTTGTTAAAGTATTAGAAGCAGAAATACATACATAGTCATTTCAACTTAAATGACTCAAATTGTCTTTCAATTGTTGGGAACATTACTCATTAGCAAGTTATTCAAGGTGTGATGTATTTATGTAATGAGGCTAAGTGATTCATAGCAATTAAACATTAAAACTTCCCCCTTAAAGGTAAAGGTTTAAAAAAAAAAGTATCATGGTGATAGAACATTGGCACCTTGCCTTCTCAAATATCAATATTTTCCTCTCTTTTCATGTTTTTGTGTGCCAGTTCAACAACATGATCTCTGTCCCTCCTCTTGCTAGTCCCTCCAATGAGCCCATTAAACAGTCTAATAGGAAGTGCAAGATTCTAATTCAGGCTCCACCTCTAACTAACAATTCTCTCACAAGTCATTTTATTGCTCAGTTCCCCCCATGAATAACAAAGAAATTCAACCCCTACCCCACCTAACTCCCTGAAGGAAAATATTGTGTGAAAACATTTAGAATAAATACAAGTTACTACAAGTGCATCATATTTCATTAAATTTCTTAGAAGGCAATCTGTTCAAAAGGATCTCTCTCTGGTAGTAGGAGTAGTAGTAGAAGCTGGGTATTTCACGTTTCACAGACTAAGCCACAACCAGTCTACCAAAGCAAAGCAAGGGTGGGGCGATGGGTTCAGCTACCCTACTCTAAGCAAACACTATCACCAAACCTGTCTTACCACCTCGAAGGAATCACTGACTGAAAAGCAAGCAAACAGTAGATCTTTCTTTGGGGGAAAATCTGCTTTCACCTACTAGTACTGCTCTGACAAACAGTGAGAGAGAAATTACCCTCCAAGTCAGGATAGAGAAGATAAAGGCCTCAAAGTTTTTGTTTGCTTTTCTGATGGATGCCTTTGTATTCCTTTAACTTTGGTCCAGTCTCCCTTTAAGAACCTGTTGGGATGTATTGCTCTATGGCAGGAAGAGCAAGCCAGAGCCATAAGGAATTTTCTTTAAACTCCCTTGGCCCCAACCCTGACTTAAGAGTTTACCACATAATCTCCCAGACTTAAATCCCAAGCATGCTAAGAGCTCCTCAGAGACCACTTCATACCAAATGAGTGGGAAAATCAACAAAGCTACTCAAGAGACTAAAACAACCAATTCCTTTCATTTTCAGAGCTTGTTTTCAATTCCTTTCCTAACATATGTGATTACAACAGGTTTAAAAACTCCAAAAGCATTCTTTTGTTTTAACTATTTTTTTATTTTATTTTTAATTTATGGAATAAAACAAGCATTTCCATAACACAATACAATAAAAAAATAATGATTGCACATGAAACTGCAAATTTACTATTCACAACTTGCTAATCCTTTCAAATATATGACAAAATTATCATGTAAATTTCTTTTTTTTCTTCACTTCCTCCACTGTGCCTCTATCTAATGGAGGGGCTGCCATTAGATACAAATATGTATGTGTATATGTGTGTATACATATACATGTGCGTATGAAATTATTCTATACATACTTCCACTTATCATCAGTTCTTTCTCAGAAAAGCGTTCTTTTCCATACATTGTTGCACTTCAGAAAATAAGTCATCAATCTTGCTTATCAAAGAGGGACAAAGTCATCGATCTGCTTTAACTGGGAATCCTAGGTGATTCCAAACTGGGTGGCCTGCTATGCTTGCCTTCCGGTCAGTTGAACAAGAAATTATTTTTCTAATATATACCAAATTATTTCAATATGTCAAAATGCATGCATGTTTATAGTAGTTCCTTATTAATATGCTTCATCAACAAGAAGTGCTTACATGATGAAACAATGAGGAATCCATTTTAGGCAGCCTTTATTCACACCAGAAAAGAAAACAGTATTTAGTGTACAAGGATCACAGAATTTGAGAGCTGGAATGAAGCTAAGTAGTCATGTAGTCCAGAGAGGGTACAGGATCACACCCATGTGGGCCCCCAGTACTCCTAAGTGCAGCCTGAACCAGATTAAAATGTAATTGGGAAATAATTAGCAAAATAAATAAAAATACAATAAAAACATAAATAATATTTAATTTTTCAAATTAACTCAATATTCATCCCCTAGAGACCCTTATGCACCAATTAGTGGCCCACGTTTTTATTTGACTTTGACACCACTGAGCTAGTCTAATCCAAACACAAAAGGAATCCCCACACCATAGCATACCCAGCCTCTGCTTGAAGACCTCCAAGGAGGGGGAATTCACCATATCCCAAGGCATTTTCATTCTACTTTTAAACAGCTCTAATTGCTGGAGTTTTTCCCAACATCAAGTCTAAATTGACTTCTTTGTAATTTCCACCCAGTGTTCCTAGTCCTGCTCTCTGGAGCCAAATGTAACAACTCTAATCTTTCCTTCACATGACAGCCCTTCAAATATTTTAGGGACAAAATGTGGAGCCTCAAGCCTCTTTCTCTTGGTAGCTCTACTCTTCTACCTCTGTTTCCTTCATCTGCTTTTTAAGGGGCCTCCTTTCCCATTTGGGAACCTAATACTCCTTAATGCTTGAGGGAAAATATCTAATAAAACTTCTTATACTAAAGGGTTATGGACTTTAAGATGTTTTACCAGATGTTTACATTTTTAAAGAGGACTATAAAAGAAAAGCTAAAAATTAACAGAAAGGAAACCATCCCAGATAGTACAATTTCAGCTATCAGAGATCATATGCTTTGTGGAAAGGAGAGGACCTGCAACCCTCAAATAACTTATATTTCTGAGTCGAGGAGGCCCCAGGCATATCTTTTATGTATACAGTCCTATGCTGGAATCATGAAGGTTTTTTGTTCTTACTTCAAATGTCTTTATAAACAGGCTTAGATTACTTTGGTTTTGTTTTTTGAGCAAAGAAAAAGGGGATAGCATTTTTAGAAGAAAGCCTACCAAGTTGTGAGTTGATAATAATTAGCCAAAACTTCAATTTGCTGTAAAGTGTTTACAGACTAAACCGATATTTAGATTTTATAAATTTCAAATATGACTCCATGAAAGCATGGACATTTCTACTAAAAAACCCCTAGCCCCTGTTTTGAAATGAGTGGTCAGAATGGCATGTTAAGCTAAGCATCTTTTCAAAATGTGGTTCAACCACTGAATTATAGCGGACTGCTTGGTTAAGTAACATTGTATATTCAGCAAGTCATGTTAACAAAACATTGCTCTAACAATATAACAATAGTTCTGCATAAACATCAGGCCACATCATGCTTCATAACATTTAAGACCATACCTGACTTACTTTTGACAGTACTAGTATTATTGACTCTAATCTCAATCAACAAGAGTTTATTAAGATGTCATTATGTGTCAGGCAGTGGGCTAGGTAGTTGGGACACAAAGTCAGAAACAGGACTAGCACTGCCCTCAAGAAGCTTATATCATATGAGGGAAACAACACATACACATATAAGTATACATATACATATATATGGATGGATGTATATAATAGACAAAGTCAATACAAGGTAAATGAGAGAATTAAACTACCACTGCAGGGAGAGGTGGGGAGCAGAAAGGAGAGTGAGTGGGAAAGGCTTCCCATCAGAGGTGGCATTTGAGATCAACTTGAAAGGAGCCTAGGGAGTGTAAGAATTGGGATATAAAAGAAGTACATTCCAGGCATGGGGGTCAGCCAGACCACTGAAACAAAAGATAATTGTTTTAACTCAAAACCACACAGCAGTCATTAGTTGACATTTCTCCCTCAAAGTTTTAAAAAGAAAAAAAGAATTGCTTATAAGTATCCAAAAAGTACTGATTTAAATTACCCCTCCCTTCTTTCTCTTAGGAGATATACCTTCTGTTAGGAGAAGCTAACAAACTGTGAAATGGACAGATAGCAAGTTAAGAGTAGCAGAGGACCTAGAATAGCCACAAAATAGTTAACTCGCAATTATTTATTCAAGAATTGAATACCTATCTTAAAATATACTGATTGGGAATTCCAGCAACATTAAGTTGTGTTATATAACAAGACTTAACTGGTGGAAAAATGCAACTGTAAAAATCTATAATTTGAAAATAAAAGAGGGGAACTGGCCCACTTCCCTATAACCTCACCAATATTTGGCTCCATCTTAAATTCCTATTTTTGTCAAACCACAATAATTGACAAGTGAAACACAGAATGTAACAAAGGGATAAGTCACTCCAGGGCTGGTAATGGGCTGCTTGCCTGCCAAGTTTCAGCAAAAAGCAAAACCAAACTAATTCCTGAAACCTATAAGAAGCAGCTAAGCTCACCTATGATGACACTACCCAAAACATTTACATATTTAAAGTTATGTCTATCCAATCCCCAACTTATGAATGAGTTACCGCCAAAGGTTTATTTCTGCCTTGCTTAATTGGAATTCATTGTTCCCCACAGAAACAACATTAAACACAGGAGCTGCGTTGCTTGAGCCAACCCACAAAATCTATTTAACTCAAACTATACCTGACATTTTAGTACTAAATTAAAAACATAGCCACTCTGTATGACAATATTTCAATAGGAATAGTCATTGAGAATATCAACATCAAGGATACAACTGTCATAACTTCCCCAGCACCGGCCCAGACTCCTCCTCCCTTCACCTTCACCAACCTCCTGAGCATCAGGGGATCCCTCAGCTACAAAATATGAGTACTATGCTCCTGTGTCCTCAGCTTATGAAAGGGTAGGAACTTGGGAAAGGAAACAATATGGCTCTGCAAGGACTAAAATAAGGAACTTCTTGGGGTGGGAGGAAGATGTCTTCTACTTGTCAACTCCAAAAAATTTTCTTTTTAACCCACATACTTCCTGCCAGGAACATTCTTTTCCTTGGCCATTTGTAGTAAAGAATTATAGTTGCACAACTTCTCAGCAATTCAATTCGATGAACATTTATTTTGACTACAAGGTTCTAGGCTCTCTGTTTAGGCACTGGGGATAAAAAAGATAGGGTGGAAAAAGCTGTCTCTGCTCAAAAAACCTTACAATTCAGACACAAATGCAAATAACTAGCAGTTTTGAAAAGTATTAAGTACACAGAAGTGAAGAAAAGTGGCCAGGAGAATGAAGGGAAGGATAACTTTCAAATAAGGGTAAGGAGAAAGAGTATCAGCAAAGAGCTCATGGGGAGGATAGTAATTGAGCTGGACCTTAAAAGAAGAAATGAATTTCAATAGATAAAGTTGTGTTCCATGTTAGAAGGGGACAGAGGAAGAAGAAAAGATGGCATGACAAAAGAGAAGTTTTTAAAAGGTTAGGCTGTTAATGAAGCAAGCACAGATTCACTTTGAGTTTCCTTTAAAAGTTTCTAGTACTACTCAGAAAAGGGAAAGATGAGGAGTAAAGAAAAGACTCCTTCTTATACTTATGACAGCACACATCACTTTATCTTTGTAGCTATCATTTTAGCAGGAAGTATGTGTGCTTTAAATTTAATAATATGGAACTGACATTGCCCACTCTATTTGTCCTAAGTTTTGCTTCCATGTTGGTTACAACTATTGTGTATATTGCTGTTTTGCTTCTGCTTTTTTTTCCACATCACATAATTTCATCTAAGCCTTCCCTTGTTTTTCTAGATTATTCATTTTCATCATTATTTGCAACAAAATTATATTCCCCTGCCTTCATCTATCACAATTTCTCCAGCCGTACTACAGTCATTAGGCAAATATTTCTCAAGCTTTGTTGCTATTATAAACAGAGCTGTGAATATTTTGATATATATTGGTCCTTTCTTTCTGTCACCAACTTCCTTAAAATATATATACCCAATAATGGGATCTCTGGGTCAAAGGAAATAAACACTTACGTAGCTTGTTTCACATGTATTCTAAATTACTCAATCAGCTGGCCTCTCTTCCCATAACACCTCCAACATTGGCTTGTTCCATCATTTACCTTCTTTGTAAATTTGATTGAAGAAAAATTATACCTTGAAGTTGTTCAAATCTGCATTTTTCTGATTACTAGTGATTGTGAACATTTCAAATGTTCTTTCAGGGTTTTCATCTCTTCTTTTGAAAATCTTTTTTGACCATATATCTGATGAAATGGCTTTTCCATACTCTTTAAGAATCAAGTATTCTAGTCTATTGGCTAGAAATACAGAGAAATTAAACCCTCAACTTATATTGTAAAAGAAATGAGGAAGATGTTCTACCAACATAAAATAAGGTCATTAGTTTCATGAACAAGTAAATTGATTT
The DNA here is from genome assembly GCF_003287225.1 of Phascolarctos cinereus. Classification (NCBI taxonomy): domain Eukaryota; kingdom Metazoa; phylum Chordata; class Mammalia; order Diprotodontia; family Phascolarctidae; genus Phascolarctos; species Phascolarctos cinereus. Next base: position 120,610,879 of record NW_027556180.1, on the reverse strand, counting down.
AAATAAAATTTAAGAAACAAGTAATTAAAATGCTTTCTTGACTATAATCATGAGTTCAGAAAACTCTGACCAAGCAATGTTTTTCAGAAACAAGCTTAAAAGGACCAACAAGTCTCAGCAATTCTTTGCTTATCTTTTCCAGTAAGTTGCAATGATAGTCATCACTGTGGGAAATGTCATTTACTTGGGAAGATAGTATGTGTCTATTATAGAGCAGAGTTACTGATCTGTATTTAAGACCTTCAAATTGGTGGTTAAAACCCTGTAGAAATGATACACTATGCCACCCACTATAAGTTCTGTAATAAATTGTATTTAAACTCTTACATAGCATCAGGATATAAGGTTACTAAAGTAGTTCTGAAAGTTCTCTTAATATTCCTATTTCAAGACAATGCAATGGTTGCCCTAATGCCCACTACTCAACTTTTGTCCAATTCAAAAGCATATTCCCACATGGTAAATGCTCAATAAATGTTTGTAGAATGACTCCTTCAAAAATTAAAAATAGTTGCAGCATAGTTTATTGCATCAGTCAGTCAATATGCATTTATTAAGTGCCTCCTATATAACAGGCACTGTGGCAAGTATAACACTTCTAAGTAGAAAATAAGCTAGATATCTGTTTCTGTTTTCTTATACTATCTGAAATTATCACGTTTAAGATAATTCTTATGTACTCAAATCCTTGTCATAGTCAGAAACATTTTAAATAGCTTTATAGAATGAGCAATTTCTATTTTCCAGATTTTTGACACTATTTGTAATTTCAAGTACCTAAGTCATTTTTTAAAAAATTTTTATAATATGCAGAGATATTTCAGTGCTTAATATAAAAAAAATCTCTTCCATGTCATTTTTGTTTTTATATCTATCTTTCTAATGTCAATCAGATGGATTTATTATTTCTGGACAATTTCCCAATGCCAGACTCAACCTAAGTTGAATTGTCTTTCCTGTCCTCGTGACAAGACACTTAGATGCACTGTCATATTGGTTACCTTTATTTCTCCCTATTATGACCGTCCTCAAAGAATGTTTTACATTTAAAGCTCTTGTGAAACTGTTCTATAAGAAGATCTCTGAAGGTAGAGAAAAAGTACCACCTGGAAATACGACTAAGGGAACTTGGGTATGTCTTCATTCTATTCACTAGAACACTGTTTGAAGACTCCATCAACAACAGAGTTCTAAGTATCTTTGTCCTTGTGCCACATACAAGTGTCAAACATCTGCTGTGATATTTTCTGCCAGCTCTAACATTTGTTCCAGTTCACTTACCTAGAAATTAGCACGCATAACTTTCCACAAATCTCATCCATTCCTTTACATAGTTTGTTCTCTAAGAATTAAAATACCCCCATAGAGGCAGCTAGGTGGCACAGTGGAAAGACCCATGAGCCTAGAGTCAGTAAGATGTTAGCTAAAATACAGCTTCTAATGTTTACTAGCTATGTGACCCTGGGCAAGTTGCTTAATTTCTGTTTGCCTCATTTCCCTCAATTATAAAATAAAGATTTGTGGTAAGAATTAAATGAAATATTTGTAAAGTGCTTGGCATAGTGCCTAGTAATAGTAGGCACTTAATAAATGTTTGGTTCCTTCCTTTCATCTGTAGTAGAACAAATATTTCAAAAATGGATCATTGTAAAAGGCAAAAAAGATAGCATTCTTATCTATAAAATCTTGTAATCCAGTAGTTCATAGGCTTACAGAAACTTAAGCTAGATGGCACCACAGACATAATCCAAATCCCTGATTTTTACAGATGGAGCAACTGTGGAACAAATGACTTGTCCCAAGTCCTATGGGTGGAATGAGCAGCAGAGCCAGGATTTGAATCCAAGTCTCCAACTCCAGATCCATTGTACTTTACTAACATTCCATTTTCAGGATGATAATGAAGGGAAAGGATGAGAAATTGTGCTTATATTACTAGCAATTACCTGATGGAGCTTATCAAAAGGCTAGTTGACTTCAAAAGATTTATACCAACAAGGAAATGAAACTGCAATCAATCAATCAACAAGATTTGAGCTCCCACAGAAAAAAAAAAAGCACTGGAAGGTCATTCAAGGGCAAAGGTCTAGATAGTGAATAGTAAGCTAAGCAGAGACACCAAGGCCTTAGCAACATTTTACTAAGCAATGGGTGAAGAGAGTAGATGAGGGGAAATCCCCATAGAGCTTCCGCTGGCACATTGAAACTAATACAATGTAAAGAGCACAGGAGATCCAAATTTCTGTCTGATTTCGTACCCGAAACAATGGGGAAGCCCAGCAAATGGCCCATTGGGCTTCATGAAGAAACTAGACCTGATGATCTCTCTCAGATCTCCTCCAGATTTAAAATTCTATAATTATGTATTCCATCAGGGCAGGACAAAGTACAAATTCCAGCTTTTGTTCTCTGATACCACCTGCTGAAAAATTTCAGGTATAACAGCGAAGCTTATAAGGATGTAACACTAAAGCTTGCAAGGCTTCTGGGCTCCATCAAGATTTCTTTAATGCCATATCCAGGTGTGTCTAAAACACAGCAGAATCGTGTTTGGTGGTCTTATACCTAGAGACATTGTTTCAGAATGTCACATCAAATCATGTCCATTGAAAAACAACAACAACAGAAAATGGTTATTATATTACATACCTTATCACCTAGTTGTTAGTATAATTCCTGAGCACTTGCATAATAATAATGATGATAAAAATAATCTTTTTAATAATAACCATAATAATAGCTCACTTTTGTAACCCTTTAACATTTACAAAGTACTTTATATGTATTATCTTCTTTGATCTTCACAAAAAGTTTCATGAGGTAAAAAGTATAGGTATTACTGTTCCCATTTTAAAGATGAGGAAAATGAGATTGAAAGGGCTTAAGTGACTCAACAATCATTACACAGGTTACAAGTATTAGAAGTATACTGTAATTAGGCCTTCCCTACCTCCAGCTCCAGCTCTTACCACTTTCACCACTGTACAATATTTCTAAAATAGTGAAGAAATTGACATACTGCCTTTGGTAAGCCTTTGGAGATTTTATAGGAAATTTTAAGTCAAAACCATATTATGGTCCCATTTAAGTCTACTACTTCTTAGTTGCAATTTTTATTATAGAATTTGCCTCAATATAATAAGGAAATTTCCTAACGATCTGACACTGACATCATGAGTTGCAGAAACCATTTAAACATATACAGATCTCAAGCTATACAACAGTAAAATGAAGGGATTGGATCTGAAATGATCTCTAAAGTCCCTATCAACTATGATTCTATGTCCACCAATTAGAACTCAGAGTCACAGACTTGTTCAATTAGAAAATACCTGGGAAGTCGTTTAGTCCGCGCCCTTATCCAAAGCATAAATCCCCTTCTCCCGCACAATGTTCCCAACACAAGGTCATCCAGTCTCTGATTCGACATGACCAGTGAGACAGGGGACTCATTAACAGTACAAGGCAGCACATTATATCTTCAGGTGACTCTAATCACTGAGAAATATTGCCTCCTTATGTAGCCAAAATCGGCCTCCCTGTAACTTCCCCCCATTGTTTAGTCCTGCTTTGCTGAGCCAAACCAAATAACTTTAATCCCTTTTCCACAGACAGGCCTTCGTAGATCTGAAAACAGATATCAGGTCTGTCAATGAAGTTCTCTTTTCTCAAGAGGAAACATCACCAGCTCCTTCAACCACAGATAGGACTGCAAGCTGCCCTCCACTGGATATGTTCCAGTATGTCAAAGACCTTAAACTGTGTTGCTCAGAATTTAACACAATTCTCAAGATGTAGTCTGGCCAGTGCAGCAGATAAGACAATCATCACATTGGTTTGTCTGGACACCACACTGTTAGAGCAATCTAAAAATCCCCTCACGTTTTGGGGCAACCATGTTACATTGCTTGCAGCATACTAAAACCCTAAAATATTTTTCATTTGAGCTGCTTTTAAGCTATGAGTAACCCATCCCTCTACTTGCACAACCAATTGATATCTCAAATCCTAAGTCCATTATTATATTTTATCTTGTTAGATTCTGCCTTTTGCTCCAACCTTTCTAGAATTTTTTGGATCCCAACTCTTTCATACTACATTCTAACTATCTTTCCCTGCTTCATGTCATCATAAAATGTAATAAGCGTGCCATTAGTGTCTTCACCCATAGCAGGCAGGCAAGCAACAGGCACATATTAAATGCTCAGTATTGTGCTAAATTGTTGTTCATCCTTCATTTTGGAAGAGGACCAACAGCATTAGAACGTGATGTCTTGACTTGTGCGTGAATTAGATTTAAGTGAGGCACAGTTACGCAGTCATCAGCCTCATTCTCTCTTACGGAGTCATTGAAGTCCAGTGGCAAAAAAAAAAAATCAGGATGACTGGCCCAGGATGCAGTGGAGACCTTGGTGTCTTGAATGTCTGACCAATGACCATTGGAAGAAATTGTTCTCATCTACCCATTCCACTAGATGTCTTCACATGCTTGAGGTAGACATCCCCCTAGCTCACCACTGGGTTTGAAGCCTGTCAGTTACCCTTAACCTGGTTCAGCCCATCTGCTGAAACAGTTTTACCAAGGTGTAGTCACTAAATATGCTACAGCTTCTTGGAAGCACAAGTGAGAGTCAGGTATGTGGGAAGTATGGAACATTCAGGGAGGACTAGCATCTCTGGTAGGAAGCCTTGCTGAGCCCTTTTCAGGGCTCTTCATTCATTTGGGTGCTCACCTTTCAACCTTCCTGCCCAACACCACTTTGACTGTGTCACTCTCTTGTCCCAAAAAAAAAAAACTCCAATGGCTTCCTATTCTCTACAGGATTGAGTCTAAACTCTTAAAATTGTATATAAGACTTTCCATACCATGTCCCCAGATTATTTATCCACTCGTATCTCTAAACTTTACCAAAACCTACAACTCTAAACAAATCAGTCTATCAGTCAAAAAGCATTAGTATATCAGGTACTTGTATATCGGGTACCATGCTAGGCACTGGCTATACAAATATAAAGAACAAAACAATCTTTCTCTTAAGGAATTTGTATTATAATCAATGAAACAACAAATTTATATAAGCATATGCAGAGAAATAGAATAAATACACAGAGAGAGGTCACTAGCAGTTGGGGTATCAGGAAAAACAACATGTAAAACAGAGCCTATTCAATATGTTATAGAGTTATCATGTAAATTTCTTTACTTTTCCTTTTTTTTCTTCCTTCTGCCCTTCACCCCAGCCCTAGAAATGGCTATCGTAGACACAAATATGTGCATGTATATATATATATATATATATATATATATACATAGTATGTATATACACATGCATATATGCATATATGTATATATATACATAGTATGTATATATACATGCATATATGCATATATGTGTGTATGTATATATATACGCATATGTGCATATATGTGTATGTATATACACACACATGTAAAATCATACTTCTATTTATCCATTCTTTCTCTGCATATAGATTGCATCTTGCTTCCTATGTCCTTTGTAGTTAATTTGGGTATTTATAATAGTCAAAATGATTTATTCACTCAAAGTTGTTCTTAATATTGCTGGGGGCAGCTAGGTGGCACAGTGGATAGAGCTCCAGCCTTGGAATCAGGAGGACCTAAGTTCAAATCTGGCCTCAGACACTTGACTCTTACTTAGCTTTGTTATCCTGGGCAAGTCACCTAACCCAATTGCCTCACCAAAAAAAAATATATATATATATTGCTGTTACAATGTTCTCTTGGTTCTGCTCATTTCATTCTTCGTTATTTCATGCAGGTCTATCCATGTTTTCCTAAGATCATTAAGCTCATCATTTCTTTTAGCACAGCAGTATTCCGTCACAATCATATACCACAAGTTGTTCAGCCATGCTCCAGTTAATGGATATCCCCTCACCTTGATTTTGCTCCTAAAGAGCATGGATATTGGGGTTTTTTTAAACCCTGCATCCACTGCTAATCAAACTCTTGGCAAAGCATTAGCATCACAGATGCTCAATAAATATTTGGTTTTAGTTGAAGCAAGATATTTTTAAGCTGAGTTTTGAGAGGGTAGAAAAAATGACTAATGGTAGAGCTGAAAAGCAAGCAATAATGGGCATAGAGCTTAGCTTGAATAGCAGTTCAAAAGTAAAAGGAGGAGGGAAATAAACAAGAAGAAGAATGAAAACAGGGGTTTCCTTGACTAGGAAACAGGTAGAGGAGGGCAAGGTGACATAGTGTCTAAAGAGCCAGAGAAGACACATCTACACGAAGGGTAAAGAAGATGACACACAAAGATGACATAAAAAGGTCTTCCTTGCCTGCAACAATCCCCAGGGCACAATCTGGAGAATACCCACAGACCACACGCACAGTAAACACTCTGGAAAAAGCAGAGTGTATGAACCTCTGACAGATGTTACTAACCTCATTAGAGTCTAAAGGAAGACTGAGGAGCCTATAGCCAACAGTTATTATCACTTGCTTCCTCCCACTGAGGACCACAAATACGTTTATTAGCCATCCCAGGACAGAGGCAGGATTGAAGAGAGAGAGGAGCTGGAGTTTGAAGACAATGATTCTGTGCAGGTAGCAATGTGGATAGCGGAAAGCTACATGAAATAATAATCAACACAGCCTGTGGGTGTGCCAGATGGCCACCACCGACAATGGTAAGCCACAAAGATGGTATGAAATGTTGATGACTTTGTTGATAGCCACACAATGAAAGCCTGTAATTTCGGAAACAAGCTAATAATAGAACAAAGGTGAATATGACATAAAAGAGTCAAAAACTGCTGCCTTTATTTACTCATTTGTATTTGTACTGCTCTTAGCAACAACTCATCCACATGAGGGTTGTTAATAAGTGCTTTTGATTATGACAATGATCACCTTATGTCATGTAAGACTAATCAAAATGGTGCTGCTTTGAGCACAAAGCTGATATTGCAGAATGTGGTACAGCCAACAATGAATGGCTTGTTCAGTGACTCTCATGTTAAAGTTACACTTTCAGCCAAATGCATTGCATGCACAGGTCAGATACATCACTGTCCAATAGTCAAGATGCAGACTCTAGCCATGCTACATTCACATTTCTTTCACAGCTGCTATGGCAGGATTTTGTTACATACAAAACAGGACACACAAATCCTCAAAATAGCCCTTCAGCAGATTCTATGCCATTTTTCCAGATGTTTAAAATGCTACTAACTCTGAGCTTCATACTTCTTCTTGGAGCACCTTCAAAAACTATTTCATCATACCACTGTTTGCAAACTACAGTGCTACAATATAAAACTTTTTTTTAATAATTTATTGATATTTTCTGTTTATTAAATCAACATAGCATCCCATGTATCCCTCCTCTCTCTGTCCCCAAGAGTCATCCCATACGACAAATAGTTTTTAATGAATTTTATGGTATATGCCAATTTTTCTAACAGAATACATATATATATATAAAATCTTGTGGGATCTTCTCAGCCAGAAGCAATCTATTCTTTCACTGAACTATCAAAGCCCTTTCTAAGACAAGGTGGACTATAAAAGTAGAATAATGAAAATAATGATTTATCTCCCCTACAACTCAAAGAGAGCATTTATCATGTCTTAGTTTTCTTTGTATTATCACAGTCCCTACTACATTAACATGTACATAGAGTAGGCACTTAACTTGGCTAAATTAATACAAATCCTGCATTTTTCTAGTAAAAAAAAACTAAACAGAAGAAACGTCCTGTACTTGATCAGCTGATATACACATTCATATGGTTATGAAAAAGTTTAACCCTACAAACATCAGGTCATTCCTTTATATATGCTGCAATATTTCTATTATATTGATAATTCCTGGAACAAAACAGAAAAAGAGAAAGAAAAAAATTTCTTTGGCTCCTTATATTTTTCTTATAGAAAATAACTCAGCTGGTCTTATCTACATAACCCATGAATTTATATATGCTAAAATCTCATCAGTCTTAATTATAATTTTAGATAAGTTTTATTTATGAATGCAAAAAATGGCTAATCTCCATCTCTCCCTATCCTTCTCCTGCCCACTCCCCATCTGCCAAGTGAAATAACTAGATTGATTCTGTTCCTTTTTCAGTTGATCCTATTTACAATTAATTAATTTTGCCCTGTAATTGCCTAAGAACCTAAGTGATTCTTTGTCTCTGAACTTAGTTCAGAATTCAGCTGGCCTATAATGAGTTAAATTTAGAAATCCAGTTCTCCTGATAATCACTGTTGTCAAAGAAATCTGTTATCCTTGAAGAATGAAGGTGTACACCAGGGAGTCTGGTCTAGTATCTTTACACCACAAGCTATCCTTCAAGGATGTCTGGTTTGCTATCCAAGGAAGTCTGGTTTACTATCTCTGTCCTTGAAGACTGCAGCTAGACTCAAACAATGAACATTTCTTAGTCACAGGAGTGACTAGTCCCTCATTCCCATTTCCAACCAATCATATTGTCCTCCATGTCTCAACTCTATAACCAATCATATTGACTTCACCATTCATGATGTTGAGCTCTTTTAATCAATCAAAATTTGTTCACCACCTGCAAAGTCCTGTTTTTCATTCTGTATTCTCCACTGTAAAAGAGAGCTGGACCTCTCATTCAGGGTCTTACCTTTGCTGAGGAATCTGAGATCCTGTTAGTTGGTAAATTTGTGCTTTATTAATAAATTGATTGTGCTTGGAATGTTGTACCTTAGTCTACTTTGTTACACAAGAGAGTCAAGACTGTTCAGACCATCCAAGCCTTTCTCCGGAGGGATGGGAGAGGGTGATCTTCCCCCTCTGAATCTTTATTCTAACCATCCTGTATTGTATCCAATCCCAGCAGCACGATGGCAGTTAAAGCACATGCCCTGCCTAGGCAAATCTGAGCACAGGCTTGACCTTGCTTACTTTCCTAAGTGATCCTGAGATATATCTTTCCAACAATTTATCATGTCCTAATCTTCTTTGGATTATCACAGCCCCTAACACACTAACATGTACATAGAATAGGCATTTAACTTGACTAAATTAATACAAATCCTGCATTTTTCTACTAAAAAAAAAACTAAAAAGAAGAAACATCCTGACTCCAGGACCAGCACTCTATCCACTGTTTTTCTTAGTTAAACTTATGTGTCGTTGGCAGTGCCGGCGGGGGGGGGGGGAGAGCGGACAAGAGAGAATTGGAGGGCGGAGAAAATTAGGAAAATAGGGCAGCAACATAATTCCTATGTCATCCTAGCTAGTCTAGCATTCTTTCTACAATACGATGCTGGCTCCTGGTTGTTTCAGATTTTTACTTTCTGAGTAGAGAAGCAAATATTCATTCATCCTGGCATTGCCTACAATATACACAACCCTATTCTAAAAACTGTAGGGCACAGAGGAGAACTCCTCATTCTCATTGCCAATGCTTGAAAACTATTTAAAATATACTAGGGAAGTAGATCTCCCCCCCCAAATAAGAGTCTCATTTCTGAGGTCCCCTTCATAATCTTTCAACTCCTTTAATAAATCACCTCCAACAGTTTTGCAACTTGCTCTATTATTTTGAGCAAACTCTTTTGTACTATACAGAGGTCTCTTTCAACTCTAAACATATGATCCTGTAAGCACTGTATGAACCCCTTAATCTCCTTTGTTACCCCTCCCTCTTGTCATTTTCAGACAGCTACCTGAATTATGTTGCCATAATTCCCCTGCTTTATTATCTTACCTTATTCCATATATGTAATTTTATCATCTTCTACTTCCTATCTTCCTTTCCAAATACTAGACTATGACTGGCTTTTTTACAATATCACCTTTTTCACAGATCAGCAGGGGAGTCATCAGCACAAGCATTATGGAACTACTCATTATATATAAAAATACAAGTCCTTCGTGAAACCATTTTGATATAAACAATGAACAGAGTCCTGTGACACTTTCCATAATGCATATACAAATAAAACTTACACATAGTCAGCAACTTCCTCTTTTTAATATAGTCTAAAAGTCAATCATGAGACAGAGAAGATTAAAATGTATTGCCAAACTTTCATTTTTTCATTAGCATCTTTCTTTAGCATTCTTTTAAAGATGAGAGAGAGATGGACTAGAATTTCAGTTTCCTTCCACTATACACAAACATGAGCTAGAGGGGTAAAGAGCCCTCAAATATGTGGCACGTTAATTTTATCTCAAATGACCAACAAGGTTTGCAGAAACTATAAACCCAGGTTACTTCAAGTTCATGTCTGCCTACACAAGATGTTTACTGAGTCTCTGCTATGTGAAAAGAAACTAGTGGAAATTCCGTTCAAAATCAAAGTTGACAATGAGGCAATCAGAACATTTTCTTCCTTACCTAATAACCACTAAGGAAATTACCTGAACAACTTTTGTAACTTTTCCCATTAATCTATATTTCTATAGTATATGTAAAAATGATTATTCCCACCACCAGCCACCCACATACAACTAATCAAATGCAACTAATTATATACTGTCCCAAACCTAAAGCAACCAAAGAGAAAGCCTTACACACACAGAGAAGAAGAAATTCACATTCAAGAAGTTTCTTTCACTTAAAGATAAGGACCTTGTATTTTGGTAAAATTTAAAACACTACATAAATGTGACTTATTACTTATATCTAATGACCAACTTATATACTTGAGGGGAAAAGTTCTAAGTAAAATTATTTCATTTCATAGTTATTTTAAGCAACCTATTCAAGATGTGTCAACAGAAAAGGCTTAATACATATTATTCCTCTCCAAAGACAGCTTTCTAAAAGATTAGAGAATTGTAACAAGAAAATATCATAACAGATCAGATAAAAAGGATATGAGAAATTTTGAAATGAGGAAAAGAGGAAGGATAGGATGCCAAGATACCTACTCCCATCAAATTTATGTTGTATGTCTAATTATAAATTCTTCTTCACTACAGGAGAAAAAAAGAACAAAATCCCAGAACTGTGGAGCCAGATCAAAAGGATTTTTATGTTTTTGAGAGAAAGCTGAGACTAGAACCCCGGTCTCCTGACTTTTAGGCCAACACTCTTTCCACTAAATGTAAAAGCGTCAGAGATATTTGACCAGCAAGAGCACAATAGGGACTATGGAAGCCTGGAGACCTCAAGAAATAGAGATTATGGAAGTATAGAGGCAAGAGTGAAGAATAAAAGCTGTCTGGGGGAAAATGGGGATCAGAAAGATTATTTTACCAAAGATAGGAAAATTACAGTGGACAACCCCAAAATAGTACATTGGCTGACCAAGCACCAGTCTGATTTTTCTTTTTAAAGGCTTTGAAAGCAGAAAGAAGCTACCTGGGAAATTTATTTAGGCATGAGAATAGGAGCAAAGAATCCAGCAAAGGATGCCTCAGAGGATTCCACTGGATAAAGAGAGCTTACAATTTTTTGCATAGTAGAGCCCTGGAATAGAAGAGTCATATCTAAAGCCTAGCACAATGAATGTAGCCATATGGTTAAGCTATGAAAGTGGAACCTGTGTTCCAGTAAACAGGCTAAGTGAATAGTTTTAACCTCAGGAGTTATTCAGACTGTAATAAAATAGTAGGAACCCAAAATGGCTGAGCATTTGTTGTACATATGACCCACTACTGAAAGGCAGAAAAGGAGAGTAAAAGTCCAGGTAAGTTAATTTTCAGAGGAACACCCTACTACCTTCATGCAGGAACAGGGACGGACACACACACACACACACACACACACACACCCCTTGGGGAAGAGGGAAAAATAGGCAGAACTGAATTGGGAGTGACAAAAATTGTTTTGTCACATGGGACAACAAAAGAGCTAAGGGCCACAAAGACAAAGAACATCCATGTTAATCCCTAAACATCCAAGTTAGGATATTATAAGATCTCAAAGCTGGAAAATACTTCAGAATTTATCAACTTTAAGGAGTACCTGAAAAGGAATTCTGGCTATAACATTCTTGACAAGTGTTCATGCAGCCTTCATGGGAAGGTCTACATACAGAGAACTCACTATTTCCCAAGGCAGTTAAGGCCACTTTGAGACAGCTCAAATTTTGAGAAATTTTTCATTATCTTGAGCTGAAGCTTTTTGTTCTCTAGCTCCTGCCCAGTGTTCCCAGTACATACTATTCACAGGGTCAAGCAAAACAAGACCCATTCCTCTTCCATATGACAGCCCTTCAAATACTTGAGTATAGCTAATATGACCCCAAGTCTTTTCTTGTCCAGGCTAAATATCTGTATTTCTTTCTGCCTATCATTATATTCTAGTTAAATGTCACTTTCCCTGATCCTGTACTTGGATTTCTTTTAATAAAAATGTAGGATTCTGCATTTGTTTCTGTTAAACTTTATTAGTTTTGTCCGATCATCGTACCCTGGCAATATCTTTTTGGGTCCTAATTCTTTCTTTCAACATGTTAACTATCCCTCCCAGTTTCATGCCATGTGAAGATTTCATCATTTTTTAAATTACTGATTTCAAATGTTCAGCAGAACAAGGGTAAAGGAAATAGCCTTGTGGCCAGTTCGACTAATGTAAATCTAATGGACTCAAAGAGTTGGTGATCATTTAACCCATTCCGAATTGACTTAACTATACTATCATCTATCAATTTTTTCCACGAAGATATTAATAGAGCTTTGTCAAATGTACAGTAGAAACTCAGGCACACTATAACCTCTAGTTTACCACCCTGATAACTCCATCAAAAAAGATATGAGGTTAATCTAGCATCATTTGTTCTTGATGAACCTAAGCTGGCTCATAGTTTGGCTTTTAAAGCCCTTTATTACCTGTTGACTTCCTGTTTTTTACTGTCTTTTTATACTTTATGTCCCTACATTCTATAATCCAGCTACAATGGCCTTTTGCTTGTCACACAGGACACTCTTATCTCCTGACCCTTTGCTTTTTAAATAACTTCATTCCAGGCTTAGAATGCTCTCTCTCCTCACTTCTGCCTACTGACTTCCCTGGTTTCCTTCAACATACCAGTCATATCTTATCTTCTACAGGAGGGCTGTCCTTCCCCAACCTCAACCCCAGCCCAGTACCTTTCCTCTGACATTACCTTCCATCTACTCTCTGTGCATAACTTACATGTAAATAGTTGTTAGAATGTTATCTCTGCAATTAAAATGTAAATTATTTGAGGAAAGGGACCAGGTTTCCTTTTCTTTTTATCTCAAGAACTTAGCACAGTATCTCACACATAATAGCACGGATAAATAAATGCTTGTTAACTAACCCAAAGTTGTGAACTGGGCTAGATGGGAGAGAGCTGTGGCGTTCTCAAAATAAATCTATGTTTGTAGGAGGGAGTAGGTTTGGAAGGAGATGAAGAAGATATTGATTTCCATTTGAGTTCAAGACTCCAGGTAGAGACATCATGTAGGCAGTTAGTGATACAGTACTCCTCAGAAGACAAAGTCTGGAACTTTCCACTTATCCTGGGATTTCAATTCTCTCTTAACTGTTTTTTTATTTAATACCAGTCTGACAATCATTTACCTTGATGGAGAAAACATAAGCAAAATGAGAAGTGAATAGCTGTGCCTTCTTTCTCTTATTATCATTATTCCATCTACCTTTAAACCATTTTGGTTATACTATACATTCCCAGAAAACTTCAGCTTATGCTGCACTTTTTTTTTGTAATCTACTGTCCTCTTTTTTTCATTAATTTATTTGTTTTCAGTTTTCAACATTCACTGCCATAAGATTTTGAGCTTTCAATTTTCTCCCTTTCCCTCCCCTGCCCTCACCCTAAGACATCATTCAATCTGATGTGGGTTCTACATATACATTCATATTAAACATATTTTCACATTAGTCGTGTAGTAGAGAAGAATTAGAACCAATGGAAGAAACCATGAGAAAGAAGAAACAGAGAAAGTGAGAGAGCAAATAGTATGCGTCAATCTGTATTTAGATGCCATAGTTCTTTTTCTGGATGTGGACAGCATTTTCCATCATGAGCCTTTTGGAGTTGTCTTAGATCCTTTCATGCTGCACTTTAATGTTCCTGATAACCCTATAGAATCATGCTGCCATTTTATATACACTCTTAGTTACCTGTTCTTGATTCTCCTATCTGCACCCTTTTTTTTTTGAGCTGGTTTATTAGTAATTAGCTACATCTGACTCCCATTTCTTCCACATTGGAATTATTTGTGTCCATATAACTTTGCTCAGGAAAATTCCCCTTTCCTGTTGAGCTGATTCCCACTATAGAATGCCTCAGGGAATGGGATCCTATGCAACCTTTCTTTTAAATCTTCCCAGTCCATTCTTTCAAAGTGTTAGGTTTAGGATAAGGTGTGCCCTTTTATGGACTCAAAGATGCAAGTTAATGCCTCCTCTAAGGTTTCCATCATTGTTATTTTATTATAAGTTTTCATTGATATTCTTTGTTTCTTACAGCACCATAATACCCACATATTCCTCCCCTCCCCGGTCCTGAGAGCCATGCCATATGACAATTAGTATTTTTTGGAGAGGAAAAAAAAAGAAAGTCTACACAATGGATGACACATTGAAAAAGTCTGAAAACATGTGATACATATATATATAGGACCTGTGGCCCTCCCACCGCCACAAAGTGGTAGGTTGGGGGCGTCTTCTCATCTCATTTGAGTCCCACTTAATCTTTATACTGTAATTTTGTTACAGTTACTCTTGATTATTGGTATGTCATTGTTCCTTCCATTCATAGTGTTATGGTTACTGTGGACATTGTTTTCTTAGCTCTGCTTACATGGCTTTTCATCAGTTCATATAGATCTTTGCATACTGCTATGCCTTCATCACACACATAATTTCTTCTAGCATAGTAATATTCCGTTACATTCATGTTCCACAATTTGTTTAGCCATTCCCCAATTGATGGGCTTCTATCTTGTTTTGCATTAACTACCACAAAAAGTACTACTATAAATATTTTGGATTATACAGAGATTTTTATCAATGGCCTCCAAAGGGTATGGACATTTTAGTCACTTTGCATAATTCCAAATTGTTTCCCAAAATGGTGGTACAATGTATTAGTGTACCTATTTTTCCACAACCTCTCCAACACTATTGCTATTTTTTGCCGATTTGCAGGGTATATGATAAAACTTCAAGGTTGTTTTGATCTGCATTGCTTTATTATTTATTACTGATTTGGAACATTCTCTCATATGATTGTGAATATTTTATAGTTCCTCTTTTGAAAAAATATCCTTTGTCCATCTATTAGGGAATGTCTATCAGTGTGTGCGCAGGTATATGTATGTGTGTGTGTGTGTGTGTATGTATGTATGTATATATGTATGTATAGTTCATGTATCTTGGAAACCAAACTCTGATCAGAGAAATTTGATATAAAGATTTCTTTTCCATTGAACCATTTCCCCTCTTATCCTAGACGCACTAATGCTGTCTGTGTAGAAGCTTTTTAGTTTCAGGTTCCCTCATCTGCTGTAGACACAGTATCGTGCTCCTTCAGTCACTTTAATCTCTTTTTAAAGGTGGCCCTGTCCCCGCTGGCCCTCCTCCCCTCACCCTTGATTCCCCCTTCTCATTTGATGTTCCCCCTTCCTCTCGTCCTCTTCAACTAGTCCTGTTCCTTAGTTTTAAATTTAATTTTTTGTTGCCCTTTTCAAAAAGCATTTCTTCCGCTGTCCTCATTATCCATCTTCTCTGTTTACTGTAGGCCCTATTCTCTGATTGATGACCACTATAATTATCTGTTTGCTCTCTCTTTTCTCTGGATCTTTCATGCTGTCAAAGCTTTCACGGTATTCATTCTAGGCTCTCCCCTCTAGGCTTTCAGCCACTGCCTTATAGAGCATTCCCCTTTTCCATCATGCCTCTCTCTCAGAACAATACCAATTACTGCAGGTACAAGAGACAACACTGCCTCATGGTAGGACCTCTCCCTCATCAAATCCCTTATTTGCAGTCCATAATTCATCTATATCCTCCCTTGTTGACCTTTTTTCTACATTTGTCTGGAAATTTCCTCCCTGTGTCCACGCTCTCCTACTCCTCCAGGTGCCAGCTGCCCCCCAAGGATAACAGCTCCTCTCCTCCCAGCACCAGCAGTCTTTTCAAATACCAAATTCTCCAGACCTCATCAGGTTTAAGGTCCTCTCCCTCCACTGACTATCTCTCTTCAACCACAGGAGCACAGTGGAACCCTCTCTCACTGCCAAAGTAAGGAAGGCGTCCTACCTTCCTCACTTTTTCATGCTTTCTCACCTCTTCTTCACCCACTCCCCTGTAGGTTTCTCTCTTCCTGAGATCACAGAGATACCTTCATTGCTAGCCTGGATTTAACCCAGGCACATCCCTCACTCCTCTGTATCCCCATGCTTCCCTCCCTCTTTACATGTACCACCCCCCACGTTGAAACATACTCCCACAAGAGAAGCATTGATTCACCTGCAGGCAGGTACTGTCCATAATGCCCTCTGTGATGGAGATGAACAAAGAAGTTGACTTGTCCAGAGTCACAACAGCTAATAAGCAGCTGAGGTAGCCACTGAACTCAGGCCTTTCTTAGTCCAAGTCACTGTACTACATAGCTGCCTTAATTATATTTTATACTAACTTTTAAGAAACAAACTATATAGCAGAAAGTCACAGCTTCATATGCAACCCTCTTTTTTGTTCATCCATGTATATTAGAATTTTGGTGTTTAAGGTCATAATGAGAAAGGAATTTTCATTTTTAATGGCACCTTGGGAACAATCAAACCTGCACCCTACGGCAACTGCCCCTTCAGCCTTTATAGTGACCCAACCAATGGTGATAGAGCCAAGCAACCATGCAAGGATGAATACCTGAGATGGCACAAGGTATTATCCAAAGATGACCTTCACAGGTCTTCAAATTCGAAGTTTCAATTATGGATTTAAAAGGTATAGGCTCAAGTCGCAATTAGAGATACCTGATAGGCAGATGTTTCTCAAAAAAAGAAAAGTCTAACATGCAGTATCCTTAGGATTGTTACCTTACTTTTGTGGAAATATGCTAGTACTAAATACCAACTTAGAATTTTTTGTGGCGGAAAGGTACACCTTGAAAAAGTATACCAGTATAAAAATGTTGTTCTCACATGCAACTGGTTTTCTTCCGTTTTTCCACTCCAAAGCTTCACTCTTAGCAGGGTAGTAAAAGAACACAAAAGGGACCTGTGATTTCACTGACATAGGGAAATTCCAAGTGAGGAAACATCCTCTACCAATGTAAGACAGCAACTTCTTTGCAATTTCTAGTCTTACATAGTTACCTACATCAGAGGAGTCAAACACTCATGTGCCCACAACACTTGCTAGTATGGCCAGGACCAAATTAAAATGTAATTGGGAAATATTGAACAAAATAAATAAAACACAATAAAACATAGAGATATGGTTTTCTAAATTAATAAGCACCCACAGGATCCTTATGTATGATTTAGTGGGCCCCATTCCTATTTGAGGTTGACACCACTGACCTAGATCACTAAGAGGACATATAACTTGGCCAGGATCAACTGGCCAGTGCTTATCAGAAACAGGACTTAAGCCCAGGTCTTTCTGGATCCAAGGCCAGCTCTCTACCCAATCCACCATGCCCTCTCAGCCATGTTAATAATGCAAAGGCCTCTCATCTGTTATCGGGTAAAACGAGGTTTGAATTTCACATTCTACTGTTGAACTTGTGGAATGCATTCAAACATGGGAAGTTTCCAGAAAAGAACAAACCTAATCTTCAGGCGTGGCCAAATTCTGGCTTAGAGTAATAGAGAGAGAAGGAGCATACAAAAACAGACAATACATACAAGGCAGGATCAACCTCTCCCAAGGCATAGTTCCCCTCCCTGGTGTTACATTTCACCACAGCCATTCAGAGGTTCCCTTTGTCTCTACAGTCTGTCACACCTGACTCACAAGGGAGTAATTCTTATTGAATAAGCCCAGTAATTCTGGGGAGTTGTAGGTGTTGAGTGTAACTTTTTCTCAGAGGAGAAAGTTTAACAAAGACATAGGTATATTTGCTCAACAATCAATTTTCTTAATATTGAAAGCTATGGATTTACCCTAAGCAACCCTATCTAATAAGGATGTCCCAAAAGTCTTCATGCAGATTTTTTTTAATAGCTTAAAACTGCACTAAGACTTCTGGGACATCCTGTATAAACACGTTGCAGGCTAACATAGCATACCAGAGAGTGCCTTTTAGGCATGAAGTGATTTTTTTTTCTAATTTTCCAGGTATTCAACTCAGTTACTGTTATGTGTTTTTAAGAGTCATTTTATTCTGTATATACAGTGAATTACAAATGAGCTTCAGGGACATGCTTGATATAAAAGTATTTTAAGCAATATTATCAAGAACATCATTATTTATTAAAATGTTCACTGTCTTAGTGGAAATGTGTACAAAATTTGTAAAGCAACACTGTATAAATTATGCCCATTGGTCACTTTATAGAAGTTCTCTCAACTTTGTGAATTGGAAGTAGCATCTCTCTTCTTGAATCCAAACTGATAAAATATCTAAATTCTTTACCAATAAAATAGAGTGGCAGAGTGTGTGAATGTACACATACATATATACATACTTTATATGTGAGTCATTAAATTCCTCCACAAGTAGAGAAAAATTTTATCATTGAAATAAAATAAACCCATATTTAAAGAATTATACATAAAGATGCATAAGTATGCAAAATATTTAAAATTAAAAGCATTGAAACTGAAAGTTATTCACGTGGCACATAAGTTGCAAACCTGCTAGACAGGGAGGAGAGTGTTGCCCTCTATAGTAATAGGGAAAGGAGTGGGAGAAGGTTTAGGGGGAAAGCTAACAAGTTTTATTTTAGATATATTGAATTTAAGATGTCTACTGCATATTCCATTTGAGATGTCTGAAAGTTGGAGATGTAAGCCTGGAGGTCAGCAGAGACATTTGGGCAGGAAAGGTAGATTTGAGAATCATCAGCATAAAGATGGTCATTAAATGCGCGGGAGTTGACAAGATTAGCAAATGAAGTAGCATAGAGGGAGAAAAGAAGAGGACCCAGAACATCTAGGACACCTATGGTTATAGAGTGTGACCTGGAGGAAGACCCACCAAAGGCAGCAAAGGAGAGGTCAGATAGGTAGGAGGAAATCCAGGAGAAACTGGTGTCCTGAAAACCTAGAGAAGAGAGTATCAAGGGGGAGAGAGTGATCATTATGTCAGAAGCTACAGAGAGGTCAAGAAGAATGAGGATTGAGAAAAGACCAGTGGATGTGGCAACTAAGATCATTAATAACTTTGGAGAGAGAAGTTTTGTTGAAATAAGGCTGGAAGCCAGATTGTATAGGATTAAAAAGAGAGTAAGAAGAAAGAAAGTGGAGGCCCTTATTGTAGACAGCCTTTTTGAGGAGTGTAACTACAATGGGTGGAAGAAAATTAGGAAGATACCTAGCAGAAATAGATGAATCAAGTGAGGTGTTTTCCAGTAAGGGAGACAAGGAGATGTTGGTAGGTAGTAGGAAATGAGCCAGTAGGGAGGCAGAAATTGAAAACAAGTGAAAGAGTTGAGATGACAAAGGACTCCAATGAGAATCATGATGCTTCACATAAAACAGTTAAGAAAAGGCTTTTACAGTGGAGGGGAAGTGAGGGAAAGAAAGAAAGAATGAGTGAATCTTATTCTCATCAGATTTGGCTTAAGAGGGAATACCATACACACTCAATTGGGTATGGAAATCTATCTTACCCTACAGGAAAATAGGGGGGCAAGGGGAGAAGAAAGTGGGAGGGATGATAAAAGGGAGTGCAGATTGTGGGAGGGGGTAATCAGAAGCAAACACTTCTGAGGAGGGAGAGGGTCAAAAGAGAGAATAGAATAAATGGGGGAGGAGTGCGGGTTAGGATGAAGGGAAATACAGTTAGTTTTTCACAACATGACTACTATGGAAATGTTTTTTATGACCACATGTATAACCTGTATCGAGTTGCTTGCCTTCCCAATGAAGGTGGGTGGGGAGGGAGGAAGGAAGAAAATTTGGAACCCAAAGTTTTGAAAACAAATGTTAAAAATTGTTTTCACATGCAACTGGGAAATAAGATATAGAGGCAATGGGATATAGAAAGCTATTCTACTCTACAGTAAAATAGAAGGGGAAGGGGATAAGAGAAGGGTGGGGGAAATAAAAGGGAGGGCAGTTTAGGGGAAGGGGTATTCAGAATGCACTCCATCTTAGAGTGGGGGGAAGGATGAGATGGGGAGAAAATTTGGAACTCAAAATCTTGTGTAAGTGAATGGTAAAAACTAAAAATAAATTAATTAATAAGTACAAATAAAAAAATCAAAAAATCATGATGCTTATTGTATTCAATTGTGAGGATTCAGTGTGAGTTTGAGAAATCAGTATATAAAGATTATACTTCCTAACTGTGCTTTAAGCAAATTTACTACTTCTTAAATTTCTTAAGAGACTCATGTAATCTATAAATGAAAATTAAATGAACTTTAATCTCCTTCACTGAAAATACTTAGCCCAAACGAAATTCTTTTGATTTATAAATCTTAACTTGCTTGCTGCAACTCAAATAAACTTTTAAAAACTTTACATTCTCACCCAACTTTATTCAGCATCAAGTATTTCAGGTTCATAGTTAACATATACGTACAACTTTAAAGTCTGCAAGATGGTTTACATGTTATCTCATATATTCCTCATAATAACCTTAGAGGGTTATTTTCCACAGAAAGAACTGATAAAGTGTATAGAAAATAATTTTACATACATATAAATGCATATATATATATATATATATATATTATATATATATATATATATATATATATATAATATATATATATATATATACACCTATTTGTGTCTAATGTTAGCCACCTCTGGGAAGGGGGGGAAAGGAAAAAAGAAATTCACATGATAATTTGTGGTATATTTGAAAGAAATAATAGGTTGTACATAGATCTACAGTTTTGTGTGCAATCATCTTTTTATTGTACTATGTTATGGAAATGCTTGTTTTATTCCATAAATTTAAAATAAAATTTAAAAAATAACCCTGGAGGGTAGGTCTATTATCAGATGAGGAAACTTGTAGAATTGTAAGTTTAAGAATGATAACTTTCATGAATTCAGTGAATTGCTCTTAAATTATATGAGAACTTCATTTTAAATATACCAATAAATTTTTTCCACTAAAAATCATTACAGAATCAGTGTGTCATTCTCCTCTGCCATTCTTCTCTTAACAAGAGCACAACATCATTTGGGCAGACCAAACTAGGGGCTGCTCTTCTCCTTGGATGTGTGGTCATTGCAACGTTCCACTTATAGAAATGTAGGACCTATTCACATTGTTAGGATAGCACTTTTTCATCATTTCTATCAAGGGTCCATCTTTTTAAGCTCACAGTTTTTAGGAAGAATTTTGATATTAAAAGTTTTGAAAATCGATTGACAGTTTGTGGACCATACATTGGCAGTTGTGAAACAAAGAAAATGTCCTGGTACTTGGTCAGCCATAATAGCGTTTCAGTAATGACAGTTGGATGATATTTATACAAAGTCGGTCATTTCATACACTGCTTCTTATATAGGATTCTAAAACACAAATCCCCTGTCTTTTGGGAATTGGTTTATTTTAAATTGTATTAGAAGAATGACTAAGTCAGAAGGGCATAACTTACGATGTGCTTTCCAATTCACTCACTGAACTACAAGAAAATAAGAATATGCCAAGAAAGATGGAGGGAGTGGGTAGGGCCATCAGGTCCCAAAGCATAGAAATTCATTTGTATTTTATTTTACAAAAATATTTTATTGTGCATTTTGAAAACATGCAGCCTGTCTTACAGACATTATTACTTTCAAAAGACAAGTAGAGATAAAGAATTTAAGACAGAGAGAGAGGAATTATGGGGGCGGAAGGAGGGGCAGAAACAAGTTTACTACCTTGTAGCTGGTACCTAACAATTATGAACTGAATTTCAAAATGCCATCATTTCCATTAAGTAGGAAAACAGGGTCGGGGAGTTGGACTGGAATGTTCAGTGATGCATGAGGTCCCAAAGCTTTATCCCAGCAATTTTAAGCAGCCATTTTCTATCCTTCCATAAGCTCAGTAAATGAATTTCCACTTTTAAAACTGAAGGCAATTCACAACTCATTCCTCTATTAGTGTGTGGATATTTTCTTAAAATTAGTATAAGGGTAATTTCAACACTTAGATTGCTGGGTAGGTGTTTTTGTTGCTGTTCATCTTCCAAAGAGCAAGCCATTTGCACTTATTTTTGCCTGCTGAAGTCATTTATTTGGGGGAAATTTTTTTAAAGTCTGTTTCATTAAAGAAGTGGCAAGCCAGTCTCTGCATTTTAAAACATTTAAGTTAAGACACAGAGAGAGAAATGCATCATATTTGCATTACAGCATTTCAATTGTTTTTAACCTAACCTACAACAAAAAGATCAGGTTGTAGTATACAAGCATAACTGGGGGGTGGGGGGGCGGATAAAAACATGATTACTAGCATTTCATTGTTTCTATGGTATTACACTCTCAGCTCTAAGTGAACCAACCAGCGTATTTCCAGAAGCATTCTGACCTCTGCTGCCAGAGCTGGGAACTTTTTAAGCAAGGGCTTTTCCCTTCCCTCTATTTATCTCCAAGTCCTGGCTCCCAGGAGTATTGCTTGTTTCAAATTTGTCTTAGACAAAGAAAATGATAGATAAATACACAAGAGGATAGAGAAAAGTAGCGCATACAGTATTAAAGTGCTGACATTATTTTCTCAAATCCTCTGTTCTTCTTAGTGTTTTGAGTTACCATTTTAAAACATGTTTTTCAAGAACAAGGCAAAAATGAAATACAGCTTCTTCTTTCAATAACTCCTGTATATGTTCTAACACTCATTTGCCATAAATAAAATCAACAAATCTAGACCTTTTATATTGATCCAGCTACTAAAATGGTCTTATTTTTGAAGCCACAGTTCCCTATAATCTATACATGAATGCTATGGCAACTATGTTCTTTTACACACACACACACACCCCATTATTTTCAGGTTTTTCTAACATTTTAAGCTCGTTTTTAAATCAACGTGGTTTAAAATGTTAGTCTAGGATATCTCCCCACTAACAAGTTCAGCAAAAATAATTTACTATGAAAATTGGTTAATATTCTTATGGAAAAGAATGAGACATATTAACACAAGTAGGTGGATTTGGAACCAGTTGAATGGCCAGACTCAGTCACCACAAACATTTGCATATACAGACAGCTAGGTGGCACTGTCAGGAAGATTCATCTTCCTGAGTTCAAATCTGGTCTCAGATTGACCCTGGACAAGTCACTTAACCCTGTTTGCCTCAGTTTCCATCTATACAATGAAGTGGAGGAAAAAAAAAAACAGCAAACCCTTCCAATATCTTTGACAAGAAAATCCCAAAAGGGGTCACAGATTCTGACTGAAAAATGACTGAACTGAATATCTAAAGAGCTATCACAACAAAAGAAGAAATAACCTTGGTTCTCTTTGTCTCTAGGATGGGCTGAACAAGGAATAAAGGATGGAAATCACCACATTAAAATAAAAACGAATTTTGACTTCAGAGTAAGCAAACAATTCCAAAGAAGTAGAGAAATCCAGAAGTAGAATACAGCCCCTGCTGGTACTCAATTCTCCATCACTGAAAACTTTTAGGTAATAACCAAGTGATCGGGGGTGCTATAGGATTATTATTAAGGCATGGATTAGACCACGTAGCCACTAGAGCCCCTTCCAATGCTGAGACTCTGTGACTCAGAGAGACCAATGACTTTTCAAAAGACAGAAATTCAATTAAGCACTTGCTACATAGAAAGGCACCATGCCAGGGACTAAGAAATTCAAAGACAAAAATGACATTGCTATCAGTTCTATGAAGCTTCAAGGTTTGTATATAAAGAGACTCAGAAGAGGCTTCATAGAAAGGAAGGCTGACCTAGGATGAGCCTTAAAGAGAAGTTTTTCTACAACAGAAAGAAGAGAGCAATGCACTGCAGGCATGGGAAATGGTAGAATTGACAGAATTAGGGCTTAGACCTAGCTCTTCTGATTGCAATTGCAGGATACTTTCTACTATACCATACGAACATCAGTGAAAATAAGGAATTGATTTAAAAAAGAAAGAAATGTTAGCTGGGATAACATGCTTTAAATACTAAATAATGGTCTCTCCAAGATGTATTAACTTCCAAAGATAAATGTGCTCATGATTATTTTTTCCATTTCAGCAGAAACTAAATTAAGTAGAAATGTCAACATCAATATATGATACCAGAAACATGACTTGGTACATGAAATTTTAAAGTTGCCTATTCCTTCAGCTAAAAGCTAGAAGCCTTTAAATATTTTCAGAGTGAACATTTTTAATGCACTTATTCCAAATTGACCTCCTAGAGCAGATGTAAGGTGCCCTTTCCTTCATATTCCCCTACCACTATCACCCCAGCCCAAATCCCACCTGGAGAGCACAGCAAGGTCAGGGCCGGAAGGAAGTCCTTCCCCCTAAACCTTCACTAATATTCCTTCTACCTTTCCTCCTCATGGCTGGATTCTGATGACTCATCCCTACCTCTGTGAAAAGGAACCCAGAGATGCCCATCAGTTGGGGAATGACTGAACAAGTTGTGGTACGTGAATATAATGGAATACTATTGTGCTATAAGAAATGATGAGCAGACAGACTTGAGAAAAACCTGGAAAGACTTATATGAACTGATGTTGAGTGAAGTGAGCAGAACCAAGAGAAGATTGTACACAGTAAGAAAAACCACATTATGTGATAAGTAACTTTGATAGACTTATCTCTTCTTAGCAATGCAAGGATCTAAGACAATGCCAAAAGACTCATGATGGAAAACGCTGTCCACATCCAGAAAAAGAACGATGGAGTCTGAATGCAGATTGAAGCATATAATTTGCGATCTCACTCTATCTCTCTCTCTCTCTTGCTTTTTTTGTTTTCTGGTTTCTTCTTTCTCATGGTTTCTCCCACTGGTTCTAATTCTTCTTTACAACATGACTAATGTGAAAATAGGTTTAATATGAACGTATATGTAGAGTCTATATAAAATTGCATGCCATCTTGGGGTGGGGGAGGGGAGAAAATCTGGAACTCAAAATCTTATGGAAGTGAATGTT
This sequence comes from Phascolarctos cinereus, assembly GCF_003287225.1. Classification (NCBI taxonomy): domain Eukaryota; kingdom Metazoa; phylum Chordata; class Mammalia; order Diprotodontia; family Phascolarctidae; genus Phascolarctos; species Phascolarctos cinereus. Next base: position 120,585,675 of record NW_027556180.1, on the reverse strand, counting down.
GAAAAGTAAAAATAAATAAATAACTTTTTTTGAAAGAAATAGGAAACCAGAGACTCCATTCTACTCCAAACCACAGGCACATTCTCTGCTTCCCAAGGTGGTAGATCAGGCCCCACTCTTTTGCCCAACTACAACCTTTCTTGTGAGATGGAGGACCACTGGGTCTTACCGTCTGTTCTTGCCAATACCTTCCAAGGGGAAAGGAGGAGTTTCAGAGAGTTGGGGGAAGGAAGGGAGGGAGAGGAAAGGAAAAAACAAGCATTATTAGTGCCTGCTACGTACCAGGCACTATTCTAAGTGCTTTACAAAGATTATCAAATTTGATCCTCACAATCACTCTGGGGAATAGGTGCTATTATTAACCCCATTTTACAGAAGAAAAATTAAGGCAAACAGAGGTTAAGTGATTTGGCCCAGGGTCACACAACTAGTAGGTATCTGAGGCTGGATTTGAACTCCAGACCCCAAGACAATGTCATCTAACCTGCCAAAGTACTCGAACGACTCCTGGCCTTTGCCATCCAACCTGCAAGTGACCCTTCCTACATGTACTATCTCCTCTAATTAGAATGTGAGCTCTTTGAGGGCAGGGACTGTCTCCTTCTTCTGTTTGTATCTCCAGTACTTAACACAATGTTTGGTACATAACCCTTAATCAATGCTTTTTCATTCATTTGTTCATCACTAAACATTTGGTAACCCTTTTTAAAAATGACTAATCGAAAAAATATACACGTTTGGTTGGATAACTAAATGGCACTTAGAAACCATTTATTTTCTCCCTTTGACTACTGAACCACTAATGTACAAATAAAGGGTGCAGAACAAAAATTGTTGTTGAACTGGAATAAAGTCTGTTTTATATTCAACATATATTATGTGTGCCACAGTGAGAAATGAACTGAGGTTTGAATAAGCGACTCATTTCTAACCCTTTAATTTCAAAATAAGAAGAATCCCAAAGTAGATCTATAAAAGTCTATAAATCTCTCACACACTACTAAAATATGTAAGAAACAGACTACAATATGGAAGAAGGAATATTGCTGGTTGGTAGCAATTTAAAAATAGAACACACTCAAAGCAGATGACACAAAGCTTTAAATGTATCTACAAGCTGTCTCTAGAAAGTAAGGTTTCTAAGCTAGTTCAGTCAAGGAGTCAACAGCCAATCCCTACTAGGTTAGTCAAATAACCAAAAAAAGGGACATAAATCACTTCATGATTTTAAAGAGTATTCAAGCTGAAGATAAAATCATGAGCACTAGTGAAGACTACGCAAGCAGCATAGAGTAAAGTGATTAGTGTTTATTTCATTTCCTCACAACCATAAAAAAGCACTAAAAGCTTTGATTCAAGATGCTCAGATAGCTATATCTACTAAAGCTAAGCTTACAAAATGTATTTTACAGAACTAAACTTATTCTAAACTTAAATGAATAAATAAGTATTATGTGGGGGAACGGACCAGAGTAAATTCCAATACTGCTTATACTAATCTAATTTTCATATTTGTACTATTAATAAATTAGATTGCAGGAGAATATGGGAGGTTGAGGAGGACTAGCACCTCTGGTGTGAGGCCTTGCCAAGCCTTTTTCAGGGCTGCTCATCCACCATTTGTGTCCACCTGATTCATCTAACTCTCAATTGCGGCTCCAAGAAGTTCTAGCACGCACAGCAGTCAACCCCCAACAGAGAGGCTACACCAGACTGAGGATAACCAATACATTCCAAACTTGTCAGCGAATTAGAGGGATGTCTACCCCAAGCATGTGAAGACTTCTCCCAGTGGAATGGGCAAACAAGAATAGCTTGTTCCAACAAGGGCCATGAAAGTGGCTGAAGCAGGCACTGTGGAGCTCTTAGAGCTTGGTCAGATATGGAAGATGCCAAGGTCATCCACTGCATCCCAGGCCATCACCAGTAGATTTGACTTTTGTCCTGCCACTGGGCTTCAATGACTCAGGAAGAGAGAGCGACACTGTCGACTTTGTACAACTCTGCCTCACAAATATAATTTCACATGTAAGTCAAGACATCATCCTGTGATGTCACTTGGTCATCTTTGAAAGTAAAATACAAGCAATAACAATATTAGACTGTAATAGAGGAAGGATACTTAATCTGAGGTCTGTGAATGTGACTTTTAAATATGTATATTTTTATATCTGTATTTCAATAATTGGTTTCCATTATAATCCTATGTGTTTTATTTTATGTTTTAGAAACATTATTCTAAAAAGGGATCTGTAGGCTTCACCAGACCACCAAAAAAAAAACACCCAAATACCCAGACACCCCCCCCAAAAAAAAAAGGTTCAGAACTGCTGCCACAGAGAAAGTAATAAGTTTAGGAAAGGAATCCAAGAAAATATGTATTAACACATAAAAAATACTTTAGGCAAACCTAATACTGAATCTGAAACCTTCTCCTTGGGGTTCTAAAACATTATCACATACAGAAGACCTACAAAATTATCTTATCCTTGGATTGTCTGACACTACCTGCTCTACTTTCTTTAATACAGAAAGATTTTCAGACAAAACAATGATAGCAGTTTAAGTTCAAATAGCACCATAAGATTTATAAAGATTGAGACTCCTAAGCTCACTTATTTATATTCTTTGAGGCACCAAACAAGTCCATGTTCCTACATACTACTATGTTGAGGAGTATGGTTCTCTCTCTTGCCTTAATGTTAGCAGATGAATTGGAAAGAGTTGAAACATTTTTCGTCTCTTGAAAAAAAGTTTTCTGGATGCTTAAAAGGTAGATTTAGTAAAACATTTCTATCAATTCTGTTGTATACTTCTTTCTATCACTCATAGCACCTGGCATAGGAAACATTTTCTAAGTAATAGAAAGATATATGGTAAATGCCCTATAATCCAGCATTGTTGGGGAAAGAGACATTCTGATTAATCAAATACTATCTTCCATATAATTCTATTCAGCTATATTTCATTCAATACTTGAAAATCTATTTAAGGATTAGAAAAATAAAACAGAAAAATAAACTAATAAGAAATTTCAAATTATTCTTATGATGCAGCACTCCAAAAATATCATTATTATATTACAGAGATGCATTGAAGTACTAACTGGTAAAGTGCTAGCTAACAATCAGCTTTTATCATTCTCCTGGATTTGCTATGCAACAATGATGTAAAGAAATTGTGGACCTGAATTTAAATTAAGTGCACATGAGATTCTAAAAACTATACTCAATTTAATCTGAGTGAGTATAAATGATTTTTTCATTCATTCCAATTCAACAAAAAGTTTATAAAGTACTAGTTATATGGTACAATTGTTCTGGGCATTGGGGATACACAGACAAAAAACAAAATCCCTACTGCCCTCATGAAGTTTTCATTCCACAAAGGTTCCCAAAGTGGTCAATACTGCCCCCTGGGGGGCAATGGAATGATGGGAGGGTAGTAGCCTCAGGTGTAATTAAGGGGGGGTATTGAATAAAATTAAGGGGGGTTGGAAACATAAGGAAAGAAGACAAGAGAAGAAAATTTTGAAAAACTGTACATGTTTTATCTGTTGTGTAACAGGGTTAAAGCTGCAATGATTATATTATTTTCCAAATAAACACACAAAACGCAAGTTATAACCAACCATCAGTGGTCAAATTCGCGGACAGATCTTAACAAGCAAGTGTTGGCCAGTCATGCATTGTAGAGAAGTCCAGCAGGCATTGGCAGGATTATGTGCGTGTGATGACTTGTTTACTATATGATACAATACAGTTACATGCCACAATATTGCATCATCAAAATTTTAATGCAGGAAAAAAACACAAATTTATAATAAATTATTAAGATGCATAATTTTTAAAAATATTTTTTTTAATGACACAAATTTCCAAAAAAAACCTGTTAAATGGTTAAAGAAAGTAGATTTCCGGAGGGGCACTGAGTAATTTTTTTTAAAGGAGGCAGTACACCAAATAAATCTGGGAAACTCTATACTTGAGGGATAAAATATGCTAAGAGAAAGCATATGCAAAGTAATACAAAATAATTTCAAGAAAGCATGCTAGTTAGTAACAGCTAATAGGCCAGTCTAACTGGAACAGAGAGTTATAGAAAGGGGAGTAATTCAAAAGAAGCCTGGAAAAGTAAGTGAAAGTCAGGTTATGGAGATCTTTAAATACCAGACTGTGGAGTGTGTGTTTTATCTTACAGGCAATAGGAAATCAATGAAATCTTGTCAGTAGAGGAATAACATGGTCAGATCTGTATTTTAGGAATGTCAATTTGGCAGCTGTACAGAGGATGGATTTGAAAAGGTAAGGCAGGAGGCAATTATAACAGCACAGTCAAGAAGTGAGGAGGGTAAAGGCTGAATAGAGGAAAAGGGGACAAATTTGAGAGACTTGAAGAGGTAGGATCAACAAAACTTGGCAACTGATTGGAAAGGAAGAGTTAAAGACAACCTCAAAAATAAAAGCCTTGCTTGAACACCAAAAAGGAGTTTCTCCCTCCAAGACTGAAGAATTTGAGAATTTTTCAAATTCTGAAAGGGAAAAATATGCCACCAAATTCTCACATAGCTACTCAAGCAAAATGCTAGCGGTCACATCAGATGGTCAAAAACTCCAGTGAGAAACTGTGGTGACTTCTCATAACCCACAACTGCACAGAAAGTTAGTCGAGAGGTGTCCTAACAGCAAAAACAACAGCAATGCAGGATAGCCTCCCAGAGGGATCAGAGAAATTCCCAGGGAACCCCAAGGAAACCCATAGCCTTAAATACTCTGTGTCTGAAGGCCGTGAGAGAAGAGGCCTGAGAAAACCCCAGAGCAGAAATCTTGAAAGCCAAAAAGAGAAGCAGCAACCAACCTGATGCCAACTGGACCAACATGGTACCATGACACATGGTTAGGGACATGGTCCCTACTATTCTATCCTGAAACATCAGAAAGGGCCCTGAAGATGTGGCCATTTGAAACTTAAAGGTTTAAGAGGGCTAAACTCTGGAAAATGGAAGTCAGTGCAAGAACCTAGGGACCCAGGGCAAGACCACGCACAGCCAAATAATCCTGGCAAACCACCATATCCAAAGACAAATCAGAGAGCAGAACCTGAACTAAAGATGGGGAAATGAGTAATCAAAGAAAATATTGTCCAATATTAAAAATTACTGCAAACTTAACTCTATAACAACCATAAGCAGAGACTGAAAGCTACAACTTAGAGGTCACTTAAGTAGTCCACAAAATCTGCCTGGATACCTAGAAGACATAAAACAAGAGGAAAAAAAATTAAATAAAAATGCTGAAGAAAAGAATAGAGGGAGAATAAGTGGCTTAGAAGAGAAAGTAATAAATCTTACCTAAGGAATGGAATCTCAGTCATTTCAGTTGTGTCTATCTCTTTGGGATGCCATTTGCAGTTTTCTTGGCAAAGACACTGGAGTGGTTTGCCATCTCCTCAGCTCATTTTACAGATGAGGAAACTCGGGCAAATAGGGTCTTGCCCAAGGTCACATAGTTAGTAAGTGTCTGAGGTCAGATTTGAATTCAGGTCTTCCTGACTCCAGGCCTGGCGCTTTATTCAATGTGCCTCCTACCTGCCCTCCTCAAAACTAGAACATGCCAAACAAATTTGTAACTCTCTCTTCCAAATCAGTAGCTGTGATAAAAACAAAACCTGTGCTCCTAAGTTCAAGTTTCCTATCCATTAAATTCTTAGAAATGCTTTCTAGGTCCCTTCTTACAGTATTATTTATTGATCACAAGCATTACCCAAAGTGGTCAGTGGTTGTTTTTAGATAAGTCAAAATTATTACACTTATTTTACTAATAAAATCCTTATCTCTAAGTAAAGGAGGGGTTCCATCCCAATTAATATGATAACAAAAGACCCAAAACCCTGGACTGAGTTAATCAATAGTTTCATGTAGCTGTGAATAAGACTTTAATCATTTTGTTAAGATTAGATGAAAGCAGCTGCTACCATCCAGGGACCAGCTTAAAAGGCTGAAAGATTCAGACATCTCTCTGGATCTATGTATAAAAATAGTAGTTAATCCAATGCTGGCCAAGTAAAGGGATAAATTCCAGTTCAGAAAATTCCAGCTGGAGGTAAGCCCTCAGGAGAAAAATCATTTTGTGAGCAGAGGAGAAGGGCCAGGTTTCTTCCCTTCCTTCCCTCATTCATTGACCATGTCATTGGAGTGACTGGACAAGAAAACAAAACATCCACCTAAGTTTTTACGAGAGTCCCCTGAGGAAAAGCAGCTTCCAGGCCTATAACTCTGCATGGAAAAGAGGATGTCTATGGATTCAATATATGGATTCCCAGTGGGTGTGCTTTACTCCTTTTACATTTTAAGCTTATGTACACTCTCCCATGGACCACATGAATATTTGTAGGAGACCATATTCCAGATTTTGAGGGGGATGTTTCTGTAACTACTGTTTTTGCTATACTATCTTGGCTAATGAAGTCTGGCTGATTCTTAGCAGAAACGACATTGTTGGGAACTTATGAACCATAGCACCCAAAACTCATTCCCTCAGTGATATCCCTAGAATCCTATTAGCAGCAGTGAGATGTCTTCTAGGGACCAACCAGTGTGAGTGGGAGTTGGGAAAGCAGCCCCAGAGAGGGTGTTACAAATATAATTTTCAACAAGGAAGACAAAGAACGATACAGACGCAATTTATGGTTTCAATATTTAACTAAAAGAACAACCTAACCTGAAGACTTTAATACACAATAATTTATATCAAATGTTCCAGACTAGTCCGATCATTAACACCAATAAAGAATCACAATCATAGATATGACCTTTAAATTAAAATGGGTATTTTAAGCTCATATAAAGTCACATTTTGCTCCTCAAAGCCAAAATATACCTGATTAATAAGTTTATGGCACCATAGTCACAATTTCATTACCACCAGAGGGATTTTTTTTTCCTTTTGCAAGACAGGAATGCCATTAATCTGTGCCCCTTAGCTCAGTAATTTGTAAACGATTGGCTGAAAGGTAATGGAACCACAGGAATACTATGCACATTTCATCTGATTATGTATATCTAATTTCAGCACCTCTAATAATATTAGCCAAAAGTCAGCACGTCTAAAAGGGGGAAATGTTAAGGCATTAGCATACGGTTTCAGTGAAGAAAAGCTTGTTGAAATTTTAAGAAACCCATTATTAATAACTACTTTACCTTAAAAACTTTTAATGCAACTTTGCGCTGAAGAAAATTAAAATAAAGAAACTTTTAAAACCTATATCTTTATATGAAAAGGGACAACAATAATAATCTTATAGTGACTGAAATGTATAGAATACTTAAGGTTTGTAAGTATTTTATATTATATTAACTAATATTACATATATTCCATTTTACAAACGAGGAAGTTGAGACTGAGGGGTTAAGTGGGTTGTCCATTGTCTCATAAATCCTAAGTGCCAGATTTAGGATATAAACCCAGGTCTCTGCAACTTCCAAGACCATGGTTCTTTCCACCATGCTGCCTTTCCAAAGGCAATTCAAGGGATAATAAAACACAAAAATGTCAGAAGACCAAACCTGGTAATGGCCATAAAAATAAAGAAAGAAAACATTAAATGGATTAAAAAATTTAAGACCCTAATGCAGATGCATAGTCTTAGATGTCAAAATCCATGTGTGTGTGTGTGTGTGTGTGTGTGTGTGTGTGTCTATATATATATATATATTTATATATATTTATATATTTATATATTTATATCTCACAGGTGCTATGAAAAGAGTTAAATAAAGAAATTTTTACATAGTACACAAATCAAAGGTATATTAGTCCTGCCCTTCTCTGCCTTCTATTCTATCATCTTTCATAACTACAAGGATTACAAATTTTAAAAGATTGGTTTGTTAATCTTTTTAAAATAGCAGTGTAAGAGTCCCCTACAATGCCTCACCTCCTTTGCCTCTTTGGGATGCCAGGGGATGGGTAAGGATCTGTTATCTTCTGTTGTGGAGAGTAGATCCCTTCACTCATGTGACCACACCTACTACTCAACCCTCTCTGCTGCCTTGGAAGCCAGTTCTTCAGCTCTCTGTTATGGCTAAGGGCCCAGAATATCCTATCAATTCTTAAGGGAAGAGAGAGACAGAGATGCAGAAACAGGGAAGGGGAAGGGAGAGGAAAGACAGAGAAACAAAGAGAGAGACAGACAGAGACAGAGACAGAGACAGAGACAGAGACAGAGACAGAGACAGAGACAGAGACAGAAAGAGAGAGAGAGAGGAACAGAGACAGAAAGAAACAGAGACAGAGAGAGACAGAAAGAAACAGAGACAGAGAGAGACAGAGAGAGAGATGGCTCTTTTAACCACATAATTGCCTAGATTAGTGGCCTCCTTAACCTCCCAACCTTCCTGAACACCAATACCATTTACTCTCCTCTATTCTGATCTGAGTGCCCCCATCAACTGATATTTCCATATTAAGTGTCAATACTCTTTACTTGAATAACAACCTTAAGGGAGGGGAAAGGAGGCATGATGAGAAAATCCCCTTCTTTTCTAACTCCTCCATTCATGGATGTTGCAAAGATAAACAAAATAACACTATCTCTCAAGAATGTAAGGTAATTGAGACAGCTAAAAGCTGCTGCAAATTCCAAAGTCTGTGTTGAATGATTCACATGTGAAAATTGCACGAAGGAAGTAAATGCTCTGCTAACTTTGCCATATATTAAAAATCTTTATGTAGTTTGTGCAGAGAAGAGGAAAATGTGAGTAGACTTAAGATAAACAGTGTTTTTTTTTACTTTAGAATTGTCTGTAAATATAAGTCACCACTTCAAAAAGCAGCAAAACCCCTACAGCCACAAACCACTGCTAGTGAGGACCTGTCAGTGATAATTAAATTCCAAGTTGGTGATGCAGTAGATAGAATGCTTGGCCTAGCATCAGAAAGACATGAGTTCAAATGTAGCCTACTTACTAGTAGTATAACGCTAGTTAAGTTGCTTAGCTTCTGTTTGCCTCAGTTTTCCCAACTGTGTTGCTGCTGTTCAGTTGTTTCAGTCATATCTAACTCTTCATGACCCCATTTGGGATTTTCTTGGCAAAGATTTTGAAGTGGCTTGCCATTTCCTTTTCCAGATCACTTTACAGATGAGGGAACTGAAGCAAACAGGGTTAAGTGACTTGCCCAGGGTCACACAGCTAATTACTATCTGAGGCCAGATTTGAATTCAGAAATTCCTGATGCCAAGCCTGGCACTCAATCACCTCGCTGCCTCAACTGTAAAGCCGGGATAACCCTGCAGGGCTGTTTTAAGGATCAAATGAAATAACATTTGTAATATGTAAGAGTACAGTGTCTGACACATAGTAGGCACCATATAAATGATTATTCCCTTCCTCCTCCCTTCCCCTTCCCAATATATGACAAGAAAGCAACCACCCAGAAAGAGGATAGGAAATGAATATGATTAAAAGACACTGTAATCAGTCACAGAGCCAGGAGACATTCACCTGCTTCAAGGATCTTAGCCTTTATGAAAACTCAGCCTTATCAACCTCCTCAATTCAGACTGTAGGTAGAATAGACACAGACCAGGTGGTAACGTCTGAAATACGTTGGTTAGCATCTAATCTTCCTGACTATGACTCTGTGTATGAGTATATCTAAATATATATGTGTATACATTCCACTAAGTTAGTGTGCTTCATTAGTTTTTCCACTACTTTATTTTACCTTATATCAAGTTAAGCCTCTTCCGCTAAATCCCCTTCCCCCCATCACTCCACCAAACTCCCTCCCAATTTCCCTCTAGATTTTCCCTTCCTCTATCTCCCCTTTCATTCGTAACAAAGAAAAAAATCAACAAGCCTCATCATATAACAGCAGAATTACATGTCCAGAGTTATAGTCTAAGACCATTCATCTGGGCATACAGGAGAGATTAGTACAAGGAAGCAAAGAACGCCAGGTAAGAGGCTACTGCACTATTCCAGGGAAACAGTAATGAAGGCCTAAATGAAAGTGCTGGCAGTAGGTAGAGAAAGGAAGGTATGGACACAAAAGATATTATACAGAATCAAATGTCATTGCAAACTGATCATATTAGAGAAATGAGATGAAGTCAAAGATGACATAATCTGAACAGAGGTGACTGGAAGAAGAATGCTTACATTTAGGGAAGCAAGAAAAGTTGGAGGAGGGGAAATTTGGAGGGAAAAGATCATGAATTCACATTTAACATATTAATTTTTTGTGTTAATGGGACATTCCAGTACAGGATTCCAACATGTAGATAGAAATTAAATTCTAGAGCTCAGGAGATACATAAGGCATTGGAGATAAAGATTTGGTTATCATCAGCACAGAAGGAGCAACCAAAAGTCATGTGGATAGATAAGATCGCCAAGGAAAGAAGAGATCGTTGGAGAACACTTGCATTTAGGGGATGGAAGCAGGGAAAGAATACTCAAAGAGAAAAGAGAAGAATGGAGTCCATATGTACAGTAACAAGGGAAGAAGAGGAATACTAAGAAGGATGGATTGGACAACCGTGTGAAATGCTACAGAGAGATCAGGAAAGATGAGGACAGAGGAAATATAGGGGAACTAGGGTCATTAAGAAGACATTGGTAAGTAAAGAACCAGGAGAATAAATTATACAATAACAACAATACTGTAAAGACAAACAACTTTGAAAATTGTGGCAACTCTAATCAACACAATGGAACCAACCACAGTCCCAAGGGGCTCATGATAAAATGGGCTATCCACCTCCAGATAGTGAGGTAATGAATCTGAACGCAGACCAAAGACTTTAGAGGGAAGAAAGGGGAAGAAATATGGTTAATTCAGATATTTGTTTAGTTTGGCTATAGATATTCATAATCAGATTGGTTTTCCTAGCTTTCTCAATGGGTAGAAGAGAGGGAGGAAAGGTGAGAGAGAATTCAGAGCTAAATATAAAATTAAATGAAATTTTAAAAAATGAGTCATTGCTGATATCTCCTGACAGATTCACCTACAAAATGAGACACATTTTTGGACATGGCCAACATGAGAATCTGTTTTGCTTCTTTACATTCACTTATTTTAAAATGTTGTTATTTTTTCCCTCTTCACTTAGGGGGAGGAATGGAAGGGAAGAAAACATGCTTGGTAATTGAAAAAAAAAATTTAAGTCACTGGTGTCCTTTAACAGAGAAATTCCAGTGGAGTAGTAAGGATGGAAGTAAAATTACAAGAGGTTAAGGAATGAGTGAGTGGTGAGAAAGGACATTCACTGAGTACTGACTGCTGAGAAGTCTGTAGATTAAAGGCTTAGATCAGGGTCAAAGATTATTTGTGGGTTTGTGTATTTTTTTAAAGTGGAAGGAACTGATCTCATTTGGAGGAGGAAAGAGATTCAGTGCAGCTGTAAAGGGAAGAACTCATGTTAGATTAATACCAATTTCTTGATTATTAGCTTCAAACATTAATGTGTAAGAAACCGTTTTTTCCACTTCTGCTACTCTATTTCTCTGCATAAAACTAAACACCTTGGAAAAGATTTGAAGTAGCCAACTGCTCTTAGCACCCTCTCCCCTCCTATTTAAGCACTTCTTCCCATTCACAAGGAATATATCTTCTCCCAGAGTATGCATCTGATTTCCCCAAAGTACATTGCATTAGCTACCTCTAAAGCCAGAAAATCACTGATAAACCTTAAAAGTCTCTCATCTTCAGAGATAGGACCATTACACAAAAGAATTGGAAAACCAATACTGGAATTACCAGAACATTTCAAATAGCAAAAGAGATAAGTGGGAGAAGGGTGCTCTACATCATGTCCTGGAGGCTTACTCACAGAAGGTCAACCCTGTCCTACACATTAACCAATGGGCTCTGAAAAAAGAAGAGAGAATGGAAGCTTTTTGCAAGTGAGGATTGTTTCCATCTTTGTACTTGCATCTCTGGTGCCTGGCACATGATAGAAGCTCAGTAAATACTGATTGACCGATTGAGAAATATGTGTCAAAGACTCAGGATGAAAAACACCTTTTCTGCCACTGTTGATCCCACACTCTCAGAATTCAAGGTTACACATAAATTTAAAGAATTTCAAGGTCTTGAATTTTTCTGAAATTAAAGAAAACATCCTCCTTTGGTTGTTAGAAAAGAAACAAGCATTGAAACAAGCAGTTTATTCATAAATATTGCCTCAGTATTTCAGTGACAAACAGGAAGTGAGACTAGTTGAAAACAAAATTAGACTTGAGGGTTAAAATAAAGTAACAACTGCCTCATTTATGTTTTTTCCACATGGTTCCAAATCAGTGATTTATGATCTAAAAGACTGGTGTATATTTTTCCATGGTTCACCAACTTTGAAAGCTTTTTTTTTCCATTTATTTGAAACCATTAGTCATTTTTTTATTAGCCAACAGAAAAGCAAGATTCAGCCAGCTTTCCTTGTCATATGACGGTAAAAAGTCTTCTGGCTATGATATTTCCATCCAAAGAAATTGCTCTATAAATAGTTCACAGAACCTTACTTTTCTTCTAAGAATGAATTGCAAGGTATATAGTAAGATTTATTGGTACAACAGAACTCCGTAAAGGGTAGAAAAATATACCAACAAAGAGAAGCAATTTAAAAATAATAATGATCCTAATAAGCATTTGGGTCTTAAGTCCCCTTGTGCTAATTTTTAAAATTCCTCCTAATAAATGACACAGATAGAAGAAAAAAAATCTTTAGTGCTCACTACATTATATGTAGTATACACATATGTATTAATGTATGTATATGTATATAACACATACACACCCTAAGTGTTTTATCACTGGGAAAATCAAAACATTTCCAGTGCCTTTTGGAGGCTCACCCTATTGCCTTACACAATTTTATCTAAACTTTCCACTTATAAGAAGGCAGTTGTAAGATGGATATTACTTTCATTTACATGAAAACAGGCTCTACAAATACTCTGAAAAGTCAGAGGATACATACAATAGCACAAGTGAAATATTTGTCCGTTCTAACAAAAGGTAACAAAAGGCAATTTGGAAGAGATCAAAATATCCTACAAATTATTCTCTATGTATATCTCAGATTTAAGAAAGGTTTTTTTTCTGCCAAACATCCTATAACAAATTTGCTCTATACTTTCCACAAAACTTTCTGAGATTAATAGCATGTGGTGTTATTCAAACCAGCATCTTCCCAGCAATATTTTACCGTAAAGTTGCAAGCATGATTTTCATATGTGACCTGTGGAATCAGACTCAGAGCCTGAGACTTGTCAAAAGCTTCTGGACAGCTACGTTATTTGGAGCTTACGTGTTCCTTATATGTGTGTATATATAGAAGTCACAGCAGTCAATTTCCTCACTTTTAAGAGAAGATCGAACCAATTCTCTAAAAAGCTCCTTCAGATTCCCCAAATCATTTGCTCTTAAGTCTATTATCATAGAACCACTGAGTTCACAAGGGACTTTAGGGTCACCTATATGATCCTCTTATTGAAGAATACACAGTTCTGCCTACCCATAGGGAATACTTCTGCAAAGTGTTACAACTATAGGAAAATGGTATTCCTAGCAAAAACTCCGAAGTTTATGTCAAAAGACAGCATGCACAGCAGTAGCCAAATATAAATTTATTAAGGACATTAAATACAATTCACTTAAAATATTAAAAATGCATCCAAAAGTAATTGAGAAAACAAGTTTTTATAGAATGAAGCTAACTTCCCGTTAAAAACTTGGGAAGCCCAGAAGAATATGAAATAGTTATGCTGTGGGTTATCATGAGACTATCATTATAAGAAGACAGGAAAACGGTGATATAAAGGATGCTAAGTCTAATGTTTTCATATTTTAAGGTCCTCAGATTTCCAGTGTGCTACAGTACTGAAATACAGAGTTCTGCAGCCAGCAAGATTGAAGAGGCTTTTGCCAAGAACCATTGGTTTCATATCCAAATGAACTTCTTGGCTAGAATTCCTCTCCTAGCTTTACAAGTCCTGGTTCATGAGATCCTTATCCAACTAACCACAAGCTAAACATGGCATCTAGGGTAAAGCATAGCCATGACAACCTCAGGGCATAATAGGTATGTATTACTTTGGGATAAATGCATAATTGTCAAGGGAAATGCTGGAGTCTAGTTTTTAAGTTGGGAAATAAACATATGCATTATGAGATTTTTAAGTAAAAAGTCAAAGAAAACTGTCATCTCCAAGAACTAGTTTAAAACTACTGAATAGATGGCAAAGGCACTGAAAGTATTTGTAGCTATTTTGTACCTGACATAGATGATCGTTGGTTTTAAAATGTAATTTTTAATAAAGGTATATAAAGTTCCTTTTTGCTTTATCATCACAATTTTGTTAGAAAATCCATGTGATGCATTACTTGACTGTCAAAGAATTTCTGATCTCAACAATTTGGCGAGTTCTTTCCAACCACATACATCCCAATCCATCCATGTCTGCCCATCCTGTACAACTCTTGTCCATGTTCTCCAGAAGTTTTCTCCAAGAGATCCATCTAACATGCTAGAGGACTTCCTTACACTGCCCCAAAATTCAGAGGATACCAGTGGAACACTCTAAGCAACCCCCTGTCATTCATCATTCTCCACACATAAACAACCTATCTTCTTTTTCTGTCATATAATTCCATGATAACATCCTTTATTCTTCTTTGGAGTTCTTCAGTGATAATACGTTGCAGCCAGTCAACAAACATTTTTCAAGTGCCTACAAAGTGTCATGCGTTGTGTTAAGCAATGAAGATACAAAGAAAGGCAACAGACAGTATCTGCTCTCAAGGAACTCACAGTTTAGTGGTCCACCACATGTCCAATGCCCTCTGTGTGATGTTTATCCTTAGTTCTTTGGAGGTAGTGGTGTTCCAGGTCTCATTGACATATAATAACACCAGTAATTACTACTTAAGGAACATAAAGTTTTCAAGGTCGAGAACATCCACAACAAAAAAATGTCTAATATCTAATGGCCCACATTTCCATAACATTTCAAGTTTTGCAAAGTACTTTCTGTGCAATAATCTGTGAGGTAGGTAACACAATCATTATTAGCCCCATTTCACAGATGAGGAAATTGAAGCTCAAAGAGGCTGTGACTGGCCCACAGTCATATCAGTCAGTAAATGTCAGAACCGGTATTTAGCCCCAGTTCTCCTGATTCTAAGTCCTGTATCTTTTCACCATACTACATGGCCTTTAAATATGAAAGCTCCAGCTAACAACAATCATTCTAATTGCTTCTAAATTTATAAGAGACTGTTTGCAAATATTCTTAGTATTTATTCAGTCTGGAAAAGTATAAACTGCCTTTCTATTTAGTCCTTTGCCTCAAAACTAACTGTTAAGAAACCAAGTATCCTTCTGATTGCTTACTTATGCTAAGCATAATAGGTAAAAAGCCGGAAGTGCCTACACAGACAAAACTACTAATCCACTGACTTTTGAGGACCATTACTATACGTCTCTATTATCTTAATAGGTTTAAAAAAAAATAAGCCTGGCTAGATGCCTATGTCCTTCTCCTAGCCAAAAGAAAAAAAATGTGTATTTTACCTCATCCCTTGTGATACAACCATCTCAAGGTTTAAGTGAAAAGAAAACAAGAAACAATTATTTTTAAATGTCACCACTAGTAGGTTTAGATCTAAGTGTTCTAACATATATTTGAAGTCATTATACTTGGGTTCTACAAAATCAGAAGAATAGTTCTCAAGACATGGTCCTCTAAAATTAAAATGCTCTAGTAAGAAATGTATGGTACATGGGAAAGGTGGGTAGAAGCATGCTCATTGATAGTAAATAGCAAAATGGAAAAAGAATTTCCCAAGTAAGCTAAAGGTCAAAACACTTTGGGTTTAACAATTCACAAGAAAATAAACAAATGTGAAACAGTACAGATCTACCAGTATGGCTATGGCAATCTGTTTTTATTGATGAAAATAATACAACCACCTTATCTGTACTCTACCATCTTATTATTCAATACACAATAATATAGAAGTATCAACGGTTTTTAAGAAAAGGAAGTCAGGAGAATGGCTGGACCTGAGCCTATAGGACTAAAGAAACTTAATTTTAAGGCATTTAGGAAAAGATTATAAAAGAATGGAAAAGATCAGACAGGTAATTTTTACCAAATAAACATAACCAAGAAGACATCAGCACCTACTCACTGCTGTGCCTTTTTCAGTATACCATTTTGATGAGGCCAGTCTCTGAGCATATCTGGGATACCTTTAAGGAAAACATTATAAAAGGAGGCCAATTTTCACATGTGATTCCCCATAGCCGACCAAGTCTTTTTGGTCATACTATGACAGAGGTATACAATATCTGAGCTCTCAGAATTGGAAGCTCTTAGGACTGAAAATAAAACAAAATGTTACAATTTTTAAAATATACAAGCTCTTGTACCTATTTGTTGGTTAAGTATTCAACTCATTAGGGAAAAAAAATTGTCCTCCACATATCTACCATAATAACAATAATATTAACAATAGCATGTATAAAGCACTTTAGGGTATGCCAAGTACTTTATATCTGATGGTTACAACAACCCTGGGAGGTAGATGCCATTATTATCACCATTTTACAGGTGAGAAAACTAAGACAGACAAAGGTTAAGTGGCTTGCCCAAGGTCACAAAACTAAGTATGTCTGAGGTTGGATTAGAATCCACATCTTCCAAGTTCCAGTTCAAGCCCCATCCACTGAACTACCTAGCTTCCTAAATTTACTTAACATTCTACAACAGATATGATTTTAAAGACTTGTTCAGTGATCCCCTAGGCATAAACATCAAGCACATAATAAAAGAAATAAATATGGCCATACAAGGCACTTGCCACTGTCATGAAAAAATATTTTACAGAGTCCAAACACTCTGCGTCCCTATTATTAAGGCTCTCCAAAAGTTCACATTCACAAATGTTACCTTACTACTTTCATCAAGGCCTGGAATACTACAAAACCTCCTCAAAAACCCATAGCACAATGAAAGGTATTCATCTAACTCCCCATAATGCAAAATCAACATGGATGGAAGCAATGGACTTGAGACGCAGAATGACACACACGTTTCTGGGCATGGCCAATGTGGCAATTTGTTTTGCTTGACTATACATATTTTGTTTTCATGGTTGTTCCAGGATGGGGAAGGAGGGTAGGGTGAGTGGAGAGAGAGAAGAGAATTGAAAGTTTGTTAAATGAAAAAAATAAAAGTTTAAAAACATAGATTGAAAAAAAATTCTAGCACACCATGATATTCAATTGGATGAGTAGCCCACTGAGTTGTTCCACTTGAGAGCTGTTTGGGAACGACTATGTATCTTGGACAAACACTGAAAATGGATAATTAGCTGAGCTGAGAATTGAATAGGAAGAAGAATTGGAGCTGAACTGAATTTGGGGACGTGGAGAGTTTCTAATGATACAAAGCTACTCAAGGCAACAAAAGTCTTATCTTGTAACACCTTTATTCTACTGATGATGTTCTACGACTGAAAATCATGGGACACTACCATCTCAAAAGAAGAGGAATTATAGGTAGCTAGATAGCATAGTGGATAGTGTGCCAGACAAAGATTTGGAAAGACTTGAGTTCAAATCCAGCCTCAGACAGTAATAGCTATATGACTCCCATAAGCCATTTAATCTCTGTTTGCCTCAGTTTCCTCATATGCAAAATAGTAATAATAATACCACCTACCTCCCAGAATTGTTGTGAGAATCAAATGAGATAACAATTGTAAAGCACTTAGCACAGTGCCTGCCATATTGTAGGCAACATATAAACACTTATTCCCTTTCCGAAAGAAAATGGAAGAAAAAAAATGCAAGTAAATAAATTTACAGCATATTACCTATAACAATATAAGCAGGAGAAGTAAAATAAAAGACATCATTAAAATATATAGCTAATGTTCAAGCATTTCAAGTACTAGTATATGAAAGGGGAATTAGATGTAATCTAATGGCCCAGACAGGAAAAAGGAAATTCTAAAGAGTCATATGTAGGTTTGATGTTATGATAAAAGTGAAATGTGCTACTTCTGGAGGTAGTGGGCTCCTCTTCTGTAGAGTTCTTCTGGATAACAAGCTACTGAATATGTAATAGGAGGAATTTCAAGTAAGGTTTGAAATGGATGACCACTGATATTTCTTCAAATTCCATGGTTTTTGCATACTCTTTGACCTAGCAATATCACTACTAGGTCTGTATCCCAAAAGAGATTTTTTAAAAAAAAGGAAAAGGAGATATACGTACAAAAAGATTTATAGTAGCTCATTTCTGGGGGCAAAGAATTAGAAATTGAGGGAATGCCCATCAATAGGGGAATGGCTGAACAAGCTGTGGTATGTGATTATGATGGAATACTATTGTACTATAAGAAATGATGAGCAAGATGTTTTCAGAAAAACCTGGAAAGACTTGCATGGACTGATGCAAAGTGAAACGTACTGTGAACAAAGTAACAGTAATATCGTAAGATGATCAGCTGTGAATGACTTAGCTATTCTCAGCATTACAAGGATCCAAGACAACTCTGAAGGACTTATGATGAAAAATGCTATCCATCTCCAAAGAAAGAACTGATGGTGCCTGAATACAGATTGAAGCATACTCTTTAACTTCATTTTTCTTGAGTTTTTTGTCTATGTTTTCTTTTACAACATAACTATTTATAGATGTGTTTTGCATGACTACACTTGTATAACCTATATGAAACTGCTTGCCTTCTCAATGAGGAGATGTGGGGAGGGAGAAAGGGGAAGAATTTGGAACTTAAAGTTTTAAAAACGAATGTTAAAAATTGTTTTTACACATAACTGGGGAAAAATAAAAATAAAATACTAAAAAAAAAATTCCATGGTTCTGTAAGACTAGGAATAGACCACTCTCTTGGAGTGTGATATATTTACAATTATTTCTGAATTTTTGAGAAGGTATAATTTTATATAAATGCCACTTCCACTTCCAAAGATTGTTGGAAGGCAATTAATGAGAAATAAAGCTATTTTGACTTTGAAAGAAAAAAGAAAGAATATATAGCTAGAATAGGAGGATCAAATGGTCATATATCAAGAATGATAAGCTCTAAAAAGAGCTCTTTCTCAGAGGACCACCTATCAATAAACTGGTGATTAGGGTAGGTACTGGGGCTATTCCCTTCTCAGGAAGTGGAGAAGGGTCAGGTTCCAAATGGAATCCATGCTAGCATAAACCCATATGCTAAGTGGATAAGTACCCGAGTGTTTCTTGGGAGTACAAAAATCCAAGAGATTACAACAGGAGTAAGAAACCAGTTATAGGAACAGAGATTCAGATGAGGAAATCAAGGTCAGATCAGGAGGCAAGAGGAAGGGAATGTGGTAAAGCTATTTAATTCAACCAGTTCCCCACAAATTTGCCCTTTTTCATAGCCACATGTGTTCTCCACCCTGCACAAAAATGCTAAGTCTGCTATGCCCCTCCTGGATTCATTTGTATACTCGGTATTGCTATCTTGCACTGGGGGAGATCTTCGATGGACAATTTGCTGAAAAGTGTGAATAAGAAGCACACAAGAGAGAAAATCATATTGGTGGAGGGAATACTTGCTGCAAAGAGATTGAAAATTCATCCAAATACAATTATTCCTTCATATCAAGGGCGTGAGGTACCCATTGCCCCTGCAACATAGAAAGTCCACGTAAAATTTTTTGGCTTTTCCGTACCTGAGTTATTATGGCATCAAAAGATAAAATATACTGATGTGATATAATACTATACATATATTTTATGCATTTCTGAGTTCCCCAACTTTTTCTGTGTCCTCTGCTGGCCTTCTTGAGTCATCCACAGCTTCTGCAAAACTCCCATAAAATTCCCATTTAATTTCACATGCCGACCTGCAATATATTGAAACCACGATGAGGAAAGTCACCATGTGGAAGGGATAACTGTAAGCACAGGTCAGCAACTGAATTTTAATTTGCATCAACACACACACACATACACACACACACACACACACACACACACACACACACACACACACACACAAAGTAGCCAGAGGAATATACAGGCAGGCATTGTCACATTCAACATCCAAATCATTCATGAGAGGTAGCATAGCACACAGAGAAAATGCTATGTACTTAGAATCTGTAAGAATTGAGTTCAAATCCTGCCTCAGGCACTTAACAACTGTGCAACTCGGAGCAAGTCATTTGCCAAAGTGGGGATAATAACATTTTAATTAACACAATAATAACTACCTCTCAGGGCTGTTATAAAGGCAAAATATATTTGTGGTTTATAAAAAGTGGTTTGCAATCTTTAAAATGCTTTATGGTAATTTTAATTATTATTCAAGAGACAAGCTGCAGCATTTTCTATCAACCATACTCTAGTGTAAGTCATCACAGTAACTCAAGCTAAGGTGATAAAGTCTTGGCGTCAAAGGCCTCTGGCAAAAGAAAAATTTGAAATGTTTCTACAAACAGATGTAAAAAGATCTTCCAAGCACAGCATTCAGGTGATGTTCTAGGAGTAATTACAGATATAGAACTGAGGTAGGAACTTCCAACCCATGAGTCATATCATTCTTTGCTTGATTTTTAACTGGTTTCCTGACCATGTAGTCTTATGGATGTAAAAATACAGGACTTTAAAATTCTAATAGTGATTACCTTTTAAAAAAAAAATTAAAGGGCATAAGGTAGAGATATCCTCAAGCAAGCAGACTTTTCATTTGTCATAACAAAATTCCAGAGTTGGTACAGTACTTTAGAGATCATTTAGTCTAACTCCCTAATTTTACAGATTAGGAAAC
Source organism: Phascolarctos cinereus (assembly GCF_003287225.1). Lineage (NCBI taxonomy): Eukaryota > Metazoa > Chordata > Mammalia > Diprotodontia > Phascolarctidae > Phascolarctos > Phascolarctos cinereus. The sequence goes on along the minus strand of NW_027556180.1, from coordinate 120,564,835 downwards.
TGAGGCACAAAGAAATGAACCTTTACAAAAATGCACCCTGCGCTCTACACAAGAAATTAAAGTAGGATTTTTTTAATGCCTTACTGAAAACAAGAGGATTCCAAGGGCATCTAAATTTAAGTTACATTTTACAAATAAATAGTAGCAAAAGTTTCCCATTTTTTAATCTAAAGAATAAAAAAAATTTCTAACAGCAAAATCATATTAGCAAATGAGTCAGATCACCCCTTCGTAGATCTTTAGCAAACATTTACATTATGTTTCCACCTTCCTCAAACTATCTTCCTCTTTTCTTGCCCTCTTATCTCCCTGAAGAGGTCACTATGTAATACAATGGATACAGCACTGAACTAGGAGTCATTAAGACCCAAGTTCAAATGCAGCCTCAGACATTTACTTGACAATACTTGACTCTAGGTCTCATTTTCACTTGTTTGTAGGGATGTAGTACGGTATCTGATGGAGTAAAGGGCATGGCATCTTGGGCAAGTCACTTGACTTCTCTTTGTCTCAGCTTCCTCAACAGTAAAATGGGGATAATCATAGCACCTACCTCCCAAGGTTGTTCTGAGGATAAAATGAGACATTTGTAAAGCGCTTACACATAGTAGGTATTTAATAAATGTTTAGGGCAGCTAGGTGGCACGGTGGATAAAGTGCCAGGTTTGGAGTCAGGAAGATTCATCAAATCTGGCCTCAGACACTTACTAGCTATATGACCCTAAGCAAGTCACTTACCTCTGTTCACCTCAGTTTCCTCATCTGTAAAATGAGTTAGAGAAAGAAATGGCAAATCACTCCAGCATCTCTGCCAAGAAAGCCCGAAGAAAACCACAAAGATGGGCACGACTAAACAACAAAAGCAACATATTGCTTTATTATTGTGATTCCAAGGCACCATATTTCTGGAATTGTAAAAAGCAATGGGGGCAGCTAAGTGGCGCAGAGGATAAAGACCAGCCCTGGAGTCAGGAGGACCTGAGTTCAAATCCAGCCTCAGACACACTTACTAGCTGTGTGACCCTGGGCAAGTCACTTAACCCCATTGCCTAGCCAAAAAAAAAAAGGAATGGGTGCTTCACACTTCAGGCATAGGAATGTTTACAAAGAAATGTTTTATAGGTAACCCATGTGGAAACTACATAAGATTCTACTATGCATTTAATATAGAGGAATCGCAAATTTAATCACATCTGAGTAGCTTTAATGCATAGCTTAAATTTCTCTCTCTGCCACCAGCTGCCAAGCAGTAGGAAATCTCTCTTTGGAGAATGTTAAGTCAAAAGTACAATACTGATCCTAATTTTTAATGTAAAAAATACAAAATACAATAAAAAGTGGGCATTTAGGAAATAGATATAAAATTTATTTCCAAACCACTAATTTCAGAAGGTAAAATGCTGGTAACAGAATTGCACATGCCATACTGATTTTCCCCCTCCCCTTTGAAAAGTTTTGCTTGTCTTGTACTTGTTACCTGATCTTGGAACACTCCTTAAGAAGCTCGAGAAATAAAAACAGACTTTCCTTTTTACTCTCTCTGACTGCTATTTTATATACTGACAGTTGGCACTTGAAAACAGTGGAAAAACTGAAAATCTAGGGGAAAATAGATGTGCAGAATGCACCTGCCCTACTTTCAAAGTCGTGTTTTTATCATCTGCAATTAGAAATCAGGTAGAATTAGGGAAGATGAAGGGTATGTAAAAGTTAAATGTATTTGGCATCTTGAAATGCAATCTAGAAATCACAGATATTTAAAAACAAATATTTTCCTTATGACTAAATGAAATGGTGCCTGCAATTAACTTTGAGCTTTGCTTTGATGATAGTTATTTTTCCAAAACTCACATCTACAGACAGGGTTGCCACAATCAAAACTAAAAGTAAACAAAACCAAACAAATAAATCTCACGATGTAGCAGTAAAAGTTTCCCAACTCCCCCGCCCCAAGCTTCTGTTATACAATACCAGCCAAACCAGTCAAGATCGTGCTAATTATCAGCAATCCAATCTATCTGGAGAGCTGTAAAAATATGGACATGAATAAGACTCAGCTACCTAGTCACAGAAAGAAGCATTCACCCACAACCCAAGCATATTTAAAAATACTTCATAAATAGGCAGTCATGACAGTTTGAAGGATCCAGAAGGCTACCTAGATCTTATAGAGAAAATCATGAAAAATTCCCTGTGGCTCCAGAAATGAAATCAAGAACAGCTTCCAGGCCTGGGTCTTACCTATGCCAGTTCTCATTTGTTTATTGGGGAGCAACTCACCTGGGGTACATACCTTCATTCTTTCACCAAGGTCTCAGTTGTTGAAATGATGTTTTGATATTGAAATAACCAACTCAAGGGGTAATTTTTCTCTAAAACATTTTAGGTTTGCAAAGCATTTTGCCATCACTAATTATTATTTCAATTTCCTAAACAAGTAGACAATTGCCTTAAAACTCAGCACAGCCACTGAATTCGAATGATTCTGATTGGCTCCTTTAAAAGAAGCCAGACTCTCATATGGAATCTGCTAAGAAAACTAGATTCAGTTCCTTACACAAAAGGATTACAGTAAAGCATAGTGGCACTCAAAGACATTCTTTTACCATGGCTAGAGCCAAATTTCAAAAATATTGGCTATTTGGCAAGCTAAATCTTAGTAATACCCCTGGCGCTTCCAAGCATTTTTCAAGCCTAACATTGCTTGCAAATTGGCTGAAATATTCAGCTATGTAGACTTTATCCTTAAGCATTGGAGTATCACTCAGATCTGACAACCTCCAAAAACCACTCACTGTCTTCACCTAGATAAAAAGGTTTTCTCTTCAAAACTGTTTATTATTTTTAGTAAGACATCACAAATGTATTTCCTGAAAAAAATAGAGATTTCATGAGTTTCTCCTCCATGCTGAGTGAATAAAAGGGCAAATTTCTTCAGAGTACTTCAACAAGATGACAAATAATTTAAGGGGTACAGATAGGAAGAACACTAGCAGACAATAACTGTTCCCCCCATCAACACAATAACATAGGGAACATTAGAATATTAATTTAAAGGAAATCAGAAAAACCCAAATTTTACTTATGCATGTTAATAAACTTAAGTACAACTGGTCTGTGATTTATAGCTGCCGCAGTCTGTATCAAAATTCACTGTTAGAGACCCCACTGCTCATAAAAATCTATTCGCACATATGGGGTATCTAAATTAACATTTTGTTAATTTTGTTTGTAGTATTTGTAAGACTCTGACTCTGAAGTAAAAACAAAAGGAACTTAAAGGGCAAATTACCCCCTCCATCACAAAATTCACACCACAATAAAGCTACAGTGAATACTAGATATGGATTTCATATGTTTCAGAAGAAAAAGAGATTGGATTCAATGCCCCAGTATCTTGCAGGCTAAGTCAGACAAAGAAGGACGGCACATTTTCAGGGATGCTTTTTTAGTTAAGGACTGGACAATGTCTGAGGTCCAGTGAAATTCTGTGACTCTTCAGGTGGGGAAAATCTACTAATGGGAGAAGCTGTATGCAGAGATCCCTCTGGATAACAGCAAGAGAAACTCACAACATGAACACATCATTGGCTTTTCAGTGCGCAAAATTTAACCTTTATGTACATCTGTTTTGATAGGTATCATCTGAGAATTTGCAATCTGTGCACACTTAGCACTAATTTGGTAAATTAGTGTTGCTGTTTTTTAGTTCTTCTTAGCTGGCAAACATCAAGTATCAGAAAAGTGTCTGAAAGACAGGGAAGAGTGAGTACACAAAGAAAGGCATATATCTTGTATGGCAGTAACTTTCAACAATGTAACAAAGTAGTTTCTTTCCTCTATGGCAAAGGATTTCTCTCCAGTACAATAGTGTAAAGCTCCTATTTTAAATACATTTATAGCAATGAACTGATAGCAAAGCCATGCTGAAATGAATAAAATTATCCCCAAGGGGAAAGAAATGACAGGAGTACATTTAGGAATTGAATTCATCATGTTAAAGCATTTGTTCATTCCCAAGATCTTAAACAGAAATCTCAGCTATCCAACAAAAATGATGAAAGGACTGGGTTGCAATTCACAATTTTCCAATAAGCCAAACTACTTTCAAATACTAAAGCATACTCTTAAATAGTAAATGGATCATGACCATGCACTTTTATCTGAAAAGGAAGTAGGCAGACAATAGACTTTCCATTCTTTTGTAATTTCAATTATATTAATAAATGTCTTAATGAACCTACGATTTTATCGGTGTGGCTATCCCTTCAACTAACACAGATCACAACTTCTCATGCTTTGTCATTCGCAACTCTTATCCATGTTGTCCCATAAATCCTCCATAGAGGATCTACTCAATTGGACAAAGGCCTTCCTCTTATTTTTTTAGTAATACAGAGATAAAACTAGACCTGTCCACCTATTCTTTTTCATTCTCAGCATATGATAAGCCCAACTCCTTTAATACAGTAGCCTCAATGATGTCTCACCACTTCTTTTTTATTTTAACGTTGGGGGATGGGGGGGAGGCAATCGGGGTTAAGTGACTTGCCCAGAGGTCACACAGGTAGTAAGTGTCTTGAGGCCACATTTGAAGTCAGGTCCTCCTGACTCCAAGGCTGGTGCTCTATCCACTGCGCTACCTAGTCTCACCTGGTCTCACCGTGTTATTCACAGATGGTCTTAACATGCTGTACTATTCATCTTGTCATTACCCTTGGGATTGTCACGTTAGTCCTGAGATTAGTGTTCTATGCTTAGCAAGTATAGAGTGTAACCTGAAGGTTGTTGTTGTTAAAGATGAGCTCTTGTTCCAGTGAAGGGTGTGGAATTACTGAAACAACTGCACAATTTCCCAGATCCTTCACTATGTTCTCCTCAATTCTAGAACCAAACTCATAATCCAAGTCTAAGATGCATACAAACAGACTAATTCAATGAGCTGCTTATTTGATTCTATAATGAGGGAACTGGCCATTGGAAGCCCAGACCTTACAGCATATGTGGTACGCTCTGTCTGATGCCAGCCTGTGTGTGGGCCTGCTTCTAGAAATGTGCAGTGTAGAGGTCCTGCCTGGTTACTTCAGAGCACGTTTAGCTATTCTGTGCCTGTTTTCTGTTAGCTTAGTGTGTGGTCACAGAAAGCCTTTTAATTGGCTACTGAGTCAGAATTGAGAGTGGCTACAAGTGGCTGAAATGGAGGAACTCAATTGCTTTCTTTTCCTGGTTAGTTTTCAAGGGAGGAAGAAGAAGAAACATTATAAAACCCAATGGCTTGCCATGTGGCTTTGGACATATGGCACATTTGTTCCTTCTGCCTATGGTGTTTATTCTTCCCCGATTCTAGGTGTATGAATATCAAAGACTGAATACAGCCATAGTCACAATAGCCAAGTCAGCCCTGAAGAATAACCTGCTTGACCCAGCCAAGCAGTGGACCATGCCAACAGCCAAGATACCACATCCTGCACGTAAGAGAGAGACTCATTCATTAGTCAGGCCACATTCAGAAGCGAATTTGATGGAGAAATGCTTTGTAGTTACTCCTTGAAATTTAAGTCCACTCTCCCCAAGGACCAGGGTATAGGAAAAAAAAAGTATATATATTGGTTCAGAGAAAATGTTTCATAGCAACTACTTAAGTTTGAGTTCAATCTCCTCAAATATCAAGATACAGAGAGTGTGCCCCAGAGAGTGCATTTATACTCCTTCTTTACAATATTTTCTCAGTAAATATGTCTTTGTAAAGGTGGATTGGTTAATTAGCTATGAGTGAGGAGACAGCACTGTTCAAAAGGATATGGCAGCACTAATCACATTTGTTGGATGATATGGAGAAGATGGTAACTGTCCAAATGTTATAGGGGGAACACAATGGAGGGAATAATAAGAGTGGTAATTCTAAAGAGATACTCTCAAACTTCTCAGGGTTGCCCCTAGAATTCTGATGGGGTAGCCATACTCTGAACACCCAACCTAGTGCAAACTGGATTGGGAGAGCAAATCCCAGAGCCTATATATGCTGCAGTTGCAGGTCATAAAATAAGAAATGGTTTTTTTCTATCCATTTGATTTTTCCAGTATAAAGTACATGTGCAAATACTATAGGTCTGCTTCACAGAGGAGGTTCAATGCAACTAACACATACTAATCTGCAAACAGGAGCACTTGGAGAATCTCATAATCAAAAGGAAGGACCTTTTCTGGTTCAGAATTTGCACAGGATCTCTTCCACGACCCAGGCAACTACCTTAGGGTAACATATCTACCTATTTTACAATTATAGATCCAGAGTCACACGATCACTTATTTATTAACAATGTTTAGCAGACTGAACAAAATTATTGCTTGTAGTGAAATGCAATGTTGTTTTTGCTGTTCAGGTGTTCTCAGTCACTTCTGACTCTTTGGGGTTTTCTTGACAAAGATACTGGAGTAGTTTGCAACTTCCTTCACCAGTTCATTTTACAGATGAGGAAACTGAGCCCAACAGGGTTAAGTGACTTGCCCATGGTCACATAGCTAGTAAGTGTCTGAAGCCAGAATCGACCTCAGGAAGATGAGTCTTCCTGATTCCAGACCTGAGTCTCTAAACACACCACCTAGCTGCCCATTCAAAGGCAATAGTGTACACAAAATACTTTGCGAACTCTGATGAACCACTGAAATATCAGTTATTATGATCATATCATTAATCACATCAGTCATGGATAGTCCCATTTCAACCAAACACCTCTGGCCTCCATCTTTTCCTATGTTCTCTCCAACCCACTCCTTTGCTGCTATCCAAATTGCCCTCATTAATGGCCTCTTTACCTGAACTCAATCTACTTACTTGCTTTAATACTTAGTCCTATTCTGCCTTGCTATTACATAAGTCTTTCATGTACAAGGTTAGCACTATTAAAAACTCTGAAGGAGATGTCTATGTTTCCAGAAACCCTCCTGATAAAAAAAAAATCCTTCTTATCATCTCCACTCCATAATCTATCATTTCCCCTCCTCCTTTGTACTCCTACTCTTCAGAAACAAATCAATTCCCTGATGGGGAATCAAGGCTCACTTTCAAGACACAAATATTAACAACTGACCCTTGAATTCAAGCAAATGTGATGACTCTCCTAGATTCTACTTCTCTTATCCCCTGTGAAAGGAATTCTCATGTTAGGTGAACAGACAACATAAAAATTTTCAAATCAAGCCCCAACCCTAGAAATCATAAAATATAAGCAACTGCCTACTCCAAGTAAACCTTGTTCATGTGTGTTTAACTTGTTTTCTCATCTATATTTGTCAATTTTTAGAAATAGTCATGTCTTTCCTTCCTTCTGCATCCCTACCCAGGCTTAGCACATTACTATGCACAAAGTAGGTATTCAATAAAAGCCTCATCTTACCTCTGTATTCCACTTAAAATGTGTCAGGTACTTTCATATGTCTTATCTTACTTGACAAAACAACCCTGCAAGGTGGTCAGGGTACTTAGTATTGCCCCCATTTTACAGATGAGGAAATAGGAGCTTAAAGAGTTTGAATAACTTGCCCAGAAGCACACAGTAATAAGCAGAACTTCAACTAAGATCTCCTATCTCCAAAGTCAGTGCTTTTTCTACTGCAGATCACTACCTATTAATAAATTCCTTCTCCATTATTAATGGCACAAAATTAACCTTCTAATGGTTAACTCAGATTTACACATTAACCAAGAAAACTAGAGCTTGACCTGAACAGGTTTAGGGTCAGGTTATTATATAAAAGCTTTTTTTTTTAAAGTCAAGCCTTTATCAAAAAAGGAAGGACTTGAATATGTACCCTTCAGTATATAACACAATCTATTTATACAAATTGACCTATAAACTTGGCCATCCAAGATTTAGAGAACTTTCCTCTACTAAACATTTGGCAGTCAGGAAAGCCTTTCCTAACCTAACTGAATATGAGTTCTAAATTGTCACTGATTGACTAATTAGACATATGAAATAACTCACATTTTACACAGCACTTTAAGGTTTGCAAAGCATCTTACATATATCATCTCATCAGAGCTTCTCAATAACCAGTGATGCTAGTATCATCTCTATTTTACAGATGAAGAAACTGAGGCATAGAGATTTTAGATGACTTGCCTAGGGTCATACACCTAATAAGTATCTGAGAAAGAATTTAAACCCAGGCCTTCCTGATTACAAGTGCAATGCCTCTATCTGCCACCCTAGATTCAATTGTTATCTCTGTGCTTAGGTGAAAAATTTAAGACATTAAAGATGCTATATACTTATTTATGTTTAGTCATCTGGGGGGTAAAGGGAGGGAGGGAAGGGAAAAAAAGAAAAAAGAAATTCATATGATAAATTTGTTATATATTTAAAAGGAATAGCAAGTTGTACATGATAGATTTGCAGTTTCATGTCAATCATCTTTTTATTATACTATGTTATGGAAATGTTTGTTTTATTCCATAAATTAAAAATAAAATAAATTTTTAAAAACTTCCTATGACTTCCTTAGACAGAGAGAATGGATTTTTATGGCAGAATGAAAGATTTGAAAACTAGTATAAGAAAAATTACAGAATCTCAATTCACAATGAAGGTCAATACTTTTCACTTTGAGTACTATCAAGTCAGGGATATAGAAAGATGGTTCAAATCTTGCCTAAGAGTATCAGGAACAGATTTCTATCTATGCTACAAGGGCAAGAGGCTTTCAATTTATTTCTTTCAAGGCTTAAGAGGTTAGAAATTCCTCTGTCAAGCAGATAAATAAAAATAACTAAAACAAAAAGAACTGGAACCCACAACCAGCAAAGTTTTTTTAAATGCCTAAATCAATGATCTTGTTGGAAACTAACAACCCTGTAAGGCAAGTAGTAGGACTATTATTATCCTTATTTTACAGATAAACTAAAAGTTTTTTTAAAAAAAAGTATAGCAACTTATCCAAGGACATAGAGAAAGCAATGCCATAATTCTAAACCACATTGGCTGGCTTCAAATCCATTGCTCTTTCCACCACAGTGACTCTAATTGTCAGTCTATACAAATTTCATATCATTACCAAGGAGTTCATAGGATGGGAGATCACTGAATCTAACATCCTAAATTCAATTGTTCATTTTAGGGGTTGGAGAGGGAAGGCATGAAAGAGAAGACTTTCACCTCGTGAAGGAAAAAATATTGTTTCATACATCAGATATTATTTTCTCTTCCTACAGAACACGAATTTTTAAAAGTCACCTGTAACATTCACCATTTTTTCATCATTCTGAAATGTTCTCTTGAGTAATGAATGTTTCCCTGAGCACTAAACATTTCATTTGGTGATTACTTTTTTTTGTTTTTCATAGTTATATTATTGTATCATTATGTACCATTTATCCACTACCAAATAGTAAGTCATAATATAAAATTAAAAAGAACCTCAGAGCTCATCTAATTCAATCCTTACCCAATACTTGAATCCAAGTCCTGTCTAGGCCCAGATTGCCAAAGCATGTCCAATTAACTCCTCTGAGTTGCAATTTCCTCATCTATAAAATGCAAGTTCTAGATTTAGAACTGTCAAGGAACTTATAATTCAGCTTTGGTAGAACTAAATATTAACCTAAAGTCCAACCTCATTTTGTAGTTGAGGAAACTGAGGCCCAGAAAAGGGAAGTAATTTGTCCAAGGTCTTACAGGTAGTAAGTGGCAGAGCCAGGAATGGACCTACTTCACAGAGCTGTAGTGAGGAGAGCACCAAAAAAACACAAAATGATTTTTTTAAAGGTTCTATAATGCTAAAATAAAGTTTATAGTTGGCATTTTCCAAACCAGCACTACTGTCTAGAGCTCAGATGCATCTTCCTAAGGAAAAAAGCAAGGCTGAGAAGTAAAAATACTGGAACCTCATGACAAGAGCTACAGAAAATTTGAAAGAGATAAAGACCAGAAAAAGTACACTAGTACTCAACACAGAGAAGAAAAGTAGATTCCTAGACTGTTCTTGATTCTATGTACCCTCAAACAAGGAGCTTAGCTTTGGAGAAAGTGAAAGGAAAAAAAATACTCTATATCAAAGGTCCTTAACCTCTTTTGTGTTATGGACCCCTTTGGGAATCTGGTAAAGCCTATGAACCCTTTTCGAAAATGTCTTTAAATACACAATACATGGTATTTGCAATTAAATGAATAAATACATAGTATTACAAAGGAAACCAATAATATTGAAGTAGTTACCAAAATATTTTAAAGGTATGCGGTTCACAAGTGTCACATATTTTCAGACATTTTCAGATGCATTGATGAGTTATGCTGATTTTTTTTCCTCTTCTTTTACTTGTCTATAAAAAATGCTATTTATTACATGGGATGATTCTTTGGGAGAGGGTGGAAGTAGGAAAATGGGGGAAACTATGGTAATGCACAAAAAAAAATTTTAATCATTTGAAAAATAAAAATTAAGTTAAAAAATTACTTCTAACAATCCCTGATCTTAGTGGTCATACCCCTATGCCAGATCTGATAACAGATATACATAGAGAGACAGACAAATAGACAGATCTGACACACCTAAATACCACCTGGGATACAGGGAGCCAACTTTATAGTTCATTGATCCCAAATGCTAGTACATATCCTCCAAAACTGCCTTGTATTTCACTATTTTTTACATGCTTGTATTTACTCACTTTATGTTTATGCTACATCTATTTTTATAAGTATTTGCTGTCTCTTTGCAATTAGAACATAAGCTTCTTAGGAGTAGGGATTGTTTCATTTTTTTGGATTTGTATTCCCAGCACTTCATACGGCAGATGGTCACATTGTCCCTTGGATTGAATGATTCATGCTTAGAGAAAATTTAATACTTCGAAGACTGAGTTATAAGTCACAAGCCAAAACCCAGTACAATCTTATAAAAAGAGGACAGGAGAACAGAGTCAACAGGCCTCACTGTAGGACCTGTTTTTTCCCTGGTGACATTTAGGAAAGGAGGTCATGCTGGAGTCAGCAAAGTTAGGGGCCAGAAATGGTGATGGAAAAAATTAAAACCCGAGACAGAAAAGAGAGGTAATAAGGAAATTGTTTGATACAATAAGCTAGTTCCACAATTCCCATTCTCTCTCCAATATTCTTCCCCACCTTAATGGCATCACATATCTTACACATATGTAAAATTTATGAAATAAATCAAGCATTTGCATAATATAGTATGATTTTTAAAAAGATGATTGCACATGAAGCTGCAAATCTGTTATACACAACTTACTATTCCTTTTAAATATATAATACAGTTATCATGTAAATTTCTTTTTTCTCTCCCCTCCCCCATGGCTACCATTAGACAGAAGTAGGTGTGTATATAATTATTCTATACATACTTCTATTTATCAGTTCTTTCTCTGGATGTAGGTAGCTTACTAATTAATCACTATTTCCCCCCTTAAATCATAGCATGTATTTGGCACAACAAACTCAGTTTTTCAAGTCCAATGGTTTTTTATTTGTTCATTGAAGATAGAGTTTTTAACGCTCACAAAACACAAACCTGAGAGACAGAAATTTTAAAAAAAAACAGGTATATAGAATAAAAGTAATAAGAGTGAGGAGAGAACCAGAATTCAGGAGTGCAAATTACTTTCAAATACCTCATCTTTTACTCCATGACCTTGTTCAAATCCAGCTTCTCAAGGACATCTGTTCTTTCTAACTACTTACAATTGGTTTTTAATTAAAGTTGTTTAGTCATAAACCAGCTCTACTATATTTTTAATATTTCAAGCTATATTTCAGACCATACTGTTTTCAGGTTTTGAAAAATATAATATAATCTGCCTACCTCCATTACAGAGGAAAGGGACTATGTGTGCAGAATATTGTCTATACCATTAGAAGTGGTTCATGTGTTTATAGTTTCGATGAACTGTTCTACCACTACCCTTCCCCATCTTTTTAAAATTTTCATTACAAAAGATGGCTCATTGGGTAGGCGAGGGGGAAGGTATGAAATGTGATATAAAAACAAAAGTCATTAATAAAAAATATCTAAGATAGCTCCTACTGGGACTGGAGCCACCAAATCAAACCAACCACAAACTAGTGCATTCTGAAATCTTGATATTTAATAACATTTAACCTCACACTCTATTTCGTATGTCTCCCCTGCTCCACCCCCACCCTCCAAAAAGAAAAAAGAAAAAAAAAGTTGGTTCCATCAAGGTACTCACAAGTATATAAGATCAGAATGAGAAAGAAAAAAAAATTAAACAGCTAATGCCAAGAGTCAACAGTATTCTTAGTACCTTCAAGGTCGCTAGAACCAATTATATTTGAATATTCAAAACCACAGAAAGAAGTAGAACAGAAGGTGGAAGAATTAAAGCCTCTGTTTTGTGTTGCTAATTTGCCTGGGGGTTGGGGGAACAGGGAGAGTGAAAGGGGCAAATGCCTCAACAAGTATATCACAAAATTAAAAAACAAAATTTCCTTTTTTCATCTACATCAGAAAGTCAAGAAAACGTGAAAGACTAAAAATGTTTTACAGCGTATTATTTATAAGGTTCCAGTTTAGTTAGAAAGGAGTTGATGCTATGCAAAGAATCCAAGCTATTCTTCCATATCCATTGTCCTTTTTTCTGAGAGAATAAAAGATATTAAAATTTGCCTTAATTTTTTCCTAACATGACAGCCACAAAGATAAGGTTATAAATTTAAGGTTGCAAAATCTGAACAGTGAATATATTCTATTATTTTCAATACATATAATTCATAGAATTAAAAATATTCCCACAAACTAATACTTCTCCCTGATACCAGCTGGTATTTTCAAAGGATAATTTATTTTTAATTATATTGGCTAGTTATATTAAATTGATACATCCTTTGAAAAAAATAAGAGTTTTCTGGTTAGACTGTAGTATAATAATTTTCTCAAAAATTATAATCTTAAGTTTAAAAAAATCTTTATTGGAAATTTCAAGATTATTGAAGATCTTTAACTTGGAGGAGGAGAAGAGAAGCTTGCACATTTAACATAATACAACATTCCTTCATGGCCATTATTTCATGGAAGTTCCTAAAATGTAGTTTTTATTAGTTCATGGGAAAATTGCAATACTCAATGAACTTTTAGTTCAAAAAATCCAGAACACACACACACTTGAGGGAAGTCAAGCATATTTATAATTATTCTGAAGAAAAGAGAAGCACAAAGTCCCACATACAAACACCATAAAGACTCTAGAAACTTTAAAATGTCCAATATACACAACGGCAAAAAATATCCATTCTTTCTGATCTCCAACACCCTCCCTACACACACACACACACACACACACACACACACACACACACACACACACACACTTCCTTTTCTAAGATATCCAAGACAATGCCTCAGAAAAATATGACACATAGAAAATTACTTTTGCAGTACATACTTAAAAACATAGACAGAGACAAGTAATTTTCTTTTAAGCAAATGGGAGAGGGAGGTACTTTATTCTTATTTCAATTCAAGAGCATCTATATTCTTGTCTTACCCTACTCAAGCCTTCCACATGCTTCTAAAAAAAAATGGGGAAAAAATTCACCTTCAAGCTAAGGGATCAAAATGTCCAAAGGTTGCTTAGTAACTAAACCTGTGAGGAAAAAGAAATTAATCTAAGACTTGTTTATTTGCCTGCTAAAACTTACAACTTTTTTAAAAACTGCATTTTATGTGGCACAGTCTTCAAAAATTCATTCCAAAGAAAACTACCTTTCATTAGCAAGGCATAAAAACTAGTTGCAAATCCCAAGAGTACCACTGTATAAGACAGTGTTCCAATAAGCCATTTTTGTGCGCATATATATATATATATAATATACATTATATATGTACGTGTGTATATGTGTGTATGTATGTGTGTATACTATTTCATGATATAGTCTAGCACTCGCTGAGAAAACTTTTTTCCCCATCAGTGTTCTTTATCCACAAGCCGACAAGAATCATCCTGAAAACTTATTTAGGGACAGGCTCAATGCAAAGTGTAGAACTAAAGGCACAAAGAGGAAAATTTCAAGGAGCTCACACTTCCTTAAAAAAGGAAATTAGGGAATGGAAGACTACAAGAAGATGGTGCCTTTTAGGGCACAGGGAAAACAGAGAACCCCTATGCTGTACTGTAAGTCCAGGAATATGGTGGTAGTCCTCATCAATGGAATTAAAGATGCTCTGCTAAATCTCATCAGCAAGCTTACTGCATTATATTTATTCATCCATTCTGTCTCTTCTTCAACTCCCTTTCTCATTTCTATCCCATGCCCCACTCCCTTCCACCCAGACACATAGACATAGATAAACCTGGTTCGCTTGGTGTTTACAGCGTCTTAGTCATATATGAACAAAAGGAATGTAACTTTTCCCATTTCCTCCCTTTTGGTTTAGTGCAGAGATTCCAACAGACCATTACATCCTCTGGATTGTGCCCTAGATAGGATCTAGGGAGACAACTGATCCTGGTACAGTCCGCATGGATCTGGACACCTGATATAGTGATGGATAAACTGCCACCTATTTCACTCTGCACCTTAAGAATAATTTAAAGAATAGAAAGAGAGACTTGCAGGGGAAGAGGGGACTAAAACAGAGTATTGAACTGTTAAAAGTTCTACCCGCTAACTACCCACTTCTAAACCGATTGTCTCCCACCATCTAGCAAAAATGAAGAGAGGGAAGGGTCGTTAAGAATAAAGTGGTCTCGATTTGGCAATTTGGGTTTTTAAACTCCACCCTTGAGCCCTCTATAAAGCCACCAAATCATGGAGGGGAGTAAAAAGAGGGGGGGAAATGCACTCACCTCCACCCATCTCTGAGCTTCAGCGAATGCTACATCACAGTTGGACTCCGCATCCTCTCTCCCTTCCATGACTAGAGGAAGAGGGGAGGGAAAAAAGAAAGAGAAAGAAATGGGTGGGTGGGCGAGGAGGGGCGGGATGGGGGGGGGTGTCAGCAAAACTTAAAAAGGCTGCTCCGGGGCTGGGACTGGGGACCAAGAGGCAGCGCCGGTTGTCACTCCGCTCTGCCTTTTAATGCTCCCGGTCCCCTGTTCCCTTTGTTGCTCTCTGGAGTTTGTTAATGCCCCGAAACCACAAGAATTTGAAGAAGCTGCTTTCTATAAAGCCCTGAAAACGAACCAGGGTCCGCAGGGACCAGGGCAGTCAAAGAGGAGGAGAAAGATGGGACGGGAGGGGGGCCCTGCGGGGGAGGAGGAAGGGGAGAAGGGGGAGGAGAGAGACAGAGGGGTTGTAAACAGCCCCGAGAACTGTTTGAACTTCAAAAGCTCCCCTCCTCTGCGCTCCCGTTCCCTCCCCCGGAATCACCGCAGTTTCCCTGGCCGAGGCGGGGTGGCTGTGGCGTCTATAGCCCCGTCGCAGCTGCTTTCAAGCCCGGGGCCATGTGGAGCAGCCGCTTCCGCCCGCCCGCCGCCTCCTCCTTGGGTTGTTCCCTAGGCATTTGGCCGTGCCAACCCTTGTGGTTTAGACTGTCTGAGCCATGGGATGCCAAATCCCCGTCGGAAGGCAAGCCCCTGGTGGAAGCGCAGCCCTTCACACCGGGGAGCCTGAGCCTTGGCAGCGCAGGGGAAGGCGATGCTCTGGGGAGCCGGAGTAACAGCCTTAGGAGCTCAACTCAGCCCTCCATGTCCTGTACTGTCCTGTCCCGTTCTGCCCCGTCCAGTCCGTCCTCTCCTCCCGCGTTCTCTCTTCCCTATCCCTCCCCGAGAGGAGCTTCATTCCCTTCCCGGATCCCCTGGAAACGGAGCCTTCTGAGCTCACGGCTGCAGGGCCAGTGCCTGACATACCAGGAATAGCTCAACACAATTGCATCCTTCCCAGCCAAGAAACTTCCCCCTCTTGGGTGCCCTGGCCGCGGAAACGCAGCCGCCCTGCTGAGAGCAGCCTAGCCAGGAGCCGCTCCAGGACTCGGGGCTAGGATCCGCTCTCCTGGCCCTCTCTACTAGCTGGGCTCCCAAGCCAGCCCCTTCTACCTGTGACCTGGGATCCTGCACTCCAGCCTTGGGCTACTCTTCTCGCACCCTCTCCGAGCCTCCTGGAAGCTGTGAGAGGAGCTCTTCGCCCTCCCACCAGGTGCTCTACCCCCGCCCCGCCCCCAACCCCAGTTCCAGCCCCAGCCCCAACTCTCTCTCTCCTCCCCCCGAGACTCCCTCTCTGCTAGGGGACTCCTGGCGGCAGGTGAGGGTAGCGTTCTTCAGGATTGGAACCCAAACTACCCCCCCTCACCAAAGGGCCCCTCCTCCTCCCCTTCTCGTTCCTTTCCCTCCTTTCTCTTTCACCTTTCCTACAGGTGGGCGAGGATCACTGGCAGCTCGCACCCGCAACCCACTCACTTTCTGTGCAACCAGATAACTTTACGACTGAGAAGCTGGAGAAAGAAACCCACTCTTTTCGCTTTTCCCCTCCCCTCCAGTGTGTTGTTTCCCCAGAGCAATGAGGAACGTCTTTAAGGTCAGCTCCGGCACACACTAGGATTGATCGATATTTGCCAGGTGGAGAGATTGGTCTCTGTTGTTTACCTGCGCGTCATTGGGCATTTCCGTTTGTTATGGGAGGGAAAGTCTGCTCAGGCCGCATCCTGTGAGCCCTGTTCCAAAAGGAGCTATGGAGATAACTGTTTGAGAAACAGCATGAATCTTTTGTCAAAACTGCCTGAGACACCTTTGAATTCCTTCAGCGAATACCCTTCCTGCCTCGTCAAGCCCCTTGCTTCAAGATCTTTCCTTTCTATGACTTAACCTC
This sequence comes from Phascolarctos cinereus, assembly GCF_003287225.1. Lineage (NCBI taxonomy): Eukaryota > Metazoa > Chordata > Mammalia > Diprotodontia > Phascolarctidae > Phascolarctos > Phascolarctos cinereus. The sequence goes on along the minus strand of NW_027556180.1, from coordinate 120,548,054 downwards.
CGGAAGAAGACTGGCCAATGCTTGTTCACCTGTAAAGGGGGCAGGCCCTTAGTTCCCTCTATAAAAAAAGAATCACCACCCTATGAGATTAAGCATTTAGGTGACTTGAAATTGAGTTCTAGGCAGTAATGTTCTTTGGCCCTCCTTAAGTGAATCTCTGTAATCCTATCCAACATGCCTATTTCATACCTTTTGCTCACATCTAGAGTAAAATGATTCAGGCTAAAATTCAGGTAGGTCATGAGACACCAGCCTTCTCCTGCCAAGTACATCTGCTCACAACAATATCCACAAAGGGAAGAATGAAAAAAATCCTTCATCAGGGATCTACTCAATGTAGTAGAGGTCTTCCTCTAGGTCTTTTAATATTTCTTGAATATCAGTGAAGCAATCAGTCTATACACTTACTCTTTCCCCTCTCCTTGGCCACAAGAATGGTCTTCTGATCCATTACAGTCATACATATTCTCAAGGATGTTCACACCATTTGCACTCAAGTCAAGGTTGACAAAATGCAGGGTGTAACTTGATTTACCCCAACATGGGTCTCTTTGAGTTGTCCAAAATTTTGATTCTTCGGACATGGAGGTGTTCGTGGTACACTATCATATAGCATCATTGAAAGAATACTGGTATTGGAAAGATAAGCTTTTAGCACATAATTTCTGAAAGACAATCCAGTCTACTCTCTACCTCCAACTAAAATTGGTCCAAAACTTTCCCAGCTCCAATGCCTATCCAAGATAAATGTAACAGGGAGGTTAGGAATCTATGCCTTGTTGACCACCTCAGTTCTATGCCTCTTGTCAGTCCTGATCATGATGCCGAAAAGTCAGAGAACCAAGGTGAGTCAAGGGTATGTGGCATACTACTCAGTAATGAGACACTTAAATATCAAAAGGAAAAGCACTGATCATAGGAGCTTTTGTCTTCTTATGAGTCTGTGACTGGTACTGAAAGGAGAAGCCAACACCCAGATCTGAAGATCCTAAGTAAAAAATAAAGTTTTTAATATTTCATGTAGCATCTCTACTGAGATTTAAGTTAAACATCAGTTCAATTAATGGAATCGGTTGAGAACCATATTCCAGCATTTCTTTGCCAATTCAAAAGCGTGTTCAGTATGGGAGGGGGCTAAACCAATTGAAATATCTCTTTCTTAGAACTTCTGGGTTCAGAGTGGCCTATGGCCTGGAAGAAAGCCAGCATCTAGGAGATGCAGGCAAATAGTCATGAATTAGAAGTTATACTGTAGGTTGTTTATTCCTTGGAATTCTACAAAAAAAAAAAGAGTAAAACTATATTTAGTATTAAATTTTCCTGTCTATTTCTCTAGGGAGCTGACCCCAAGATCACATGACTAGAGTTTGTAGAATTAAAAAATTCAACATTTGCCTGTAGAGGGGGGCTCTGACCTAATTCTGGTTAGGTCAATCCACACTAACTACACTCCTTAGATTAAACAGACAGTGTAGCCGTGAAAAGAGAGACAGAGATGGCAGATAGAAGGCCATGGACTTTTTCTGCCTCCCTAGTACTTGCCAACAGCAGGATGGAATGCATAATCACCCCCACCAAGTTTGAGACTTGCCCAGTATCTGATCCATCTAGATCAGATATTCTTAACCATTTTTGCATATCAAACTTTTCTGGATACATACTTGAGCTGGAAGGTTTCCAGTATTGACACTCAGTCCCCATCTAGTGTGCCTCCCATTAAGAATTAGACAATTAGCTTTTAGCAAAGGGTATTTATCAAATTAGAATACTAGGCACAAAAGCATTTCCCCTAAAATATAGGGGCATTCTCTCACTAGTGCACATAAGTTCATAGGAAAAGCAAACTGAAACTTAGAGATCTCATGTAGCCAAAAGGTAAAATCACAGTTCTTGGATATTGGAAATCCTTTTGTCACTTTAAAGAATCTTCATGAAGTTTTTACTAGCTATAGTTCTTTGCTGGGCTCCAAGGGTCAGTGCCTTTGTGGAGTCCTGAAACTGCCTTTCCTTGGTGATTCTAGCTCGTCTTTAGGGTGTCCATCTGTTCTCCATGAAGCTGATGGAGAGGTGAGAAGAGGCAATGTTTCAGCTCTAGTGGACATTGCTACCAACACTAATGAAGTAGAAGAGAAAGAGAAAAACTCAATCTTCCCCAAAAGGAACGTCTCTAAACTACCAACCATTCAGTTGACTACTCTTGGAATCTCCTTCTGGAATGCTCAATCTTGAACTGGCTTGATGTAATATACCTAGTCCCAGAAGAATGTCTGATTTTTCAATAAGTTTCCTATACGGCATTCATCTGATTTCATCTAGTGAACGAGGTACTTCACTCCTTCTAAATTGATTAAGGACGTATTCATACCTAGTTTACATTTTTGATTACTTCAGTTGAGAAGTATGGTCAATGTGTGTTTAATTGGGGTAGCATGTATGTCTGTGTGCATAAAGACATCCACATTCAATAGTTTGCCAATTCAGTTGAATATCTTGATCAGGGCTAAATGTATCAGTCCTAGAATAATGCAGGGCCTTCTCAGTGAGATGCAGGGCTACTCAAAGAAAAAACAGGCCTAAAAGACGATAGCAAAATATTGTTGATGAAGCTATAAATTGACCCAACTGTTCCATAGATAAATTTGGAATCATGCAAGAAAGATGACTTAAGTATCTGTACTGTTTGATCCAGTAACTATACCACAGAATATCTCAAAGAAATCAAAGACAGAAATAGAGGTCTAATATATATCAAGATAATCATAGTGACACTCTCTGTGATTGCAAATAATTGGAAACAAAATAGGTGCCCATTGATTTGGAAATGGTAAAAAAAATACGTTTTATAAATATAATGGAATATTATTATGTGTTTAAGAAATTATTAATAGGAGTTCAGAGAAATCTGGGGAGATTTGTATAAACAGATGCAGAGTAAAAGAAATAGAACAAAAATACAGTGACTACAAAAATGTAAATTAGAAGATCATTAAAAAGAAGTTGAACTTTGGGTATTTAACTGCCTCTTAGAATAATCAGATTGGCGCTAGGTGTCAAAGTGAATAGAACACTGGGCCTGAAATCAGGAAGACTTGAGTTCAAATATGGCCTCAAACACTTATTTACTAGCTATGTGACCCCAGGAAAGCCATTTAAACTTGCCTGCTTCAGTTTCCTCAACTGTAAAATGGGGAAAATAGCACCTACTTCCTAGGGTTATTGTGAGGATCAAATGATATAATATTTAGCACAGTGATGATAATCTTAGCACAGTGCCTGGCATGCAGTAGTCACTTTATAAATGCTGATTCTATGCCTTTCCCATTCCTTATTGAAAAACAAAAGAAAGTCCTAGACAACAGACAATAAAATATACCTCTCTCCTCACGGAACAGAGTTAGGGAATTCCTAGGGGAAAATATTATAGAGGAAAGGATTTTTCACATAAATAATTATGATATGAAAACAAAAGACATCAATAAAATGTAAAATATTTTGACAATAGATTGCCTTAGAAATCCTCATATGAAAAACCAAGTAGATTAAGACATAACGCAATAAGATCTTCAAGGCAGTGACACAAGTATGAAACTTGCCTTAACCATACTCTTTTATTCACCTACTTAAGCCATTTACTCTCCTTGAAATCCAAAATTGGTATGAGATGTGCATTTACAAATCAAAAGTCACAAATCTAGCATATTGCCCTGGTTCTTAGGAGTGTCATCTCAAAAAAGAAGTAAGTGACTTTAGTAAGGCAAAAGAAAAATCTTGAAAGTCTTAGACTTTCAACACCTCATGGGGAGTAACTAGGGTGTATCCCTGACTACAGCCCCTCATCTTAGAGGTACCTCTCATTCCAAAATTCTGTTTTACTGCATTTACAAAACACCTTTTCTTAATTAATAGTAAGAACTACTTTGGGAAAGAATGCAAAAACACATCAAGTATAATAACAAAGTTCTGATCATCTCATCCCTGACCACAAAAACATACACCCCAGTTATCATAATTAAAGGAGTAGGTTACTACCAGCCCTGACACAGTGAAGTTCAAGTAGGAGGGCTCAACCTTATATTTGGGAATGGAAGCCAGAGCTGAAGTCACAGAATAACTAGAGGACAATTGGAGGATTGGGGGAGAGGGAAGGGGTGAGGATGGGAAGACATTAAAAGGGGAAAAATATGAAAGTCTTGTTATGTTATTTCTCCAACAGGTAAGAAAATACAGAGAAAGATCATGCATTGCAGTGGTAAGAGAATGCAACCTTCTCACTAAATTCAGGGAGATTTGGGGAGGGTGTTTGTGTGTGTGTGTGTGTGTGTGTGTGTGTGTGTGTTCAATTTTCTGATTGAACTGTTCAATTTCTGATTTTGCTCTTTTGGCAAAAGATTGTTGAGGGAAGAGGTGGGGATGAGAAACATGCTATCGCTATCAATCCTTCACCTGTTTGCACAGACAGCTAATTAAGAGATCAGCCTGTGATGGCAACTTGTAATACATGTGCCTAAACCCATCATTTCCAGAGCCAGTTAAGTTATTTTCTTCCTCTACTTTCAAGTTCTTCTGGTATTCTTTTCTATTTAAGGGGTTTCTTACCATTTGGTTTAAGTTATTTGGCATAAAATTATAAACATTTTTATGTTATGTTTTTCTTCTTTTGTTTAAGATGCCGCATTCTTGAAGGGACTGCAAAATTACATCATTTGGGGCTGGAACAGCATAAACAATTATCTTTTAAACAAATTTGACTCCAAATTATATTTATAGTAAAAATAACCAAAGATAAACAAAACCTTTTTTGCTCAATTGGTTTCTCATCTAGAATATTTGTTAATTTTTCCTCCATAACATTGGCAAATGATGTTCACTATTAAGTTCACCTAGAATGAGAAACAAAGAGTTTGCTATTCACTGGAATCGGATTGTGATTGAATTTCAGTTACAAATAATAACCATCTCATTGTAAAGACCTAGCCTTACTTAACACATGCTGAGTTTAGTCTCAAATTGAACCCAAACTAGAGAATGACATTTATAAAATATACTGTGTTTAGTTTTTTTAAAACATTGCATTCTTCTGTATCTCTACCCTGAAAAGATGAAGCTGTTATGCCCTTTCATACACCCTTTACAAGATAAAAGTAGATTGTGTTATATAAAAAGGAGTTATAGAAATATTTTGACATTTGATTGTTAAGGAACATAACAGATCTAGTTCAGAAAAAATATTTGAAACTGCAAAAATGTTAAACCAATTTTGACAAATTTTAAAGTTTAATATAGTAACCCAAAAGAGAGCTTTAACTAGCACGGGGCTGGTGGAGTTTGGTCCCAGGATGCTGACATCCCAGGAGCCACTCTTTTTACTTGGGAGAGGGAATTTCCACACTGGCTCCCCTTTCCAAACTCCTCTAAAGGTATGAGGTACAAGGTGGGGAACAGGCCACCCCTTCCCAGTACAACTTCACTCACGATTATCATCTGTGGCTCCTTTCTTCTACATCCCAATCCCATTCCCATCAGAATGTTCTCTCCCTCTGTTTCAGGCTCTTCACCCTCAATGAACTTTTCTCCAAGCATAGTTTTAGCTAGTTCTCGTTCTGATCAGGAAAGCAATGTATTTTAGGAAGGAAATGCACTGACTAGGAAGAAGGAGACCTAATTTCTTGTCGTGGTATTGACATTCACTAATGACTATATGGAAATGGACAAGTTACCTAACCTTTCCGGACCTCCCTTTCTCCATCTATAAAATCATAAGTTTGAACTAGATAGTCTCTAAAAAACCTCTTCAGGTTTGAGGTTCCAAAATTCTATAAAACAGTGCCCTTGATCATCTTCTTATTGAGGTCATTGAATTCCATTCTAGCCCTCCCATTTTAGGTCTAACCTGATCATAGGAAATGAGGTCTAGGCTAGGGTCATGCTTGGCCAAAAATTCTTAAAGAAACTGGGTTTCAGAGCAGAAGTGGGACTTCCATATATTCTAACCTGACCTAAACAACTTAATTGTTGCTTAAAAACAACTAAAAAATTACTATCTCCTCTCAAGGTCCTGGGCATTTTGTAACCATATAACCAGGAAGCTATATCAATAGCCAGGAATTAATCTCCTGAGGCAGTCAAATATCAGGACAGTCTCAATACCTTTTAAGGAAAAATCTAACATAACTTGCATGGGGAGACAGGGCAGGTTAATTTACTCTTCTCACTATACCTTCCTAAATTTTCTTTTGTCTTGGCTAATCAGATTTTCATTATGCCCTTCTTCACCCAACACTGCCTTAAAAGTGACCTATTTGATGACAGTGACCTTCAGTGAATGATAAAATATTGGACTTTTACTATCAAAATTTTATAAGTTTTTTACCCTCTCATAGTAGTATGGCACTGCAGTTTTAATAAAGATGCTTTTATCTTTATTGCTATAGCTGAGAAAAATATAGAACGATTATAATGACATTCCTTTAAGAATTTCTTTCTTGAGAGCAGCTAGGTAGCATAGTGAATAGAGCTCTAGCTTTGGTGTCAGGAGGAACTGAGTTCAAATCCAGACTCAGACTCTTAACACTTAACTAGCTGTGTGACCCTGGGCAAGTCACTTAACCCCAATTGCCTAAGCAAAAAAAAATTAATTTGTTTCTTGTCAAGGCTTATAAGCCTTTGTTAATTTTACAGCTACTTAGTCCACTGCTAAGGGCAGCTAGGTGATGCAGTGGATAGAATGCCCAGCCTGGAGTAGTCAGGAAGACTCATATCTTCATGAGTTTAAATCCAGCCTCAGACATTTACTAGCTGTGTGATCCTGAGTAAGTGACTTAACCCTGTTTGCCTCAATTTCCTCATCTATAAAAGGAGCTGGAAAAGGAAATGACAAATCACTGCAGTATCTTTGCCAAGAAAACCTCAAATGGGGTCCAGAAGAGTCAGACATGACTGAAAAACAACTGAACAACAAAGTCCATCACAGAGAAAGAATACCAAAAAAATTCAAGAAATCCCATGAGCTGTGTGCAATGCTAATTCCTATGGAGGTTATAAAGAAATATAGGGTTCCTGACCATAAGGAATGTGTTTGTAAACTAGCTGGATAGATTGACACAAACATACAGAAAGTTACACAACCACACAAAACAACACATATGTGTGTGTGTATACTTTTAAAATGTTTTAAATTATTTACATTTTAATGGGTTAACTTAGCACAGAGGGACCATTTAGCTTAGAAAGTACTTAAGCACTCCGTCAACAATTATATTTAGTAGCTCTCAAAATAGCTGCAAAGGGAAACCAAGCTATGTCTCTGCTCTTTGAAGGTTGAAAGTCATTTTGTCTTTTGTTTCAGTTTCTATAACAAAGAGAAACCCACAAACTTCTCAGTCCTTGGAGGATAGAAGTGGAGAAGTGCCCATCACTTTGCCCTTTGAAATCCCCAACCTATTGTTAGAAAACTGGTCCCTCCCAGATCTCTCCCAGGACTCCATGTCTTTAAAAATACCAATCTAATGCCAAATGGTTGATTTTTCTCACCTCGCCCACCCCAGCCAGCTTGGAGGTGGGGTTGGCATTCTTCTTAGTCTCCTCTGCTATTTACAGACCACCAGTTCAGAACACAGGATTAGCCAACCCATTCCAATTCTTGTTGCTATCATCTGCTGATCACGTGGACCTTTTTGACACTTTCCAGTTACATGAATGCCTGACTCTATCTTCTGTTCAGTCCCTTCTCCTGTCATCATTTTTTGGACACCAGTATCCCTATCAGACATATTTGTAATAATACTCTTCACAATTCCTGAAACTTCTCCAACTCCTGACCTCCATCTCCACTCTACTGCAGTCACTCATCACGGCTGTTACAGTTAAGTAATTTCGCCATCATGTAAAGTAAAACGGCACCACCTTCAAGATCTTAAATTCTGAATTCCTCCTCTGGCCATTATCTCCTCTCCTGCCACCTCTTCTACTCCTTTCCTCTTGCCATACACAGTTCTTCTCCCCTCCCAACTGGATTTCTGACTTTTTGCCTCAGATGCAGGCTCATCCTGAACTTCCTTATCTCCTGAAGCCTCCTCATCCTGGAACATCCCTCCATCATGCAGGCCTCCTTCTTCTATCATTTCATTCCTCCTGCTGCCTCCATTTCGAAGAGGGCCTATACTGGCCAACCTTCATTCTCCAACCAGTTGTGCTTCTGACTTTCCAGATTTCAACAGCAGGCCCCAACACGACTACCTTCTCCCTCACCCCTAAACCCTTTTCAGGTCCCTTTTGTGAATTGTCTTCACCCTTTGGAATGTAGGCTCCTTCAAGGAAGGGCAGGAGCAAGCTTTTATTAAGTTTCTACTATGTCCCAGGCACCCAGCTAAGAGCTTTATTCACAATAACTCTGGGAAGTAGATGTTATCGCATCATTACAGCTGAGGAAACTTAGGCTGAGTGATAGTAAGTGACTTGCCCAGGGTCAAACAGCTAATAGGTGTCTGAAGCCATATCTGAACTCACATCTACCCAACTCCAGAACCAGGGCTCTGTCTACTTCCATCTCTAGATGCTTCTACTTCTGAGGGCATTAACCGCTTCTTTTGGTTTGTATTTTTTTCTCCAGCAATTAGCACAGTCCCTGGCACATACAACAAGCACTTAATAAATGCTTCTTGCCTTGCCTCACCTTGCCTCCCCTTCATTCTCATCTCATCTTTGTAGTTTCCCAATTTATTAACCCTATCCTGGTTTCCCTTTTCCCTTTCTATCCAGCCATTTCAATAATTTATGCCCTTTCTTCCAGTTTTGAATGTTTTATCCCTTAAATCAATCAAACAAATATTTAATAAGCTCCTACTATATGATACCAGGCACTGTGCTAGGTGTGGAGACATGAATAGAAAAGTAAGTAGTCCTTCCCCTCAAGGAGTTTATGTTCTACTGGGGATCACAATCTATTATCAGAAAAGAAAATATGGAACATATAAAAATGTTATTTTTTGAGAGGGACTAACAATTGGAGGAATCACAAAGGACCTTTTATAGGAAATGGCATTTGTGCTCAGCCTTGAAGGGAATAAGCTGTTCCAAAAGGAAAAGATGAGGAAGCCAAGCATTCCAGGCTCAGCGACCAGTCTGTACGAAAGCACAGAATCAGGATATGAAAGGTTGGTTGTGGACAACACCAAGGTCAAGTTTGGCTGCAACGTAGAGTGCATGAGGGGGAATAATTCATAATTAGCCTGGAAAAGGTGCATAGGGCTTTAAATGCAAACTGAGGAGTAGCCCTTTGCCCATATCAACCCTTGCCAGCCATAGATAAGTGTTACTACCTGCCTCCTCTGCCTCTACTCCTAGGGAGGTGGGGGAAGGAGGATGGGAGGTGAGGGAGGGTAGGGAAGAGGAAGAATACACTACTAAAGGAAATGAAACTACGCTGCCTGCATCTAACCCAATTCTTTGCTATCTAATTTCAAGTGAAGCCCCACAGTCTTTCTCTTCTCCTAATAATTTCCTCATATTCCAGAATTAGGAGTTGAGGGGCAGCTAGGTGGCACAGTGGATAGAGAACCGGCCCTGAAGACCAGAGGACCTGAGTTCAAATCCGGCCTCAGACCAAATGCTTGACACTTACTAGCTGTGCAACCCTCGGGCAAGTCATTCAACCCCAATTGCCTAAAAAACCCAAACAAACAGAATTAGGAGTTGGATTAGATTATCTCAAAGGTCACTTCAGGCTCTAAATCTATGATTCCATGATTCTACAGTTGTCATTCTAAAGTTCCTCTTCTTTCTTCAAGGCCTCATCTCCACCCTTCTACCCTCACTCTCAGCAAATCACCTTCCTTCTTACTTTATGGAGGAGGTTGAGTTCATCCAGTGTTACTGCCTCTGACTCCTTGCCTCCAAACCTTTCAGTCTTTTAATATCTTTACCTATCCCCCATTCTTCGGCAGCCAGGCTGAGGTCAAGGCTGTGGAGGCCGGGAGGAAAGGCTGAAGACAAGGATTGGGTTCCTGTCATTAAGCTGGGCCGGCTAGTCAAGGACATGAAGATCAAGTCTTTGGAAGAGATCTATCTTTTCTCCCTTCCTATCAAGGAGTCTCAGATCATAGATTTCTTCCTGGGACCTTCAATGAAAGATGAGGTTCTGAAGATCATACCTGTTCAGAAACAAACTAGAGCTGGACAATGTACCAGGTTAAAGGCTTTTATGGCCATCGGTGACTACAATGGCCATGTTGGCCTGGGTGTCAAGTGCTCCAAGGAAGTAGCCACAGCTATTCATGGTGCTATCATTCTGGCCAAGCTGTCCATTGTTCCTGGGAGATGTGGCTACTGGGGGAACAAGAACGGCAAGCTCACACAGTGCCCTGCAAGTTTACTGGGAGATGTGGATCGGTTCCGGTGCGCCTGATCCCCGCCCCTAGAGGTACTGGCATCATCTCAGCTCCTGTGCCTAAGAAGCTCCTGATGACGGCTGGAATTGATGACTCCTACACATCTGCAAGAGGCTGTACTGCCACTCTGGGCAGCTTTGCTAAAGCTACCTTTGATGCCATCTCCAAAACATGCAGCTATCTAACCCCAGACCTGTAGAAGGAGACTGTGTTCACTAAGTCTCCCTATCAGGAATTCACCTACTACCATCCTGTGAGGACTCACACTCGAGTGTCTGTCCAGAGGACCCAGGCAGCTGCTGTGGCAACCACATGGATGTTTTTTATAAACAAATAAGTTGAATTATGCCTGCTAGAAAAAAAAATGAAAGAACTTCTCCAAGATCCCTAATGACCTCCTCACTACTAAGTCTAATGGCCTCTCTCCGTGTTCTCATACTTCTTTATTTCTCTACAGCATCTGACACGTTTATCTTCTCCCTCTTTGAACATACACATTTTTTAGTTTGTATGATTTTTGGCTACGACACTGAGGTGATACAGTGGAAAGAGTGCTGGGGCTGGGGTCAGGAAGACTTAAGTTTAAATCTGGCCTCAGATACTTGCTAGTTGTATGACCCTGGGCAAGTCACTTAACCCTGTTTGCCTCAGTTTCCTTCATCTGTAAAACGAGCTGGAGAAGGAATAGCAAACCGCTCCGGTGTTTTTGTCAAGAAAACACCGAATGGTGTCAGGAAGAGTCAAACACAACTGAAAAATGACTGAACAACAGTGCTAGGCATCGTACTGGGTATTATTGGTAACACAAAGAAAAGAAAGAAACAATCCCAACCCTCAAGAAAACTTACATTCTACTTTTCCTCACCTTCTTCTTTACTGGCTTCTATGACATTGAATTTTCCTGATGCCTCTTTTAGCATTCCTATTATTTCTTTCTTTCTCTCTTTCTTTCTTTCTTTCTTTCTTTCTTTTTTTTTTTTGGTGAGGCAATCAAGGTTAAGTTTCTCACCCAAGGTCATACAGCTAATAAGTTTCAAGTGCCTGAGGCCAGATTTGAACTTAGATCCTCCTGACTCCAAGGCCTGAGTTCTATCTACTGCCCTACCTAGCTGCCCCCCCCTTTATTTCTTCAGGTAGCTTGTTATCATCTCCTTCCCTTAAACATGAGCACTACTCAAGATTCTGTGTTTGGCCTTCTCTCCTCTTGCTACTGTCTTCTACCCTATGGCTTCCATTTTCATTTCTATGTTAATGACTCACCAATCTATCCCTCTACCCCCACTTTTCCCCAATTCCTCATCCCTACACACACATTCAATAGATTCAAGTGGCTTCCTATTATCATCAGCTTCAAATGTAAAATCCTAGTTCACTTTTAAAGACCTTCATAACCTGTCCCCTTTCTACCTTTCCAACCTTCTCATACCTTACTTCCCTTCCAGGTACTCTACAATTCAGTGACTCTGGTCTCCTTGCTCTTCCTTCAACAAGAGAGTCCATCTCCCAATTCCTTCCTTGCATTTTCACTGGCTGCCTCCCATGCCTAGAATGCTTTTCCTCCTTACCTCCACCTCCTGGCTTCCCTGGCTGCCTTCAAGTCTCAACTAAAATCTCACCTTCTAACCAGAAGCCTTTCTTAATCCTCCTTAATGCTTTTGCCTTCCCTCTGAGATTATCTCCAGTTTATCTTGTCTTTATGTTATTTGTATTTAGTTTCCCCCACAAGATGGTAAGCTCCTTGAGACAGAGATTGGTTTTGCCTTTCTATTCCTGGTGCTTACCACAGTGCCTGGCAAATAGTAGGTACTTAATAAATGCTTGTTGATATGACCTCAGCAAAAATATAAAGTGTGTTTCATTTTCAAATATGCTACTAATATTTAATTACATAAATTAATGGCATCTACATCGATTAATTTTACAACTGGTAGTATTTAACACAACAATTTTAGCCAGGGTCTGGAGATAATCAATATTGTCTTGTTATTTGTTGCTTGCCCTCCAAGTTAGGATAACATTTTTGCTGATACTAATTGCCTCTTGTTTATTTTGTCCTGTTGTGATCACCGGAATCTACTTATCAATAACAGCCCTTTAAATTTATTTGTATACAGCTATCTAAATTTGCTGGCAACTAGTGGATAGAGTACCCCGCCAGCAATCAAGAACATTCAAGTTCAAATCTAGCTTCAGACACTTACTAGCTGTGTGTCCCTGGGAAAGTCATTTAACCTTGTCTATCTCAGTTTCCTCATTTGTAAAATGAATTGAAGAAGGAAATGGCAAAGCATTTTTGCCAAGAAAATCTCACATGGGGTCACAAAGGTAGGATGTAACTGAACAACAAACCAAAACCCAATTTTAGTTATTTGTATAATTTCTTTGGTATCCTTTTATTCCCACCACATAACCAAGACAAGTGGTTATTTTACAAAATAAAGAATTCTGAGCTTCTATGTTGATTTTTTAAAACTAAGGAATTCAGAGCTTCTGTGATGATTGCCAGGTCTGTCAAAAGGATCAGCTATAGGGTTTATAATAGCAATAATAAATCAATATGACACCAACTTTAAACTACAATTATCGGTTTGGCCCCCTTGAAGAAAGAACTGGGCTTGCAGTTCTTAAAGCATTTATAACATGGTTAAACTTTAATTATAAAGGTTGTGTTTACAACTAATTACAAGATGTGGAAAAATGAATGGAAAGAAAAAATTCCAGTCAAAATCTATAATGGAGGTTACGTGGTGTAGGGGAATGAGTACTGAACTAGGCATCACAGCAGCTGGCTTATAGTCCTAACTCTGTCACATCAGCTATGTGACCCACCACACCCTATCATCAAATCAAACTCACTTCACCTACTACCAAATTATGTTATACACTCTCCACTGGGCCCTACTCTATCTTAAACACTCTTTACCTCCTCCTCTAAACAGTTGGTTCTAAATCTTATCTTATTTCCTTTCTCTCCAGCCCTGTTCCCCATATTTATAGCAGATGACATGGTATCCAACTTAGCAAAGATGATGAAAGTCCTCTTCCATTCCTCAAAATATATACAAAAACCACGGGAGTGATATGTGGAAGGGTGGACTCATAATCAAAGCTAGATAGCAGTTTGTTATTCGGTTGTTTCAGTCATGTCAGACTCTTCATGACACCATTTGGAAGTTCTCTTGGCAAAGATACTGAAGTGATTTGCCATTTCCTTCTCCAATTCATTTTACAGATGAGGAAACTGAGGCCAACAGGGTTAAGTGATTTGTCCAAGGTCACACAGCTAATAAGTACCTGAAGCTAAAGATGAGTGTTCCTGATTCCCAGCCCAGTACCCTACCCACTGGCCATCTAGCTGCCCCTAGATACAACAGGGTGGCATAAACTTGCAACAACAGTATCAGGAAGCTAGAGCCTTGAGATTTCTGACCAGCTTCCCCAACTGGCCATAAGACAGATATCTCTTTAGATATCTCATCTGCATGTTTAATTCACTACATCCCAAAATAAATTTGTTTTCTTTTTCCCTTTTCCTCTCTCTGACTTGACTATTTCTGATTGTCACATCCTTTGTTTTCAGTACTTTTTCCTCTGAGGGCTGACTTTAGGTCCTCTCAGAATTGTCAGTGTGTTTCTCTCAAAGTAATTTTCTCTGAGGAGTTGCTTTCTCATAGGTTTTCTCAGAATTAGCTGTGTGTTTCTGCTGCTTTCAGATTTGGACAATTTTGTGGAAAGGAGCAGAAATGCAGACAGCTCTGAGAGAAGTGAGAAAACTGCCCCTCGGAGAAAAGCACTTACTCAAGGCAAAGATCCCAATGTGCTTTATTTCCCGGCAGCTAATTTACTAATAATGGCTTATTAGGAATTTGAGGTTGATAGCTTTGAAGCCCCAATAACTAGAACTTTGGGTGAATATGGGACACTTGTCTATTGACTATTTGTGGTATGTCTGACAAAAATGTTAATTTTGGTCTGTCACCTTAGGATAAAGATGAGTCACTTCACAAAAGGTTACCCAGCTTTCAGACAGGACAGAGACGACAGAAGAAGCATAGAAAACAGAATCATCTGAGCTCAGACAAAAGAAGCACCACAACTATCCTTTCCCCCACCCCCACCTCTCACCCCCATGCTTGAAGAGAGCTGAGCTCAGACAAGCCCAACTGAGAACTGTGAGAACAGAGGCTCAGAACCTGGAATGTCTGCCCCTGCCCTTTGAAAGGAGCCAAGCCCAGCTGAGCTATGAACAGAGAGCTCATAGGAAAACAGCCAGACTCAGAGGTGAGAGAAAACTTTAAAGCTTGCATTGTCCGCTACAAAGCTGCCTAGAGGAAGACAGGCTTTGCATATGCTGTTTGAATTGAGCTGATTGGAGGATTCAAACATGTGCAAAATTGTCCCTCCCTTTCCCCCCCCCTTTTCCCCCCAACCCCCATTAAGCCCTGCCACAAGTGTGACACAAGACCACAGCAAGTTTGGAAATGAACTCTATCTTCCTGCTCAGTGCTGGAAGGACTTGGAACTTTGGTATTATACAACAAATTCTGGGTGCTCCCTTTGTCCTTCCCCTGCCCTATGACTGTGGCAAGTGAGGCAGAGTGCTATGTCAGTTTAAAAGGAAAGACAGTTTCCAGCTCACTCTCTTCTTTTGACTCTCTTATGATGACAAGTTGCTTATTCATAGACCAGATTTTTTTTTCTCTTAAGGGATTTGGGGAATAAGTGGACCCCTTTCTACCCACACTTCTACCTCTCTTAGGTGAATATGAACTCATCTAGGCAAGCTTGTTCATCTCCCCCCAACCTCTTTTCCACGTTACGTTTCCTTTCCCAAGTAGGTGATTCTCAAGGGGGCTATATTTAGGGTTAGAGGCATACTTTGAGTTCCAGAGGTCCTAGATCTATCAGGTGGAACAAAGGGACCGCAGACAGCAGGAATGGAGTTGTTTGGTTGATGAAGAACGGAGGCCAAACGTGGATTGCTTATTTGGCTGCTTTACATTCTAATGAGATTTAAATATTACCCTCCTGAAAGACTGTAACAGTAGTTCTAAGTTAATGAATTCTTGGCTTAAGCTGTCTGCCCATGTACTCTGTGAGTCTTTGAGTCTTTGGACATTATGACTCTGTGTAGAAAAATAAATAGCTGTCCCATACCTCATTCACATTGTACATTGAGCACTTTCCTAGTTACCCTCTCCATTTTGGGGAGATTCTGGGCATGAGCCACCCCCTAAGTGATCAATAAATCTTCAACAGGGCACAGGGATAGGGGACACAATAAACCAAAGAGCTGGTTGGTTGTTGTCCTTTCTTCTGGAAGAGGACCAAAATGACATCACTGGGTTAGAATCAAATGTGTCTGACTGTGGCTGATCAAACCAATACAAACTCAGAATACTCTGCCATAGGTGGGGCACAAATAGTCCATGCGAACATTTGGGGTGGATTTTCTAAATTTATGCATCTTGTATTTCTTTTGAGCTACTTCATTTCTGCTTTGCTCACAGAGCACAGCACCTTCTCTGACCAGAGACCAGTCCTGTGCCAGCATCTCCCATGTCACAAATCAATTCCAAAGTTCTTAAGAGAGACCTTGAGAGTGCCCTTGTATCGATTTTTCTGACCACCGTGTGAGCCCTTGCCCTGTGTGAATTCTCCACAAAATAGTCTTTTTGACAAGGGTATGTTTGGCAGTTGAACAATGTGGTAAGCCCATCAGAGTTGTGCTCTCTGCAGTAGAGTTTGAATACTTGGCAGTTTAGTTCAAGAAAGGACCTCAGTATCTAGTATTTTATCCTGCCAGGTGATCTTCAGAATCTTCCTAAGACAATTCAAATGGAAGTGATTCAGTTTCCTGGCATGGCACCCGTATACTGTCCAGGTTTCACAGGCATACAACAATGAGGTCAGTTCAAGGGCTCTGTAGACCTTCAGTTTGGTAGTCAGTCTAATACCTTTTCTCTACCCATACTTTCCTTTGGAGCCTCTGAAACACTGAGCTAGCTCTGGCAATGCCTGTGTCAACCTCATTATCAAAATGTACATCCCTGGAAAATATACTGCCAAGGTAAATGAACTTATCCACAGTATTCAAAACTTCTCTATTTGCTGTAACTGATGGTTTCACATATGGATGGTGTGGTGCTAGCTGATAGAGCACCTGAGTTTTTCTTGGTGTTAATTGTCTGGCCAAAATTAGCACAAGCAGCAGAGAACTGATCCATACTTTGTTGCATCTCAGCTTCGAGGCTGCACTGAGTGCACAATCATCCGCAGACAAAAAACAAAATCATTCACTAACACTCCTTCCACTTTAGTCTTGGCTTGTAGCCTTTTCAAGTTGAAGAATTTGCCATCAGCACAGTAGCTGACCTTGATGCCATGCTCTTCCTCATTGAAGGCATTTGACAATATGGCTAAAAACACCATGCTAAAAAGCTTGGGAGCAAGCACACAGCCATGTTTCACTCTATTGGTGACTGGGAAAGCACAAGAGCATCGTCCACTATCTAGAACCTAGGCAAACATGCTGTCATGAAACTGATACATAATATTGATGAACTTCTCTGGGCAACCAAATTTTGATGTGATTTTCCATAAGTCCTCACAACTAGACAGTATCAAAGGCCTTGGTCAGATCTACAAACGTTGTGTACAGACCTCTGTCCTGCTCCTGACATTTCTCCTGGAGTTGTTGGACAGCAAACAACATAGCAACTGTTCCTTGGCCCTTTTTGAAGCCACACTGGCTCTCAGGTAGATAGCCATCTTCCAGGAGAAGGATCAGCCTATTAAGGAGGACTCTGGCAAGAATCTTGCCAGCAATGACAACCCCCACCCCTGTGATTTATTTCCTTTTTTATATTTATTTCCTTTACCTTTATAGAGATGGATGATGGAGGCATCCTTGAACTCCTAGGGGATAACCTCCTCTTGCCATATAACCTGGAAAATTCAGTCAGCTTTTGTATAAGCAACGGGCTCCCCACCTTGTAAATCTCAGCTGGAATAGAATTGGCACCAGGTACTTTGCCAAACAAAAGGAGACTAATGGCATTCAAAACCTCTTCTTCAGTTAGAACTTCATCTAGGGAGGGATTGACTTCAACCTGAGGTAAACAGTCGATGGCTTCAGCATTGATTGATGATGGTCTGTTGAGAACACTATGAAAGTGTTCAGCCCATCTCTGTAGAATCATGTCCTTATCACTAACCAATGGGGTTCCATCAGCACTGAGCACTTGAGAGACACCATAGGTCTTTGGCTCATAACTAGCCTTTAGGGCATCATAAAAGGGCTTTGGATTGTTACTATCAGCATAAAACTGAATTTCATCTGCCTTCTTACTGAGCCAAGAATCCTGCATTCTCTAAACTTTGCTTGTGCTTTACTTTTGATGGAATTACATGCTGCCTTCTTAAAGACAGATGAACCATCCTGCAGGTAAACCCCGTGGAGTTCTCATTTTTCATTTAGCAGCTTCTGAATTTCCCAGTCTTGATGTTCTGACCTGGATGAGCAAATGCAGTGCTATACACCCAGTCTCTGAAAGCTGCCAACTCTTTTTCTGATCCACTGTTGCCAACTGTGTGTCAGCTCAACTTTCCCTCCAAGTAAGCAACAAACTGTTCCCACTCAGAGAAGCTCTCTAATCTGTTGACATTAATTCTTTTGGTAGTCATTTTGCATTGCAGCCACTGCTTTTGTTGAATTCAAATATTTAACTTGGAGAGGATAAGTCTATGATCAGTCCAGTACTCTGTGCCACATACTACCTTTGTCACTCTCACATCCTGTCTGTCTCTTCTCCTTACAATCACATAGTCTATTAAATGCCAGTGTTTGGCATTTAATCCAGAAAGTATTGTGTTTAGGTAAATGGAAGACAGTGTTGGTGATGAGGTCGTGAGATGCACAAGTCTTTAGTAGTAAGTGACCATTGCTGTTGCTATTTCCAACTCCATTCTTCCCGAGGATTCCCTGCCATGTCTGGCAATCTGAGCCTACTCTAGCATTAAAATCACCTAGAATTTTAAGCTCGTCCTCTTTTGGCACATTGATGATAAGGGTCTCTAGGTCTCCATAAGTTTGTTTTTTTTATATACCTCATCAGGGTTTATCGTGGTGGGTACATAGACACTGATGATGGTGGCATGGTATTTTCCTCTTAGTGACAATTGTGACAATCACATAGTCATGAGCCTGGTCATTCACTCCTTTTGCTAGGCATACAAGCTTGTTGACTAGATTAATTTTGATTGTAAAACTTCCACCAGCTTCACGGTGCTTCTATTCACTGCAGCCACTCCAGAAAAACATGTCTCTAGCTCCAGCTTCAGTAAGCTGGCCTTCATTTGCCAGCCTTGTTTCACTTGGGGCTGCTATTTGGATGTGATACCTGCTGAGTTCTCTTGCAACAAGAGCTGTTCATCTTTCAGGAATACTGGATTTTGTGTTGTCTATGAGTGTGTGTGTACATTCCATGTACCAATGGTGAGTAGAATCATCTTTGTAGAAGTTTTTGTACAATTTTTTTGTGTTTTGACCACAGGGTGAGATCCTCACTTCCTGATGAAAAATCAGGCCAAGGCAGGGTAAGCAGACAATTTTTAGGGCACCTTTTCTAGTCCCTTCCTTACACCAGGAGGTGAGAAGTATGATCCTTAAAAGCCTGCTCAGACACCCAGAGGGCTGCTGAATGCCCCTGCTGCCTCCAGTCAGAAGGCAACCCTATGGACTGGGCTGCCTGTGTGCATGGTTGTAACTACAGCTCCCAGGGTATCTGCACCTGCTTCTTTGTCACTTGCTTGTCTCAACAGGACTTTGAGATAGGTAAAAATGACAAAATGGATTTGTGATGTCTTTTGATTCCTGTATAAATTGGATTGAAGTGGGCAGAGTTGCATGAAGTCGTCAGCCTCACTCTCTCTTCCAGAGACATCACAATCTAGTGGCAGGACAGAGTTAAGATGCCTGGTGATGGCTCAAAGTGCAGTGGATGACCTTGACGTCTTTGATGTTTAACCAAGCACTAAGAGCTCCACAGCACCTGCTTCAGTTGCCTTCAAGGCTGTTAGTACAGACTGTTCTCATCTGCCCATTCTACCAGGGGAAGTCTTCACATGCTTGGGGTAGACACTCCCTTGACTCACCAATGAGTTTGAGATGCCTTGGTTACCCTCAACCTGGTTTAACCTGTGTGCCCAAGCGATTTACTGGGGTGTGGCCACTGTTGAATACCCTATACCCAGAACCAAAAAGTATGAGAATGGGAAACTTGGCCCCTTTTATTAGAGGCCAGTTTCCCCCAGAAGTGGAGCAAGTACATAACACAGAGATAGAACTTGAATCCAGGTCTTCCTGACTTCACAATTGTTCCCTATTTACTGTGCCATTTTTCCTCTCTCTTTCCTGGGTTACTCTAATGGAAACCAGAGATGTTGTTGCATTGACTTTGGAATGAGTGCTGAGATGTGTGTTTCTTTTGTTTTATACTTCTCTCCCAATTAAATACATTTTTTTGTTTCAATGCTGAATTCCTGTCTGGCCTGTTAGAAAATGCAAGCTGAATTCAGATGACCTTTAGAAGTTCCTAGGAAAAATAAATGAGGACTGGAAGTAGCTGAGATGCATTGTAATTATCATCCAAGGTAACTCCACATTGAATCCTCGTTACATGTGAATCTAGAGTTGAATGAAAAAAATTTGCATTTGTAATTTAGGAAATTGAATTGAGCAATTATATCATAAATCAGTAATAAAGAAATTTAATATTGTTTAAGAAATGGAAAAATGGGCTAAAGGAATAGATTAGAGAAGAAAAACCCAGAAGTAATATAGAAACGTAGTAGTCTCGTATTTAATTGGCCCAAGAATATAAACTACTGGAGTCCCTGATAAGATATGAGATAAAATAAGAAACAATGTAAGATAAAAATAAGATAAGAGGTCTTTCAGAACTGGTACATATCAGGGGCAGCTAGGTGGTGCAGTGGATAGAGCACTGGCCCTGAGTCAGGAGGACCTGAGTTCAAAGCTGGCCACAGACCAAACACATGACACTTTCTAGCTGTGTGACCCTGGGCAAGTCACTTAACCCCAATTGCCTAAAAAAAACCCAATATAACAGAACTGATACTTGTCGATTAACAACTTTTAGACCAACATTTTCTAGCCAATCTGGCAACTTCAACAGTCTTCTCTAATGCTTTTTTTTAATGTCTTTTTAAATTCTTTGTAATTTCTGGATAACTATTTCCACTGCTAGTCTAGTCACAGCATGACATCATTCACACTCAGTGAATTTGATTGATTTGGTCCATGTACTCCACAGGAACTGCATGGATCTCTGCAGTTACTTCTGCCTTAGCCCAAAGTCAGAAGCCTTCTCTCATTCCTGTTGGAAGGTAGACAGGGACTTGATGCTTCCAGTCTTACACAACTGGTATCCAGCCATGACCTCAAGATTTGCATCTTCAATATATGTATAATATCAAGGACAGAACCTCTGAAACTCTTTAGTAATTGTTTATTTTCTCCATCAGACATCAGCCATTCTTTGATGATATCTGTGGTACACTCTATCAGACTATTCTTTGATATAGTACTTAACTAATAAATAACTTGTTCCACAGTCTGAGCCCATGCCCAAAAAAGTTTTGACTTACTTCCTCCACCACCACCAACTTCCCTCACACTATCCATAGTCCACACTTTTTTTTATCCGTAATGGGCCTCAGCTTGCTTAGAAAGTTCTTGACAGAAATAAAGGGTTTGGCAATTAATTTTCAACTATTCCATGACTGGGAATCTCTCTGAGGATATGGGACAGTTCCATAGTTTTGGACAATTAAGTATAATTTAGCAATTATTGGTTTTTCATCCAGTAGATGCCTTACTCACTATCTTACATTTTCTGAAAGGGTCCAGAACATAATATAAAATCCATTCATTTTCGTCATCACATTCAGCAGGTAGCCCCCAAACCTACTGTCCTCTACAGGGATATGCTGGAGCTAGCTTGTACTAGCTTCTGAGAGCAAATTGTTAAATTTTCCTTATGAGCATTTGCACTTCAGAAATTAGCAAACATTGTAAATCAGGGCCTGATTTATTGTTTTGTTCAAGTCCAGTGACTTAAGGAAGTGGCAAAAAAAAAATGTTAATAATGCAGATTAAACTTAAAGCTATATCAGTTCTGTACAGTGGTTCTTTGAATCACATTTTCCAGGTTTGTTAGCAGGGTTTATGCTTGGGGGAGGGGGATAGAAGGAGGAAGGCAGAAAAAAACATGTTCAGATATGGCCCACTATTAAAATACTAGCAGTGTTTTAGCAGGTAGCTTGAGTTTGAGCTCAACACTCCATCAATAATCTGGATGAGCCCTAACAAAATGTAATCCAGTTTACACTTGTAACCTGTGGCTCAAAGCCTATTTGCATGAGGCTCTCCTTATTGTTGGAGATTGCTTAGTCAATGCTTCCTCCCTTCCCTCCCCTCAGATAAGGGGCAGAGCAGGTGAGAGCTTGAGAAAGGAGAGAACCTGGCCTTCTGGCTTTCAGCTTTGCGAGAGAAGACACTTGTTTCGGGTCTCTGAAGGGAGAGCAAAACTCTAGGAAGAAGCTGACTCCAGCCCCATTTACTTCCCTCAAGATTTCCAAAGGTTCATCTAAATTCAACCTTTACCTGACTAACAGACTAGGTAAGAAGTAGTAAAATATTTAAGCAGGATAAAATTGCACAGCACACAATAGGAAAACATGTCTCAACACCCTTTCCCGAATGAGCATCAAGAGATAGCCATATAGAGAATACCTCATTCCCTGGCTAACAAGGGATGAACAAGATAACACAAGCAGTGAGTAGCAGAACTGAGATGTGAAATACAAATTCAAATTGAAACTTCAAATTCAGTGCTCTTTCCCCTACTCCGTAATGTCTCCAAATTTTCTTATTACATGCTACAAGAAATAACTCGATATTTTCTTTTATTAAGTATTCTGTCAAAATATAGAGAACCATTAAAATTCCTTATTGCCCAATGGATGTGTAATTGTGTAAATCTTCTCTGTTTCAACATAAAATTGAATATTCTCACACGGGGACATCCTTAGTGGAGTTAGGAATCCAAAGCAATTAGCACTACCCTGCCTCCCCAGCCTACATAGAAAAAATCATTTATTTCTTTTTTTTCTTCTCTCTCCCCACCATGATAATTTTGTTTCATATTTGAAAGGAATAGCAAGTTGTACATAGTAGATTTGCAGTTTCATATGCAATCATCTTTTTATTGCATTTGTTATGGAAATGTTTGTTTTATTCCATAAATTAAAAATAAAATAAATCAGATTTGAATGCATGTATTTTCCTCAAAAGGGAAAAGAAGCACAAAAAAGCAACATTCTGCAACTTTAATTCAATAAATATTTATTAAACCCCTTGTGATATACAAATCATTATGGTAGGTTCTGGAAATAAAATGATAAAAAGAAGGCATTCTCTGCCTTCAAAAAGCTTATATTGTACTGCGGAGTGAAAGATACAAAACACACCATAAGTAAATGAAGTAATTAGTGGATGAGTTGGGTACTAAGTGGGAGAAATCAGGGAAAGCTTCATGTAGTAGGTAGCACCTGAGCTTACCTTGGAAGGAGGATTCTGAGGGGCAAAGATGAAAAGGGAGAACATTTCTAAGCATAGGACATATCTTACAGGAAAGTTCCAAGAGATGGAATGTTGAGTTTGGGGAATAGCTAATAATCACATTTGGCTGAACAGTAAAGCTTATGAAGAGAAGTCATATGTGAAAGAATGTTGTCAGGAAAACCTGGAAAGATTTGTATGAACTGACACAGAATGAAGTGAGCAGAATCAAGATAACAATTTGTATAATAACAATATTGTAAAGATTAACAATTTTGAAAGACTTATGGACCCTTATCAATGCAATGAACAACCCCAATTCCAGAATTCCAATGATGGACCATGTTACCTACCTCTCGGCAGACAGGTAATGGATAGAAGAGGCAGAGTGAGGCATATTTTTAAACAATAGCTGTGGTAGGAATTTGTGTTGCTTGACTGTGTATTTATTATAAGGGTTTTGGTTTTATTTTATTTTCCTTTTCAATGAGGGAGCAAGAAAAAGTCTTTAATTGAAAAAATATTTTTAAAGAAATCTAGGTGATATAAAAACAAAGGTATCAATGTAACTTTTTAAAAAGAAGAGTCATATGAAGATTGAAGAGGATGGTTTGACCCAGTTTGATGAGGGCCTTTGATACCAGCTTGTAGTACATATGGAGAGAGGGAGGGAGGGAGGGTTATTTTGACTCATTTTGCTGTACTTTGCCTCACTTTGTTAAGGGGGTGGCAGTGAGGAATGTAAGCAAAAGACTGTCCATATATTCCCCTCTCCTCCAAATTGGGGACTAATTGTAAGCATGGGCTAATTATATATATTAATCTCAGATGTTTTTAATCCCTTCCCTTTTGACTACTTTTCATGAGTAGCTAAATGCAGCCCATGTGGCTAGAAACAGGGTACAGCAGCAAGGTCAGTTAGTATAGTTGTCTCAATTCTCTATACCCTAGAGATAGTTCTGATCTTTAGATAGGCAACCCAGCTACAGTGACAGGAAGTTACAAAATGAAGATATTGTATTGATTAGTTCTATGCCTATTTTTATCTCAGTGTAAATGAAAAGTTTAAATTGGTTTATCCCATACCCATGTGGAATATATCTGATCTCATGCCATCCCCATTTCACCATACAAACTGCATTTTTAAAAATTCAGTACCTTTAAACGAGGCATGAATAAAATCATTTGGAATGCTGGTCGAATTGCTTAGGGTGATTCAGATTGTGTAAACATGGTTATTCAGAAAGAAAAACAGGATTTCTGGCCCCCTCAAGTCAAAGATTTAGATAAAAATTTATGCTGCATTTTTGTCCTAATGAGCAGTAAGATGGAGGTATAGGGTTATTACAGGAAAGACCAAAAATTCCAATCAGTCTTGTAGAATTATATGTCTGCTTACTGAAGCTATTTTTGGATTTTTCAAGTCAAACAAGTTTTGAGCCAGAAAGAGAGAAAAATGCCTTATTTGTGGAAATGAAATATGTTCGGTTCATTCCATATTCCTAGTATGGCATCTGAATTATCATTCAGATTGTGTATAGATGCCTCCATTCCCTGAAACTACTTTCAACCTATTTTCAAATTAGTTTAAGCTGTAATAGGCAACCAAATTTAGTTAATAGATAATCAAAATTTTAGGATAACTTCATCACAAAGGCAATGTTTAGACCCTGTCCCAAAGGGAAAACGTTCCTTATGTTGCCTGTCTCCATAGAATCTCTACTTAATTCCATCAGACTCTTATTCTAAATGATACCTATCTAACTTTAGGTGAGTTTACAGAAATTCTAATGTTAAATTTTCAAAGAATCATTTTTTATTAATTAGCCATTTACAAGAACGAAGGAAAGGAAACAGGTTCAGATTTTGTCTTCTTAACATTAGACTGTGAGCTTCTTGAGGGCTTCTGTCCTCAGCCTTTAGCACAGTGCCTGGAACATAGGAGGCACTTGATAAAAGTTTATTGAGGACTGGCATGCAACTCATTCTAGACATTAGAAATAATGAGAACCAGAGCTTTCATTTGATTACTTTCATTAACTTCAGCCAGCATTGAATTAAATGTCATGTTATTATTTACGTAATCAGGTTCTAGCTTACAATGCATTTTCTTCACATTTCACATTTTCTTCTGAGATAGGTAATTCAATTCAATTCAGTATGTATGTATTAAGTGCTACTTTGTGCTAGGCACCATTCTTAGTATTAAGTATATAAAGCCAATAAGGAAATAGTGCTTGTCCTCAAGGAGCTTACATTCTATCAGGAGGAAACAGGAGCACGAAGTAAATGCTGTACAGAGAATGCTAACAATGCCAAGGACCAGGAAAGGCTTTGAGGAGGTACTAGCATTTGAAACGAGCCTTGAAGAGAGCTAAGGGTTCTAAGAGATGAGGAAGAAGAGCATTCCAGACATTCAGGACAGATTGTGCAAAAGGATGGAGATGAGAGATGAAATATCCTCCATAAGGAACAGCAAATGAATCATTTTGGCTGGAATATAGAACAGTGAGGAATAATGTGAAATTATCTACTAAGGATTTGTCCCTAGGTCTCTGTTAACTCCAAATCCAGAGCTCTTTCTACTATCCCATTTTACCTTTTTTTTTTTTGGTTTTTTTTTTTTTAGGCAATTGGGGTTAAGTGACTTACCCAGGATCACACAGCTAACAAGTGTCAAATGTTTGGTCTGAGGCCAGATTTGAAACTCAGGTCCTCCTGACTTCAGGGCCAGTGCTGTATCCACTGCGCCACCTACATGTCCCCACCATTTTACCTTTCTAAAAGGTATCCAAGTGATAACAAAGCACTGAAATCTCAGAAACTATATAATGACAACTATATTTGTTCATACTCATCAGGTGAGGACAGTATACAAAATATGTGTGATGGTAAAATCTCACAAAGGCAAAATCTCAGATCTCAAAATCTATGATCGTAAGTTTGAACATATTATTACATATTTGTTATTAACAGAGTTAGATCAAATCAATGTTAATATAGGAGGATGCCACTAAAAATTTTATTATTCTTCCTCCTCTCAACCTTCTTTTACCTTCTCTTCTAGTTTGGGACGGACTCGGGGCAATCCTCTGGTAGTTTAGGCTAGATAATGGAACAAAATGGGACCCTTAGAGGACATTCAACAGTTACCAAAAAGAGATTTACTTAGCCGAAACAGAGGAAGGACATTCAACAAGCAGAAGCACTGAGGAAACCTAGAGCTGATTCAGTCGAATAAAGCTCACTTGCCTGAGTGGCCCATCACAATCCACAAATCAAGCACCAGAGAGCTGTTCTAGAGATCCTTATGGCTGCTTTCTACTTGGGTGACCAACAAATTGTGTTAGAACCAAGGGCTCCACTGTTTTCCACAAAAGGCAACAAAACTGTCTTGGGACCTGATTGGCCCCTTTCTCCCTTGACACAGTTTTCTGGTTATCTAAGAACATAAAAAGTCCTGCCTAAGTAGAGTCCGGAGCCCCCTAGGCTTTGAAAATGTCTGAAGACCACCATATCCTACCTGGCTAACCAGAAACATCTCCATAGGGAGACAAGGGATAGGTATGTGTGGTAGAGGGTGAGAATTGGGATGGGGAGATAAATATATGCTGCATATGTGCTGCATACCTTCAGTTCCTCCATATCCTTACTGTATATTCTTGCTGTGTTAGGGCAAAGAAAATCTCCTCTTATTAACTGTTCAGTGACTTACAAGTGCCTCATTTCATCCCAAAACTGAACCTAAACTAAGAGTGCTGGCATAAGGCCCTAACAGATAGTGACAGCCTGAACCTTTAGTCCCCTTGAGCCAACCAAGTCTCTAGGAGAATCTCAATTCCATTTAAGGAAAATCTAGGCTAACTTGCATGGGGACACATGTTAGGATATTACTTCTCCTATACCCTCTATCCCTACACCATAATAAGGATTCCAAGTTAGTTAAACAAACTTTATTTTTAATCACAACTTAATTGAAATTAAGAGTGCCCGGCAAAGTGGCTATTGAGCTGAATTTGGAATCAGGCAAACCTGTATTCAAATCCTATAGTGCCCACATACAACTACAACACGTATATGTATAGTCAGCTCACAATTAACTGTATTATGCTTACTCAGGTACTCAGGTGGACCAGGGATTTCATCAGAGTGGATTCATTATGCATCTCTCAAACCCTCCATACCTGCTGTTGGAAGCAGCTCCAACATCAACACTCTCTTTATTCAGGTTCAATTTTGGGATTAAATGAGGTACTCACAAGTAATTGAACAATTGAAAAAAAACAAGTTTGCTTTACCCCTAACAAAAGAAGGGTAAGTAACCAATGGCTTTCCTTGATGAAGACCCCCTCATCTCCATAAGGTCAACAGAGTAGGAAGTCATGGAAGACATTGTGACCCTTGGGGTCTTCAGAAAGACCTAGAAGACTACATAGCTGGGACTTTTTAGGCTCTAGGTGAGAAGGAAGCTACACAGGGAGCAATTTTGTTTCCTTGTACAGAAAGCTAATCCCTGGCACAGGAGGGAAAGAGGAAGGATAGACCTAATCCATTTTGTTAGGAAATGATGGTAGATATTAGTCCAATCACACTTTTCCATTCTACAATCCTTCCATAAGCTCAACACATGTGGTTCACCCAACAAGCTGGGAACCTTCCTCATTTTCTCTTGACATACTGAGATAATGATGAGAACACATGGGCTGTCTGGTGGCTATCTCTTTCTTTTATCCATGTAATTCAGAAGCCATTAGGATCATATCCCAGAAATACTTAAATAGCATCAATCCCTGTTAGTACAAATCAACTTTCTAATCACAAATTCAATTCTTAAAAAAGAGGGTGAATGTTTTTTTTCTTAGTAGCATTTGGTAGATCACAGAATGTTAAAATTGTTAGGACATCAACTTCTTACCTAAAACAAGAATTCCTTTTGCAACATCATTCATTTATTTACTCATTGATATTTATTAGTCTATACATAAAGCACTGAGGATACAAAGACAAAACAAAAACCAGTCCCTGCCCTCATTACATTCTAGTGAGGTGGGGATGAGAGGAATACAATATGTATATAGTGAGGCGAATACAGAATAATTTGAGGTAGGAGCATGTCCTAACAACTAGAGGGGTCAGGAAAGAATTTCAGTTCGAGATGTCACATGAATCACGCTAGGAAGGAAGCTCTAAAGGTGGAAGTGAGAAGGAAGTGCATTTCAGGCGTGGAGGATGGCCACTACAAAAGCATGAAAGAAGGGGATGGGATGCTGATCTGGTACACAAGCAAGTAGACCAGTTTCTCTGGAGCACAAAAAAAGAACAATGAAATAAGTCTGGCAAGGCAAACTTGAATACTCACTGATTACAATTATCAAATATCAGAGCTGAAACAGTCTTTAGAGATCATCCAAGCTCATCTCCCTCATTTTACAGATCAGGAAACTGAGGTGAAGAGAAGTAACCTAGCTAGTTCTTCTAGCTTGTAATCCAATATACTTTCCATTATGTTGCTGTCTCTCCCTGAATTTTTGGCTGATATTACTATGGAGTAAACTTGCAATACACAATCCACATTCATTTCGGTTCTGTTCAATAAGCATATATTTGGTGCTTACTATGTACAAGGAACTCTCCAAGGATCTGAAGCTAGAGAAACAAATATATAATGCTTCTGCCCTCAAAGACTTTACGTTCTACTAGGAGAGTACAAAACATAAATGGATAATTAAATACAAGATAACTAGAGGCGGAAATGGGCACTAACAACTCGGGGATCAGAAAGGGCTTCATACATGAGGGGGCACTTGAACTGAACCTTGAATGAAGTTAAGAAATGAATCTAAGGGTCTTGGATGAGAAGGTAATACATCACAGGCATGGGGGACAGCCTATGCAAAGAGAGAATATTGCAAATCAATTTCAGTGTATAGTTAGCAAGCTAGTTTGGCTGGGCTGTAAACTGTGTTAAATTGTGTTGAATGTCTGAAAATGTAAGTGTGAATAATATTGTCCAGGTCTTTAAATGCCAGACTGAGAAATTTGTAGCTTAGAAGCAATGGAGAGCTAATGATGATTTCTGGAAAGGGGAGTGACATGGTTAGATCTCTATCAGAGAAATATTAATTTGGCAGCTATAGGGAGGATAGATTGGAAACGAGGAGCCTGAAAGCAGGGAAACCAACTAGGAAACATTCTGGGCCAGGCCTAGCGTGTCTGAGAATTGAAGTTCAGGACTGGAATGCAATGCAAACTCTCAAAGACCATAAAATGTAATTAAAATCAGTTTTACTCAGATTAAGGCGAAAAAGGATACAATTCCTAGCTGATAGAATGATTCATCATTCGCCACAGCAATGGAAATGTCAAGGCTAGATCAGAAAGGAATTCCCCCACAGAGTAACAGAAATTTGGCTAAAGCTTCTGAGGCCCACCTCCACGTAGGATGGGATTTTTATGTCCCAAGTCATCCTGGCTAATCAAGTCCTAAAGACTAACTTATTCCCTTAAAAGGCAACTATTGCAGTCTAAAATAAATATTCTTCTTAACCCAGGAGGCTACAGCGACAGTACAGTGTAGGGATGATGAATACCTGAACTAGGATAATGGTATTGTGAGTGGAGAGAAGGGAGCAGATTTGAGAGAGGGTGACATGGGGTAATTAATCAGTTCCTGATTAGTCTATTCAACTAAATCAAGTCAAATCAGTCATTATTAAGCACCTTCTAGTGCTATTTGTTGTTTTTGTTGTTATTCAGTCATGTCCAACTCTATGTTACCCTATGGACCATAGCATACCAGACCCTTCTATCCTCCACTGTCTCCTGAAGTCTGTCCAAGCTCAAGTTCATTGGTTCCATGATACTATCTATCCATCTCATCCTCTGCTGTCCCCTTTTCCTTTTGCCTTCAATCTTTCCCAGCATCAGAGTCTTTTCCAATGAGTCCCATCTTCTCATTATGTGGCCAAAGTATTTAAGCTTCAGTTTCAGTATTTATCCTTCTGATGCATAGTCAGAGTTAATTTCTGTTAAGTATTGATTGATTTGATCTCCTTGTTGCCCAAGGAACTCTCAAAAGTCTTCTCCAGCACCACAATTTGAAAGCTTCTATTCATGGCATGCAGCTTTCCTTATAGTCCAATTCTCACAGCTATGTATTTATTACAACTGGAAAAAACCACACCTTTAACTATATGGGCCTTTGTCAGCAAGGTGATGTCTCTGCTTCTTAATATGCTATCCAGATTTGTCATAGCTTTCCTTCCAAGGAGCATCTTTTAATTTCACGGCTGTAATCACTGAGTGCAGGGATCTCTGAGTTCAAGAATATAAAATCTGACACCACTTTCATTCTTCTCCCTCTATTTGCCAGGAAGTGATGGGACCACATGCCATGATCTTAGGATTTTGGTTTTTTTTAATGTTTAGCTTCAAGCCAGCTTTTACACTCTCCTCTTTCACCTTTCATCAAGTGGCGTCTTAATTATTCTTCACTTTCTGGCATCAGAGTGGTATCATCTGTATATCTGAAATTGTTGAATTTTATCTTGGAAACTTTAATTCTGGCTTTTGATTTATTCAGCCTGGCATTTCACATGACGTATTCTGTATATAAGTTAAATAAATAAGGTAGAAATATATAGCCTTGTCATACTCCTTTCCCAATCTTGAACCAATCAGTGATTCCATGTTTAGCTCTAGTGTTATCCACTGTGATAAATACTGGGGGGGAAAAGGGCAAAAACTGTCCCTGCCATTAAAGGTTTATAATCTAATGTGAGACACAAAATATAAACAGCTACATATAAATAAATCCTGTATATATATGTGTGTGTACTCTGTATACACACACACACACACTCACGATAATGTGGAGATAATCAGCAAAGGGAACACACTATCATTAAGGGAATTTGGAAAAATTTCTTGCACAAGGTGATATTTTAACTAAGACTTGAAGGAAGCCAAGGAAGTTGGAGAGAATTCCAGGCCTGAGGGACAGCCAGAGGGGAGTAAGGCATAAGAAGACTGGAAAGGTAGGAGGGGGGCAAGTTATGAAGGACTTTAAAAGCCAACCAGAGAACTGCACGATAGACTTCTGTTTCAGCTTTGAGCACCATACATGCTCAATAAATGCTTTCTGCCACATGGGATATAGGAAAGAGCCTCTGACTTGGATTTTTGGCTCTGACACTAACTAGGCTGGCCATATACAAATCCCCATCCCTTTCTGAGCCTTAATAGTCTCATCTACAAAATAAGGATAATAAATTTACTTGGCCTCTTATAATTGTATTAATTAGTCTAATAGCTTCCAGTCTTTCCCCTCTCTAATCCATCCTTCACACAACTGCCAAATGAATATATTTCTAAGATACAAGTCAGACTGCATCGCCTCAAAAAGTATTTATGGGGAAGGTGGCTTGTAAACTTTAAACAGCTATAGAAATGTGAGCTATTGATTGTAAGATTTTGATAGGGTTTCACATATTTAAAAAATGTTTCTAAGGTCACATCTACACAAATACCACGCTGTTTCATTTTTGTGGAGGTGACTCTGGGTTCTTGAAGACTACTGCTAGTAGAATACAAGCCCTGGCAGGTCCTACCAGACTGGAAAGGCTTCATGTACAGTCCTGCTATTGAAACTAATCTGATTTCAAAGAGCCTTTATGTCTATTGTTTGAAGACTAGCTTGATTACTTTGGAAAAGGCTCCTCACCAGGTTGGCTGCAAGGTCATGAATTTTTTTGACCACAGTAACTCTCACAGGCTACCTACACCACAGACTTGTTTCAATCTGCACTGATGGAGGGACTAGCTACATTGATGCTTGGAGTACTGAAGTATAGGTGGTGCGGTGGAAAGAGGAATGAGGAAGACCTGAGTTTAAATCCTGCCTCAGAGCCCTACTACCTGTGTAGTTAACTTGGCAAGTCACTTAGCCTCTCAGCCTCAGTTTCCTCATTTGTAATTCAGGGATAATATTAACATCTAATTCTTAGGGTTGCTGTGAGAATCAAATTCAAAAATATTTGTAAAGTACTTTATAAAACTCAAAGCTCTCTATTATTATTAAAGGTCATGGAGAATATTTGCTTGTATCGGCAGCAGCTCTGACTTGTGGAACGCAATCCTATGTTAAGACATGGGTACTTAAAGTTTTATCAGTGAGTTAAATGTAACTGGCATTGAGGATTATTGTGAGAGACCCCCAAAGTAACACTTTGAAGCCCAGTTAGTCACACACCAAGTCATCTCATCTACAGCAACTTTTCATGACAAGATGAATAATGAGTTCAAAAAAGGTGAAGGCACCAGCCTGAACCTCTTCTCTATCTCTATTTGCTATTAATTTAGCAAGAAAAGGACAGGTACGTTCTATAAACATTCCATGCAGAGCAAGAAGACAACCACTGGTTACTCTCTAAAGAGGGGCTAAAAGCCATCCTGAAATATGTGTAGGAACTAGGGCAACCCTATTCTCTGTTCTGAAGATGGAAAAAAAAAAAAGGGTGGAGGCCCAAATAGGAAAGTGAATAATTAGCTTAAAACATCCATTCTTTAAAAGCTTATTTTGTATGAAAACCAGATTTTTCCAGGTTCTTTTAAAAACTGTTGCAGTATTATTGTACTCTTATCTTAAATACCTCATATGTGCCCAATTACCAGCTATAACAGAATATGGCACAGAAAGCCATTTTTTTGTTGTTTGATATTTGAAATAGAGATAAATATTTAAGGTATTTTGTTTGTAAAAGAAATCGATCTCCTCTTAAGAATGCATCTTTTAAATTATCTGCAGACCATGCTTTAGGCCTATTAGTAAGAAACTCAAATGGCTTGAAATAGCTAATAACTAAGTGCACTGTAACCAAATGTGTATGTTGGGGAAGGGAGAGCAGAAGGTAAATGACATGGTTTGGTTTTCAAGTACTTACTATTTTACATGTGTGGGGGGGAAACACCCCAATAAAATGAAGTGACAGGTTTTTCTCAAAATGAGTCTTCTCCAACCCTCAGGGAAGTTCTGACATAACCTTTTCACATGTATTTTTTTTTAATTTTTTCTACCATTGTCTACCACAGGTAGCCAAGCATAATGCAGCACAACTCTCCAACAGACGAGTTTTACAGCATTTTAAAAGCAGCCTGATTTACAACCTCTGCCGAGGCTTCTAGCCTTTCATGTCTAAGATACGAACAAACCCTCTAGCAATCTGCCTTTCATCTTGTAAGGCACAGAACATGTGTAGGATGCTGAGAGCGCCTGTCCTTTAGCTCATAGAGTACATGATAGTAAATAGAGCCCTGTCATTAACTTTCGTGCCAACTAAGTATGTGCAATGATGAAAAAGAACTCCTCTCCCCTTCCCCAAAGGGGCTGTTATAGATAAAAGAGTAAAAAAAATGCGGATTGTGTTTTTCACATCTGGGAACTGGGATTTGCTTTTCATTATTTTGGTTTCCTTCCTCTTCTTGCTCTGAAACACACTCAGGTGTATTCCTGAAATACTTTTCACTATTGGTTGTGTATTTACTCTCCAATATTTCAAAGAACGGTGAACCCATCTTTTGGTGAGAAACATCTCCAAACTTAGCTAGGTGGTGCAGTGGATAGACTGGTGGTCCTGGAGTCAGGAAGCCCTGAGTTCAAATCTGGACTCAGACACTAGATGTGTGGCCCTAGGCAAGTCACTTACCTGTTTGCCTTGGTTTCCTCAACTGTAAAATGGGGATTATAATAGCACTTACCACCCAAAGTAGTTATGACTTGTAAAGTGCTTAGCACAGTGCCTATTTATATAATAGAAAATACATAAATGTTTATTCCTTTCCCTCTCCACCCCTTCTTTTGAAGATGGGAGGTTGCTGGAGCTCATTAAGTCCTTCTAGGCTTCATAGAGATCTTCCAGAGCTTGAGCTCCACTGCATGATCTTAGTGAACTTGAAATCACCTTCACATCATGAAACACTAGAGGACTTTAGGGATGATGCAGTTAATAATGCAAAATTTAAAATAATTAAGAAAAATATAAGATACAGGATTTTTTTTTAAATGCTACAACCCAGGACAACATCATCTGTAAAACCCCAAGAAATACTGGAGGGGATACATCAGTAGAGCATCCAGCTTTCTCCTGTTTCTTTACAAAATGGAAAAAGAAGTCACTGGTGTTTGAAGGCTCTAACTCCCCATGTCACCAGGGTAAGTTCACTTATCTCTCTGAACTTCGGTTCTCACATCTCTGAAGTAAGGGGATTGAACTAAATGACTTCTAAGCACCGATTCCAACATTCCTGATCTACATCCAATGGAGTTTAGCTGTCTTCCACAATACTGACCTCGAGCAACTGACAATAACTGTGCACATTGGTTTAGGAGCCATTTATTTCCAGGCAGCTTTTCAGCAATGAAAACATGACAGGGTAAACATTTGAAAAGCTAAGGAGCAGAAAAAATAACTAAATTTTTGTTTTCCTAACTCAACCCTTCAGCCTACATATAAATCACCAGATGAAAGCATTTTGATTTTCTGCTTATCAGGAAATCAGCATTTTCCACACTTAGCTCTTATGAATAATTTCGCTGGTAGTACTGTTCCAAGAGTACTGTGCAAACATTCAATGTTAAGATGATTAGGTCTTTCTTTTTAAGTACAGTACTTCCCAGAGAATCTTGTCCTAAGATGAAAAACACTCAGATTAAAAGAAAACTTGCTACACATTGTAAATATTCACTGTCCCTTTGAATTAGCTTTAAAAACCTCTTGTAATGAATATAAGTTCACACTCCAAATTGGTTTCATTTCATCTGGAATCCTTGATTAAATCTTTGATTTTATTTTAATCTTTGATTAAAAATATAGGGAATAGATTTCATAGTTTGTTGGTCAAACACAAAAGATCATTTACCCCCTTTGCTTAAAGCTTTCTTTCTGCAGATGGAATTTAAATGTCCACTTTTCTCAATACAAATTATATTAAGTAAAGGGGCCTATTGAAACAGAAAGTTCTATTTATCCTTATGGAAATGGGCTGGCTTTGTAATTTCCTATGAGTGAAAAATGAGAAGAGGAAAGAAAACCATCAGGCTCCCAGCTGGTTGACACAGCGAGTTTGTAAATTTGGGGCTAACTGACCAATTATCAAATATACTTTATGGTTTGTTTTCATGAGAGTTTTGAAATCTTAAGCAGTAGAAAAACAATTTTAATGGCTAATAACCAACCTTTAAGGTCACTTAAGAAAAAATTAACAAAATAACCACGCTTTTATTTATATAGTCTAACTGTCCTAGGAGAGGAAGTTTACCTAATATGTACTGTCTCAACATGCACAAATAAAATATTCAGATTTTTTTTTTGCTAAAATGTATTTTTTTAAAGCAAACAAAAACCCCAAAACCAAAACTCTACAACATATCACACTTTAAAATAGTTTTAATTTAAGGTATGTTCAAGTGTAAAATTTAAATTATAGAACAGGGATCATAAATTCTAATTATATAGTACCAGATAAGGGAAGAAAGTATTTATTAAGCCCTTACAGTGTACCAGGTGCTGTGGTAAGCACTCGAGATACAAATAAGATAAATAAAATAGTCCCTACCTAAAACAGCTTATTCTAATGGAGGAAGAGATTACATAAATGAAAGATGAAAAATGGAGGGGACAGAGTATGGAAGGGAAGGCATGGTCTCACACTGGTGGGAAGATATTTGATATAAATATTCTTTAAATTCTATTCTATAAATATTATAAATAGACCACAACAAACCATGGTTTCTATTAAGGCTTATAAAATATTTAGGAGTTTACCTCCTGAAACAAACCCAGGAACTATATGAACACAATTACAAAACACTTTTCACACAAATAAAGTCAGATCTAAATAACTGGAAAAACATCAATTGCTCATGGGTAGGCTGAGCTAATATAATAAAAATGACAATTCTACCTAAGCTAATTTATTTATTCAGTGCCGTAACAATCAAACTTAAAAAAATTACTTTATACAGTTAGACAAAATAACAAGATTCATTTGGAATAACAGGAGATAGAGAACATTACAAAAAGCAAAATGGATACCTGTGATTACATTAAACTGAAAAGTTTTTGCACAAACAAAGCCAATGCAACCAAGATTATAAGGAAGATTATAAGATGAAGAAATTAAAGCCATCTATAGTCATATGAAAAAATGCTCTAAATCACTATTGATTAGAGAAATGCAAATCAAAACAGCTCTGAGGTACCACATCACACCTATCAGATTGGCCAACATGACAAAACAGGAGAATGATAAATGTTGGAGATGTGGGAAAATTGGAACACTAAGGCATTGTTGGTGGAGTTGTGAAATGATCCAACCAATTTGGAGAGCAATTTGGAACTATGCCCAAATGGCTATAAAAATGTGCATACCCTTTGCTCCAGCAATAGCACTTCTATGGCTATATTGCAGAGAGAGCATACAAATGGGAAAAGGACCTACATGTACAAAAATATTTGTAGCAGCTCTTCTTGTAGT
This sequence comes from Phascolarctos cinereus, assembly GCF_003287225.1. Taxonomy (NCBI): domain Eukaryota; kingdom Metazoa; phylum Chordata; class Mammalia; order Diprotodontia; family Phascolarctidae; genus Phascolarctos; species Phascolarctos cinereus. The sequence continues at coordinate 120,511,490 of NW_027556180.1, read as the reverse complement.
GTCAAAGAATTGAAAATTGAGAGGATGCCCATCAATTGGGGAATGGCTGAACAAATTGTGGCATATGAATGTAATGGAATACTATTGTGCTATAAGAAATGATGAACAGGCAGACTTCAGAAAAACCTGGACTTACTTGAACTGATGCTGAGCGAAGTGAGCAGAACCAGGAGAACATTGTACACAGTAACAGCCACGTTGTGTGATGACTAACTTTGATAGACTTAGCCCTTCTCAGCAGTGCAAGGATCTAAGACATCTCCGAAGGTCTTATGATGGAAAATGCTATCCACATCCAAAGAACTATGGAGTCTGAATGCAGATAGAAGCATACTATTTGCTATTTTTTTTCTTCTGTTGTGTTTTGTTTCCTCTTTCTGGTGGTTCTTCCCATTGGTTCTAATTCTTACCTACAACATCACTAATGTGAAAATATGTTTAATAAGAATATATACATATATATTCTTATCATATTGATGACGCAAATTACAACCCATCGATACCTGTCTTGTGTGATTCACAACCCATCCGTGACCATCTGAACAAGTTCATCAGAGGCATCCACTGACATTCCGAGGCCTTCCCCTTACTTTCTTCTGACATCACATATATGTATTCACACCATACATGCCAAAATAGTCATAGCACAACTTTCTGTGGTAGTGGGGGGAAAAAAACAACTGGAGGAACATGTCCTTATTCATTGAGAGATGGCTGAATAAATTGTGAGAGAGCAGAGAGAGAGAGAGAAGAGAGAGAGAGAGAGAGAGAGAGAGAGAGAGAGGAGAGGGAGAGAGCAGCGAGAAAGTGCACAAGTGAGCCTATATCAGATTGCCGCCATCTTGGGGAGGGAGGTGGGGAGGAAGGGGAAGAAAAATTTTAAACTCAAAAATTTATGGAAGTGATCGTGGATAATTCAAAATAAATAAATTTAAAAATTTTTTTAAATGTTTTGGGGTGGCTAGGTGGTGCAATGGATAGAGCACTGGTCCTGGAATCAGGAGGACCTGAGTTCAAATCCAGCTTCAAACACTTGACACTTACTAGTTGTATGACCCTGGGCAAGTCACTTAACCCCATTGCCTAGCCCCTCCCCCCCAATTAAGTAAATGTTTTAATCAATGTTTAAATGAAAAACAGTAACAACACTGAATTGAATGGAATGATTGGATCCTGGATCCTTACAACAACCCTAAGACCCAAGCCATCACACAGAATACTGAGGCTGAGAGGTATTGGACTTTACCTTGAAAACAAAGAAAAACAGCTGAGCCAAATAGACTTGTCCAACAGCATGTACAAGATTCTATACCCACAGGTGCCTTGCCTCATTTTTTAAAATAAGCATTTGCTTTCAATTAATAAGCATCATTTACCATAGTTTACAATATGATTTCTATTACATAATATATCACAATTTATTCAGCCATCTCTCAATGAATAAGGACATGTTCCTCCAGTTGGTTTTTTCCCCCCACTACCACAGAAAGTTGTGCTATGACTATTTTGGCATGTATGGTGTGAATACATATATGTGATGTCAGAAGAAAGTGAGGGGAAGGCCTCGGAATGTCAGTGGATGCCTCTGATGAACTTGTTCAGATGGTCACAGATGGGTTGTGAATCACACAAGACAGGCAGGTATCGATGGGTTGTGATTTGCGTCATCAAAGGCAACATCAAAATAAAAAAACTCACACACCAGATCAATCTGATTATCTGAGAGTATCTAGATACCTTCAATACCTATATATATATATATATATATATATATACACACACACACACCTGATGGCTTTGCGGGACACGCCCACTAACTGTATTGGTGGACTGAAGTGTTTGAATAGTTTAGCAACTTTTCACATAAAATTCCAAGTAGTTTTCTGGAATAGCTGCATCACTTCACAGTTCCATCATATTACTGTGCCTCTGTTCACAGTTTCTCCAACACTATTTGTCTTTTATCATTTTTACCAATTTTATGACTGAGGTAAAATATGAATTAAATTTGTATTTCTCTTATTAGTGACACCCCTGGTAATCTCATTCACTCCTAAAGCTTTGGTAGCACCTCTGACTCGCAAATCTCTATCCTTTACCTATTCCTGGAGCTCCAGATCTGTAGGAGGAAGCAGAGGGTGAAGCAAAAGGAACACATTCTTGGAGCCAGAGGACTTACATTCAAATCCTGCCATTGGTGGTTACTATCAGTTGTATCTTGGGCAGGTTACTATTTAGTACCACCCTAGTTTCTATTCTTATCTCAACCAATTCCCTTCCATGTACTTTATGTTCATGCCTAGCTGCAGGATACTCACTGCCCCCTTTACTTCCTTGCTTTCACACCCCTGGTGAAACTGCTCCCTCTATCTGGGATGCCCTCTTTATCTAACCAATTCCTTATCTAGCTTTTAAAACACATCCTAAATGGGATATCCTTATGGACACCTTTTCTGAACCCCATTGTCAATAATGACTTTTCCCCAATTAGGAAGCACATAGCAATTTTCCCCTCATACCTTTTATGCACTTACCACATGTTACTTTAGTGGTGAGGCCATTGGCTATAGTAAGAAAATAGGAATTGGAAAGAGAGTACCAACCAGCTCTCACTACCTATATAACAATAAGCAAGGCACTTAAACTCTCCAAGTCTGTTTCTTCAACTGCAAAACAGAAGTGGTGGCAATATTTACAATACCTACCTCACAGTTGTGAGCTAAGTACTTTGTAACTTTAAAGCAGCTCATTATATACAATGGATAAAGTAAGTTGGGCAGAGGAAGAACACTAGTAACTTTGGGGAATCGTCAAGAAATGGCTCATATAGGAAGTAGTACTTGGCGAAAGCTTTAAAAAAGGGAGTTAGGAGTTCCAAGAGGCAGGACCAAAGAGGGATAGTATGCAGGAAATGGAAACTGCTCTGCAAAGCACAAAGATGGGAAATATGACCACGTGTCCAAGAATCTATTTGTCTGGACCACAGTGTGTAAAAGGAGTAATGCGTATTAAGTCTAGAAAGGTTCCCTGAAGCCAGATTAAAGAGGCCTTTAATACTAAAGGAGGTTCTAACTTCATCCTAAAGACAACAGGTACCCACTGAAGCTTTTTGAGCAAGAGAGTGGCAGTCAGAACATTACATCGGCAGCCATGGGGAGGATGGATTGTAGAAGAGAGATCTGAGGTGGGGAGACTAGGAAGCTATTACAACAGTCTAGGTAAAAAAGGGATGAGCTCCTGAATTAGGGTGGTGACCATGTAAGAAGGGGAAAGATGTGAGAGATGTTTGGCAGAAGTGACAAAATTTGGCAAATGACTAGATGTGAGGGGAGTCAGGAAAAGTAAGGGGCTGAGAAAGCCTCTCAGGCTGTGGCCTAAGAATGGTGGTTATCTTAATAGAAACGGGTGTTAAGAGCAGGGGTGGAGCTTGGGGACATAGGAGGAGAAGACAACAAGTTCCATTTTGGACATGGGTTTGAGATTCCTATGGAACATTCAGTGGGAAGTGTTCCACGGGCAGCTGGTGAAGTGGAACTGGAGCTCAGGAGACAGACTAAATCTGGGATGCTTATGCAGAGATAATAAGTGAACCCACTGGAGAAGATATCATTGAAAGGGTGATAGTTACTCTTTCATGAGACATACAGAAGGTTGGAATCTGCAGCAGTGGAAACACAGCAATGAAATCATGTATCCTTGAATTAATTCAAATACCGTATTTGTATAAACTGACATTTATTATACTGAGGCACAGAGAGTGTAACTATGAGTACGACTTATGTTACTTTGGATTTTATTTTTTAAAAGGACAGTTGATCTTCCATATATTATGAGAGAAAAAAGACACACAAAAAAAGATTGATTCAAAGTTTAATCCACATAAACTATTATTGGTCAGTATCATCAATATCATCATGAAAATATCAAAATTTGTGAGTACTGGCATATGGCAGGAGGAATTTTATTTTTATTACAAATAATACAGTACTGGTGTTTCCACTACACATAAGCTATGCTGCAGAAAGAGCAATTGCATTAAATCTCAATTCTTCTGGGTCCCGTTCCATGAACTTCTTGCAAACTTCTATGGCATCCTATTAACAAAAGACATAAAGACACGGTATCTCAGTTTATGAACAAAAACATTTTCACTAACAAAGGCCGCTGTTAAGTAAACCCATAATTGTTATTCTAATTTATAGAAGTTATATACAGCAGACTATTATCTTAAAAATCAGATTCAAAACTGACTTATTTCTATACTTCCACAGTGGCACAAAGTCACCCCAGGAGTTAAAAAAAAAAAAGCCCAATCCCTATTGTTGCCCAACGTTATCACTCATTACCTGATGTTCTTCATTTGTTCTCTTAAGAACTGTAAGTCATTCCTTTGATGCAGATGGAAACTGTGTTCTTCAGGTCTTAAGTTACAAAAAATCCTTCAGATCGGGTTATGCTGGAGCCTACTAGTTCTCACTGTTTTTTCAGTGTGAGTATTTATACTTCAGAAATTGACAAATGTTGAAAATTATTTACTTGTTTTTGTTGATTGTCAAGACTTAGGAAAGTGATAGGGAAAATATTAATAATGTAGATAAAATTCAAAAGTGTGTTGTGCATACATTTTTTGGGAGGGCAAGTTGTTAAATATTTATCAGCACACCAATGGGTTAAAGTTACTAAAATAAGTAAAATGGGTTTTTTAAATGTAATTTTTAAATGTAACTTGTGAGTAGTAGTACATTTAAGGTACTGATATTTATAACAATGTCAACCGTTTATGTTCTGACTGTAAAAATTTACATATTTTCACTTGATGAGAGACAGGGTAGCACATGAATGCAATGTCAGCCCTGGAGTGTGGAGGATCTGGGTTCAAATCCTGCCTCAAGCACATATTAGCTATGTGACTATGAGCAAGTCTGGACATCAAAGAGCTCCCAACAACTAAGACTATAAATTACAGAGATGCTAATCTGTATTAGATAGAGGGAGTATTCATATTGGGAGTTCCTAACATAGATGAAATCACAGGACTGGCTCCTCTCCATTGCTCCTGAAACAAACAAAATCTCTGCAATGGCACCTCCTGAAAAGCAGTGTTTTTCTTCCTGTTAATTCTGGTGAAGTGGGTTTTCCCATAATTGGTATAGGTGATCCACAACATCTTTGGCTCAAAGTGGTCCATGGAAGGAAAAGAAGTGCTATTTTAGACATATTCTTATTCTAAAGCAATCATACTATCTTTTTTTAAAAAATGTTTTTCTAAATATTTTCCAGTATTGTAGTAACAGTTGAAAAACAGGACACAGATCCTGCTTTATTTATGGATTCATGTCTCCTAGATTCCAATCTTCTTGTGCTATTTTTCTGATCCCAAAGAGTTGAAGCCAAGAGACCTGGAAACTGTGACATTCTGTAGGGGGATGGGAGGGGCCCCCCTGAAATAAGTACAGCGAAAGAAGGCTATGCTGGATCAAGTAAGGTCTCTTTGTTCTAAAATATTTCCTATAATAAATTCTACCAATCAGAAACTCATGTGGAATAATAAATTCCCCTTTTAAAATGTGAGTGGCATATGGGAAGGTATACTTTAGTGTGAATTACTTTACTTTAATACAATAATCAGTACCAATCTATCCACATCCAAATAAGCAATATAAACATTTGAGGGAACAATGACTAAGGAAGAGGAAAAGGAGGAGAGGAGTGATGGAGCAGGAGAGAAGTGGGTAGAGGAGAGCACACCAAACAGCCAAAGGACCAAAGGTCATGAGGGTGCAGTGTGTCCAAAGGTTACATAAGAAGAAGCGTGCAATAGAAAGGCTTGGGGGAAAAAGGCAGCAATTCAAAAAAGGACAAACTTTGCTTACTTTCATAATTTTCCCTAGAACTTTAGTGGCAGCTAAGAAAAGTGCTACCATAAATTACCAACACCTAAAAGAAAACTATAAATGTTGCTATCTAAAAGGTCTAAAAATCACCAACGCTTAGCCTAAAAAAAAAAATTCAATCTAAAACCTGTAATGATGTGCCTGCCTTAATACTAAGTGTATCACATAAAATAATCAACTAAACTTTAGGAAGATATTTAGAAAATGCCAACCTAAAGGTCCCTCAAGGCTCTAGCTTAAATAGTAGATAGGACTGTCATTCATTTTTACATCTCACTCTGTATCTAGCATGGACACTTAATAAATGTTCATTCTGGTTTTCTAACGTAAAAAATAAATTGAAAAATGACTTCAGAACATTAGAATGGCTGGTGGCCTATTTAAAAACCATACTAAAGTGGATCTGTGTCCTCATCATGTAGGCACTTCCTTAAATGATGCAAACTGCACTTATTCAATACTCATCTTGTGAGCCTCATGTCTGTAGTGAATCCTCTATTAAGTAAATCCCCCCATTAAAACTTCCCCACATTACTCGGCTACCAGAGGATATACGTGAACTATCCATATGTTATTTGCTGCTTTTGACACACGACCAATCTACATTCCCTTTGAGTTATATATCTCTGATGAAATAATTTATATCACTCTTATACACAGTTCTTTCTTGGTAATATGTTGCAGTATGCTCACACCTACCATGTGTCTTCATGTTTAGCAGTTATTGCTTGATAGTTTATCATTTGCCAAACATAAAAATGTTTAAAAACACAATTGGACTTCTTGGTTACTCAAGTCTCCAAATTTACCATTAAAATAAAGCTTATAGATTACTTATTTCCCCTCGATCAAATTTTACATTTTTACCCCATCTGGGGACTTGAAAACCCTCCTTACTTCAAACACATTTTCTGTGCCAAGTGGCAATTTCTTTTGTTACCAGGGCTTCAAAAAATAGCAGGGTCCTAAAAGCATGACACAATAATAAGAAAGCTACAAAAACAGAGATGTCTTTCTCAATTGTATTTAAAATCAATTTTAAAATGTCTTCTTACCTCTAATAAAGTATCATCACTAGTTTTCCCATGGTTAATTGGAAATGGCTTGCGCCCATCTGGGAAAATAAAAGTATTTAATGCTCAGCTCTCTGCTCAAAGTGATCAACATTCAACTCCCATTTTCCTCAACTATAGACAATTCAACAGTTGTAGACAATGTATAATACTAAAGTTTATTCTGCATAGTTAAAATAATAAAACAAAGAGACATTTAAAATAATACATTTTATCTTTTATAATTATTAGTTCTTTCCTTCCACATTTAAGAGCTCACAATCAGTAAAAATATAATTTGTTAGAAAAATAATTAAACCATTTGGAAAAGATACACTTTGTAGCAAAATATATTTGTCTAGTGAAAGTTGTTATATTCACTGGTATTATGTTTATGCACATTGTTTTTACACAGGCCAAAAAATGTTTATATTAAAGAAACATATTACTTCCATACTTCAAAGAACCCAAGTTTCATCATGGCAGACACTCACTATCTCCCCTGATGCAGTCTTGTACACTTTTTTACAATCTGCTGTAGCCAAAAAATTCATCACCTGGTGGCTACACTTATGGTACTGAATTGATCTGAAGTTAGGCTGGTGTTCAAACAGGTAAGCAGACCACTGTCAAGTCCACACTTGAACTCTTCCAGCTAGAAAGTAACAACCAGAGCTTAGGCTTCACTGGTTTAAGCTCTAGGAACCTCAGGTTACCTCCAACCAGAATAAGACAAATGAGAAGAACTTAATGGCTTTTACTTTAAACCCATCCAAATAAAAATATTTATTATGTTAGGAAAATATCAGTATTGTCTCTAAGATACCAAGCAGAGAAAGCAAAATCCAAACCTACTAGCTCTTAACCAAAAGTGTATACAATGAATTTTCAATTATCTGGCCCAGTGAAACATAGCACTGACAGAGCTAACGAATAATGACTAACAGAATGAAAGAAAAAAACTACAGCTGGGAAGAAAACTCCTAGTAGCTATTAAGGGCTCAAGTTACACACAAATAGCTTAATATACAACATCATTCTTTTTTTCTTTTCTTTTGTTTCATTTTTTGGTGAGGCAATTGGGGTTAAGTGATTTGCCCAGGGTCACACAGTTAGTAGCAAGTATCTGGTCTGAGATTCGATTTGAATTCAAGTCCTCCTTACTCCAGGGCTGGTGCTCTATCCACTGCGCCACCTAGCTGCCCCTACATCATCATTCTTGAGAGGCTTTTTTGGTTTTGTTTTGTTTTTACCAGGCTTGCGATTTCATCTACATAGACAATTTCCAGCAAAGAAATTACTTCTACCAATGCAGATGGCAAACTCTTGGCAATTTTGTGTCACAGAGGAGCCCAGGGCACTGAAAGGGTTAGTGATTTGCCCATCACTTAACAGGATGTATGTCAGAGGTGTGACTTGGACTTCTGCAACCAGCTGTTTCCTCTATGCTGTGCTTCTCACAGGCATATGATAGGTATGTAAGGTGTTCATACATATGTTTGTATTTAAGCAGGTATGTATATAGCCAAGAGGAGGCTATGGTGCACTGGTGTCAGAAAAGACCTGCTTGGGTTCAAGTCTTGCTTTTGATACATACTGGCTATGTAATCCAAACAGCATCCTCAGGAAACTCAGACTAAATCTTGGACAGCAGGTGCTGACCTGCATTGATTGAAGCTTCCTTCCTTGGGAGTGCCCTAAACCAGTGAAATCACCAGTCCAGTATGTGTGTATGTACAGACATACATGTGTATGTGTATAGATATACATATATATTACACACAGTCTTAAAAGAGTATTAAGATGGTAAGTTCAGTATTAGGAAAGGATTTTACAGAACCTAATATTAACTACAAGAGACATGGATCTGTTGGGGGGGGGGCAGGGTGAGTGTTGTTTTAAAAGCTAAGATATGACAAAAAAAAATCTGAATTCCGTGAATTCTCCTCCAATCTATCAAAGCATTTTGTCTCTCTCCTATACACACAGTTATATTTATAACTTATATAAATATATTTATATTTATAAAATATAGAAATATATTTATATAAATTATAAAAATATATTTTTTAGTTATTCATGTTCCTGTTATGTCTACTACTGGTCTTTAAACTCAGAGGAAAGAGCACGCTCTTTCTCTGCTTTGTATTGCAGAAGAGTAGGTGCACAATTGATGTTCACTGTGTTAAAAAGCCAATGTTTCACTTTGGACTATAGTAATTACAATGTTAAGGCAAAATTTATATAAATTAACACACTAAATTCTGACTCAGATTGTCTTGAGCACACCTAAACCTAGCTTTACTGAATGCAGAGTTCTTTATTCATCAGTGACAAATTCAATTTCTCTATATAAAAATGAAAATACTCATAAATTCCACTTGATTTTAAATAGTTTTAAACATAACTGATATATAAAAGGAGATCTTTGAAATGTAACATATAAACATGTTTTAAAACTTCTGGTACCTACTTTTTAAAGAAAAGTATTGGGGCAGCTAGGTGGCACCATGGATAGAGCACTGGCCCTGGCTGGAGTCAGGAGGACCCGAGTTCATATCTGGTCTCACACACTTGATACTTACTAGCTATGTAACCCTGGACAAGTCACTTAACCCCAATTGCCTTACCATATACATATATATATTTCTGATGATTAATAGACATACAAACACAACAGAATGGCAATGCTCCAACTCCTATAACAATCTGTGTTGTGGGACCAAGTTTTGTAATTAACAGCTATCAAATACTTTCAGTTTCTCAATTTTGGTACAACACTGAGATTTCATTTTACCCATATATATACTTAAATGCGATTTCGTGTTTTAATGTCAGAAGCGTTCAAATTGCTTTCCATGGCACTCAATACTGTAAAACCACATGTTCTCTAACCCAGTTACTAAAAGTGAATTGTTAACATTTGCAAAATCCATAAGAGGGATCATTTTTCATAACTTAAATAGAAAGCACTTTATTGTTTATATTTTCTACTTTTAACTTGTTTTTTTTTTCTTGTCTTCTCCCTTGGGTGCTGGGCCTCCCCACTAAAAAAAGGCTCAAAATTACATTCTACATTTCTTTTTGCTGATTTTCATCCACTACCATTTATTTATTAAGAACTGTAAAACTAATTGCTTGATAATCTTAGTTTGCAATGCCAAAAGGATATGGGAAACTATTTGACAGTACTATCTCATTCCAATATTTTGATTCTGAAATTTTAGAGCCTTTGTGAGAAATGCTATCAGCAGAATCCTGGATCCAATAAAGTGGGTATGATTTATCACTTTTATTATAATAATTTTAGCACCATGTATAATATTTGTCTCTTGGACACATGCTACATTAGCATTTAGAAAGGTATTATCTCATTAAGTTCTCTCAACAAACCTGGGAGGTAGGTGCTATTATTATTATTCTCATTTTACCAAATGAGGAAACTGAGGCAAACAGTCCTTGTCCTTGAGGAACTTACACTCTAAGGCAACTTACCCCATTAGAATGTAAGTTCCTTTAGGACAGGGACTGTTTGCCTCAGTTTCCTCATTTGGTAAAATGAGAATAATAACAATAGCACCTACCTCCCAGGCTTGTTGAGAGAATTTAATGAGATAATATTTGTAAAGTGCTTAGTCCAGTGCCTGGCAATAGTTAAGTGCTATGTAAATGTTAGCTATTGTTATTATCATTATCCAAGTTTTTGATGAAAATAATGATTGGAAAAGGTCCAAATCCAAAGCTGTGTGGCACACCCCTAGAGACTTGGATCTCACTTTGCAGACCTCCCTTTCCAAGAAATCAAAGGGCTGAAATGTAGTAGAAGGCTTTTGGAAACACATCTCTGCAGGCAGAGAGAAGACTTCAGACACTAAGCTTGTGAGCTTCAGGGAAACATAATCAAGAATGAGAAAGTTCTTAATGATCTGGGTTTACCCAGGACACAAATTTAATTATTCGTGTTCTGTTTAAGTGCTGATGTTTATATTGATGCTATGTTGTTATAATTCTAAATGTTAAGTGTATGCCAGAGCTGATGTTGCAAGAGACTGCAAAATTCCAAATCCAGGAAAGGAATGTTGCAGGCTTTTGAAGATGAATCTCTATCTCACATCTCCAGCTTCCTACTAGACACTTGGAAATGAATGTCCCACAGACATCTCAAACTCAACCTATCCCAAACTGAATTCATTATCTTTCCCCTCAGGCCTTCCACTCTTCCTAACTCTCCCAGTCACCTGGGCTCAAAACCTAGGTGTTATCCTTGATTCCCCACTCTCCCCTCCCCCTCCCCCATATCCAATCTGTTGCAAAGTACTGTTGATTCTGTCTTTGTAACACCTTTCCTCTACTGTGCAGGCCACCACTTCAGACTTAGATTACTTCAACAGCCTGCCGATTAGTCTCCCTGACTTAAGTCTTTCTTCCCAAGTCTATCCTAAATCAAAGTGATCTTCTTAAAACTCAGGTCTGACCACATCCCCCTCCTTATTCAATAAACTCTAGGGGCTCCCAATCATCTCTCTCCCAGCTTCCTTCATGTCTCAGCCAAAATCTTACCTTCTACAGGAAGCTCCTCCTCCCAATCCTGCTTAATGCTAGAGTTCTCCCCCGATTATCTCCAATTTATCTTGTCTACATCTTGTTTGTACACAGATGTCTGCACGTTGTCTCCCTCATTAGACTGCCAATTCTTTGAGACTAGGGGACTGCTTTTTGCCTTCTTTCTATCCCAACTGCTTAGCACAGAGCCTAGCATATAATAGGCATTTAATAAATCCTTGTTGACTTGACTTGTTAGATATCTCCATGCAAAGAGAGGTCTTTACACCCTAGCTAAATGTACTTTTGGGAAACAATTCTTGTCTCAGGAAAAGACTGAGTCTACTGTGAGTTCTGAATGGAGCATGGCTGCAAAAAGCAAGCAGTGGGAAGTCAAAATAGAGATGTTTATTAAGAGAAAGTCACGCTCCTCTGGCCAGCTAAGAAGGGAAATAAAAAAGAGCAGCTCTGTCCATTTCAGAGATGAAATGATCAGTTAAGTCAAATCAAGAATTTATGAGATGCTCTTGTTTTTAAAAAAGAATGAAACTTTAGCAAAATATCGAGACAGTTGTAGATCAAAACCAATCTTGCCACTTGTATAATATTCTGAAGATGGAGATGGGCTAAGAGGGAAGAGCTGATTTGTCTGTGATACACCTGGCTATAAAAGTTTACCATTGACCTCTCCTTTCTGGATTCTATTCTGTTCTCCTTTTTGACAATCAAGATTCCTGTTTATTTCCTATCTTCTGGAATCTGTCCTAGTCTTCAGATTCTTCAAAGATTGCTGATAGTGGTTCCACAATCATATTTACAAATTCTTTCTATATCCTGCAATGCTATGATGGGCTAGAGACCAAAAATCAAAGAACTAGGTGCTCTGCCTATCTCTTTAACTTCCTGGATCTCTACCATGATTGTTTTACCTTTTCAATTGAAGATCATTTCTCTCCTTGATGAAAAAACAGAACAGAAGACAGTAATCTGCTTTCTGTAATGGTAGTAGTCAGTAATTCTTTCTGTTACTGTTAATCATGCTATACCATCTAAGCAATAAGTCTATTCCTTACTGCCTCTTTTGCTTAACTTAAACATCCTAAAAAGCCCCTTATTCAATTCAATTCCAACAAACATTTATTGCCAGGGGGATAAAGATAATTAAAAGACACAGACTCAAGTTTACAAACTAGTTGGAATAGCTATCATTCTTAGGATTTTCCATGAATCTGATTTTATTTAGCTTTCCTGACACTATTACTGTAGGTTCACATCACTCTTTTGTATTTGTCCTTTATTTTATGAACTTCCTTTGATATTCAAGAGAGATCTTGTGCTAATCAGAGAGGTCTCCATGTAACCAAGTTTGTTTCTTTAGGTGTTTTCTCTTTTTTTTTCCTCCAACAGCATACTTTAAAATTATACTGTTAGAATCTTTTTTTTCCCCTGGCCTTTGGAAATATGCTAGCTTAGGGTAAGGTTCGAACTATGCCCAGCACATAAACCTTGGCAATCATGAATTCTAAAATAACATAGCCTCTTCTCCCAAGATTCCTGTCACTTCTACTTCACCAATCAGTTCTTTTTTGTTGCTCAAAATCAAACTGATTTAAAGTAGTTTTCTATATCGCTTTAAAAAAAACTGCTCAGAGATGAAATGATCAGTTAAGTCAAATCAAGAATTTATGAGATGCTCTTGTTTTTAAAAAAGAATGAAACTCGTAGCAAAACATCGAGACAGTTGTAGATCAAAACCAATCTTGGTATAATATGTGTTAGGAAATCCCAATGTTCTGTACCTAGTAGGTGCTTCAATGTTCTGTATCATCTGCAGCTTCTAAGTATTATGCAATATAGCTTCATAAAAATATCACTTGTTTCTTTCTCTTTTTAGCTCACTCAAATGCACCTTTGCTTCTAGCCTCAGGTTCATGAATTTCCATATAGTTATATACTCCTCAGTGAGATACTCTTCTGCCTCTTAAGACCTCTTTTTAAGAAGGAGGCATCCATTTCCATTGTCAGGTGTGAGTCATGAGCCCCTTCTTTCCAAGTTTTGAAAGATACGTACAGAAAATAAAAATGTAGTATTTCAGTAAATACTATAAAAAAGAAAGTAAAAACAACCTCAGTAAGTAATTATCCTTCTGAGTTGAAGCAAGTCAACCTAACAAACATTAATTACTACGTTAAGCATTGAGGCTACAAAGAAAAAAAATGAAACGGACTCTGCTTTAAGAGGCCTTTTTTCTACTGGATCAAGATAAAATGTCTACATAGGCTAAGACTCTGTAAATGGCTGTATTTAAGCAGAATAGCCCTACTGCAACAGAACTGATTGGATGAGAATGTGAATTCAGATAAAAGAAAAGAATATGACTGTTACTAAGGATGGCTACTTTGACTTTATACCACAAACCTTATGGAGCACCTGCCAGAAAACTCAGGCTCCTGACAGTCTGGGAAAAAAATCATTTCCTGATAAAGGCCATACCATATGATGACACCATATATAAAAGCCTAAGAGTTACCTAATTGTAAACATTGTCATACATGAAATGGTCACTATAAATAAAAAATTCTATTTTAAAATTGTTTCCTTCAGTCATTCACCTTTCTGATACAGTCTTGGGATCATCACTGGTCAAGACTAAACCAGTATGTCCAGATAGAGATGGTAACTTACTAAATACTTAATCCAAGCTTCACAATGATTCATAGCAATTTCCGGTAATGGTGTTTTGTTTCCTGATCTGCTACAGTACAAAGGTGGTGCTGACATCCTTGAATTTAAGTTTCTTAGACTTAAAACAATTCTATTTTTTCCTGGTTAATAAAAAAAAATCTTAAAAGGAAAACTTAGCTGGCACAATAGCAACATTATGGGTCAATTAATGAACTAAAATAAACAATGAATAAATATCAACTTCAATAACAACACTTTCTCAGGAATGTAGAGATTTTAACTCCTTTTCCCCTTTCCCTTGCCAAGATAAATTAAAGTAGTTCTTACCTAATTCATAGAGATGTCCATCTACATGAACTAATGCAATAAAATGCAGATCTACTTTTTCATCTATACTTGGTGCCTGAAATAAGAGGAAAAATACATATTATGTACATTAGTAATCACATAATTCATCAAACTAAACATCAATATGAAAAAATACGTATTTAATGACATAAAACATGGCATTTAGCTGGTGCCAGAATTCATAGCCTGAATCTAGACATGGAAAGAGCGTCTTTCTACTTAATTTCATTGTGTCCATCCATCTTTGCAAAAGGTAACTGCAATAAAGGCATATTGCTCCATAATGTATCCCTTTTCTCATTTAGTCTTTTAAGGCCAAACTACTTCCTTGAACAAAAGTACCTCTTTGGTTTTCTCTAGGAAAGAGATCAGTGCTAGGAATTTAGATTTTTTTTTCAATCTGATTTTTTTATGAAATAAAGATAATGTAAAAGTAGTAGGGTGAAATTGTTTGCAAAGACTTTTCTAGGAAAAAATTCAGGTAACCCATAAAACAAAATTATGTTTTCCCTTAATCATACTTTAAGTGTTGCTTCTTGAACACCTTAACAGAAAACTACCAGAATCAAAGGGAGGAAAGGAATTCTCCAGGGAGAGTCACCCTAGATGCAAGAAGTATGAGAACAAACAGGTAGAGCAGAAAAGCCTAAATTTCTTGTAAAATGGAGATATCTGCACTGTTCAACCCATAAGGTTACTGTGAAGAAAGCACTCTGTAAACCTTAAAGCACTTTATTTGTATTATTACTGTTGTTATTGTTGCTATTGTGGACTTTTTAGGGGAGGACAAGAACAAATTCAATCCCAGTACACCAGTAACATGTTCACTTGGACTACAAGATAAATTTCTATACTAAATTAGTAATGGCAAATCTGAGAATAAAACTATAATTAATAATTCTACTGCCCTGTTTAAATCTACATCACTACTTTTCAATCTCCCTAAGAAATTAAGAGCTGTATTTAACATCAATTAATTATTATTAGGCTAGTAGTTTCTACTATAACTATCAACCTAGGCCTGATAATTATTATTAGACAAAATTATGTGATTTGCAATGGACTACAAATATTATTTTTGCTATTAAAGATATACTGAACACAAAAGTTAAAAGAAAAAACATTTAAAACGTGGACAAATAAAAATATATTTTACACAATTTAAGGCATCTTGTGGTAAAGTTTGGTATCTTGGGTCTAAAAAATGTATTAGCCATGACAAAGTCCACTTATGATTTTAAAAAGTTGTACTAAATGTCACTTTGGGGTAGAAGTATAAAACTACAGATATTATTATCACATCTTCGCAACACGCAAAAAATCATGCAATATCTTTCAGAGAACTCATAATATTTTGGGGTATTTTGCTTTTCTCACTGTCTTCATAAAGACATAAGAATATTTAATAAAAGAGAATACCATTTAAATATTTCTTGATGATAAGCATATCATCAAATTATTTAAGAATTTTAAAGGAAGAGGAAAGTGAATAAACATTTATCAAGTGCCTATTTTATGCCAGGCACTTTACAAATAAAACCTCATTTAAGAAACACTGCCAATTTCATACCTCAAAAACTACAGGTAGTTCTATATTATGAATAGCATACACAAAAAAGGGATGTCTAGATTGATTTTTTTTAAAAGCTTATGAAAAATAAAAATTAATCTTAGTTAACAGACCATTGGACTGCTAAGGTTTTTTCCAGCTCTAAATCTATTATCGTATGACTCTCCCTGTTGCCATCCCCACATTAAGAATGATAAAACTGAAGTACAAAAGGGGAAATTTCCCCCCAAGTAAGTCCGTGTATTAGCAAAAGTTTACTCCCAGGTTTCTTTACTCCCAGGCCAAGATTTTTTTGACTACTTGGAAACAGCATTTGAACTTATAAAATGAGCTCAAGTTTTTAAACCAGATCTTAGGATTCACACTGCTCTAATGATATAATCAGAATGGTCAAATGAGCAACTTTTTCACAAAAAGATATTACTGTGTTGACACTGAATCTGTAACATAATGCTTCTCACCAACAAACATGCAGAGCTGGCTACTAGCTGATGATGGGAGGGGAAAGGCTACCAAAATTTAAAACTCTTCTTGAGTCATTTAAGAAAATTACTCCCCCAACCCCAAGTTTACTTCTCATTCTTGAAGGTATGCATTTTCCAGGGTATTTTTGTGCTGTCATTTAAGGCATCAAAACTAAGAAACTGGGGAAAAAATGCCTCATATACAAAAAAATCTCTCAAACTTAGCTATGTCTTCAGTATTCCTATAAGGGCTAGCCTAAAATTTTCAAAAACAAAACCAGCCAAGACAAACAAAACATCTTCTAATATCTAATATATTCTAATGGTAATTAAGTTTAAACATGATGGAGATGTAAAAAAAGCAATGCCTGAATGCCTGTCATAATCCTCCTTAGATGGCCAACCTCAATTAGAACAATATTCTAATAATTTTGAAGAGGAAAAAAACACCCATAAGCATAAGCACTTACTAAGCACCTACTATCTGCCAAGTACTGTGCTAGGTGCTTTACAAATATTATCCCATTTTAAGTAACTGAGACATTTCACATATCAAAATAAAAGTAAAAAACAATAAGCAAAAGTTATATTGCTACTTCTAGAAAGCCTTCAGTTTCAAAAAGTGGTTATAACTATTTATAGCTCAAAGGCCAAAAACCGATTTTGCCAATTTTTCTTTTTTAAGCATTATATTCTTTATACAACCTCCCTGAGAATATACAATGAATTCCTACTTATTCTTTTTAAAAAAGTGACTTAAATAAATGTTAAGCAAAAGGAAAATAAGGAAAATATGTGATAAAAGATGCTCATGAAAATTTAAAATTCAAATTAATTTTATGAGAAATAAGATTTCAATGAGTGGAAGTAAAATGTAAAATAAATTCAATGTCATATAATGCAATGGTCCCAAATTTTAAACTTGCATTTTAGTTTAGGGATTGTTCAAGCACATTAAATGCTGAATTCGATTTACATTTAGCATTAAATCTACAATGTGCTGCCTATTCTTGTTTTTAAAAATAGGACTCTGTTTCAGTCCTTAGCAGCTATACCAACAATAGATCATTAAATAAAGATGGGCATTCATATGTTTATGGCAAATTCTACTGCATGGCTGCTTTGGTGACACATGCCAGAAAGTATCCAAACTCTACTCTATAGTCTCAGAGGAAAGAAATTTGGCATAACTTTTCATTCATTTTTTAAATCCTGGCTAAGTATATTAATACCTAAATCTCCCTGTGTTCATTTCTAGTAATCATCATTTATATGTTTACTTGTGATGTTTCCTACAAGTAACATAGCAACATAAATCAAAACTTGAGACAGAAATTTCAAAAGAGGGTTCAGCCATGCAGAAAGGCAATGGTGAAGGGCAATCACTGCTCTTGTTCAATTTTCCTATCTTATTTCAACAGGGTTACCAGAGTATATCACTTTCCCTAAGAATGCAGGAATAAACACAGTTTTTAAAAATTTTATGTATTAGTAGCTTAACAAAGAGGAAATGATTGAAATGTGGGAACATTTAACAAGAAGAAAATCTTCACCTCCAACCTGGATAAGATCTTTAGAAACTAAATAGGAAGGGAAGATCAGATAAAGATTAAACCAAGTACCTGAGGCACCTCAGGGAATAATACCTTAGATGAAAACACCCTACACCATGAAGGATTCAGACTGAGAACAGAATAAGTAAAGTGACCCCCAGGATGAGCATGGCAGAAGACTAACGTCATGTTCAATAACATGAAAAAATAAAAACAAAGTTACTGATGGCAAAGAACTTAGAAGCTGCAAAGCATTTGTCGATCAGTGTCAACTAAAAGAAACCAGAAAGATGAGGTGCAGAAGAATATAGATTGACTTTTGAGAGCTTACAGAAACCTGAATATTATGAATGTCGATCAATACTTTTCAAAAGATATTGGCAGGCCATGGAGTGGAAAGATGGATGCTCACCAAGATGACGGCACAAAAGTCAAGCTAGACAGCAAAGCATAAACAGATGTATGCTTGCAATCTTGTGTGGGGAAGGGGAAGCTAATGGTTAAGAAAACCAAGAGAAAAGCATCTTGAAGACTGAAAGAGCGTAAGTGGTAATGGACTGTCCTGGTCACGGGAAGAAGAGTTGGAAGATTGACTACACTTACAACAGAATGAAGCCCCACAGACGGCAGGCGTAAGAAGGGCCGCCAGCGACGAAGACGGAGAGATGGGCTGGTAGCCTTTGCTGGACCTACATGGTTACGTTTGACCCAGGGCAGGGATGCATGGTGACACAATGGTGAGGCCTTCGTTCTGCAGTGGCTAGAATGAGGCTGGGATGAGGATGGCGAGGACGACTACATAGATATTAAAAAAGAGAACATTTACTTAGACCACATTAATGGGTTAGCAATTTTTATCCCTAATAGGCAACATAATGTCACACTTCAATTCATAGGGTCTGGTACTTTTAATCAAACAGCCTAGTAAAAGATTCAGTTTGAATACTGATTTAAGGGAGAAAAAAATGGAAAATACCTGGTAGATAAGATGTAGCTACATAAGTGCCCCTGCTTCTCTATAAGATGTTTTATGAGAACATACACGAAGCATTTATGCAATCCTACTTTGCCTACTGCACAAAGACTTCTATGGAATGGGAAAACAAGCAATTCAAATAGAAATACTACATCAAACTGAAAAGCCCCATCAGTCCCAACAGTACACTTGTGATGGAGTGAGTGCAGAACAAAGGTGCAGGGTTCCAAAGCAGGTGAGAATTCTAAGAATGAGAATTCTAAAGGAAAAAGTCCAGATGAAACTTCTGAAATAGACCACATACGTACAAACTAACCTCTTGCACAATTGGCTGCTTAGGTTTTCATGGAGAAAAACCACCCCTTTCTTTGCATAGGACCTCTGATTTGGCCTACTTTTGTTAAACAAGTGGCCAAGAAAAGAATTTTAGTGTTAACATACAGTAAAGGAGACAGCCCTTGCTGAGTAAAGAAGCTTCACTTTCCTTCTAGGCAAGCTAGACATCTTTAGAGACCTATTACCACTTTCAGGATAGTACAGGACCATCAGGTGTTTAGAAGCAAGATCTAAGTTAACTCTGGACCTCAGTCTGCTCATCTGTAAAATGAGAGGCTTGGTTTTGATGGCCTCTAAGTTCCCTTCTTTTAGCTCTAAAATCCTATGGACTACTTTGGCAAACAGATATCATCAAGGGTCTACTATGTGCACTATCATGTGCCTGGTGCTAGGGATATCAAGACAAATACAAACTAGACCCTCTGGTCAAAGAGCCTACATGCTATTTAGTCAAAATACTTACTCATCAGATGGAGATTTAACTATTAACCTTTATGTATTAACAGAAACTTAAAATCTCACCTAATGGCAAAGTTTAATAATATTCATTTGAATTAATTATTAATGAAGCAATTTATATATCAATTTATTATTTATTAATAATTTTATAATTAAAAGCAATTTTATGTAAGTCAATAAGTTACATTTATAATAAATATGTAAATCTATAGTAAGTATGAAAGGATGCAGTATTGACATTGACAGTCCATTTATAACACTAATAACATGCTCCACCAACTACAATATAGTTAACTGATTCTCCTACACAAACAACACAACCATTACCAAAAAAACAATTGCATTGCTACTTGGCCACAAAGAAAAGTTGTAAGATTTTTCAGGCTCCATAATGAGAATCATTTGGATGAAAACAGGAGATATTGAGCCTGAAAAAAGAAAACTTAAAGGGAATATGATCCTGTCTTCAAATAGTTCAAGGGTTGACATGTAAATGAAGGATTCAAAGTTACAAGGAGGTGGATTTCACCTCTATATAAGGAAAACTTCCTAAAAGTTAGACCTTTCCAAAAAGTGAATGGACAAATTAGTTCTCCAATTAAATAGAGCTAATTAATCAGGGCCTGGAATGGTCAAGGATACTGGAGAGGGCATTCAATCTTGTTTCAGATAAGAGCTCGACTAGATTAAGAAATCCCAAACTCTAAGATTCTATGTACAAATATTTACTGAATGTGTACTACTCACAGAACATTATCCTTGTAATACAAGGGCACAATGAATTATAATATGCCATTTCCAACACAGATTCATAAAATGCTAGATTTGCAGCTAGAAAAGATTATAGAGATTATCTAGTCTAATCCCTAATTTTAAAGTTAAGGAAACTGAGGTCCAGAGAAGTGAAATGATGTATCCGAAGTAACACTCATGCTAAGTGGGACAGCAGAGATTTAAACTCAGGACCTGGCATATTTAAATACAGTACACATTCCGTTGTATCCTGTCATCATGCAAACTTTTAAAGGATGGCTTATTAACTCAGGAAAAGAAGGCAGCAGCCCTACTTTCACACTATTCAACATAAAAATAATATTTCTGACTGTTAAGGTTAAAACATGCCAAATTTGTTTTTCTATAGTGATGATACAACCATGCTCTTCTTAATCACTCATTCATGAAATGAGTACTGCCTGAAAAGAGATACCACTTATAGCAAAGGCAAAGAACACAAATGATCTTTATGGGAAACTAATTAGGGAACCTGATCTCACTGATACGCTCAAGCTAAATGACTTCAAATAGTCACCAAAGCCAGGGTTTAGATGTCTAATGAAGATTTCTTCAATTTATTCTCATTCTTATTTTTTCAGTAGTCCCATAATCTCATATCATCTTTATATCTAACTTATTTATAAAGAGTGGGACAGGATTTCTACATTGGTAAGGATGACAGAACTTTTCCATGTTGCACGTATTTCTGATGCAACCAAAAGCCCAGGGGATCTATGTCTAAGATTAGAGTTCATTAAGAAGTGAGAGAATGACAAAGTGAGGAAGGTGGAGAAATAGGGAAATGCTCAGTGATAACCTAGTTCTGGCCTTTATCACCACTCACCTATACACTGTATTGGTCTCCTTCCAATCTTTCCCCTATCTAATCCATTCTTTATATAGCTGTCAAAATAATCTTCCTAAAGCACTCCTCTGTTAATAATCTTAAGTGGCTCCCCTATTGTCTCTACAATAAAATATAAATTCTCCAGTCTGATGTTTAAGGTCCTTCACAATGTAGATTCCAACCCAATATTCACATTACTCCCCTTCACACAATCTATATTCTGGTTGAAATAGTCTATTACTCATTTTCCCAATCATGATCTCCTGCTTCCATGCATATATAACTCAGAATCAGAACAATTCACCCATAAAAAATTTCCAACATTGTAGCAGACTGTCTATAAAAATGTTTTTGGTCTCAGGAATTGGGCAGTAGTCACATTGTTACAAAATTAAATGAGACAAACTCTTGGAAAACAAGCAACCTACCTAGAACCACTAATTATAAATATTATGCCATTCTTATTATTTAGCACTTGTAGTACTAAAGGATTTTTATGCTTTGAGGTTATCTATATTTTCTCAGACAGTGACAAATCCACTTTTTAAAGTGAGGTTATTATAATTTTCAATGAAAACATAACTATACCGGCAACATCATGTAGCGGATAGAACTGAAGTTTTGGATTTATATGACATAGATTTAAAAATATGTGACAATAGGAAAAATAACAAATACTCATCCAAATAAGTTCCTTCCTCTATAAAAAGAGGGTAATAATAACTCTTGATTACTTAACACAAAGGTTTACTGTGAAAAAAGCACTTTGTAAATGGCACAGTGCTATATAAAATGAGCTATGACTGTTACAATGATATAAGGAAAAAGTCCTGCTGTGGTTTAATAAGCAGAAGGGGTTTAATAACAGAAGCAGTCAACATTATAAACGACACTGTCTTAAGTCAACGTTATAAACTACAATGTCTGACACTAGAGTGTAAATTCAATTCTACATAGGAATCCTTAGTGTAATAATTATTAAAAGAAGAGGAAGGCAATTTTCTTAAAATTTGGCATTGATTATATGGCATTTCTTCAAACATGCTTTTTAAGTAAATAATGATGCCCAGAAAAAAAGAAAGACCGTTGAATTTGGAGTCAGGGCGCCTGACTCAAATCCTACCTCTACAGCTTGATTTCTGTGTAATCTGAAACAGATCACTTCATCTCTCTGGTCTCTCTTCCTAGACTGGAAGTGCATTTTACATATTTCTACTTGAGCATCCTGGTTCAAACTTAGTGAACCTACAACAAACTTCAATGCCTCTAGCAACTATCCCCCTGTCC
Source organism: Phascolarctos cinereus (assembly GCF_003287225.1). Taxonomy (NCBI): domain Eukaryota; kingdom Metazoa; phylum Chordata; class Mammalia; order Diprotodontia; family Phascolarctidae; genus Phascolarctos; species Phascolarctos cinereus. The sequence goes on along the minus strand of NW_027556180.1, from coordinate 120,488,702 downwards.
CAACTTATTTATGTTAATAGTACTAATACAGTTTATCTCAGTAACAGATTCAAAAGTTCAGCATAATTTGTGCTTGCTTTACTTCCTCATCTTTACCTCCCCCCCAATATCTAACCAATCACTGAGTATTGTCAGTTTTTCATCTCTCATTATTCTTATTATTTCTCCCAAATATTCCTACTGCCACTATTCAGGATTAGGCCTTTATCACACATTACTTAAGACTACCGGAACAGCCTCCTAATTGAGCTCTCTGCCTCTAATGTCTCCCTTACCCAGAATTAAGCAGTAGGCATAGGCCTTGGCATAGCACATAGAGAACATTGGACCCAAAGTCAGGAAGACTTAAGTTCAAATCATATTACAGGTATTTACTAGCAATATGATCCCAATCAAGTCACAACTTCTCTCATCCTCAATTTCCTTATATATGAAAAGAGGACTGAAATGACTTTATGGGGTAGTAACAAGGATCAAATGGAATAATATGCTGAAAATGCTTTGCAAACTTTAAAAGTCCTATATAAATCAGCAGATTAATTTTCCAAGGATAATTTTCTGGGGAATTTAACATGCTAAATTTTGCATATAATTTTTGAAAATACAAGCTGCATGGAGAGCTGCATTTTTATGTATAATCCTCTTTTTTCTGTTCATTGTATTTGGAAATGTTTATGTTTAGTGATTTTAAGTTTCAAATAACAAGAAAAAAAATTTTTCAATTACCTTTGTATTTCATCCTCTGGCAAATTCATTGCTTTGCACAGTTAGCACTTAATAACTCATAGTTCAGGAAATAAACTATTTTTTTCCTAGGTATTTTTAAAATTTTGTAATAAATTCTACTTTTAGTTAAGTTCTACTTAGAGTACTTAATCATTTATGGAACTTCTTGAGAGTTTTGCAATCTTTCATAAAAACACTAGAACTTTGCACTATAGCACAGTCTTCAGGTCCTGGTCACCAAACTGTTATGCCTACAAGGAGCTCAGAATACAGTGGTCCTTCATATTTTTTGTTTAACCTCTGGGCATTTTCTGAGGCTGTCCCTCATGACTGGAAAGCTCTCATTCCTCATCTTCACCTATGGCTTCCCTGGCTTCAAACTAAAATCCCAACTCTTCCTAAAATTTTAGTGCCTCCTCTCTTTTAATTACTTCTCATTTGTCCTGTTTGTTTGCTGTCTCCCTCATTAGATTGTCAACTTGAGGGCAACTTTTTGCGGTTAGCACAGTGTTTGGTATATAGTAGGCACTTGATAATTATTGAGTAAACAAACAACTGCAAAGCACATCTTTACAATCCTTCTGTGAGCCAGGTCTTGATAGTGTCTTAGGGCTCCTCTGTCCCAAGTGAAAGAGGATCCTGAATCTAGCAATGTGTAAATATACTGAAAGTGCTATCTCTAGTAGTCTTCCTCCTAAGGAAGGAAGGGCAACCCAGGATGCTCACTTATTAGGCTGTAATATTTTGAGGTCTGTAAGAATCAAGCCCTAAACTGAACTGTGTCAATTTTGCCTTAAAAATATTTTCATTGAACTGTGAAGGCTATAGTCTCAAATCCCTATCTAGAACACACTGCACACAGTATTTCCTAAGAAATATTTACTGATTTGAATTTCCTCAAAAAGCTTTACAAATCATGAAAAATTAAGAAAAAGTAGGATGCAACAGCATCCCATGTAATGGTGGGTTCCATTCAATAAGTGTTTCTAAACTACTAACATTCTAGAATAGAATCAGTATTTCAGGCTAATTAACTAACATTCACCATATCCTATTATTGGTATCCATATGATCCCAAATAGAAAGAAATAGAACAAGAACCAATTACTTCTCCCACCTGATTCTTATTCCCTTTGTTTCTGCCTCCTGTAGTTAAATGGAGACTGTACATTATAATAACAGTAGTAGTAGTAGTAGTAGTAGTAGTAGTAGTAGTAGGTAGTAGTAGTAGTAGTATAATTGCTGTTTTCAGTTTTTCAGTCATGTACAACTCTTTCATGACCCCATTTGGGGTTTTCTTGGCAAAGATACTGGAGTAGTTTGCCATTTCCTTCTCCAGCTCATTTTACAGATGAGGTAACTGAAGTAAACAAGATTAAGTGACTTTCCCAGGTCACACAGATAGTATCTGAGATCAGATTTTAACTCAGGAAGGTGAGTCTTTCAGACTTCAGGCCTTTTATCCACTGCGCCACCTAGGGGTCCCAATAGTAATAACTGGCTATAGTTTTTTAAGTTTTGCAAATCACTTTATAAAAATTAACTGATTTCATCCTCACAACAACCATGGACAGTAAATGCTATTACTATCTTCATTTTACAAATGATGAAACTGAGGCAGAAATAAGTTAAGTGACTTGCCTATGAATGTAAGGCTAGTTAAGTATCTGAGGTCATATTTGAATTCAGATCTTTCTGACTACAAGATTCAGCATTCTATCCACTGTACCACTTAGCTGCCTCATATAAGCTCTCTACCAGTGCAATTAAAATAGAAGATAGATAGATGGATAGATAGATAGATAGACAGAAAGATAGACAGACAGACAAATAGACAGAGATATAGATATCTCAAAAAGCACTTTTCAAAAGCAATTTGAAGCTTAGGCCTCAAATCACAGATTCACACCAGTAATTCATTTGTTGAGCAACACTGCATAAAAGAAAGACTCATGAACAATACCTTTCCAATAGATAAAGGAAGTGATATAATGTATGTTATTTAGGAATCAAAAACTTCTAAAGCTTTCTTCTTAGAATAACAAAGATTAAATTCACACACACCAATTTTAAAATCTAATAATTATTGACCAGAAGTATGTCCACCAGAAGCCTATTTTCAAAGATAAAAGCTTGGGGCAGCTAAGTGGCGCAACGGATAGAGCACCAGCCTTGGAATCAGGAGCACCTGAGTTCAAATCCAGCCTCAGACACTTGACATTTACCAGGCGTGTGACACCAGGCAAATCACTTTACCCCAACTGCCTCACAAAAAATGAAAGACCCAAAGTTAAAAAAAAAAAAGATAAAAGCTTAAATTCTGATCTAAATTATAAAAATACAGAATAAGAACCATATCCACTACTTAACAATTACTATCATCCTTTGACAGAACAGTAATATCCTTAGTATGTATATTCCCTTCCACTGGAGCAGCAGACAACTTACACCTACATCTTTCTAATTCTGTGAAATTCTGACCATGTAAATCTTCAAAGATTTATTCAATGTATTGGAGGCCTTCCTCTGGTCCTCTAGTACTTTAGGAAATGCTTTCTCAAAATTTATCACTCATTTCTTAATTGTTGAACAGAGAGATCAGGATGTAGGTGTAAGTTGTCTGCTGCTGGGCTGCTGAAGCAACAAAAAGCTTAGCATCATAATAAGTGCTGTTCCCCAGGTATTTTTTCTTTAAAATTACTGATTTTTAAAAAATGAATGAGGAAGTTTAATATTCTTAAATATTCCCATAATCTTTAGAAGAATAACAAAATTCACCTTCTGGGGTCAGTTTTATAGTCTTGATAGAGAATTCTAATGTAGCAAACATTCATTTCACCAGAAGTTTAAACATTATTGTGAGTGAAGGATTAATATTATTTATGGAACCATATTTATCCTTCTCTTCCCCATCCCTCCTACTAGCTGATTAGTAAACCTATTGTACCAGCACAACAATAATATAGGCCTGTAGCTGCAAAATTAATTTTCAATAGAGTATAAACCTTGGTAGCCATTTTGAGTTCAACACACATATGCGACAGGCTCTCTGAATGCATAATATTATTCAAAATCCTAGGAATACTAAAAAGCAGTTCAATTATTTGAACCTTTAGTGAGAATTCTTAAATTCTTCTCTGCAAGAAAACATTCAAAAAAGTTATTTTTACACATTTTAGTTGTGGCTTAATTTCTTTGGTAGCCTAGGACATACGGACATTACTTAACTGTGGACATATGTTTACAATGTTTCTTCAGATTCAAAGACAGTTAGTGAATATGTGTATGATTAAGAGACCTGATAATGTATCCTAAGGTCTCTTCCAAGAAGACCATACATATACAGATTTTCTTTCGGTCGATGGCTGTTACTAAAGTTTACAAGACTTGTTATTTATAGTTCTCTTTTGGCCACAGGCTGAGAAAACTCTTGAGAAGGAATAGCAGATGTTGGTTATTCCTTTTTCCTTACAAAAGACAGTAGTAAAGATGACAAGTATATCAAAAGATTTAGTCTAAGCAAAGTTTGAAAAATATGCAAATATCTATTACTAGATAGCCTTATCCTTTAAATCAGCATGGATTTTAAAGATTATCCAGTTCAACTCTTCCATTTTAAAAAGTGAAAAAAACCAAGTCCTAGGCAAGTTGTGATATTCCAGGACACATACATAGGTAAATAGTGGCAGGGCTAGAACCTAGGTCCTTCTTTCCACTATCCTATACTGCTTCACATGCACTCCATGCTATTTAAAAGTCATTTATAAATGTCCACTAATATTAATGCTTGGCATCAATATTCCCCAAGAGAACTTTCACATACAGTTTCTAGTCTTTAAATCTTCAATTAGCAGTTTGTTCCTAAATAAAGGTAAATTATTTTCAATCAATATGTAATTTATGTATTATGTGTGTGTCTATGAAAAGATGGACAGGGGCAGCAGGGTGGTGCAGTGGATAGAGCCCTGGAGTCAGGAGGATCTGAGTTCAAATCTGGCATCAGACACATAACACTCACGAGCTGTGTGACTCTGGGCAAGTCGTTTAACACCAATTGCCTCACCAAAAAAAAAAAAAAGATGGACAAAGATATGTAAAACTGTCAATAGAGAAAAAGGATCATGAAAACCTACTCTTTAGATATATCATTATGAACAAATATTGACAAAGAGGTAGCTAAAAGGGATTTGACTCATACTGCAAAATCAACGTTCTTTACTAAGAAACTGATTTGCCATAAGTATGTTATAATAACTTGGCTCTAAATCTTTCTTAAAATATTAGAATAAAGTAAATTCACTGTGGCCTATCCCCAAATAATTTCTTTATTTAAATTATATCCTGTTATTAAGGAAAATGGCATTATAACCATGTAATTTTCTGTACATGAAGGGATTTTTACCTGGTGGGACACCTAAAATAATTAGTTTTTTTTTTCAGAACATAGATAACTTCATCCAAAACATAACTAAGAAAAACAATTGGCTTAAGGGTAAGAGTTATGACTTAATAGAAAGAATACTGCGAAGCGCCCCCCCCAAAATAATCTTAAAGATAGAACAGTAGTTACAGTACAATCATAAATGGGCACTTAAATCTCATGTCTTTGTAACAGTATTCAAATGTTAGATACACACATCCTTTCTTTTAAGACATACAATATTGACAGCTAGTATTCAAGGTAGAGTAATATTACCAATAATAGTGATTGGCTATCAACAATGACAAAAATGGTAAAGTGCTTCATTCATTCATTCATTCATCCATTCATTCATTTATTAGTAATTCACATACATTTGCAGCTTTAGAGCACCACATTTTAAAAACATATTGAAAGCTGAAGAATGTTCAGAGGAAGGCAAACAGGGTAGTGAAGGATTCTAAGACATGTCAGCCGACAACAGTTGAAACCAATAATAAGCATTTATTTCAAAACCTACTATGTCAAGCACTGTCCCAGGCCCTGTAAAAACATGCTCAAAGAATGAAACAATTTTTAAGGAGTTTACATACTAAAGGGGAAGACAAGGAAGTATGTAAGTCAAGTCAACTAGCATGTGTTAAGTTCCTACTATACATGAGGCACTGTGCTAAGCATTGAGGATAAACAGAAAGGTAAAAATAGTCCCTACCTCAAAGAGCTCAGAGGGGGAAACAACATACAAAACAAATATATACAAACAAAATGTATACAAGATAAATGGGAGATAACTCTGAGGCAAGGCTGACTAGAAAAGGCTCCTTGCCAAGGTTAAGACTTTAGTTGGGACTTGAAGGAAGTCAGGGCAGCCAGAAGCAGAGGTAAGGAGGAAGTGCATTCCAAACATATGTATAAGAGGCAAGAATCATTGGACTGAAGAGTATGTGGAGAGGATTAAGGTATAAGACTGGAAAGGAAGGAAGGAGATAGATTATGAAGGGTTTTAAAAGTAAAAAACAAACATGCAGCTGATCCTACAGGCGATTAAGAATTCACTAGAGTCAGATTTGATGAGACTTGTGCTTTATTTAGGAAGATCATTTTGATAACTGAGTGGAATATGGACTAAAGGGAAGAGGCCAACCAGGTTACTGAAACTGTCCAGACATAAAGTGATGGAGAGTGTCACAGTGGTGGCAGCATCAAAGTGGACATGTAACTAAGTGGATATGTGGGGGATAGGGGAGAGGGTAGTGAAAGAGAAGGAGAAGTCAAGGCTGACACTGAGGTTGCAAACTTGGAGGATTAGGACAACATTGGTGACCTAGAAATAGGAAAATCAGGAGGAGGGGAGGGTTTGGGGGAGAAAGAGAATGAGTTCTTTGGAAATGGTAAGTTTTATGATTTCTACAGACATCAAGTTTGAAATGTTCAACAGAGAGGCCAGCTAAGTGGCACAGGGATAGAGCACCAGCCCTGAAGTCAGGAGGACCCAAGCTCAAATCCGATCTCTGACCAAACACTTGACATTTAATTAGCTGTGTGACCCGGGGCAAGTCACTTAACCCCAATTGCCTAAAAAAAAAAAAAAGTTCAACAGACAGTTGGAAATGTGGATCTAAATATCAGGAGAGAGGTCAGCACTAAATAAATTGATCTGGGAATCATCTGCATAGAAATGTTAACTGAATTCATGGAAGCTGATGAGATCACCAAGTGAAATGGTACAGAGTAAGAAGAGGATTGAGAATAGATGTTCGGGGGACACTCATGGTTAGCTGGCATGACACACAGAAGAACCAGCCAAGAGAAACTGGTAGTGAGCATGTGAACAGATCCAGAAAAGAGTGGTGTCACAAAGGAGAGGGAAAGAAATAAGCATTTATCAAGTGCCTACTAAATATCTCATTTGATGCTTACAACAACCCTGAGAGGTAGGTGCTATAATGATCCTCATTTTACAGCTGAGGAAACTGAAGCACACGAGAAGTTAAGTGACTTGCCCTGCGTCATAATCTAGGAAGTGTCCAAGGCCAAATTTGAACTCAGGTCTTCCTGATTCCAAGCCCAGCATCACCTAATTGTCTAGAGAGCCACACAGAGGTCAAAAAGGACCAAAACTGAGAAAAGATTGCTAGATTTAGAAAACTTTTAGAAAGCAGTTTCAGTTGAATGATAGAAGAAGTCAGAAACCAGACTGCAGAAAGTTACAAAGACAGTGAGAGGAGAGGAAAGGAGGTAGAAGTCTCCTTTAGCCATGAAAAAGAGGAGAGATTCAGGATAACAGCTAGCAGGGATAGATGGATCATGTGAGAGACATGGGTGGGCTTGTAAGCAGCAGGGAAGCAGCCAGTAGATAAGGAGACAATAAAAGATTATTGAAAAAGCTGGATGATAGGCAGGGCAACTCCTGGGGAACGTGGGTTAGAATGGCATCACTTTGTTCATGGAGAGAGTTTTCCCTTGGCAAAGAGAAGGGGAATTTCTTTGTGAAGGAGGAGAGAGTCCACATCTGAGTAAAGTGAAGTAAGGAAGAGGGAGGTTTTGGCAAATGACCACATCTTTTCAGTGAATTATGAGGCAAAGTCCTCAGTTGAGAGAATGGGGAAAGGAGAAGCCACGGGATACTGGAGGAAGGATAAAATAGTCTGGAAAATGCACTATGGGAAGTGGAATAATGAATGGATTAGGGAGGTGAAAAGGACTGCCCTGCTACAATGAAGGCCCAGGTGAGATTATGCAACATATATATTTGTAGAAGACCCAGTCAGCATAGTTTCATGATATTCTCCCAGCATCATTCAGCAGTCTGTGGACTGGAGGAGATACAACAGATAATGAGAGCAATCCAAAGGTAAGGCTTAGTAGGGCAAAATCAGCAATAAAGTAGACATAGCTAGACTAAATATAAAATGAATGCAAATAAATATAAAGTAATCAAGTACAAAGTATTTTGAGAAAGAGGGCACTAGTAGCTGGACTACGAAAGATTTCACTTAGAAGGTGGCGTTTAAGCTTATTCTGAGAGAAGGGAAGAACCATGATAAGAGAGATGAGGATGAAGTGCATTCCAGGCATGGAAGAGAAGATAGCATTTCACATATGAGGAACAAAAGGCCCAGGATACAATTGTGGGGAAGCAAGCAGCAACAAAAGGCCACTTTGGATTGATTACAATATACAGGAAGCAGAGTAGTACCCAATCAGGTTGGAAAGATGGGTTGGGGCCAGTTGTGAAGTCCTCTCTAGCTTCAAAAGCTAAAATGAAGAGTTAATATTTGATCATTGAGGCAAAGTAAAGCCACTGGATTTGATTTAATATAGGAGTGACATGGAGACATGGGCAGCTCTGTATTTAAGGAAAACTATTTTGACATCAGAGTTCATAATGGACTAGAACAGTAAAAGTTAAGGAGACCAACTAGAAGGCCATGACAATAATCTAGGGAGGCCTGATGACGGCCTGAACTAAGGTTGTGAGTAGAAAGAGAGTAAGACAGATATGAGAGATGTTGTGGGGGTAGAAAGAGAAAGATTTGGCAACTTATTGAACATGTAGGATAGAGAAGAGCGAAGACTTGAGGATAAAAACTTGGGATGTCTGGAAAAGGGAAGGGTTTGGGGCAAGGGTGGCAAGATAATGAATTCAGTTTTAAATATGGTGATTTTGAGACGACTCCAAAACATCTAGTTTGAAATGTTTAATAAAATTGTTGTTGTTTTTTAAGGAACTAGAAATTTTTATCCTGGCCTGTAGTCATAAGATGGAGTTTCACGTTTAAGAACCGAAAATAGTTCATACAAATGGATCATGTAGTACACGAAAAGAAGTATAGGAAGACTGAAAACAAAGGAAAAGATTATGAAGAGCTTTACCAGGTTATAAAGAGCTTTGAATACCAAATAGAAAAATTTATATTTTATCCTGAAGGTGGAACTATTGGGTTTAATGAACAAGAAATCATATGATTACATCTAAATTTCAGAAAATACACTTTACCTATTACCCAAAAAAATCCAAGAAAGAGAAAATGGACTCATCTGTAAAAAATACTTATTTTTTTAAGTGGCAAAGAACTAGAAACTAAAAGGATACTCATCAATTACAGAATGGCTGAACAAATTATGGTATAAGAATGGAATGGAATGGAATACTATTGTGCTTTAAGAAACAATGAAAGGGAAGGTTTCAGAAAACAGCAAGACTTGTATGAACTGATGCAGTGAAGTAAGAAGAAAAAGGAGAACAAATTACACAATGACAACAACATCATACAATTAATTTTGACAGACTCAAGAACTCTAACCAATATAATGAGCAACCATGATCCCAGAGGACTGATAATGAACTCTGCTTCCAACCTCCTGACAGAATAGAGATGGATTCAAAACATAAAATGAGATAACCATTATGGACATGGACAAGGTGGGAATTATAAATTAAATGAAAAGAAAGATTGAAAAAGGAAACATCCCCTTAGCAGCTGATTAGATCACGGATTAAAGTGGAGGCAGATTTCAGAAAGCAGACCAATTAATTAGAAGGCAACAAGCTAGGCAAATAGTAACAAGGTCCTGAACTACGGTAAGGCTGTGGGACTGAACAGAAGAGCATGTTATTAAGGTTATTGTTATTAAGGTAGAAACAACAGAATTTAGTAAGAAATCCATGTCCACTGTCCCTAACCTTGTCTTTTTCATAGGCTATTTTTCTCTTTCTCTACACCCTCTCTGTTGGTGATCTTTTTGACTCCTGTGTGTTCAATTATTATGCCTATTCAGATGACTCCCAGATCTGTATCCAGCCATAATCTTTCTCCTAAATTCCACATAATCAAGATCCTGCTCAACATAGCTAAGTGACCTGTCCTTCAGACATATCAAATTCAATATGTACAAAATGGAATCCCTTACCTTTCCCTCTATGCCCTTTGAACTTTTCTATTTCTATTACATCATTCAACCATTCTTTCAGTCACCCAAGTTCAAAATGTAAGATTATCTTTAACTTTCCTCTTACACTGCCCTCATATCTATTCAGTTGCCAAGCCTTGCCAATTCCGCATCCACAGTTTATCTTCAATCTCACCCTTTTTTTCCACTTACATGGGCACCATCATAGTTTAGGTCCTTATCACCTCCAACAGCCTACTAATTACACTCTAGGTTTCTGACCTCTTCCCTCTTCATTCTATTCTTCACCTACCTTTCAAAATAATCTTTGTAAAGATACAGATCTGGCTATGTTACTTCCCTGCTCAAGAAATTTCAGTGGCACCCAATAACCTCTAGAACAAAATACTAAATTATCAGCTGGCATTTAAAACCATTCATGATTTGGCTCTTACCTACCTTTCTAGACTCACTGCAATTTTTCTTCTTTATGAATTTACATTTCAACCAAACCAGCCTATTTGCTATCCTTTGAACTCACCTAACTATTACCTCTATTTGTCTGTACAAGCCATCCCCATACGCAGACTTCTTTCCCTCCCACCTCTAAGTCTTTAAATCCCTAGCTTCTTTTAAGGCTCAGTAGATGTGCTATTTCCTACAGAAAGCTTTTCAAGAGCCTGTGGGTCCTTTTCCCCTCATCTTGTCTTTTTCATGGACTCTCTACTTCTATCTCTCACCCTCTCTGTTGAGGATCTCTTTTTTATTTTGTCTTTTAATTCCACAGACCTTGAACATAGTAATCATTCAATAAATGCCTGACAGATTAAGCTGGATTAAACATGCTGTAGGAATGGTTCTAGATAATTATCTGCCAAATAACTCAACGTTTGTGTGACATGGCAACTTAAAAACCTAATAAAGTCCTAAGCTATGTATAGTGAAACTATGTTTACATCAAGAATAGTCCCATGATAGTCAAATCCCAACTGGAATTACTATGTTCAGTTCTAGACAGGGCATTTATAGAGGGACAGCAACAAAGAAGATCGAGAACAGAACAACTTGAATGGCAAAGAAACTCAAACCATGTCATAATGAGGACCATCTGAAGGAACTAAGAATGACTGCATCAAAAAGAATACTTCAAATATATGGCGAACATGAGGAAAATAGACCCCCCCCAAGTTGGAACAGACCTTAAGAGTCTATTAAGTCCAATCAAAATTTTAGCCAAATTCCGTCTATGACATTCTTAAAGATGGTATATACTATGTACCTAATGGGTAGAAATTATAAGACAGCAGATGTGAGGAAGAATTTTGTAACAATAAGATCTTCCTTGAAATAGCAGGCTGCATGTCCAAAGAACAAACCATGGAAGTCGAATCGCTATCACTTATTTTTACCTTCTGTTGAGTTTTGTTTCATCTTTCTGATGGTTCCTCGTATTGGTTTTAATTTTTACTTACAACTTCACTAATGTGAAAATATGTTTAATGGGTATGTAAATGTAAAGCCTATGTCAGATTGTGTGCCATCTTGGGGAGGGTGGGGGGGAGGAAAAGGGAGAAAAATTTTCAACTCAAAAGCATATGGGAAAAAAAACCATTAATAAATAAATAAATAAATAAATAAATGAATGAATGAATGAATGAATGAATGAATGAATGAATGAATGAATGAATGAATGAATGAATAAATAAATAAATAAATAAATAAAAGGAATAGCAGGCTACATTGTAGTTTGCTCCTTGTTCCTGGAAGCATCTGAGCAGTAGTTCTTGGACACTAGATCCTGGATGGAATGGGTGACTGAACTAGTGGACCTACTGTATCCCTTCCAATTTCTATGCTTCGAAGTCACTAAGTCTTCTATTGCCTAAATGACTGACACCAAATAGGCAAGCATAAGCTATTGTTCTTCTCCGACCATACCTGAATACTTAGGTTGAACATTATCATATCAGTGTGGGTACTTCCCCACATTACAGCAGATCACATCTCATTCAGGATCATTTTTATTCCTATCTTACTACAAATCTTCCACAGATGATCCACCGAATACATTGGTTCTGGCTTTTAAAAATATCTCACAGGGGCCAACTGAATACTAGGGTTTGCTATTTATTGTCTTTGACTCTTCCTATATGCTGGCTGACCTTTTTTGGTTATGTATGTTCTTTATTATTCCTTTAATGCCATTTCTTGCACAATCTCCTCCTATGCAATTCTGATCCCAGTTCACTGTTCAAAAGCATCACCTGTATGAAACATACACATATACACATCTGTACGTCTATATGCATGGATAAATATGGACCAATTCAGTGGGCTACTAGTCCAGCTATATATTTTAATCTGAGCAATATGTGTTCTTTATTTCCTTTATTTTTCCAGTGGATGGTTGGACCAATCGCCCTTGAATTACCACAGATTTCATTGAGATAGCCTTGTAGGGTGCTGGGGATCAATGCAATTAGTACAATTTCATCCGTACACAGGAGTATCTGGAGAACCTTACCATTGATAGAGAATTCTTCTACTTGGAAACTTAAGGACCAATGGTGGCGCATGCCTCCCTCCTCTTGACAGAGTGGTGTTGGACTATAGGTGCAGAATGAGGCATATTGTCATTAACAGCCAATGTGCTTGAACTGCTCTGCTTAGCTGTACTTGTTATAAGAGTTTGGAAGCGATGGCAACGTAGGAAATGAAACATTATTTTTAAGTACGTGGACTCAAAGCAATTCCTTTTCATAACAGTGGCATACATTGTGGTTGAGCTTGCCTCTCAGTTTAATGCTTCATTTGATATTGATCAACACTAAAAGTACTGCTGAACAAAGTTTTCCACGTAACCACATTTGTTATGCCATTTTGTAAAATTTTATGTCGGTGGGGAAAGCACCTTGTTTTAGGAGGACTCATAAGAATGCATATTGTCCTACCCAACCAAAGGCTTTTAAAAATTCAACAATAAACATAGTTGAGATTTACTAACTACATCTGTCAGTGAGTTACATGATTGTGGTCTCATCCACAAGGGCCTTAACTGGTTTTTTTTTTTGTTTGCTTGTTTTCATTAAACATATACCTGGTTCATTACAGACCACTTTTAAAAGTTTTTAGAAACAGGAAAGCATGATTATGGGTAAAAACTGAAATCATCTCAACCATCTTTTGGTAAAAGGACCATTTGTAATTTTTTTCTCCTTTCTTTTGGAACCTCTCATTCCTTAGGGAATCTTAAAAATCTTTAAAAATGCCCCTTAAATCATGTCAAAACCAGGATGGATTTCTCCTATATGGAATGTGATCCTTTCTCAATTTAATCTGATGTAACTGAATTCAATTGAGAGGAGTCCATCATTTTGATGATGAAAACAAGTCATTGGGAGATTTGTTTTAGTTTTTGTTTGCTATTCTCCTTGTTAAATCTAGAAATGCTTTGGGGATTACCTAGCATTGCTAGATCTTTCCCAAGTTTTCTTCATGCTCCTTTTCTTCTCAAATGCTTTTTAATGTTTTGTACTACTTGCTATCTCATTCTTTTCCAATTTTTCTTTACAAAAGAAATTGTACTCTAACTGGGCAATGCCCTTAGCTGACAAGTCTCTTCACTTGGCATGGAGATTGAATATCTGCTGGCCTCGGTGACTTCTGGGCTTTTTCAGCCTCTGTCGTGGTGACAACTTTGCACTGGTTAAACTACTAAGACGTGGTGATGGAATCAATGTATTTTTGTCTATTAATTTTTTTGGAGTCAGTAGGTTGGAGCTGTAGTCCCATACAGTATGAAATTCTTCTACGTTGTTTACAAATGCATGATACCCTGAAAAAGTATTTGGAAGTGTTCATTCATCCATCAAGCATTTATTAAGTGCCAACGTGCAAGGTCCTATGCTAAGTGGTAGGGATACAAAAAGAAAATCTATGCCTGCAAAGAAATTAAACCCTACTAGGGCTTATGGGAATTATGTGAAAGAAGTCACTATTTGGTTTTTTTTGACTTGGTGATCCTATTACTGAGCATATACCCCAAAGAATTCAATGACACATATACTAAAATATTCATCACAACCTTCTTTCATGACAGGGAAAAAAAAAATGGTAATAAGAGTGGGTGCTCACTGATTGGGCAATTGCTGAAAAAACTATAACAAGTCAATGCAGCAGGATAATATATGAACTATAAGTAAGGACAAAAGAGGAATTCAGTGAAATGTGGAAAGACTTGTATAAACTGATACTAAATAAAATAAGCAGAACCAGAAAAACAATTGCATAATGATTATAAAATATAAATGAAAACAACTCTAACAGGCAGCTAAACCTAGATTAATTGCACTGACAAATCTTGATCCTTGATAACAAATTATGAACCTGTTCCGTCCTCTCTAAAATGAAATGGATGTGAACTATCTCTATGCTCTCAGATGTGGGTGCTTCCTTGATTTTGCTTAACTGGTTTTCTTTTATAAAGGATTCCATGGTTAGGGGAGGAGGTACATAATGGGAAATGACTATAGTTTAAAAAAAAAAGGAATCAATAAAACTTTTTTCAAAAATCAACAGGACCTAGAGACTTCCCCTACTGAAATCATATTTCATGATGAAAACTGTGGCTCATCCTCTGGCACCTATAACACCCTTATATGGGGCGGGGCAGGGAGGAGAGTGTTTCAACCTGGCTTTCAGAAAAATCCTTGAAAAGTACTATAGGTATTCAGATTATCCCCAATAATTAATCACTTATCTTCATAGAGGGTGCCTAAAGTAACACTACTGAAAAGAATTTGTAATACTGAAATCAACACTGAATCCTGGAATTCCAAGTTACTGAAAGAAATTTTTCAAGCATATACAGGATGCTTGTGGATATCATGTGGAAAAGAGATGAAACTTGTTTTCTATGGCCTCAGAGTAGCAACAGGTAGGGGTTACAAAAACACAAATCTAGGCTTGCTGTCAGGGAAAAAAAAAACTTCTTAACAAGAAATGTACAGAAGTGGAATGGGCTGCTTGGAGAGGATAGGTTCATCTTCTTGGAGGTCTTTAAGTAGAGGCTGGTTGATGACTTTTCTGGTACATTGTAGTGGGATTTCCTTTCATATATAGATTCTAACTGGCTGAGGTCCCTCCAACTCTCAAACTCTGGGAAATATTTTTAGCTTTTCTTCAGATTCTTTTCACTTCACTGTTTTTTCCCCTACTCAGTGAGTTATGATTACTTGTTATTTACAATTCCATTCTTTATTTTCTGAATTGTTTATGACTTTTGTATTGGTTCCATTTATCAGCTATTAATCAAATATAATATATGCATCTAGAATTGTTATTTAGATAGATTACACATACTAAAAAGTGTACATGGAAAATAAAAACTTTTAAATGCCTTGAAGGGAAATGAAAAATGACTATTTTGAAAAATACCTTGCAAAGGAATGAATAAAAATGAGATTTTTATCCAAAAAAAAAAAGTACAATTATAGTTACAGTCTAGGTAATTTTGAACTACTTTCTGGTTTTAAAAGTATTAGTCCAAAATACTAAATTAAATAAAAAATTAAGGTTCAAAGTTAAAATAAGTAAAATTAGAACCATGGAAAAGAAAAAAAAACTTCCCTTCAGTATATACAAGATCATTGGCCAAAAAAAAGAAAAAGCTGGGAAAGAGAAATATGGGATGTATGGGATATGTGTCAAAATACACAAAATACCACCACATATTCCATGGAAAAGTTAGATAATGGCAAGTTTTTCCCCTGACATTTCTCAATTAATAAAATCAGAATGCCCAGAAATTCAAAAGGTTTCTTGAAACACATTACTTACAGACATTTAAAATTTTGTCATCAGTTTACCATTACCAAGTTAAAAACCACTATTCATATAACCAGTGTCTCAACAATCTACTCAAGCTTACTGACATCAAGGTGCCAAACTATCTCTCTACAACTCATTTTTATAACTTTAGGCTAACACTTCCCTCCTCTCTCCTACAACAAGATTCTAATTTATTCCAAGTAAATTCCAGTTTCTTGATTTCCTGCCTCTACCACCACTCCCAAATCCAGAGGAGGGAAAAAAGGGAGAAAGGGCATAAAAATTACCAGTCTTAGCTCTCTTTCTATTCCTGAAGAAAATCATTGTGTATAAAAATTATTTCTGGCAAAGTCTAGAGGGGACATTTGATGAAATGCACCTGTGTATTTTCTTTTAAAGTAAATAGTAATTTAAAGCAATGATTCATTTCTATTTTCAAAACCATGAGATTGGCAAGAAGAGGCTCCTGACCCTTTCTATGACAAGAGACTAAGATTACCTAAAAAAAGAGCTGCAGTATCAATGAAGACTAGCCACATTAACTTTTCAGGACCTCAATTCATGTGCATAATTTAGTTCAAAGTTATATTTCACAAAGTGGAATTGATTATTATATTAACACCCAAGTGTAGAAATTTGTGAAAGTGGGAACTTGACTGGTTCTAGTCCCACGCATTTGCCTTACACTCTGAGTGATTCCGAATACCCCTTCCCTTTCCCATAAAACAGCATGCATACCCACTGCGAACATTCAGCCACACACTCGATGGGAGGAGAGAAAAGAAGTCAAGAAAGAAGAGATGCAAAGAAGTAGAAAAAGAGTAAAAGGTAAAACTAATGAGTGTCCCAGTGTCACAAAATAATTTTTACCGGTCTGAAAGTGAAACAAAATTAAAATAATCAAAAATAAATAAATAAAAACTATTCCAACTCATCCCAAAGTCCTAGATGCAACAGAATATAAAAAGAAAACAAAATAAGAATGAAGAAAAACTAAGAAAAATATAAGAAAGCAGCCCATTTCAGTACTTTCCAAACTGAACTATAACAGCAACAATTTAAATTACATATGACACTTTTCATCAGAGTTCTATTTATTGTTCCATCTGTCTCTCTCAGGGTAATTAGGAACTAAAAAAAAACATTTAATTATATGTTGACTATTTTTCTTCCTAAACATCCTCCCTTGCTTCAAAGGGAAGAAAAAACAAATACTTTTAAAAAGTAACTTGAGAACTTCTGAAGCTATCTCCTCAACAGTTTGTAACAAATGTAAGTGACTTTTATAAGAATTCAATTCATCTGTAAATTTGTTTATTGGTTTTTTTGACTTAAGTGATCATGGACCATTCTTTATAACTTTTAATCAACAAAAAATGGCTTATCTACAAACACAAAAATTACTTGAGTAAAATGAAACTGAATATAAATAGTACTGGTGTATCTAATTATTTTCACCACTGATATAGACCTCATGTTCTACTCATCCATCACGCCCTTGCCCATTCACTTCAAAAAAACAAACTCCTTAGGAACAGGAATTATATAGTACCTAGGACACCATAGGTACTTAATAAAAGCTTCATTTCTAAAAAAAAATAACAATAATTTATCTTAGAACCAAGCAGAGAAAAACAGCACTTTATACAAATTGGTATTTATTTATTATCTAACCAATAAAGTTAAATCATCACTGCTGTAATTTATTAAATATTAATTTATTTTCACTCGATATCTTCCAATATCTTTACCAATATCACACCAAAGAAACATCTGGCTTCTCTCATCTTGAACAATGGGTGGTCTTTAAATATATTTTAAATAATTTGATTTGAGAAATGCAACAATGGAAAACAATATGGAACTAACTACCTGAGGTTCTAGTAAAGCTAAGCTTCAACAACTGGCTCACTGCTATATGATGAGATAGTGTTCATTAAGTTCACCACGAATCCACAGTAGTACCTACGAGATACTTCTCATAAAGATGATGTTTTGAAATCACTGAACTGTACTATATTTAATTACTCAGTACTCAATTTAATTATAAACCACTCCTAGCCCCAGACAAGTATCATATCATTATATTTGTCATTTAGGTCAGGAGCAAATATTTCAATCTTCATGAAACTATACATCAATAAGTATTAAATGTATATAGGATTCCTGAGAAAATATACTAGAAAAGACCTAAGAGCACAGAGACAGCTAGAGAACTATGAAATGCTATAAACAATTTCATGATTTAGCATGCTTAACTATATAAATTAATAAGAACTTGAAGGAAGGTTAGAGATCATCCTTCATTTCATGATGAGGAAAGTGAGAATCAGAAAGATTAAATAATTTATTTAAAGTTACAAAAGCAGTAAACAGCAAAGACAGGACTCAAAGTTACTTTAAGTTCAGGACTCTTGACATTTTCATTATATGGCTTTTCTCTTAATAGATCTCAAAACCAAATGAGATGAAATCTAGCAAGGATAAATATAAAGTCTTGCATTTCTGGGTTGTATTTTTTTAAAATTATATAACCTGGAATTATATTTTAGAAAAGTGAATGAAAATGTCCATATTCCTTGACCCAGTGGTTCCAATGCTAGGCATATAAAGAGATCAAAGAAAGGCCTCCCCTATACACCAAAAAATATTCATAAAAGCATTTCCTTTAGTAAACAACTGAATATAATGTAGATGCCCATCAACTCAAGACTGGATAAACAAATCACGGTACATGAATGTAACGGAATATTATTATACTATAGTAAACTATAAATATGATGAATTCAGAAGTGGAAAGATTAATATGAACTGATAAGAATGAAGTAGACAGAACCAGGAAAACAATGCACATGATAACAGTGTAAAAGGAGCAGGGAAGGGTGGTAGAGGAAGGCACCTGAAACTGAAAGCAGTATAATGATAATGAAGAAGCTTAGCTTTAGGAAATTAATAATAACTAACATATATAGCACTTAATATGTGCCAGGCACTGTGCTAAGTGCTTTTAAAATTGTCTCATGTGATCCTCACAATAACCCTGGGAGGCAGGAGCTATTGTTATCCCCATTTTACAGATAAGGACACAGGCTTAGAGAGTCACAAATGACTTGCAAAGAGTCACAAAAGCTAGTAAGTGTCTGAGGCAGGATTTGAGCTTAGGTCTTCCTGACTCAAGGTCAGTACTCTAGCCACTACACCACCTATTCCCTCAGAAAAGAACTCTGGAGTCACAGACAAGGAGACTTGGGTTCAAATTCTGGCTCTAACATTTACTAGCCATGTTACTTTGGGAAAGTTACTTCTCTAAGCCTCAGTTTCCTAATCAGAAAATGGGGATATCTGTACTACCCACTTCATAGGATTGTTTTAAGAGAAGTATATACTAAATCTTGAAATACTTTTTAAAATGTCAGCATTATTATGTGAGAATTTACCATCTTTCTACCTTTAGGGAGGAGTAAAATTTAAATTATAATAATTTCCATTCCAACTCTAAGAATCTATTATCACTCAACAAAGGTGTGTTTCTAAGAGTGGTAAAAAGCACTATAAAAATGTTTCCAATTTAATAAACATTCTTAATAATCTTAAAAATCATCAATCCACCCTATTTCCACACTAAAGCATTCTAGTCAGTATAGATTCCAACCTCCTACTTCTGTACACATACTGTCAAGCCCTTTGGTCACTGGACAAATACACAGCTTTTTGTAATCTAGGTCTCATGAACTGCAGCATTTACCAAGTGCAGCTACAGTAATTCACGTTAAAAGAAGTGTCCTAAATTATAATTAAGATCACACTAGTAGAATATAAAACTTTCTGTTTATATAAAACAAATCAGATTTTAATTATTCATGAAACGCATATTAAACAGGGAAATCTCAAGCATTTAATCAGCTAGGTGGCACTATAGTAAATAATGCTGTGCACAGTGCACAGTTGGTAAGAGCTGAGTTCAAATGTGGCCTCAGATAAAACTAGCTGTGTGATCCTGGGCAAGTCATTTAACCTTTGTTTGCCTTTGTTATCCCCTAGGATTACTGTGAGGTTCAAATTAGACAATACTTGCAAATCACTTAGCACAGTGCCTGCTACATGTAGGCACTACATAAATGCTAATATTATTTATTCAAATGTAATAACCAATAATTGAAATATTTCAGCTTAGAATGTTATTACAGAAAGAACCTGAACATACACTGCTCAGTCAAATATGCATAAAAAGAATCAAAAATTTAAATTTTACCAAGTAATGTTTTACAAACTTACCTTCAAGAGATAAAAGTTGCAGCTCTCAAATGCTGGTTATGCAAAATCTCCATTTTTTAATAATAATTTTCCTTTGTGAATGCAATAGCCTAATAACTAAAGCTCTAATTTATTAGCATTTTAAATACAAAGTCACCCACAAAATGGTTCCATATAGTTTACTGGGAGGCCTCCAAGACTAAAAAGCTAAGTCTTCTATCCCAAATTTTGTCTCTAGGCCAACAACTAGTTTACCACTTAATTATTTCTTTCAGACATGAACATATTTCATAAATGTAAGCCTGGAACATGTTGTCTAATCTGGAATATTTTAAGGGGAAAACAGGCAAGTTTATTCATACACATAAAATGGTGACAAAGATTTAAAAATCAGCTTTTAAGGCTTATTTTAACCATTTTAACATCTGGGACAACTTTCTTCATATTATCCTCACTCCTCTCTAAATTACATTAATAAATACCAAATCTCCAACACATTTTTTTTCTGGCCTTGTTTTCTGCTAAATTCAAGAGAGATACTATATTATATTATTATATATATATTATATACTACAATGCTTTCTGTCTCCATTCCACTGAACTTATACCTTAATAAAATCATATTCTTCTCTGCTTCTACTCCTCCTACCTTTCTGCCTGTTCTCCTACCACAGAACCACAGGTATGGAACTGGACAGGACTTTAAAGATCATCTACTCCAATCCTGTCATTTTATAAATGAGAGAGGTGAGACTCCATTAGGGGGAATGACCTGAGAGGCAATATATGTGACAGAGGAAAGACTGGTTGATCTGGAGGCTAGCTGACAAGTGTTATTAAGCACCTACTGAGTTCCAGGCATTGATCTGTGACCCTGGGAAGTTACTTGACCTTTCTGCATCTCCCTTTCTTCATCTGTAAAACAGGGACGCCCAACAGTTACTCTGAGGATACGTGTAAAGTGCTTTTTCAAACCTTAAAGCACTATATAAACAGTCATTATTATTATTGCCCAAAGTCACACAGCAAGCAAGGAGTAGGGCTAGCAGATATTAGGTCATTTGCCATGGATGGTCACCTACAAAATTAGCACAACTTCACATGGTTATATTATTGGCAATTTCACTATTAACAGAAGATGAAGTCTGAGTAACACATTTTGATATGAGGAGGTTTCTGACCAGAGAGGCCAATCTTTGCCTTAATCTTTCAGCAACAATCAGCACAGGGCATAGTGGTGAATCAGAAGAGATGACCACCACTCACCCAGAAGAGAGAGAGCTTCAAGTCCCTATTTCTTTCCCAAAATAACTTCCTTTTCTCTTCCTATCATCAGATAAAGCAATGTTTGTAAGTGAAATAAGCAGCAGGCTTGAAAACAGAAGAAATCTTGCCTGGCTCCCCTACTAATTCCTAGATCACTAGTAAGTCACCTGTGCCAGTCACTCAAGCTCTTAGCCTCAGTTTCCACATCTGTAAAATAATGACAACTGTACTTGCATTAGCCACCTTACAAGGCTGCTGTGGGGATAAAAATAAAATAAGGCACAAAAATCACTTTGTAACCCTTCTATCACTATCTCAATGTCAGCTCTTATTATTACGGCAGCTAAGAAGTCTAGAGTTTTATGTTCTGAGCAACAAAATGAAACTTTTTCCAGTTTATCAATCCTGGTTTATTCAGTGCCATATTCTAGTATATCTATTCCCAACCTTTTAATAACAAATGACATGTATATAGCATTTTATGGTTTGTTAAATGTTTTATATAAATGATCTCTTTTAAGCTTTACAACAAGTTAATACCTAAAAATATTATGAATATCACTTCTAGGGATGAGGAAGCTGATGGTAAGGAGCTTGCCTATGGTTACAGTCCTAGTAAATGTTAGAAATAGGATTCAAACACAAGTCTCTTCTGACTCCCAGATCAGCACTCTTTCCACCATACCAGACTGCTCTCTTGGTCAAGAATCTTTCTGGTATTTAATTATATTTTGAGTCGTTCATTAGAGTGAGAAATGACATGTTGGAGGTCATCTATTCTAACTTCTCTCCTCCAGAGATAAGGATACCAAGGCCAAGGGAGGAAAAGTGGGTTGTCTAGGGTCACATTGCCAGTTCTTGGCAGAACTGAGATCAAGCTCATGGAATATGGGATAGGGTACTACAAGCTGTAGCAGACAGGTAAACTAAGGACAGGAAAACAATAAGCATGACCTATTTGGAATAATAAAAGCTCTAAGCTGGAAAGGACTCTAAATCCAGCCTTCTATACCATGGATGGATCTGCTCCACAATATCCCCCAAAATGGTCACCCAAGCTCAATCTGAAAACCACCCCTGACTATGGCACACACCTCAACATGGCAGTCCATTTGATTTTCAGGTGGCTTTAATTGTTGAAGAACGTTTTCTAATGAGCTGAAATTTGCCTCCCAGTAACTTCCACTCTTCGGTCCCAGTCCTGACCCCTGGAAACAAACAGAAGTCTAATCCCTCTTCCATATGAAAGTCCTTAAAATATTTGACAATATATATTTTTCTCCCAAAACCCCAATCCCTCTCCTTCATCCCCCCTACCCCCCAAGTCTTCATAAGACTACAGATTCAATTCTAGAAAGGACTTCACAGTTAATCTCTTCCAACTGGCCCAACATGTAGATAAGAAAGCTAAGGCCCAGAGAGGTAAAATCATAAGTCAATAAATAAAAGGGCAAAGATTCTGGTCTAGCACTTAGATGGTGCTTGGCACATAGCAGGCACTAAATAATTATTTACTGATTGATTAATTGATTAGTTTTCTTTACAAAAAAATCCAGCATTCTTTCTACTGCATTGTCTTTTCCAGAATAAACATTACCAGTATCTTTTAACTGTTTCTCATGACATTATTCTGAATTTCTTTGCCATCCTAAATTGTTCTCCTTTAGATAACTTCAATTTTGACAATCTCACTTCAAAAATTTGACACCCAACTACTTTTAACAAACATTTATTAATCTTTCCAATGTCAAGGGCACCAGAACTAAACACAGTGCTCCAGATGTAGTCGGACCAGTGCAGGAGGACTAGCCTCCCTGATGGGAAACACTATACTTTTATCAATATTAATACAATGCTAAGATTGCGTTTACATGGTTTTTCCAAATTATATGTACTAATGGACTAGCTGTATGGGTTGTCTATTCAACTGCACATGGAGCTGAGCTATCAATACAAACACTCCATTCATTAGTTTTTTCCTGTGTGATTAGTTCGGCCAAACTCTCTTCAATGATTATAGATCTCATTTAGGAGTTCTTGTAATGTTGCTGTCTTTGATGAAATCTGCATAATGTTATCTGTGATCAGGAGAATCTGAAAGACCTTTCCAAGTAGAGGGAAATTCTCTTCATTCTGAACTCTTTGTAATAGACATCCTTCAAGCTAGTTACAAATACCTTTGTCAAGCAAATTTCTCCCTGTTTTAACTCTCATTTGATACTAATAATCAGAATAAAGTGATCTCTGTTGCTACATCTTTTGAAGATCTTGTATGATTCTGATATATATCTCTGAGAGAGACCTGGCTGAAGGAAAACCTTTAAGGTATCATTTTGTTCTACCAAATCAGATACTTTTTAACAGTAAACAACCAAAAAGCAGAGTAGGTTCTAATGGACAATGAGCTGGTCCTAGAATTGAATAAGAGGAAGAATGCAAGTTAGATTGCCTTTAAGAAATTTAATATTTCTATTAATGACCCAAAGCGTCTCCCAGAAATGAAAGTCAAGATCTTTTTAACACTAATATTCTTCCACTGAAGTTATATGGCTGCAAGTTAGGAAATATTAGTCTTCAATGAATGGAGGGTTAGGATTACCCAAAGGACAATGGAAAGGATACGGTAGTCATTAACTGTAACACATTATCAATGAAGGATTACACAGAAGTGGCACAAACGGTGTCATCGAGATGTATGCCTAGAAAGCCTAATCCCCTTACTTTACAGATGAGGAAACTATGACACAGAGAGGTTAAATTTTTTGCCCATGGTGACCTGAGCAGTGCTTGGATTCAAATTCGGACTCTAGGACTTTAATTAAGGTCAGTCTTCTTTTACTAGTACTATGTGGCTTCTAATACCCTGTGGACAACCTGCATGCTCCACTGTCAAGACATCCTAAGGCACCCAGGCATGTTGAATGGACCTTTTGTGCTAGGTTTGTACAAATAAAAGTCACACAGGATGGACAGGCATGGATGGGCTGTAATCTGCATCACTGGAAGGATTACTCATATGGGTAAGATTACAGATGCATCAAGTATCAAAGAAAAAAGCTGCATTAGGCTTTTCTGGTAGCCACCAAAGAAAATTAAATTTCCTTATTTTTACTGTACTTTCCCTTGATCTCCCCTTCTAGTTTTATTTTTGCCAAAAATTAAAAAACAAAAACAAAACAGTGCTTCAATAAGGTATGTATAAAGTGGAACCTTTCAGGCTATAGCCAAAGTGGTAGAATTTAAGCCAACAACATTCAAAATTAGACCCACAGTCTATGAAGTCTTAAGATGTGAAAGGTCTCTAGGATAACAAAAAGCACAGGAGTTTTCAAAAGAAAAAGCTTCTTTTCCAATCAATTTTCTAGATGTCATAAAAAAATACATTTGCAACATCCATATTCTCTACTATAAAGTAACTTCAACAGGATACAATCTACTAAATTTGGAGTAGGGCCCTCACTCATGAGAGTTTATAGTAGATATACTAAAAAGTCCTAGTCATAAAACTATCTCTACTAAAACATATTTATGATATGGTATAGTGCTTAGCACAGTGTCTGGCACATATTAAGATCTTAATAAATGCTTGATGACTTGTCAACCTGTCTTATATAGCAAGGCCACCCTGAAAATTACTGAGGTGTAAAAACAAAAAAGACATCCAAAAAATTTTTTAAATGTAAAAGCTGATCATTCTTTAGAGGTCTTATTAACATTTTTATCCATGATGTTACATAAATTATGCTCACTGAGCTTGTGAATAATACCAAATTGTGAGAAGAAACTAGTATTTTAGGAGACAGGATTATAATCCAAAATAGACCTGATAACAAATCACAATTCCAAAGGGATGAAGATGAAATACACTACTCACCTCCTAACAGAAAGGTGACAAACTTAAAAGCAGACTAAATCATATATTTTTGGACTTGATCAGCGAGGGAATCTGCTTTGCTTGAATACATATATGTGGGGAATTCTACATATGTTTTAATGAGGGAGTAGGAGAAAGAGAGAATAAGAGCCTGTTAATTAAGAAAAATAATGTTGAAGCAAAAAAAAATAGAAATTAGACATTAGAAAAGAGATCACAAAGTGATTAAGATTACATATATAAAATGGCTAGTTATGCAAAGTAATTTCAATTCTGAGGTCATATAAATTGAAATTATGGCAAAGTCAATATAATATATGCTGGTTTTGTTCCAAGCAAGCTTCCTCTCTTACTCTGTTCAGAGTGATTTCTCTACCTAGGTACCAAAATACAATTTCTTTTCTCATGTTTCAAGCACTCCTACCATCTCATACACAAGTATCCTCCTCAGATCACCTTCAAGAAGTAGTCTTAACACTCTACTGTTAATCATTCTTCTTGACTATAGGTCTTCCCTGCCTCCTATCACAGTGGAGGAAACTGACGCTCAGAAAAGTTAAATGACTTGCCCAGAGTTTCATAACTAATAAGTATCTAAGGTAAGACTTAAACTCAACTCCATTCTCTTGACTGAGTCCAGGGCTGTTTCCATTACATCACAATGTATCTCATACAATCTATGACTAACCTCAATTACAAAATTCAAGTTAAATCATACTATTTGCCAAAAAGTTATACATATACATACACACATACATGCACACACTATCCTTTAGAATACAAAGATGACAGTGTTCATGGTATGGCTCAACATTCATGTCTATGCTCTTGCTATCTGTTAGCCTCTTCCTAGAATGCCCTCCCTCCCTGGACCTCTGCCTACTATTGATCCTTCAAGTTCCAGCTCAAGGTCTCCTATTTAAATCTACAGCCACCTTTCTCTTCTCCAAAATGTTACTACACTCATCAGAGTTACTCATGTGGACACTGGAATTATATTGTCCTTTGTCATTATAAGCAACTATTTATCTATATATGACTTATCCTTTTCCATTCTCAACTCCCCTCATCTACCCAATTTCTGTTTCTTAAGGAGAAGGGCTAGATCTTAAGCCTTTCCTCCTGCCCTCAATGGGCCTGGCATTAGTGGCAGACATATAATAGGTACTCAACATTTGGTGAACTGAACATTGTGAAAGCAATTTTACCACTTCAAACAAGAAATAATAATAATTAAGCATTTGCATTTTTTATTCCTCAGTTTTAATAACTATCTGTATTACTACTAGTATATTACTGTGAAAAGCAAAAATGCAATAAACTTACATAATCTCTTTAAAATTGCATAAAGCAATATAACGTGGAGGCCACACATTCCACCAAGCCCTAATCTTCTGTTTAAGCTATTTAGATTTGACATTTTTTTATGAAATAAAGATATTTAAATGGTTAGAAGCCCAACACTGGGGAAAAACAAACTAATATATCAAAAGCAATAGGCCCCTCTACTTGAAAGCAAACCCCAAGAAGTAACTCCCAAGGGATGCAATATGGAAGAACAGAAAATGCCCTGAATTTAGAATTAGAAGACATAGTTTAGATTCCAATTCTAACACTAATTATCTGAGGCCTAGAGAGTTTAAGTGACTGGTCCAAGGTTCCTTCCAAGTTACTTAAAAGTTATCTTGGACAAGTCGCTTAAACTCTCTGGACCTGTTTCCTCATCTGTAAAATACGAGGCTTGGACTAGATGACCCTCTAAGGTCCCTTCCAGCTCCAAATGTATGATATATCCATAAGAGTTAACTGGATAAATATTCAGATTTCTAGAAAATATGAACCTCCAGCATGAATATTCAATGATTTATCTCTGTTCAAGGGAAAGAGCCATTTTAGTCTTAACTACTCAAGAACTGTATACTTACATGGCAATTATTTCAGTCAATAAATTGTTTTAGTTAGATATTGTGCATTCTAGGGAACTCTATTTTCAAAAGTCCAAAAACTACAGGTTTCAGAAACTACTCAATTAAGAAAAAAAAAAGTGGTACATTATAGTCACATTGCCCAAGGTCTGGAAAAATTCATGAATTGCTTAAAAGTAGATTTAACAATGATAATCATATTTTTTGCTTTATAACTCACTTATAATCTCATTTGTCTGTAACAACAGTTCTTTTGTGTCCAACTGAGGGGACACAGCAAGTTGCTGCAGAAGACAGGTTCACTACCGGAAAGGCCTACAAAGGTATCATACTTCTGGGATCACCTCTCACTTACAGAGAAGAAAGTTATATGCCACCTGGACATACACAGCATGGTAATCATCATGACTGGTCTAAACAACTAAACAAAATGTGAGGTATGAGATGCCAAAGTAACATGTTGCTACTTAAAGAAGCATGCACTTGGAATGTGTTGTGAACAACTCTAAATGTTGTAAGATCCTTGTGATGTTCCATAGCTACATCTGATGTGACAAGCCAACTATTAAAACAAACCAATGAAAGTTTAGTCATTGATTAGTTACACTAATGTGTAAAACTAGAAAAGGGCAATTTCTGCCATTGATGGCAAAAGATAATTAAGCTCAGAAGCTAAATTAAGACAAAAATAGGGAAAGAATAACATAAGGAAATATAAAATACCTCTGTCTGACCTTCATGGGCACTCGATTCGTGAGTAACTCGAATAGCCTGAAATGAGAATACATGGCATTTAAGGAACAATTACCACATTCAATTTTGTAAATGAATAGAATAAGACAATGTTAAGGTTGCAAGACTTGTAAACAATAATCAATCAGGGTAGGCATGGAAATAACAGGGAATAATTTCATTCTGCTTGGTCTCAGAATGGAGAACTAGGATTAATGCGTAAAAGTTGGAGGGAGGCAGATTTCAGTTCAATATAAGAAAACACTTGCTCACAACTACAGCTGTCCAAAAAATGAAATGTACTGCCTCAGGTTATACTCATAGGATATAGAGACAGAAAGAACCTTAGACCTACTAGAATCATACATCTATAACCGAGAGATGATAGAGGTCATGGAGCCAAACCCCTTCATTTTACAGATAAAGAAATTGATGCCCAGAGAACTGAAGCAATTCCCCAAGAGCTTAAGTAGTAAGTAATAAGGATGGGATTTGATTCAGGTTCTCTTTCCATTAAACCATATTCAACCCTCTCATTTCACAGGTAAGAAAGCTTAAGCCCCAAAAGATAAGGTGATAAAGTGACTTGAGTAATTACTCAATGTCTTTAGGCAGAGGCAGGATGAATAAACTTGTTGGGTATGTTCTAGTGGACACTTCAGGTTTAGGTAGTGCTAAATGACCTCTGCAGTCCTTTCCAAAAGTCTAAAAGGCTTCCCAGTTAGGTGCCTCATAGCAACATATGAGTACCTTAACTAAAACACTATGTCATCCCAGACCCACAGAAAAAGCTCAGTCTTGTTCTCTGCAAATCAGAAAATTATAGCATTTTTAATAACCTTTAGACATAAACAACATATACTTATCTGAGTTAATTAATGAAACCACTTCATCAGCAAATTCATTTTATTCTGACAGACTCTAGCAGAATTGGTGGTGCTTATTTTAGGCACTGTTCAATGAAACATAAGAAAGGTGCTAACGCCGAAAAGGCTTACCTCATCTGTTTGTATTTAAAGATAAACAAGCTATGCTCCAACACAGGTCAAGATATATTAGTTCTTACAAGTGCAATGCTATCACCAATCAGCTCACAAGTGTGGTGTTGTAAATATCTGTTTCTCTGATGATAAAGAATTTAAACTTTTAGAGTTAAAAAGTGGTTCTTAACAATAACTCAAGACTATTAGCAAACTACATAGAGTGGCAATAAGAAAAGAACACTAGATTTGGAGGCAAAGGACCTCGATTCTAATCATGGCTCTGCAACCTACTATCTTCATGATACTGGTCAAGTCAATTAACCTCTTTAGGGCCTCTGTTTTCTTACCTGTAAAACAAGCGGTACAGGCTAAATGATTTCTAAGGTCTCATCCTGCTCTAGATCCTATGAAAACTCTAAAAAGACCTCTTTGTTTCCATAACTCACCATTAAGAACACCCCACCCCATGTGACAATTTGGTCATTGTCACTCCTCTCTATCTAAAAGAAGAGGACAAAAAAGAACAGCAAGACGTGGACATATTTTGATGTAGTTAACTGGATGAAATTATATACTTGAACTTAAAGTATGTGTCATTAATATAATTCATGCAGATCCTATAAAGGATAAAAATGATAGAAAAGAATATCAATAAATCACTTAAAAAGAAACATAAAAAGACAAAAGGTTTTAAAGAGGATACACACAAGCAAGGAAATTTGGAACTACCATGTTAATTTGAATTATTTAAAAAAAATGCTTGGCATGCTATCTGCAGCTTTTCAAAAGTAAAAAAAAAATCATAAGTGTGCTGGCATTCAGAAATAACATGATCAAATCAACACATTACCAAGTGTCTACTACGGATGCTATGGCAGATAGGAAAATCACAGAACCAGGTTTCTGTATTTAAGGAAGTTATAATCTGTGTTAATAAGTGTTACTTTTCAGAAGGCAACATATACTTAATACAACATGGTAAATAAGAAAATAAGCATCATTAATAAAATAAATTTAAATTTATCAGTTGTATTTTAAAAGATTCAATTTTAAGTTCTACTGTTACATAAATCACTGAAATACTGAAAAGGAGAATTATGTAACCCATTTGTTAAACAAAAACAGGACAAGTCTAGGAATAGTACTGAGAATATATACTAATTAGGGAGTTAGTATATGGCCTAATGCTTGACTTTAAAGTATGTGTTCCTACCCTCTTCTGTTGGATAGGTCTGAAATGCTATTGAACATAGAGGGTGCTGACAGGCGTATATTTGTTTAAGAGAGAGAATGGTAAAGAGAAGAAGGGAGGAAGAAAATAAGCATATAGTAAAACTTCTGGAACAAGCTGCTTTTACTTCCTAGCAATAGTTTTGAATAAAGTATATTGGAACAATTTTTTTAAATGTAAATTTTATGATGTTATATGGAATGTTTAATAGTTACACCCACTAAGGTACTACACCTGGCTATAAATAAACATTTTGTACAACACAGAACATTACATAGCACTAACCACTACCTACCTACCCTTTACTGATAATGTACCCTTGGAATAGGTCTGTAGAATCCTCCCTCCTCTCACTTTTCCCACAGGCTGAGCAGTGAGCATAGAGACTATTTCAGGGTCAAACTACAGGGGCAGCTCCCAGTGCAACAGTTCTAGAAGAGTAAGTGTGGAACTGGTGGAAGGAAGCTGGTATAGCTGAAAACAGGTGAGAGCTTGAAAAAAGGCCTGGGGGTGAGGTGGAATCAGATTTAAAAAGAGGGACTCCAAACAGAAGCTTTGGGAAGATGAAGTTAAACCCTCAAGAATAAGTTTTGGTATCAATCTGTCTCCTCTCTCCTTTTTTAAAAAATGCCTATCTTAAAGACTAAGATTACACTGACTTTCGGA
Source organism: Phascolarctos cinereus (assembly GCF_003287225.1). Lineage (NCBI taxonomy): Eukaryota > Metazoa > Chordata > Mammalia > Diprotodontia > Phascolarctidae > Phascolarctos > Phascolarctos cinereus. The sequence continues at coordinate 120,457,903 of NW_027556180.1, read as the reverse complement.
GCTGCCATTTTACTCTGCTGACTCATGTTGAGCTTGTAATGCACTAAAACCACCAGGTCTTTTTCAAATTAACTGCTATCAAGACATGCTTCGTTGTATTTCTGATGCTCTTTTACCCCCTTTCTTCCTTCCTTTCCTTCCCTGAGCCCCAGAGACTGGCCCACTTGTTTTATTCTGCATTGCTACCACTTGTTGCTTCCAACTAGGGTTGCTTCCATTTCTCCTCCTTGGCCTTCTGAGAAACAGAATCCACAAAGGAAAAACAGGGAATAAAAAGGTACCTTCCTATGGACCTCTTTCTTCTTTTTCTTTCATTTATATCCCACCAAGGAAAACAAAGTTACACCTAAGAGCTAATTATGGGCATTTATACAAAGATGAACAAACTTTAACCTCATTTTAGAGGAAAATCCGATTCATGTTCTCTTAAGCACTGTCACAGAAGCTAAGGTGGGGGCTGTAGGGCCAAAAGCATCAAAGAGGTATAGAGTGTCTAGATGAAGTGTGACAAAATAGGATAGGAATAGGAATACTGCTGAGGTGACCAATGCTAGGACTGAAGGTGCCAGTAGCAGTGGTAAGGAGCAAATAAGAGAGAAAGAACTATGAGGTTTACCTTTCCCTCCTTCAATACCACCACCAATGCTGTTGCCTCAGGCCTTGGCTTGGAGCAGTACCTGACAGTGGCCAGGGGAAGAGAGGAAAGGTGTATTACACATGGCCATTGGTAGGTAAGAGTAATACCTCTTGAATATAGTTACAAAACATTTATATTTATATACATATATTGTCCTTCTGGAACAGGTCACCTGTATATGAAAAATAATAAAAAGGTACTGACTTCATATTTTTCTAGGTATCTGGCTCTTTCTTCAGGATTCATACTTAGAGATTCTTCCAAGAACTTTTTCAATGTTGATCCAGATTCTAAAAGTATTAAAAATGACAATGAGAAATTTCTATAAGCCTTTATTTGGAAAGCAGATAAAGCATAAATAGTTCCTAAATGATTGAAGGACCCCACTTTTTCTAGGCTCCAGAGAAGCAGATTTTATGTCAATATAAGGAAGAATTTCCTATCAATCAAAGCTGTTTGAAAGTAAAATGGGCTGCCTAATGAGGTAATATGTCACTATTATTGTAGTTGTTCAAATCAGGCATATTAAAACAAGTATTTATCCCTTGGACAGGAGGTTGGACTGAATGATCACTTTCTAACTTTTAAAATTGATGATGCCATTACATAAAATCCTCTGTCCTAAATTCTTTCACAAGTAAATCAGGTAAATGTGTATGTGTGTGTGTGTGTGTGTGTGTGTGTGTGTGTGTGTGTGACATATACATATATATGTGTATATATATATATATATCTCAAAACTGACTTTTAACAGCATGTAAACAAAAGGTAAAAATTCAGTCCCTAGCATTGTTATCACTAATATTCAATTATTTTGAGAGAACAATAAGTTTCTTAAAAGTGGTATGATTTACCTTTTAAAGTTAAAAAAATTAACATTAATTTTTCAAATACCAGCACTTTCTTGCTTAATTAATTAATTAGTTTTTGCCAGAACTTTTTCAAAAGAGTATTAAAAACTATGGAGAACACATGTTTAAGAAGAAAATGGAATTTTAGTATAAATTTTTTTTTAAAAGTTAGGCAATCAGGGTTTAAGTGACTTGCCCAGGGTCACATAGCTAAAAGTGTTAGGTGTCTGAGGCTAGATTTGAACTCAGGTCTTCCTGACTCCAAGGCCAGAGCTCTAGTTGCCCCAGTAAATCTGACATATCACCTTTTTTATGTCATTTAGAACAGTGCCTGGTACAGAGTATATGCTTAATAAATACTTATTCCCTTCCTTTCCTCGTTATACTGTTCTTTTGAAAGGATATGTTTATCTGTAGAACATTAGGAAGGAAAAAATAAAGCTATATTCAAGCACTGACTTCCCTTTGGCAAAAAGATGACAGAAAAAATAGCTTGTTCTAGCTAACCATAGTTCTAAGTTAGAGTAAGAGCACCACCTACTGTCCAAAGCAATCAATTTAAAACTACAAAGAAAAAATACCAGGAGCGAGAAATTATTTACCAAAATTCATCTTGTCTTTGTTGTTAGCAATGGCATGGATCAGCCCAATTGTTCCACAGGCATTACTGATGGTTTGCTTCATGAAATATACTGATTCTGTGACATCTTGTCCTTCTGATTTTATTTTTTCTTCCTCTTCTATTCTGAATACTTCATACTATTTTGTTTTTTAAAAAGAGGAAAAAAGGTCAACATTCTGTAGGTGGAAAACAAACAATATTACATTCATATATTAAACACAGAAATTCACCAGTTATTTATATGGCATGGATTAATAATTTCTTGAAACAAAATTAAGACTAAATCCTTTATTACACTCAAAATGTCAATAAACAGGCTAAAGGAAAGCTATATTAAACTTATTTTTTAAAAAAAGACTCAAAAATTCACATGAACTTTTAAAGTAGTTAAAGTTTAAAGTTAAAAGTCAGTCTTCATAGGAATAATCTAAAAATGAAATATAGGTTAATCTCTACTGCACAGTTCAGGAACCTCTTTATTCCTAGTTCACTTGTAAAGCTAAGCAAAGGCCTAACATGCTGCTAGCAGGTGACAGGAGGGAAAGTTAGCAGAAGACAGAAAAGGAGAAAAAAAGAAAGTAGAAGAGAGAAATTGAGGTACATATGGTAGAGAGTGAAATAACGTCATCACCACCTGGCTCTGGTGCCCCTCAGCTGCCAAATACCATTGACTATATACACCAGTCTAAAATGGAGAAAATCTGAAATGCTGATGTTAAACTTATCCTGCATTAACTTGCTTTGTCCACTCAACTGCTACTTCAAGCAAACTACAGAGAAGAAGAAAGGAAGGAAAAAAGCATTTATTAAGTACATAATATGTACCAGACACTGTGCTAAGGGCTTCACAAGTATTATATCATTTGATCTTCATAACAATCCTGAGAAGTAGAGGCTATTTTTATCCTCTTTTTACAGCACAGGAGACAGAGGCAGAAAGAAATAAGTGACTGTCCAGGTCAGATGGCTATTAAGTGTCTGAGGTCAAATTTGAATTTAGGTCTTTCTGACTCCAGGCCAATACTCTTTCCACTATGCCACCTAGCTACCAGAGAGTACCTGATATTGAGAGTTTACCTAATTTAATCAAGATATGACTGTGTTATATCCGACCTTCATCTTTTCCCCAAAAATTAGTACAGTACTCTGAAAACAAAACTTAAGAAACATTAGATGAACTAAAGTTGAAATTCCTTGCATATATATAGCCTATTATTGAACGTTATTATTATTATATTGGGCATACATAGAAGAAAAATTTAAATGTTGTGATATTATAATAATAAATGTACGTATATATGTGACTGTTTTTTGATAAATAAAATGTTCTTTTTAAAAGTCAATACCCTTCCTTAACAGGCAGTTTTAAAAGGAATCTAAACTATCAACAACCATATGAAAAACTACTTCCAACCATTAAATACTGTGAATTAAAGCAATTCCAGGGTTCTACTCATACCTATCAGATTTGCAAAGATGATAGACAAGGAAAATGACAAATACTGAAGGGAAGGGGCTACAGGAAAACAGGCCCATTAATGTAGTTGGTGGAACTGTGAATTGGTCCAGACACGCTGGAAAAAAATTTGGAATTGTGCCCCCAAAGCACCAAGCTTTTGGGCTATGATATTATATTGATCCAAAGAGATCCAAAGAGATCAAAGAAAGAGGAAAAGGACCTATATTGCATATACAAAACTATTTATAGCAGCCAAAAACTGGAAACTTAAGGGGGTGCCCACCTATTGGAAAACGGCTAAACAATTATGGTATAGAAATGTTATAAAATGTTGTTCCCTAAGAAATGACAGTTTTGGAGAATAGGCAGGCTTAGATGAAACTTACTGAGAGGAAAGTAATATATATTCTCTCATAACCACAGGACTAGTATCCTATCCCTTTTTCCATAAAAGGTAGTGAGGCCATCTTTGGGTTCTGATTGGCTTTGGGTTTCTGGTTGGCAGAACAGAAGACAGCAACATGGGGCTCCCAGCTGGCTATGTGAGGATTGGTTGTCAGGCCATGATAGCAACTCAGACAGGGAAGCTTCTCTCAGCTGATCAACTTGAGATTGTTGCCTGCAAAGGCTAAGTAAATTTCTTTTTGTTTAGGGCTGAATCACCTAAAAGTGTCTCATTTTGTTCCAATATTTACCATAAACTACCAGAGAACTGGCCCGAGTTAGTCTTAGCCCAGAACAATAGAATGCCTACTTCAGGATCCTAAATGATACTTAAGAAAAATACTTTTATTGAAGAATTTTCTTAAGTTGAAAAATTATACAAGTCAAATGACAAAAACTGTCAATGATTGGGATTTCAAAATGTTCCAAGTGCTCCAATCATCCTAATTTGGGATCAACGTAATATGAATGGTGAAACTAACTTCAGAACTAACTGAAATTTTTCAAAATCTTAACACTAAGGAAATGAAAAGTATTTCAATTGACTTACTTCCTTGTTTATGTTCACAAAAATTCCCAACAAAGTTCTTTTAAAACTAAGTCTAAGAAAATAACGCACAGGGGCTTATGGAAAATTAAAAATTTTAATAATGATTAAAAACTAATGTGAAATACTCCCTTCAAAGTTAAACTCTAAGAGTTATTTAGATTTGATAGGCTATTTTCCAGTCACAATGACTCCTTACTAAGTCAGTAAATTGTCTATAATTAATGAGGCAGATTTTCTTTAGATGAACACATATAGCAAATTGTCTTAATGTTTCCAGTCTCTAAAATTCAAAATATCCCTATTAAAATCTCTTAAAACTAGAATAGAAATATTTTCTATACTGATCAGAATAATAATAAAAGCCAATTAGAAACATCAATTGCATTAGGAGTAGTAAAGAAGATTATTTGGAGATAATGTCTACTTTATTCAAACCAAGATTTCTGAATTCCATTAACAGGGGCTCTGGTAGGGAGCCATGTTCTGCTCCATAAAAGTAGTCTCCTCATGTCTTGTTATGACTCAAAGGGCTCAAGGCTCAGGCTGCTGACATCACTTCTTAGTTTCCTAAATTCAAAGCAGTCACAAGAATCCTGCTCCAGGTGTTCTCCAATGTGTGACTGGTGGAAAACAATTGGCAGCTGAGACAAGTGAGCTTCACTGGGCTGAATCAACAAGGTGTCCTTTGCTGCATAACCTTATCAGATATCTTTCCCCTGCCATAGGTAAGTAAATCTTCCATTAACTGTTGAAAGATCTGAGCGTCTGTCTCATTTTGTTCCAAAATGGAACATAAACTACCAGAGGACTGGTCAAGCCCAGAACAATTGGTATGGTCATGCATAGAATGATAGAAATGAATGATATTGCTGAAGTAGAGCATGGGCAATGCAGAGGAAGATGACCCAGAACTAGCCTTAAGTGTTTTCCAAACCCCTACAGAAAAAAGAAAAAGCACTTCATCAGAGGCTTGTTATGGGGTAAAGACTTTGTATTCCTTCCCTGACCATCACTAACAAGGCTCCCAGGGAAGTCCCGGCTGAGCACCAAAGAACACTAAGTGGGTGGTGGTACAGGACAATCCTCCATGGCCTGTGATCCCGAGGATCAGTGACCTTTGCTATGAGCCCTTGCTACAGCCTGAATTCAAATCTGCCTGGGCAAGTCACTTAACCCTATTTGCCTTAGTTTCCTCATCTGTAAAGGAGCTGAAGAAGAAAATGGCAAACCATTGCAATATCTTTGCCAAGAAAACCCCAAATGGGGTCATAAAGAGTTGACACCACTGAAACGACTGAACGACTCCGTCTGAGGAACTATGTTAAGCACCTTGGATATATACACACACTCGGATATGTACATGTATACACATATACCTATACACACACATTCATATGTGTATAAATACATATATAAATATATGTATATATAAATAATTATATATACATATAAAAGAAAGAGATTCTGCATTCAACCAACTTAAATCTTACAGTTCAATGTAATTCCTAAATGTAGGGCCCAGAACTGAACACAATACTCTGCCAAGACCTAACAAGGGCAGAGTACAACAGGTCTGTCATCTCCTTCGTCCTGGAATCCGTGTCCCTCACATCACACAAGCTTTTTTAGCTTCCATACCACTGTGGACTCACTGAGCTTGCAGTGTACAACACCCCCATCTTTTTCAGACGAGTTACTTTTTCCTCCATAGTGTACTTGTAAAGTCAATCCTTTAAATCCAACTATGTGTTTATCTCTATTGAATTTTTACTTTCTTTTACCTATTATGTTCATTTTTTATATTTGCTTTGACAAGGTGGTGGTCTGACTATACACAGAAGGCTGATCCAGGAAGAAATCTATCAGTAAAGAGTCACTTCCTATCTTTCAAAATATAAGCAAGTTCATTTTCTGTGATGTTGTCAGTGTTTACCATGTTGAGCACTGTATAGGCATGAAGCTCTGCATCACCTATAAGACTTTGACCCTTCTCCTGACCCATATTTTCCAATGCATGTTTTTGCCGCCTTTACTTAAAATATTCACATCTTTGCATTAAAATCACATAGTATCAAAGTATGTTTTACTTAATTTGGAGGTCTTATCAAATTCTTAATAGGATTTCTCTACCTCTTCATCCTCTGAAACATAATTAACACACAAATTGTAATCACCTTCATGGTGGTCTTGCAAATACTTAGCACTATAATATTAGATGACTAAAAAGTCCAAGAAATGATGTTTCTTATCACACTTGGACATACAGTAAAAATAAATGCCACCAACTCCTTTGTTTACCCCTTCAAAGAGGAGCTTGTGATCATTTAGATGCTCTTGTTGGTGGATGATCTGGTGTTGACTGCTAAACTGTCTTCAGGAAATTGCAAAGCTTCCTTAATGCTGAAATTTTCTCTCTAAAACAAAAAATCGATCTTTTTAAATATTTTTTTCTGACAGTGAGTATTTTTAAGTATTTAAGTATTTAAGTATTTTTTTCTGAACATTGTAGTCTCCAAAGAACTGAAACCAAGGCTTACCCCAAGAGAAATGAAGAGGTGTAGAATAAGTATGAGCCAAGAAATTATGAAGAAGAAGTAGAATAAAGGATGTCATCAAAGAAATTCAAGTGAAAATTAATAAAACAGGTCCCATGGCAAGCACAAAGGTTAGCCAAAAGCCCGTGTGTTCTGTTGGCATCCTTGAGATGTCAAGAGAAGGTGACAAACTGCTGCATCACTAGGTGGAGGCTCTGTGGTGACTTTATGACATATTATGGACAACAGCTGTGCAGATGGGCAGGCATAAACAGATTGTGATCTCTAACTCTGGAGGGAATAACCTCACCAATAAGATCACAGATATAGCTGAGCATATTTTATATTTTATTAGGCTCAATGTTCTGGCCTGTCAAGATCTTTCAGGATTCTAGCATTCAGTGTAATAGCTATCCCTCTCTGCCTTATGACCTCTGGTCACCTGATAAGTATATCATCTAAGCCTTATCCAAGAAACTGATAAAAACATGATGTAGTACAGGGCCATTCCACTAGAGATATTCTTCCAAGTCAACATCACATCACTGACATTCTACCTGTTCTAAAACAACAAACTGTATTACTGTCTAGCCCATATCTTTCCACCTTTTGTATAAAAGGAACATGAAAATAAGTGCAAATTATTAAGCATATTAAATACACCAAATCAAATGCAAATTGTTAAGAATATTAAATGACACACCAAATCATTAATAACTTGAGAAGTTATATAAACAACATGAAGCTTCATCTCATGACCATATTAGCAAAGGTGACAAAAGATTAAAATGGTAAATGTTGAAGGACCTATGGGAAGACAGACACACTAATGTACTATCAATGCAAGAGCTCTGGAAAACAATTTGGAACTATCCTAGAAGTCACTGAATTATAACTACTTTTTAAGCTACTGATGCCCCCTCAAGAGGCTTAAAAACAGAAAGATCTATTTTATTAAAAAAAATTTGTAGCTCAACTTTTGTAGTAACAAAGAAATGGAAACTAACGGGTAAGGATCAACTGGGCAATATCTGAACAAAGGGTGCTATATGAATATATTCGAACAGCAAGATAAAGTAAATATCAGGGGGCAGCGAGGTGGCGCAGTGGATAGAGCACGGCCCTGGAGTCAGGAGCACCTGAGTTCAAATCTGGCCTCAGACACTTGACACTTACTAGCTTTTGACCCCAGGCAAGTCACTTAATCCCATTGCCTAGCCAAAAAAAACAAACCAAAACAAAACAAAACCAAATACAAAAAAACTTGGGAAGACTTTATGAACTAATGCAAAGTGAAATAAGCAGACAAAAAGAAAATTTATTCAATGACCACACAACATGAAGGAAAACAACACTGTAAGACATGAGAACTTTGATGAATGACCAATTGTGGATTCAAAGGACTGACAGTGAAATGAACCTCTCAACTCTTTGCACAACAGACAGGAAACTAGGTACAGAGCGAGACACATACATCGTCAGACACTTCATTGTTATGAGGAAACTTTCTATTGTTCAAAAAGGGCAAATCATCGAATAATGATAGCACTTTTTAACAACAACAACAAAAAAGCATAAAACATTTTTAAACAGAACAAGAAAATTTACCAAATACTTCACTAAAATTTCATAAACTCTACTCAGAATTTCTCGGAAGTACCACTTAAGTAACACTATCAAAAAAAGAAAAAAGGTTAGTCTAGCATGATTTGATTTCTTGTGATTCCCTGCTTCCTTTTTCACATGTCCAATAGCCATCTCTTTAATATAGTCTAGAACTTTGCCAAGAACCAGAGTATGATCTATAATGATCTATAGTTTGTAGATTCTACTTTCTTTTCTTTCCTTTTCTAAAAATCAGTAAAACTTCTGCCTTTCTCTGCAGTTCTTCAGTGCTCGTCCCATTCTCCATTCTCTTTCAAAAACCACTGACAGTGACTAAACTGTCAGTGATATTCACCAATTGTTTCAGTACCACACAGTACGTATGTATAGTTCATCCGGGACAACTTGTGCAAAGAACTCTTTTTCCTCTTGCTTGTTACACGTACTTTGTGCATTTATATCTAGACATTTGTGTTTTACTCCAAGTATCTTTCTTGGACACTCTCTCATGTCAACATCTGGATTTCTCCATTCCTATTCTTTTACTGTTGCTAATCTCTGTGAAGCAGTGAAAAATTTAGGGGCTACAGATCACTTTTTTTTCCCTCACAATTATTTTTCAGTGAAATCAGTGATCTATCAAATTCTAAGAAACAACAAAAAGAAATAGCAGTTTCAGTTTAGTTCTTTAAAGAACTGTGTTTTCCTTTAGATGTGGACAATTTACTTTCTTAATGCCAAGAATCTTCTCAAAGGCCAGATCATTCATCAGATTGCACTCAAGAAATAAACTACATGTGTGTAATGATCTCTAAAATCCAGACTTCACATATCCTTGATCTCCTCCACCTACACTTCTGCCCACAAAAATAGCCACACCTTGATATCTCTCACAACTACTCTACCTTCAAGGTCTAGAACTCTAACATTCTCCTGTCTGACCACAACTACCCATCCCTTCTGCCACTCTGTCTTGCTTTTACCCTCACTATGAACACCAATTCTTTGACCTTGCCATCGACTTTTATATAGGACCAATTTTGATTTCACTTCCATTTCCTATCCAATATGATCCCCACAGTTAGACATCTCATAATGTTCTTTCTAAAATTTTTATTCTATTATATACTGCCCCCCCTTACACAGCCACAAATCCTGATGAAGCCTACTGTCTATTTACTCTGATCCTCAGTGGTTCAACAGTTCACTGGAACTTCACTGGAAAAAGTCAGAAAATCAAGCCAAATGCCCCTATTACAAATGAATGCTACATACCTAAACTTTTCAGTAATCCTTTCTTCTTCAGTAGACTTTATCAAGCCCTACAGCAATATTCCAAACTTTTTCTCAAATCAACAGTTACACTGATTCTCCACTTCTGAAAACCAGATCATCTGCTTTTACCTTACTCTCTCTATAGATGACCCTACCTCCTACTTTACTGAAAAGATTAAGGTGAATTCCTTCAAATTCCATTATCTCCACCTCAACATTTCTCTGTATTCCTCTGCAGAGAAAAGCTTCTTGCTTCTTTTCCAAGACTAACCCCACCATATATGTTAATTCCAACCTCTCCAGGACTTTGGCCAATTCTTATCTTCATAATTCTTCAATCTCTTGCAATCTGGATACCACCACCACTCCAATGAAACCACTTTCAAAAGTCACCAATGATCTCTCAATCAAAATAAAAATCAAAGGCCTTTTCTTGGTCCTCATCCTCCTTGACCCTACTCCTTTCTCTTGATTCTCCTACTTTGGATTGTTTCCTATCAGCACATATCTTGGTTAAATACAGTATGGAATACTTTATAAAAAATTGAACACAGATTTGAAATTTATATGATTACAATTTTACATACGATGAAAATGACCCAGAAGTTAATAAACTCTTTGAGCCCTAGGCAACTCTCTAAGATTTTATGTTGCAGAGAAGGTATCAACCTGCATAGGTAATTTCCTCAACTAGGTATTCCCCATGCCAGGGAAACAATAGGTCTAACTAGCCCCACGAGGGCTGATCCTAATGCTGAACTATAAATGTCAATATCAGGATCTGAAAATCCTATTTGATCAATTAAACTATTTTTTTCAGATGTCCTAATAATAATAATAATAATGATAGCTGAAATTTACATAGTATTTTAAAGTTTACAAAGCATTTTATATGCATTCACTTATTTAATGGTCCAACTCTATGAGTTATTACAGGTTATTATGCACACTTTGCAGACTGAAAAACTGAGGATGAGTAATTTGACTATGGTTACAAAGCTAATAAGTATCAGAGGAAGTACCTGAATCCAAATCTTCCTGATTTCAGGTTCCCATTCTATCCACTATAAAATCTGCCTCTCAGAAGGACATGCTAACTGCTAATTTTAGGAAAACAAATGATATCTATTTCAAAAAAAACCATAGTTTTAATTTCACAATAAAAAAAAAGAATTTTTGTCTTAGCAAACATTTACCTTTTCTGTAATTGGAAAGAGAAGCAATACTGCACAAACTGGTCGTGGCACCATGCTAAGGAGTTCAGGTTCCATACCATACACATCAACAAATTGCCAGCTGGGATGCAGACCTAATTGTTTAAGAAACTAGTAAAAAAGAAAAATAAATTAGGTTACTAATAGGAAAATCTTCAAATAAGCACTTAAAATTTTAAGCATTGCATATGACAGAAACAGCTTCACACATTATACTATTTCACCAAAGATGAGCTAGATGGACACAAATCAAAATCAATTTTCACCATTAACAACAACAAACATTGTGTTCTGCATCACCCTTTTCTGAATCCACGCTTTAAATTATACTTGAAACCTAACTAACAAGCTTTTCTCCCTAGAACTAATAACTTGTAAATTGGCCTTAAGTTATTGTGATAGTAATCTGTTAGGTTTTTTCCTTCTCAAAATAAAGAAAATAAAAACAAACTAAATTTTCATAAGTATTTACATTCCAAAAAAAGAAGGCAGTGCGTTATAGTGGAAAGAGAACTGGACTGGGAAAAGCAAGAAGAAAGAGGTTCTTGTCTCAGCTCTGATGTGAACCAGTTGGCTCACCTGTGACAAATCACTGAACTTCTCCGGATCTTAGTTTTCTCATCTGTCAAATGAGAAGTGTATATACTGGGCATATGTACAAAGATGGAAAGTTCCCACAAATACAAAAAAAATTATAGCAACACTTTATGTGGTAGCAAATAATTGGAAACCATGTGGGTTTCCAACAACTGGGTAATGATGGACAAACTGTAATAATACGAATACAATGGATGTTACTGCACCTTAAGAAACAATGAATATGAATTCAAAGAAACATGTAAAAACTGATGTATAAATAGAACCAGAGAAATAATATGTAAAATAACTACAGTAATGTAAATAAAAAGAACAATAAAACGAAACTAAACATTACATAATTATCATGACCAACTTTCACCCCAGATGATTAATGAACCTTCCTCCTTTTTTTGCTGGAGAGGTGATATGCATTGTTACATACTCTGTTAAATCTGGTCAATGTGATGGGTTTTATTTAACTGATTTTTTTCTTTGCTTCAAAGAAGGACTAATGGGTATGGTGCAAGAGAGGGAATATACCCAGAAATGCCTGTGATGTAAAGACAAAAGGCTTACGTAAAACTTTAAAGAAAAAAAAATAATAAAAATGGTAAGCAAAAAAAAAAAAGGTTCTCTTCCAAATCTAAATAAAACAAGATGCTTTTCCAATACTTTGGAATTCAATGACATTTAAGTATAAACTCAAAATGTCTAAAACCAATTATCTTCCCCTACACATCAACTACTCCTCCTGACTTCCTTATTTCTGGCAACCCCTCTCAAAACTTTGGAATCATCCTACAATCCTCCTTTCAGTCACCAGCTCTTGTACTAACTTCCCAATGTTTCTAACATCCTACTTTCTCTCAATTCCCACTGCCCCCCCCCACCGCCCCCTTCCCCACTCTGTTCATAACAGGTACTCAATGACTGGGGGTTTTTTTAGGTATAACAATCAACAAGTATTGATTAAGTACCTATCAGATCCAGGTAACAAAAATAATCCAAGATCTACAGACAGAGGAAGTGAAGAACAAGGCTACCACAGTCTCCTGGAAGGGCCAGGTTAAAGGATTTGACATAGATTAGCTAAGAAGTTGGGGGAGAACATTCCAAGTGGGAACAAATTAAATGCACATTCAAAGCACTAAGGAAAAATATGTAAGTCGCATTCTGAGAACAACAAAAATACCTTAAAAAATCACAAAATGCTTTCTTCAAAATCAGCACTGGAAAGTAACTTGATTTCACAGATGAAGACCAAAGAGGTCAAAGGATTCGCCTCAAGTCACAAACTGCATTAGCAACATAGCCAAGCTTTGAAATGGACAAATAATGAGATAGGGATGATCTAAATGGAGTTAGCAATGAGTTATTTTCAATATTGTAATGAATTCTAGGAGGATTAACAAAACTCGAGAAAAAGGATTATGACTATGCAATTATAGAGGTACTAAATGTGGCTAATGGCTGCACACCAAATGAAAAAGGATTTTCAACTTCATCACTTATATTCTAAGGGCAAGCATAACCTTAGGGAAAGACAAGAAAAGAAGCAGACTCTAAGAAATAAAGAGGCAGCACAATTTAATAAAAGGTGGCATTAAAGATAATCCTGGAGGGGTAGAGTTGAGATGGCTGAATAACAGGAAGCAATACAGCCTATCACCTAGCAATACAGCATTGTATCTCCTCTACAAAAATCTGGAAAACATACAAGAGCAGATTCTGATGGGAGAAACCAAGAAAAAAAAATTACAGTGAGTCATTTCTCCAGACTATAGGACCTCAGGGAGATAGAGAGGTCTTTGGACACTGAGGAGGACAGAGTCCGGCCAGGAGCATGTGGAAGAAAGTACTCCAGAACCCAGTGACTGAAAGAAGGCCAAAAATAAGCACCCAGGCAGGAAGAATGGGGCAGAAAGAAATGCTAGGGGATCTCTGAACAAGCACAGAGCACAGGTCTGAGTGCCATCTGGCAGCTTTCTTGACCACTACCAAGTTTCTGATCACAGATCCAAGGCAGAGAACATGGGCCCTAGCTATGCAATGAGTAAGTAAGGAACAAGTTTGAAAGCAAATCATAACTGTGTATCTCTGATCCCAGGAACAGAGGAGGGATTCAGTCTTAGCCTCCAGCTCAGGCTGAAACCTGCAGTAGAATAACCAGGGCAGGAGTCCCAGACCAAAGTGAAGCCTGCAGTGCAGTCACTCTGAATCAACAGAGCTTCCTAGCAGGCTAACAATGGCAGAGTTTAGCACTAGTCTCCTGAAACTCCCAACCAGGGACAAATGATATATCCAAACCCAGGTCAGGAACTTACAGAACTGAGACCAGAAGAGCAGTGAGCAGACCCTACCTTGGATCACATCACTTTAGGAGCACAGAAAGTTTACAGCTCCCTCCTAATCTGAGTTGTGAAAGCAGAAGGTCAAAAGAGGACACAAGTTCAGCCTATACTTCCAGAATTGTGTAAAGTCCAACACTAACATAAAGTCCAAAGCCAAGAAGTAAATCGGAAGAAGAGCAAACAAAAAAGAGACCTAATCATAAAAGGCTATTATTGTGACGAGGAAGCTCATGACACAAACTCAGAAGAAGAGAATTACTCAAAAACATCTACATGCAATGTCTCAAATTAAAGAGAGTTTGGCTACAAGTCCAATAAGAATTCCTATAAGACTTAAAGAAATAGTTTAAAAGGGGCAGTTAGGTAGTGTAGCGGATAGAGCACTGGCCCTGATGTCAGGAGGACCTGAGTTCAAATCCTGACCTCAGACCAAACACTTTATACTTACTTAGCTATGTGACCCTGGGCAAGTCACTTAACCCCAATTGCCAGAAAAAAAGAAAGAGTTTTTAAAAAAAAGAACTAAAAAATGACACTAAAAAACAAATGAAAGTGGTGGAGGAAAAAATAGGGAAAGAAGTAAGAGTTAAGGAAGATAGGAAAAGAGCATTAATAACTTGGAATAAGAGGTATAAAACCTTATTGAAGAAAATAACTCCTTGAAAATTAGAATTGGCCAAGTGGAAGCTAATGACTTCATAAGATATTAGGAAATAAAAAGTCAAAAGACTGAAAAAACAGAAGAAAACATGAAGTACCTGATAGGAAAAACAACAGATGTAGAAATCAGATCAAGGAGAGAGAATTTTAAAATCACTAGACTATCTGAAAACCATAAAAACCAGATATCTTAGAACCAGAAGAAAAAGTAGAAACTGAAAGAATCTACCAGTCACCTTCTGAAAGAAAGCTCAAAATGAAAACTCTTAGGAACATCAGAGCCAAAATCCAGAGCTCCCAGGTCAAGGAAAAAACACTGCAAGCAGCCAAAAAGAAAGAACTATTCATATACTTAGAAACCAGTAAGGATGATGTAAGATTTAGCAGCCACAACCATACAGAAGAGCAGAGGTTGGAATATGATATTCTAGAAGGCAAATGATCTAGGTTTACAACTAAAAATAACTTACTCAGAAAAACTAGGTATAATCCTACAGGGGAAGAAATGGAACTTCAATGAAATACATAGGACTTCTAAATATTCCTGATGAAAATACCCCAGAGCTGAGTAGAAAATCTGACATACAAACGCAGGAGTCAAGAACATAAAAAGGTGAACATGAGAGAGTGAGTAATCATAAGAGACCAAACAAGGTTAAACTGTTTACATTCCTATGTGCAGAGATGATATATGTAGCCTCAGAACTTTATCATCATCAAGCAAGGGTCAAAAAGTCCTTGAGGGGAAGTGTAATTAGAGAGAAAGCCTGACAGTGATTGTTATGTTCTGATAATCTCAAAAGAAGAATGAAAAGTGTAAGGAAGAGGAACAACCTAAGAGAGAGGGTAAGAGAGAGAAAGAATGAAGAAAATTATCTCACATAAATAATGTATACAAGTAGTAGTCTATACAATGAAGAGGAAAGGGGATGGGGGGATGGGGGAGAGGGAGAAAGAAATGAGCTATACTTGAACCTTACTCTCATCTAAACTTTTAAAGGAAAGAAGAAAACACAAATTCACAAAGCTGAGTATAAAAATACATCTTAGCCAACAGGGAAATTGGAGGGAAAGAGTGGAAAATAGGAGGGAAGGTAAATTAATAAAGTAGTCAGAAGTAAAACACTTTTAAAGAGGGACCAGGGAAAAAAGTGGGGGCAGGAGAAGACAGAGGGTAAATTACAGAAGGGATTAGTCAGAAGCATAGCAAACTAGGGGGCAGAGGGAAAAGGCAAGGAAAAATCTAAGAGAATAGAATGGAGGGAAATTTACAATTAGTAGTGCATGTGTAAAGGATGAATTCACCTATAAAATGGAAGCAGTTAACAAAATGGATTAGCAATCAAAATGCAATCATATATTATTTGCAAGAAACACATTTAAAACACACAGATATATATACACCGAGTCAAAATAAAGGGCTAGAGCAGAATCTATTATGCTTCAGCTCAAGTAAAAAAAGGCAGTACAGAAACTAGAGAAAACAATAGCAAAAATAGACCCAATTAAAAGAGATAAGAAGGGAAACTCCATTTTGCTGAAAGGCACCATACATAATGAATATCAATACTAAACAAATATGCACCAAATGACACAGGGTCTAAACTATTAAAGGAAAAGTTTATGAGTTACAAGGAGAAACAAGACAGTAAACTGTAATAGTGAAGAACCTCAATTTACCACTTTCAGACTTACATAAATGTGACTAAATAATAAAAAAAAGACCCTGAACAGAATATTAGAGAAGTTAGTTATGATACACTTCTGAAGAATACAGAATGGTACTAGAAAGGAGTATACCTGTTTCTCAATTGTGCAAGGCATCTTCACAAACACTGTACTAGGACAGAAAAACTTTAAAAATAAATGCAAAAAAAAAAGCAAAAACATGAAATATGTCTTATATTCAGGGACTCTGAAGCAAAGATTAAAAATCATTGGGAAACTAAATAACTTAATCCTAGTCTCAGACACATGACACTTACTAGCTGTGTGACGCTGGGCAAGTCACTTAACCCTGATTGCCTCACCAAAAAGCCAAAAAAAAAAAAAGAAATCAAAGGAACAAGCACAGGCACAAAGGAAACAAAACTATCACTTTTAGCAGATAATATGATGGTTTAGTCAGAGAACCCCAAAGAGCCAATCAAAAAACTAAGTGAAACAATAAACTTAAGCAAAGTTGTAGAATAAAAAATAAACCCACACAAATCACCAGCATTTCTGTATATTACCATCAAAATACAGTAGGAAGAGACAGAGAAATGCCACCTAAAATAATTACAGACAGCATAAAATATTTGGGAATCTACCTGCCATGATACACACAGGAACTAAATGAATACAATTACAAAACTCTTTATACAAATAAAGGCAGATCTAAATAACTGGAGAAAGGTTAATTGCTCAAGGGTAGACCAAGCCAATATAACAAAAATGACAATGCTACTTAAATTATTTTGCTTTTGTTGGTGCTCCTCCAAATCAAACTAACAAAAGATTACTTTGTACAGCTAGAAAATATAATAACAAAATCCATCTGAAGGAAAAAAAATAAGTCAAGAATATCAAGGTCAAGACTATTTCAATATAACGAGGACAAAAGTAGGAAGGAAGAAGGCCTAGCAAATATCAGATCTCAAACTACATTACAATGCTGTAATCATTAAAATAATTTAGTACTGAGTGAGAAAGAGAATTTGATCAGTGGAAAATATTAAATATAAAATACAGAGAAACAAATGAGCACAGTAACCTAGTGTTTGATAAATCAAATATCCCAGCCACTGGGGCAAGAACTCATTATTCAACCAAAAAAATGTTGAGAAAACTGGGAAGTAGTCTGGCAACATCTCACATTACTTACCAAGATAAGCTCCAAATGAGTATATGATTTAGACATAAAAGGTGACATCATGAACAAATTAGAGGAGAATGGAAGAAATTACATGTCAGATCTATGGATAGGGAGTTCATGACCAAACCACAGAGAGGTTCACATGAAATCTGCTCTCCCAAAACAGAGGGTAGATGCTAAATTATTCCTGGCTTTTCTTTCCTCCATCACAAAAGCTAGAAGAAATGGCAACTTCACCTGCAAGGTTCCCATCATTTCCAACCCACCAACCAGTTTCTCTCCCTGTTGGTAACAATCAGATCCAGAAAAGAATTTCCTTTTGTTGATCTTCTACCTTCTGAAAGAAGAAATTGTCATTCATGCAAGACAAGAAATTATAAGCTGTCTTGTTTTGGTCAGAGGGATCTGAGAGATGTCCAGATCAGTGAAATCTCCCTTCGTTTCTATGTCATTCCTTTGTGGAGGGTTTCTAATCTGTTTCCTGAACTAATTCATTTGCTCTTTCTATCTGTGTAGTGTGTAGTATACTCTGATCACAAAATAGCTCGTCTTTCTTCTACGGTTGATCTTGACTGAAATGATTTCCCTTTTCTTTTATTAGCATATGACCATCTTGGTCCATAACTGAGTTTACCATTTAATTCCATGCACCTATTAGCTATTTAAATCTTTAGGAATTCATTGTGTTATTTCTAATATAACTGCTAAGCTGTTTCAGTAGATATTTCCTTTAACATTTTTACCTCTGCTTGTCTTTTTTTTTTTATCTTTGCTTTTAGGTGAGGCAACTGGGGTTAAATGACTTGCCTAGAGTCACACAGCTAGTAAGTGTTATGTGTCTGAGGCCACATTTGAACTCAGGTCCTCTTGACTCCAAAGCTGGAGCTCTATCCACTGTACCACCTAGCTGTCCCAGCCCTGCTCCTCTTGATGCATTAGTTTCAGTGCATCACAGAATCATCTCATTTTCATTTTAAGAGTTGATATTTTTCTTTACCAATAGCTGTAACAAATATACAAAAGGAATCCCTACTGTAACATCATCCTGTCTTTCTCTGCTTGAAGATCTGCAAGAAGGTGGAGCCCACCACTTCTGAGAGTAGTCCATTCCAATTTTGGATAGCTCTGATTAATACAAAATTTTCCTAGATATTGACCTCTTTGAAGCTTCCACCCATTACCCCTGGCTTGGTTCTCTGAACAGAACAAAATGAATCCCTCTTCCGTGTATCAGCCTTTCAAATACTTGAAGACAAGTATTATGTTCCCAGTTGAGTCTTCTCTCCTCCAGGCTAAACATATCTAGTTCTTTCAGCCAACCTTCACGTATCATAGACACAAAGCCTTTCACTATCTGGACACTTTTCAGCTTATCAGTACCCTTCTTGTGCCAAAAACTCATCACAATACTCTGCATGAGGTCTGATGAGGACCACTCTTCTCTATTCCTGGAAGCTATGCCTCTTTAATTCAGTCCAACATCCAATTAGCTCTTTTAACTAAAAAGCATCATAAATACTAAACAGATTTGGGCTAAAAATAAAATAATTTTAATACCTACTCATTTTGGGGGTGGCTATTCTGATATAGCATGGCAAAAAAAAAGTTATCTAACCTATATTCTTGAACTATTTTTTAAAAATAAATTATCAGATCTCTTTGGTAATTATGACTTTATAGTATAATTTGAGATCTGATAGAACAAGTATCCAAGTGCAAGCATTATTTCATTATTTCCTTTAAGATTTTTTCTTTTGAACAATGTGATTATTATTGGTTTATCTTAATATATAAAGCATTGGATTAACATTTAGATCGTATAGAATTAAATCTATAAATCTGTGTAATAGTAAGTACAGAAGATCAAGCAGAAGACTTTCAGATCTGCATTCATAGATCCAGTTTCCTTACTGGAAGTTCCCTACACTAGTGAAATCAAAGGTACAAACAACAACAACAAAATCTCATTTTTGTAACTACTGATTTTCTGCAATTAGCTGAAACATTCAATTTTATTCCAATTTCTCATTCTAAATGTGTCTCTATTGTCTTTGGCAAATTTCCTAAAGACAATATAAATGAGTTATGTTTTTAAATCAACTTGTAATGCTTTTATTTTTATAGCTAGTTAATTCTTTTTCATTAAAGAAAATGTTAATTTTGGTTTTTCCCCACTCAGATTCATGCTTTTTGTTTACACAACCCAAGGTATAATCTATCTTGTATTCACTAGCATTACTCTAATCCTAATGTTCACAATCAAAGGACACAGTGCCTAGAACATAATATATGCTACAAAAACATTAGTTATTATTATGATTGTCATCGTTCATAATTACACTAAGACTCACACACTAACCACTGAACACAATTCTTAAAACTCTACAATTCAAGGTTCTCAAATTTTCAACTTTCTCACCTTTCTAACACCTTTAAATAGGAGTGTCATATAGGGACTACCTAAGCTTTTCACTTCCTTTCCCATTCATCTTCTCAAATTTGCTTCCTGTAGTTAAACATCAAAATAAGCCTTCAATTCTCCTCTATAAGACTGGGAGATAGTTATCAATCTGCTATAATTTAATTTTAATATTAGTTTTTTCCTTTTAAAGGGAAAAATGTTAACTCAGATCTACTTTTCTACTATTCTGATGTCAGCTTCACAAACAATCTAAATATACTTTAATAAAAATATTTATTTATACTAAAGCAACTCTGTCTTATTAAAGAACTACTTGGTATTGATTTGGAAAGGGAAGTGAATGGGCATTTATATGATTCCCTCAAGAGATCTTAAACAGCTTGAGTAAGAATTATTTTTATTATAGTCTTTGTATCCTCAGTGCCTTGCATACTATCTAACAAAAGTAAGCACTGATAAATGCTTATTAAATTGAAATTCTTGAAAATCAATCAACAATCATTTATGAAGGACCTAGTATGTATCAGACACTGGGAAAACAAAGATAAAATTAGTTTAACAGTCCTTGCTCCTTAAGGATCTTATATTCTAATAAGGGAGAAAACATGCACATATATAGGTACATACAAAGCACACATAAAAAATACAGTCAACTGAAGGGTATAGTACTAGCAGTTGGAAGGAAAGGGCTCATGCAGGCAGACTGGTGCTTAAGCAGAGTCTTGAAAGAAACGAGTGATTTGAAGGGTAGAGATAAGGAGGGAGGATATTCCAGGCATAGTAGACAAATCAGTACAAAGACACAGAGATATAAAATAAAACATTACATCTGAGAGACAGCAAGAAAGCCAGTTTTGTTGGGTTATAAAGCGCATGAAAGGGCATAATGGTTAATAAGGCAGGTTGGGGTCAGGTTACAACATGTTCTAAATGCCAAATAGAGATATTTATATTTGATTTTAGAGGCTATAAGGAGCCACTGGAGTTTCCTTGAGGGAAGAGGGTGTGACACAGTCAGACCTGTACTTTTAAGAAAATCATTTTGGAAGGGTCAACGAGGTGGCACAGTGTGGATAGAGCACCTGGTCTGGAGTCAGGAGGATCTGAGTTCATATTTGGCCTCAGACACATAATACTCACTAGCCAGGTGACTCTGGCCAAGTCATTTAACCCCAATTGCCTTACCAAAAAAAAGAAAAGAAAATCATTTTGGTACTTCTGAAGAGGATGAAATAAGAGCGCAAAGATGAGCAGGGGCTGAATAAAGGGGACTGGGAGTAAGTATAGGTGTGGAGAGAAATATTATCCTCTACAGGGTCAGTCATACATGAATACAACTATTAACTACTCTATAAAAATAAAAATAGACTTAAGTAATAGGAGAGATATTAACTGCTCATGGTTAGACTATGACAATATAACAAAACGGCAATGCTAGTGAAATAAATTTACAGATTCAGGGCTATACCAAACATGCCAAACTTTGTGGGACCAGAAAAAAATAATAAAATGCCTGAGTGACATAATTTTTATTTTTCCTTGTTTCATGGATTGTCATGGACAAAGAACGTTAACACCGAGAAGCCAACCCACTAGTGATAAGCCTCTTGGTATTTAGCAAGGCTAATCTGCTGAACAGCAGACACATTCTGCTCTTGACTCTATAATTTAAAGCCTTTCTAGTTTAGCAGAACCTACCATTGCTATTCTTTATTTCCAGGGCCCCTGAGAAACCAGTCACCTCCATGTCACAAAAGGGCAAGAGAGTAGGACTTTTGTGGAGATTGGTCTAGTCCAAGTCAGTAGACTAGCACCTTTCTTTAGAATACACTATATTCTCAGTGAATTTATCTCAGTTATGAAATCATTCTCTTTAACTACTAATTTTTAGACTACAATCTTATTTAATGGACCTCCAAGCTACTCTCGAGACTGCTAAAAGATCATGGAATCATTGTACGTATGTGGGGTTGAAAAGGACCTTAGAGATCAGAGTCTACCTTATATCCCCAATGTTTACTGAGGAAAGTGGGGGCTCAGGTTCAATGAACTGATTTGTTCATAGCTCTACAGTTAGCAAGGGGCAGAGCTGAAACTTGAATTCAGCCCTGCTAGCTTCAATTCTGAAGTTTTCCCACTATGCCATATTGTCTATATAGAGATATTTATGAATTAAGAGATGGGCTCTGGTAGTCCAAAAATTCGTAATAGAGTAAATTTTCATAGATGTTTCAAAATATAAGCACAGAGTAGTAGAGCTGACCTCAGACTTCAAGCTACAAAGAGGGTAGCAAGCTACACTGGTAGAGGGAATTTGTTTAGGAGTTCACTGAACCAAAAAATTACAGGTCTAATCCCTATCTTTATCCCTATTTCTTATATAAAACCAAGCAAGAAATAAACACTTAGAAGTATACCAATTTCACAATGAGCTCAATAACTGATAATGATGAAAGAATCTGACTATGGCATTCATCATCACAGACACGGAAAGGTAATGAGAATAAGGTAAAGGAAAATAGGCACAGAAGTGAAACCCTAGTGTTACATTACCTACTTTTCTCATAAGATTAAGATTATACCAACAAACCTGAAATAAAGGATTTGGGTGTTTCTCTCTGAAGAGTCAAGTATACTCACATAATTAAATGAAATCTTGCAAAAGAAAGAAAACAGGATACTCTGATCTATTAAGTAAAGCTATGTATTCATGACATATAATTAACAAATTCTGTAGATTAAAATATTCATATGTAGATTCTAGTTGCAATGTGGCATAGCAGAAAGAGCACTGGACTGCGGATAATAAGTCCTGAGATTTGGTCCTAATTCTGACATTAAATATGTAAATTCAGGCAAATCAGTATCTTTGGGCCTCTACTTTTTTCATTTACAATATAAGAGATTTGCACTAGAAGTTAACCTTCCAGATCTAAAAATGACTCTATTAGGGTAACACCCAAGTACCTGTAATACAATTCAGTAGTTAAAATGCTTTAAGAAAACTTGTCTGGTAAAATAGTCATAAATTAGCCAAAAAATAAACAGCCTTGCAACATAAAAGAAACTATATTAGCATCAAAAACTAAGGGCATGGGATCACTTTTCAAAGCCCCCGATGAAGAATTCAGTATCAATAAAAAACTAGCACCTATTGACTAAGAAGATGGCAAGTTTGAAATTAAGCAGTTTGAGTCAACTGATTAGGTTGTAAGCTTTTTCTAGGAGTCTGGCTGTGAAAACAAAAAGAGACATAGAGGATGACAGGTTGAATGGAAGGCATGATCAAATGAGAGTGTTTTAAGAATGAGGAAAACCTAGGCATTTGTAGGTAGCAGAGAACGATCAATAAACTAGGGGAGATTTTTTAAAAAATGAATTATGCCTTAAGTTTGACATTATTTATTCATCACTTACAAATTAAACATATCAAAAGATAGATGCTGGGCAATTTTTTTCCTCCAACCGTTTTGGCCTAGTTAGGATATATTTTTAGGGTAGTACGGTAAAATTTCTGGCTTTAGACCAATCTTTATTATGTCTGATAAATTAGGTTTCTTAGAGATTTAAAATTAAATAAAAGTTAGTTAAATTTTAAGTAGTTTTAGAGAAAGAATACTAACAGTTAGAAGTCATCAGTATCTTCAGAAACTCATCGTCCTGCAAGGTCACATCAATTCTGAAACATTTCCTCAGTCTGTCTTACTGGGGCCCTCTCTCTCAGAGAGCTCCTTCCAGAGCAAACACCTTCTCATTTCCCACCTGGAGGCAAGACTTCATGATGCCCCGCCCCACCCCCTTCTCTCTACTTTCCCCTCCGTTTCTTTTTATGTGTTGTCTTCCCCTATTAGATTGTGAGTGCCTTAAGGGAAGGGGCTATCTTTTACCTTTCTTTGTATTCTCAGTGCTCAGTACAGCGCCCAGCACAAAGTAAGCATTTAATAAATATTTATTGACTGACTGACAAGGTAAACTACAGCAGAACTCCACATTAGAACACTTGTTTAGCAGTAAAACCTTGTTAAAATTAGAAAACAATCTATACTGGATGAAACTGGCACACTTGTGTGACTTTCTCCATCCGTAGTCAGCAGCACAGAAGTAGCAGAGGAAGCAGATGGTGGGTTAATCCTAGGCCAAGGTTTAGCAAGACATAAGCAATAACAGGACAATGGTGCAAGGAATTTGAGAGTTGAGGACAATAAATGTTCACATTGCTTAATTACAGATTAAAAGGAGGAAAGTGAGAATAGAGCAGATGTGATGGTCTGGGAAAGGGAAGGGAGGGGAGTAGGCAGAGAGTGGTCTAGACTATGACTGGCGATCATAATGAGAATGAAAAACAGGTTTAGGAGGGATGAAGCACAGATAAAGATATAAAGATAGGAGGCTGCAGTCTATTCTCAATCATATAAATAGAAGACTTATAAGTGATGTTCAGATCAAGGGTCTGACCATCCCTTTGTGTGGCTGAAGTAGCGTGAAGATCACTGGAGTTGAGAAGATGGGAGATCAGAGTGTTTATGAGGACATCAACATTAATACTGAAGTCCCCAAGTAGAAAAGTAGCAATTGAACTGCAGAACAAAGTACAACACCCACTTCTGGTAAGTGCATAGAAGCGCGAATACATATACACACATACACACATACACACACACACAGAGTAGAAAATATAAGAATGGACCTTTCTTTAAAATAATGTGTGTGTGTGTGTGTGCGTGCGTGTGTGTGTATCAAGAGCTAACGTTATATATAATGGGGATAAACTAGAATCATTTCCAATAAAATTAGGATGTGAAAAAAGGATGTCTATTGTCATCAATTCTATTTGACATAGTACTAGAAATGCTTACTATAGCAATAAGACAAGAAAAAGAAACTGGAGAACTAAGTATAAAGAAGAAACAAAATTTTCACTTTCTGCGTTTGATATGATTCGTATACTTAAAAATCCTAGAGAGTCAACT
This sequence comes from Phascolarctos cinereus, assembly GCF_003287225.1. Taxonomy (NCBI): domain Eukaryota; kingdom Metazoa; phylum Chordata; class Mammalia; order Diprotodontia; family Phascolarctidae; genus Phascolarctos; species Phascolarctos cinereus. Next base: position 120,432,873 of record NW_027556180.1, on the reverse strand, counting down.
AAAAAATTAATTGAAGTTAACTTCAGCACACTTGTAGGACAGAAAATAAACCATATAATTATCAGCATTTCCATAAAATACCCAGCAGGAGAAAGAAAGAGAAATACTATTTTGTAAAAATACTGGGTGTAAAAAATGTGGATATCTACCTACCAATAACTGGAAAAATAGTAATTGCTCATACGTAGGAGTCGTCAATGTAATAAAATGACAATACTAACTAAAATGAGGGGATGTTTCATCAGTCATGGAATGGAGAAACAAAATGAGGTACATAAATGTGAAGAAATACTAGCACACTATAAGAAATGAGGGGAAAAGATGATTTCAAAGAGACATGAAAAGACCGGTATAACTAATCAAGAATAAAGTAAGCAGAAGGGCAGCTATGTGGCATAGTGGATAAAGTGTTGGGCCTGGGCCCTGGAGTTAGAAAGACCTAAGTTTAAATCCAGCCCCAGGCATTTACTAGCTGTATGACCCTGGGCAAGTCACTTCACCCTGTTTGCCTCAGTTTCCTCATCTGTAAAATGAGCTGAAGAAGGAAATGGCAAATCCACTCCAGCATTTTTGCCAAAAAAACACCAAATGGTGTCGTGAAGAGCTGGACATGACTGAAATAACTGAACAACAACAAAGTAGAAGTACAATTTATGCTATAACATCCATATTATAAAAACGAACCATTTTGAAGACTTGATGAAGAATGAAATGAGCAGAACAGAGGAACAATTTATATAACAATATTGTAAATACAAACAACTGTAAAGTTGTTTAACTTTGATTAATAAACTATGATTAGATTTGTAACTATGATTAACACATGGCCATCCATGATACCAGAGGAATGATAAAGCATGTTATTTATCTCCTGACAGAGAGGTGATGGATTTATGGTGGGGTGCAGAATGAGACACTTTTTGAATATGGACAATGAGGGAATTTTTTTTTACTTGACCATGCATATTTGTTAAAAGGATTTTTTTAAAACAATTGGGTGGGAAAATGATAAAACTTTAATTTAAAAAAAAAACCCAGATACTGAACACCCTGAGATAGAGGGAGAATAACCTATGGTCAGTAAGTAACTGCCACCAGGATCTGGGTTGTAAATAAGCAAAAAGCACAAAAGAAAGGCATTTTCTGAATCTTTCAACTGTGTGACTAAAATGAGGCATGCTAAAGAATAGCATTTTCAAAGGCTGCCTGTTATCCTCTCATACATCACCAGGATGCCCTCAATATGCGCATAGATTATTCTCAAAGATTTTACTGAGATAGTTAAGCATACATATATTTGATAGTTACTGGTGCTTTTATAAATCACTATTTTCAGCAATGTCTGTGATACTTTCTAAGTATTTGGTATACTTCCCCTCTTTCAGAAAGCTTAAGAATCAATCTTCCAAACCCCAAATTGTATCACCTCAAGTACAGAAATGTTCTATATTTTCCAATCCAGCTGCTATTCCCGCCATTTCTACTTCCTCATGCAGCACAACAGCTAATTGCTCAAATGAGTTGACTCAAATGAGATTGTTTATAGATGATACTTAGAAAGGACAACTAACACACTAGATGATATACTAAGAATTCAAAAAAAATCATAATGAAAGCCTTTTTCCAATAGATCAAAGGATATGGAAAAAAAGAACTACAAATTACTTTATCACCATAAGAATGTTCTATTATCACTAATAATAAGAGAAATGCAAATAAAAAACTCTTAGTTAGACATTACAACCAGGAAATTGACAGAGATGATAAAAGATGAGAATATAGTCTTCTCTGAAAGAAAGGCATGCTAATAAATGGTTCAACAATTCTGCAATGCAATCCAAAATTACATGACGGAAATAATTAAAATGTTCATACACTCTGACCCAGAGATACTATTGCTGAATATATACCAAAAGGAAGTCAAAGATTTAAAGGTACCACATCCATCAAAAAATTTCAACAGCACTTTTGGTACTAACAAAAAAGTGGAAACAAAGTAGATGTCCAATGGCATCAAAAGGAGGGCAACCAGGCTGGTGGAGGGCCTCAAGTCCATGACATATGAGGATCATTTTAAAGAACTGGAGCTATTTTGCTAGGATAAGAGAAGACTGAGAAAGAAGGTACATAAAAGTTGTTTTCAAGTACGTAAAGAGGTGTAAAAAGGAAGAAAAATTACACTTTTTAGTTTTGGGCCCAGAGGGCATGGGGAAAAGTTATAAAGAAGCAAACTTAGATTTGACATATGAGAAACTTTCCTAATAAATGGAGGTATTTAAAAGCAGACTATTGCCTGAGGAGTTGTAGGGTCCCCCTCACTGGAGTTCTGAAAGCAAAGGCCAGATGATACTGAACTGGGTATATTATAAAGGAATATCTTTCTCAAATATGGAGTAGACTAGATACCTACTGAAGTGACATTCAAATTCTTTGTTGTAATGATCTTGGCAAATGTTTTCCATTGTTATTTTGTTTTGTTTTCCTTCTTCTGTAAATACTCTCTTGATAATTTGGCTTTGTTTTGTCATTTGCCAGGCTTTCTATATGCTGTTTTTTTCCCCTTTACCCACTAAATTATTAAAGTTTAAACACTGCACAAAGATTTCATTAAGCCCATGTGTTGTTGTCCTTTAGGGTTCAAGGACAGGCAAGGCCATATCTTGTAAAAAGTTATTGCAGTTAATATTTACTCTTATGTGATCACACCAGTCGCTTCATCTATCAGAGAAGAATCAAAGAACAGCTGTTTCACTTTAGCACAAGGTATTATCAGACCAAAATGACAAGTAAAGAACAAAGTTAGGTTAGGATAAAGTAATAAAAATTTAATTTTTTGTCCTCCTTTCCTTAAATCCGCTCAGGTGAGCTGGCTCCGTTTTATTATTATTCCCACTTACTTGTATCTAATTTTTTGTGAAGAAAATTTGCTGGTAAGGCAACGTTCTATTTTTTTGAGACAAACTACCCTCTGACATGTAAGTCACTTATATGTAAGTACTTATTACTTAGCCAATAGCATATCATTTTCTTAACTCTTCAATAAAATTCCAAAACCAAAAATGAACAGAAATAATGTCTGATTTCTTATTCACCATATATCTTGTGCGCTTTCTTGAAACATTTCTCTTATTTTCCATTATAAATAGTTGGAGATTAATTTCAATTATAGATACTATATAAAGACATAAAGATATTATAGTTTCAATTACAGATATAAATAACTTGTAAATAAATATTGTAGAAACAGCTATCCCTGCCCTACTTACCAAAGAACCTATTGATACTGTAATGACAAGCAATGACATTGTAAAGCATCTTTAAGATCAGAATTAGAAAAGGCTTAGAAAACAAAACAGCTTAAGGGAGCTGACCACAAGCAATTAACTCTCACCCCCCAAACTATCTTTAAGGTAGAAGGGTCAATTCATACAGTAAGTCTCTACTCCCAAATTCATCCCTCACAAAACCTTTCCTTTAACTTTCCTAAATTTTGCACTCCATTTGGACTTCTACCAATTAAAGATTCATTTAGATGTTAAAAAAAAAAAGGAAACACCCTTGGGAGGATTAAAAGTTATCTATGATCCACACATTTATGTGAATTAGTTCAATCAAATCATTTTCTCTCTAATAACTTGCTACGATAATTTATGCTGAGGAAATAAGAATTTTGATTGTGAAAGGGGACCTATAAAATAAAAGAGGAAGAAGCACATTGAAAAGTTGAGCAGGCCCAAGTATAGTTCTGTATGTGGACTTACGGCAAATTGAGAGCACCAGAATTTTTATTTTACAACTCCATAGTGCACTTACCATGTAAATGTTTCATATTACAATTGTTTGCATTTCTCTTATTCTTCTATACTGCATGCTCTATATTGCGTCCTACCACACTGATGCTGTCATCAGCATGGCCCAGTCTTAAACTTAGTTTTAGTGCCTCCCTCAATATTTTGTAGTAAGTACAACATAAATTCTTTAATGAGTGAATAAGATGAGCACTTGGCAAGAAAAGTTACTAAACTGTTCTTCCCTTTGACCTAACAATTTCACAACTGGGCACTCAGTCCAGGAAGGTAAATGACAAAAGGGTCACATATATTCTAAAACACTGACAGCAGCACTCTTTATGAGAGTAAAAGCTGTAAACAAAAGTGCGTGCCCATCAACTGGGGAAAGGCTGAAGAAATCATGGTACATAAATGTAGTAAAATATTATTATACCCAAGAAATGTTGAATATGAGAAATTCAGAGACATATTAGACCACTTTTTTTGAAGTGATACAGAATAAAGAAAAGAAGTAGAACTAGAAGAACAACATATGTAATGACAATAATGTAAATGAAAACATCACTAAAACACAACAGAATTCTGAATATATATAATGTCTAATTTCAGTTCCAAGGAAATGGAGATGTGGATGGCTTTGAGGGAAGACTGTGATCAGTTGCAGCCATGGATTCATTCTACTTAAATTTTTTCTACAAGAGATGGTTAAGTGGGGAAAGAGTATTGGGGTCTGAGTGACATAAAAAGCAAAATACATCAATAAGACCTTTTTAAAGAAAAAAAGAAAAAAGCACTAGGAAGCAAGAAAGCAGTACAGACTGTAGATCAAGAAAAGGGAAGAAATTATTTTCTTTATCCTCTTCCATATTACATGACCCTATCTCTCAAGACTTTTAGTTAGGGCTAATAAAAACCATAATTCATTTATGTAGTACTTTAGGGCTTACAAAAACACTTTCAAAATTCAGTTACAATAGGTTACCTATTCAGCTAAACTTGCTGGTTAGCCTAAGAAGCTAATAGCAAATTTTAGTAGTACTTCCCTGGGAACATGAAATTGATTTTCAAACAAGAATTAGAAAAGAATTCTTAGAACACACTTTATCTGTCACCTGGGGACTGTGTACAGCAGTAAATCTCTATGAAATCCTCTGGGAAGAAGACTTAACAAAGTCAGGGAGTTTGGGGAAAAGATCCAGTCTTCTGAGTTTTGGACTGATAGTGATGACCTCAGACACAGTAAGGACTCTGGCCTAGCTAAAAAGAGAGCTGAACTTTTGGGAATCCTAGGGTCCAGGTAGTAAGAAGTGTCCTGCCAAAAAAAATCAGTTGCACTCTGCTTCTATTTCATCAAAGGGGAAGATCATCTGACCAAAGCAGGCTAGAGAGATAGGGCAATAGCTTACCCGGAAAGAAAGAATTATTGCCTTGCTGTGTGCAATGAGAAGGAAATTCATATCGTGATTCCTTTAACGTTTCTGCCTCTGACAATGAAATTGTTTAAAATGAAGTGTCACACTGAAATGCATCCTTGATAAACATAATAATCTAAAAATACCACTAGATTAAGTCATCCTTGGGAAATTCCCTAAAAACAATAATATAATCAGATATCACACAGAGTCAAAGACAGAATGTCTGGGAGTGAGTTTGCTTTGTTTTGATGACCACTTTTCTAGTCCAAGATCACAAATTCAACCTACAGGCAAAAAACCAGGGCAAGGAACTACTGAAAATGGGTGGGCCAGATCACAGGTGCTAGGTTAGCTGTCCATGGATGTCCAGAGCTACTCAGACCCAGCTCCAGACCCATACCTGCAGCTAGAATAAGGGGGTGATGGGGAGAGGTTTTCTTAGAGGGGACCAGAATAAAGTTTAATGCCCAGAATGACAAGCTAGGCCAGCAGCATGAAGCTGACTTTGGACTTAGCCCAGACCAGTAACACAGGGTGAGGTCTCACAGAGAGACTGGGAGCACGGATTCAGCACCCAGACCCCCAAACTCAGGTTCACCCAGAACAGTTCAGTCCAACACAGAGAGTGAGGGAGACAGGAAAAGGAAAAGGGATGGAGTCTCTCAGAAGGGCCAATATGGTAGACAGCTCCCAAAGCTCTCAGCTAGGCCAGCAATATCACACTGCTCAGAGTAGAACACTAAGAGAATGAGTAAACAAATAAAAAAAGAGCTTTTCTGATACTAGAGATGTCCAAGACACAAACCCACAAAAGAATCATTCCAAAACACCTACAAGCAAAACCTCAAAGAAAAACGAAGCTTGCCCACAAGATAATTAAAATTCCTAGAAGAAATGATGCAAGTTAAAAGGACCAACAGAACTTAAAGACTATATGAAACAAGAAATAATAAAACGAAGTCAAAAGACTGAAAAACAGAAGAAAATAAAAGGTGACCAGTAAAGAAAGAAAAAAGTGATCGGCAAAACAAATCAAGGAGAGAGGATTTAAGAATCACTGGATGATCTAAAAGCTATGACCAAAACAAAAAAAGATCATGACTATCATATTTTAAAATCTCTTAAGAGTCAGAGGGGCAACCAGAAAAGACTTTTAAAGGATGAAGTATTTGCATTCTAATAGGAAAGGGGGATGATACAAAGGCTGATTCCCTAAAATCAATAATATAATCAGATATCATAGAGAGTCAAAGACAGAGTCTCTGGGAGTGAGTTTGCTTTGTTTTGATGATCTTAAAAGAACAAAGGAAAGGAAATGGGAGAAAAGATATACTTGGAAGAAAAGGTGAGGTAATTTATCTCACATAATTGTGAAACCCAAATAGAAGAAGAAAGAGAGGGGGAGTCAGCAGAGGGTCAGGCATCACATGAACCTCACTTTCATCTAGAATACATATACAGAGTTTGCTACAGATATATATTTAACTCAAAAGGGAACAGGTAGAAAAAGGGGGAGTGTAAGCAAGCAGGGATGAGATGGAGGGTAGACCTAAGAGGGATTCAACATAACCAAAACAAACCCTAAATTCAGAAGGAGGTATATGAAGAGGAGTTTAAAAGTAAAGGAAAAAAGGGTAAGAATTGTAGTATGGTCTTGGTTAGAGAGGCTGGGGAGTAGAAACTGCATCAAGTACAGAGAACTGGTGCTAAGCACACTCTTGTTTGATGTTTCTCTTCTACATAAAGGAGTGGGAAGCAAGGAAGAGAAAAAAAGTAACAGAATGGAGGGAAATATGTAAAATTAATAAGTTTTTGAGGGACTTGGGGACAGAACCAAAATGGCAGAGTAGAAGACACACTACAAGGGGCAGCTAGGTGGTGCTGTGAATAGAGCACTGGCCCTGAAGTCAGGAGTGTGAGGGATGGCTCACAAGTTCCCTCACTAATATTTCCCTGCTACACTCTTACCTCCCTGCTATGCTCCTATCCCTCTCCTACACTCTGCCTGGGTGAGAGATGGCCTGCAGTGCAGTTCCCACAGGCCTAAGTTTCGTTCCTCCAGAAAGCCTTGAGTTAAGTTTCCATTTTCCCCGATAAGTTTCTATTTCTCCAGCACCACGTCAGCATGGGTAGGGGAGCTCAGTGCCTGGTCTCTCCTACTTCCTAGTACGCTATGCATCTAGTCCAAACATGAGCATGTTTGCTTCTATTGGGTATTAGCTGCCGTGTTTAGAATGTACACCCTGAGTACCCAGTCAAGGGAGAAAGGGGTAAGAGAGTGGGAGGGGGCATCGTGTTAGGGGATAAAAAGCCAAGGGTTCAGCTCCCAACTCATACTCTCCTGGTCGGCAATGGCGACTAGAGGTGGTACCCTTTCTCATGAGAAAGCAATAAACTCCTTTCTGTTTTCAAGGTATCTAAGTCTTTGTTTTTATCTTGAGTAAGTGCTCTCTGTCCCACACAGGAGAACCTGAGTTCAAATCCAGCCTCAGACCAAACACATGACACTTACTAGCTGTGTGACACTGGGCAAGTCACTTAACCCCAATTGAAGAAGAAGAAAACGACGATGATGATGACAAACACGAAGAAGAAGAAACACTACAGCCATGTTTTCCCAAAATTCCCCTCCAAACAACTTTAAAATAACACATCAAATTGAACTTTGGAGCAGCAAAGCCAAGAAAAGGTCAGAGTGAGATATGTTTCCAGTGCAAGACAACTCAGGAAGTGTCAGAACGAAAAATCTGTGACACTGGGGTAGGGGTTGACCCAGAAATACACGTAGAAGCAGCACTAGCTATAGGGCTCGGCAGCAGCTACAGTAGTAGCAAAAGGTTTAGGAATTCTCAGACCAGTGACAATAAGGTGATTGGGCAACTGGCCAGAAAAAAGATTACAGGGATACCAGATCCTTGTGCCAGCACTCAGCACAGGACTGGGCACTGTTTAGTAACTCTATAACTCATACCCATCACAGTTCCAGCGAGAAGAGGAATGCTTTTGTCATAAGGAAGCTGGGGCCCTAAGGAGTAGTAGCATTTTTAATCCCAAGGGAGCAGGGCCCCTAACATGCAGTGGTACTTTCAGCAGCAAAGGGATCAGTAGCCATTCCTGGGTAAGCACCAGAGCACAAATAAGAGAGCAGTGACTACATCTCTCCCTGGACTATACCATCTTGGAAACACCAAAAACTTCCAAAATCCCAGAACTATCTGAAAACAGCATCACAAAAAAAGCTTGAAGCATGGACAGTCCCTTTCTTCCTCTTCCCCTCAGCATCCTGGGGATACAGCCCAATTTTAACATAAAGTACAAAGACAAGAAATAGTCTGGAAAAAATGAGCAAACAAACAAAAAACCTGACCATAAAAATCTACTACAGTAACAAGGAAGATCAAGACATAAACTCAGAAAAACATGATGTCAAAACAGCTACAAGCAAAGCCTCAAAGAAAAAAGAATGTGAAAATGTGAACTGCACACAAGCACAACAGAATTGCCAAAAAAGCTAAAAAATTATTTTCAAAATCAAGAAAGTGGCAAAGGAAAAATTAGGGAAAAAAATTAAAGTGATGCAAGAAAATGATCAAAAGACAATTAACAGCTTAGTTTTTTAAAAAGGCACAGAAAAATTACTGAAGAAAATAATACCTTAATCTAAGACATCTCCAAAAGTCTCATGATGAAAAATGCTATCCACATCCAAAGAAAAAACTATGGAATTTGAACGCAGATTGAAACATACTATTTGCTATTTTTTTTCTTCTGTTTTGTTTTGTTCTCTCTTTCTTGTGGTTTCTCCCATTGGCTATAATTCTTCCTTACAACATGACCAATGTAAAAATATGTTTAATAGGAATGCGTACGTAAAACCTGTATCAGATTGTGTGCCATCCTGGGGGCGGGAAATGGAAGGGAGAAAAATTTTGAACTCAAAAGTTTATGGAAGTGATTGTTGACAAATCAAAATAAATTAATAAAAAATTAAAAAATAACACTTTAAAAACAGAGTTGGTCAAATGGTAAAAGTAGTACAAAACTTCAATGATGAAAATGATACCTTAAAGAGTATTGGCCAAATGGAAAAAGTACAAAAGCTCAATGAAGAAAATAATTCTTTAAAAATTAGAATTGGACAAGTAGAAGCTAATTAGTCCATGAGACATTAAAAAAATAGTAAAACAAAACCAAAAGAATGAAAATATAAGAAAATGTGAAATATCCCATAAAAGACAATGTAAAATATCTCATGGGAAAAACAACTGACCTGAAAAATAGACTGAGGAGAGATAACTTAAGAATTATTGGACTACCTGAGAGTCATGATCAGAAACAGAGTTTAGATATCATATTTCAAGAAACTATCAAGGAAAACTGCCCCCAAATCCTCTAGAACCAGATGGTAAAATAGAAATTGAAAAGATCTACTGATTAACTCCATAAGGAGATCCCAATTTGAAAACTCCCAGGAATATTATAGCTAAATTCTAGAGCTCTCAGATCAAAAAGAAAATACTTCCAGCAGCCATAAAGAAACTTTAAATACCGTGAGGCTGTAGTCAGAATCACGCAAGATTTGGCAGCTACCAGGTTAAAGTAGTAGGGGGCTTGGAATATGATATTCCAGAAGGCAAAGGAGCTAGACTCACAACCAAGAATCACCTACCCAGCAAAACTGAGTATAATCCTTCGGGGGGGGGAAATGGATATTCAATGAAACAGAGGACTTGCAAGTATTCCTGATGAAAAGACCAGAGATGTAGAGAAAATCTGACTTTCAAATATAAGGTTCAAGAGATATCATCTCACATAAACAAGGAAGAGCTTTTACAGTGGAGGAGAAAATGTGGGGGAGGCAATGCCTGAACCTTATTCTCATATGAACTGGCTCAAAGAGGGAAGAATATATATACACACTCAATTGGCTAAAGAAATCTATCTTAAGGGCAGCTAGGGGACACAGTGGATAGAGCACTAAACCTGGAGTCAGGAGAATCTAAGTTCAAATCTAGCCTCAGATACAGTGTGACCCTGGCCAAGTCACTTAACTCTGATTGTCTCCACAAAGAAGGAAGGAAAGAAGAAAGGAGAGAGAGAGAGGGAGAGAGGGAGAGAGGGAAGGAAGGAAGGAAAAGGAAATCTTACCCAAGAGGGAAGTAAGAGGGGAAGGGGGCAAAGGAAAGGTGAGAGGGAAGGAAGATTAGGGGAGGCAGTGGTTAGAAGGAAAACAGACTTTTGAGGAGGGAGAGCGTAAAAAGAAAGAGAAAAGGATAAACAGAAGGAAACAATATGGAGGGAAATGCACAAGTGGTAATCATAACGTGAATGGGATGAATTCACTCATAAAGCATAAGCAGAAAGCAGAACAGATAAGCAAACAGAATGCAACAGTATGTTGTGTACAAGAAACACCTGAAACAGAAATACACACATAGAGTTGGAGCAGAATCTATTATGCTTCAGCTGAAGTAAAAATGCAAGGGTAGCAATCATCACTTCAGGCAAAGCAAAAGCAAAAGTAGACCTAATTCAAAGAAATAAGCAGGGAAACTTCATTTTGTTAAAAAGTACCATAAGCAACAGTATAATTCTGCAGGGGGAAAAAATAGACATTCAATGAAATAGAGAACTTTCAAGCATTCCTGATTAAAAGACCAGAGATGAAGAGAAAATCTGACATTCAAATATAAGGCTCAAGAGATGTATAAAAAGGTAAATATGAAAAAGAAATCATAAGGGAATCAATAAGGTTAAACTGTTTACATTCCTATGTGAAAAGATGAGACTCCTAAGAACTTATATTAGGGCAGTTATAAGGATTCTACATAGATAGGCCCAGGAGTAATATCAATACTAAACATATATGCATCATACGGCAGAGCATCCAAATTCTTAAAGGAAATGTTAAATGAGTTACAGGAGAAAACAGAGAGTAAAACTATACTAGTGGGGGACCTCAGCTTTCCCCTCTCAGAGCTAAATAAATCTAACCAGAAAATAACTAATAAAAAAGTTAAGAGATGAACAGAATTTTATAGAAGTTAGATATGACAGACCTCTGGAGAAAACTGAATGTGAATAGAAAAGAATCTACCTTTTTTCTCAGCTATACACGGCACCTTCACAAAAACTTACCGTGTATTACACAGGAAATAAAAACCTCACAAATGCAGAAAAGCAGAAATATTAAACACACCCTTTTCCTATCACAATGTAATTTTACATTCAATAAGTGGCTGTGGAAGCATAGATTAAAAATTCACTGGAAACTAAATAATCTAATCCTAAAGAGAATGAGTTGGTCCAAGAACAAATCATAGAATCAATAATTTCATCAGAGATAATGACAATAATGAGACAACATACCAAAATTTACGGGATGCAGCCAAAGCGGTACATTAGAAAATGTGTATCTCTAAATGCTCACGTCAACAAAACAGGGAAAGAGTAGATCAATAAATTGAGCATTCAGTTGATTTTCTGAACACAAAGGTAGGTATTCATCCCTACTAAAAATTATCTTATTAGTTGCATTCTTTTGCTGGAACCATTCTGATTCTGTCATTCAAAAGATTAGCTCTTGCTCCCAGCTTCCTACAGTCTGGGAATCTAAAAACTTCAAACTATGCTTTCATCAAACATTAAGAAAAATATTCAACAGAACAAGACAAAAACAAAAATCAGAGTCCTAAAGACCTCATAAATATTGACATCAATCCACTGGGTCTTGTCATTCAGTACAGAAATCACCTAAACATAACATTCATTTCACCTTTCTCTATTTTGTCCACAAGAATACCATGAGATCATTAAATGTCTTTCTGAAATCCAATTATACTATGTCTGTGGAATTTCCCTGGTCTATCAGTCTAGCAATACTGTCAAAAAGAAGAGGTCAGTCTAGTTTAACTTGTTCTTTAATTAAACTATGCCGGCTTATAAGTAATCATTGCTTCCCTTTCGAAGGTCCTAAACCATCCTTTTACTATCCATTCTATAGTTTCAACAAGAATCAATTCTATCATTTAAAGAATCCTTTTTTCCCCTTCTGAATATTGGGATGGCATTTACCTTTTTCCAGTAGCCCAACAAAAATATCTCATTCTCCATGATTTCTTAAACATTACCAAGAGCTCAGCACTGATAGATACATATAATTTTTTTCAATCTCCTGGTATGCACAGTCCATCCAGGCTTAATGACTTGAAATCGTGAAGGTCATATGGCGCTCTATCACCTCATTTATATGAAGCCCAAATTTACTGTTAACTATTTTTGTTTTGTGAAGGACATTGTTCTTGGTAACAGAAGCAAAATGAGTAATACTGGATTCTTTCTGCCATTATCCTCAATCGATTCCAGACAACATACCCCTCCTTTGTTTAATCTTCAGCATAACTTTAAAAGGCCACTTTTTAATGACCTCCGAACTTAACATAAGCCTCAGTATAATTCTGGACCTGTTTCTTACTTGTTTAAAAAACCATGCCACTTCTTTTGTATTCATTCCCAGTTACCTATCCTTGTTTCCATAATCTGTGCATCAATTTGAAGAGTTGTTCAATACATTCTTCACGCATCCCTAATAGTTTCTTTAAACAGGTAGCCCTTTTCTTCTTCAATCATTTGAGAAATTCCTTCCTCAGCACATCCCATTCCTCTTTAGTCAACTTACCTTACAGAATCTTATAGTATGCAATCTTATCTATCCTTTCTCTAACTCTGAGACTCAGCCTCCCAAGTCTGGGATAGGTGCCAGCTTGTGACTTGTTTTTTTGTTTTGTTTTTTGTTGTTACTATTGTTTTAAACATGGAACTTTTAACTGGAATGCTCATTTCCTACCCAGCTTTCTATCACTTCTATTTTATCAACTAGTTTAGAATGAAGTCCAGAATAGCACTTTACTTTATGATTTCATTTGTCAGAACAAGGAAGAAACCATCATTAGGAAAATTTAATTTCTCAGTTGGCTGAACAAATTACGGTTTTTAGCAAAAAGAGCACTCCAATATACAGATGAACAGATAATTTAAGCCCCCACCACCACTTCCATATCACATCTGTGCAAGCTCTGTGTTTTCCTCCCACAACTCATTTTGTGGGTGATTTCTAACAATATTTCCACTACAATATCACTTGTTTATCTTTTCTATCCTCACTCAAATATTCTCTAACAATTTTCCCTCAAAAATTTCCATATAAAATTCTATCTTTATTGACTATGTTTTATATCTAATCTGTTCCTTCTGACTAAGAGCTGACCTCCTAGCGCCAAATTGCAGTCAGTTGCCTATCATGTAGAATTTGACTCCCTTTTGCCAAGAACTCCACTTCATATTGTTACATAAAACCATGCACAGACTCAAGGCATATTGCTGCCCTTTTTTCTGGATATTATATTGTATAAATTACAGTGAATCTTTACTGTTATTCAAATTACTATGCTGTATCTGCAAGATCTGTATCTCTTCTATATAGTTTAGCAGTTACATCTAGACAGTTTTCTTGCCCTTCCAATTTGTTCTGAGCACTTAATTAGGAAGGAAAAAAAAGCAGCAGCACACATCAAGAGAAGACTTTCAATAAATCATTACATAGATTTAGGGCTGACTGTCCTCCAAGATTAAGGTCTCTCCATAGTAAGGCTTGAAGCCAAAGATTAGTAAAAAGATTCTAAGAGAGCACCTAGTTTTTCTAAATTAATTTCTGTAGAATTCACTCAATATGATTTATTACATGCCAAACACTTTGCTACGCACTAGAAGAAAGGCTAAGATAGTTTAATACATGATCCCTGCCCTAGCTTATAATTTAGTAGTATGGAATAAAATATATAGACAAACATGCAGTACTGCACAGAATATAAGAGGTCCTAAGCAATATGAAAAAACAACAAAGATTATTTCTGATTAAGTAATCTGAAAGGCTTAATGAAAGAAACAGCATTTGACATATGGGCAGAATTGATTCAAAAGGCAAAGATGGGGAAGAGTAGTCCAGACAAAGGAAACGGCATGGGAAAAAAGTCACAAATCATTCTAGAAAGCGATCTGGTATTATGACCAAAAATTCACTATACTACGCATACCCTTTGACTACTAGAGTTCTAACAGAAAGAGATCAAATAAAGATAAAAAAGGATCCATATATACAAAAATATTTATAGCAGTTCATTTCTTTTTGATGGCAAAGAACTGGAAACTAAAGAGGTAGCCATCAATGGGGAATGCTGAACAAATTATGGTAGATGGATATAATGGCACACTACTGTGCCAAAAGAAATGATGAAAGAGGCAATTCAGAAAAAAAATCAGGAAAAAAAATCTGCAGCAGAACCAGGAGAACAATTTATATTAAAACAACAACTTTGTAAAGACAAATTATGAAAAGCCAAGAATAGTAATCAGCACAATGACCAACAATTTTTGAGTACAGATGAAGCATGCTATTCATCTCTCGACAAACTCAGGGTACAAGATGAGACATATTTTTTTTAATATGCCCCATGAAGGAATTTGTTTTCTTTGATTATACATATTTGTTTTAAGAGTTTTGGCAGCTAGGTGGCACAGTGGGTAGATTGTGAGGCTTGAAGTCAGAGAAGTTCAAATCCAGCCTCAGGTACTTACTAGCTGTATATCCTTTAGATAAGTCACTTTACTGTTTTGCCTCAGTTTTCTCTGTAAAATGGAGATAATAATAGCATCAACCTCCCAGTGTTGTTGTGAGCATCAAATGACATAAAAATTATAACGTATTTGCTACAGTGCCTGATAAAAAAGTAAGGGCTATATAAATGTTAGCAATTATTTTTCTAAATTTAATTTAAAAAAAAAAGAAGAAAGCATCAGACTATGTAAGGGACAGATAGCAGCCTAGCTTGATTGAAATGGAGTATGTACAGAAGGTAAAAGTAAGAAATAGGGCTAGAAAAAGTGGGGAGGTGGCAAAGTGTTTTGGGCTTTGCATGCTAGGCCAAAGCTTTTCCTTTACTTAACAATAAGCAGGAATGATATGTTCATATCTGAGCATAATAAGTATACAGAATGGATAGGTAGGAAATACTAAAGACAAGGAGATGAGTTATCAGGCTTTTATAGTACACCAGAGGGCAACAATCTAAAGAAATTATGAAGGTAGAATAACAGGACTTGGGAACTGACTGGATGTGAGAGGTGAGAAAGGGGAAAGAGTCAAAAATAACACTTGAGGAATTTTACATGGGGGAAGAGAAAACAAAAGAAGGTAAAATGAATTTAAGTCTCAATACCTATAGCAGTTGCAATATAGAATTGAGGGAATTTGAAGATATGATTTTTTTTAAACTACAGTTGGAAATCTTTGAGGTGTGAAAAAACCAGACAAGGCAAATGCGGATAAACTGTGCCTAGATTTCAACAACACATTTAACAAAATCTCTTTAGGATATTCCGTGTGGACAAGGAGACAGGGGGGCTGAATGAGAATGTAACAGGTTGATTTGTAGTAACCGAACAATGTGCACAAAGAGTGTTGTATGAATGTTGAGGTCCACCCTGAAAGAAATATCCAATGTGTCACAAATCCCTAGTCTAATTCACTCAAATGTTTTTATCAAAATCTCAGATAAAGCAACAGAGAGCATGCTCTATAAATGTTAGGCCAATGTGAAGCAAAGGGAATAACTAATAAACTAGACTGAAAAAAAAATCAGGATTCAAAAGTTCCATGAGGAAAAAGTGTGAAACTAACAAGGACAAAGTCCCACATTTATGTTTTTCAAATTAACTATACAAATACAAAATGATTAAAATTGACAAAGGTAGTCTATATGAAAAAGACCTGGCAGCTTTGGTGGACCATAAAGTGGACAAAGTAAAGGGTTAAAAACAAAATAAAATGTAACATTGCATTAACAGAAGTTTTCTGTCCTAGGCAAGATAAATGAAGTTCACCTATATTCTGCATTGGCCATGGCACATCTGAAATATTATGAGCAAATCAAATCAACAAGCATTTATTAAGCACCTACTAAGTTCCAGGCACTGTTCTAAGCACTGAAGATACAAGGAAAGGCCAAAACAAAAAACAAACCAGTCTTTCAAGGAGCTCACAGTCTCAAAGAGGATGATGTATGAAAACAACTATGTACAGACAAGGTATATGTACAGACAAGGTAAACTGGGAGGTAATTTTAGAGGGAAGGCACTAAGACTATAATGGACTGGGAAAGCCTTCTTGCAGAAGGTGGAATTTGAGCTGAGACTTAAAGAAAGCCAATGAAACAAGGAGGCAGAGATGACAGTTCATGAAAATGCCTAGAGCAAGAGCAAGAAACAGCACAGAGTTCAGAGTTACTGGATCACAGAGTTCATGAGAATGAATAAGGTCAGTTCTGAACACATCAATCGACATTAAAAAACCAGAGTGACTTGGACTTGTGACGGGCCAAAAAACATTACATGAAGATGGTTAAAAAAACAAAGATTTTTTTATCTAGGTCATAATAAGACTTTGTGAGGAACAGAGTCCCTATTTTTAATTGAAAATATGCCATGTGAATTAAGAATCTATAGTTCTATGTACCAGACCTAAGACTAATAAAGCAGATTTTATAAATATAAATACAACTAAAATTCCCAGCTGTTCAAAAATAGCAGTTCTGACATTTGCACATGAAGATTAAAGAAATGATCACAAATAATTCTGAAAAAATTGACCACTACTAGCCCATTCCCCTGAACTAAAAGCACATTTACCCAACAGTGGAGTTTGAGACAAAATAAGCCAGTATCAGGCTTCCCAGTCTGATATTTACTCAACCACATATCTTTTCCCACCAGGTTTACTTTCCCAAAGTTATAACCTTATTACAGAATCAAGACATTTTATAATTAAGATCACCTAGGAACAAGGTCCAGTGTTAACTATATAACATAAAACTATTCAGAAGTTATATAATCATACCTAAATAGTAAGAAACCTAATGACTAAAGAATAGTTTCACATTCAGTCTTGAGTAGCATGTTAAAATCAGTAACATCAAGGAATAATTCTTGCTATAATTTATAAATTAAAAGTTTATTTCCACACTCTGGTCTTGTCATGAAAAAAGAAAAAAAAACTGTAGCTTTGTAGCATTTCTAAAATTCTGTGAACTAGGAATTTCAATAGCTATGAAATGCTGGGTTGGATGAAGTAAAAAGACATTTGCTGGATACTGTGCTGATTCAGAATAGAAAAACAAACTTTTTGTTGTTTTTTTTTCCTAGATAACCTACTGAAAACATACCTAAATGCCTTCAGAGGAAAAATATTATGTTTTTTAAAAATCCACCCACTGGTTGGTTTAGGAGTTTAGAAAGGAGATTATGTAGTGAGGATATTTTGCAAAATATAATCTGAATATTTTCATATGTAATTTCTAAGGAAATAAAATTTCTGAATACTTATGCTACTTGAAATCAGGAAACAAAAGCTAAAATGCATAAAAATGGACAACTTAAAATTCATGTATTGGGTAACGTTAACAAATAAAGATGTGAGGTTTCAAATAACAACAGAATAATGTTGTTTAGTGCACTAAAAACTGTGGAGTTGAGCCATTTAAAAAATGACCTTAAAATAAAATTCACACTCCTAACTTAAAACAACAGTCCAGTAAAGGGCAAAAACCACTTCCCGACCACCTCTTCCAGAAGCCAAAGGTAGCTTTTGCTTCTCGGACTTTCACACGCACCAGAATCGTTTTCTGATACCACCCTACTCCATACTGATTTCACCGCTCCAAGTCCTCATCCCTGGAATCAGTAAAAAAGGGGGTGGGGCAGTCTCCAAGGAACAGACTGGCTTTCAATTAAGGTTTAGTAAGAAGGTGCAAAAGCTAAATTTACCCATTTAGAAATCTGGGAGGAGAAAAGTGGGGCGGAGCAGAAAACAAGGTGTGTCGATGAGGGCATGGGAAGATGATGGGGGAAGGTGATTTCACCGAGCTGGAGGTGACTCAGGAGGTGAGTTTACAGGGCTTGCACTCCAGAAGAGTGGAAAACTCAACTCCCCTCTCCAAGAAATGCATTTAAAGGGAATTATGGAATCCGACCCTAGCAAGAAGTTATGAGGAAGGATGGCGAAGGGAGGGAGATCGCTGCTGGGGAGCGGATGGGAGAAAGCAGGCTATTGGGAACAGAGGCCGAGGCCGGGGGATGAATGCAGGGGCCCGGTCACCGCCAAGATCCAGCGGGAGAGGCTGGAAAGAGGAGCCTCCGGCGAGACTAGCAGCGGGCGGAGGCCTCGGCGGAACGAAGACCCGACCAGTGCGGGGGGCGTGGAGCAACCTGGAGGCCGGGCAGGCGGGGGACGAAGCACTCGAGGCTCCCGGCTACAACTCACTCACCTGGTTGGTGACCTGAAACGGAAAAAAAGAAAACGTGGGTCAGGGATCCACTCGTCGGGCTTCCAGGCCGCCTCCGCCCGGCCCGACCCGTTCAGCCCCGCCAGCCCGCCGCTCACCTCGGGATTGGCCTCCAGAGGCAGCCAGCGGTGACTCTCCATGGCCGGCTCGCTCGGGTTTCGGCTCAGTCTCCCGGCTCTAGCTCTGACAGCCACAGGCGCCCTCGCGGCTTCCGCCCCCGCGCCTCCTGACCCGGGGCCGGCCCAACCCGCCCCCCCGTCGTGGGGAGGGGAATGGAGAGCAACACGTCTCAGCTACGCAAGCCTCTCGCCCCTACTTTTGATTCCCTGCGCGGCTTCCCGATCTGAGTTAAATCACCAATTGCAACGAAGTCAGGAAGGAAAGGTCGAAGCCTAGGAACGGGGAAGAGTGACCCTGAATCCACCGCTCACTCCCCTCTGGCTTCTGGCACTTGGGCTCTTCCGAGTCCCCAGGCCGAGTGAGGCGCCTGTACGCACGCGCCTGCCTGGCGCCGCGTGGTCTCCGGCTACCTCTTCTTTTCTGCTCTAGCTACGGTTCCGAGGCGCTAGGGGGCGCGCGCCGCCTCCTCGGTCTGCAGAAGAGGCTAATCTGCTTGCAGGAATAAGCTGCAGCCACTAGGGGGCGGTGGTTCCTCTGTAACATTTCTCTTCCCCTCGTGTGGCTCTTGGGCAGGGTGGAATAGCCCTAATCTGCTACAAGCGTGTCTAGGCGCGCTGAGGTTTCTGGACCGTCCTGACACTATTGCGTGCATTTTTTTCTGGAGAATTGGGGTGCCTCCTAACACTGCGGAGGGAAGGACCTTTTGCCAGCTTGCTAAAAACCCTCGAAGGAAAAAAAAAAAGACAGACACAGGCTTTACTGCTAAGGGAAAATCCAGGGATCAAGGAGAGGAGCATAAATGAAGAGTAAGTCATCTAGCAGAATATGTCCAAAAAGGTTATTAAAAGCTTTAAAAAGCTAGTCTGCTGTCTCGTCTCAATAAGGTTCCCATAATTGCCTAAATACAATCTGCTGCAATCACCTCAATCGACCTTCTACAAAATAACTTGACCAGAAAAGATAGGAGATTTGGGGATATTTTTCTCCCCATAAATCTGTAATCTCTGCATCAGAGAGAGGGCACTGGGTGCACCCAGGGTATATTAATATACTCTTGCAACACCAAATTGGAAACAAGGCCAGAGAAATGCCATCCTCTGAGATTAAATAAGCATAAAACTAATTGAGATTGTCTGCAGGAGTAACTCACCCTTAAGGGAGAATTTGTGAATAATGAGATCAGGATCTAAATGTAACTGATATAAAATGAAATGCAATCAATTATAACTTGTCTAAGAAAATGCCTTGACAGAAAGTGGCGATTTCTTTTCAGGAACTCTAGAAAAATGCAGAAGCAAGAAGTAAGACTTAGCTTATTGCTAGCAGATTCTAATGATCATTCTGATGACTTTTTTTTTTAATCTTCCCTCCCTAGGACTCAGATATCACCCTTCTCCACTTCAGTAGATTGTTTCCATTCCTCTTCCTCACCATGCCCCCTCCCAACCAGTCAATTGCCAAATATCTTCACACCTATTCCATCTGCTCCCTTCTCTCTAGTCACAGGACAGCCACAATCCAAATTATCTTTCTTGGACTACTTTAGTAGCCTTCTAATTTGTCTCCTTTCATTTATACTTTCCCCTCTTTAGCCTAAACTCCACAGCAGTGACAAGTTGATAGATTAACACTCTTAATATAGGAATGACCACATCACTGCCCTGATCAAGAAGCTCCAGAGTTGTTTCCTCTCAATACTGAGAAAAAGAGAGGAGATCTTAGCCTCCCTGGGCTAGCCATTCAATCTTCTTACAAATTCCACATTGGTTGCCTTGCACCTCAAACCCCCTTTGCAGCGACATAGCAATCTGTGCCTAAAGAATGAATCCACCTCCAGACTGAAACCTCTAAGGATGATGATAATCTAACTGAACTCAATCTTCAATGATTAACATGTTTCTACTGGATCATACCCCCACCATCCCAGTAATTCTGAACCCCAACTTCTCATTTGGTTTAAAACTAACTTTCCATTCCCCACTTATTCCCATCTCCTTCAACCTAACCTCCACAATGTCCCACTCTAAAGCTACCAACTCTTTCCACTGTGCTCTCTAGAATGCTCGCTCTGTAATTAATAAACTTGCTTTCATCTTAAACCGTTTCCCTTCTCACTCCTTCTATCTTCATGGTCTCATTAAGACCTGGTTCCAGATGACACAGCTTGGAGATTTCTTGCTACCCATTGCTTTTTCCAGAATCTCCCTCTATCATTATCAGTCTCCTTCAAACACCCTGATCTACCAGTTCCTCCATTTATTCATTATCCATAACCTACTCCTTGACCCCACCTCAGCTACACGTAACAGCTATACCTCGAGCTTGCCGTCACTCACAAAAGTTCTACTTCCATGTTCGTAAATTCTGAAATTCCTTTATCAGAGCATAATCTATTGTCATTCTACTTCTCCTTTGTTTTGCAACATCTAACTCTGTTCTGTTTCCTCCCTAAGATGTCTACTCCCCCTTCAGTTCTTTTCCAGGCCCTCACCCCTATTAGCTATGCTCACCTCCTTCCGCATCTTGAACCCTGGTAAACCAGTTGAACTCCCCACAATCCTCATGTTTCAAGTCTCTTGCCCCTTTTTTCTATCAACAATGTTGCCCTATCAAACCCCACCTTTGTATTACTCCCACTATCCATTGTCTTCATTATTTATTATTCACATGTGACTGAATAAAACTGGCAAAAATCATGAAACCATGAAACTAGGTCACCACTATAAATTTATGTTACATATTATCAACTGGACCCTCATGAAGCAGGGCAATCCTTTTCCACTTCCCTGATTGACCCACTATCCCACCTACCTTAACACATTTTCCAAATCTTTTCATCCCTCTTCAAATTTTCCACGGTTTGCCTTCCCTCTACCCTTTTGGCTGAGAACCCTGACTTATGTTTCACTGAAGAAGTTGACCTAGAGCTCTCTCTTCTTGATGTGATATCACATCATTCAGATGCTTCCTCCCATTTTCTCCTCCTGTAATCCTGTATTGAATGAAAAAATGGCTGTTCTCCTAGCCAAGGCAGATCCTCTACATGAACAAGTGATCAGTGCCTTTAAGTACTTAATAAATGTTGACTGATTAATTCCATACTATCTTCTCAACAGATCGACCCCTTTATTACCCTCACTCCGACTCATCTTCAAACTCTTCATATCTGCTAGTTACTTCCCTACTGCCTACAAATATACAGGTGTGTCCTCTAACTTCAAAAAAACCCTCATTTGATCCATCCACCTCTGATACCTACTGTCCAGTATCTTTCTTGCTTTTCACAGCTAAACTCCTTGAGAAGGCCATTCTTTTCCTCTCACTTTCTTCTTAACTCCGCAGTTTGGCTTCCAACATCAACATTCAACTGAAACTGCTTTCTTCAAAGTTACTAGTAGTTGGGGCGCAGTGGACAGAGCCACCGGCCCTGAAGTCAGGAGGACCTGAGTTCAAATGTGGACTCTGACCAAACACTTGACCCGTACTGGCTGTGTGACCTTGGGCAAGTCACTTAACCCCAATGCCAAATATAAGTGCCTTTTTTCAGTTCTCATCTCTAACCTCTCTGTATCCTCATTTACCCTCTTCTCTTTGATACAATCTCCTCTAGATTTTGATGACACCACTCTCTCCTAGTTATCTACCTACCTATCTGACGACTCAGTCTCCTTTTCTGGATCTTCATCCAAGTCACTCCCACTGACCGTGAGAATACCCCCAAGGCTCTGACCTGGGTCCTTTTCTTTTCTCCTTCTATACTTTTTTCCTTGGTGATCTTTTCATTTCCCATGGATTCACCTATCATCATGGGGTTGATTCTCAGAATGATTTATCCTGCCCTATCCTAGAGTCATATCACCATCTGCCTATTAGACATCTCAGACATCTTACCCTCAACATGTCCAAAACTGACTTATTATTTTTCCTCCTCTAAACCTCCCCTCTTCCTAAATCCCCTTTTACTGTTGAGGGTGCCACCATCTTTTCATTTACCTGAAAACCTAGATGTGATCCTCAACTCCTCAATGTCTCTTCCCATATTGAAACAATTCCCAATTCCTATCAGTTCTACCTACATGGTATTTCTTATATGTGCCCCACTTTTCTCCTCTGACACTACAACTGCCTTGATACAGGCCCTTGTCATCTCATACCTGGATTATGGCAATAGCCTTCAGGTTGGTCTCCCTGTCACTAATCTTTCCCTACTCCATTTCATTCTGACTCCAGCGATATCAAACTCAAATTGCAACCCAGTCACTAAAACCAACGTAAGACTCCCTGCTGGTGCACATTTACTTAGAAAACTACGTGTTAACATTATCCATATTTTATTGTATTTGTATTTACTTTGTGAAATATTTGCCAATTCTATCTTAATCTGGTTCAGTCTGCTCTTGGGAGTGATGTGGGCCTCAAGCAGCCAGCTGTCCCACCTGTTTGACACCCCTGTTTCACTCAAATGTCAAAAAGATCTTCCTAAAGCACTCCTTATGCAATAAACTCCATTGTCTTCCTATTGCCTCCAGAATCAAATATAAACTCCTCTCTTTGGCATTCGAAGTCTTTCATAACTTACCCTCTCCCTCCCCTATGCCAACACACACCTTTGTAGTCTTCTTACACCTTACTTCTTGCCACTTACTCTGTGATCTAGGGATACTGGCCTCCTTGCTATTCCTCACACACCACACTCGCCAGCCAGCGGTGTCTTTTCACTGACTGTCCTCGGCACCCATGATTTTCTGTCTCCTCACCTCTGCCTCTTGTCTTCCCTTACTTCAGGACCCAGCTAAAATCCTACTTTCTGCAATGAGTTTTTCCCAATTCCCCTTAATGCTAGTGCCTTGCCTCTAAAATTATCTCTGACCTTTCTTGTATATATCTGTGTAAATAGTTGTTTGTATATTGTTTCCTCTCTTAGATTGTAAGCTCCTCAACATCAGATACTGGGGTTGTTGGGTTGGGGTTTTTTTCCCTTTCTTTATATCTGAAGCACTTACGGTAGTCATTTAATAGATGCTTATTGACATGACTTGACTGTAAGCTTCTTGAGGGGAAGGACTGTTCATTCTTATCTTTGTAACCCTCAAGCCTAGCATAGAAGATGGGGGGACAGTTAATCAAGCCCATCTGCCTACTTTCCCCACAAAGTAGCAAGAACCATTTTCTAGATGGGTGATTTTGTGGGAAGCCAGCAACCATACCAGAGAAATGTGTTTATGTACATAACTTACATATCTGGATATTTAAATACACAAGTGACCAAACCATGGATGCGGAGGCTAAGAGCAAAGTTGCTAGCTGTCTTTATGCCTGCCTTCCTGACCAATGTCCTTATCTAGCCTGTGAAGTTCCTGAGTCCTATGCCAATGTGTGATCTAGGCTGCCCATCCCCAAGCACAGCAGCCAGGCCAAGATCATAGGATGACAGCAGCAAAATGGTTCCCCAGTCTTCCCCTTTTATACAGAAAAGTTCCATTTCCAATGTAGGCTGTTATGTTTTATGGGATTTCCTCTCCCCACCCTACCCCCTTTTAAAATTTATGTCTCATGGGGCTCAGGGGTCAGAGACCAAACTTTGACTTGAGAATCCAAGTGACTATAGTCTAGTAGTGGTGGTAGGTTGATATACTATGCTGGAAGCATTGGTTGTCACTCCTCCTTACTGTGTGTAGTGCTACCTCTTCACCCTCTGTAGACTCCCTCTTGGCTCAGCCTCTTGGCATGATTTGATTTTCCTTTTGAGGTGGCTGAGGAGACTCTCTTTGGTCCATTCACTACCAGAATAAAGCAGCCAGACCATCGACATCCCAGAAAATGTTGACATCTCTCTTAAGGTTATTGTGAAGGGGCCCAGAGGAATCCTCCTTAGGGATTTCAACCGTATCAGTTGAAAATCAGAGCTCAGTCTCCTTGGAAAGAAGAAAAGAAGGCTCCAGGTGGACAGGCAGTGGGGGAATCAAAAAGAACTTGCAACCATACTTACAATCTGTAGTCATGTACAAAACATGATCAAAGGCATTAACATGGATTTTTTTTTACAAGATGAGGGTCTGTGTATGCTCACTTCCCCACCAATGGTGTTATTCAAGAGAATGGCTCATTTGTTGAAATCAGAAATTTTGGGGGTGAAAAACATGTCCAAAGAGTGCTCATGAGACCAGGTGTTGCTTGTGCTGTTTCTCAAGCCCAAAAAGATGAGTTAATTCTTGAAGGAAATGATATTGAACTTGTATCAAACTCGGCTGCCCTGATTCAATAGGCCACCACAGTCAAAAACAAAGATATCAGAAAATTTTTGGATGGCATCTATGTTTCTGAGAAAGGCAGAGTGCAACAAGCTGATGAATAAGTTGGAAAAAATGCCAAAGGCCATGTCCTGAGGAGTCAACGTTTATTCAGATGTCAAAATAAAAATAATTTTTATAATTTTATTTTTTAATATTTATTTTTAAAATACAGCTATTGACTTGTTTGTCTGGAAATATCTGGGTTGAAGTCTTCTCTCATTACTCCAGGGGAATGGTAAAACTGAATCAACAATTCTCTCATATGTAGTAGCTCTGAGCCCCTCGTCAGGAAAAGTTGCCCTGGTAAACACCTTTCATAGTTGAAAAAAAATTTTCTTCTCTATCTGTGAGGTATCCCCTTTGCTTCATTGTCTTTCTCAGTTGCATTTGAATAATGAAACACATAGATTAACAAACACACTTATCCTGCTTTAAAAAAAACAACTAAAAGAAAACAGCAAACAACAAAATATTAAGAAATGAAATATGGGCAGAGTATGCTTCTTTCCAAAAGAGAGAGGAAGGGAAAAGGGGAAAAGGAATCAGCAGTTTTGGATCTGCCTCTTTACATGAATTTAGCAAAGACAAAATCTACCTAGACATGTTCCGAGGCCCCAGAGTTTTACACTGGCAGCTTCATGACTGCACAACCCCTTTCATTTCCATGGTAATAGCTCTCCAAAGTCTGCTTTCCCATTCTCCTGCTATGCCCCCACTGGGGCTACTTCCTTAGGGTACTTCTTACTCTGCCATTTTTCTCAAAACTCACCAATTTTCCCTGTTCATATGCTTCTGTTGATCCCTGAGGCAATTACCAATTATTGCAGTGGCCACCCCACCTGTCTGCCACCACCTATGCTCTCCTTCTATGGTTAATACTAGTAGTGTTAAACTCAAATAAAAACAGGGCCACTAATCAGAACATAATTGATGCCTGTGGGACACCTATTAACTTAAGTTTTAAAATGTGATATTATCTGTTTTATTGTATTTTTATTTATTTTGTTAAATATTTCCCAATTACATTTTAATCTGGTTGTGGCCTCACAGAGAGTGCTGTAGGCCAAATGCAGCCCATACCTCATGTTTGATTCCTTTGAGACAAGAGAATTAGTTTGTCAGTCAAAGTCTGGCCATTCCAGAGTCAGGGCAATTCCCAGTTGATGGAGGAGGGGACAATTCTGATTGGAATTTCCATCTGAACCAACAAGCATTCCTTTCCTGTGTCTATATCTCCCTGGTAATCCAAAAGGGCAGTACAATAGGATCACAGATCTATAGCTAGAAGGGACCCTAGGAGTCATGTAGTCCAACTACCTAATTTTACAGATGAAGAAACTCAAGGCCAAAAAGGTTAAGGCAATTGCCCAAGGTTACCCAGGTAATAAGTGACAGAACAGCAATTCAAACCCAAGATTTTCCCCATAGTTGATGTAATCACCAAAAGTAAGAACAGATAACAGAAATAACTGGGTATTGTTATGCTAACAACATGTGAAAATATATCTATGCACTGATTCAGAAAAGCAGTAAGCAATTGACTGGCAAAGACTAGGTACTCCCCTAGAGGCCTTTAAAAAGTTAAGCCTGCCAAGTCTTGGAAACCACCAGAGAGTAGAGAGTTTATCAGTTCCAGAGAATTTGAGGCATAGTTAAGACACATACAGAAGGTAGCAGAGACACCCACTCTCTATGGAGTAGAGTAGAAGGTGAGGGCAGGCAGGTGGAATGTGACCATTACAATGACCGGTAATTACAATGAGGATCAGTAAGAGCATTCACACTGGAAAAATTGATGAATATGAGAGAAGTAGTAGAGTAAGAGGTACCCTGAGGAAGCAGCCCCTGAGAATGGGAGAAAGAGAACTAGCCTGAGAAAAAGAGTAGAGCTGTAGAAACGAACAGGTCCAGGGAGGCTGGTATATCAACCTATCCAGCAGAAATACCACACACGGTATATAGAAAGCATTAGTACTCTGCAAGGAAAGAATGAAGACCAGGACATTGTAGTTCGGAGACCTTAACAAGTGTTCCCTACTGTTTGTTCAATTTTTTTTTTAAGGCAATTGGGGTTAAGTGACTTGCCCAGGGTCACACAGATAGTAAGTGTCAAGTGTTTGGTCTGAGGTCACATTTGAACTCAGGTCCTCCTGACTTTAGGGCTGGTGCTCTATCCACTGCGCCACCTAGCTGCCCCTCAAGTGTTCCCTACTGGTGAGCACCTTGCTACAGGTATACTCTAAGTTTGTACCTACTCTTCCCATCAGTGCTGTGTATATTTATAGGAAAGTATGCCCCAGGTTTATGAGGGAAATGTCTTTTACCTATTTTTCTCACTGTATCATCTTAGTAAATGCCTTTGCTTTGAGTTAATATTGTGTCCTGACTACTAAAGGTAAGATCACTGGTAGGGGTTTATTAGCTATAATTTCAGGAAGTTCAGATCTTGTGATTTGTCATGCCTCTAGGGGAACCCAAATAGCAAACCTGTGAGTGCCAAATTGGGGGGGAGAAAGGGGAAAGGCAGGCCAAAGCAGGTACTACATAAAATAAAGTTTGTTTACATAATTAACATCTTAGCAAAATTTCTCTGTCTACTTTACTAATTCCACACTGAGCAAGTTTTGGTCAAAAAACAGGCCCAGCTACAAACATTAAAAAAAAAATTGGTTTTATCTTGAGAAAGCAGAACTAGCTAGGAAGAATGAAAAACTCATGCAAGGCATTCAATATTTCAGCAGCATTGAAAAAGTCCCTGTAAAATTTTACAGAAACTCTTTATAAAATGTGTATATTAATGTAAATATATATACATACTCTTCACCTGTCATAGATGTCAAGTTTTTATTTGCTTTTTTTATTTTTGAAAAGCAAATAAAAAGACAGTCATTCAAGATTCTGCCCTTTATTAGAGGTAAAGGTTTTTCATTTTATTTTTTAACTGTTAAAGTTTAATTCAAGCACAAAGCTTCTTAAAGGGGTTAGGGAAGGTGTCAAGAGATAGAGATTTTAACAAATATGACTGGTTTTAAAATACTTGCCACTTACTAATAAATGCATGTATATAATAATATAAAGGCAGTTTAGGTCTAGCCTAAATCAATTAATCACAGAAGTCCCAGTCATCTCAATTGAATCAATCAAAAGTAAACCAGTTATGTCCTTAATTAGTCTGAAAGGGTCATAGGACTTTGGGTCATTAAATAAAGACTGATGATGACACATAGAAAATAAGAAAATAGTTCAAATACTGCCTAGGACACTAGTTGTATGACCCTGGGCAAGTCACTTTATCTCTCTCTGCCTCAGTTTGGAGATAATAACACCTAACTCAGTCAATAAACATTTAAGTGCCTGTAACGTTCCCTCCAATCAGGGGTCAGAGGCTATTGATGAGCTATGTGGTTTTGAAGGATGATGGAAGATAATGGAGAACTCCCATGGCTGTTTTGAGGATAAAACGAGTTAACATTTGTAAAGTGCTTTGCAAACTTTAAATATATATTTAAATACAGAATAAATAAAA
Source organism: Phascolarctos cinereus (assembly GCF_003287225.1). Taxonomy (NCBI): domain Eukaryota; kingdom Metazoa; phylum Chordata; class Mammalia; order Diprotodontia; family Phascolarctidae; genus Phascolarctos; species Phascolarctos cinereus. Next base: position 120,404,334 of record NW_027556180.1, on the reverse strand, counting down.
TATAAATGCTAGTTATATTGTTTTATCTTAACTATAGAATACACTGAGCAGGTTAGCTCCCAAACTATTTTGTTTGTCCCCGTTTCTGGATTCAAATCTCCACTCTGCTACATACAACCTGTTTGACTTCAGGCAAATTGATTTACCTCTTTGGGCTTTCCACTCCCATAAAAAGAGATCTAAATGATCTCTAAGGTCCCTCTTAGCTCTAAATCCACTGAACCTGAGCATTAGTGTCTAAAAGTGTGAACAGCTTGGGAAATTTAGCTTCAAAAAAGTATGCTACTTCTTTCCCTAGTTCTCTATGGAAGTAGGCATGGGCCATAGGATGCATGGAGAGATGAATCCTGGAAACAAGCCACCTCTCTGAGCGGCTTCTGGGGCAGCTCCTGTGCAGCTAGAGCTCCGCCAGTGCCGGTGCAGCCTCAGCCTCTGGGAAAGTCTTCACGCAAGGGCTCTCCAACTTGCGCATGCGCAGGATCAGCCTTCTTTTCCCAGAGCAGGAAGAATTCAAGTATGGAACGCTAGGATAAGGAAGGGGGGGGAGAGGCCCGATTCAAATGCCTCCTCTTCCTCCTTTTACTGGGAGAAAGATACCGAAGTATTTTTATTTCACACAGATACAAGAAATGTTCAGTGTCTCTCTTGTACTGGAATTTTGCTGAGGGAAAAAAATAGGGATCCACGGACATGGAACGTCGAGTCCCCCCGCATCTTGGATACGTCCGGAGCCGGGACGGAAGCGGAAATGGCTACGGGCTGTCAGAGTTCCCCTGAGTTGACTATGGAGGGGTTGTGTCAGCCGCAGGAGGCCAAATCCGAGGTGAGGCTGGGGTGAGAGGGAGCCGGGCGGGGGTCGAGGCGGCTCTGTAATCCGACTGATTATTTCTAAACTATTTCTTGTTTCCTTTGCAGGTCACTAACCAGGTGAGTAGTCTCTGGCCCCGCCCACTTCGGCCCTCCCCCTCGTGGCCCCGCCTTCTCTCCTCCCTGTCTCCGCCCCTCTCGCATCCGCCCCACTGGGAGTCAGGCTCTTCTTGTGTAGGACCTCGGTCTCCACTCCCCTCCGTCGCCCATCCCCCCAGCTCCCTAACCTTGCTGTTCTTGGCATGCAACACTCTTGTTTCCCGCCTCCGTGCTTTTGCCCAAGCTGTGACCCATACCCTTCCTGTCACCTCCTCTCTGGCTTCCTCTAAGCCTTAGCTCACATCCCCTTCGTCTATTCCCGCCCCCCCCCCCCCCCCCGCCTTTATGAAGGAGGCCTTTCCTACTTTCACCCCCACCCGTACCCGAATTGCTAGGGCCTTCCTTTCTTAATCCTCTTCCATCTACTCTGTGTGTGTCTTGGATGTCCAAAGTTATTTAGATATTGTGTCCCCGAAGTGGAGTATGCAGTCCTTGGAGGCAGGGACCGTATTTTTCTTTATTTGTATCCCAAGAGCTTGGCACAGCGTCTGCTCCATAAGAGCTCTTAGTGAGTGCTTGTTGATTGACTGCCAGTGAGAGCCCTCTGTGATATTTTTTCCACTTTGTACCTGCTTTAATTTGTAGTTAGTCTCTGTCATCTCAATTCATAACCTCCCCACTTTAACTTAAAGTTCACGCAGAATTCCACTCTGGTTAAAATCTCCCCCCCCCACACACGTATTTTTAGGGTAGGATGCTTCCTTTAATACCGTTGAGCTATGTCTGATAACCTATTGGATTCCGGAGTGTGAAATCTAAGTAGAATTGAGCTCTCTATACTCTAGGTAATGCAAATTGTATTTCCTTGTACTGGTATGTTTTGGAATTACTTGCCCTGTGGTCATAATCTTGTATATGGCATTATTTATTTTTTAAACTTCGAAATGGCATACACAGGTGTTTGTTTTTTTAAGTGTTTAAGTCGATCTTAGGTAGCTTTTAATTTTTTGTGCACAGATGCTAGGCTAACAGGACATACAACTGGAAGAAACCTTGAAGACCATCTAGTTCAGCTGCCTTTTTTTGTACAGGAAGAAATTATTACATGCTTTTTTTAGTATGTAGTACTGGAAAGTAACTTGTAACTTGTCTTTCCTTGTCCATTTAGCAGAATTCCTACTATTTGTTGATAGTTTTTCTTGCCTCCTGTCAACAGAGCACAGTTATTTGTTTTTTTCTGTACCTCTGTTGTTTTGTTTTAATCTGAGTCTTATATGAGAGCAAGACTTGGAACAGAACAAGTGATTCTTCTTATGCTTTGATGTCCTTATCTCACATCCTACTAAGACTGAGAGTTCCATGCAACCCAGTTGGCTTCTTTCTTACATAGTAATGTACCCTATTTTGTCTTGGAAGGCTACATATGAAAATAAATTCATGAATTCTGGCAAGTCCTGCCAAACTCTGAAGTCATCAGATACAGGCCTACAAATAGTTCATGTTTGTTCTCTGAGGGACCAACCTGGCTAAATTCACGGAAGCTAGTCACAAGAAGGCACCCCATTTTAAGGGCAAATGTGAAAGGAAGATGATAAAAGTATTAGAATTTACCAAACTCCTTACAGTGTCTACATGTTTGAGGCCTGTATATCTACCAGCACTGAGTTTATAGTAATTAGACTAAATATCAGCTCTACTACTATCAGTGTGAACCAGGATAAATCACTTCAATTCTGAACGTTAGTTTCTTCATCCATAAAATGAAGGCATTCGATAAGATGGCCTCAGGGATGCCTTTTAGCTCTTTGGGGGGCCCTGTGGCATGGGAAGAATCTCAGAAAAACTGGCCATCTGTTCTACCCTATCATTGTACCCTTTGCCATAGTAAATAATCAAAGATTGACTGTATTTGGAGAGCATCCAGAAATTTGCATTTAATAGATATTCTACTCTTCATTTTTTTTTCACAGCTACTTTTTAATTTCGTGTTAATCTTCCTTTCAGCAGCACATTCCAGTCACTCATTACTTGCTTTCCAGGTAATGGATGCTGAGGAAATTAAATTTGCCCTAAATATTAAGCATATCTGTTATATTTTTTTAAATTACATAATATTTTAAAGTCAGATGCATTCTTTACATCATTTCCCCCCTTCTAGACTAAAAATGAGAAGAATTTAGGTTTTTAGACTCTAAGGTCCTTTCTGAAGGAGAACTTACTATGACAAAGGAAAAACTAGGTGATTTTGCAGAGCATCTTTAATAGGCAGATCCGTTTAGTAATATTGTGATAGTACATAATTGCTATTAAATACTATTAAGCATCTAGTTTTCATTATATTATTATTTTTTCTAAATATAGCTTATAGAAATAAAGGAGCCTCTAAGGATATATGTTTTTAAATAACAATAGAATAGTAAAAAAGAGCACTATTCTTGGGAGTCAAAAGACCTAACTTTAAGTCCTAGTAGTAGCAGTTTTCATTTAGTCAGTTGATAAGCGTTTATCAATTACCTACCATGTGCCAAGCACTGCAAGGTTCTGGGGGTACAAAGATAAAAAATGAAATCATACTTGTCCCCAATAATCCGACATTTATCCTCTCTGTGCTTCAGTCTCTCCATTTATAAAATGGCAATAATACTTGCCGAAAAGTGCTTTGTAAACATTAGAGTAATATCTAAATTTAAATTAGTAAATGAGTAATTATACTAATATTGATTTGATTAGATTCATAAAATGGAAACAGCACTGGTATTTTGGCAAGATTATAAGATAATAAGTATTTGCATTACAAATTAATTTTCATGATTTTTCTGTTGTGAAAATGAGTGTTTTGTTTCAGTATTTCAGAGATTTGTGATTTCTTCTGTGGAATGGGCCACTTGAGGATGTTTGCAAGTTAAGGCTAAATGAACACTTGTAGATGGAATTTCTGTTCAGGAATGAGTTGGGCCATCTGACTTTTGAGGTCCCTTCCATCCCTAAGTTCTCTATGGATATTCCTTCTACTGATACATATCAAAGTCATTCCAGCTTTAGAAGATAGTCTGGGGGAGTAAAACCTACCTTATATGCTGGTTAACTTTCCTGATGGTGAGTCTTTCCAAAATTAGCTAGACAGTTTCTTGAGTAACAGGTATGCAGCCTGTTCCTGGGCCTGCAATACGCAGGATCTTTCTAGATTGATAAGCTCCTGGAACTTGTATTTTACTGACATAGCTTTAAAAAATTAAGTCACTTCCATGTTACAGTAAGGTATCTGAATAGGACTTTAGAAGAGGCTGCAAATTTTATTTTTTCTAATCAGTTTACAGTTTTTATTTTGCTGCAGAGTCTTAAAGGTTGTATATCCAAGTCCAATAATTTCTGAAATGCTTGCCAAAGATGGTAGCAGATTCAAATTTCCAAGGCTGATGTTAGTGTACACCTCTCTTGACTATTTGTCAGTTACCAGTACATCATTAGTTGCAAAATTATGGGAGGACCTGGGTTTTTAGTTTCTTGGTCCAGAGCCCATTCCAACTATACTATGCAACTTTCCTTAGGTAATGGAATAGCTTTAGGAAAATAGCTTACTCTGTCCCCTTTATCAAATACGTTTCCATAGGTAAATATTGGTTGTAGAAAAGTTGACTTGAGTCTTCATTGTAATAGTAATTCCCACTTCTGTGGTGCTTTAAAGTTTACAGAGTGCTTTACTCACAGCAATCCTGTGAGTTAGGTGTAATATAAGTATTGGTCCTGTTTTTGAGATTAGAAAACTGACTCAGGGAAAATAAGTTGCTTATGGTTGTATACCTGGGATTTAATCAAACCCAGGTCATCTGACTCGAAATTCAGTGTTCTTTCTATTATAATACCTCCATCTAATTATATGTCTTTTTAATTTTGTCTAATACCCTTTCCAATTTGTGAAGTACTGGTTAAATCTCTTTGTAATCATTGTAGAAGTACATGATTACAAGAGTAATAATCACTTTCTTGAAATGCCACTAACCATTGCCACAAGTTATAAAATAGTGTTATCAGAGCTAACACCAGTTATGTAACTCAGTAATCTTTTGCTTGGTTGTATTTATCAAATAAAATAATATTTATGAAGTGCTTGGCACAGTGCCTTGAACATAATAGGTGCTATATAAATGCTTATTCACTTCCCTTTCCCATTTGTGATTTTGAAATTTCTGTAGTTCACAGCTTATGTTTTTAATATTATAAAATTTCCAGAGATCATGTAATAAGGTTGTTAAATACATGGATCTTTCATCTTTGTGTACAGTTAATATCCCCAGAGTTCCAAATTGAGTGCAAAAAAGAACTTGTTCTTTTTACCATTGTTGAATCATGAATATGGCTTCAAATTCTTCCAAAAACTATGTGGCACTTAGATCATGTATAGCAGGCATATTTCTGCTTTTGAAGCTTCAGATTTTTGGATATCAACATTGAAATACTCGGCTCCTTTGCAAAAACATCTTTAAGTGATGTCTTCCAATCGCTTGTGTATCATCCATGTGCCCTCAAATTCCTCCTGCTAAGGCCATTTCTGCCTAAGCTACTGATAAGCACAGATTCCCAAGGTTGGTGGAAGGGGGTCGAGTCTGGTATTGGTGCAGTTTTTTCTGTGCCCCACCAATACTTCATGAAATCAGAACTGAAACCTAGATTTTTTTCATTCCTTGTATATTGCTGTTTCTACTTTCCTACTACCTGTCCATCTTTTTACCTGAAAAGAGCCATACAGGTTACACACATGCCAGTATTAGGGGAGCCTAAAGCAAAAACTACAACTTGTATCTGACTTTAAAAAAAAAAGAGAGAGAGATTATTCCTTTTTTCTAGGATTAGAAGAGATTCCTCACTTGATATACTTGTATCTATAGCCTACTTTCCCAAAACTGGAAAAAATATGAAGCTACTAAGATGAAGAGTATTTTTTGTCTTTTGGGGGCTTTTTGTTTGTTTTTCATTATCTTTTCCAGTTTCTCAGAGTACATTAGAGAGGAGAAAGAAAGTGGGCATGAGGAAGAACCCAGTAAAGGTTCTCTTTCACTATGGACATATTGTCTTGTATGTAGAAGTATACTTTAGAAGTAAATTTTTCCCTGTATTGCTCAAGTACTTAATACTTTTTTCCTCTTGGGCTTTCCTGGTTGTTGTTTTCCTGGTTCTTTGCATCAGTTCATATGTCATCCCTCACTTCTCTGTATTCTCTGAATACAGAGTGTAAATCGATTGATTGATAGAGCATATATTAAGTACTTACATGTGCCAGAAACTGTGCTAAGCACTGAGAATACAAACAAGTGAAAAATTACAGTCTCTGCCCTCAAGACACATTTTAATGGGAGAAGACAACACATAAGTGGATTCTGGAAGAAAGGAGTAGAAGGTAGGGAGGTAATTAAGAACAGCCTCAGGGTCCTGGGAAGATAAGTTGAAAGTTGAGTTTTCAAAGTTCAGAGTTTTTCCAGGGGCAGAGTCTAAGTTTCCCATGAGGATAAAGGCATATTCATGATTCCTTATAGCACAGTAATATTTGGTTATATTAATGTATGATATCATCTGTTTTTAAAAACTGTAGGATTTGTTTTCAGCAAACTTCCAGCAAAAATTGAATTAGGAATAATTTCTGATATAATTTATTCAGATATAATAAATTCAGATATAATTTAGTGGGCTAGTATTTCTGAAAATGGGTTTGTGGGCAGCTGCTAGTATTGGTTGTGTCGATCAGTAAAACTATCTTTTCTCCTTCCACTGCTGTATAAAGAATTTATTGGGTAAATGAGGCATCTGCTTTTCCTGTTGGCTGCAGCCCATCCTTCTTACTCTATAAAGCCTTTGATTGTAAATAGGATAATTTTGTCTCATCATGCTTAGCAGCAGAAATGTGATTTAAATAACCCACTTATTCAATATAGATCTACAGGATGAGCCATCCATGTGACTACTGACAGTCCTGGGATGATTTTTCAATGGAGTACCTACCTAGGGGGCAGTTAACTTTAAAAAAAATAGTTTATTATAGTTATTTTCAAATAACAGTAGTTTTTAAAAACAAATCTGTCCCTCTCACTGCTACCCTGCCCTCTAGTAGAGTGTTTCTTTAAAAATGAAAACCAAACCCTTCACTATATATCTATACAGTCCGGCAAAACAAATTCCCACATTAACCATGTAAAAAATATACAAATGCATATATATATATATATATATATATATATATATATATATATATATATATATATGTGTGTGTGTGTGTGTGTGTGTGTGTCTGTATAAGTCTGTGTGTGTGTACATATATATATACACATACATTTCTGCATTTTAAGTTTCTCACCTCTGGCTTGGACTTGTGACTTACTACCTTAATCACAATTCTAAAGTCTTTAAAAGCTATTTTTCTCTACAGTGTTATCATTTTATAAATTTTTCTAGTTTTACTCACCTTGCTATGTATCAGTTAATAAAGATTTTCTCAAGTTTCCTCTGAAATTGTCTATTTTGTAATTTCTTATGGCACCATGATATCCCATTATATTAGTATACCACAATTTGTTTAGCCATTCCCCAAAAGAAGTATACTCCCTCAGTTTGCAGTTTGGGACTATCACAAAAGAGTTTCTGTGAATAATTTTGTACATATAGATCCTTTTCCTTTTTCTTTGATTCTTAGGGATATAAAATTGCTGGGTCATAGGGAATGCCCAGTTTACTAACTGTAGACATAGTTCCCAATTACATTGCAGAATGACTGGACCAATTTACAAGCTGCACTAAAAGGGCACGAGGATGCCCATCTTCCCACAACCCCTCCAATATTTGTCATTTTTTTCTTCTGTCACTTTTGTAATTGTGGACCTTCACAGTTGCTTTAATATACATATATCTGTTAGTGATTTAGAGCATTTTTAATATGATTGTTCATAGCTTGGATATCTTCCTTTGAAACTACCTATTCATATCCTTTGATCATTTATTTGTTGGGGAATGGCTCTTAGGTTTGTACATTTAAATCAGTTCCTTTTATATCTTGGAAATGAGACCTTTATCAGAAAAACTTGTTACAAATATTTTTTCCCAGTTACATGTTTTACTTCTAATTTTTAGTACATTAAATTTGTAAAAAAAAAAATTTATATAGTCAAAATTGTCTGTTTCACCTTGCATGATCCTGTCACTTGTTTCTTCATGACCTCTTTTCCTATCCGTGGTTCTGAAAGGGAATTTCTTCCTTATTCTAATTTGTCTGTAATGCTTCCTTTAAATCTAGGTCATGTATCCACTTCGAGCTGATATCTTGGGTGTACAATGTGAACTGTTGATCCATCCATGTGACTTAAGAGGCAGAATAATAAAGTAGAAAGTGTTATATGTGGAGTCAGGATCTGGGTTCAAATCCTGGCCATACCACTTATTACTTCTATAATCTTTGATTTGCCATTTAATATCTCTGAACCTCAGTTTCCCCATTGGTAACATGAAGGGATTACACTAGATGACCTAAAGTTTCTTCCAGCTCTAAATCTGTCATCTTGATTGTATAAACTTGCCATCAGTCATTTTCCCATCCATAGCCTAGTTCAGCCCTTATTACCTGAAGTCAGGACTATTAGCATAGTTTTCTAACTGGTCTTCATATCTCAAGTCATGTCTTTCTTCAATATGTTTATTAATAAAGTACTTTACAAACCTTAAACTCATGCCATATAAATGTTAGCTATTATTTTTGTGCTGTACATTGCTACCAAGTTAATCTTTCCCAAACACTGATTTCATAATGTCATTCCCTGGTTCAAAAACCTAGTTCATTTTTGTCTAATTCAATGTGCCTCTATTGCCAAATGGTGAAAACGCTTCTTAGAATGGCGTTTAAGGTGCTTTACAATATGGCCCCAACTTGTATCCCAGCTGGGGAAGGACTGAAACATATCAGTGATGAAAGTGTGTAGAAACCCATTTGGAGAAGTAAACCCAGGAAATCATTGCTACATCAAGGATCAAGATATAGGAAATGGTAGGGAGACACTTGTCTGATTCAATCTGTGCTCCAAGAATTTGTGGCAACTGAATTCCCAACCCTACCTGAGCTCCTGCACTGACTTTTTGTTGTAGTCATGATCCAAAGTTGAGAGCTACTGTGTCTCCTAATGTAACCACAGTTGTAAGACTGTGTGCCAAAATGCAGTCTACTTTTCCAACCTTATACTTAAATGAATTCTCCATGTAAGGAAGACTAGTCTGTTTATTCTAAGGCCTGCCAATATGCTTTAAACATTGATACCTCCATGCTTTTATTTATGCCTACCCACATCCCAGTCTGTCACCACATGTACACTTAGAATAGCCTCCTACTTGCTTTCTGTATTTGAATTATATCAGTTTTTCAAGATCCAGCTCAAGTCTCACTTCATGAAGCCTTTCCTTAACTACTTGCCACATGCTGATATCTTCTCCAAACTGTTGGCAGCATTGTGGTATAATGGAAGAGACACTGACTATAGAGTCCAAGAAGGTGGGTTAAAATCTCACCTCTGAGAGTACCTTTATGACCTTGGGCAAGTCACTTAAATTCATGGGGCCTTAGTTTCCTCATCTGTAAATGAGAGAGTTTGATTAGATGGCCTCTAAGTTCTGTTCCAGATCTGTATCTATTATTCTTTAATATTATCTGTATTTCTAATTTGCTACTTTTCACGTTGTATATATTTTTTGATGTATTACATTAATTACATCGTAAGTTTCTTTGAGAGCCAGGGAAGAAGACCCATCTTAAACTTTTCTCTCCATGGTGCTTAGCACACTGTCTTCTCTATAGTAGGTGATCAGTAAACATTGGTTTGGTTGGCAGAATCCTCTGAATGACTGGGAAAGTCACTTCACCTATCTGGGACTACTTCCTCATCTGTCAAATGAGGGTGTCTGTAAAGCTCCCTTATAACTCTAGAGCCCTATGACATAAGCTAATAAAAGAAAATCTTCCTCCAAGAAAACTGCTGCCATCCTTATCACCAAATCCAGGGACTTCTTGTTGTGTCTTCATCTTCCATCATCTCTGTAGCATTTATTACTGTGGAAGATAGTTATAGCTGTTTTCTGTGACATTGTACTCAGAATTTTTCTCAATGACTGTTCCTTATCTTTTTTTTTTTCCTAGCTCTTATCTTTTTCCCACCCTTCAATGTGGTGGACATTCTCTAAAGTTCTCTCTTAAATGTGCTTCTCCTTTTTCTAACCTTTTTCCTTTGGGGATCTCATCCATTCCTGTTGTTTCAATTATCATCTCTTTGCAGATGACGTCTTATCCTCAATTTCTACCAGTAGTTCTAGTGCTATATCTAAATGCCTGTTGGTTAGCTTTAATACTGTAGTTAATTGTCCTTTTCCTTATTAAAAGATAAGCTTATCGAATACAGATCATAAGTCCCATTTTTTTTTATCTCCAGTGCCGTGGACATAATAGATGAAATGTTAATTGAATCGAATGTTTAGGAGAGTATCCCTAAACTTTTGGTGTCAACATTGTCAGCAACTACCACAGCTCACCTGTGGTGCCAGTTCATGCAACAAATATTTAGTGAACATCTGCTTTCTACGTGCAAGGCATTATGCAGGGCGCTGTGGACGCTCAGAGAGAAACAGTCCCAGCCCTTATGGAGCTTAAAATACTGTAATTGAGGTAAGATATAGCTACAAATAATTGTGTTACGACATGTAACAGGAAAATATGTGAGATACAGTGCTTTCTTAGTTTAGTACTTGAGGATGACAGTATGATCATTGTTCTAACAAGTGTGACATCTCTAATGTTCTTTTTTTTTCTAAGTCCACATAAGTCTCAATGAGTAGACTTGGAGTAGGATCCAAGACTTCAACAGTAGCTTTGACCAAACTGTCTCAGAGACAATCAGGGGCAGCTGCTGAACTGAATCCTTCCATACCTTTCTTCCTAGAAAAGGACTTCTGCCTCCTTTTATGCAGAAATAGTGCTTATCCATTAAGCAAGCAGAGCTATTTGCCTCAGTCACACAAAGCCTGTCTGTACAGATCCAAGAATAAGAGCTATATTTTACCTTGGCCTGCTATAAACTATGGGAACATTGAACTATCATGGATAGAAATTTGATGCAGAATGAGACTTTCTCTATGAAGAGAGATTCAGAACCATCTATGCTGTTTCCCATCATAGGGCCTAAGTGGGAGGAGGGAAGTGCTTGGGCTCAAGTGCATAAGCAAAATTAAAGCTCACATTAGGGAAAGTAGCAAGGCTATTCGTTTCTCCCACCTCAGTTACTAATCCATTGACTAAAGGCTTGTGTGTGTGTGTGTGTGTGTGTGTGTGTGTGTCAAAGAATCCCAGCTCTGCTACTGTCTCATTGCATCTCTTAGACAACTCACTTGTCTTCTGGGGAACTCAGTATCCTCAACTGTAAAATGAAAGGATTGGGCTAGATAACCACTAAGGTTCCTTCTAGCTCTAAAAATGTCAGTGATTCTTCCCTATGTTCTTAATCACCTCTCTCTAGATGTTTAGTTTGATTTGAACACCATTCTCTTTTGCATTAAATTAAGGAGATAAAAAGCTTTATAAGGAGTAAGTTCTTTGAAGTGACAATTCTGCATTTGGGGGCTTATGAATTGAATTTAAATTTTTTCCTAGATCAAAAAGGGAGAATTATTCTTTAGTACAAATGTTTATGTCACGTAGTGTTAAGTTTATTCATTGGCTAATTTTTCCATGTTTTCTTCATATAAATATTGAGTTGAAACGAAAGGTTGGTGTGGGAGAAATAGAATTTAAGCAGCTTTGTGTATTCAGTCTTGTTGATGCTATGTACTTGTTTTTGTTACAGCTTCTAGATCTTCAGTGGAAAATGGGTATGGCGGTGAGCTCAGACAGTTGCAGATCTCTTAAGTCTCCTTATATTGCAGTGACACTAAAAGTGGCAGATCAGTCAGGCCAGATTACAAACAAGTCCTTTGAAATGACAATTCCACAATTTCAGGTTTGTCACTGAATTAATTTGAATTTTCTTCTAGGACATTATTGCTTTTAAAAAACACAGGGTTTTTTTTTGTTTTTAAATTAAAAAGGAAGCATTGTCCTTATTTTAAAATACGTAAATGTTATTTTAAAGTATTAATTGAAATACCTTTAATTTATTAATACGCAGAATCAAAAATATTTTTTATCTAGGGATTTGGCAAAATACATTTACTTTGATGTCCTGTATGAAAGCAGTCTTAATTGAACTTTAACATCTGGCCAGAATTTCAAAAGCTTTCATCTTTTTTGGATATATTTAACCAGTATTCTTTTTTTGTATTGGGGTATAGATGTACCAAAGATTGACTTTCCTCCTAGACTTATCTGCAGGAAATCTAAGCAGAATTCAACTTAGCCTTAAATGTACTTAACATTTTTCTGACAGAGCCCTGTGCCAATTTGAAGCATCAAAATCTGAGTGGCTTTACATCAGCCAGATACTTGTGTGAATGCTGTCTTTGTATCTGGAGACACACTTTCAAAAAGAGTTTGTAGCCAGTGCCCCTCAACATTTAACTGCTTTCATGGCTTCGTTTTTTATTTACCACTGGTCTTTAAGATTTAATTTCTAAAAATCCATTTGGTGAATGCAAAGATCATATCCCAGCAACATTTGCTGACATTGTATATATTTTTGTAAATATGTCAGGAATTCTAAGCAAAACAACTATAATCACTCAAGTGGAGAATAAGTGGCTGTTTTACAAACCAAATTAAGAAAAATTATTCCCAAGGTTTATTTTCAAGAACAAATTTTCACATACTCTCCGATGCTACTTTAATTACGTACTATAAACCACATTTTTCATGGTATAGTTGTTTTAGAGTCCCATTTCAAAACGAAAAAATCCTAGTCAAAAATATGTTATTAATACTGACCTCTTATAAAAGGACTAATCCTTGAATTGAAATAGTAAACTGTACTTTTGTATATCCTTAAATTCAAGTTTAGGTCAAATCTCTTCAGAAAATATAATTTTAACATGTTATCAAACTATCTGGGCAAGCAAAACTCCCCATCTAAATTTCAGATTTAGCCTAATCATGTATTGTTAGGTAAATTTAAATCCATATTGAAGCTCAACATTTTAACAAACTCTGGTTGCATTTGACAAAACAACTTGAATATGAATACAGATTGAACATTATTTTCTTTTTTTTCTTTCCAGTATTTCTTCAAGCAGTTCAAAGAAATGGCTGCTGTTATTGAAACTGTGTAAGAGCTGCTTACTTTGTTGCCAAGTCTATATAACTTTTGTAAGATCATGTATGTCATTTGATGTAAATACAGTTGTGCAATGATTAAATGCTATTTGTTAAATGAAGATATGTTTCTTTGTCATTTTCATAGGGTAAGATAGTACTGTTTTTTTGGTCTTTATTCATGTGTTACACTGCCCCAGAATCTCATATCATCTAAATAAATGTGGTATTGACAGTTACAAATAAGCTTGATAAAACAAAAAGCTTAAATAAGGAAGTTCAAAAGAACATGCAGTAATTGGTAGGATTAGTGAAACAGCTGATGTATAAGAGAGGATAGAAAGAATAACTTATTTTAAGAAGTTCAGGTTCAAAAAGTAGCTTGATCAAAATATAAATCTGTGGAGCTATTCACATATTAGAAACTGGATAGAATAATCCTTGGATGGTGACACAAGCAGAGAGAAGATGAACTCCTCTATCTAGACCAATCTATGCAAAATATTCTGAGTTCTTCTTTGCCTTGGAGTCAGAAAAAAAGATTTTAATGCATTATCTTACTAATATGATTTGAGCAAAGATATGGCATTGGGAAGTTACACAGAAATAACTATCAGTGAATTTTATAGCAAATTTCAGAAAGTATCTGTGCAAGATTTGATAGTTAAGAAATGATTTTTTTTGGAAGTGTTACCTAGCAAAGCTATTTGTGTTCAAAATGCTTATAAATGTTTCCTTATGCCTTAATGATAGGATTATTTAGAAATAGAAGGGACTCTTTGGGTCAGCTAGTCCTTCATTTGAGGCCCAGAAAGTTTGTAATTTGCACAGAGTCATATTGATTGGAAGTGAGAGGGCCAAAATTTGAACCTAGGTCCTCTGACTCTAAATCCAGGATTCTTTTCACTGGACTATATTACTATAGTTCATATACCAGGAAGATATTTGAACTGAGAGTCAGGAGACTTGGACTTTGATCTCTATTCCGCCACTAAGTTACTTCTCAGATTAAGTCATTTAATCCCTGTTATCTTTCCTTATTTGTAAAATGAAAGGGTTCAACCAAATCTCTAAGTTTCCTTCTACCTCCAAAATTTTATAGTCATAAGAAAACCTGAATTACTCTTGTTATGTTAATGAATAGTTTTTCTAAACTTAAACTTTATGTGATGGAGAAAGCAAAGAACCCACATTTAGTTCTATGAACCAAAACTTCAAATCTACCGGTGTTTTCAAAAAGGAGCATGGATGGATCATTCTGTTTTTAAGTAATAGCATGGAAAACATTTTGTGCCACCCATTTGAAAACATTTGAAATTTAGAGACCTGACCAAAAAAAGCTGTGTGTCTTTTAATGAAACTATCTTAATGAGATTATCCTTGCATTTAGTTGGTGGCAAAATACTTAGTCCTTCCACCTGAAAAGTGACCCCTCATAGAATCCAGTCAGATGCCATTCTGCCAGTTCTACCTCCACATTTCTCACATCCATGGAATTGGTGACATTTGAGTTCAGTCTTGAAGGAGGACAATAAATAAATAGCAGTTGGGTGGGGGGAGAGGAATCCATTTGGGCACCTGAGAATGGTGTATGCAAGTATGCTGAGATAGGAGAAGTCAAGATGAGTTTGGAAATTGTAAATAATTCCAGTTGAAGTGGAACTTAGAGTATGTGTAGGCAAATAGGGTAAAATACTACTAGAAACAGACTGAATTGCAGAAGAATTTAATGCCAAGCTCAGCTGTTTGTATTTTGTTTAGTAGTCAGTGAGAAGCCATTTAGATTTTTGAACAAGGGAATGATGTAATCAGACTTGTGCATTGGAATCATTTGAATCATCAGATGACTGAATCAAGAACTGTTTCTCTGGCAGAAATATGTGGGTTGGAAATGGAAGAGACTAGAGACAGGGAGAGCATTTAGGAGACAGTTACAGTAGTCCAAGCAAAGGATCACGAGGGTCTGGCCTAGAGGCTTTCAGTAGGAGTAGTAGGGAGTAGCTAGATGCAAGAATGAACTGTAATAACTACAAGAATGCAGTTTCAAAACCAACTTCGAACATTAGTCCACATGCTGCTATCCTGCCAACATTTACCAACTGGTATTAATTAAGAAATTTGGAAATTAAAAGATTTGACCAAGAAAACTATTGCTATAAATTATATCTCATCTAAGACAAATACCATCATTGAATAAGTTTTTTGTGTGTTTTATCTGTCACTCCTAAAAACTTAAATAGTCATAATTCACTGAATGACTTTAGGCAAGATTATACGAGCAGTTAATTCTATAAGACCAATATTTTTAAAATAATATTTAATTTTCTAAACTCGATAAACACCAAAAAACTGAACATTGTCATATACAAAGAACAAAAAAAGACCATATATAAAACCATGAATTTCCATTATGTACAGCTTTTTCTTTAAGTTTATAATGAATTCAACATTCCAGTTGCAAAGCTGTCCTGTTTATTTTGTCTCCCTCTGAACTTCCTTCACTTGCCTTATTGTTACTATATAAATTGTTCTCCTGGTTCTATTCACTTTATTCACAATCAGTTCATCTAAATCTTCCCAGGTTTCATTGAATCTGTCACTTTCATCATTTCTTATGGCACAATAATATCGTATTCATATACCATAATTTGTTCAGCCATTCCTCAACCAATAGGCATCCTCTCGATTTCTAGTCCATGCAAACAATACTTATGTCAGTGCATATCAGAAGAGACAATATTTGTAAAGCACTTACTTAGTACAGTAATTGGCACAATGTAGGTCCTTAACAAATATTTGTCATTCCCCAGTCCTGCAGTATGGAGACTGATGCTCAGGAGAGTGGACCCTGTACTGAGTCTTCAGTTTTAGCTTGGATCATTTCTGGTTATCCAGTTTGTAGCTTGGGTGATTAGTTGAATGATGGTTACATTGGGATTTATGTTAATGTACCTCTGAATGATGATGATTAGAGCAACTTGTATAGCATATGACTGTATTTCAAAGATACTACTGCCTATAGAGAAATTATTGAAAGGTAAAGAATTATACATCTTGGTCAAACTGAATTTGGTTTGCATTATTTTGGATTACAGATACATTAGCAGAACATCATTTTTCAGTCATTAAGGTATTACGTTTATATATATTATACATTTATATTACAATACTGTCACATAAGTTACTGCCATTAAAGCTCTTTGCAAAGTTTGAGATGCTATTTAAATGTTAGCTATTATTAAAAACTTTAATGATTTCCGTGTTCTGAAATTCATGAGGGAAAGGTATTTAAAATTCTCTATTGTGCTTACTGTAGCCTCATAAAGTATAAAAAGACAAAGAACATATGGGCAAAATTCATCCAAATTTGGGGAATCTTTAAAGGAAAACAGTTTAATATATATAATGAAAGAAACATTTGATGTAAATTTGGAGGGAAGGAGATGCAGCCATGTAGAAAGATTTTCAGTTTCATGTCTGTGATCATCTAGGGAGTGCATCTAAGAAATAGGAAAAAAATTCAATGCTATTATTTAGTCCCATTTCCATCAACTGTGGATTTCAAGGGGGAGAAAAGAGATGACTGAATATAATTTAATGGGGAGAATTAAAAGCAAGATTTTCCCCTCCTCCTGACATAATAATAACTAATATTTATATGACACTTAATAGCACAAAAAAAGGCCTAAATTTCTTTGGCTTTTTGGAGGAGTTGGGGAGATGGCACAAGGTAGGAAAGAGTGACCTACTATATCTTATGCCATAGTTGTCCTTTACCTACCTCTTCCCGTAAGGCCAAGAATACTACTTTTAGGAAGAAAACCAATTTTTTTTTTTAGCACAGCCATCATCCTGCTATGTTGCAGACAACAGGATCATCCATAGGCATTTGGATTTTATAACATCCATGTGGAGAGCACATAAGCAGTGTCTCAGACCTGGAGCCAAGAATGGTACAAGAAGCAGGAGGGATCTCAGTACTCTTATTGTCTAGTCAGAAAAAGTCACAGCCATGAAGCATGGAGAGCAGTGATACATAGAAAGGATTATCCTCTTTCACTGCATTGTTGGGAATAATTTGGACAGTGACTCAGCTGATTGATAAATATGTGCATTATAGAATTTATTTATTCATGAAGTAACAGGAAAAGTGATAAGCATGGTCTCATAAGGAAAAAAAAATATGATTAGCTTGCCATGATAGAAGATAAAAACAACAGATTAATTGGATCAGGACAATCTGTTGTAGAATTATTAATCAGTCTGTTACTTTAACAATTTAAATATTTGTGGTTTCATGCATATGGCCCCTTCCTCTGCTGGTAGTTGATGAGTTGTGATGGGCTATGCTGGTCCTTAAATGTCAGAAGGTAGTACTGCAAACTTTACTTAGTACTAGAGTTTACTAGGCTTCCTAAATAGATATTGAAGAACCCAGAGTAATCTCACTACAAAATATGGTATAAAGTGGGACTTTAGTGGAGAAGTTAGCATATCAGTTATTTGTAAGTAGTTGTTTTAAAAGTGCTTGAAGAGTTTATTCTCATTAAAGTCATAAATGTTCACCCTACCTTCTTTCCAGCCACATGAGGCCTTTTCTGATATTCACCTCTCACTAGCTGCTAGTACCTTCTCCCACCCCAAATTACCTTGTATTTATTTTTCAATCATACATGTTATTTCCTTTGATAAAATGTAAGTTCCTTGAGGGCAGAGACTTTTTCTTTTTTCTTTTTTATTCCCAGAACCTAGAACAGTGTATGCATATGGGAAGTGTCTAATAAATGCTTATTCAATAGAATTGAATGACTTACAAATGGTGACCCACACTTTGCTTGTAACAGCCATTCAAGTAGTTGAAAACTGTTATCATATCCCCTGTAAGTCTTCTCTTCTTCAGGTTAAACATCCCAGTTCTTTCAAATGGCTTGAACTGGATTCTTTCATGTGTCATGAACCCAGAGACCCTTTACCATCCCAGTTAATCCTCCCCTGGATACTGTCCAGCTTCTCATTGTTCTTCGTGAAATGTGGAGTCCAGAATTGAACATAATACCCTAGGACAATCATACAGCAGGACAATCATTTTCCTAGTCTTGAATGCTGTCTTTCGGTGTTTACATTAACTTTCCTGGCTATCGCATTTACATTTAGTTCACTGAGTGTTTTTCCAATGAAGTATAATCATGTTCATTCCATCTTGTACTAATAAAGATGAATTTTGGAACTCAGGTGTTAAGACAACATTAAGACAACAAATGATTACATGTCATGTTTGTTGATTTGGTTCAATGTTCTGGTATGTCAAGATATTTTTGAATGCTGACTGTGTCATCTAATGTGTTAGCTATACCTTCTAGCTTTGTGTCTTCTGCATACAATTTGATAATTATACTATCTGTGATGTAGTAAATAGCATTTTGGACTAGAAGTCAGGAAAGCCAAGGTTTGAAAGGTACCTCTAATACTTATCTTCTATGTGACCAGGACCAAGTTACTTATTTTTTCTGAGCCTCAGTTTCTTTATCTGTAAACTGGGGATAATACTTGTAATACCTACCTCACAGAGCTTTTAAGAAAATCAAATGAGATTATGAATTAAAAGTGCTTTGTAAAATTTACAAGACTATGTAAATATGAGTTAGAGTATGGTATTAAGGAAGCATGGTAGAGGATAGAGTGCTGAACTTGTAGGGAGGAAGGCCTGATTTCAAATTCTGATCTCTAATGGATCTGGTCAAGTCAATTAATCTCTTTGTAACTAAATCCATTCTCTAGCTCTTAGTTGCCAAATCATGTTTTATTTGAACCAACCTATCAACTCTACTGACCATTTTTATTCTGTTCTATTCTGTACTATTTTGTTTGGTGATCTCATCATCTCCCACGGATTCAATTATCATCTCTATGGAGATGATTCTCAGACCTGCTTATCTAGTCCTAACCTCTTTTCTGACCTCCAGTCTTGCATCTCTAGCTGAATGTCTTATACCTATCTTAAATTCAAGGTGTCTAAAACTGAACTCATTACCCCCCCCCACTCCCCCAACCCTTTTCTCTTCCTAGCTTTCTTTTTGTTGTTTTTTTGTTTGTTTTTGTTTTTGTTAGGCAATGGGGTTAAGTGACTTGCCTGGGGTCACACAGCTAGTAAGTGTCAAGTATCAGGCTGGATTTAAACTCAGGTCCTCTAGACTCCAGGGCTGGTCCTCTATCCACTGTCCCACCTAGCTGCCCCAAAATTGTAACACTTCTATTTACTTATTTATTTTCTTCCTAACTTTCTAATTACTGCCAAGAGTATCACCATCTTCCCAATTCCCCAAGTTCACAACCTAGGTAGCATTCTTGACACACTCTCTGTCTCTCTGTCTCTCTCTCTCCCTCTTTCTCCTTCTCCCTTAAGACACCCTTCTGTTGTTAAGTCATATTCACTCTTCTTAACATCTCTGCTATATACCCACTTCTCTCTTCTCACCCTGCCACTACCCTAGGGCAGGCTCTCGGCACTTCATACCAGGACTACTGCAGTGGCCTTTTGTTTGGCCTTCTTTCCTCCTGCCTCTTCCCATTCCAGTCCATTTGCCACTTAGCTATTAAAATGATCTTCCTAAAAAGTAGATCTGACCGTCTCACTCCCTATTCACTAAACTCCAGGGGCTCTCTGTTGCCTCCAGGATCAAATGCAAATTCTTCTGTTGAGCTTTTAAAACCCTTAATAACCTAGCCCCTTCCTACCTTTCCAGTCTTACACCTTACACCCCTCTGTGTATTCTATGATTCAGTGACTGGCTTCCTTGCTGCTCCTTGCCAGATATTCTGTCTCCAGAGTCCTTGCTTCTCACATGGCTCACCCCACCCCACCCTTACCTGGAATCCACTCACATTTCACCTCTGCTTCCTGACTTTCCTGGCTTCTTTCAAGTCTCAACTAAAATCTTTTCCTTCAGTTCTTTTTCCAGTACCCCTTAATACTAATCTAATGCCTTCCCTCTGAGATTACCTCCAATTTACGCTGTACAGATCATGTTTGTACTTCAATTTTTTTTTTTGCAAGTTATCTCCTCCCTTACATTGTGAGCTCCTTGAAAGCGGGGACAGTGTTTTGGCCTTTCTTTGTATCCCTAGTGCTTAACACAGCATCTGGCACTTGATAAATGCTTGTTGATTTGACCTGTTCTTTCCAATGCAAAGCTTGTTCTCCTTTGCAAAGGTAACAAAGCAAAATAATAATGATATCACCTTTACTTTATACATTGCTTCTGTTCCTGTGCAGTATTTCAGCCGAACTGAACTACTTAGTTACTGTTGCCTGTCTTAGCAACTATTCTTCTGTCTCCTCTATCCCAACACTACTCCTCTGCAAACATCCAGAGTACCTATTTACTGCCCTTGTGCATGGAATCCATTCATTACTCAACTCTGGTTTGTTAAAAAGCTTTCTTCTTCGAGGTTTAGTTTACACTGCCACACCCTAACTTGTAGTGTACTAATCTGTGTACATGTCCAATTCCCCCAGCAGACTATAAACTAGTAGAGAGCAAAGAGGATGTTATTTTTCTCCTTAGTATCTCTAGTGCTTTGCACAAAGTAAGCATTTAAATGCTTGTTGAATCATATCCCTTTAATGAGTTGATATACAAATCAAGGAACCTGAGAAACATCTTTGAAGATATACCAATGAGAACTGATGATATATTTCTGTCACCTTTGGTAGGCAACTTTACCCAAATGTGAAATTCTAAATTATATCAATATATTATTACTTTGGCTTAATTGGAGGGGAAAGCCATTCTAAACTAGTGAAAAGTTTAAATTAGAAATAGATCTTAAAACGGTTCTGTTGCTTTTTATTATAGGAAGCTATTACCTTATAGAGATTTAGGGAAATTGTTTAGGAAGGAACAGCTTGAAGTTGACTTAATAGAATTATAATATATAGTAAGAGTATAAATATAATTAATATAATCTAAATAAATTCTTCTAAAATACTTAGGGGCACTTAATAACAGTTTAGTAACTTAAGTACTTGTAAGCACTTTTTTTTAAAACCTTGTTTACAGTGCTAATTTGTTTGGAAACTGTCTTCTTGGACAGTAAAATGATCACAAATTACAAATTAGAGTGGGTGGTTGGAATTAACGAAGTTTCATATCATGCTATAAAAATTGACACTATGGTGTGAAAAGTAAAGCAGGGAATCAGATTCAAATGTTCATGATGGGTCAGATTTATTCTTATGAAAATGCTGATTCTGAACCATCAGTTTATAAAATATAATGAACTTTAAACCTAAAATGTTTAATTCTGAAAATAATAGAAGTATTCAGACCCTCTCCCCCAGAGGTCCAACGCATGCATGTTAGTAAACATACACTGAGTTTATCTCTAGTTCTTAGCACAATACTTGGCATATAATAGATGTTTAAAAAGTGCTTGTTAACTTGTGATTTCTACACTATAGTTGAGTGTACTATTATAGTGATATTGCAGCAAACAACTTAAAAGGAAAAGCTATGGCTATGAAAATATATCTATAAAACTTTAGGCTAGTAAGTAACAAAAGCACTTTGCAATTGCAATATACTTTATTTTTTTCAAGAAAGGAAGCCTCAGACATAAAGAATTCTAGAAGTTAAATCTTGGAAGCATCAACAGCGATGAGATCAGCATTCATAAAAATCAATCGTTTTGGCAGGAGCTAACAAAAGTGAATCACATGGGGCAAGCCTGTAGTGCTTCTGCTTATCCTTGTGGATTTGATTTTATGAAGACAGAATCCTTATTTAACTGGTTGCTGTGTACCAGACTCATAGTTATAGACATGAAAAGTCTATAATCCCAACAGATCTGAAAGGGTACAATGCAAGTATAAGCTTAGGGCTTCACTTCTTGCAGTGTTCTCTAGCATTAGGGAAACATTTATAGACCGTCTGGTGTGACTCA
This sequence comes from Phascolarctos cinereus, assembly GCF_003287225.1. Classification (NCBI taxonomy): domain Eukaryota; kingdom Metazoa; phylum Chordata; class Mammalia; order Diprotodontia; family Phascolarctidae; genus Phascolarctos; species Phascolarctos cinereus. The sequence goes on along the minus strand of NW_027556180.1, from coordinate 120,382,229 downwards.
CTGTGTCATTTCCACTGAGACAATAGAATTCAAGTATCTGAAAATGACCTTAAAAGGTTAAAGATGAATGAATCTGCATTTCTGTGGACTATCTAAGGGTGGAAAACAAACAAAATAAAACTGTACCAACTCTAGTAATCTCTGGTCATCCTAAATTGTTCAAAATTTGAAAATTTGACTAGAGGAATATTACTAGACTGATGTCCTTGGGGAAATACATTTAAAACAATGGACAAGGGCACCAAAATCGTAGTATGTGAATAGTAGAATTCCACCATAACATGAATCACAATTACATAACACCGTTAGCAAATCATGGCATCATGGGAAAGACCCAGAGCTCTAGGTCCTACAATGGCCCCTAAAACATAGTAGCATATAGTAAAAGCCCAAGATAGTATGATTAGTCTATAACTGCTTTTGCCAGACCATTATACTAGAAACTCTGCTGTTCTTTGGCCTGTGAGCAAGGATTTTATAACATAGTTTTAGTAGCAATAGTTTTTCCTCTGAAATTTTAAATATGAAACTTTATTAATATACTACATGTGTTAATTTTTCAGTATGAAAATAGATTTGCTTGTTTTGCTCCCAATTTCCCTGATACCTCTTCCTCCACCTTATCCCAGTGCTGTTTCACTCCCCCAGAATTTACAGTTCCCTGGAACATATTTCCAGTTCAAAAGTGTTCCAAAGCCATATATATTTGGGAATAAATTTGGGAGTGATAGTCTATTTACAGCATCACTTGTTTCCTCAAGTGATGGAATATATTCATTCCTTAACTCTTTCTTGTTAAAAATCTTGTTCCCTTCAACAACACTGTGATGATAAGTAAGTTCCTTTCTTGGTCTTTTGTATATAATTTATCTTCAAAGAACTCTTAGTATTTTGAAACTTTGCCTCCTAAAGTTATCACATTATTAGTAATTTTTCCTTTTCCCTGAAAAAACATGTTGGCATAAGAAAAAACAAGCTATGTTTATCCTTGTTAACAAGGGTTCTGAAATAGAGCTGTAATTGGTGTTGATTTTGCCATTCTTAAGAGATTATGATTTAGCAGACTAAATTTAGTTAGTTAGTGCCTAATGAGTAAATTGAAAGAATGAATCTTCCTATACCCCCAAACATCCTCATAAGGTAGATTTCCAATATCATGTTCTCCATAGTGTGCCTTTTGATACTATTATATTAGTATCATAAAACTTAAAGAAATATTTATTCTCCTAAACAAATGCTTTTATTTCATCCTGAGAAATAGTTCTTGGAAGGGCTAAGGAAAGAAGAGAAATTAATCCATATGCTACCAATTTAGTGATTTGATTAACTTGTGTATATATGTGTGTGTGTGTGTGTGTGTGTGTGCACCCAAACATAGCAACATAAAGATTCAACATAAGAGAATTTTAATATTTTCATGTAAATATTTGGTTCCTCTGTATAGTGTTTCTTGCACCTGGTAATGGGTAAGAATCAACAGAAATGTTGATGAATGAAATCATGAAATAAATTCATGATACTAAATTCAAGGAGTCTTAGTAACTATCTCAGAGGGCATCTAAAGAAAGAAAGAGAGGCAAATACATGTAAGTACCATTTTTAAAAGACACTCTGTGAGTATGTGTGTGGGGGTGGGGTTGGTGTGAGTGTGAGTGTGTGAGTGTGTGTGTTTCTTTTCCATTGGCTTAAAAAAAGAAATCAATAAATCAAAGAAACCTCACCCAAACCGATTTTAAAACAAAGATAAAAACAGATAAAGTTAAGCAGGTTTCAAGGGAAAATCCTCTGCTCTAGGTTACTAACTACCTCTAGGTAGTTATGTTAACACCATGTGTTATGTAGACTTGGAAAGTCATAATTTATTTGCTTCAGTTTCCCCATTTGTAAAATGGGGATAATAATACTTTCCTCACAAAGGCAGGTAATATTAATGGGTACTTAGCACTTGTCCATCTACTTTGAGCAGGTCAATGAGACAAAACTATCTGAATGGATTCAGATATGTGAATGACTTATGTAGTGTGTAGAATGACTTAATCTGATTGAGTAGATACTGAAAGTCAAACTGTGGGTTGGGTTTTTAAGACTGCTCCATCACTAATTGAGTAAGCATATAGTTGGCATCTGATAAAAGTAGTCAGCCTTGCCATCAAACATTTTGTCCTAATACTAGGGAATGTATGTGGAGAACTTTACAAAGGGCAAAATAATAAAATAAAAGGGTAGCTGGGTGATGCGGTAGGTAGATCACTGGGCTTGGAGTCACAAAGGTGTGAGTTCAAATAAGACCTCAGTTATTTAGCTGTCTGACCTCAGGAAAGTCACTTAACCTCTGTTTGCCTCAGTTTCCTCAACTGTAAAATGGAGGTAATAAGAGCACTTAACCCTCCAGGCTTGTTGTGAGGATAAAATGAGATAACATTTGTAAAGTGCTCATCGTAGTGCGTGGCACATAGTAGGTGTTATATAAAGGCTAGCTATCATCGTCGTCATCATCATCATCATCATCATCATCATCATCATCATCCTTATTGATGAACTATTAATAGGATGGTGTTTATATTCATTTATTTCCTCCTCTGCCTGATTTTTTCCCCCTGCCTTACAAAATATCCACTTTGGGGGGCAAAGAGTACAGTTTTATATTCCGTTTAAAGAAATGTAAATCTTTATTAAACTAGTATTTCCTAATGACTTGGATATAAAGCTCCTTTTGGAAATTTGATTAAACTCTAACCCTTCCTTGATGACCATTAACATTGTGGAACCAGCCAGTTATAAATCCATGTATCTCATTTAACATTTTTTAAAAGTCTATTAAATACCACTCAGAATATATTTCAGCAGGTGTATGAATTAGCCCAGCTGTATGATATTTATTCTAAAATGTATGATGACTTAAAGTCCTGGAATTGAAACAAACATTTGTAAACTGTATACGCTACCTACTATTTTAAAAAGTTTTATAAGTGATGGATTTCTTTTTGGTCATTTTATCTATTTTATATTTCCACCGTAAGGATAAAAAGCCATGAGCTGAACTGAAATTTATAACTTCCCCCCCCCCCAAGCAATACAGTATACTAAAGAAGGGAATTTTTCTCCATCATATAATTGAGAGTATTTAGCTCTTACTTCTTTGGGTGTTTATTAACCAGTTTGTGGTTTTTTCCCCTTCTTTTTACTATTCCTCTTTTGGCCAGTGCATTCAGGTTGGATAGAATTTGAGACTTCAAAGACAGGAAAACCTGAGTTTGAATTTTGCCTCAAATAATTACAAGTAGCTGTGCGATCTGACCGGGGCAAGTCGTACAACTATTATGTGCTTAAGTTTCCTCATTTGTAAAATGAGGATAAATAATAATACCTACTTCATAGAATTGTTATGAGGAAATGAGTTAACATAGGTAAAGCACTTTGTAAACCTTAAAGTGTTATAGAAATACTAGCTATATTATTATTATAAAGAAGGATTGACCTAAGAACAGGTAGGAATCAGTGGTTCTGGTGCAGTTTTTTGTTGGCAGACTTAATTGTGGTCATCTTCAAGTCAGTGTAGTTGCGCAGTCTGATTGGACTAGGCCCCTTCCCTCCCTGCCTCAGGAAGGAGGAATGAACCTATAGACATGAGAAGATGAATGTCCGTGAATGCTTGTTTGGTGAATGCAGCCCTTGATGCCAAAAAAATTCTATCAACCCTAGTGTTTATCCTAATCCAACCTATTCACGATTGGTGAATTCAGATGTGGCTGGGGCCTGCTTACTCCAGGACTGGTGCATTTGTGAAAGGCTCCATTCAGCTCCTTTTGTCTACTTATGGATTAAACTTGCATAGATCCTATTCACTTCTGGCTTGATCAGTCTATAGCCTGAATAGAGCCAATTTCCTATTGTGGCTATGTATACAGCTTCATTTTCCCGAACAAAACCAACAGAGGGACGCAAAGGTGTCAGTGTTCTAAGCATAGGACTCTTTAAATCCTTCTTGTGTTCCATTGATGTTTTATAGACTATTCACATCACTTCCAAGAAGTTGTGTGTAGTACATTGAGAGCCAACTTTAGAGTCAGGAAAGCCTGTATTCAAGTCCTGCCTCTGACACTATTAGCTGAGTGACTCTGGGCAAGTTATTTAACCTCTCAGGGTTATCAGGCAACTCCCTAAGACTAAAAATGGCAAAGTAAAAGGTGCTCTACATTGATGATGATGATGATAATAAATAGCTAGCATTTGTATGGTACTTTTAAGGTTTACAAAGTGCTTCCTTTACATATTATCTTGTTTGATCTTCTCAGCCCCCAGGGAGGTAAGTGCTATAATTATCTTCATTTTACAGATGAAGAAACTGAGGCACTGAGAACTTAAGTGACTTACCCAGATTCACACAACTAATAAGTGTCTGAGAAAGAGTCCCCAAACTGGAAGTTCCCTAAACCAATTAAATCACAGGGCCAACTAAACAAATGAAGAAAAAATAAAAACAGAGCAAAACCAACAATAATCACCCTCTAGTTAAATTAGACATGTATTTTTGATCTTTGAGATCCTGAACCTGACTCACTTGGTGTTATAGTGGCATGGTAACAAGGTATAGGGACAAATAGCCCTGGATTTGAAAGCAGAAGACCTGACACTGAATCCAGGGTCTGCTCTTACTACCAATGTGACCTTGGGCCTCCCTGGACCATTCCTCATCTATAGAATGTAAGTTCCTAGAGATTAGTGACTGTGTCACTTTATAATCTCTGTATCCTCAGTACAAAGTGCCTTGCATGTAGTAGGTGTTTAATAAATGTTTATTGTTGAATCTGAACTTTTTGTTGTTAAGTTGTTTCAGTCTTGTCCAACTCTTTGTAACTGCATTTGGGGTTTTCCTGCTGGATACTGGAATGGTTTGCCATTTCCTTCTCCAGTTCTTTTTACAGATAGGGCACTGAGGCAAACAAGTTAAGTGACTTGCCCAGGGTTACATAGCTAGTAAGTGTCTGAGGCCAGATTTTAATTTGGAAAGATGGCCAGATTTGAACTTGGGAAGATTGAGTCTTCCCAACTCCAGGTCCAGCACTTCATCCACTATGACACCTAGCTGCCCTTGAATCTGGATTAGCTGACAACAAAGGTCTCTCTTGTGATCCTTGATTATTTCTCTATATAAAACAAGTGGATTTTCTCAAAGTTTTCATGACTAATATAAACACATGGAGTATGGTTGCTGCTCCACAGTGATATATAGTGATATATACAAAATACACATCAGTTCATGCGAACTCTTTACCTATATTATACAAGGTGTCCCAAAAATCTCAGTGCAATTTAAAATACATTTTAATAATATTTAATAAACTTATTTAAATAAATAAATTTAAGTACCAATTTTAATAATTTGTAACTACATTAAGGCTTTTGAGATTATTATGCTGTGGTTAATGATTTTTTTTTTTTGGTGAGGTAGTTAGGGTTAAGTGACTTGCCCAAGGTTCCACAGCTAGTAAGTGGCAAGTATCTGGGCTGCATTTGAACTCAGGTCCTCCAGGGCTGGTGCTCTATCCACTATACCACCTAACTGCCCTTTCATCCTTCATTTTTGAAGAGGCCCAATGACATCACAGGTGATGTCTTGACTCATGGGTGAATTGGATTTAAGTGAGGTAGAAAGTTGTCAACCTCACTCACTCTTCCTGGGACACTAAAGTCTAGTGACAGGACAAAAAAGTCAAGACTACTGACAATGACCTGGGATATAGAGGATGACCTTGGCGTCTTCCACGTCTGACCAAGCTCTAAGTGCTCCACAGTGCCTACTTCAGCGGCCTTCATCGTGGTTGTTGGAACAAATTATTCTCATCTGCCCATTCTGCCCAGTAAAGTCTTCACATCCTCCTAACTCACTGACAGGTTTGAAACCTGTTGGTTACCCTCAACCTGGTTTAGCCTATTTGCTGAAGTTTTACTGGGGGTGGCTATATCGACTGCTACAGCTTCTTGGAACCGCAGATGAAATTTGGGTGGTAGGTGGACACCAAAGGTGGATGAGCAGCCCTGAAGAGGGCTTGGCAAGCCTTATGCCAAAGGCACTAGTCCTCCTGGAATACTCTATGTACTCCCCGTGTTATACTACGCACTTGATGTATTACAGTGAAAGTCAAGGTCAACCTTAGACAAAATTATGGAAGAGGTAAAATCTGTCTTTTGATGTCTCTATCTTTCCTTTTCTATATATATATTTCAATAGCCCTTTTCCCACACTCCCAACAGGCATCCGGGATCCTTATGGCTCTTTTGTTTTTGCAGTCATGTCCAACTCTTTATGACTCCATTTGGGGTTTGCCATTTCCTTCTCCAGCTCATTTTACAGATGAGGGGACTGAGGCAAACAGGGTTAAGTGACTTGCCCAGGGTCACACAGCTAAGTGTCTTGAGGCCAGATTTGAACTTGGGAAGACTGAGTCTTCCTCACTCCAGGCCTGGCGCTCTGTGTCCACAAAGAGCTTACATTCTTTTAGGATGTTCTGGTAATGAGTAAGGAGAAAAAGTGGCATTAAAAAGTTAAACTTTGTCAGCATTTTGTCAAGAACACTGCTTCTGAGAGCCCTTCTGATGGTATTCCAATGAACACTGACTTCACTTCTCAATTAGCAGCTCTTAGGATCCAGTGTCAAATGGTTGATAGGAAGCTATGGTAGCTATTGCACAGTGTTGGCTGAACCTCATTCAACATACAGGAAGCCCGTGCTAGACACAGTTGGGTCTGCTTTGATACTAGGCCATGCTATCTTCCCTACAGGGAGAGGGGAAATCTGCTGCTTAATAGATTGTCTGTCAGAGAAGAAAGAAGAGCTGAAGGTGAGAGCCAGAATCCTAGGTGGCCTCACACTTCTTTATTCAGGTAAGGGCTTCCTTCCTGCTAGTTTCTAAAACCTGCTTTTCTGCTCCCACTGAAGGTTGAAGGCAAAGTTAAACCCTCTGCATTTTAAGCCCAGTCTCAATTTAATTAAGTAAACAATTATTAAATGCCTACTGTGTGTTAAGGACTGTGCTAAGTTCTAGGGACACAAAAAGAAACTGATGTAATGATCATTTTGGAGGGATGCTACTCCATTTTAAGAGACTGTCCCATTTTTCATTGAAGACGTCTTACTCTTTAACAGAAAGTTGCCTCGTCAATTCAATAACGTGGTCCATTTCTAACAGTAGTAATGATAGTAGCTAACAATTATATAGCGCTTACTATACACCAGGCTAAGTGTTTTACAAAGATTATCTCCTTTGTTCCTCACCACAACACTGGGAGATAGGTGTTATTATTATCTCCATTTTACAGGCGAGGAACAGACAAACAGATGTTAAGTGACTTGCCCAGGTTTACACAACTAGGAAGTGTGTGCGGCTGGATTGGGAAACCAGTTTTCTTGACTCCAGGCCCCACTCTGTCCACTACACTACATCTTGTGAAAGGGGGTGGGGGGGTGGGGGAAGGATGATGGGGAGAGGGCTACCACTTGCTAAGGGACAAGTCATTTCTAAACCAAAAAAGGCCACCCTGGGTACCAACATAAAGGGCCTTCTCAGCCGAGGCGTATATCATTCCTTGATACTCCCTTTTCTAGGATCCATTGTTTTGGCAGAAGCTGATTGGGGAAAAGGCAAATTATGATGTGCTTTCTTCCCACATTTCCAGATTTCTATAAGGTAAACTTGTATCGGCTGATATTTATCAGACATGGTTTGTTTCTGAGCCTGTACTGCTTGGTAGAGCCTGTCAGATCTCATGTTTCATGTCCAGGGCCTTTGAGAACCCAGGATCATCACCATGCCCTGACAATGAGACCCTTGACCAGGGCTGTGGTGGAGGAATTCAGTTAGCTAAATATTTTTTATAATTACTGCTATCTTAAAGGCACTTCTTTGTGTGATGAGGATGTGGGGATGATAACTATACTCTTCAGCGAGTTTTAAAACTTTCATGAAAGTTTCAATTTCATGGACAATTTGTGGTATGTTAGACTCCCATTTTCTTTCAGATTGGCAGAATGCTTTGTGTTAGCAGACAAATGCTTTATTTTCTTGAAATTTTTTTTCTTTTTCCTTTTTCTCTTCTTTCCCTACCTCCCTCTTCCTTCCTTCCCTCCTTCCCTCCCTCCTTTCCTTCCTTCCTTCCTTCCTTCCTTCCTTCCTTCCTTCCTTCCTTCCTTCCTTCCTTCTTTTTTCTTTCTTTCTTTCTTTCTTTCTTTCTTTCTTTCTTTCTTTCTTTCTTTCTTTCTTTCTTTCTTTCTTTCCTTCCTTCCTTCTTTCTTTCTTATAAGTAGTATGTAATAGTGCAAAGAACACTGGAGTCTTGGCTCAGAAATTATCTTTGAAACTTTGGGCAAATCATGGCACCTCTTTAAGCCTCAGTTTCCTTAGCTGTAAAATGAAGATGATAATACTAGTAGTACCTGTTTCCTTAGCTGTAAAATGAAGATGATAATACTAGTAGTACCTGTTTCACAGGGTTGTTGTGAGGGAAACACTATGTAAACCAAAAAAATAACTGTGTAAATCTGAGTTGTTTCAGTAAGCAAACTATTTGAAAAAAAATTGATTTTGCCAGTCATCTTTGCTTTTTCTGAACAAACATAAATTAGGGAGTATTTATTACCACTACACTGTGGTAAAATGGAATAATGAGACTTTTAAAAGATGTCATTTCTAAACCAGATGATAAAGCAAAACAAAACACTAGGTAAGAGAGAACACATTTTATTTTCCTACAAAGGTATTAAACTACAAAAATAACCCTTTGGTCAAAATAACTTCTTAGAAACATTAAAAAGGCAATTTACCAGCTTGCTTTTTTAGTTACTAAGCTTCCTTAATGCCAGAAATTGGAGCAAGTTAATAAAAAAGACCTCCCAGGAGCAGGTGAGAGGGGGAAGAAGAGAGGGTTTTATAAAAATATTCTGACTTTAAGAAACAGGACAGTTACAGACACAGTATTCATGAAAATAACAGAGTGAGACAACTATAGAATCAAGATGATGAAACAAATTGCTGTTCATTATGAAGTGAAAATAAGTCCATGGGGGGGGGGTTGAGCTCATCTTTGACCCAAATGACCTTTCCCAGTCTAGGATGTAGTCACAGAAAGTAATAAGCTTCCAATCTAAGGCATATACAAGTGCTAAAAATATAATGTGAATAAGTATAAATGTAGATAAAATTAAGAGAAAGTAAAGGGCAAATGACAAAGTATTAATATGTTAACAAGGCACTAATATTCTCTATTCCTTTCATATAATGTTTTCCCTGATGAAGGGATAGGGGATGCTTAATATGCACTACCTCCAGAAGACAGCAGCATACATACTCTAGACACAGACTCAGGGAAGGAACCAAACCTTTGCCTAAATGTTAGGGATTTTCCTCACTGGGGAGGCAGAGTCCTTGTGATGGTATTTTACACTTTTCATTGAATATAACTCCCTATGGCAACAGAGGAGGGAGCAAGGTGGAGTTGAGGGGTAATGTTGCCCCCAGGCTTAAAAATGAGCTCAATCCAAGAAGCATCCTCAAGAGAGCTGACTAAGCAAGTGAACAAGAACTGGCCACGGAGAGTCAAGCTGTGGAAACAAATGGATTTGGGAACCCAAGTGAAAGATGGCAGATCCACTGAGCCTTGGGGCAGCAGGCTGAGGACTCCATAAGGAGAGAAAGGACATTGAGGCGCTGAAATACTGGAGATGTGAGTTGCCTTACCACATGCATTCCTACATGTGTGTGCATCAACTCGAATGTATTCTAGTTTCTCCCAGTCCAGAATATAATCACAAAAAGTAATATGATTCTAAACTAAGTTGTATGCAAGTGCTAAATAAATAAATATTTTATTGTAATTATATGTGTATGTGCATATATATAATTATAAAGATTTTCACCCTTTCTATGAATGTTGTATGCATTTGTAGGAGAGAATACTTTAGGATAGTGGGGGTGGAGGTGGTTATAACTACTGTTATTATTATGCCATCTTACTAAATGCCTTCTTTACTTTGAACTAATTTATCCACTGAATAATTAAAGGGGAAATTCATTGGAGGAGGCTTATGAGGCTTGTTTTAGGAGTGCAGACCCACAGTATCTGGGAATAGCAGGGGCAGCTAGGAGGCACAGTAGATAGAGCACTGGCCCTGGAGTCAGGAGGACCTGAGTTCAAATCTGGCCTCAGACACATAACACTCACTAGCTGAGTGACTCTGGGCAAGTCACTTAACCCCAATTGCCTCACCAAAAAAAAAAAATCTGGGAATAGCAGCCAGAATCTCAAAACCCCACCTATGAGTGCAAGTGCAAATTGGGAGAGTATGCCAGAGGGGAGTAGAACAAGTAAATGGAAAGGTAGATGGGAGTATGAAAATTCTGATGAACAGAATTACAAATAAAGGGTGAAAATGATTAACTGTGTGACCTTAGAAGGAAGAGAAACATTTAATTAGAAAGGGACATTGCTGTAACATAAAGATTATTAAAATAGGTAGCTAAAACAGGAAAAAAAACTTCACATGGAGTGAAAGTACTGATAAATGGTCTAAAACTGGATTTAAGATCAGGAATTTCTCTCCAGAGGAGTACAGATTATTAAAATTATACAAAGACTGTAAAAAAAAACCCTGCCTGATCCAAATAGCTCTTTCAATACAAATTATATCAAGGTAAAAGAAAATATCCAGTGATTTTGTAGTGGCAAAGAACTGGAAACAAGGATGATTCCCATTCCCTGGGGAATGGTTAACCAAATTATAGTATATTAATATGACTGGTTTTTACTATGCCATAATAAGCAATGAAATATTAAGAAATAATGGGAAGATTTATTTAAACTAAACGCAGAATGAAGTAAACAGACCAGGGAAACAAAGTATACAATAACTACAACAATGTAAATAGCAAGAACAAAAATCCAAAACAAATTGAATGCTGTAAATTATGACAATCAAGTTTGGCCACAGACATCAATTAGCTAACCACCAAGTATTTATTAAGTGCCTACTACGTGCCAGGCACTGTGCTAGGTGCTGGAGATACAAAGACAAAATAAAAGTTTGGTCATCAAGGACCTTATGAAAGAGATGAGAAAACACTCTTCTCTCCTTTCTTTACAAAGGGTCTATGGGTATGTAAGAGTATATATTCTATCAAACTTAGTTGATAGATGAGTTATTTTCATTAAGGTGTTTTCTCTTTCTGTTTTTATTCTTTGTTACAAGGAATGGCTGGATGGGTTTGTATGGGGAAAGACATTTTTGAAAATTAAGGTGATGTAAAAGCAAAAGACATCAATTAAATTCAAATAAAAAAGGGGGAAAAAGAAAATACCTAGTGACTATATACTACAAACACTATCTCACAATATTTTGACTAAAAAAAAACCACTTAAAAGTCCTAATTTTACTTCTTGCCACTTTTAATTTAAAATTTTTTCCCCCAACAGTTTCCTCACAGGTATTTAGTCTCTTTTTCTTTCTTATTTGTAGTGCTGTGATAGGGCATACCATATAAAATGAGTCTTCAAATATAGTTCTTATTCCCTGGCAGTTTACAATCTAAGACAATGCTATTGTGCAAAGACATAAAAGAAGTATAGTCAACTGAACAAGCATGAATGATTTATAAATCAAATAAACATTTCACTTGTACTATGTATAAGCACAGTCAATGTTTATTTTGAGTTGTTAAGCAAAGCAAAGTAGTGCGTATTGCAAGTTAAAATCAAATAAGGGAAAAGCAAGATGGCTTCATGAATATTTACCTCCTTTCACTAAAAGAAATTTATTTTGTTGAAACAACTTGACACTACCTTACTGTGGACAAAATCTTTTTGTGAGCCCAGTTTGAGACCATTTCCATAGACTAGGCAAACTACTGTGATGCTATAGTGTCTTGAAAGCAGCAGGTATTTGACAAATGTTTATTAACTATTAATGAGATAGGGAGCATTTAGGAAAGAGTAAGGGAGTTGAATGTCAGGGATGTTCCATTACACTTCTTTGCCAGTTCTAAAAAGTGCAAAATAAAAGAAAATTCTAGCCATCCAGTACATAGTTGAGTTTATTATAGATAAGTCCAAGTCTATTTCTCATAACTTCAAAATATAGAGCCTTTTTCTAAACAAATTTCTAAATCCTAGGGTATCTTTGTTCCTTAATAGGTTCTACTTCATCCTTCATTTACTACTCCCATAGGTCTTTGTAATTCTGTATACAGTACTATCATTTTATGTTTGGGATTTTCCAAAACAAAAGCTTAAATACTGTTTGAGGGAAACATGTGATGCATTTTCCATGACAGAGGCAAAACAAACTATTTTCAGAAGGAAAACAGATTTTATTTCCAAGTTTTAAAGAAGCTGTTAAAAATAGTAAATAAACAAGAAGCAATCTTACAGGGTTACTAATTCTATACAGAGTAAGCTTGCTTTCCAGTTGTGAAGGCTGTCTTCTAGGCTAAAGCTAAGAATACCAGGACAAATCTATGTGGTTATAAGGAGTATTAATATATGTGGTTAAGAAAAAGGGGGAGGCTGATAAAAGAAATGTCTATGCAACACACGGTATCCTTTGTAGTTTTTGGTTCATCTCTGGATCCTTCAGTTGTGGGCCCCTTGAAAGTTATCCCAAGTTTAAGAAACGGATTAGATCAACATTCACTGAAAAACCATAGATCATGAACCTTCACTAATATTTCTTTTATCAGTCCAACTAAAGAACACATTAGTTCAAAGAGAAGGAAGGGAAGAGAATAGGCATTTATATAGCCTACTCTGTGTCAGGCACTGTGCTAAGTACTTTTACAAATATTATCTTATTTGATCCTTACAATAATTCTTCAAGGTAAGTGCTATATTTATCCCCATTTATCCCCATTTTACAGAGCAAACAGAGGTAAGATGACTTGCCTCCTTAGCTAAGAATGCTGTTTTGCTTCCCTGGGCCCAGACTCAAGAAGACTTGAGTTCAAACTCAGTCTCATGGGGGAAAAAAAAATATATATATATATATACACACACACACACACACACACACACACACACATATAAAGTGGGAAGGAAGGGGGCCTAGCAGTAGGCCCCAATTCTCTCTTTCTCTCTTCTTTTTTTTAAGGTAATTGGGATTAAGTGACTTGCCCAGGGTTGCACAGCTAGTAAGTGTCAAGTATTTGGTCTGAGGACAGACTTGAACTCAGGTCCTCTTGACTTCAGGGCCGGTGCTCTATCTACTGTACCACCTCTCTGCCCCTCAATTCTCAAACTATACTAAAAAACAGTAGCCCTCAAATATATTTGGTACTGGTCAAAAAATAGAAAAGTTGATCAATGTAAAAGATGTACAAAAAAAAAAGTAATGCAAAAGATTACATACACAAAGCTCAGATGCAATTGAGCATAGTAACATTGTTTGAAACAGCAAAAAACAAAACAGAAAAATGTCCCCCATACATAGAATAATATACTTTCCTAAAGACTTCCATATCGTTAGTGGGAGAAGGAACATACTTAAGAATGATCACATACATAGGGAATACACAGAACCAGGGCAACTTATGTTCCTTGACCCATGTCTCCTTTTCATGTTCCTTTTCCTTATATGACTTACATATAAGGGTTGTATCATTAAAAAATTAGTGTAGACACCTCTGACAACTATGGATAAGGAGAGAGTTCTCAGATGAGTATCCAACAGAAAAGGTCATTAAAGATAAAACAGACAATTTTGATTACATAAAACTGAAAAGCTTTGCACAATCAAAATAAATGCAATTAGGATTACAAGTGAAATAGTGAAATGGGGAAAAATCTTTGCAGCACATTTCTCTGAGAAAGTTTAGATAGCCAAGATATACAGGCAATTAGTACAAATATATAAGAACAAGAATCATTTCCTTGACATTATTTAATTTACTCTTCACAATGACACTAGGATGTAGGAGTTATTTTCATCTATATTTTACAGATGAGGAAACGAAGGCTGAGAGAATTTAAGTCACTTGCCCAATGCTACATAGTGAAGAAATGTTTGAAGCAGGATTTGAACTCAGGTCTTCCTTGTTCCAATTTCAATTTTCTATCCACTGTGACATATAAAATTATTAATACCTAAATTTTTATTGTAGCAAAAAACTGAAAACAAGAGCATCACATTGGGAAAAGTCAAACAAGTTGATATATGAATGTAATGAAATATTATTGTGCAACCATAAGAAATAACTGACAGATTCAGACACACATGAGTAGGCTTATATGAACTGATGTAGAATGAAGTAAACAAAACCAGGAGAAAAAAACTCCATGACTACAGTACTGTAAAGGAAGACAATTTGTGGAAATGGTCATGTTGATGTTTGTCTAGCTCCCAAGGAAACGATGAAACAAAAAACCCAAACCCACAACTAAATTGTACTTGTTATGCCGCTTCTTCCCTGTAGGGTAAGGGATATATTACCTCTTTTACGTAATAGTTCTAGGAGCTCTCTTAGTTCTTTAGGGATTCAGACCCATCCATCCATCCAACAATAAGCATTTATTAAATGCTTACTATGAAGGGATGTGGGAAAAAAAATGAGACATTAATACATTGTTGGTGGAGTTGTGAACTGATTCAACCATTATGTAGAGCAATTTTCTGGAACTATACCCAAAGGGCTATAAAACTATACATATCCTTTGACCTAGCAATACCACTACTACGTCTGTATCCCAAAAGAGATTTAAAAAGAGGAAAGGACCTACTTGTACAAAAATACTTATAGCAGCCCTTTTCTGGGGGTAAAGAATTAGAAATTGAGGGGATGCCCATCATTTGGGGAAAGGCTACAAGTTGCAGTATGTGATTATGATGGAATACTATTGTAACTATAAGAAATGATGAGCAGGATGCTCTCAGAAAAATCTGGAAAGACTTGCATGGGCTGATATAAAGTGAAATGTGCTGTGTACAAAGTAACAGCAATATGGTAAGATGATCAGCTGTGAATGAGTCTCAGCAATACAATGATCCAAGACAACTCTGAAGGACATATGATAAAAAATGCCATCTGTCCCCAGGGAAAGAACTGATGGTGTCTGAATACAGATTGAAGCATACTTTTTTTTTAACTTTATTTTTCTTAAGTTTTTTTGTCTATGTTTTCTTTCACAACACGACTATTACGGATATGTTTTGCATGACCACACATGTATAACCTATGTTGAATTGTTTGCCTTCTCAATGAGGGGAGGTGGGGAGGGAGGAAGAGAGAGAATTTGGAACTCAAAGTTTTAAAAACAAATGTTAAAAGTTGTTTTATGTGTAACTGGGGAAAAATAAAATACTAAATAAATACCCAAAAAAGAGACATTAAAAAATTATTACTATGTGCTAGGCATTGTGCTAAGCACTGAAAATATGAAGAAAGACAAAAACAGTTCCTGTCCTCAGGGAGCTCATATTCTAACAGGGAACCAATATGTCAACAACTATGTATATACAGGATTTATATAGGATCAATTGGAGTTTGCAAAAGGTGGGAGTTTAGCTGAGAAATAAGGGAAGCCAGGCAAGTGATGAAGTAGAGATGAGGAAGGAGAGCATCAAAGGTATGAGGGAAAGCCAATGAAAAAGCCTGAAATTGGGATGGAATGTGAGGGACAGCAAGGAGGCTGGTGTTGCTAGATCGTAGAGTATCTGGAGGAGAGTCACATTTAAGAAGACTGGGAACATAGGAAGGGGCCAGGTCATGAAGGGCTTTAAAAGAAAAAGTGTATTTTAGATTTGTTCCTGGCTACAATAGGGAGAGACTAGAATTTAATGAGTTGAGGGTGACATTTAAACTGGAACTTTAGGAAGATCACTTTGCCAGCTAAGTAAAAGACAGACTGGAGTGAGAAGAGATTTGAAGTAGGTTGACCAATCATAAGATTACTGTAGTAGTCCAGGTGTGAGGTGATGGGGGCCTTCACCAAGGTAGAAATAGTGTCAGAGGTTAAAATAAAACAAGCCACATATGAAAGATGTTGCTAAGGCAGAATCAACAGGACTTGGCGACTGACTGGATATGGGGGTATGAGAGAGAGAGTGAGGAATCAGCGTAGGTTGTGAGCCTGATTGATGAGGAAAAAAGCAGTATCCTCAACAGTAATAAGAAATCTAGGGAGAAGGAAGGCACAATAATGAGTGCAGCTTTGGTCCCTTGTTTTAGTTGTGGGTGATAGCAAGATCAAGGTGTAGTCTTCATTTGCCTCCAGGCTCTGCTTTTAACTCTGGCTTTATTACTTTTCCTCATCTCACTCTAGAACTTCTTTTTGGACCTTCTCACCAGTGGTCCCTTTCTTTCATTGTGGAATTCCTCCCAGGACTTTCATTTTGGGAAGAGGCCCCAGCTAGCTCTCCTTCAAGTAAACTTCAATTTAGTCTGTTTATCTAATATGAATGATAAATCATAATAGCGAATCTGCCACAGTGACTATCTGAGTATCACTAGGCTGAAGTCTTAATCCCTGTCCTTTACCTCACCTCAGAGTTTGCCTTGAGTTCATTATTCTGGCATTGCCTGTATTCTCAATAGGTGAACTAGGTTCACTGCTCCTTTGAATTCCACCCCTATTTCAGATGACTGAGGAACAATTTTGATTTTGGTTCTAGTCTAAAAGATCGTCCCCAGCAAGGGGGTGGAAGGACATAAAGGTATATGACTTAGATAGGGAGCAGGTAGTTTTATGCCTGAGCAGAAAAGTGAATGCTGAGCATTAAAGAACCGTGAGCAGCAATTATTTTTTGTGTGGTGGCAAAGAATTGGAAATTGAGGGTATGCCCACCATGGCTAAACAAGTCGTGGTATATGATTGTGATGGAATACTATTGTGGTGTAAGAAATGACAAACAAGATGGTTCAGAAAAACCTGGGAAATCTTATATGAACTATGATGCAAAATGAAGTGAGCAGAACCAGGAGAACATTGTACACAGTAAAAGCAATACTATAATAATGATCAACTGTGAAAACCTCAGTTACTCTGATCAATACAATGATTCAAGACAATTCCAAAGGACCATGATGAAAAATGCTGTTCACTTCCAGAGACAGAGTTAATGAAATTTGGAGTGCATATTGAAACATACTTTTTTCACTTTGTTTTTCTGTGTGTGTGTGTGTGTGTGTGTGTGTGTGTGTGTTTTGCAACATGGCTACTATGGAAATGTGTTTTGCGTGACTTAAAAAAAAAGAATCATGAAACAATTACAATAGTTGAGAGGCTAATGTTCAAGTCTCCTTGGGACCTTTGCAAACAATTTCTTTTCCAAGGGTGCTAATTAGACATTTTATATTTAACTCACACTGGCTATATTTTGATCAGTCTCAAGTTGGATATCCATTTCTCTCTGTGTCTCTCTATATCTCTGTCTCTTTCTTTCTCTGTCTCTGTCTTCTTTTGTCTCCTCTCTCTGTCTCTTTCTGTTTCTGTTTCTGTCTCTCTGTCTCTCTCTTTCCCCTCCCCCGACCACTGTTTCCCTTTCAGCCAGTTTGCCTCTGTTGCTATTTTCATCACAGCTGCTACCCTGGTGCTTGGGTGCCTGGGAAGGTGAACAAGCCAGCTGTCTTTTAAAATCTCACAGACCCTATACTAAAGGAAAGAATACACAAACAGGAGGCAGCTCAGTTTAGACACAGGCTTGCCTGTGGGGTGGGGATGGGGGAGAAACTCATGGCTAGTAATTCCCTGCTTGGAAGGGCAAGCCCCCTCCACCCCAATCCCAGACTCTAGTAAGCTCAAAGTCATCCTACACTCAAGGCAAGCAGGAACAAGAAGCTAGCGAGTTGGGGATTGCCCCAGGGGTCTCTCCAGGGAGTTGTAGCTCAGTAGCCAATTAAAAGATTTCCTCAGTACTTCCTTAGTACACAGTACTAACCCTTTTAGACCTCAAGGCCGACAGGAAACAGTCAGAGGATATCTGCACCTGCTCTGAACTGGGGGGTGGGGGCAGAGCTCCTCCATTGGGCATGTCTGGAAGCAGACCCAACCAAAGCTATTACTGAACCTCACTGGAATGCTGACTGAGCATTTTTTAAAATAGGGGTGGAGGTGGGCCAAGGGGTGCTAAACTCATAACAACTGAAATTTATAAAGCACTTTAAAGGTTGCATAGAGCTTTTGCATAGTTTCAGTCTCATTCGACTATTATTATTGCCGATTTTGCAGAACAGAATAGTTGTGTCTCAAATGGTTTAGGCATTGTCTTGTCCCAAAGCATGGAGTCCTAATTAAAAGACTATAATTCCTTCCAGTTATAACGGTCATTTTAGGACAAGGAGATCTTCTACCCTAGGTCCATATTTATGTGTGGACCTTCCACTGCTCTCAGAAACTATATTCCTTTGAGTTATTCAGACCATAAACTAGGGATCAATGATATACCATCATACTTGGGTGGGTGGGTGGGAACATTCCAGTTATTTCCATACAGACTTATGATTTTTAAAAAACTCCACTGATTTTCTCCTCTGGAAGTCAGAAAACCCTTTAATGTCAAATCAGTAACTTTTGGGTTCCATTTCATTTTCTGGACCATCACTTTTAGAGCTTCTAGCTCAACTTATTTTGTGTGTGTGTGTGTGTGTGTGTGTTTCAGGCTTCTTATCTGTAAAACACAAATGCTTGCCAATTTTCTGCCACACAGGAATGCAATGAAATGAGTTAGTACTCAGCCTGTGTAAGGAGGAATGTGGGTTAGTGGATATCTGTTGGTACAAAAACATGGGGAGAGTTGTTTCCCATTGCATACATGAGCTGTTCTGTGCATGCTTGCTCTCCCCATGTGTACTCTGGGTTGTGTGGCTTGAAAAGGCAATATGGCTTTCCATGAAGCATAGAAATCCAAGAGTATTTTTCTTAGCAATTGTGTGATAGCATTTCCTGGGGCTATATATTCATAGAATTGATATTTCTCTGCTCAGAGCCCTTCTGGTTAGGAAGTGTGGTGCCCTGGGACAGCTATGACAGACATTCTCAAGAGGAATCAGTGGAGGGGTGGAGAGGGATGAGAGAATTGGGGAAGGGAACTGAGTTAATGTGTCAGGAACTTCCACCCTCTTGATTTTAGAAAGACAGGAAGGGAGAACTGAATCCAATGTTTACAAAGCATTTTAGAAGAAAACAACCACTTTCTAGAAAAAAATATTTTTATTAATTTTATCCTAATATGCACAGTATTCTACTACTCCTGCTAGTGAGGCAGCTGGTGGTGCAGTGCATAGGGTGCTGGGCCTAGAGTCAGGAAAACATAAGTTCAAATTGGGACTTAGATACTCACTAGCTATGTGACCTTTGGCAAGTCACTTAATGGATGCTTGCCTCAGTTTCCTCACCTGCAAAATAAGGATAATAATAACACCTACCTTGAAGGGTTAATGTGAGGATCAGATATTTGTAAAAGCATTTACCACAACTGCTGGACATAGTGGGCACTAGATTAATACTTACTCCCCTCCTCTACTATTTGCAAAAATTATCAACAAATTTTAAATTATTTTCAAGGAAATATATTGCTTCTTATGGTGTTAGGAGGCTTAACAAGCACACTCTGGATATAAATGCATATGGCAGACCGTCCTGTTTCTTGTCAATCAAAAAAGGTAGTTTGTTGTATGACAAGTTCCCATCTTTGATATTACTTTGATTTATTTACCTAAAATTATTCTTTCTCTAACCAACTACAGAATATGAAAAAAGAGTTGGTTATAATTAGAGAGAAAATTAGTTAATTCTAATCTCATGTCTGCCTATATTGTTTTGTTTCTACTTTCACTTAAATTGTGGGCAAGAACAGTATTTAGAAATTCTAGTGTTTTCATTTGTTCAATAAAAATAGGCAGAATGAAATAGTCAGGTAAAGATTACATTTTAAATGAAGGGCTAGGAATCTCTTCTATCATCACTGATCAAATTCTGAGTAAAAGTCAACTAATCCACTAAATTTTTGCTCTGACATAACACTGTGCTTAAGCAAATCCTAATGAAGTAATACGCAGTCTTTCCTAACCTCATTTAAAACATAGTTTAATACAATTTCACTGTTAATTATATATTAGAGAAATTATATGGAGAGAAGTCTTTAAATCTCCTACATAATATTATGTACTACTTAATTTTCTTTTATTAACTTTCTGACAGATCAGATGATGATAATTTTTGCTATTTATGGCACAGAGGGGTCTAATAATTTTGTTTAAAGATTACTTATAAAGAATTAGGTAATTCTTGGGGTAGAAGTGAGAAGCAATTTAAAAGAATCATTAATAAGATCACAAATTCACTTACAAATTAATATCTATCAGATTATTTCATTAAACATAAAAGTAAAATGTTACATAGTCAAATGTAATCTCCTATAGTTGTTATGGGTGAGATATATTAGTACCGCAAAAAATGCATTTAGCCTACTGTTTCTGTATGGTTACGGCTGGCACTATGTGTAGACAAAATAGGCCAATATGTATAAACTGTAGTGCTGCACCTAACACTCTGGGTTCAGACCAACTGGGTTTATTCTAGGGGGATTCCCAGGAATTAGGTTTTTGTTTGCATCTCGACTCAAGATTTCCCTTGGGTTCAGAACCTACTTCTGATACTAGCTAGGTGATCATAGGCAAGTCAGAACTTTTCTCAACCTCAGTTTTTTCATCTTTAAAATGAGAATAGTAAGACCTACGATACAAATTTTATTAGGGTTTTGTGAGGCTTAACTCAGATTATGCCAATAAAAGTGTTTGCAAGCTCTGAAGCACAATATACATATTGATTATCATTAAAGTCTTATCTCTTCCATCTCTACACATTTAAAAATGAGTTTTATTGGTATTATTTATTTTTACATTGAAGTCACATCAAGATATTATGCTTCTGGACCTTTCTTGAGGAAAAGAAACACAAATGGGGCAGCTAGGTGGTGCAGTGGATGGAGCACTGGTCCTGGAGTCAAGAGGACCCGAGTTCAAATGTGGCCTCAGAAGCTTACTAGCTGTGTGACCTGAATGCCTTAAAACACACACACTGAAGCAAAATGAACACAAGGATTGCATCTGACAGTATGTGAAATAGTACACAACTCTATTAGACATTTATTTACATTATTGTAGTCATTGTGTGTACTATTCATCTAGTTTTTGCTACTTCATTCTGAATCAGTTCATTCTGTTCTTGCCAGGTAGGTGGCTTAATGGATGGAACACTGGTCCTGGAGCCAGCAAGCTCCAAGTTCAGCTCCCACTTCTGAAACATTATATTTGGGGAAGTCAATTAAACATTTGTTTACCTCAGTTTCTTTCTCTGTAAAGTGAGGGTAATAGTACAATGATTAAGTGACTTTTCTCATGTAATTCTAAATTATTTTCTAAGTCAGACCAATTCATCGATACTAAGTCTTATTTTTCCAAGCTCTTCCAATTATTTCTGTCTTTTGTCATCTTTGCCAATTTGCTGGGTTTGGGGTGAAACCTTAAAGTTATTCTAACCTGCTTTGGTTGTCAGTAGCTTGCAAATGCTTATTTTGAAAGCTATCCATATCCTCTGCTTAGTTTTTGGAGGTCTTATATATTTATATCAGTATCCAATAGAGTTGTCATCCCTCCAGTTCCAACTAAAATCCTACTTTCTAGAGGAAGCCCTTCCCAACCCTCTTAACTCTACTACCTTTCCTCTGTTCATTATTTCCTATTTCTCCTGTATATACCTTGCTTGTACATATTTGTTCACTTTTTTGTTTTCCCATTAGATTATGAGCTCCTTGAAAGCAGGTACTGTCTTTTTGCCTTTCTTTGTATCCCCAGAAATGCCCATATAAAGTGAGAACACTACCACACTTTGGATTCTATTTTTCTTAGAACAAATCACTAAGTATGCTGGAATTTCCCCACTTACTAAAATTTTTATTTATGGTTTGGTGGACTGTTATGAAAACAACTAAATTATGTCTTTATAGATCTTTGAACTCTGAAATAGTAAGAGCTACAGATAAAATGATGTAAATTATGATGTCAGTCTGCATGCTCTAGCTATGAGGCTGGGAACACCTTGCGATATTGTAAAATTAAAACAGAGGTAAAAAATTTGTATTGGGGGCCATGCTTATATATGCACTTTTACACTTTTTACATCTCCTTCATTTACAAATATGTTCCTTTCCCAGAGAGCCCTCTCTTGAAACAGAACAAAAAAGCAGCTCTTCACAGCTAACCAACCCATCAATAGAATCTGGCGCTATATGCAATTTTTGCTTTTCTTTCTATCCCCAGAGCTTAGCAAAGTATCTGATACACTACAGGCACTTCATAACTACTTGTTGACTGACTGACTGTCATATCACCCATAGTCTTTCCCTTCCTCAAAGAAGAGAAGGTGCATGTTCTCATCGCCTCTTGGTACCAAACATAACTATTACAATCACACAGGGTACAATTTCATCCTACCCCTCCATTTACATTGATGTGAGTATTGTTTCTCTGGTTCTGCTTACTCTGCTGCTTTTTTTCAAATCGCTGTAGGTCTTCCTGTGCTTCTTTGAATTCTTCATCGTCATTGTGTCTTATGGAGCAGTAATATTCTATTACATTCTTGTACTCTAATTTGCCTAACTAATGGGCCTTGTTTCTAGTTCTTTGTTAGTAACCACAAAAAGTCGTGCCTATATTTAAGAAAAAAATCATTTGAGGCTAATTAATAAAGGTTTAAATAATCAGTTAACAACTAGTATGCTAGGTTTTTAAGCCAGTTAAAAAAAATCCCCAATGAACTTTTGGAAATGGCCCACTCTCTAGGAGGCAGCTGATATGACTGTTCGAGAACCAGAAGGGTGTTGGGGGAGGAAGATTTGATAGCCAGCTTGGGCACTAAGGGAAGGAAAACTTCCAGAGGGGCAGGAGGTGTAAGCCTGGCAAGTGGAGGAAGCAAAGGTGAGAAGATTTCATTATATCCGCATTTGTCAGCGTCCTTCCCAGCTCTCGGGGAAGAGAGGGAAGAGAGGTGGAGTAGGAGCCACCCAAAAGACAGAAGGAAGGAAGGAGGGGACAAGCGAACAGCAGGAGGAGGAGCTGTAGCGGCTGGAGGAGGAGCAGCAGCAGCAGCAGCGGCAGCAGGAACAGCAGCAGCTGCGGACAGGCCACGTTTTGTTTTGTTATTTTCCATAGGAGTAGTTTCTTCGTCCTGGCTGTCCTGGCTGGAGGACTGTCATCGCTGCAGTCCGCCTAGCCTAGCCCAGCCCCCGACCTTTTCAGGTGACAGCGGGTCACCTCGAAGGAGGCGGCTCCATTCCAGCCCACTCCAACCCCTACCCCTGCCCAGTCCTCTTTCGCACACAACCCACCCCGCCCCGCTTTCCAGTCCTCCTCTCTCTCTCTCTCTCTCTCTCTCTCTCTCAGGCTAGCACGCTTGGATGAGGGGAGAGCGCGGTGGAGGCTGCAGGAAAGGAGCAGCGGCCTCGGCGGCGGCAGCGGCGCCGAGAGCCGCAGCAGCAGCAGCTGGGTATCTAGGACCACGAGGTGGCCCCTGGCCCGCGGCGATCGTGACCGTGGGGGCGAGTCCTTCGGCGCCTAGGACGAAATTGCTTTCTGACGGAGCAGCCGAGCTAAAGGGAAGCGGAGGCATTTGAACCAGGGCGCAAGGGAGAGATGCAGCTTTGACCCTGCGTGCCCGTCCAGCCGCGAGGCGCCCACCCTCCTACCGGTGCCCACCGAACCCTTCGCCTGGCCGAGGCGCCCAGCGGTACCTGGCGCTGAGACGCTGCTAGCTAACCGGGCTGGGTCAGTCGGGGAGGGGACACTACAGCTGCTTGAGTTTGGGACTGGGCTGTGACTTGGAGGGGTAGCCCCGGCCCGAAGGAGAAGTGCGGACGCGGGTTGGCGCAGTTTCGTCCGCGGCGGCCCCTTCTCTTCACTGTCGCGGCCGGGCTTGGCCAAATCTCTCCTTCGAGTTCTTCGCCAGGGAAAGAGTTATGGAAGCGCTGAGCTGCATCCAGGACGAGCCTTTCGTCCACCCCCTAGGACTCGAGCCTGAGCCTGAACCGGAGCTAGCTCCGTTTGCAGCAGCAGCTGCTGCAGGGGGGGCCCCGTCCCAGCCCGGGCCGGGCAAGCCCGGGGAGAAGCGCTTCAGGCTCTGGTACGTGGGTTCGTCGTGCCTGGACCGGAGGACCACGCTGCCCATGCTGCCCTGGCTGATGGCGGAGATCCGCCGTCGGAGCCAGAAGCCCGAGCCTGGCACTGCCCGCGAGGTGCTCCTGCTGCTGAGCTCACCATACCTCCGCTGCGTCCCCGCCCCTCGGGTGGCAGCGGGGATACGGGGGGTAGCACTTCAGCCCCCGGCCCGCTGCCCAACCCGTCCGTCTTCATCTTCGAGCACAAGGCGCAACACATCTCCCGCTTCATTCACAACAGCCACGACCTCACCTACTTTGCCTACTTGATTAAAGCCCAGCCCGATAATCCCGAGTCCCGGATGGCCTGTCACGTTTTTCGGGCCACCGACCCCAACCAGGCAAGTGTCCCTGACCGCCGGGGGCAGGGGCGACTTGGGCATGGATGTGGGGGGCGAAGGAAGAAAAAAAAAACCCGAATCCGGCCAGAGCTTCCTAGGGTCGTGCTGCTGCATTTGGGGGGAGGCAAACGGAGGCTTTGGGAACGTTCTCTCGCACCTCTCAGCCCTTCTTCTCCCTCTGCTAATGAGAGAGACTCTTTTGGGGGGTGGGTACGACCTTTCTGGAGGCAGTGAAGTGGGAATAAAAGAAGCGCTTCTAACAAGGACGGGGGGGGCAGGGAAAAGGCGTCTCAAGAAGCAGAACGAAGGGGTTGCTTGCGCCAAGGGAGGGAGCTCACTCAAGCTGGACAGTTTGACCGTGGGCTTCTTGAGAGCAAGGACTTCTTTCTATTCCCAACGCCTGAGGTCTTTGATGACTGACTGACTGACGGTCCAGGGGGAGAAGTAACGTGGATTACACCGGACTGGCGGGATTGGAAGATGGAATTTAAAATGGGTCACGTGCAGCTTTTAAATGTTTTTTAAGAGGAATAGGATGGAGAGGGGGGTGCGGCTTTGGTTGGGGTACCCTTCCTGGTCAACACCTTCTTTGGGTTTTTCACTTCTAAGGCCAGTCGAGGCCAACATGAACAGCCCAGCAGCAACTTATTGTTGAGTTGGTAGTATTACCGGTGAATGGAACAAAGATTTCTCCAAGTACATATCTGCTACTGTTTATTAAATTGAATTGAAATGTCCTGATGGAGAAAAGGCCCAGCTATTTCTAAGTGACGAGAATGAAATACAATGTTTGGAGGCAGGTGTTTCGGAAGCGATTTATGGTACTCTGCAATAAAACTTCAATCTGGCAACTTTTTTTTTGAGCCTAGGATGTAGAAAACTTCCAGTGACGAAACTCCCTCTGCTGATGGAGATCCACCCTCTACTTATTAAGTTAAGAGAGTTGTCCTAGGGCATTGAGTGGTTTAGGGAAAGGATTTATATAGCACGTAGTATGTTCCAGGCACTATGTTCCAGCAACCCTACCAGGTAGGTGCTATTATTATTCCCATTTTACAGTTGAGGAAAATGAGGCAAATAGAGGTTAATAGACTTTCCCAGGGTCACAGCTATTAAGTGTCTAAAGCTGACTTTGAACTCAGGTCTTCCTGACTCCAGGCCCAGGGCTCTATCCATTGACAGCCATCTGCCTCCAAAGTTCAGTGACTTTGCCTGTGGTCCACAACTAGCATTCGTCAGATGCACAATTGGAGCTGATCTTCCTTATTTCAAAGTTTGCTCTTATTCACTTTGCCACAGCATCGTCTTACAATGGCCATTTTTTTTTGCTAAAACACGTTTTCATAAAGCTATTTATAACAAGTTTTATAGAACATAGTAAGGACTGAATATATGGTTGAAAACAAATCAGTTATTTAGTACCAGCAAACCTTTGGAGGAACAGTGTTATTTACATATACATAAGTAAGCAAACCAACCAGCCAACATAAATAAATAAATAATAAATAAATAATAAAGCTGTTCCGCTGTTTGTCCAGTTAGTTCTGAAATGAGAACATCCTGTTTTAAGTGAAGGCTGTTTGTTTCGTTCTGATTTAATACCCCTCTTGAAGACTGCTTGAATTACAGAGGTTTCTATAAAAGACATGTATGTGTGCATAAACAAACAAAAACATAAATTGCCTTAAGTTTAAAAGAAGCAACTTTGCCTTCATTCTTTGGGCAAACATTTATTAAGTGCCTCTTGTTTTGGGAGTACTAATCTAGGTATGGGAGGTAAGGGGAGGTGGTTAGAAAATTTAGATAAGATGCCCTTATTATAATAATTGATTCTTAGGTAGTATTTTATATACATTTTCCACTCTATCGAGACAATAAATCTAAGAGGGGTAGGTGCTAAAGGTACCTATGGTACCCTTGTTTTATAGATTGGGACACTGAGGCTGAAGAGGGTAAATAACTTACTCATGTTTAGGATCAAGGAACTGAACCCAATTCTTGTTGACTCAAATCAGTACTTTAGAGTGACTTTCCTATGGAGTGTATGGTCTAGTAGAGGTTGACACGAATGTATAAAATAATCATAATATATAATATTTTATGGTAAATGCCTTAAAGGCACAAAGTGTGTTAAACAGTTTAATATCCTGATTAGGCATGTAGAAATTTCAAATCAATGTGGGAGGAGTACCTTTTTGCAGATGAATATTCTGTGATTATTATCAAGTTTACAGCTGGTATTTTGTTAATTTAATGTGATTTATTTTTTGTTTTGTTTTTACTCTTGGTAGAAATTATCAGACCAAAGTATGATGTCTAATATATTGTTGCTATTTTCAGTAACAATGAAAATTTACTTTGTATTATTGGTTATGGCTACCTAGGTTCTGTTTCCACTAATTTTTCTATAATAGTAGCCAGTAGTATAAGTGACGTATTAGTGGATGGTCAATTATTTTTCATTATGTTGAACCAACCCTTCATTCCTCATATAAGCCTAAACTGGTCATTGTGTGTGATCTTTCTAATATGTTGTTGTAGTTAGTTGCTAATATTTTATGTAAAATTTTTGAATCATCATTCATTAGGAATGTTGTTCTGTAGTTTTCTTTCTCTGCTTTGTTTCCTCCCTTTACAATTTAGGTGCTAGAACTTTAATGTACATTTATTTTCCAAGTAATGTTATATTACCTTTTCCCTTTGAATTCACTGGGTCAGTAACCCTTTTGAATTGGGAAGGGTATAAGAGGAAGACAAATCATATTTCATTTCATGTCAGTGGCATTTGCAACCTTGGGGCCAGGGCTTTGGGTAAAACTACAAATATAAGATACTCTCATTAGATTGTAAACTCCTTGACGGCAGGGACTGTCTTTTGCTTCTTTTTGTATCCTGGTTCTTAGCACAGTGACTGGATCGTAGTAGGCACTTAATAAATGTTTATTGATTATTGAATGAGATGCATATTACTTGAATTAAATTGATAAGAATCCTTGTCCTGAGGATCAGTTAATGGAACAGTGGATATTCACCCTGGAGAAGAGAAGACTTATGTAATAGATGTCTTAAAAAAACCCCCAAACTTAAGGGTTGTCATATGGGAGGACTACATTTATTCTCTGTGTTTTCTGAGGGAAGAAATGGGGCCAATGGGTAGTAGTTACAGGAACTGTATTAGGAGTAATCTACTTACAGAACTATCCAAAAATGGAATGGGCTTTCTGGTGAGATAAGGAGTTTCCCATCGCAGAAATATTCAACAATGGATAGAGATGACCTCTTGTCATGGCTGGTGTGTAGATGAGGGTTCATGTTTTTGGTTGAGATTAGACTAGGCAAATGAAGAATTCCTTTTCTCCTCTCGGATTCTAGATTAAGTGAATACACTCTTCTCCCAAGTTCCCTTGTACTTAGTAAAGCGCCTTTTACATAGAAAGTACTTAATATTTGTTGACTAAAAGAAAATCATTCTGAGCTTTTGGTGAGGTACAACCTCTTTAAACTCTAGCTGATTCATTGTAAAGGTTCCTTCCAAGCACTAAGGTTTTACTGATTTCTGTGAACTCCTGGGGATAGGGTTTGGGGTGGTCTTCACTATAGTTAATGCAAAAGAACATTAATCAGCCACCTTTAGAAGTAGGGAGGCCTGGAGGCCTCAGAGGAGATTCTTATTATAGATTGAACTAAAGACCACCTGAGGTTCCTTCCAACTCAAATTCTTCAAGAAAATTCAGGCCAAATGAGGACTTGTAAGGGGTGTTTTAGAGAAGATTGATTCATTCGTCAGTGGGTTGGAGTGGGGATTGGACCAGATAACAAATGAGACTCATTTTAACTCAGGGATTTTATGATCTAGAATGACAAAGCAGAGTTTCTTCTAATATGTAGAGTGGTGGTCACTATGAAAGAGCAAAATATATTCTTGAAGGTTCTGACCATATCCCATTTTGGTGGTGTATTATAGGAGTTAAGCTAGGATAGGGAGAGAATTGAAGTTATTCTAAAGGTATTATAAACAACATTTATTAATATCTAGTTCACAGATATAGTTTATTGATCAAAATAAGCAACATCTAAAAAAATAACAATAACCTTTTCTAGCATTGAAAATTGTGATGATACACACTCTTTTGGACTAAAGAGGCAAGAAAGCCTCCCCTTTGCCTCCCTTTTGTGTTTTTACTTCAATTAAGAATATGAAGAACAAAAAAAGAAAAGAAAAGAAACTGTTTCTGGCCTCAAAGAGCTTACATGCTGCTGTTTTCCCTCTTTCACAGAGTTTTTAATGAGGCAGTCTCTTGCAAAGCCCTGTAGCAATGGGGTGTTATTATTTAATTATTATTTTTCCAAGTGAGTTTTGTGCTTTATATATAATCACCATTGCAAAGACAATGTGGTTTTTCCTATACAGTGGGCTTCATTGCTATTAAGGAAAATGTCATACAGAAGCATTCAGCCAGGGGCTTGGGAGAACTTTTCATGCTGCTATCTTTCTTCATAGCCCTATTCTCTTTATTTGATAGGGCTGCCCAGGCAAGTTTGCAGTGTATACAGGGCTGCTGTCCTAAAGGATGACCAGGCTCTTAAAGTTTCTGCCTACAGGAAGTGACAATGTCTGTGCAGAAATAACAATTCTATTAAAATTATTTTCTTTTATGGAAATGCGACCTCTGGGATAGAAGAAACACTTGAGTATCTTGGAGTGTTTTGATAGAAGTGCCATAGTAATGTGTTCTCTGGGAATAGGAAGATAGTCCACGGACCTCCATGAAAAAAAGAATCATAGCATTATTTTAAATAAAGTTTGTTTTCCAAGGTCACACAGAAATAAGTAGGAATCAAGTCATGATCCTCTAATTCCAAATCTAGCACTCTTTCCATTATACCGTAATGACTCACTTTATGCTGCCAACCTAGATAATTCAAATGGACAGGCTTTTTTTTCACAAACAGCAGTAATTCATTTTATTTGATTGACTGATATTATTTCAATTTTTTTTCCATTGAGGCAATATATCTGAAAGGTGCATACATATATAAAAGAAAGGCTTATTTTATTAAAGCTCAATGAAAATGTTAAAAAAGAAATGTTTTTCTTTTAAACAAATATTTAAGGTTTATAAAGTTTTTTGGGAGGGATAAAAACAATTTTCTTTGAACCTCATTTTTAAAACTTATTAGGGTGATATGAGCATTTAGAAGACAAATGATTATCATAAAATATTTTCTTTGATTATACTACTATATGTACTCCTTGAATACTCCTTGGTATTGCTTTAAAAGATAAACTGCAAATAATGCTGTGAAAACTCAACAATAAAATTGATATCTTTCTATTGCTTTCTTTAAAAAATTAAACTATTTTCATTGTTTCAAGCAAGATATGAACTTTCAACTTAATTTTGGACAAATATTCCAAAACTACAGTTTCTCAGTTCTTCTTCCTTTTTTTTTTGATAGCAAGTAGGATATGTTGTTCAGAAAATCAGAGAAATGTAGATCAAATGACAACCCAAATAACAACCCACATTCATCTTGCTGACTTGTAAGCATATTTAATATCACCCTTAAGCTGTTATGGCTAGATGTGTACTGTATATTTTTCTTTTAATAATTTTTTTCTTCCTTGTCCTTCAAATGTCTGGTCCTTTCTGTGTACGTTCTCCGTTTTCGCACCAAAATTAACCCTTAGGTTAATTCCATGACAAATCCTGATCATATTATGGCAGACTTTAGCTTCACTCTTCCTACTGTGGCATCCATCCTGGGCAGGTCTCTTGCCATTGAGGAATGGTGTCGAGTTCCTCGGTGTTTCTTGGTAGCATCAGCAAGTTCTTCATTCCTCTTCCTCAACTATAGAACTAGTTGGAGCTTCCCTATTGCAGGATTAGGAACCAAAATTTACCCAGTTGCATCTCTTTCTTCTAGGGTGACACATTGAGGGTACATAGCCATTTTCAAATTTGAGGAGCTCTGGGGAAAGGCAAGGGGAAGGAAACTTTCCACTTTTCAATCTTTTTGCCTCTTAGGCAGATTGAGGCAGCAGAGGGGATAAAATAAGAAGTATTGAAGTCTACAGCTGCTGCTACAGAGATATCCTGGGGGGAAGTGTAGAAGCATGTGTTCACATGTTCTTCCTCTGCCCAGCTGTGAGCTTTATGGTGAAGGATGGGATGAGATTGCTCAATGTCTCATTTCGATCACACTCAGTTATTTTGTGCTCCATTGGCCAATACCCTATAGAGTGTTCTTGTTCGCTTGGTTATTTTAAGTCTCTACCAGTGTTTAGAGTTCAATCTGAGAGTGGAAAAATAGTGCTTCATTACAGAAACATTCTTCCATCTTAACCACAAGTACTTTATACATTTTTGTCCCTTTTAGTGACTCCATTGTGATATGCAAACATATTACTTTTATATCAAAAATTTTCAATTGCTGCTTGGGGAATGAGCACAGGCGTATTTCCACTCAACTTCATTAAATGGTGTTGTAAAAAAAAAAAGTTGAGTGAAACAGCATTATAAAAACTACTTCATTTCATAGGTGCAGAGTTATAAATGGGAGATAAGTTCCTCAGGGACCAAAATTCAGGCTTTAAAAGCAAAAGTTATGTCTTTACCTTGACCTGAGAAAGTATAATCTTAAAAAAGTGCACTTAGTTTAAAAAAAACCCAAATACAATTAAACTTAGGTTTGTAGCTACTTATACTTAAAAATGAATTTCAGCTTATAGTGTGCCCATCATGACTTGTTAGTTATCACCCCTATGTCTCTTTCTATTCTCTATTTTTCCCTGTATTTGTATTTTCATTTTTATAGTGGCAGTCCTTCTTCATACCTTTTCTGTTGCCTGTATGACTCAGGGTTAATTATTTTTTTCTTTTTTTTTCATGGAAGATGGGATGAGCCATCCTATACAATCCCTCTGTTATTTGGGCCATGGGAGTTGGTTGATACTGGCTTGGTTCTCTTTCACTGGCTTTCCCAACTTTCGAGCTCTCTCAAAACAATTCTCTAATTGTCTGAGTATTAAAAACAAACTAGACTTGGGGTGGGGGGGAGGTAGGGTGTGGGGTAAGCCTTTCATCTGAGGAATTGGCTTTTTTAGAGTGAAGATTTTTGGACCTTATTGAAGGTTTTGGTTACAATGTATTAATGACTATTTAAAAACTTAAATAAATTCATGATCTCACTGATGTGGTTACTCCCTCCAGTGCTTATCTTGTATAGTTTTTGTGCATGTCTATTAATCAGTGACAATCCATTATTGACATTACTAAGCAAAAAAACTGATGGACCAACTTTATTTGCATTGTGAATGTAATTCATTTTCTAGATTATAGTCATAGCTTTAAACTAGTGGAGTTTTTCTCCTTTTGTAAATATATTTTATTAGGTTCTAAGATGTAACCATATTCAAAACAGCAGACAAATCTTATGCAAGGGTTTTGTTTTGTTTTTTTTAATTACTGATGAGTGAAGTAATCATTGCTTTGATGAGAAATCTGATCACTTTAGTGGGAACTCTTATGGAAGTTACTAGGAGAAAGGTTTTGACTTGATATAAGGGATAATTTCTGAACAATTTGAGTTACTTAAAAGTGGAAAAGGTTGCTGTTGTGGTAGGTGGGGCCAAAGAGGAAAAATTTATCATTACTGGAGGTCTTCAAGCAGAAGTTGGTGAACAGTTTGTTGGAGATATTTTAGTTGAGAAATGTGTAAGGGTTGAACTAGATGACCTCATATATCCCTTCCAAATTTGTGATTGTCTGATTGTAATAGTGCCTTGATAATGAATTGTGGTAGATTCAACTATTCAAACTTTTATTAAGCATTACTATGTGTCAAGTACTATGCTACATATACATATGCATATGTATATGAGAATACAAAGACAAAAAAACCAAAATGATACCTGCATGATATACACAGACAAGCAAATGCAAAGTATATATAGTAAGGTAACTTGTGATGTGAGACTTTCTGCAAAGACTCTGAGGTTGTACAGATTGGAACCAATCTTTGGAACCTGACTTAAAAAGGATTAACTTGTGCTTTAGTTAATTACCTTCACCTTATAGTTTTATTCTGAGATAAAGCCTCCAAAATAAATTTAGGTATAGTTTGTATCTGGTTTTCCTCAAATTTGGAGTAGTAGGGTCTTGAAATCCTATACAAGCATTCAATATACCACATGCATATTAGTTATTAGTCCTAATTTTACCTCCCAGAAAATGCATAGGATGCAAAGGACTCACAAGAGCTCATTAACAGATACCAAAACATATAACGCATGCTAATATAACCCAGGAGACTTCCCTCAGAAAATAAGCAGACGTTTGGGGAGCTGATGAGCAATAAAATCTCCATTTACATCTGACATGCATTATCTGAGCATCTCAAGGCAATGGTGAGATGGGTTGACGAGGTCCAGCTCTCCTGGCCCCTCCCAGTTGGTTTCTATTCCTTCATCTTCAGGGGCCAAAATTGGCAATCTTCTTCCTTCTTCATGTAGCGTGTTGTTGAGATTGTCTGATGTGTTCATATGGTCTGAATTCATTGAATATAACCCCCTCAATGTATAGATGAAAAACAATGAGGCGTAGGCTTAAATAGCTTGTCCAAGGTTCAAAGCAAGTTGCCCAGAAATAGGGTTGGAACCCAAATTCTCTATCTCTTCATTCAGGGCTTTTCCCACTAACATCATTGTTGTCTCTATGTGTTAACAAAAGAAGATCTTTCGTCAGCTACACTAAAACAAGAAAAAGACCATGGCTAATATCTTAGCAAACTTGACCAAGGAAAATGAGCAAAGTTAAGTTTAATAATTCTTGTTAAATTTTATGAATAATACAAGCAGTACCTTTTTCTTACTTCTAGTTTTCCAGTGTTTCTCCCTCTCTAAATTACTAAAGCTGAATAATCACCTGAAATCTTCATTTAATTTGGCCCATGTGGGCAGGCCTAATTTTCTTAACTTAAAACTTATATTAGTAGAGCATTCAGAATTGTTAATGGGATTTCTTTGTTTCAGATATGTTTTTCAGGGAATATTGATTTAATCCAGCTACTTTGGGGGTAGGAGTCTGTTTGGGGTATTATTGGCATGTGGGCTATTGTTTACTTTCACACTGGATTGTAGTAACTCACACTTCATTGAAAACCTATTAAACTAGCTTTGGAAGTTAATTATTCATTTAAAAATCTTCCAGGTGTGCAGTTGGCTTAGAATGAATTTATGGCTGTTCATTGGTAGTTTTTTTTTCTTTTTCCTTATTGTATGTTAAGGTCTACTGTTTTCTAAGATCTAGTTACATTATTAACTTTAATAGAAAGGTGTTGATTTTTTGGTTACATTTTCCAGATGTTTCTTGCAGTTTATCTTTGAAAACATTCTCTTGGAGGATTTACAGAAATATAATCAGAGTATTGGTAGAAGTATAAGCAATTAAAATATTTTATTAAAAACATTGTTTTTTAATACCCATAATCAAGCTAAAATTATTTTTAAATCAAATTTTAAAAGCCTTTAAAGCTGCTAAAATAAAACTATATTTTTTTATCTCTACAAGTCTTTTTTCTTTTTTTTTTGGCTAGGCAATGGGGTTAAGTGACTTGCCCAGGGTCACACAGCTAGTTAGTTGTTACATGTTTGAGGCCGGATTTGAACTCAGGTCCTCCTGAATCCAGGGCCATTGCTCTATCCACTGTGCTATCTAGCTGCCCCTCTACAAAACTTTATAAACATTATAAACATATTTTTGTTTAAGAAGAAAACAAACAAATATTAAATAATGCTGTTGTTTTTCTTTCATGGAAGTGTTTAATTGTGGGAGCCTGAAGAATATTAGTTAACAATTCTGGTTTCCATGCATTCCCCCCCACCCCCACCGTGATCCCCTGCTTAAATTGTTTTAACTTTAATATTTTACTTTATATGACCTTGGTAAATTAGACATAGGACCACAAAAATTTAGTTGGCTGGCTTAATTGTGGGTTTCCTTTATGTATGTTTGTAGCCTTGTCAAAGGAATCTAATAAGAGACTGTTAAATAAATGCATGAATAGGTGAATTAATTTTATTGGTAACTATTATGCTGCTTCTTTGAAAGTTTCTTGTTGTATAGGCTGCAGTTAGGGAATGTCTATATCATGTGAATCTCCTTGACGTATAAATATAAATAGAAATATGCCTACCTAAGGAATATTATTTGATGGATTACTTAAGCAGTGTTCTAGCCCTCTCTTATTTTCTTAGTATTATGAGTTTGTTGTTGTTGTTTTTTTTTAAATCCAAATCCAAATGCTTAATGTTTTCGTATACTCATTGTAACATGGAACACTGACTATTATAGTTTCTTCAGTGCAAAATCTACGTCAAAGAATCCACTTTAGAAAATAAACACTTAGGAGTACTTTATTCTTAGCTATGCCAGTTATTAACATAAACAGTGATTTTACTTGTGAGCCTAATTAAAGAGAGTCAAATAATCTTTGCCTCGATTTCTTCCTGCCTCCCCACTCACTTTCTTAGAAGTATCAACTTACTAAAGTAGCCTACTTTGAAATGTATGAATCACAGATCAGTAAAGTTAATTCATATCACTGCATTTTATAAATGATAAATAATTGTGTAAATCATTTATGTGTAGATCTAGCTCTATATCTATCTTTGTCATAAGGTTTACCTTGCATGTATATTTTGCTTTGATTTTTAGTGGATAATTTAAGAGACAATTTTTCACACTGATTTTAGTTAACTTCAATCACTCAATCAGTAATCATTTATTAAGTGCCTTCGATGTGCTAGGCACTGGGGATACAAAAAGGAAGCAAAAGATAGCTCTTGCCCTCAAGGAAGTCATATGGGGAAGACAATATGGAGACAGATACATACAATCTGTGTGCAGATCTATATACAGAAATAATTAACAGAAGAAAGGCTTGATGTTGAAGATAGGATTTTAGAAACCACTTCCTTCAAAAATCTGTGATTTCGTTGGTATGGGTACCTGTTCCACTATTCTAGAGATTGGTGCATATTAGTAGATGGAGGTTGCCAGCCTGTATTTGAAACCTCTCTGGCTTCTTGTTGTTTGTCTTTCACTTTTGAAGAGGACCAGTGACATCACAGGGTGATGTATTGACTTGTGCACAAATTGACCTTAAGTGAGGCAGAATTGTACAAAGTCATCAGTCTCACTCTTAATTCCTGAGTCAGTGGCAGGACAAAAGTCAGGGCAACCGACGATGGCCAGGGATTCAGTGCATGACCTTAGCATCTTCCATGTCTGACCAGGCCCTAAGCCCTCCATAGCTGAACCCGCTTCAGCTGCCTTCATGGCTGTCGGAACAAACTGTTCTCATAGAAACTGCCAAAGCCTAGGCCCTGTTGGTGTAGCCCTTGATGACTCAGGGTTGCCTTCAGGCCACCTTCAGACCCACAGAAAAGTTATGTATCATTAAGTGTTGTTACATGTTGAAGTATGTTTTACAAACAATGTAGCAGTCTTGGAAAGCCTCTTAGAAGAAATAGGGTTTAGGTTGCAGGATTTGGATAAAAGAACCCTAAGTGATTATACTGGGGAGAGTAAGGAGAAGGAAGGGAGGGAGGAGAGAATAGTAGCAGAGGCTTATAGTCTGGAAGAGGGTTTGACCATCATAACAGATAAGGTCAAATACAGAACCAGAGACCAGACTGTGGAGTAACTTGAATTTTGGACTTTTCCTTGTAAACACTGGGTAGTCACTGGAGGGATGCTGGAATAGGGATTTTTACAAGATGAAATTAGTGTTTTAGGATACAGAAGGAATAAATGAATTTAGGATGGAATAAAAGGGATAGGCCCAGAGGCAGAGACATCACTTAGGAAGCTTTTATAGTAATGAAAACCTAAGGACATGAGTATTATCAGAAAATATTGGAATCTAGCTTCTTGCTGTAAAATGTGAGGGCAGTGGAGAGATGCATAGTGGGTATGAGCAGAATGTAACGTATAACAAATAAGGATGTCATTAAAGAAATATATGATAGAAAAAGATGAGGGATTGGTCACATATATAGAAAAAAAGGATGACAAGTGGACAGGTATTCTGTGGAGGTCAGGAGAAAGTATAGAAGGCCTCTGGAATGTTAGTTGGACCGTCTGTGATGAACTTACGGGAAGACATGGACAAATGGGGCAAGAATGATTGACTTGTGATCTGCGTGGTTGGATGGAACATTCAAAATGATGAGATCACCAATCTATTGTATCTGAGTACACAAAGCAAACCCTTGAAATGCAAATATATTTTCATTCAAGGCAAAAATCAGTCATTGACTGAACACTCAGGGAAAGTATAATTTGAAAGTCTTTTATTTATTTTTTCACTAAACATGAATGTCCTTCCTGCTCTGCCAAAGAAGCATGGATTGTCATCTTACCAGTACAGACTAGTAAGTGGCTTACACTATTGAGAGGGTATGGGAAAAATTTCATCCAGGATGGGAAAAATCACTTCATTTTTTGCTCATTGTCATATATTACTTTACAAATTTCTGTCATCCAGCCTCCACTGGGCCCTCACTGCAGGAAGACAGTCCTTTTATTTCTCTCCAATTGACTCCCCACAGAAGTTATTCAAACCTTCTCTTCCCTCCAGAAGGCCCAATTATCTCCTGTTCCTCTCTCTTCTCTCCAAGGTCTCCAAGGACCTTGCCTCTTACTCTAATGAAAAAATTGAGACTATTTGGAAGGAGCTACCTCTTCTCCCATAATTTGCATCTCAAAAGTCCTTGATGTGGTCTCCCATTCTCTCTTCCTTTCTCTCAGGCTCTGAGAAAGAGATGGCCTTTCTCCTTGCCAAGGCCAACATCTCTACATGTACATTTGATCTTATTTCCTCTTACTTTCCCTGACACCCTCAATTTGTTCCTTCCCTAATGCCTTCAGACTTGTCTTTTGGACTTTTAAACTGGATATTCCAGAGGTATCTTAAAATTAACAAGTCTAAAACTAAACTCATTATGTTTCCTCCTAAATCCTTCTATCTTTCTAATTTTCATATTTCTGTCAAAAGTACCATCACCCTTCCATTGTCTTG
Source organism: Phascolarctos cinereus (assembly GCF_003287225.1). Lineage (NCBI taxonomy): Eukaryota > Metazoa > Chordata > Mammalia > Diprotodontia > Phascolarctidae > Phascolarctos > Phascolarctos cinereus. The sequence continues at coordinate 120,344,611 of NW_027556180.1, read as the reverse complement.
GATTCATAATCTTGGCCTCACTGATCCTTTCTCTTGCACCACATAACTGGTCAATTGCTACATCTTGTTGTTTCTACATACAAAACTTTCCCCACATCTGAATACTTCTTTCCACTCTCATAATCACCACCTTAATTCAGGTTCCCACCACCTCTTGCTGAGATTATTGCAAGCAGCCTCCTGATTTGTCTTGCTACTTTAAGTCTCTTACCATTCAAGCCCTTCGAACAGAGTAGTGTCAAAGTGATTTTCTTTAAGTGCAGACCTGATCACTACTTACTTAACCAGACAACCCCAGTGGCTTCCTATTGCCTCTAGACAATGAACTCCTCTGTTTAACTTTAAAATTCCCACCCTACTTGGCCCAAATCTATTTTTCCAGCCTCGTTGAATATCACTACCCCTTCTTCACTCTGTAATCCAGCCTAACTGGTTTCTTTTTTCTTCAGAGGACACTCTATTCATTCCCTCCTCACATCCACCTTATAGAATCCCTCCCTTCCTTTAATTGTAGTCTGGGCAATATCTTATGCATAAAACCTTTTCTGATCCTACACTGCTAATGCCCTGCCTCCCAAACTATTGTACTTAACTATGTTTTGTGTGTGTGTGTATGTGTATACACCTACATATATACATAGACACACATATGTTTTTGTGTATATGTATTTATTCACTCTATATTTGTGTTGCATATATTTTTCAATATACTTGTTTTCTTCACCATTTAAAACCTCATTCTCTTTTTTTCCCCTAAAACCTCATTCTCAGTAGGAATGATTTCATTCTTTGCATTTGTTGAGTGAATGAATGTATATTAGCTATTACAAATCTTTTTTTCTCCTAGGCTTGTGGGCCAAACCATTACAAGTCAGTTTTTTTCTTCATTCGTTTTTCTAGATATTTTGGGAAGTAGCCTTTTTAATTTTTTATTTGAATAATTCCACTCAACTGCCCTGCAGGAAGACCAAAAATGGTGGGGGTAGGGGGAGAGAGAGACAGAGAGAGACAGAGACACAGAGAGAGAGAGACAGAGAGAGAGAGAGAGAGGGAGAGAGATGGTTTCCTAAGAGCCAACAGGTAGTGCTGACATAAGTAGGAGACACAACACCCATGTGATGGGAAAGAGGATTCATCTGGTAATAAGCCACAGTAAGCCTTTGTGAGGTATGAGGAAGAAACATTCCTCTAGTCTAGAGGTTCTTAATGTTGAGTTCATGAACTCCTAAGGGGTCAATGAACATATTTCAGGGGGTCTATGAACTTGAATGAGAAAAATTACATCTTTATTTCAACATAGTTGGTTTCCTTTGTAATCCTAAATTACTAGACTACCAAAGGGGCACATGACTGTAGAATTTTTGTTTTTACAAAATCTTTACAAAAAAGGTTAAGAACCTCTGCAAACAGCTCCAGAGGGATTTCTAATGTGTGTAAGGTTCATTAATAACAAAGACAGATTTGTCTAAATGTGTGATTTTTTTAAAGCTGTAAACATACCTGACCTGTTTTCCTTACACATTTTTTGGGAGTTAGTTTCCTCAAAGGGTAGTGAATATGATTTGCTGGGAGATGAGGAAGAATGCCAGAACCTTGGAAGACAATGAACATGAGGGTGACAAAATGATTATCTGGGAACTGACTTTCAGGGATACCTGAGAAGACTTTTATGAACCAATGCAGAGTGAAGTGAGCAGGACCAGGAAAACAATTTATACTAAAGGACCAACATTGTAAAAATGAGTAACTTTGAAAGAATTAAGAGCTCTGAAAAGTGGAATGACCAACCATGATTACAGAGGACTGATGACAAAGAATATTAGTCACTTCTTGTGAGAGAAGTGATGGACTAAATATGCAGGATGAGACACACATTTTTGGACATGGCCAGTATAGGAATTTGTTTTGCTTGACTGTACATTTTTATTACAGAATTTTGGTTTTTAGTTTTGTTTTTTCAGTGTCGAGGAGTTGAGACAGAACAAAAATAAGTGCTTATTGATTGAGAAAAAATTTACCAAAAGTTATTTTTTTTTAAAGAAAGGGAAGCGGCAGGAAGGGCAGCAGAAGAGATTTTCAGGAAGGAAGAGATGTAGGAATAAAGGTTATGAAGGACAAGTGGAGTGACTGAATAGTTCTAACTTCTTAAAAAGCTGAGGGGAGTTTCAGAAAGGAGAGTTGTGGAGGATAATGATAAAGAACTCTGTGACACTTGGGAATAGCAATACACATTAAAAATTGTAGGAGAGACCTAAGGACCTTGGAAGATAGCACTAATGGGAAAGACCTAACACTAGCCACACCCTGCTGGAGCAGTCTTTACTTTTGAAAATTGTGTAATTAATCAACCTCATTTCACTCTCTGTCAATAGTCTTTGGAATCTTCCTACACATCTTATTAATGCCATCCACAATTTAGTTAAACCTCAATACCTCTGTTTGGAATCCTCAAAGGAGGCAGTTCTCATCTCCATTGTTCTCAAATTCTTGCCAAACCTTCCTGGCAACAGAAAGAAGAGGAGCCATTTCCTAGGTGGGAACTGTCATTGCCAACTCTGGTTCCACTTCCTGTCTTCTTCATGTAAGATTGTTCACAGTGTAGACTTAAGTAAAATTGAAGAATTGAAGATGGTAAGGGACAGAGACATTCCTATGTAAAGGAGATGGTCTTTCATACTTAAGTTTTTTGGGGGGGCATTCTTAAGAAGCCCCTGGGACCATGAACCTGCCTCAAGGCCCAGACTCCTTTGTTCCCAGACTCTTATTTGCATAGATCCAACTAGAATCTGTGAAGTGTAGCTTAGTTTATCATCTTTTGTAAAGGTCTGGTTCCTTACTGTGGGCCACCACTTCTGAAGAAGGAAGGACTGCTGAGCACATGGTAGCCTATCTCCTTCCTGGAGGTGATAAACCTCAGGGTAAGGCTTTGAGGGAATCAAAGACAGGATCTTCTGCTGATCTTAGATCCCTTTTGAAAGAGTTTGGCAGCCCTTCAGATGAAGAGAGTAATGTAATACTCCAGTTGAAGAGAGTATGACTAATAATCTCTTAATTGCCAAATCCAGTGTCCTCATTCATGACCTCTGCAGCCTTTGATGCTGTTAATCACCTTCTCCTTGATAGTTTCTTGTCTCTAGGTTAACTGAGACACCATTCTCTGCTGATTCTCCTCTACCTCAGACTCCTTTGCTGGAGCTCCTCCAGGTCATGCATGCCCTTTAAGCATACATGTCATAACACATTTCTGTCCTAGGTTCTCTTCTTTTCTCTCTCTATACTACTTCACTTAGTGATCTCAATAGCTCCCGTGGATTTAATTATCATCTCTATGCTGATGATTCTCCAATCTGCCTATTCTGCATTAAACTCTCTGCTGCCCTCCATTCTCACATCTTCACTTGCTTTTCAGACACCTGAACTGGATGTCCTATAGATATCTTAAACTCAGGATATCTGAAATGAAACTCTTTTCATTACTATGAATATTATCTTGCTTTACAGAAAATCCTTATCTTTGTAAATAAAAATCCATGTATATACTGTAAATTTTATTTTCTATTGTGAACCAACTTTTTAATTTCAGTTTGAGATGTGTCAACCCAATCAGTAGTATGACACTTGCCTAATTTACAGTTCAGTTAAGAAGACTGTATTAGACTAGTCAAAGTATAGTCTTCTAATCAAATTTTAAAAGCAAAAATAATTATCAGGTCACTTCATCTAGTGTTCTTTATAAACACAATATTTTTCAAAAGTGTAAATTATTTTGATTGGATCATGTGCAACAATGATCCAACAAAAAGTGTCCTGTTTAGTCTTTCTAACTAGAAAGGAGGTTAGTTTGGGGAGGCCTAGAGAGCCAAAACTAAACATAGTAGACTTGATTGACCCTTAGTTAGTTATAATGGACACATTCTTGAAGATACATCATTATGACATCACATATGAAAGCAGTTTTCTGTATTCAGCTTAGAAGATGTTTCTTCCCAAGAAACTGAACTTTTTGGTCAAATGTACTTGACTGACTGAATGAATTTGGTTCATGAAATGGATTTATTGCAAACTTTATATGTAAATCATAGACATCACTAAAAAGGTTCATTATCCATCTTCTTATTATCCATCATAAATAATAAATCTCATATGTCCTGCAGTAACAAAAACAGAAACAACCACTCATTGAATTTGTCTACGGTTTTCAGGTACATATTGTTAGACAACCACATATTATCATCTACTAGGTTAAAGGCTGCATGCGATATGAACTGGCTCAGATGACAGTGATCATCCTTACATTCCTCTTTTCTGGCTGGTAGAAATTCCATTTCAAAAACTGGGTTATCATGATGGCTCACAGTTGCAAAGTAGAAGCTTCCAGATCTTGTCTCCAATGTATGGGTCCTGTGGGCAGGACTTGGCATCTGCACCTAACACACTGGCCACCCTTGTCCTCAGATCAGTTTGAATTCTTTAATTAAGATGTCTTGATAATAATCAACAAGCATTTGTTAAGTGCCATGTATGTGCTGGGGACTAGTTTAGGCCCTGAGGATAAAAAAGCAAAAACAATCCCTACTCTTAAGGATAGGTCATTTTGCATAATAGAGCAGATTTTTAAACTTCTTGTTAGAGGTAGTCCAAACCTGGAAGAAGGGTGTGATGGGGGACGTTAAGACATTCTGCTGATAAATAAAATTCTCTCTTTTGTTATCAGCCAAGAAAAAGAACTAAATCTTTGTCAACTGCCTTAACATGTCAGAATCTGTCAACCTGTTTTGAAAAAGGAGCATTACATTCTGAAAATTTACTGATTACTAAGTGCCAATAAAGTGTGTCAGCTGCAGTCACAGGAATATTTTAAATAACATCTGAAAAATCTGTTCAATTGTCTTTGATAATTTTTTCTGTAATAGAAATTATGTTAAACATATTAATTGGCACTTCATATTTTAATTGATAGAGTGCTGGGCCTGAAATCAGGAAGACTCATCTTCCAGAGTTCAAATCTGGCCGCACACTTACTAGCTGTGTAAACTTAAGCTAGTCACTTCACCCTGTTTGCCTCAGTTCCTCATCTGTAAAATAAGCTGGAGAAGGAAATGGCAAACGATTTCAGTATTTTTTCCAAGAAAACACCAAATGGAGTCACAAAAAGTCAGACACAACTGAAATGACTGAATAACACATTTTTAATACATGGAGAGTGTGTCTATAAATATGTTATAATGTGGTTAGCTGTTAGCAAAGTTAGAGAATCATTAATTTATACAATGTATCCTTTAATGTAATCAAGATGAAAGAAACTCAATAGTATTTAGATGACTGCAGCCTGTGTTGAAAGTTCCACAAAACAGGGATTACCTCTTACCTTATTTCCATGGTGCTTGACCTGTCACAATAATCCAACTTTTGGTCCTGTCTTCTAGAGCCAGACTCTTTATTTTACATTTCTGCATGCCAAATTCAATCTTATAGTGCTTGGTTTTTTCATAGAAAATAACATGCTGTTACTATAATTGTAAAGGAGGGAAGTTTCTAGCTTTGGCTATTTCTAAGAAGTCCCTCTCAATGTTTTTTCAAAGAAGTGCTTACCATTCAAAATATTCCAACTTAAACACTTTACCTATTAAAAGCCAGAAACAATTGCACATGGGACTAGACTAAGGAAAGAAGTTGGGGTGATGTAATATTGCAGATAGCAGCACAGTAAGAAACCAGTCCCCCATGTCTTTTGTTTTGTACAATGTGTTCTTTTTTTTTTAATAACTGTGGATCATAGTGCCATATTTCATTTTTCTTCCTCCTCCAGGTTTAGAATTAGATCATTATATTTTACAGCGCTTTAGGCCAGCCAGTAGTCTTGGAACGGTAAACGTACTCACCTATTTTGAGTCTTAGGTAGCTATAACATTTCTTGGTATTGTTATTCTTAGAAAGAATTAATTATCTCTTATCGTAAAAACCCTCATCTATGCATACACTGTTCAGAATGAATTAATAAACATGGGTTCTGTGTTTATTATCTTCAATTTGATCATTGAATCTTCAATTTGATAATTTAACATCATAATAAAATGTTTATTGTTCTCAGGAGGACAACACAATCCTAAGTACTACAAATAAGTCTTAAGGGGACTTATATAATAGACGAAGTTACATTTAGGCAGTTCCTAAAAATGACACATGGGCTTACTTCAGCTGGGCTTTCTTTGTCATGTGAATCTGGACATGACCACGTGAGGCCTTCCACTTAGTTGTGTCCTGAGTGAGTGAAAAAAACCCAACCAAATATTATTAAGTAGCCAAGGTTCAGTGCTGAATGATGATTGGTAAAAAGACTAATGGAATTTTACTCTTGAGTTCATTTTTGAAAAAAGAACAGATTGAACAACTGCTGCTCTTATTCTCTCTCTCTCTCTTCTCTCTCTCTCTCTCTCTCTATATATATATATACACAACACACACACACACACATATATATATACATATATATATTTATGTATGTGTATATGTGTGTGTATATACATATATGTATGTATGTATATAGTATTTGGGATAAGAGGCACAATATTCTCAAATTTGCATAGATCAACCTCCAATGTTAATAAACTAACAAAAATAAAAACCATTTTACTTCTCTAAAAAAAACGTGCAGGAAAGGATTCACAGTGATAGGGCCTTTTAAAGCATGGGGTATACATACATAAGAAGCAGTTCTCTGTCAGGGCAGCTCAAAAAACAATTAGGCCTCCTTATTTTTTTACCCTTTGCTTTTTTCTAGATCTTTACATAGGCCAGGTGGACTTTCTCACAGTGGATCTCAATGCCCCTTTTTACTTTGACTGATAAGGGGAGGAATGCTATTCCTATCGAAAATTGTGTTTTATATTTGTTGTTACTGCTTTGTTTTCCTTATGTTTGGCATAGTTATTTTTCATCTGTTCTCTGCCAGTCAGGCTCTTGGATTAATAGCATAACCACAACTGGCACTGTATTGTTTAAGGTAGGAAATAAGTAACTTACAGAGGGAAAGGCTAAAAATGGCTTTGGGCAGTTTCATATCATATTCACTCAGTTGCAGATGTACTAAGCCTTTTTTTTGCCCCCCAAATCAGAAATGTGCTTACAAGTCACTTAAGTAAAGGGACAGGAGGTAATGTGAATTTTATTTATTGAGAGTTTCTATTTGTAAGCATTGGATATGAGCCAGTAAAAAATTGCTCCACTTACCCAGGAAATGCCCAGGAAATGCCCAGGGTAACTAGGTATTGCATGTGACTGAATGGATAGTTTCCTTGGAAATATTGTTTGCTATTATTTTCCTTCCTAGAACAAACTTGTAAAATCTTGACATCTAATCTAGGTTGCCACATATACGGAAGCTCAAATAAAACTTGAAGTGTTTGACCTTGAAAGTAACATTGGCTCTCCGGATAAGATAGTTGTAGATGCTGTAACTTTTTGTACCCAACTTCTATGTATAATTTGTTTCTTAAAAGTCCCATCTCCAGAAAGTTTACAAATACATATTATATACATACATACACACACTTATATGACATATGTAACAAATTACAACATATAACAATTTACTGGAACCACTTTCATCTCTGCAGGAAATCAGGAAAACATAAAGGCTTTGTTTGGGTTGAAACTGATTCCTTAAAAATGTCATGGTGAAATTCTAAACATTTTTTGAATGTCCTCTGTGCATATGTCACCATATGGCCAAGTTATATGGCCATTACAAACTGCTTTGTAGATTGTAAAGTATTATATAAATGTAAACTAGGTTGTGCAGTGGATAGAGTTCTGAGCCTGAAGTCAGGAAACCTGACTCCAAATGTGGCCTCAGGTGCTAGCTGTGTGATCCTGGTCTCAACCTCTGTTTGCCACAGTTTCCTTAAGTGTAAAGTGGGGATAATAATAATACACAGTAAGAGTTTATTAAATGCCCACTATGTATCAGGCATTGTGCCAAGTGCTGGAGATTAAAAAAAAGAGGTTAAGAACAGTTCATGCCGTCAAGGCAGTCTAATGGAGAAGACGAAACAAACATGTACAAACAAGCTAGATAAAGGATAAATAGGAAATAATTAAGAAAGGGAAAGCATTAGAATTTGAGAGGGATTGGGAAAGGCTTTCTCCAGAAGATAGAGTTTTAGTTGGAACTTGAAGGAAGACAGAGAAGCCAGTAGGTAAAAATGAGGGAAAGAGAACATTCCTCACGTAGGAGACAGCCAGAGAAAATGCCTGTAGCTGAGAGAGTGTCTTGTTCATGGAACAGCATGGAGGCCAGTGTCATTGGATTGAAGAGTACAAGTAAGGTTTAAGGAGACTGGAAAGATGGGATGGGGGTGGAGCTGGTTATGAAGAACTTGAATGCCAAACAGGATTTTGTTTTTGATACTGGAAGTGATAGAGAGCCACTGGAGTTTATTGAGTAAGGAGGTGATATGATTATACCTACATTTTAGGAAAATAACTTTGGCAGCTGAATGGAAGATGGATTGGAGTGGGGAGAGACTTGAGGCAGATCAATCCAACCAACAGACTACAGGAATAGTCCAAGTTTAAGATGATGAGGGTCTGCACTAGAATAGTGGCAGTGTTAGAGTAGGGAAGGAGGCTATTAGAGAGATATTGCAAAGGTGAAATCAACAGGCCTTGACAATAGATTAGATATGGGGGGACTGAAAGGAAGTGATAGTGAGAAATCCCTAGGTTGGGAGACTAGGGACCTGTCAGGAGGGTATTGCCTCAACGGTAATAGGGAGTTTTGGATGGAGGGAAAGATAACGAATTTCATTTTGGAAATGTTAATGGCTACTGTACATTCAGTTCGAGATGTCTGAAATGCAGTTGGAGATGTGAGTCTGGAGAGCATCAGAGAGATTAGGGCAGGAAAGATAGATGTGAGCATCATCAGCTTAGAAAGGTTGATTAAATCCATGGGAATTGATGAGATCAACATTTGCAAAAATGCTTAGCATGGTTCCTGGCACGTAGTAGGAGCTAAATGAATACTTATTCTCTCCCCCCAGGATCTTAAAATCTAATGAAAATAATTTAAAAGTAGGATTCACTGGTAAAGTACTCTTCCCACTTCCTTTGTAAAAAAATGAGAAAAATCATATTTATATCTCCTGTCTCATAAAGCTGTTGTGAGGAAAGGGTTCCTTAGGGTCGTAAATTTCGAGGTGAAAGGAACCATAATGGTTATCTAGGCTTCCTTTTCTATAGAGAGGCTGAGGCAATAAGTACTAGAACTAGAATTCAGAATGAGGTCCTCTGATGCCAAATCCCATTCCATTCCTGCTGTACCACAAGGTTTATAACTTACGGAGGCAGTGTGGTACAGTATATACAATATATAAATCTGAGTTGTCATTGTTATTATTGTTGTTATTATCCTAAATCCACCCTGGGTTCACATCACCTCTTTCTTTAAAAAGTAATCACATCATTGTCTCAAAATACTTAGTCACCAAGTAATTATTAAGACTCAAGTATCTCTCCTAATTTGGCCTGCTTTGTTGAATTACTTTGCCACTGCTGGCTGCTGCATCTCATAGGGGTAGGAGACAGTCTATTCCTCTGGTAAATAAACTAAAGAAGACAGAACACATTTCCCAACTGCCTTCTTTTAAAAAAATAAATACAAGTCATATATTTAGAACATAAAATTGTATGGTATCTTCTTAAAAGGAAGAGTAGAACTCAATGATGTAATGGAAAGAAGACTAATTGTGGCCAGAGAACCTGGGTTTGAATCCTGGCTCTGCCACTTATTGCCTGTGTGACCTAGAGCAGTGGAGGCTGTCTGAGCTTCAGTTCCCTCTTATGTAAAGTGATGGGGTGAATTTTCTTTCTGCTTTAAAGCCATCATCCTATGACTAGGAGAACCTACTCATTTATACTTTGCTCTTGATCCACTGCAGCTAGGTGGTGCGGTAGATAGAATGCTGGGCCTAGAGGTAGGAAGATTCATCTTCTTGAGTTCAAATCTGGCCTCTGATACTTACTAGCTCTGTGACCCTGGGCAAGTCACTTAACCCTGTTTACCTCAGTTTCCTTATCTGTAAAATGAGCTGGAGACAAGAAAATCCCAAATGGGGTCACTGAGAGTCAGAAATGGCTGAAAATGACTGAACAACAACTTGATCCACCTTTACCATAATGGCACTCTGAATATGTGATTCTTGTAAATTGGCTTCTGAATGTGATGCCTTCTAGTTTTCCAGTGTACATTGTAAGACTGTCATTTCTGGATCTAGTAATGTGGTCCAATTTGATCAACATACAGATATGGTCACAAGTATAGGTAAGTAAACAAATATCAAATAAATACACAATTTTTTCGGTACATAGGTAATTACAGCCAAATGCTCAATGAATAACTCTTTATGTTTAAAATATATGAAAGCCCCTTGGAGTCAGGAGGACCTGAGTTCAAATCCGACCTTGACACTTACTAGCTGTGTGACACTAGGCAAGTCACTTAACCTCTATTGCCTCACCAAAAAGCAAAAAATAAAATTAAATAAAATATATGAAGGCCTTTTTGGTCAAGTATATAAATTTTTTTTAATCTTTAGTGTGCCACATACTTAATTACTAAATTATTATGTCTTCATGGCCTAAACTTAATCTGTGTTGAAATTAACTTTTTGGGCTAGCCTTGCCTTGCTCCGCCATAGTCCTTGTTCAGTTATGGCCCAGACCATACCTGGTGGCTAGGCTATTTTTGGCAGTAGAGCCAGTATTTATGATTTAAAATATCACTTTCTATAACCAGGTAACTCCCTATGACAATAAGCATCTGATTGTCTTTGGTAATGAAGTTTTAGATCTATCACTTCATGGGCCTCAAGACCTATGTTTTATTGTAGCTTTCCTATGCCCAAAAAGAGGTCACACCAGGATTCTAAGGTGGGCATCAAATGAAAGGAAGGAGCCTCTTGGAAAGAAATGCTAAAGTATAAAGAAACTCTAATGTATAATTTAAAACATTGCTTCTTCAACATTGTTGGCTTGGGGAACGGGGAAGAGAGCAGTAGCTGAGGTCAGCGCTTAATTCGTTACTTCAAAAGAACCATGTTTCATCGGCATGCACATGGTAGATAGTCTCGTGAATTGCCATGGGACCCCTGTCTCTCTCCCCACCTTTCTTCCACGTATCATTTGATGAGTAGCCTACTTGTGATGAGCCTTTCTGGCTTTAGCTAGACCAATCTAGTCTAGATATATTTTCTGACACCAGGCCATTCTTGAAGCCTTTCCAGCTTGGTAAGGCCTGCCAAAGCTTGTGTTCTGCTGGCACAGCCTTCAGGAACCCAGGGTCACCTCTATGCCATGAGGAAGTAGCACTTTAGTGAAGGGGAGACAATGACAAAGTGAAATTGTGGGTGAAGGAAATGAGGCAGAAGAGGTACTGGATCTAAGGCCAAAAGAGAAGGCTACAAATTAGTTAGAAGCTTTGCAGAAATAAATTACTGTAATAAAAGCTTCTCCATCTGGTGTCATGTAGGACTGCATTAGCTGCTCAGGTGCATCTTGTCCAAGGCAGTAGAGATTCTCTCAGTTTAGGATAATATTGCCCAAGACTCAGCTCCATTTTGCATCCTTCCCTTAGATTCTATCTTCCTGATGTGACTTCTGTCCCACTAGATATATGAACAGTAAAAGGGGAAGATCCCTAGCACATAGTGGGTGCTTAATAGATGCTTATTTGTGTGTGTGTATGTATTTGTTTTCATTTTTTTTTTTAGCAAGGCCATTGGAGTTAAGTGACTTGCCCAGGGTCACACAGCTAGTCAGTGTCAAGTATCTGGTCTGAGACCAGATTTGAACTCAGGTCGTCCTGACTCTAGGGCTGGTGCTCTATCCACTGCGCCACCAAGCCGCCCCAGTAAGTGCTTATTGATTGATTACTCAAGCCACAGTATAGTAGGCCTGGTATATAACCTAGGCTTGTTGGATTATAAGTTCCTTGAGGCCAGAGACTGTCTTTTGTTGCTATTTGTATTCCCAGCTTTTAGCAGGGTGCCTGGCACATAGTAGGCACTTAATAATGTTTATTGATTGATTGATAGGCCCTTATTTTGGCTTTGCTGAAAGGAAAGACATATGAATATGCAAAGCATTCCAAAAGTCTTCATGAGTTTTTTAGTTTTAAGCTATAGAAGCTTACTGAGACTTTTGGGACACCCTCTATATGAATGTCTGAGATGGATTTATTATGTTTTATTTGCTTTATTTGATAGATTGTGATTTCTTGCTTAGTTGTATTAGGCTATAGAATATGGGCTCATTCATATTTGCTTTTTGTTAAGATGTTAACGTGTAAATTGAGATGAATTTTTATGTATGAAAGGATTTAGAGGTTTGAGGAAAATGGAAAAATGTGATGTTATATTTCACCATTGAAATATACTTTTCTTGGGAAATGATGATAAACATAGTGATAGCCATGAGAATCACAGGCTTTAAGAGCTGTCAGGGACCTCAGAGGTCCCCCTGTCCAATCCATACCTGACCAAAGACAAGTGAACTTCTGGCTGGGACTCTCTTCCTCACTTCTGCCTCCCGGCTGCCCTGGCTTCCTTCAAGTCTCAGCTAAAGTCCCACCTGCTTTTCCCAGGCCTCCTAAAATTTTTGTGACTTCCTTTTAAGATCATTTCTAATTTTTCAATTTATGCATATTTTATTTGAGCATAGTGTTTTGCATCTTGTCTCTCTTATTATATTATGTGAACTCTTTGAGAGAGGACACTGCTTTTGCCTTTCTTTGTACCCCCAGCACTTTGTGAAACACTCCAGCTTAGTCTAGCCTCTGGAGTATAGTAGATGCTTAATAAATTCTTGTTGACTTGACTCTACTTGAAAACCTTCATTAAGGGGGAATCCATAGTGAGGGGAAATCCATTAGGGGAAGAGAACAAACATTTGTACAGCACCTATCATGTGCCAGGGGCAGCTAGATGGTGTAATGGATAGAGTGTTGGGCCTAGAGTCAGGAAGACTCATCTTCTTGAGTTCAAGTCTCACCTCTGATACTAACTAGCTTTGTGACCCTGGGCAAGTAACTTTACTCCGTTTGCCTCAGTTTCCTTATCTATAAAATGAGATAGGGAAGGAAACTGCAAACTGCTCTAGTGTCTTTGCTAAGAAAACCCCAAATGGGGTCACTAAGAGTCAGCCACAACTGAAATGACGGAAAGGAAACTGCAAACTGCTCTAGTGTCTTTGCTAAGAAAACCCCAAATGGGGTCACTAAGAGTCAGCCACAACTGAAATGACGGAACAACAAACTGTGTGCTAGATGCTTTTTCCAGATATCTCATCTGATCTTCATAACGACCCTGAGACATAGGTGCTATTATCATCCTCATTTTACAGTTAGGAAACTGAAGCAAACAGAGATTAAATGACTTGCCTAGGGTCACACTGCTAGTAAGTACCTGAGGTTGGATTTGAACTCAGGAGTGCAACACTCTATCCACTGTGCTGTCTAGGTAATCCATTATCTTCCAAGACAGCCCATTGCCCTTTTGGATAACTCTGGTTGTTAGGAAGTTTTTCCTTAAATGAAGCCTAAATTTGCTTCTCTGCCATGACCACCCTTTGCTTCTTGTCTCACTCCCTATGGCCAAATAGATCAAGTCTAACCCTTTTCCTACTTGATAGCCCTTCAGTTACTTCAAGACAACTATCATCTTACCCTTACACTTTCTGTTGAGCTGGACTTTCCTTGTTCTCCTGGTCTGAACATCTCTTGTTCCGTCAGCTGATCTGCATTAAATTCTGTAATTCTACCTCAAACCATCCTGGTCTTTTTTTGGACACTCACTACTTTGTTTATCTTTCCTAAAAACTATGATGCCCATAATGGAATACAGCCTTACTGATGTGTCTTGGCTAGGACAGAGTAAAGTGGAAGATTACTTCTGGTATCCTTGATACTACTATACATTAGCTTTTTTTCCTGCCAGGTTTTATTCTTGATTCATAATGAGCCTGCATTCCAATAAAACACTCAGATCGTTTAGAAAGAATTTATTTCGGTAGTAAGTTTTATTAATATCCTTTGTTTTTAGTTCACAGCCATCTCTGGAAATATCCCCTCCTCCTCATCCACTCTCCCAGTTGAACCTTTCTTTTAACCAGAACATTTAAGCAAAAACAATGTAGTGACTGTGTCTGACACAGCATACAGAATTCTGCTTACAAATCATTTTCACAGAAACTTTTACCTTGTCATGCCTCCCCTAATCTGTATTTTTGAGGTTGACTTTTGGATCTTGATATAGAACTTCACATTTATCACAATTAAATTTCATTTTGTTCAACTCAGCCCATTATTTTAGCTCCCTGGCAATATCTTTCTGGATTCTAACTCCTTCACCCAATACAGTCCCTTCAAGCTTTATGTCATCTCCAAATTTGATAGACATTCTTTCTGTGTTGTCAAATTATTGAGAACAAGAACAGCACAGGGCCCAGGGATGGACTAGATCTTTCAGTTTTAAATCTGTGATCTTTTGATCTTATGATCCTGTGAAATATTCTTAGAACATTCCACTCCAAGTTGAGATTGTGCCATTTCGTGGGTTTGGATGTTGGCTTGATCTTTGCTTGGCTCTTTGGGTTCAGTCATCCAACCAGTTCCAAATCCATCCGATAGTACTCTCCCCTGGTAACTGAAGAAGTTATATCATGTTTGAAGATGCCACTTAAAGTTATAATTGCTTACATTTGAGTTGAGAAGACAAAGCATAGATATTGAAAGATAAATAGCATGATGTTGTCATGAAAAGAGCATAACATGAGACCTGGAGTCAGAAGACTTGAGTTTGCAGTTTCATGTGCAACCATTGTTTTTATTGTACTGGGTTATGGAAATGCTTGTTTTTCTATGAATTAAAATAAAATAAATTTTAAAAAAAGGCTTAGGTTCAAATTCCTGTTCTGATACTTAATAACTCTATGACTGTCAAGAAGTCAAAACTTCACTGTGTCTTAGTTCCTTTTACATAAAATGGGGATAATAGTTGTACAGTCTACCAAATAAGGTTCTTTGAGTGGGGTGCTTTGTAAACTAAATTGTTATTAGTGTGAGTGATTAATATTATCAATAAAGGTCAGCATATGCTTATATGCAGAGGAGTGGTCTAGTTAATAACAGCTATTGAGAGTCTGAGAGGAGAATGATCACGTGTATTGTGGTCAGAATAGCAGTTTCTCTTCTTCTTTTTAAAAAGTTTTATTTTTGGCAGCAGTTCTTTCCACCAGAATAAGGATAAAAAAAATTTTAGGGTTTAGTTTAGGGGAATGGAAAAGAATAAATAAATAATTAACTTTCAGCTTCTTTGAGGGTTTCCATTTCCATTTCAATTCTACACTGGTAAGCTGTCTGAGTCTTTTTCAAAGTAATTTAAGTAGCCACAAGTATTAGATGGAAAACTCAGTGGGCAGATTCGCTTTTTTTTCAGTAATGAGTATGGCAATTGCTAGCTTAATCAAGTTAAAAATTACTTTCATTGGTTTCATAGTGATTATATGTTGCCTACAAATGTAATCGTAACACTTTTGCAGCTAGGTAGCACAGTGGATAGAGTGCTGGGCTTAGAGTCAGGAAGATTCACCTTCCTGAGTTCAAATCTGGCCTCAGATACTTACTAGGTGTGTGGCTCTGGGCAAGTTACTTAACTCTCTTTGCCTCAGTTTCCTCATATGTAAAATGGTCTGGAGAAGAAAATGGCAGACCACTTCAGTATCTTTGCCAAGTAAATCCCAAGTGGGATCATGAAAAGCTAGACACGACTGAAATGACTGTACAACAGAAAATACCTTTTATGAGGAAACCATTTATCCACTTATCAGTGGAAGTGGGACTATAGATAATACAATAATTAAAATTTATAAAGACACCCTTAGGTCATTATTTAGCATTAGCTGTTTCCAACAAGCTTTCTCCTACGTTGCCAAAAAGTAACAATATTAATTAATCTGGAATTTATCTTTTCCTCATCCTTGCACAATGTCTAAGATCCTATGAAGCATTGGATCTGTGACTTTTCTCATACTTGGTCTTTTAGTACCAGTTAAGAATCTCATCACCTGTTTTCTAGACGGTTGTAATTGTCTCCTGATTGGTTTCCTAGCTTCCAGCTTCATCTGTCTCTAATCTATCCTCCATATAGCTCCAAAATAGTCTCCTAAAGCACTGATCTGATCATGGCACTGCCTTGATCAAGACTCTTCAGTGGTTTCTTCTAGCCTCAAAGATAAAATAGAAAGCATCATTTTGTCATTTAAAGCCTTTTACAGTTTGATGCCAGGCTTCCTTTCTAGATTATTTCATATTACTCCTTTTTATAATTATTTACTCTACCTTTTAGCCAAAACTGTCCTACTTCTTGTTCTTTGGCCTTCTTGTTGTTGTTCTTTGGCCTTCCATTTCTTGACTTCATGCCTTTGTGTAAGGGTGAGAAATGTTTTCCTAGAATATACTCCCTATTCACCTCCCACCTTGATCAAATCACTTAATTTTTCTGAGCTTCAGTTTCCTGAAATGTAAAGTAATAGTAACTATTGCCAAGGGCAGTTGTGAACATCAAATTAGGCAATATGTTATAAAGTGATTTACAAACCTTTAAGTTGTATATAAATGTGAGCTGTTTATTATTAACAGTAGTAATAATATTTTCTCCTTTATTTTGATGGAGTTAAAAAGGAAATGATTCTGGGACAAATTGCTACCCCTTTTTTATTCTTTTATATTAAATATTCATTAAAAAGTAACTTGTATAAGTGGACAAAATAGCTGCTTTTTGTAATTAAATAAAATTGATCTGATATAAACTCATCTCAGTAGATGTATTCAAAACACCTTTGGGATAACTCTAGTAGCTGTCAGGATAACAGGGATCATATTCTGTTCTTACATGATTTTTATTTCTTTTCTTAGGTTCCTGTATTTTCAAAGTTCTTTTTTTTAAATTCCACATAATTTGGAGATTATGAGTATTTTGTAAAAAAAAATATGGCTTAATGTTATATGAGGGTGGTGAAGGGCAGTAATTCTGTTTGTGACAGTGGTATGGTTCCAGTATAGTTTGTTTGTTGATTTTTCAAGACTATTTTGAAGTCTACATTTGTTGTAGTACAGGGATTTGTCATCTGTTAGTTTATGAGTGTTAAATGAGTTTATGATTTATACTTCTAGCCACCAGGTCACATATTGCTGGGTTAGATGAATTCTGCAGCATTGTATTGCAGTCTTTGGTTTCCTTGCACAGTTTACATTGATCAATATAGCTCAGCTCCTTAAGGATAACCTGTCTATAATATTTGATGGTGATATCTGGTCTTTAATTGCCATCATGAATCCTTCCATTTCTATAAACAAATCTAGATGACAGCCATTTGTTGCATGTTGACATATTGTTGGTTGAATTCACGTGGATGTCTCATTTGAAGATTTTTTTATTGTACTCTTGAATATTAATAATAATGATAATAATATTTATCTTCCTTTAACTCAACTTCAGCTCAATTCATATTTCATCTCTTATGGGAAGTCTTTCCTGCTGTACCTTCTAATTGTCAATGGTTTTCCTTGTCCAGTTTTTGTATCTCCCTACCTGTGTACGTGTGATGGCTTCTAGCACAGTGTCTTACTCACAGGAGGTACTTAATAACAGCTTGTTGAATAAATGAATGAATATCCTCCCCTTTCTTCTCCTTTTTACTTGTTGAATTCAGTACCTAGCTGTAAAGTACAAATTCAATGCCATGTCCTTAATCCACTCAGTTGGTCTTGATTTTTTTTCCTTCCCTTGGACCTTACACAGCTTTTCATCCATCAAGTTGCACTTCTCTTTCACATTCTTTTATACTTAAATAGATCAGTAATCTTACTGATAACCTTCCACAGTAGTTTCTAATCCATCCATGCTTTCTCATCCTGTATGTCTTGTTTTTTGTTCTCGTGTAAATCTTCCACTTGAGTTTTTTCTGTGTTTCTTTATATTGTGTGAATACCAGTGAAGCACACAGGTTGTTTATGAGAGAGAGAGAGAGAGAGTGAGAGAGAGAGAGAGAAGAGAGAGAGAGAGAGAGAGAGAGAGAGAGAGAGAGAGAGAGAGAGAGAGAGAGAGAGAGAAGAGAGAGAGACAGCCACAGAGAGAGAAAGAACAGAGAGAGAGAGAAGGAGCCAGAGAGAGAAAAAATAGCCAAAGAGACAAAGACAGACAGAGACAGAGAGAGAGAAGGTCCAGGGCAGAGCCTTGGGGAACACCCATAGTTAGAGCGCATCATATGGATGATGCGTCAAAATAAACTGAGAATGAGTGCTTTGGTGGGAAGGCAACTAGGAAAGAGTATTGTCTTGAATACCCCAAGATTATTCAGGAAGAAAGGATATTTAGTAGTGTGAAATGCGGCAGATAGGTTGAGAAAGTTGAAGACTGAGGAAACAGCATCATATTTGGAGATTTAGCATATCTTTGTTAATGTTGCAGAGAGCAGTTTCAGTTCAGTGGTGAGATCTGAAGTTAGATCACAAATGGTTGAAGACTGAGTAAAAGGAAAGGAAGGAAAGGAAGTGGGGTTTTTTTCCTAGAAATTCTAGAAGTTTTCTAGAAGTATCTAGAAGCTTTTCCTAGAAGTTTGGCTAAAAAAAAGAAGAGCTTATAGGATCATAACTTGTGGGGATAATAAGGACTAATAAAGTTTTTTTTTTTTTTAAGAATGGGGAAGACTTAGGTGTATTTCAATGTAATGGAGATGGAGCCATTAGATAGGGATAAGTTGAAGATTAGAGGGGCCAGGAAGGGATGATTGAGGTTGCAATCTGATGGAGAAAGTTGGAGGGCATGGAATCAAAGACATATATAGAGGGGTTGGCCTTAGCAAGGAAAAGGTTATCTCATTGTCAAAGACTTGGGGAAAAGAGTAGAAGAGTGAGTGATGTTTACATGCAAACAGGTGTCCTGTTCACCTTATGTGTTCAAAAGAATCTTCCCTGCTTTATATATACTCCTGCTTTATATCTTATCATGGCCTAGAAGTGACCCTTTGTAACAAAATTCTTGCTAACTTATACAGGGTGTCCCTAAAGTTTTAATTTATTAAAGCTTGAAACTGCACTGACTTTTCAAACATCCCTGGATAAATGTGAAAAAATGAAATTTTACCTAAAACAACACTCTAACCCATACAGAAGATGAAGTAGTGTCTTTTGTGCTATTTGTAAAGTGTTCATTGTGCAGAGGTGCTACTGTTTCAATTGTACCAGAAATATAAACAAATTAGAAAGTCTTTGACTTTTCAGTAGTATCCATCCAGAACAAGATCCAACAAGAATGAAGAGATCTCAGTTAATTTTTACATTGTTTAATAGTCTAATCTAAAAGTACTTGTTTTCTTCTGTTTAAATCGTTTATGTTGAGGTGCAACCATCTGGGATGGAAAAATCATCTAATTTTGTTACTGTTTCGATATGTTTGAAACTTCTATTTAATCCCAAACAATTTTAATTTCCAAAAGCAGCTTTCTTTTGGGAAGGAGAAAGAAGAGAATTGGGTCAATGTTTCTCTAAACAAAACTCTGACTACTTTCTGCCCCTCTCCCCACCAACTTCTGATACTTATTTCTCCAATTATAAATGCAGTCTCTAACTATATATATATGTCACTGATTCGAACACAAGCAAATGATATGGTTTATTCTGTTCTGCATCTTGACTTTATAGTTTACACAGTGCAGTAAAAACCCAGAAATACTGGTCTTGCTACTTGTGGATACTGACTGTGTATTATATGAATTGGCTACATTTCTGTAGCAAAAGACCCAGTGGCTTAAATGGTTTAAAATCTGTGCTTGCCTAGATAACAAAATGTAATATCTAATAAGCGTTACCTAAGCATCTAAAGACACTGGGTTTTGAACACTGCTGATCTGAATGAAAATATCATGAACCTTTCTTGGAGTCTCTCCAGGTTTGAATCATCCTGTACCCAAAGCAAGGCCTTAGAATCTGGACTGAAATTCCTAGGATTAAAAAAGTACCCATTAAGAGTAAAACAGGAATAAACTTGCCCTTCACTTGTCTAAGGTAAAAGAGTACAGGCTCATACTAATAGGACATCTTAGTTGAGATCTAAATAATCAAGACCAGGTTGTGTTGAATGAATATATCAAAGATACCTTCCCTTCACCCTTAGTTATTATAAACAAAGGTTTTCTCCCCCAGGGTCATAATTTCTTAAACTCATAAGTATTTTACACATCCCTTCTGTAATTTTGTTTACGTAATTAATTTTCAATACCTCTAAATAAAGGTTGGCTTAAACAAATAAATTTCAGCTCACCCTTAATTGCTGTAAATATAAAATCAGAATTAATGTAGTCCAAATTGATTGGGTTCTACTGTATCTATTGATATTTCCTCAAAAGTTTGGTTGTGTTTTGCCAGGGAAAAAAATGAAAAAAGCATTTATTAAGCATTTACTGTATGTCTAGTACTGTACTAAGCAATGGAGATACAAACAGAAAAGTAAGATAGTCTCTGCTCTGAAGGAGCTCAGACTCCAATCATGATACTTACTAGATATAATAGAATTCTGCTGTGGGATGGAAGAAATGACCTCAGAGTCCTAAGGATTCAGTAGTAGGGTGTATGGAAAGGCCCAGGGGTCCTTAGGTGCAATCAGTAGGTCAGATGGCAGGAGCTGGGGTTATGGGTTGGTGTCTGGAGGGTGGGTCTTGCACCAGTGCAGCTGATAAGGCTTGGAAGCCCTTCATCTTCCTTACTGTTGTAGATGCTGACTCCCTACTCCTCCAAAAATGTTGGCTCAGCCATGTCTTTTCTGTGGGGTGAGGCCCTACCCAACATATGAGGAAGGGGAAGTGAACCTGAGGGTGTGAGTTAAATGGGAATTTTGGCCATAAAGATGGGGATGGGGAGAAGGATAAGGAGATGAGGAGATTTGCAAGAAGTTTAGAGGGAAGGGCACTCCCAGCACAACTTGTTTATTGCTCCACCAGTCCCTTCCAGGATTAGGTTCTGGGCATTCTGGAGTAGTGGAATGGGAAACAAGGGGAACCAAAATCTGTTGGACTATATGTGCTGTAGAAGGGATTTTGATGAGATATAAGAAGTTCTCCAGAATTAAAGTTGTTGAAATAGTGTAGAAATTTTAGAGGAAAGTTGTAGGACTTTGTTCCCTAAAGGGCTTCAGAAGCAGTACATTATCCTGCTGTCAGAGGTTTTAAGTACAAGCCTATTGCAAGGCCAAAAGGAATGGACTAGTTGACCTCATAAATTCCTTGCTTGCCATATGATTTTATGAAAATATTTGCAGAATGCTAAAATTCTAACAAAAAATAGCAAGAGTATTATCACCGTTGGCTTTATATAGAATCTGGCACATAGTTAAGTACATAATAAATGCTTTTTCATTCATTCAGAGTAGAAATAAGGAGATGTTACAGTGTCTACCATTAAGGTATTATGAACACTAAAATATGTGCTATTAACACTTTTCTGGGAGTAAGAAGATAGCAGTTGTTATACTATATCATTTAACAACAACCAGGTGGTGGTTTAATATATACTGAAATATTTATAGCAGCACATTTTCTTTTTAATTTGCAAGGAACCAGAAACAAAACAGATGTCCATCTACTGGGGAATAGCTAGACATATTGTGGTAGATGAAAACAGTGCAATATTACTGTACTATAAGAAATTATAAATCTGGTGAATACAGGGAAGCATGGGAAGACTTCTATTAGAATCAATACTAGATTATACTATAATTGTACTAGAGTATAATCTATTTGAGGGCTCTAGGTTTTCCCAACATTTTATTGAAGGTTGAAGTATGTTGAAAATTTAACCAGCACAGTCATCCTTAAAATTTTAGGAATGGGATGCTTCAGTGTATATTGAAAGATGCATTTAGAGTATGGAAATGGTTGATAAAAAGTATTTTTTAGGGGAAGGGAGAATGAAGAGCATAAATTGCCAGCTATCATGAATACAAGTGTTCAGGACCTAAAATAAATAGGCAAAAGGATATATAGACTTAGCTCTTCTTAGCAATGCAAGGATCAATTTGCAACAACTCCAAAAGACTCATGATGGAAAATGCTATCCACATCTAGAGAAAGAACTGTGGCATCTGAATGCAGATTGAAGCATACTATTTGCTTTCTTTTTAAAAATGTTGTTTTTTCCTTCTCTTGGTTCCTTCCATTCATTCTAAGTCTTTCTTATGACATGACTAATGTGAAAATATGTTTAATATGAATGTATTTTGTAGAGCCTACATCAGGTTGCACGCTGTCTTGGGGAGAGGAGAAGCGAAGAAGGTGGAGAAAATTTAAAACTCGAAAGCTTATGGAAGTGAATGTTGAAAACTTAAAAAAAATTTAATTAAAAAAATAAAGAATTTTACAACAACATAAAAGAAAGGTTGACTAAGTTGTTCTATAAGTGTCAATAGCCTTGGCTCCTGTATTTTAATATATGGCTCTTACATCTTTTTTTCCCCTATTGTTCTATTCTGGGTTCTACTCTGTGAGGTTGCATGATCCAATATAAGGATTACTGAATCTGAAGTGTGAGGTTGAAATCACAGCTTGGCCTCTTATTCTCCCTCTTAGTGAGAACCTGTCACTTAATTTTAATGGTCTTCAGCATTCTCACCTATAAAAAGAGGGGATTGGATCTGATGACCTTTAAAGTAACTTTCAGCTTTAGATATATATTCTGCTATGATGGGGGGAGAGGTAGGGGAGAATGAAATGCATTCACAAGTGCAGGTGTCAGGGCTTGGAGATCAATGAAAATTCTATAGATAATTTTTAAAAAGAAATTTCTGATTTTGAGAGGTCAGCAGACTAATCTAGTATTATTCAAATAATCAAACTGAACTTGGTCTTAGTTTCAGTACCAATGGCCTCTAAATGATTATTATTTATCATTTCACTGAATGACACTTCAATGGAAAAATAATATTATTTTTTATTTTTGAAGTTTAATTTTTTTCAATTAACAACAATCTATTTTTTCTTCCTTATACCTTTACTCCTGCCATTGAAGAGAAAAGAAAAACAAAACTCTTGTAACAAATATGCATAGTCAAGCAAAACAAATTACTGTGTCCTCAAATGAATGTTTAATTTTGCATTTCGATCCCATGATTCATCATCAATCCTCTGGAATTATGGTTGTTCCATTATGTTGATCAGAGGTCTTAAGTCATTCAGAGTTTACAATGTTGCTATTGTGTAAGTTTTTCTTCTGGTTCTGCTTGATTCATTATGTATCAGTTCACATAAATCTTGTCAAGTTTCTTTGAAATGATACTTTTCATCATATCTTATTGCACAATAATGTTCCATAATATTCATATACCATAATTTGTTTAGCCATTTTTAGATGCTTTCTTAGTTTCCAGTTCTTTACCACTATGAAAAAATGCTGCTATAAATATTTTTGTACATATATGTCCTTTTCCTCTTGCTTTGGTGTCTTTGGGTATAGTGCTAACAATGGTTTCACTGAGTCAAAAGGTAAGCACGGTTTTGTGCCTTTTTGAGAATACTTTCAAATTAGAAAAAACTCGAAGACTTATAAGTTTAAAGCAGAAAAATACCTCACTTTCCTCATTTTATAGATGAGGAAACTGGCCTGCTCAGCTGATCCTGTGCATAAAAAAGGCTACTTTTGGGCACATCAGAATATGAGGTCTGGCAGCCTGATTCCTAAGATTCCTGCACTCACAGAGTCTTATTCAGTCTTGATGAAAATATGGAGTTGTGAACAGATGATGTGAAATTCTGTTTTTCCCCAGCATTTCCATGATAAGATCTCTCATTCTAGGACTAAGACTTTAGAGGAATCTGTGAGACTATTGAAAAGGATTTCTTGCTAATAGTAACCATTCTTCAGAGTTTTAATTTAATAAATAGAATATATAGTCTGATGAGGGCATTATAACAATGACTACTCATTTATATAGTCCTTAACAAATATAAAGTATTTTTCATTCATTATCATTCTATCATCACAACAGTCCTTTGAGTTTACTAGGAAGGCATTACTATGTTTACTTTACAGATGAGGGTAGCAGATTTGGCTAGTTTAACTATATGTTTAATTTCTTTGGAGCTGTTGTTTAGTATATGAGTTTCATGATTTAAAAGTTTTTTTTTTCAAGAGAATATGAAAGAAAGTCTCAGGAGTCCTTCTCCACCCCTAGGTGACAACTCATGCATACATTATTAGAGGTACAGAACCTCAGGAGAGTTTTAAGACTCTTCCCCCTTCCCCCTCTCATCTGCCCTGAGTGGGGAAAAACAAAACAAAATATTGTTTCCTGTATTTGATAGGGAAATTTTCTTTTTTTATTTAAAAAAAATTAGTTTGTTTTTAGTTTTCAACATTCACTTCCATAAGATTTTGAGTTCCAAATTTTTCCTCCTTCCTTCCCCTCTCCCCAACCTAAAGCAGTGTGCAATCTGATGTAGGCTCTATATATACATTCATATTAAACACATTTTCACATTAGTCATGTTGTAAAAAAGAATTAAAACTAATGGGAAGAACTACAAGGAAGAAGAAACAAAAAAAAGAGAGAGAGAGAGAGAGAGAGCAAATGGCATGCTTCCATCTGCATTCAGATTCCATAGTTCGAGTCTTTTGGAGTTGTCTTAGATCCTTGTGTTTCTAAGAAGAGGGAACTCTATCAAAGTTGGTTATTGAACAATGTTGCTGTTACTGTGTACAATGTTCTCTTGGTTCTGCTCACTTCACTCAGCATCAGTTCATGTAAGTCTTTCTAGGTTTTTCTGAAGTCTACCTGCTCATCATTTCTTATGGAACAATAGTATTCCATTACATTCATATACCACAACTTGTTCAGTCATTCGCCAGTTGATGGGCATTCCATCAATTTCTAATTCTTGGCCACCACAAAAAGCTGCTATAAATATTTTTGTACATTTGGGCCTTTCACCATTTTTATCATCTCTTTGGGATACAGACTGATAGGGAAATTTTTAAGAAAGATAAAGACTTTTACTTTAATGGAGCTACTTTGAATTGCCATTGTCCCTTTAAGGTCCAGATTGATTGTACTCTCCCTTAATGGGGTTGTCTGGAAAGTCCTCAACTCCACTATTAAAAGGTAGCAGTTAATAGGAAGCCTTTGGGTTTGTATTTCACCCCTTTGGGAGAGAGAACATTTGTTGCTTTAGACCGTGGCCTAGTTTTGCTTTGCCATCCTCTTAACTTCTGCAATTCTGACCTGGACCATTAACAAAGCATCTGTCTTGTTTATCAACCTTGTTTTATATCTGTGACCTCCCTTCTGACATGCCTGCTCCAGTGAGCCATTTTGTTCACTATCTTTATCCGTGGCCTATTCTATTCCTGACCTTGGCTTAGAACACTTTGTATCAACCCTTCCACTTGCCTGATCAAGCACCTACCCAGCTTTTCTTTAATTAGTCAGCAGGAACACCTCCTCAGCCCTACCTACTGCCTTTGCCGTGATTCTGCATACTTATTACTAACACCTGTTAACCTAACCATGCTCACTCTACTGTAGCAGAAAATTCATCACACTTTGAAACCTAACTAAACAAAGTAGTTCGCAAACACCATGCCTAATTCATCTCTACTGTGTATATTTTGCTACAGCTATAGTTAAATAATATGATTTGATGTTTTTCTTTTATGATTTTATATATATGCAATGACCAAAGATCAAACTGATAGACGGAATTACTCAGATTTCCATGTATTTATAACACACTTTCCCTGATTCATACAGGTATGCAAATTTCTAGTAAAATTTCTTAAAGTTGTATGAATCTATGTTTGTGTTTTAAGTTGGACTTTTAAAAACAAGATCTGTGACTTCATTTGTATAGAAGTTCCCTGGGAGGAGTTTAATAATAGTACAGAATGTTGAAGGTTATTTTGAAGTTCTCTTTTATAGAGAAGCTTACTGAAGAAGAATAGGATCCACAGCTGACATAATGGACTACTAAGTGGGTGGAGCCCAGTAGAGGGAATTTTTATGGACAGAAAATTGCTTCCTTGAAAGAGAAACTTGTCCTTCAGCTCACTGAAAGGTTAAAAAAAAAAAGGAATTGAGCCTGGGACATCATGTCAAGATAAGAATGCTGTTATTCCATAATAATCCTATTTTCCTTTTAATTCCCTGAATGACTATAGAAACATCAGGATTGCATGGGTTAGCAATCATGTACTAAATAGAAAAACACTATTCATAATAATAAATTCTCTGATTAGAAAATGTTTTAATATTAATAGCTGATATGGAAAATAGAATTTGAGAGCTAAAAGGCACCTTGAAGGTTATGTAATTCAACCCACTGGGGTAACTAAGTGGCACAGCAGACAGAGCATTGGGCTTGGAATCAGAAAGACTCAATTTTGTGAGTTCAAATCTAGCCTCTGACACTAGCTAAGTGACCCTGGATGGATAAGTCACTTAACCTTGTTTGCCTTGGTTTTCTCATCTGTAAAATGAGCAGGAGAAGGAAATGGCAAACCACTCCAGTATCTTTCCCAAGAATACCCCAAACGGGATCATGAAGAGACTGAAGCAACTGAACAACAAGAAAGTTAAACTCATACCCAGCAAGGAAACTCACCACGTCTCAAGATACTAAAATTGCCTCTTTGCATTTTTTACCTAGAGCCCCTCTGGTTCTGCCCTCTGGGCCAAACAGAACAAGCCTTAACCCTCCCGACATGAGGGCCATCAAATACTTGGAAGACAATTATTATGGCTTGGCTCTACTGAGTCTGCTCTCCTCCATGTTAAATATACCTGGTTCCTTCATTGGATCCTCATATATCATGCACTCAAGGCCCTTCAACATCCTGGTTGCCTTCCTTTGGATGCCCCAGGTTATCAGTATCCTTCTGCAACCATGGTGCCCAGAACTGAACCTAATATTCCAAAGTCTGATAAAGGCAAAATGCAGTGGAACCATCACCCCTTTTATTCCTGGAAGCCATGCCCCTCTTAGTACAGACCCAAATCTCATTAACTTTTTTGGCAGCCACATCGTAATGCTGTCTCATTGAGATCACAGGCCATTAAAACTCCCAGATCTTTTTCAGAACAACTGCTGCCTACTTCATCTTATATTTGTGAGGTTAACTTGTACTCAAGTTAAAGTCTATATTTCTCCCTATTGAATTTCATCTTACTAGATTCAGCCCAGTGTTGTAGTTGCTCAAGATCCTGCATCCCCAGACTGTCATTTACTTTGTTAGCTGTCCCTCATAGATTCATGTCATCTGCAGATTTGATGAGCATGCTATTTATGTCTTTATCCAAGGCATTGATAAAAAAATAATCCAATAGCACAAGACCAAGCATAGATCTGTGGGTTACCCCATTAGAGATCTCCTGCCACTTTGACCATATAACCATTAATAACTATTTTCTCAGTTTGAATCCATCCTGATTGTATTGCGTAATCCCTATCTCTCTATCTTTTCCACAAGAATAATATGCAATTCTTTATTAAAAACTTTGCTAAAAATCTAAATAACCTGTATTCATAGCCTTCTCCTTATTTACTACTTGACTAATCCTGTCAAAAAAAGAAATAGTATTTCTAATAATTCTTCTTTTCATCTTTTGTTGTTGTTGCTTTAGGCAATGGAGTTAAGTGACTTGCCCAGAGTCACACAGCTAGTAAGTGTTCTGTTTTTTGAGGCTAGATTTGAACTCAGGTCCTCCTGCATCCAAGGCTGGTGCTCTATGCATTGCACCACCTAGCTGCCCCTTCTTTTCGTCTTTTGTTGTGTGGTTTTGTCAATCTGATGGTGGAACCACAGAATTAACTTTCATTTCTCTTAAAATTGGTGACCCTTCATTTGGAAACTGACTGTTCATGCCACTTGACCTCCTTCAATTGGAAAATAGGCCTTCTACTTTCAATAATAAATGTTTTCTCAAAAACTTGTCAGTTTTCAGAAATTCATAAAGCTTTGATGGTGGTTCTATATGAGATCCATAAGTCCTGGTGTTTAAAGCAATAATAACAGTGCCTGACTGAGCAACTATGGAATAGTCATTTATCAACTCTTCTCTTGACCCAAGAGGGGAAAATTGAATTTCATTAATTTATTGCCAGTGTCTTTCCTGAGGAGAGAAAATATTAAAAAATTAGGCAGATTAATGCAATTTTGGTATTTTGTGACAAAATTTCTTTTAGTTTTATGAAAAGGACATTGATTAAATCATGGAAATCCTTTTTGGGGTAGTGAGTTTAGCATAAGCCTTTAAAATAACTAGAAAAAAAATTTCATTTAATATAAACGTTTTGCTTCAGTTTTTGTTCCATATTGTTATTTATTATATTTAGCTGATATAATATTGGTCCATATGTAATTTTTGTTGTTGCTGTTGGGTTGTTTCAGTCATGCCAAACTCTTTGTGGCCCCATTTGGGTTTTCTTGGCAAAGATACTGGAGTGGTTTGCCATTTCCTTCTCCCCATCATTTTACAGATGATGAAACAGAGGCAAACAGGATTAACTAACCTGCCCAGGGTCACACAACTACTAAGTGTCTGAAGCCGGATTTGAATTCATGAAGTTAAATCTTCATGACTCCAGACTGGGTATCCTATTCACTGTGCTCCCAACCTGCCCTTCCATATATAATACCACCATTGAATATAGACTGTACCACTCAAATGAGATTTGTTTGAAGAGAAAATAATATAAATATATAATGAAAATAACATGAATTATAGGCCACATTTTGGTCATATTTGGAGAAAAAGTAAATACTTATATTGTATAAGTGGTTGCATATGTTTAATTTCTTAAACATTGTTATCATTATTATTATTTTTCTTTTTTTGGGGGGGTTAGGCAGTGGGGTTAAGTGACTTGTCCAGGATCACTAGTAAGTGTTATATGTCTGAGGACAGATTTGAACTCAGGTTCTCCTGAATCCAGGGCCAGTACTCTATCTACTCTGCCACCTAGCTGCCTTGTCATTGTTAAACTTTTATTCACCATCAGTGAAACAGTAGGCGCTTTGTAGATAATCTATAGAATTACAGTGATATTACCACTGCAAAAATTGTATTTCTATTTAAAAGGATAGTATTATTGAGATTCAGAATATTCATGGAAAGAAAAATTCTAAAACTTTGTGTTCATTTTGCTTCTCAGAATTTTAGGTTGCATCATTTTAAGATTCAGAATTTTGAGGAGCAGGTTTACCTGCTAACATTTATTTATTTATGCACATTTATTCAACTATTCCAACATGTATGTAGCAAATTCATGGTAGAATGTATGGAGAATATTGTGTTTTTTGGTTTCAGGGAAAAGGGGAAACAATTTAAGAAAGAGGAACAAATTTCAGATACAGCTGCACAGTGTTCTGGAAAGAGCATTAAATGAGATGTCAGGAGATTTGAATCATGCTTCTTTTTTGAAATGTTTGCCTTTCACAGCAGTGTTGTGGAAAGAACTTTTGTCCTTTGGATTGGAATATCTGAGTTTGAGCTCAGTCTTTGTCATTTACTACCTGTGTGACCTTGGGCAAGTTTTAAAAATTCTCTGGACCTCAGTTGCTGTCTATAAAACAGGTATAGTAATCCTAGTGTGACTTGTGCCACAGAGTTGTTGTGAGGAAATTGTTTTGTCAGCGCAATTGGGCTGGAGCTTAGAGGTGGAATAGGATGAAATCAAGCTGGAAAGAGAGACTGTGGAAGGTCTTGAATGTCAGATAAAGAAATTTGTATATTAATTGGTATGTTTTGGGGAGTCCCTGATGGTTTTGAGTAGGGGACTGACAAGGTGATAAATCAAATAGCTTATTAGTATGTTTGGTTCATTTTTTTTTTTGTAGCATGTCATAGTTGATGGATTGCTGGTCTCTGAAGTAGGAAGACCTGAATTCAAGTATTGGTTCTGACGCAGAAGGCTTTGTGATCCCTGGGCTGGTCAGTTATTCTTTCAGCGCCTCAGACAACAGTCTAAAGAGGATAAATTGCAGAGAGTTGGTAGAAGTGCCTTTCTCTGTAGGGACTTTATCAATGAAATTGCAGGTGTAGTACCTGTCTTACCTAAAAAAATAGTACTGCTTACAAGTAGAGGGAGGATGATGTCAGGAGGTTATATATTTGTCTTAGATGGACTTAGTTGGAAGAAATATGGGCCAGTTGGGAGTCAGGGACCAGACGACTCATTGGGATGGAGTAGGTGATGAAGGGCACCTATGAAGGTAACGTAGAGGTATAGCAATAGGCACTGGACAGCTCAGGTTCAAACAAAGCCATTTGGAAGAAACTGTCTTATAGACCCTGGAGAAATAAGACAGTAAATCAATGTAACAGCTTCAATTTGGGGGGGATCATGTATCTACTTATTAGAACTGGTGAACAAGACAAAAAACTAGGGATATAAGGTTGGAATGGGACCAAAAGCTAAACTGAGTTAATGCTAAACCTCTGAGAGTTACTGACTTACCTACAGTGTATTACGTTCCCCCTGCCTAGGGCTGGGAGTAGTCCCAGAACCCCGGTGATGACACTAAGAAGCAGAGGTTAAATATTCCCAGCTGCAACGGTAAGCAGGCTTCCTCCATAGTGAACTCAGCGCATCATTATCAGAACTTCTGTGAATGAGAAATCAGCTCGATGGTGTTTAGTGATGTCAAACTCAAATAGAAATGGGACCACCAAACAGCACATATGAATATTATCTGTGTTCTATTGTATTTTTATTTATTTTGTAGACTGTTTCCTAATTACATTATAATCTGGTTCAGCCCCACTCAGGAGTATTGGGGATCCTATGCAAGTGTGGCTGCCTTTTTGATACTTCTGCTTTAGGCAACTCTAAGACTATAAGATCTGACTTGCTTTGGTAAAGAAGCTCCTCAGCAGGAACT
The DNA here is from genome assembly GCF_003287225.1 of Phascolarctos cinereus. Lineage (NCBI taxonomy): Eukaryota > Metazoa > Chordata > Mammalia > Diprotodontia > Phascolarctidae > Phascolarctos > Phascolarctos cinereus. The sequence continues at coordinate 120,313,629 of NW_027556180.1, read as the reverse complement.
CTCTAAACCAATTTTCGTCATTGATGGTGAAACCACATATCCAACTTTATCTACTGGGCTGATTTAATTTTTCACTTCTGTGTTGAGTTTCTATTTAAAATTTGTCTATTCCCTTGTTTGTCGGCATCAGTGTGGTCTTAACTCCTAGAACACAGGAACAGATCTGAATAAGTCCTCTGAGACAGTTAGCAAATACAGTGCCATATGTAGCCAAGTGCTTAATAAATGTCATTTGATGATAGTTTGTGGGCAGACTAGCAGTTCCCAAGGAGTAGTTAAAGTGATTCCATTGAAACATTCTGGGTCTCATTCAGTATTTCTCACTGAGAAAGTATTAGTAAATGATTTAATGGACAACATCAGTAGTCACTCCGTCAGTCAACAAGCATTTATTAAATATTTGCTGTGTGCCAGGCACTGTGCTAATCAATGGAGATATAAAGATTGGCAAAAACAGTACCTGCTCTTAAGGAGCTAACATTTTAATGGAGGAGACAATGTATAAACTTTTTTTTTTTATAAGATATGTGCAGAATAGATGGAAAGTAACCTCAGTTGGTTTAAGCATGTTTTACAGATTACAGTGAGGTAAGAAGATTCAGTCTAGTAATATTATTAGAGTTTTTATTTTCATTCTTTGCTTCTAGAAATCAAGCTATGACTTAAGGTATAGAACATGTTTGATGCCCTTTTATGATCTCTTATGGGATTTTTTTCAACTTCAGTGGAACAAGTTGTATTAATAATGCTTATAGTGTTACAATGATATATTTTGTGGATTTATAAGAAATTTCCCAGTTCTTCATCTTGGCTTATTTGCCTTGCAGCTGCAAAAGACGTGATTACTGATAAGGCTAATGTGTTAAAAACACTGGCAGACAGCAAGAAGCTGAGAGAGAAAGCAGCAAAATAATTTAAAATTTAACCCTGACTTGCTTGAGCAGAGAGGAATCCAAGACTTTGCTGTCTCGAAGGGTCAGCGGGTGTGTGTGGGGGGAGGGTGGAGGAGCTGATGACAACAGTGGGGGTACATGAGTCACCTTGTACTTTTGGTGCCTGTCCATCAATAATTTACTGCCACAACAGAGCCTTAGGGCTCAGAGCAGTGGGGATTCACTGTAGCTGCTGTGTTAGAGCCTGAGGAGGCCAGTAATTTCAGCATCCTGCCTGTTTTGGGATAGCTCATTTAGGAAATATAACTATCAGGTACTTAAGGACAAGCTGAAACATTGTGGTAGGAGGTTTTTTTTTTCAGGAGAAAGAAACTTCAAAAAGCTTCTTTGGCTACCTGATAATGTAAGTAGGCATTTACCCATAAAGTGTTAGGAAAGGTCTAAGATAAATACTTGATAAATATCAACTCAGTAGAATAAAGTTTTTGTTTGTAGTGTCTCAGTTATCTTAGTGTTGTTTATCTGGAATTTTCAGCTATTGAGGGAATTAGGCAAAGAAAGTCAAATTAGCTGTCAGAGTCCATGCACTGCACTAAAACTTATTTGCCCATAGCAGAGTCTCTTAAGCCCTAACTTAAAGTAAATAAGCTTATTTACTAGAATTTTAAACCCAAACCACTAGTTTCCTAGGCCAGTAGAGATTACAGTCTTTAAAGGGGAGAGATAGGTTGCTATACAAGCAGATATACTATTAGGCTGAAATGATAGCTGATAGTGAAGGAGGAGAAAGGACAAATAGGATAAAACGAATTTGAATTTCTTGTTGTTCAGTCACGTCCATTTGTTTGTGACCCCATTTGGTGTTTTCTTGGCAAAGATAATGGAGTGGTTTGTTATTTCCTTCTCTAGCTCATTTTATTGAGGCAAACAGGGTTAAGTGACTTCCTCAGGGTCACATAACTAGTGTTTGAGGTTAGATTTGAACTCACAAAGATGAGGCTTTCTGACTAGGCTGGGCAATATCCACTGAGCTACCTATCAGCCCAACGAACAGACATAAGAACTCAAAAAACATGGTAGCATGGGGCCATGTGGGAAAAACATCCCCCCCCCCTGGACTTTTCATGTGCTACAGCACTATACAATTATTTGTTACAAAGATGACTGAGTCAACAGGAAAAAATTAAATTAAAAAATATATATTCTTAAGAGTTAAAGGTAGTGTGGTATAGTCACTACTACTAACATTCTGGTCCTTTAGCAGTGGTGTCAAACTCACATAGAAAAAAGGGCCATTAAACAGTACATAGGGATCCCTGTAGGCTGCCTGTTGACTTAGAAAACCACAAATTACCATTATCTATGTTTTATTATATTTTTGGTTACTTTGTTAAACATTTTCTAATTACATTTTGGTCTTCCTCTGGGATAGTGGATAGAGAATGACTTTGGAGATAAGAAACCAGGTCCTTCCTCTGACATGTATTAGCTGTGTTTACTCTTAGCAACTCACTTAACCTCTCGGTTATCAGAGAACTTTTTAATATCATCAGTGTGAATCAATTGCAGATCTTTATTGGTAGTGGGGATTTCCTCACTGGAGCTTGACAAAGGGATCAAATCGTAGGTCAACAGCAAAATTCTTAAGAAGCTAAGAAAGATTCCCATCAGATTTGATGAAAATAAATGAAAGTTTTGGCACTTAAAGAGATTCTGTTATATAGAAAATTCATTTCGTGAACATTTATTCTCAGAAGATGCCTGATTTGATTTCTCGCTTCCTTTCCCCTTCCATATATTGCACAAAATATGCAAGTTCTAGGTGGATTTTAGTCTTTTCATTTCCATTTAAGGGGACTATTCTATCACACATAGGTACAAGTTGAATACTTTGTTAATAAATAACCTATCTGGTTAAGTTAAAGACCTCAGGTATACAGGGAAACCCAGACTAAGACTACCATTACTTCAAATAGCAGTGCCATCTAGTGTTTTGTTCTAAAACCAAATAAAGGAAGAAAGAAATTTAAAACTCTCTTGATCCTGCAACTAAATTTTTTTTTTCAAATGCAAGCTCTGAAGTATGAATGTAATATTAACATGACAGCATATCATAAAAACTAATGGTTTAATGAGCGATGATGTAGTTTTACATTAGGGAAGATTAATTTGGTCATAGTAAGAGTGATGTATAGAAGGAGGAAGACAATGGAGGCAAGATGGATTGGGGGTCTGCACTAGAGAATAGTACTATAAGTGGAAAAGAGATGGCGATGGTGGAAGAGACTGCAGAAGTGGAATTTGCGGGACAGTGATTTTTGGATATGCGGACAGGAGTCAAAGATCATAGCATCATATTATTAACTCGTGGGAGGAGGCGTCTCAGAGGCCTTCTAATCCAATGCCCTCAATTTATTTATGAACATCTGAGGACCAGACAAGTGAAATGGTTTTCCTAGGGCCACACAGGGAGTAAGTGGCAGAACTGGGATTTGAACAACCAAAACCAAATCTAGCATTCTTAGATAATCCCACTGTGATCTGTCCTGATCAGTTCAACCCTGAAGTATTTGTCTTCCATTCTGTGTACCATTTTTATTTTTTATTCTTTTTAAATCATTGGTAGTATTTTATCTTTTCCCAATTTTATGTTAAGATAATTTTTAACATTCATTTATACAGGATTTTGAGTTCCAACTTTTTCTCCCTCTCTCTTTCCCTCCCCTCCTCTCTTCCTAAAATGGCAGGCAGTTTGATAGGTTATATATGTGCAATTATGTACAATGTATTTCCATGTTAGTCACAGTTGTGAAAGAAGAAACAAATCAAAAGGGAAAAAAACCCACAAAAAATAAAGTAAGTGAAAAGAGTATGCTTTGATCTGCATTCAGAGTCCATCCAACAGTTCTCTATCTGGATGTGGATAGCATTTTCCATCTTAAGTCCTTTGTATTTGTCTTGGATTATTGTGTTGTTGAAAAGAGCTAAGTCATTCATAGGTGATAATCATACAATGTTGCTAATACTATGTACAGTGTTTTCCTGGTTCTGCTTGTTTTACTTTGCATCAGTTCATACAAGTCTTTCCAGATTTTTCTGAAACCTGCCTGCTCAACATTTCTTATTGCACAATAGTATTCCATGGGCACCATTAAAAAAAAAAAGACTTGTAGAATTGGAGAATGTCTAGAAGAGAGCAGCCTGGGTGGGGGCCTTAAAACCATTGGCATTGATTAGAGAGACTGGGATTTGAAACCTGGAGAGGTGTAGACTTGGGAAGACAGTCTTTGTGTATTTGAAAAAATGCTCTGTGGAAAAGGGGTTTGTTCTGCTAGTCCCTAGAAAGCAAAGCTAGATATAATGGTTACAAGTTGCTGAGATCAAAATTAGGTTCCATGTAAGGCAAAACTTTCTAGCAATTTGTTGTCTAGAAGTGGAATGGATTACCTTAGGAGAAAATGGGTTCTTCTTCATTAAAGAGCTAGCACAGTTTGGTTAACCACTTGTTTTGAATGTAATCGAATAGACTCCTGTATGAGTTATTGATTGGACATCTGAATCTCCTTCCATCTCTGAGATTCCATGATTTGATTGGCCTTTTTGATTTATAGCTTGACTATTTAAAACATGGCTAACTACAAAAAATATAAATTAAACTTTTAAACAATGTGTGAAGATTAAAAAAAATTTATAGTAAATTATCATGACTGTGTGATAAAAGGCAGATGCTATATTTCACATATAAATGTAGAGATTTTTAAAGTTCTGTGTTACCTAAAGATGCTGTTCTAAATAGGGTCATAAATGTAGTTGGAAGAGAACTTGGAAATCATTTAGTCCAACTCATTTATTTTACAAGTGAAGAAATGGTCCCAGAGAAGTTATATGATTTGCATCATATCACACAGGTATAAAGTAGCAGAGCTAAGATTTAAACCTAGGTTTTCAAACTCTAGATACAGGGAAAATTCCACTATGACACTTTGTGACTTTATAGTCTTATCTAAGATGTTCTTTGATGGTAAGGCACTCATTTACAATCAACAGCATCTCTTCCAATTTATGGAAGCATTTATGAACCATACAGGAGCCTATTAGCTAAAAATGACTTTCCCATCAGAAGTTATTCATTTCAATATGTTTAGGTTTTCCTGTACATCTCAAATGTAACTTCATTTTTTCTCATAATGATGTTGTATATTGCTAATATTTAGTAATTTCATATTTTCTTTAATAAGTTACCATGCCTTTAACAACCCACATTTGTAGGTAATTCATAAAATGGACAAAATTCCAGTGAAAGACAGACTCATTTTCTTCAATACAAGCCAAACATTAACAAGGACAAGAATAATAAGCCAAAAAGTATTTGTTTATAATGGTTGTGTTCCAAGCAAACAAAAGTGAATTAGACTAAAATTTGAAAATAACTCGCTGTTGAGAGTTTCTTAACGGGAAAGGCTGCTTAATAGAGGCTATAAGAAAGTTTTGTTGTTTGGTGTAAACTCTCTAGTATTTGAGAGCAATCGCTATAATTTGATTTGGAGAAGTATAGTTAAGGAGTCAGATGTCTTAAGCTTAGGTTAAAGCACATTCAGAACTCTATGTAACAAGAGCACTTAAGTGGAAAGAGTAGCAAGCATATCAAAATTACAACAGCAGAGTTGTAATTTTTTTTTAATTTAAAATTTTAAAAATCAAAGGGCAGCTAGGTGGTGCAGTGGATAGAAATCCAGCCTTGGAGTCAGGAGGACCTGAGTTCAAATCCAGCCTCAGACACTTGATGCCTACTAGCTGTGTGATCCTGGATAAGTCACCTAACCCTAATTGCCTCACCAAAAAAGCAAAAAAAAATTTTTTTAAATCAGCATAAATATGAATAATGAACATATACGGTGTGAGGGCCATATTTTGTGACTATTGGTTTTAAAAATGGATTTTGATAATTGTGGCAAAAATGTAACGATATAAAAAGTGAAAGGGAATTTTTGTAAAGTGCTCAATTCCTGACCCAGGAGGAAAGATGCATCCATCTAGATCAGGAGGTTTTAATCTGGGATGGATGAATTAAAAAGAAATGGATAGTTATCAGATAACTGATAATAGTTATCAAATTTTTAAAAAATAAAACTGTATTTAGTTGACTTCCCTTGTATTCCCATATACTTTATTTTGTGCATTTAAACACATTATTCTTGTGCCACATTGCCAAAGGCGTCTATGACACAAAGAAGATTAATTAAGAATTTATGATCTAGAAGTATAGAATGTTCTTTTACAGCTAATTACTTTAGCCATGGTGTAATGCTTTCCCCCTTTCAGATTTCGTTTGTGGTGCCTTATGTCATGGCCAGAGGCCTTTAAATCCATTTCTTTGGTGAATTGGGTATTGGGCATGCTCCTTGAACCAAAGGTGTTTTGAGAAAATAGTGATTGGCTTCCCTTTTCTCCAGTCCTTCCTGATGTTCTTTTGTTGCTTTGCACCCTGTAGGTAGATACAAGCACAAAGTAAGTATCGGAATGAGAGCAACAGGATTGGTGAACGGTTTCTGGGAAACTCAGACATCCAAAATTGTTCTTGTGAGTGATTTATGAAACACTTGCTGTCAAAATAACAAAATGATGTCTTGACTTTATTGAGAGGCAGTAAGGAAAATCTAAATAAAGTGATCTCCATAACTTCAAAAGAAGGAAAATCAGATTGGGGGGATTTAAGTACTGAAAGGCATTTAAATGACTAGTTCAGTTTAATTTTTGTTAGTGTTGCTTGAGATTACAGTATTTAAAAATGCTGCATAGCACAATAGTAAATTAGGTTTTCCTTTTGCCTTTGTAATTGTCTTTTAGATTAGGGGTACTTGTTTGAAGCAAGTTCAAGATTGGTGGACAAATTGAGTTTAATCCTTTTAGAAGGGAGAGATGTTGTTATGAAGAAAAATTCTTTTTAAAAAGGCATAGTAACTACTTTACACCATAAAGTAATTATGTCTGTGGAGTTGATTGCTTGAAGCTCAGCCAATCTTCAAGGCGTTAACCCATCTGCAGGGGATTTACAGTAAGTAATATTGATTGACTTCTCACTGGCAAGGACTGGAAGCTAGTTTTCCTATCTTTAGTAAGCCAACCTCTATCAACATTTCTAGTGAGCAAGCTATTCCCAGTGACCCTGGGGTCAAGGGTGTGGTTGGAGTGTACTAAAATAATAATTTAACAACTGTGAACTAATGCCCTACAAGAGCTAAAGACTGCCCATCCTGCTGATCTTCATTTATAGTGAATAACTGACTCCTGGGAATAATTTCTTTTGAATTGAATTGCAATGTGGCATTTGTAAAATAGAAACTTCTTGGATACCCGTACTATTTTTTTTTTGTCTTTGAATTTACTTTTCTTTGAAGTCATTTATCTATGAATGTGTCTTTCATAAGCAGGTACTTACTCCATCTTTGTTAATTTGAATTACTTTGTTTATTGCTTTTACCCTGATCATCATTTTCCTGATAGACATTTCATTTAGGTGTAAAATAGTTGGAACAACTTAAACTGCAGAAGTTTATATATTAATATTATATATTAAACTCCAGTTTAAACTTCATGATTATAGAGTATTTCTGAATTATGGCCAGTTTTTTAATAAATCAAGAATATGGGTATAATAAAATAAAGTTGGTCCACCCACCTTTACAAATTAGTAATATATACTTTTACTCTAGATTTAGTGTAATTTAGTTTAATAGGTGGGTGTCTAATGAAAAAATTAGTTTAATTAGGATGGTAAATGGGGTTTGTATGTGGAAATCCTTTCCCTGAAGGGCTTGAAGCCTGAAACTATTCCTTAAGAATAAATAATCCCCTGGAGAGAAGAGAGTAGGTGGATTGCTAACTCCGGTTTCTTCTAATGTAGGTTATTTGAGAAGTAAGGGAAAAGAACCTTACAAATTTAGATTAAGCTGGTGGGGGTGAGATGAGACTTTTGATTGAATGGGTTAAAAGTTTGAATCTGAAATATTTGTAAAGGCCTGAAATTCTAGATTTTCAAGTACATATCAAATTTTGAATAAACTGCTACCAAAGCATTACCATAACCATTAATGTTTACTATGAGTTTAAATAACAGATAAGACTAACATTTATCTTCCTTGATATTTTTTACAAATAGATTAATATGAATTAATTTAAATTTTTTTCCTTAAGTGATATAAATACTCTCTCTGAAATTTTATTTACAACATTTATTGTACATCATGTAGCAAGGTCTTTCTTTTAATGTCAGAGGCAACTTCAGTCCGGGCTGCTGAGTTATCACAAATCATGCTGGATCCAGATGAATGAGATTTACTATTTAATTGCACAAATTCTGTCTGGTCATTTTAGGACCTAAATGACTAGATGAGTTTGAAAAGACATCTTGTTTTCCAGTATTAAGTAACAAACTTTGTGCGATTTTCACTTATCTTTGATTTATAAATTGATAAATTTGTTATTAAAGAATCAAGTCAAGGAAGAAACACTTGGATCCTTGAAAAAAAACTGCTATAGAACACAAGAAAAGTTTACCAAGTTGCTGAAGAGCCTTTAATTATGTTCATGTTGATATTCACTATCTAAAAATAAGTTACATGGGGTTTTGGGAAAGGGAGTTCAAACTGGAAATTTGACTTAAAGTATTCAAGTTATTCCTGAAGAAGTAGCTCAAATTAACACCTGTCTTGGATGCCAGGAATATAGTAGCTTGTCTCCTGGAATGTAAAGTTTATTCTATCTGTGAGACAATAAAGCCAATTCTTGAAACTATACACTTCTGAAAAAATTTTCTTCAAAATTCAATTTTCTCACATACTGGGACAATTTCATGGTATTTGCTGTCACAGCATGGACAGCCTTTATCAAAGCATCCTCTTGGGTTTTGGTAGTCTGAGGATATCTGAGCATTGCTATGTGTCTATATGAAAGAAATTTAAGGATTTTTCCCCTAGTTATTGTGTCATCTTGGTTTAGTGGAAAGAGCACTGGATTGAGAGTTACAATAATTTTAACTGTGTTTATTTGGGCATTCACTGTCTGAAAATAAGTTGTGTGGGGTTTCTGCAAAGGAGGGCCTCAGATTTTAGCCTTAGCTTTACACCAACTAGCTGTTTGAGTTGAGGCAGGTCAATCTTCCTCGATCTGTTTCCTGTCTGTAATGTGAAGAAGTTTGATTTTAGATACTTCAACCCTAATAGCTTATCCTTTGAGCTGAGTTCTACATTTTAAAAGGGCATTGTTAAATCTGACATTTTCTGTAGGAGGGTGTATGAGGAATATTTGGAAAAAAAAACTAGAGAGTTGTAAGCCTGCAGAAAAGATGGGGGGGGGGGACGGGGACAGCCAGGAACGCCAGTCTTGGAGTCAGGAGGACCTGAGTTCAAATTTGATTTCAGACAGTTGATACTTACTAGCTGTGTGTCCCTGGGCAAGTCATTTAACACCAATTGCCTAGGAAAAAAAGAAAAAGGGAAAAGACTAGGGGAAGGGAACAGGGGTTATGTGAGGATGACATGGAAGCTACATTTATATATTTAAAGTGCTTTCTTCCAGGAGAGGGAATACTCTTAATTTTACATTACTCCAAAAAGCAAAACTAAGGTCAGTTGGGTAGAAGTTAGATGTAGATGGATTTCATTTCAATATAAAGAATCTTGTTATAACAGCTAAAACTGTCAGCAGTGGGATAGGCTTCCTTGTAATGTAGTGAGCTTCTTTATCATTGGAAATAATTAACTAGAAGCTTGATGTCTAATTTTTAGAGATGTTATTGAATGGATTTAATATAAGAAGGAAAGTAAAGCCAGATGACTTCTAAGATCACTTCCAACTCTGATTATATAGTTTTGTGATCATTTCTGTGTTTGAGAAGATGAATTCCCATGCCCATTCTCAATACTTAAATACCCCAGATTGTACAGATGTTATTAATGGCATTATAGCCTAAGTGTAATTACATGGTTGAGGTGTGCTTTATTATTTAAAGTAGTCGGATCATCCTGGCAACTTAGTACAGATGTTCAAATACAGAAAGGATTGCTGTAGGTACTAATTTTAGCAGCATGTTTGAACCAGTCCCAATGCTGTTACTTATTCTGCTGTTACTTTAACTTACAATATTTTCTTAGCACACCGAAAAGAATAGCCACTCTTCTGCCACAGAAATAATCTCAGTCCCAGAATCTTAGTGTTTGAAGGGCTTTGGGAGCTACCTCGTCCAATCCTTACCTGTAGAGAAAACCTTCCTGTAACATCCTTAACATGAGTGCATCAAGCTTCTGCTCTAAGACCTTCAGGCAGGGGAAATCCACCACTTTTGGAGGCAGACCATTGTGTTTTCTGGCCAATTCTAATTGTTAATAAACCTTTTTCTTGGTACTTGGTTCTTCTGTAAGCCTTCTTGTGGTATAACTGGAAGAGCAGTAGATTTGCAACTGAAATCCTGGCCCTGCCACTCCCTACTTATTTAACTATGAGCAAATCACTTAATGGCTCTGGGCCACAATTGCTACAACTATAAAATGAAAGGGTTAGACTAGATCAGAGGTTCCCAAACTTATTTGGCCTACCACCCCCTTTTAACAAAAATTTACTCAGCACCCTCATGGAAATCTACTTTCCTTACCCCTTTAATGGTTTTTTTGGAAATTTGAGTAATTTTTTAAAAAAATGACACATTTTAAATTTAATAATTTATTGTAAGTTTGTTTTTTTTTCTTGCATTGAAATTTTTATGATGCAATATTGCATCACGTAACTGCATACTATTATATTGTAAACAAGCCATTACCGCACAATGCACAACATGCTGTCCTACTAAACTTGCTTGTTAAGACCTGTTGGCAGACTTGACCACTGATCAGTTATAACTTGTTTTTTGTGTGTTTATTTGGAAAATAATATAATCACTAGGACTTTAACTCTGTTATATAATAGATGAAACATGTACGAATGGTTTTTCAAAATTTTCTTCTCTTCTCTTTTTTCCTTATACTTCCACTGCCCCCTTATTTTTGTTCAATGCTTCCTAATCACACCTGAGGCTACTACCTGCCCATTCCTCCCCCCCTCCCCATCATTCCAGTGCCTCCCTGGGGGCAGTATCACCTACTTTGAGGACCTCTGGGCTAGATGATCCTATTCAGTGAGACCTGTTAAAGATCTTAGCTTAAAAAGTCCAAGGTCTCCCACCACCGCATCAAGGGCCATCTCCAGTCATCCTGACTGATATCTTACCACTGGACCCAGATGGCTCTGGAGAGAAGGTGAGGCTGGTGACTCTGCACATCCCTTCCTCACTTAAATCCAATTCACTTGCCTATCATGGCATCACCTCCTTCATGTCATGGTCTTTTTCGAGAATGAAGGACAAACCACAACAAGAACTAGATGATGTCTGAAGCCCCATCTAACTTGAAATCTCTGATCCTATGATCTCATGATCCCAAATCTGCTTCTCCATGACTTCTACCCATCACTCTTAGTTCTGGCCTTTGAAGCTAAGCAGATTTAATGTGAGCCCTCCTTAAATACATGGACTAATATCTAAACCCTCCAAAATATTTTCTTCTTCTGATAAAATGTGCTTAATTTCTTGATTGGTTCCTTAGTTGCAATGGTCTTTAGTTGGCTTGCTGTGCTGATTGTACTCCTCTGCACCTTTGCTTGTCTTCCTTTCTGAAAATCTCCTGCATCTGGCATTTAATAATGTTCTTCTTTAAAGATCTGAGGCAGTTAGGTGGGGCAGTAGATAGAGCGAAGGCTAGGAGTCAGGAAGACCTGAGTTCAAGACTGGCCTCAGACATTTATTAGATGGGTGACCCTGGGCAAGTCACTTCACCCTTTTTGTCTCAATTTCCTTGAAAATTGTTTGCCTCGATCTATTGAAATGAGGTGGAAAGAGAAATGGCAAACCACTCCAGTATCATGAAGAATCATGACAGAACTGACAACAACAACTATAAAGATGCATTTAGGAACCTTTGGTAAAGTGTGGTTTTATTCACTCATGATAAAAGACATAGATGGGGGGGCAATCACTTTATTTCAAGCATTTTCAAATGTTGTTAAATTGTCATTGATGTGAAGGTTGCTTTGTTCTTTTACATGTTAGAAAAAGAAACGTGGCCTTGGGCATAGCTTCTCTGGATCTTAAATACCTCATTTGTAAAATGAAGAGTTGGACCAGATGACCTCTCAGGGTCTTTCCAGCTCTAGATCTCTGATTTTAGGATCCTAATGTTTTCTGTCTTCTTATTTTCCTCATTCTCACCCCATCCCCAAAAGCTAGCATAATGAAGTATGCTTGAGAAAAAATGTCAACAAGTAGTATTGGTGTATGGGAAGCCTCTGAACTTTTTCCACACTTAAGGTACAGAAGTACCCCCCTTATTTGGTTGATTTTAGGTATCTTAAGCTTAAACTAACTGGATGCCTAGATGATTAGATGAAGTTTTTCGGTTTGATATTAGTCATTCCTTACTGTGAGGTATATCACATGAGTAACAGGTACTTAAAAAAACCTTACTTTCTCAGCAGGTTCTTTTTTTAGTATAATGAACTACTTTTCATTAGTTGCATTATTCATCATCATGGGAGTTTTAAGGGAATATCTTTACCCTGTGGAGGGGAAAAGCAAGCTGGACTGATACCTTTTGTGGATTTCTATGTTGGGGATCACTTTGGTGGACAGTTAGTAATGGATGGGGGAAATGCAGAGAATCTTTAGGCAGCAGAGTGGTGCCATGCAAGATTGGGAAGTTATAGAGGTGAGTGCTCACTCCTTGTCCTTCTTCTCCCCTCCCCCATGGTGGCCAGATTAGATTCAAGGAAAACTGGAGCTCAATGTGCCTGAGAAGTACCCTTGGGAGTTAAGGTGGCTCAAATGAAATACTGGCAACATTTGGTTTGAAGTGGTAGTTAGGTGGAGGAAATGAAACCTTTTATATAAGATTGTGTTGTTGTTCAGTTGTGTATGACTCTATAAACTTTTGTCTGTGAAGTTTTCTTGGCAAAGACACTGGAGTGGTTTGTCATTTCCTTCTCCAGTGTGTCTTCATTTTACAGGTGAGGAACTGAGGCAAAAATAGGGTTTAAGTGACTTGCTCAGGGTTATACAACTAGTAAGTATCTGAGGCCAGATTTGAACACAGATCTTCCTGACTTCAGTCACAATGCTCTATCCACTGTACCACTTAGCTGCCCTTTATATAAGATAATAGGCATTAAATATAAGTTAATTTATGTAGAATGGTGATTAAAGCTTCAGGTATGTTTATGGAAGTATAAATAGTATACTAGGGCATCTAGGTGGTGCACTGGGTTTGGAATAAGGAAGACTCATCTTCATGAGTTCCAATTCAGCTTCAGACACATACTAGGCATGTGACCCTGGGCAAGTCACTTAACCCTATTTGTCCCAGCTCCTCATATGTAAAATGAGCTGGAGAAGGAAATGACAAACCACTTCAATATCCTTGCCAAGAAAACCCCAAATGGGGTCATGAGGAGTCAGACGTGTCTGAAACTATATAACAACAACTAGTGTACTGTGTTGAATATTTTATGTAAGATGTATCTTTACTTACCTTCCTTTGCTTGCAAATAGAAAAATACTAAGTATCCAATATTCTATATATACTTTTTGTATTATTTTGTTTGTATCATTTTCCTTGTTGCCTGTGTGCACCATTTTCCTTGTTGCCTGTTTACATCATTTTTCTTGTTGCCTGTTTGCCTAAACCAGGGCTGGGGAACCTATGGCCTTGAGGCCACATGTGGCCTTCTAGGTCCTTGGGTGAGGCCTTTTGATTGAGCCAAGTTTTACAGAACAAATCCTTTTATTAAGGATCCTAGGGGAAAAGAGTCTTTGGTACTGGACCACATGTAAATAGGTACTCCAATAGGTTTGCTTAGGCAAACACTTTTAAAGACAAAAAGATCCTGAATGTAAAATCAGAGCCTAGTCACCTTTATTTTAACCCAGTCCCCAAGGATCAATTATTTTTCGAGTCAGACAAATGACTTTTCTTTTTGTTTGTAATAATGTAAAGAACTGTCCTAAAAGAAAAAGCTCATGATTTCTGTCCCATGTTTCTCACTTGAATTTTTTTGTTCTTTTCTAAGGAAATTGACTGCTTATGAAAGGTGCCAATTTTCCATGTCTCTTTTACTGAATTCTTGTATGTATATTTAGAGCTTGAACACTAATAGTCAAGATTAGTGTCTCTTGTCCTATTAGTAGACCTCAATCCTCACATTCTGTGAATGAATAATTTTCTTCTTCATGTGAGTTCAGGAACCCCTGAGTTCCTTTGAGACAATTAGCCTGTATGCCATTTGTGGCTGTGGTATTAAGTGATTTCTAGTCTCATAGGACTAGAAGCTAATTTGGAGCACTAATTCATTGAGCTATATCCCTCCTTGATGGACAATCACTTACAAAACATCTTTTCCCTCAGAGAATAAAGACTGTGCATGCAAACAAAACCACAACACAAATTTTATTAATAAATGTGCATGTAATACAACTTTATACAAGTCACTTAACAAAAATAATATATTGCAACACTCTCTATACATTCCTGTCACAAGCAAATATAAATTCAACAAAGTAATAATCCATTTGGGCAGCTAGGCGATGCAGTGCATAGAGTATTGGGCCTGGAATTAGGAAGATCTGAGTTCAAATATGGCCTGACACTAGCTGACCATGGGCAAGTCATTTAACCTCTGTTTGTCTCAGTTCCTGATCTGTAAAATGGGGATTCACTGGAGAAGGAAATGACAAACAACTCCCGTCTCTTTGCTAAGAAAACCCCAGGGACAGAAGTCCATGGGGACACAAAGAGTCAACTGAACCACAAAATAATCCAGTCAAAAAGCATCTATTAAACACTTCCTATCGTGTTATGTGCTAGAGATGCAAAGAAAAGCAAAAATACTATCCCTATCTCACATTCTAATGGGGGAGACAGCATGCTAACACCTATTTACATACAAGAATTATACTGGGGAAAATGGGAAGTAATATCAGAGGGAAGGCTCCGGTAGTTGGGGGAAGCAGGAATAAATTATCATTCAGAAGGTTTAGCTGAGACTTGAAGTCAGGGAAACCAGGAGGTAGAACTGAGGAAGGAGGCATTCCAGGCATGGAGGGAGAGGGGAGGTAGCCAGTGAAAATACATGGAGTCCAGAGATGGAATGTAGTGTCAGCAAACATTTAATGAACACCTACCTTATGCTAAATGCTAAGGATACAAAGAAGGTAAAAGACAGTCCCTGCTCACAAGGAGCTCTCAGTCTAATGGCAGGGACAACATGCAAACAACTTTGTACAAACAAAATATATGTAGGATAAATTGGAAATAACAGGTTACCAGCATTAAGGGGGATTGGGAAAAGGCTACTTCTAGAAAGTGGGATTTGAGGTGGGACTTGAAGGAAACTAGGGATGCTAAGGAAGTGGATAAGGAGTATAAAGAAGGGTATAAGGCCACTGTCACTGGATTGTAAGAATACTTAGAGAGGAGTAAGAGTGGCACAGTGGATAGAATGCTGGGGCTGGAATTAAGAAGACTCATCTTCCTGAGTTCAAATCCAGTGTCAGGCATGTACTAGCTGTGTGACCCTGGGCAAGTCACTCATCCAAGTTTTTCTCAGTTTCTTCATCTGTAAAATAAGCCGGAGAAGAAAATGGCAAACAATTCCAGTATCTTCGCCAAGAAAACCCCAAATGGGGTCATGAACAGTTGGATATGACTGAAACAACAATAACAAAAGTATAAGAAGACTGGCAAGTTTGGAGGGAGCCAGGCTGTAAAGGCCTTTGAAGCCCAAATGGAGAATTAGATGTTTGAAATCCTAGTAGCATTAGGGTCAGTGGAGTTCATCTAGGAGAGGGCGATCTCCCTACCCAATCTGAGGAAGATGGTTTTGGTATTTTGAGTGGAAAATGGACTGGAATGGGGAGAGACTTGGAGCGGGGAGACCAACCAGCTATCTGTGGCTGTAATCCAGGCATGAAGTGATGGAGCCTGTACCAGGGAATAACAGTAGCAGGAATGAGGAGAAAGGGATAAATATTAAAAATGTTGCAAAGGCAGAAATGATGAGACTTGACAGCAGGCTGGACACGTGGAGAGAGTGAGAGTGAAGCTGAGGATGACACTTAGTTTTGAGTCTGAGTGACTGGGAGGATGGTGATGCCCTTGACAATAGAAAAGTTGCTCATTCTTACAGAGTTCTATGATACATATCTCACTTAGCTCAGCAGTAACTCACTTAAAGACTATAAAATGTCTGAAAAGTCAGAGCTTCTAGGTGTTTATTTAAGTCCAGGGTCCACTCGAGAGCTAAGCCTGAACTTGGCTGCGCTGGGGACCACTTTGATTGTGAGCTACCATCTCTTCATAAGGGAGGCATAAAGAAGATCTTCTAACTTCGTTAGGTTGGGACTGGGGAAGGAGTTCTTTGACATGTAGAATATTTGACTTGTCATTTTGGTAAATATCATTTCATTTACTTAGAAACAAAACAGGACTTACTAAAATGCTAAACAAAACTTTCCCATTACCAAAGTGGAAAATTAATAGCCCTCAATACTCAATGAGAAAAAGGAATATATTTTCTAACTTCAAAATGGGAATTTTCTGTATTTCTCGCTTTAGGGATGATAGATTATAGGATAAACCTATGGCGAATTATATCTGATTTAGCTACTGATTTAGAAGGAACATCTTTTTAAATTTTTAAAAAATTTTTTGGCTAGGCAGTGGGGTTAAGTGACTTGTCCAGGGTTACACAGCTAGTAAGTGTTATGTGTCTGAGGTCACACTTGAACTCAGGTCCGCCTGAATCCAGGGCCTTCCATCACACATGGGTTCTGTGAATAGAGATAATGCAATATGAGAGATGTTGTGATGGTAAAAGTGCCAAGATTTGGTAACTGATGGGATATATGGGAAGAGGGAAAGTGAGAATTTTTGAATAACTAACCTAGGGGACTATAAGAATGGTGCTTCCCTTAACAAAAATCAGTAAGTTGTTATTGTTACAGTTTTCACTTGATGAGGTAGCATGGGACACTGGCATTTAGGTGGTGCAGTGAAGAGAGAGCTGGACCTCGAGTGAAGGAGAACCGAGATCAAATCATATCTGTACTTGCTAGCGTGTGACCCTGGGTAAGTCACTTAACCTCTTGTCTGCATCAATTTCATTACCTGTAAAATGCAGGTAATAATAGTACACACCTCCCAGAGTTGTGAGGATGAGATTAAATTTATAAAGAGCTTTGCAAACCTTAAAGCACTAGATAAATGCTATCATCATCATCATCATCATCATCATCATCATCATCATCATCATCATTGACTAGTTGTTTCCTGTACTGATGAAACCCAGGTCTGATCCCTATTCCTATCCCTTCACTTAGGCTAAATAACATAAAACATTTTTGGTTATTTACTTTAGGTTCAGCCTGTATTCTGCCTGGCTTAATAGCAGATATAGTCAAATTGGAGCTGATTTTTCATTGTAATACAATGACTAAGAAGAAAATGTGTACCCTGAAGCAAGATGGGCCATGGCAAAACAGAATCTGGACTGGGGAAGAAAAGACTTCCCATTGATCTAAAATGTTTCCTTTTATATAAAGGCATCAATTAAACAGATTTAAGAAGTGTATCCTTTTTTGCAAAAGACAAAACAAAGCTCTTGAAGTGAAAATTGTAAAATAAAGAATAGTTTTTGTTTGTGCAGTATGTAAAGGACTGTTGTCTTTAGTCATACACATATGTTTATAATAAATATATTTAGATTTTGGAAGGATCTCAGAAGTTCAACTCCCTTATTTTACAGGTGAGGAATGAGACCTAGAGATATTAAGTGTTTTATTCAGGTCACAAAAGTTAGTAAATGGTAGAATTAGGAGGCATGATTCTAGGTCTTCTTGGCTTCAAATCCTGTTTTCTTTAGTGAATATGTATCCAGGCAGTCCCTTGTCTTTGGGCTTCCAGACAGTTAACTCATTTTCTAGATTCTTTATGGGTAAAAATCCCTTCTAAACCAAGGCTCTTGAACCTTCACAGATACTTAGTTTTACTAATCAGTAAGAGGACACATTAAATTCAAAGCAAAATATTTAATGAAATAGCTTAGTAAGAAAAGGAACAATAGAACTTTTTTTCCTGTAAGACTCAAGTACACTTTCTCTTTATCTCTCTGTCTCTGTCTCTCTTGTTCACACACACACACACACACACACACACACACACACACACACCCATCTTTGGGAAGAATGGACCCTCATAGGTTGAATAGCCATATATAGGTGGAGATGACCAGGGCACATGCTTAGAGGGGCAATTCATGCTCTAGCACAGTGAGGCCTCTTCTGGTGACGTCATTGTTCTGTTCTCTACTTTCTGTGGGACCTTCCTGTCTCCAGGCAATCATGTCTTGGCTGCTCTCCATCGGCTGTCAGAGCTCTGCTGTTCTCTATCAGGCATCCTGATCAGGATCCTTGATCCATCTGGCCTTCAACTGTCCTGTTATCTTCAGGCTTACCCATTTTCTAATACTCTTTTTCAGCTTTCATCAGGCAAGCTGTAATTCCTTAGCCTCTCCCCTTCAGGAGAAGGCTAGAGTTCTTTCAGCCTCACCACTAGGTGGCCCAGTGGTTATAACACTGGGTCTAGAGTGGGGGAGACCAGAGTTTATATATAGCCCCAAACACTTACTAGTTATGTGACCCTGAACAAGTCACTTGATTTCTATCTGCCTTAATTTCTTTAATTTTAAAATAAGGATAATAATAGCACCTACCTTACCTCCTAGGGCTTTTGTGAGGATCCAATGAGATAACTGTAAAACACTTAGCACAGTGCCTGGCACATAGTAGGTGTTTAATAAATGCTTTTAAATTCGTTTCCTTCCACCTTTGCATCATCTTTTCCTTCCTTCTGTCTTTTCCTTCCTTCCTTCCTTCCATTGCTCCCTCCCTCCCATCCATCTATCCATCCATCCATCCATTCTTTCTTCCATCTTTTCATCCATCTTTCCCTTCCTTCTTTCTATCCATCTTTTTCTGCTTTCCTTCCTTCTATCCATCCCTCCTCCCTTCCCTTCTTTCCTTCCATCCATCTCTTCCATCTTTCTATCCATCTCTTCCTTCTTTCTATCCATCTTTTCCTTCCTTCCATTCCTCCTTTCCTTGCTTTTTCCCTCCCTTCTTTCCTTTTTTCCATCTATCCATCCATCTATCTCTTCCTTCCATACATTTTTGCTTCTCACCTTCCATCATTTCCTTATTTCCATCTTTCCTTTCCTTCTTTCCATCTATCTTTTCCTCCTTTCCTTCCTTCCATCTATCCATTTCTTCCATCCATCTTTTCCTTTCTTCTTTCCATCCAACTTTTCCTTCCTTATTTCCATCCATCTTTACCTTCCTTCTTTTCATCTATCTTTTCCTTCTTTCCTTCCTTCCATCTATCTCTTCCTTCCATCCGTCTTTTCCTTCCTTCCATTCCTCCCTTCTTTCCTTCCTGTCTCCCTCCCTTCCATCTCTTCTTCCATCCATCTTTTCTTCCTTCTTTCTATCCAACTTTTCCTTCCTTATTTCCATCCATCTTTCCCTTCTTTCCATAAATCCATCTCTTCCCACAATCCATCTTTTCCTTCCTTGGCCTCCGCCCTCGAGGGGGCGCTGCTCTGAGCCCGCGGGCTCCCCGCAGGGCAGGCTGCAGCTCTCCTCATTGGCTCTGCCCCAGTGCATGGCAGGTCTTCCCCTCAGCCGTGCTGGGTGCTGTTGGTGGGGTGGAGGGGGAAGGGAGAGGGGGTCCTTCTCTGAATACCTTTCTGTCCCGTTGTCTCTTGGAGCCTGTTTCTTCCCCGCTGAGTGACCTCTGACCTGGGGAGCCCAGTGGGCTGGGCGCAGTGACCCCGGCGGGGCGGGCGAGGCGACGTCCCCTGTCCGGGCAGTGTCCCCGATGGCCAGGAAGCCTCGAGAGGCTATGGTGAGAACCTGCCTCTGGGCCGCAGTGGGGCGTCTGCGCTGACTACCCGGGCATAACCCGGGCCCTTGCCGGGAAAGGCCTTAGGCGAGTTTGCATTCTCCTTGCATTACTTACTCTACCTTTTCAACTGCGCGTGCCTATGTGCGTGCCCACGTGCCTAGAGACACGTGTCTAGTATGGATATGTACATAATATAATTATGTATATGTTATGCTCGGGTAGATATGAGCAATGCACATATGCATATGTACACACATGTATGCATATTTATATGTGCATGTGTGTGTGAAATACCATCCAAAAGTTAGTGGTGATAATTCGTTCCTTAGGGTATATCTGTTCATCGATATCTCTATCCATATCCACATCTATCTAAAATCACTTAAATTTGTGTGTGTCTGGAGGTGCATATCTATATCTAAATTTAAATTCATCCAAAAGTAAGTTTTCTTAATTTGTTAGGGTTTTTTTGTCCATATATGTCTATACCCATATCTAAACTCATTCAAAACTGAGTTTGTTAATTTGTTTTTTTGAACGGTCCTTATTTATATATCGATTAAAAACCATCCAAAAGTAAGTTTTGTTAATTTGTTGGGGATGGGGGGGCAATGAGAGAGGGGAAGGAAGGAGGATGGGAAGGAATATATCTGCATATCAATAACTCTCCCTCTCCCATCAAAAGTAAGTTTGCTCCTGGAGTATGTGTTGGCACCAAAAGGTTGTGAATAGTGTCTCGACCACTGTTAGAGGATTCAATCTTGTCTTTGTGTTGTGTAAGGTTAGATTAGATTTTTTACATTTCACTGGATTAGGACTGCTTCCAAATAGCTGTAACTGTCAGCATTTAATAGGTTCCCACAAAGTGATAGTAATAGTCCTTTAATCCTAGATAGTTGTGTAGCACTCGCAGTTTGACAAAGATTTTCATATATATTACCTCATGTTTCACGCAGCAACCCTATAGGGAATGGGGTAGACAGGAAAGGTACTGTTTGTCCAGTGTTACAGATGAGACTAAGGTTAAATGACTTGTCCTAAGTCATCTCAGCCAGTAGGTGGAGGAGTAAGTTTTGGATCCAGAACTCTAAACCCAGTGTTGTTTGTAGTCTATCACAGTATCTCCTGATTGATAACTAGGATTTCAATTGCCACTATGTTGTGGGCTGAAAATGGATGTCTAGAGAAACTTGGTGAAAGTGGATATATACATACCACAGTGGCTATTGCATAGTTGACCTATCTTAAAACCATCAGGTTGCCTGAATTACATGGGCACAGATTTGGTAGTTAAAATATCTGTTCTGCTGTCATCATCACTGGCCCTGAGAGCTGTTATAGAATTGTATATATTAGAGCTGGATGGAGTCTTGGAAATGATCCAGTCCTTTATTGTGTTGTGTTGTATTGTATTGTATTGTATTATATTGTATTATTTTTTTTTTGGTCTAGGCAGTGGGGTTAAGTGACTTGCCCGGTGTCACACAGCTAGTTAGTGTTATGTGTCTGAGGCCAGATTTGAACTCAGTTCCTCCTGAAGGAGGACCTATCCACTGTACCACCTAGCTGCCCCGGTCCTTCATTTTATAGAGGAAGAAACAGGTTGAAGTGACTTGTCCCTCAGAAACCGTAATTACTAGTGATTCTTGGGTCATAAAAAGTGTATGATGAAGGATGGATGGCATTGAGAAAATGTACCATTTTATTTACTTCTCTTTCATTCTTTTCTCAAAAAGAATTTTAGAATTCTTTCCTATTATACATAAGAGAGAATCCTATGTATAATATTAGCCCTTACATATTGCATATTATACATAATACTCTTTTTCAAAACAGTCATAACACAGAGGACATGTCATGAAGTATTTTGCCAGAAATACTTTTCATTAAAAGTTATTCCATATATAAATTATATTTACTTTTCTATAGTTTCTTATTGCTAGATTCCATAGCTTCACAATTCATATAAGAAGACTCCAAGATCTATTTCATCATATTTAAAGAAACTCAAAGCAAAACTTGGTACATAAAGACCTGTTTTGTGTGTGTTTATTTTTAAAATTAATTTATTTTAAACCTTCATTTAAAAAATTTTTGAGTTCTGAGTTCTCTCCTCGCTCCCACCCGTCTCTCACCCATTGTGAAGGCAAAAAATATGATATAAATCAATGCATGTGAAATCATGCAAAACATTTCCACATTAGCCATGTTGCAAAAAAAGCTAGAAGAAAAAGAAAGTGAAAAAATTATGTTTCAGTCTGCATTCAGACTCCATCAATTCTTTCTCTGGAGGTGGATAGCATTTTTCAAGTCCTTCAGAATTGTCTTGAATTATTGTATTGTTCAGAATAGCTAAATTATTCACAGTTGATCATCTTATAGTATTGCAGTTATTGTGTACAATGTTCTCTTGGTTCTGCAAACTTCACAATACATCAATTCATATAAGTCTTCCTGGTTTTTTCTGAAACCATTCTGCTTAGCATTTTTTTTTTAGGCAGTTGGGGTTAAGGGACTTGCCCAGGATTACACAGCTAGTAAGTGTCAAGTGTTTGGTCTGAGGCCGGATTCGAACTTAGGTCCTTTTGACTTCAGGGCCGGTGCTCTATCCACTGCTCCACGTAGCTGCCCCCTGCTTAGCATTTCTTATAGAATGATAGTATTCCTTCACAATCATGTACCACAACTTGTTCAGCCATTCTCCAGTTGATGGGCATCTCCTCAATTTCCAATTCTTCATCATCACAAATAGAGATGCTATAAATATTTTTGTACTTATAGGTCCTTTTCCTTTTTCTTTAGTGTCTTTAGGATTCAGACCTAGTAGTAGTATTGTTTGGTCAAAGGACGTACAGTTTTATAGCCCTTTGTATGCAGTTTCAAATTGCTTTCATGTGTGTTTCTTTTGTTCATAAATATTTTATTTTTTTCCAATTGTGTATAAAAACAATTTTTAACATTTTTTCAAGAACTTGAGTTCCAAATCATCTCCTTTCCTCCCTCATTTACCCTGTCATTGAGAAGCCAAGTAATTTGATAGAGGTTATACATGTGCAGTCATGCCAAAACATATTTCCATATTAATCATCTTGTGAAAGAAAACAGACCAAAAAAAAAACCAAGAAAAAAAATTCTTCAATCTGCATTCAGATGCCATCAGTTCTTTCTCTGGAGGTAGATAGCATTTTTCATCCTAAGTCCTTTGGAATTGTCTTAAATTACTGTATTGCTAAGTCATTGAGTAGCTGAGTCATTCACAGTTGATCATAGTACAATATTGCTGTTACTGTGTACAGTGTTCTCCTGGTTTTGCTTACTTTACTTTGTATCAGTTCATTTAAAACTTTCTAGGTTTTTCTGAAAGCATGTCCTGCTCCTCACTTTTTATGTATAGTACAATAGTATTTCATCATAATCATGTCTTGTTCAACTTGTTCAGCCATTCCCTTAATTTCCAATTCTTTGTCAGTACAAATAGAGCTACTATAAATATTTTTTGTACATATAGGTCCTTTCCTTTTTTTTTTTTTAATCTCTTTGGGATGCAGACCTAGCAGTGGTATTGCTAGATCAAAGAGTACGCATAGTTTTATAGCCCTTTGAGCATAGTTCCAAATTGTTTCATGTGTGTTTCTTTTAGAAAAACCTAGTATTAAGTGCAAATCAATTATGTTAGATGTTTAAAAAAAATCTTTCTTCTAAAAACCATTTTACTGATGTCTGTTTTTCTCTGTCTCCCACTCCCTTTAAAAATTCTGTTTTGATCACTGGGACTTAGAAGTAAGCACTTTGTAACTATTTAAGCATTCTGTAAGTGAATTATCTCTAGTAGTCACCGGATAGCAAAAAAAATATATGTGCTTTTCCAGGTTTGTTAAAGAAGTGGCATATATGCTAAAGGCTAATAGCTACACTGGATCAACTTTGTTCCCCTTTCTTCATGCGAGGAGATGAACTAAAAGGCTGCTACTGTGCTCTTTTCTGCTCTGTCAGCTCTGGGTGACAACGCGTGTAGGATTCTACAAATGTCAAATGGATGGGTATTCCTGCCAACCTGGTCCCTTAAATTCAGCATATATATATTGAATGCCGCAGTGGTCATTAACTTGTTGTTGAACTTGCAAGTCCTTCCCATATGCTTCCTTGTCAGTGGAAGGGACAAGTGTCAAGTAATTTAGCAATAAAGCCATGTTTGGTAGCTGTTTTTCTGAGTAGGTTGTTTCTTTCAGGTCCCAACTGGCTGGTGCTAACTATAGAGACTAGTGCTGCTAGGACTGGAAGATGAGCCATATGGTGCTCTTTGGAAAATTTGCACTATTGACCAGTAAAGGCTCTGGGTACTGGAAATAGTGTTGAAAACCAATGTTTCTTCTAAGTTGAATTGACACTTGACTGGGGAAAAACTAACATGCCTTCAGATACAATTTTTATGTATCTCTACACAGTTAAAAGCATTAGGACTGACTTTAGACAAAATTGTAAAGTAGATAAAGTTTGGAGCCAAGTATTCTTTTGTATCACTATTATGTGCCCTTGTCTCATTTTTTTCTTTCTTATGTAGGTACCCAAAGCTCTCATGTTTTATGTTTCATCCTGCTATCTAAAGCTGATCTCAGAAATTTTTTTTTTTACTTTTAAAGGAAATTTTATTTTAAAAAATGAACAAAAATCTGTTTTTATCTCCTTCCCATGTGCCTTCACCTTTTGAACAAAAGAAAAACAAAATTCTTTTTTTTTTTTTGGGTGAGGCAGTTGGGGTTAAGGGGCTTGCCCAGAGTCACTCAGCTAGTAAGTTTCAGGTGTCCAAGGCTGCATTTGAACTTTGGTCCTGCTGACTCCTAAGGCCAGAGCTCTATCTGCTGTGACACCTAGCTGCCCCCAAAACAAAATTCTTATAACAAATTCAGTCAAAACAAATTCCTGCATCCATGCCCCCCAAAATATATGTATCTTCTGCACCCTGAGTTCATCACCTCTTTATCAGAAAGTTTGGCTAGCATGCTTCTTCCTCCTTGGACCTCTGGAATCCTAGTTGGCCATTGTGTTGAACAAAGTTCTCAAACCTTTCTAAGTTATTTGTCTTTACAGTGTTAAAGTATAAAATTTCCTCCTAGTTCTGCTCATCTTCCTCTGCATCAGTTCATATAGGTCTTCCCAGTTTCTCTGAAATACCCTTTCCATTATTTCTTATGCCATGATAGTATTCCATTATATTCATGTACTTACAATTTATTCATCTGTTCCCCCATTAATGGGTAGTCTCTTAGTTTCCAGTTCCTTGCCACTGCACACACACACACACACACACACACACACACACACACACACACACACACACACAGAGACACATGTATCCATGTATCTGTGTGTGTGTGTGTATGTGTTTTATACATAATCCTTTTCCTCTTGCTTGAGTTTTGACTAGTAGTAGTATTGCTGAGTAAAACAAATGGAATACATTTCCAGAATGAGTCTACCAACAGTTACAATCAACAGTCATTAATGTTCCTGTTTTCTCAAAGCTCTTCCAACATTTGTCATTTTCTTTTTTGTCAACTTTGCCAATCTTTTGGATTTGAGGTAGAGCCTCAGAATTGCTTTAATTTCTCTATTATGATAGTGTTTTGGAGTTTTTTCCATGTGGCTATTGATAGACTTTTTTCTTTTGAAAATTGCCTATGTTCTGATAGTTTATTCATACTGTGTTGTATCTGAGAGGTTATTTTACTTTCAAGTCTTGATACTGAATGAAAAGCATTGGCCAACATTAAAATCATTCTAGTCATCATTGAACATGTGGGGGTATTTTGGTAGGGCAAGAAGGCTCTGTGTCCTCTGAAGTTATAATAGTCCTGAATGTAAACTTGGATTAGTCATATTAAGGTATTAAAGTGTGTATAAGATGAGAGGAGAGGAGAACTACTTCTGGAAGTTGTTGCTTTTAGCCACAGCCCTAGGACCTGGAATCTTTTTTTTTTTTTATTATTATTATTTTTTATTTTTAGGCAATTGGGGTTAAGTGACTTGCCCAGGGTCACACAGCTAGTAAGTGTCAAGTGTTTGATCTGAGGTCACATTTGAACTCAGTTCCTCCTGACTTCAGGGCCAGTGCTCTATCCACTGCACCACCTAGCTGCCCCTGGAATCTGTCTTATCTGGAAGTAAACATTTGGGTCTCTTTCCTCTTGGCCACTTCCCTCCTAAAACTTTTGTTTAAAACGTCCAAACTAAAACTTTTGTTAGTCCCTTACTGTCTACTGCCTCACAACGTCTAGATGTCAAGGATTTAGAGTCCATTCTGACTTTGACCTCTTATCTCCCCTTATGCCACCACTTTCAGTTTGTTTCTAGTTTCCTTGGTAAAGTAAACTTCCCTTTGTGAAAGAAGTTGGTAGAAGATTGAGAGAAGCCTCCACCACCCTTATTACGACAAATTCTTCTCCCTCTGACATCTCATCCAAACCTTAGGTCCCTTGCATCCTGGTGCTCATGTTATCAGCTTGGTATAGTGTTCAAGAACCCCTCGGGTAGATGGGGTAGGTAGATAGGGTACAGGAATACAGGGAGTATTAGCCCTGTGCTAAACAAATTCGATTTTAGAGTTATGGATAGACAGAAAGAAGTATAAATGTGACTGCATAGTATTTTTAATTTATATCATTTAATTTATGCCATTATATAAATCTTAGTATTAACTAAGACTGTTTTTGTACAGTGTCTGCCTTCTGTCCATTTTTGTGCTGGCTACAGTGAATGTATACACATAATCGTACCTGTATCTTGATGTTATGAGGTAGTAATCGAGACAAAGCGTAGATAAGAGCCCGTGACCTAAATTCTTTAGAGAAAGTCAGCTCAAGAAAGATGGGAAGCTTTTTAATAATGAAATTTTGAAGACACAAAGAGAAACAATTCAGACAAGGTGGAAAAGGAAAACTAAATGGAACAATCAATTTTAAGAAGACAAGTTGATAGAGACAGAAGGTACAAAGAAGAACAGGTAATAGGAAAATGAATATAAAAGTATGGCTTGCTCCTATAAGAATAAGATTTATAAGGAATATTCAAACTTGAAATGAGCAGAAGCAGGGCAGCTAGGTGGCGCAGGGGATAGAGCACCGGCCCTGGATTCAGAAAGACCTGAGTTCAAGTGTGACCTCAGACACATAACACTTACTAGCTGTGTGACTCTGGGCAAGTCACTTAACCCCAACTGCCTCACTGGAAAAAAAAAAAAAAGAAAATGAGCAGAAGCTATTGAGAAAAAGTTAAGGACAAAGAGAGGGTTGTTTTTTTTTTTTTAAAGCTTTCTGGGAGGCAGGAGGAAGGTATCAAAGATGGAATAGAGCAGATGTTTATGGTGCCTGGGGACAATGAAGACAAAGTGAAACTACTCATATTTTATTTTGCTTCTCTTTTCTCTGCCAGGTAGCATGATCTTTGAATTGGAAAGGATATGACAAACATGGCTCATAGGGAGTTGAAGCACAAGGTATCTAGGGAGATAGTGAGAAAGTACCTAGCTGCCCTTGATGATTTCAAGTCACCAGGCCCTAATGAACAACGTCTCCAGGCACTGAAACAACTGAAGGATGCAATTGTGAGTCATTGTTAGTAATCATTGAAAGATAGAGAAACAAGCAAAGTGCTGCAGGGAACATGATATGTACCGATTTTTCAGAAAAGTGAAAAGAGAAAGTACAAACTTAGAGCTATAGGCCAATTAACTACTTTGATTCATGATAAAATTCTGGAATGTATTGTTAAAGAGATGGTTAGTGAATGTCTAGAAAAGAAAATGGGACCCAGCTGTTCTTCATTAAGAGCAGGTCATACCAGATGATCAGTTCACCCCCCTGCCCGAGTATTAGATTAGATCAAGGGAATGCTCTAGATAGTTAGAGTTTTCAAAAATTATTTGACAGTCTCTCATGCTATCCCTACAGATAAGATGAAGTGATGTGGGCTAGATGATTATATAGTTAGGTAGATTAAGAACTAGTTGAATAGTTAGTCAAAGAATAAGCATAAATGAATTGATTAAAGGAAAGGGGGTATCTTTTGGAATTCTCCTGAAGTCTGTGGTAGCTCTGAGTTGTTTAAAGTTTTTAGTAATGATAAAAGTCATGGTCGTCATCATTATCAATTTTGCAAAGCTCGAGGGCATAGCTAAACATTGGATAACAGAATCCAGAGACATCTCAGCAGGCTAGAATGTTGAAGTTGTGTTGAAATTGAGTATTGATATACAAAATGAGAAAAACTAATTTGATTGCTTTGGAAATTGAAGTGGCAAATTAAACAGTGCAGTATAGGGAAAGAAGAATTTTAGCAGGTAATGAAAAATTTAAAAATAGATTTTGATGCTGCTTCTTTGTTCTTCATAATTTTAAAAGTTGCATGAGTATTTCCCGTGGAAATTGAAATTAATAGAAAGTACTACTTTTTTTTTGGGTAAAACATTTGGGGTTAAGTGACTTGCCCAGAGTCACACAGCTAAGGAATGTTATGTGTCTGAGGTCAGATTTGAACTCAGGTCCTCCTGACTCTAGAGCCAGTGCTCTATCCACTGTGCCACCTAGCTGCCCCTGAAAGTACTACTTTTAAATGACGTTTTAGAGGAATTGTTATTATTTTCTTTGCATAAATAAAAATGTCCCCTAAGTTTTGTCCATAAGCAGTCTTTGAACCAAGTAAACAGTTAACATACCATAGAATGTAGAATTCCAAATATTTTGAACTTGTAAACCATTTATCTAATTAAAGTAATTCTTCTGACAACTTATAAATAAAACCAAGACAAAAAAAGATTTTTACTCAAATATAAACTACCTGATGTAAAAGAATACGAAGAAATTGTAAAGTTGTGTAGAAGTAGTGGTTTTCTTCTTGCTTTTCTTTGTATTTCCATTTAGCATAATGCCTGGCGCATAGCAAATACTTAATAAGTGCTTATTGACTGATTGTTGACTGAAGGAGAAGAGAGCAGAATGAGAGCAGGCATACAGACCATGACTATCTGGTTATCTAGCGACAACATTAGATAGAATGCTGAAAAAGAGATGATATTGTTATTATTTTGTAGAAGCTTGCATATGTATGTTTTCCATTTGGCAAATTACAGGTAGTTTGATGATCTGTGGTTTTCTTTCTTATTTATTGTGTTTGATTTTGTTGTTGTTGATGGGTTCTAAAGAAATGAATAATAAGGGCCATCTAGGTGGTGCAGTGGATAGAGCTCCAGCCTTAGAGTCAGGAGGAACTGAGTTCAAATGTGACCTCAGACATGGACTAGCTGTGTGACCCTGGGCAAGTCACTTAACCCCAATTGCCTCACGAAGAAGGAAAAAAAAAGAATAACAACATTAAAAAAGGAAAAGAAAATCATTTGATAGTTCTAGTTAGGTCTTTGGGGTTTAGGTTCTGAGGATGTTAAACATTATGCTTACATGGAAATTAATATACTTAATCTTTGAATCTTATTTGAATCTTAATAATGGAATTAGTATGCAATGACAGTTTTTGTTCTTCATCTTATAGAAAAGACTTCCTTCCCCATTCCTAAATACCCAGAATCGCTAGAGGAATTAAAAGGTTCGGAATTGATCAGTTGGCATCTTTCCCTCTGTTTTAGTTGCATCTCAATGACTTATTTATTTTGTTGTCTTTCCTTCTGTTTGTGTTATTTAAAAAAATTATTAGTCTATTGCTTTTTTCATTCAGTTTTAAGCTATAGTCTTTTTTTTGGTACTAAATTAAAATTTCTGGTTAAAAGATACTGGCCATAACAAACCCTCCCTTGTTAGAAAGGAATAGTGGTATGTTGTTTTTTTAGTACTGGAAAGATTGGGTAAAAACATTGGTCTGTAATGCTCTAATTGTATGACCATTATACTATTTGCGTAGTGAAATTACATAATAACTTATTAAAGTATTTCTTAAAAAGAATCATAAAGCTGCACTGCACAATGCAGAAAAGAAATTTACTTTTGGATATTGAATTGAAACCACATCAACTTTTCTGTTGAGTTTTGGCCAGTGTTTATAGTTTTCAACTGAAAGTTTATTGTTGCTATTTCGAGATTTAACCATGATGCGGTATCTTAATATGATGTCTTAAATTGTTTGGACCAGTGGGCCCGGCCCGCCTGTAGGGAATGCTTCAGTAAATTTGGCTTGATTACTTAAAATTCATTTTCATGAAAACAAACAAACCCAGGATAAAGAAAACTAGTACTTAATAGCAATGCCCCCCCATCCAAAAAACCAAAAAACAAAACAAAGACCATTTTGTTAAATTATATGAATAGATAGATTTCAATTGTCTACTTAACTTTACATGTATATGTGAAGAAATGTCTCAAGTATTATTGATTTGGGACTGAACATTTAATGTTTTTAAGTTAGCATTTTTACTAGAAGAGGCATCAGTTCTGATCAACTTACAGGTTGATCTGATTAAGTTACATGTGGCCTTGATTGAATGGATAAAATGAATATAGCAGTCTTGATTTTATAGTAATGGTATAGTGAAGATGAAATGAACTAGCCTTTTATTTCCTCTCCCTTCCTTCATATTTCACTCCTTTCCCTTAAATAATGACCTTTTATTTTACATTTTTCTCACAGATTTCTATGCAGTTTTATTTATTATAGTTATGTATAGGTCAGGTGGTGCAGTGGATAGAGTGGCAGGACCTGAGTACAAATCCAGCCTCAGACACTTTCTAGCTATGTGACCCTGGGTGAATTGTGAGAAATGTCTCAGTGAGACTCAGTAGGGATGAAGTTAAAAGCCCAGTTTATTATGCGGTTGCAGAAGTGGGTGTGTCCTATTGAATAGGCACATACCTTACCAAAGCAAAAGTTGACTATTTATTTCTAGTCCCTCCTCTGTTTCCTCATTGGCTGAGTACTCCAGCCCCCCTGCTACATATCTACTCTTTGACATGTCCTTCCTCCCTCTTCATGTGTCCCATGTACAGAAAATGGTGTCTAACCCTGCCCGGAAGCGAAGTGAGTATTCATAAATCCATTAAGCTAGCACACTCTAAGCGAAACTTGACCTTTGTCCTATTTACTGACTTCTACCACCAAAACAAGAGAAGACCTGCTGTATCTCCTTCTACTTAGTTACTTTTCTAGCAGTTGTTTCAATTTTATGGAAACAAACTTTTCATTATGTTCGTCAAACTCACTTAACCTCTGTTTGCCTCAATTTCCTTAACTGTAAGATGGACATGATAATAGCACTGAACATCAAGGGTTAATGTTAAGTTTAAATAAGATCATATTTGTAAAGTGCTTAGCACGATGCCTGATACATAGCAGGTGCTATATGAATGCTTATTCCCTTTCCATTCCTATCCCTCCCCTTCCCATTTATATCATTGCTCTGCTGGACTACAAGCTTCTTTAAAATTCTTTTTTGTGAGGCAATAAGGGTTAAGTGACTTGCCCAGGGTCACACAGCTAGTAAGTGTCAAGTGTCTGAGGCTGGATTTGAACTCAGGTCCTCCTGACTCCAAGGCCAGAGCTCTATCCACTGCACCACCTAGCTGCCCCTAGACTACAAGCTTCTTGAAGAGAGAGGCTGTGTCCTATCTAAACTTTGTGTATTTCTTAGTGAGTGGGACAGAGACCACCTACCCAAATAAAAATTCAGAGGTTTCTGTCAGTAGAAACAGAAGTTTTATTCTAGCAAGTCTCGTGCGAGAATTGGGCATCACCTACCCAGGGCGGACTGGAGTAGGGAGGCAAGATACAACAGCAAACAAGCAGTTACATACCCCTAGACAAACAACTCTAAGAAAAACCCTCCCCCACTTGTTTACTTTAATCTCTTTATCCTTATTGGTTGAGGTGAGCGACCTTACATTCTACCCAGAAACTAAGAGCTACATTTTACCCAAAACAAGCTTGGGAGCTAGAAGATTGCCTTGGCAAAGATAAGGCTGGGGTGGTGGTTACGAAACAAGGGAGGGCGGTGGGCAACAGATGTATGACCCGATCACATGATTTACAGGAAAACGAAACTTAGGTCCAGCTAATGCGAAGGCCTTAACTAAATTTTGGTGCATAGCTTCCATTTCATATGAGAAACTTTCACTTTTCCCACACAGTCCCCCCTCTCATTTCATAGTTGAAAGTTTCTCACACCAAAACTGGTAAGTTTCTGCAGCCTCCCTATTTTCTGTTTCATCAGGGTTTAACCTTCCCTTTTCTTTCTGACTGACTGCCATCCATCCTTGACTCTCCGATGTCATTAGTCTTAAGGACTCACTGACAGGCTCTTTTAATGCAATCATTCTAGAGAGGCTCTTTTGTACAGTGGTAGTAATTAACTGCATCATGCAAGGGACACACACTGGGAGTAGTATGACTCCACTCACTGCTATCAATAAGGACTGTAAAACCTGCTTCCACCAAGTTCCCCCAAACCAGGACCACTGCTTTAAGTAAATATGGGAAGGATTGATCTAAGCATTGAGAAATCAAAGGGGCAGCCCCTTCATAAATGTAGATACAGAGACCCAAAAGAAAACAATAATTCAATTGTCCCCTTAAGATTCACAGATTCTTTTCTTATAAAGCAGTCTGGCAGAGAACATCATCAATGAAGTCCTCTGGTCCTTGGTGCTTGTTCCAGCCATCTCCAGCACAGTATCTCAGCATCTTCTTCTTCTTGTCAGAACCAGCTTTCTGTCCATTCTCCTACAGAAGTGATCTTAGCACAATTTTAAATTACTATTTCTAGTCCTTATAACCCTGAGCATTTTTACAAACTCAAAATTAAAATCATGGCCAATTGTTGTGTTTAAGAAATTCATATCAGAACCCAGTGTCTTATGCTTTACATTAATCCATTATTAGTTTCCTCACCAGGGGG
This sequence comes from Phascolarctos cinereus, assembly GCF_003287225.1. Taxonomy (NCBI): domain Eukaryota; kingdom Metazoa; phylum Chordata; class Mammalia; order Diprotodontia; family Phascolarctidae; genus Phascolarctos; species Phascolarctos cinereus. The sequence continues at coordinate 120,280,810 of NW_027556180.1, read as the reverse complement.
ATGAGATTTCACTAAGGGATTAATCACAGGCTTTAGTACATACATATCAATTTTTAACACAGTACATATAAAATCTTAAAATTTTAGTCATGCCTTGTTTCTTTGATGGCATTTACAAAATAAATCACAAGCCATTCTTCTTTTGACTTTATTAATCAATGGTAACAAAACTTTAGACAAGTATGCTGTTATCCAAATAACAAATAACATTCTCACAAGCTCCTGATTGTATTCAACCATTATCAAGAATCAAAACACCCTAACTCATACCGGAACACAGTCCCAGTTCTATAATACCTAAGATGTTCCATAATCAATTATTTTAGTAAATTTGTTTTGTGTATGTGCCATGTACTGCCGAGAAAAAAGTATATTCCTTTCTATCCCCATTCAGTTTTCTCCAGAGGTCTATCATATCTAACTTTTCTAATGTTCTATTCACCTCCTTAACTTCTTTCTTGTTCATTTTGTGGTTAGACTTATCCAGTGCCGAGAGGGGGAGGTTCAGGTCCCCCACTAGTATAGTTTTGCTGTCTATTTCTTCCTGTAACTCCCTGAACTTCTCCTGTAAGAATTTGGATGCTATACCATTTGGTGCATATATGTTTAGTAATGATATTACTTCATTGTCTATGGTGCCTTTTAGCAGGATGTAGTTTCCTTCCTTATCTCTTTTGATTAGATCTATTTTTGCTTTTGCTTTGTCTGAGATCAGGATTGCTACCCCTGCTTTTTTCACTTCAGCTGATGCATAATATATTCTGCTCCAGCCTTTTACCTTTACCCTGTATGTGTCACTCTTTTTCAAATGTGTTTCCTGTAAACAACATGTTGTAGGATTATGGTTTTTAATCCATTCTGCAATCCATTTCTTTTATGGGAGAGTTCATCCCATTCACATTCACAGTTATGATTACTATCTGTGTCTTTTTCTCCATCCTTTTCCCCCTATTTATGCTTTTCTTTCTCCTTTTTCCTTTCTCCCCTTCACTAGTGTTTTGCTTTTGACCACCGCCTCCTTCAGTCCCTTCCCCCTTTTATTATCCCTTTCCCTTTTCTTCCCCTTTAGTCTTACTGCTGCTTCCCTCCCTTCTTTCCCCCCTCCTTTTCTTTCCCCTCCCTTTTCTTTCCCTTTTCCCTCCTACTGCCTATAGGGCAAGTTAGATTTCTATACCTAACTGATTATATTATGCCCTTCTTGAGCCAAATCTGATGAGAGTAAGGTTCAAACAATGCTCCCCCCCCTTCTTTCCCTCTGCTGTAATAGGATTTTGTGTCTTTTCCTGTAATGTAATTTACCCTTGTCTGCCTCCTCCTTTCTCAGTACATTTTCTAAGATCAGATTGATCCACTTATTTGGATCCATTTAACCCACTTGATTAGATTTTTTTTTATCATTACATCAAAGTCAACTAATATCCACCCTCTTTATGTATACTCCTTTAACAAGGTGTAATAACAATACAGTTCTCAAGGGTTGCAAGTCTCATATTCCCTTGTAGGGGTTTAAACAGCCCCCCCTTATTAACAACATATTGTATCTTCTGTCCCATTTACCTTTTTAAGTCCTTCTTGAGTCCTGTACTTGAAGATCAAATTTTTTGTTGAGCTCTGGTCTTTTTATCAGGAAAGTTTGGAAGTCTCCTATTTTGTTGAATATCCACTTCCTCCCTTGAAAAATGATGCTCATTTTTGCTGGGTAATTGATCCTTGGCTGCATTCCAAGCTCCTTTGCCTTATGGAATATCATGTTCCATGCCCTGCGGTCTTTTAATGTAGAAGCTGCAAGGTCCTGTGTAATCCTGACTGTGGTTCCATGATATTTAAATTCTTTCTTTCTGGCTGCTTGCAGCACCTTCTCTTTCATCTGGTAATTTTGGAATTTTGCTATTATATTCTTGGTGTTGTCAATTTGGGATCTCTTTCAGGTGGTGATCGGGATTCTTTCTATGGTTATTTTCCCTTCTGGTTCTAGGACTTCTGGGCAGTTTTCCTTTATGATTTCCTGAAAGATACTGTCCAGGCTCTTTTTTTCATCATGATTTTCAGGTAGTCCAATAATTTTTAAATTGTCTCTCCTGAGTCGATTTTCCAGGTCGGTTGTTTTACTGATGAGGTATTTTACATTTTCATCTATTTTTTCATTTTTTTTTTCTGTTTGACTGATTCTTGCTCTCTCATAGAGACATTAGTTTCCATTTGTCCAATTCTAGTTTTTAACAGATTGTTTTCTTCTGTTAGTTTTTGTACTTCCTTCTTCAACTGGCCAATTGTGTTTTTTAGGGACTTGTTTCTTCAGTATACTCTTCTGTTAGTTTTTGTCTCTTCCTTCTTCAATTGGCCAATTGTGTTTTTTAGGGACTTGTTTTCTTCAGTGTATTTTTTTCCAATTGGCCAATTGTATTTTTGAAGGACTCTTCTACCTCTCTCATTTGACTATTAAAATCCTTCTTGAGCTCTTCTAAGAAGGCTTTTTGGGCTTCAGACCAGTTCATATTCCCTTTTGTTGTTGCAGATGTGGGTTTGTTGACAATGTTGTCCTCTTCAGAATTTCTGTCTTGATCTTCACTCTTCTCATAATATGAATCTATGGTACGTTTCTTTTTACTCATGGTGTTTCTTTATTCCCTGGCCTTTAAAGAGATTGAGCTCTCCTGCTGGGGAACAGAGGGTACTGACCCAAGCTTCTTGTGTTGGGAGCCTAGGTCTTGGTCACTGGCTTTGTGCTGGGGCCTCTTATGCTGGGAATTGGAGGCTGTAGGTTTCTGGCAGCTTACCTTGTGTTGGGCTGGAATCAGCAAGGCTGGAACTTTCAGGCAATTCTAGGTTGCCTGCTTTTCCTTTCCTTTAGCTTTCTTCAGCTCCTTTTAGATGAGTGCTGCAGGATGTTTATCTGCCTGGGGCCCCTGCAGTGTTGTCTCCCTGTTTCTGCTAATGCATCGGGAGATTCCTTTGTGGTAGAGTGCCGAGGCACCTGGTGGTTTTCTGAGCTGGTTTCCACCGGTTCCCCCCGCCCTCACTGAGGCACTCGGAGGTCCAGGTGTTGGTGTTTGCCTGCTCTACCACCTGGGCTTCAGGATTTCTTCACAATTAGAGGCTTCAGGGCTCCTACAGCTCACCTGGTGTTGGGTTGGAATCAGCAAGGCCAGGGCTTTAGGAAGCCTTTAGGTTGTTTTCTTCACCTCCTTTCAGATGACTGCCACAGGGTACTTGTCTGCCTGGGGCCCCTTGTAGTTCTGCCTCCCTTATTTTTGCTGAGGCACTGGGAGACCGTTTGCTGGGCTGCTGCACTGCTGCTCCTTCTTTCTTCTAGTTCAGGTGTTCCAGGGTTTTTTTTCCTGGGGTGATATTTTCTGGGTTTTCAGAGGTTGATAGGGGAGAGTGAGAGCGACTACCTTTTCACTCCACCATCTTGGCCTCTGGAAGCAGAAGTCCAGTAAATTTGTTACTGTACTTGTAAAATGTTCTGATTATAGAAACTTGTCACTAAGAGATTAGAGTAAGGGGAAAATATTTCCCCCAACTTCCTGTCAACTCCAGACAGAGTGTTATGTCGAACTGCAAACTGCATTAAGCCAGACTTAAAGCCCGCCAGGTTTCAGATAAGGGCACCTGAGTTAGACTCAGAAACAGTCAGTCATTAGTCCTGGCAAGTTCCAACAATCAGTTTAAGATATGACTATAATCTAATCCTTTTCTTATGTCTCATGTTGACTACTTGCTCTGATCATAGAAACTTACTATAGAAGTAAAAAGAGGAGGGACAGGTGACATATCAAATATGACAAAATTAAACATCCTTAGCTTTGTTTAAATTCAGATAGAGTCACAGTTCTCCAATCATGCAGTATCTGTTTCTCCTCATAGCCAAACTCAGGAATAGTCAGGTGGGAAACATTCCTTTCCAAAGGAACACAATGAGGAAACTGAGCCAGGAGGATCCCATCCTACATTGAGACTAAGATTGTCCCCTCGGCTTTTTCCCAAATGAATCACATTTCCTCTAAATTTACCTCCACCTGTTCTGGTGGCATTTCTTTCAGATACTGATTTACTACAGACAACTATACACAAATTTAAACTCAAAACAAAATTAGTTATAGTCCCAAGAGCCTTTTACCTCAAACAGGAAGTCTCACTAGTCACAGCTTAAAGCCAGATGCAGTTAATTTCACTCTCATGGAGCTGCAATAAGCAATGTAGATTTATCAGGACTCACATACATAAGAGATCTCAGTTTACATCTTTCCTTCTAAAGGTGTAAAAGCCAATCATTAGAACTCATTTCTATACACTTGCAAATTCTTAGTAAGCTAAGTTCATTGTCTAGGAACTGAATAATCCTAACAAGTTCTTTTCTCAGGGCAGATGACCTTGCCCACACAGATGTAGTAATTAATTATCCCTCTTTGGTTTTAGCACTAAAACAGTAATCCAAACAACTTAGTTAAAAATCTCACAAATTTCATAAATGATAACACAACAATTTTAACTGAAAATTCCCTTTAAATACAGACAAAATTTGGAAATTCTATGCTTTCTTAAATTACAGTACTTAGAAGGAAATGTTACAAAACAGGATCATATAGAGTGCCCCAACAGCCAGATTCATTCCTTTTTCTCTTTTCTCTGAAGGCACAATTAATTTAACATTCCAGATTATAAAAGAAATTGCCCTTTCAACAACATAACTAATACAATTGAAAACAGACTTAATAAAAAATCTTTCTTTCTTTCTAGACCCCTTCATTAGCTTCAACAGTCTCCTGGGGCCACATAGTTAATAAATTTCTTAATGCCAAATAACTATATGTGCTCTTAAAATTATACAAATACACATTTCTAAGTTCAGTACCCTTGGCCCTTTATAAAGGGATATTATCCACAAATTCATATACTTCTTCCATATTTCAGTTCCCCATTCATGTTCACATTTTCTTGCAAAAGTTTTACAAACAATTTGGAATTACCTATTGTAATCAGGTCAGTTTAAAATGTCCTGGGCCAGTATTCTAACTACTTCTTTTTGCTTTCCCTCTAGGTAGGCACCTCTGGAGCTTAATAATTAATTGAGTAATAATAATGATAACTCACAATAACCAATATGGTGGGGAACTTAAGACCCCCCCCCCAAATTACACTCACCAAGACTACTACACAGCTTTCTTTTTGCATTTCTGAAGGGAGATAATTGAGTAGGGCTCTCCCTCCCTCTCTCTTTCTCAAACTGCCTGTACAACTTTACTATGCATTCTAAACATTTCACTCGTCTTACACTATTTTTCCACTCTGACTTAAGCATTAAATTAAGAGCATCACATTTCATTTGAAATATTGCCAGAATGGATTAAATGACCTTTGGTTGTGTGCCGGTACACAAAACTTTTCTCTTTTATGAGAGGCAGAAAAGATTAAGTGCTATCTCTCTTTCTCAATGGAGAGGAAAAGGTTCCCTTTTTCTCTCTTTGTCTCCACGCTCAAATTTGGCCAGAATTAGAATGCAGAGAGAGAGAGAAATTATTATTTTTTTCCAAAAGTTTCAAAACCTTCTTACTTTCAAAACCTCTATTCACACTGTGCAAATAAACTATACCTTCCTTAATCTTTGTATACATACTCTTCTCTCCTACATGCTTAAACTTTCTTGCCTTCCTTTCTAATGGACTTTGATTAAAGTCCTTTTAAAACTGCACATATCTTATTTCTCTAATTCTGACCTGATGCTTCGAAAATTCTTCTCAGCTTGCTTTTTACCAATCATATAACCTAAATAATAAAGTATTTTTCCCTCTTTCTTTCTCCCATCCACCCACTCCTCTGAGGCTGCTGTTACCAGGGAGAAAGAGGGGGAGAGAAAGAAAGCGACTTTCCAGAGTCCAGCTGCAGGCTTTTGCTGTCTGGCTGCAAAAGATACACACTGACACTCACTCATACCACACACAGACACAAACACACACACAAAATAGACATACAACAACCCTCTGTCCTGTAGAATCCTCAAATCCTCAAATCACATTTAATCATTTTCTTCCTATCCTTTCCTCTGTATTTTGGTAGTTCATTCCAATTCTGCAATCGATTGCCTAAAGGACTGTCTATGGGTACCTCACATTTGCACTCCAACTGTGCAGATTTAGATTGTTCCCTTCCCATTCCTAGGCCCTCACCTAGGGAATTTACGGGAATTGTCACCAAACTCCCCTAGTCTAAAGACTCAGCCAAATCACCAAGGAGAGTCTCCCACTCATCACCAGTCACCCATGAAGCTTTCTCAGCAATGTCTTTTCGATGAGGTATCTATTCCACAATTTGATTAGGCCCAGACTGCATAAACTAGAGTTTGCCCTAAAGGGTCCTCACCCTATGCCAATTACCTCCAGACCCCTGAGTGCTTACCTCTGGGTTGCACACGTACAACTTATGCGACTGCTGTCACTCACTGGCTGGGATTTCTTAGTTTCATTTTAACCGTCAGAGCCCTAACAAACCTTCTGTTTCTCCGAGTCCCTCTCTTCAGGGTTATTTCAAAGACTTGGTGGCAACTCCCCTGTGGGGCTCAAGACCTCCAAGAAATCCTGGATGTGCACTTGGTCTTGACCTTGGCAGGGAAGCCCCCTCCCAGGGAAGCCCCCTCCCTAATCAAAGAAAATTCCGGATGAGCTCCCAGTTGAGTGGGATAGAGACCACCTGCCCAAATAAAAAATTCAGAGGTTTTTCTCAGTAGAAACAGAAGTTTTATTCTGCAAGTCTTATGTGAGAATTGGGCATCACCTACCCAGGGTGGCCTGGAGTAGGGAGGCAAGATACAGGCAGCAAACAAGCAGTTATATACCCCTAGACAAACAACTCTAAGAAAAACCCTTCCCCACTTTTTTACCTCAGTGTCTTTATCCTCATTGGTTGAGGTGAGAGACCTTATATTCTACCCAGAGACTAAGAAATACATTTTACCCAAAACAAGCTTGGGAGCTAGAAGACTGCCTAATTTGGCAAGGATAAGGCTGGGGTGGTGGTTACAAAACAAGGGAGGGGGTGGGCAACAGATGTATGACCCGATCACATGATTTACAGGAAAATGAAACTTAGGCCCAGCTAATGCAAAAGCCTTAACTAAATTTTGGGGCATAGCTTCCATTTCATATGAGAAACTTTCACTTGTCCCATACATCAGCCTCTAGTAGTGTTCTGAATATAGTAGGTATATATTAAGTGTTTGTTAAATGAATGAATGAAGATTAAGATATAGTAAGTTTTTTTTAAAAAAAAAATCAATCTATGTTTGAATCCCAGCAGGATATGAAACCATTTTTTCATTATTATTATTATTATTTAGTATATATAAGCTTCCATTTTTTCAGATATGATGCTTCCAAAAATGTTGAATGGAGATTGCATTTTCCAGTTCAATGATGAAAGAATTCTTAGCTGACAGAAAAGTGTTTGTCAAATGGAGCTTAACAAATTATTTTAAGGTGACTATAAATGCCTTCCTTTTGAGATTACGATGTCTTTTTTTGTATATACTGCATTTCACCACATAATTGTCGCACCCTGTTTTTTCAGTCCAAAAATTGGTTTGAAGCCTTTCATCGAGTAATTGTCAACGTGGTATAATTTTGTTCATCATGCCACTTAAAAAGTAAACAGAGCAGCAATGTATTTACCAGTGGTATATGGATATGCATTTATCTCTTGTGCATTGTGAGGCATGAGCCTAGAATTCTCAGTGCATATGCATTGTCAGTATTCAGTTTTAGCATATATTCACAGTTATTCTGTCCATCCTAATCTTGCAACAAAGACAGTTTAGTAATAAATGATTTTTAAGTAATACTGGCACAATTTAAAAAAGCTTTACATAATGATCACATCCCATTTTTTTGCAAAAAAAAATTCGGCATAAAATATGTGATGATAATGTGGCGAAATATGGTATCTCATATGTACCTAGTTATTTTCATGTCTGTCTCCTCCATTAAAATGTGATCTCTTTGAGGGCATAGACTGTCTTACTTTTCTTTGTATCCCTAGCATTTAGTATGCCAGGCACTTGTTAAGTGCTTAGTAAATGTTTGTTGATCAGCTGATGTTTGAATACAGCTTCTGGACTTGATTCTTGGAAAGTAGACTCCTTATTTTCATTCTACGTCTGCCATATAGCCAGTTCCTTCTCTTCAGGGTCATTTATGTTTTCCTTTAGGGATTTTCCTAGTCTATTTCATAGCATACTGTATTTTTCCATAGCCAGAAAGCTATATAATGAAGCTTTGTAAAAATCTAAAAGTTGGTTTTACCATATTTTTATGAGGGAGATAGAATTTATATACTAGAATTTTTTTTTACAGTCTGAACCTGTAGTGTCGTGAGTGTAGGGATCCCTATGAAGAAATCCTCTCTTCAATATAGATCTGTAGTTTACAGTCAAGTGGTTAAGTGATTTCTTAAGTGATTTCCCAGGGTTTAAACCACTGCCATTTGGTGTCAGAGACAGAACTCAGGTTTTTTGGCTCTGAAGCTAGGTCTGTATCTCCTAATCCCATTTTCTACTTTTAAAGCTCACTTCACAATTTCAGTCAAGTGAAAGGGGAACAAGTGTTTGGTCTAGTTCTGCATTAGGAGCTAGATTTTGCTGTCCCCAAATCCACCTTCCCCAGAATCTAATGGCATTATCTAGAAGATGATGAGTGGAAGATAGCCACTGATAAGGTGAAAAGGTGTTATAACTACACACCTTTGGGAAAAGTAACTTCCTTTACTCCTGTGAGGATCTGCCTTTGGTTACAGTTGTTTTTCAAGGACTAAACATTTTAAAATGCTGTGCATTTCCCTCTAATATTTAACTTAAAAAGACTTTCCCTTTAACTTGTCATTTTAGGATATTAGTAATCAGAACTAAGAGTTCTCTAGCTTCTGTTTTCTTAGTTTCTTCTCCTGAAACTTGTAGTAGAAAATATTAACATTGAAAAATCAGTAAAATCTGTCCTCTTAACTGGCTGCATGCTTTTTTAGGCAGCTACCCAAGAAATTAGCTTTGGAGATATTGTGCAAGACTTCAGTGTTTGTTTTCCCAGGAATGGAATAGGAAGAGAGCAGATCTGTACATAGGCCAGATAATTGCTTAAAAATGTCACATTGCAACAGAACTTGAGGGGAAAATTAAACTTGGGCAGAGCTTTCTTAAGCAATTACCTAAGGGAACATAGAGTGGGTTCATTGTAAAGAGGGCATTTAACTAAAGGTCATATTAAAACTTAATTGAAATTAGTATCTTTCTAAACTTTTATATATTTGTCTTTAATAATGACAATAACATATTACATTTTACAGATGAAACTGTTAAAGTTCACAGGGGTTGTGTATGTTGTACACCTGAAAAAAGGATTTCTCACTTTTTGGAGTTGACACTATTATAGGTAGTCTTTAGCACCTGACAAAAAACTTACATATCCAAATGGCTATTCTCCCAGGGCTGCACTACTTCCTGTTACCCTAAGAATAGGTAATCCTCAAGGCCTTGCCCTTTACTCCTTTTTCTCTATTACACTTAATCACTTGGCTATTTTATCTGTTCTCATGGCTTCATTTGCCATGTCTGTGCAACATATAAAAATATGTGTAAGTATATACATAAATTTGTATATGTTGTCATAATATCTTTTCTGAACTCTAAGCTGATATTGCCAGCTGTCTTCTGTATGTCTCAATTTGGGTGTTCCACACTCAATATGTCTGAAATGGAACACAGTCTTTCCTTTCCAGGGGTGGGGAACCTGCGGCCTCGAGGCCCACATGTGGCCCTCTAGGTCTTCAAGCATGGTGCTTTGACTGAATCCAAACTTCACAGAACAAATCCCCTTAATAAAAGGATTTGTTCTGTAAAACTTGGACTCTCTCAGAAGGCTGCACCCAAGGACCTAGAGGTCCATGTGTGGCCTTGAGGTTGCAGGGGTTCCCCACTCCTGCAACCATTCTGTCCTTCACATTTCCATGTTTCTGTTGAGGGAAGCACTATCCTTGACTCTTTCTTCAACAGTGCCCATTTCTGATTAGTTTCCAAGTTCTGTTAATTCTACCTCAACTACTCCTCTAGCATATTGTTTTTATCTTCCCTATTAGAGTTACTATTCTAGTCCAGGCACTCTTCACTTCTTAACTGGGCTCTTATAATAGCCTTCTAATTGATCTCTTTCCCTTCAGCCCTTCCCCTTACCAATCCATCCTTTACAGAGCTTCCAAGTTAATAAATTTGTGGCACAGGTCTGACCATAATCATTCCGTGATTCGAAAGACTTGAGTGGCTCCGTATTGCCCATGGGGGACATTGCTTGGGCATTTAAAGCTATCTACAGTTTTGCTTCACCCTATCTCCAGAGCCATATTTCATGTTACTCTCCTTCATGAATTCTGTATTCTTGCCAATCTAGGCTTCTAGCTCCTCCTGTATAAACCATTCCACATGCTTCCTGTAAAGCTGACCTCAAGGGCCCTTCTGCCTTTGTAAAGACTTTGCAGATCACACTCCATTTATTAGCTTGTACCCCCAAGGTTCTTAAGGATCAAGATTGTTTTATTTTTGTCTTTATGTGTACCTAGCTCTAGTGAACATATTCCTAGAAGGTAGTAGGCATTTAAAAGAAAACCTTATTATAACTGCTATATTGAAAAGATTTGCTAGGGGGCAGTTAGATGGAACTGTGGATAGAGCACTGGGCCTGGAGTCAGGAGGACCTGAATTCAAATCCCACCTCAGACCAGACATTTGATACTTATTAGCTGTGTGACCCTGGGAAAGTCACTTAACCCCAATTACCTCACCCTCCCTCCCCCCAAAAAAGATTTGCTTTTAAGTGTGACATGTGATTAATGAAATTGAAAATAAGAAGACAATTGAACTAAATAAAAATAAAGCTAGGAGCTGGTTTTATGAAAAAAATCAATAAGATAGATAAACCATTGATTAGTTTGATTTTAAAAAAGAAGAAAAACAAATTGCCAGTATCAAAAGTGAAAGGGTTGAATTCACCACCAATAAAGATGACATTAAAGTTAATTATTAGGAGCTATTTGCCCAAGTATATGCCAGTAAGTCTAATCATTTAGGTGAAATGGATCAATATTTACAAAAACATAAATTGCCCAGATTAACAGAAGAAGAAATAGAATGCTTAAATAACCCTATCTTAGGAAAAGAAATTGAACAAGCCATAAATGAGCTCCTTAAGAAAATATGCTCAGGACCAGATGGATTCACAAGGGTATTCTACCAAACATTTAAAGAGCAATTAATTCTAATACTACATAAACTGTTTGGAAAAATGGGCAAAAGAGTGCTACCAAATTCCTTTTACCACATAAATATGGTGCTGATACCTAAAACAGGAAAAGCAAAACAGAGAAAGAAAGGTACAAACCATTTTCCCTAATAAAGCATTAAAGCAAAAAATTTAAATAAAATATTAGCGAGGAGATTAGAGCAATATATGATAGAGATGACACACTATTACCAGGTGGGATTTATACCAGGACTGCAGGGCTGGTTTAGTATAGGAAAACTATCAGCATAATTCACCTTTTCAATAACAGAAATCATATAATTATTTCAATAGGTACAGAAAAAGCTTTTGACAAACTATACCACTCAGTTCTATTAAAAACACTAGAAAGCACAGGAATAAATGAAACTTTCCTTAAAATGATAAATGGTGTCTGTCTAAAATCATCAGCAAGCATTATCTGTAATAGATAGAACTGCCTTCTCCATAAGATGGGGGTGAAGCAAGGATGTCCATTATTTCCACTATTATTCAGTATTATACTAGAAATGCTAGCTATAGCAATGAAGAAAAAGAAATTGAAGGAATTACACTAGGTAACAAGGAAGCAAAACAATCACTATTGATTAGAGAAATTCAAATGAAAACAATTCTGAGGTACCACCTCACACCTATCAGATTGCCTAATATGACAGGAAAGGAAAATGACAAATGTTGGAGGCGATGTGGGAAAATTGAGACACTAATGCACAATTGCTGGAGTTGTGAACCAATCTAACCATTCTGGAGAGCAGTTTGGAACTGTGCTCAAAGAGCTGTTAAACTGTATACCCTTTGATCCAGCAGACTATTGCTAGGTCTGTATCCCAAAGAGATCAAAAAAAGGAAAAAGGACCTACTTGTATGAAAATATTTATAGCAACTCTTTTTGTGGTGGCCAAGAATTGGAAATTGAGGGGATGCCATCAATTGGGGAATGGCTGAACAAGTTGTGGTATATGATTGTGATGGAATATTACTGTGATATAAAAAATGACAAGCAGGATGATTTCAGAAAAACCTGGAAAGACTTATATAAACTCATGTAAAGTGAAGTGACAAAACCAGGAGAACATTGTACACAGTAATAACAATATTGTACTATGAAGAACTGTGAATGACTTAGCTCTTCTCAGCAATACAGCGACCCAAGACAATCCCAAAGGACGCATGATGAACCATGATATCTGCCTCCAGAGAAGGAACTGATACCTGAATACAAACTAAAGGAAGTCCTTCCTTCCTTCCTTCCTTCCTTCCTTCCTTCCTTCCTTCCTTCCTTCCTTCCTTCCTTCCTTCCTTCCTTCCTTCCTTCCTTCCTTCCTTCCTTCCTTCCTTCCTTCCTTTTTTCCTTCCTCCTTCCCTCCCTCCCTCCCTCCTTCCTCCCTTCTTCTCTTTCTTTCACAGAATGACTAATATGGAAATGTTTTACATGTATAACCTATATCAGATTACTTACTGTCTCAGTAAGAAGGGAGGGGAGTGGCGAATAGAATTTGGAACTCAAAACTTTAAAAAAAAATGTTAAAAATTGTTTTAACATATAATTGGGGAAAAATAAAATATTGAAAATGGGCATGATTAAAGACAAAAATGGTAGGGACTTAACAGAAGTAGAAGATATTAAGAAGAGGTGGCAAGAATATACAGAAGACTTTTACAAGAAAGATCTTAACATCACTGATAACCATGATGGTGTGGTTACTGATCTAGAGCTAGACATTCTGGAGAATAAAAGACACAGTGGACCTTAGGAAGCATTGCTAACAGTAAGGCTAGTGGAGGTGATAGAATCCCAGCTGAGCTATTTAAAATCTTAAAAGATGATGCTATTAAAGTGTTGCACTCAATATGCCGGCAAATTTGGAAAACTCAACAGTGGTCATTGTATTGGAAAACGTCAGTTTACATCGCAGTCCAATGTTCAACTTTCCAAACATTTGCATTCATTTTACATGCCAGCAAGGTTAAACTTAGGATTCAGCAACCTAAGTTTCAGTGGTATGTGAACTGAGAATTACCACAAGTGCAGGATAGTTTATGAAGAGGCAAAAGAACTAGAGACCAAATTAGCCAACATTTGCTGGATTATGGAGAAAGCAAGGGAGTTCCAGAAAAAAAATCTCCTCCTGCTTCACTGACTACACTAAAGCCTTTGACATGTGGATCACAACAAAATGTGGGAAGTCCTCAAAGAGATGGGAGTACCAGATTGTCTTACTTGTCTCCTGAGGAACCTAAGCCAAGAAGCAACAGTTAGACCCAAACATGGAGCAACTAATTGGAAAAGAAATTTGACAAAGCTATATGTTATTAACTTACTAAAGTAACTTATATGCAGAGTAAGGTTGCTGGGGGAAATATCAACAGTCTCAGATATGCAGATGACACCACTCTGATGGCAGAAAGTGAAGAAGAATTAAGCCTTTTGATGAGTGTGAAAGCTGGGTTGAAGCTTAACATAAAAAAAAACTAATTGGCAACTGAGATCTTGGTTTTCATCACTTCTGGCAAATAGAGGTAGGAGAAATGAAAGCAGTGTCAGATTTTATATTCTTGGGCTTAAAAGATCACTGCAGATGGCACTTGCAACCATGGAATTAATTAAAAGACTCTTGCTTCTTGGAGTGAAAGTTATGGCAAATTTGCACATCATACTAAAAAGCAGAAACATCACTTTGTTGACAGAGGTCATATAGTCAAAGCTATTGTTTTTCCAGTAGCAGTGTATGGCTGTGAGAGGTGGACTATAAAGAAAGCTGAGTGCCATAGAATGATGCTTTCAAATTGTAGTGAACTAGAGAAGACTTTTGAGAATCCCTTGGACAGCAAAGAGATCAAAACAGACAGTTCTTAAAGAAATTCAGGCTATTTGCTGGAAGGTCACATATTGAGGCTGAAGCTTAAATACTTTGGCCACATAATGAGAGTACAGGAATCATTGGAAAAGACCCTAATTTTGGGAAAGATTGAAGGCAAAAGGAAAAAGGAATGGCAGAGGATGAGATGGATAGATAGTGTCATGTAATCAATGAACATGAGCTTGGACATACTTTGGGAAATGGCAGAGGATAGAGGGCCCTGACATCCATGGGGTTATGAAGAGTCAGATATGACTAACTGAACAACAACAACAGAAATTTATTTCTCTACCATCTCCTACCTTGGGGGAAAAAAAGAAAAATAAGATTCTTTTAATAAATATGCAGAATCAAGCAAAACAAATTCTTGTGTTAATCATGTTCAAAACTGTGTCTCATTCTGCAAATTTAATCCATCACCTCTGTGTCAGGAGGTGGGTAGCATTCTGCATCATTAGTCCTCTGGAATCATGATTAATCATTGCTTTGATCAGAGTTCTTAAGTCTTTCAAGGTTGTTTGTTCTCATGTTCTTATTTTATAAATTGTTCTCCTGGTTCGACTCATTTTGCTCTTCATCAGTTCGTAGAAATCTTGGAATGAAAGTTACTGGAAAGTTTCTCTAAAACCATCTCTTTCTTCATTTCTTACAGCACAATAAAATCCCACTTCTCTCATATGCCATACCATTTCACAGTTGATGGGCATCCCATTAGTTTCCAGTTTTTTGATGCCACAAGACCTTTTATAAATATTTTTGTACATATAGGTTCTTTTCTTCTTTCTTTGATCTCTCTGGGTGATAGGCTTAGTTGGGTTAAAGGTTATGTATGGTTTAGTAACTTTTTGAGCAGTTTTGGCTGAGAGGGACAGTGCTTCTGATCTTGTCTTGATCTCAACCTAGGCTTCTGACTACAATCTGCTCTCTGGTTAAAGTAACTGTCTGCTAGTCTAACCTTCGGGGACTGAGTTAGAGTCACTGGGGATTGATTGCAGTGCTTAACCTAGTTCTGGGCTGAGCTGGGTTGGGAGAGGGGAAGGGGTGTGTGTGATTGCTGGCCTAAAGCTGCTCTACAGTTGCAGCTCTTATAGCTTGCATGTGGTCCAAATTCATGATCTTCGACTGGAAAAATGACCCACTGTTGTTTCTCCTTAGATTTTCTAATCGCTGCTTTGTCTTGTGCTCTTCTTAAATCTTTGTTGTAATAGTGGTGGGTGGAATCTGGCTATACTGCTTCCTCCTACTCTTTTGGCTGTGTTAGTGCTCCAGATATCTTTATTTTTCAAATGAGATCTGTTGAGTGAAATGGAAATCTTTTTTCTTTTTATGTATTTCCTAGGCATAGGTAAGGATAAACTGTATGGTATAGTTAGAAATCTGATACTCTCATCGCTACCCTCAAAGAAGAATAAATCTGTGAGTGGTCTGTTATTCATTATTTTCATTACAAAAAAAACCTATAGGTATCCAACAGTTATTTCCATTACCCTTGCAATTTAGGGGTTAATTGTTCAGGAGTTCTGACTATGTAAATAAGGAAAAAGGAAGACTTTAATATGCTATATACAGACCAGAGCAAGGGTGGGGAAGCTGCGGCCCCCCTGGACCAGACCTGTATATGTAAGCAACTCTTCACAAGATAAATGATTTGTCTTCACCTACTATGTTTGTATGCACTTTATACCTACTAAAATTTAAAGGATTTAGTGACATTCATATTTTACATAGCTGCAATTTAAAAAAAATAAGTTTTTTTTAATGACCATTGTTGAATTAACAGGTCCTTGAATTGACAAGTAGGAGCGAACATATAGTGATCTTTATGACATCTCTGTTTTGCTTTAGCGGTTTATCTGTGTCTAGAATATGGACTATGACCTTTCCTCTACAGTGTGTTTCCACTATAGTGACTTGACTTTTAACTTGTAAGTTGCATCACTTTGAAAAACAGACAGGTGCTTATTTTCTCTTGAGAGTATAAATAACTTTCATGCAGACTGCACTGAGACTTTAGCTGTTGAGGCACACCATGATCTGTTTTCTTTAGTAAGTCTATCATTTGTGGAGTGTATTTATACTTGTGACCTCCAGTCTTCATTGGTTACTTGTTACTTAGGTCACAAATACAAAATGATGCTGAATTTTATACAAGGAGTCCCTTTTTAACCTAAGCCCTAGTTACCTTAGAGGCTGTTTCTCTTCTTGTTCATCTTGTCATTTAAGATACATTTAAAGATAAAAGATTTAAATTTTACAGATAAATGGGGGAATTAATTTTTTCCTTCATGACTCAGGAAAGACTCCTATGGATCATTGTAAATTGTTCCTAAGGAGCTCTGAGCAATGTGTCAGAAAGACCAACAAATAGTCCACCATAAAGACGAATATTGGGGATTACCAAAAGATATCTCATAAGATTTTTTTCTTTAATAAGTATTTATTGTAGTTGGATTCTATTGAAGATGCTGGCAGAAATTAGGCAACCTTATTTCATTCAGCTTAATCTCATGTAGAAAAGGAAAAGAAAAATTATGCCAAGTAAACACAGCTGCACATTTGTTCTTAGACCCTTAACATTTCTCTTGTTCAGTTGAGTTATTAATATCAAGGCCCTTTTATTTTATGCAAAGTATAACAAAAAATGTTCAGATTCAAAACAAATATTGCAGTTGCCTTAAATTTTTACTGGAGCCCCTATAGCTGATGCAATGAAACAACAGAATATTGATTACCAAATAAATTGTAAGATCTCAGCAAAAAGGATCTTTGGAATGAAGATAAAATCCTATCTTCTAAATGAGAACTAAAATACAGCTTCTATCACCTATAAATCACCTATAAAACTCTTAAAAATGATTTACCAGAATACTTTCCATGTACTTCTAGATGCCTACTTCAGATGTTAGGCCAGTAAGATATATATTTTTTTTTTGGTAAAGTTAATAGCCTTTCTTGTAGCTATCATGAGTCGGAGCAATTCGGTAGCAACCTTTCGTTTGACAGAATTAGTATGATTTATCTCAGCTTCAGAAGTCTTTTTTTTTTCCTTAAATACCCCCCAAATTTGTGTGTGTGTGGAGGTGGGGCAGGCCTTTGATTTCTTCATTTTGAAAGTTCTCTCCATTGATACAGACCAGCAAACTATCTCTGTAAGTTAAAGTCTTTAAAAGTTGCCCTTGAATACACAACTCATGTATATTAGAGGCAGGCCTCGAATCTATGAACGTAGACTAAAATAGCTAACATTTATAAAACATTTACTATGTGTCAGGTACTGTGCTAAGTAAGCACTTCACAGATATTTCATTTGATCCTCACAACAACCCCGTATAGTGGATGCCATTAATATCCTCATTTTACAGATGAGGAAACTGAGGCAGACAGCTTAAGTGACTTGCCCAGTATTATATAATTAGTGAGTGTCTGAGGCCAAATTTGAACTCAGGTCTTCCTGCCTCCAGACCCAGAACTCTATCCATTGGACCACCTTAGCTGCCCTTAGGATTTATTGGAACTTTTTAGCTTGGTGATGAAATTTGTTAATCTTGGGAACTACTATAGATAGGTGAGATCTAAATTTATTGACAAGATCCCTAAATAGATGAATGAGGATCTTTTGAAACTTAGATGTAGCAATTAATAAACATGATTTGTTAATTTTTAATTTAATATTAACTTTTAATTTTCTTACTGAGGGTTAGAATTAATTAACTTTATTACTGAGTGTGACTTTTGAATTAGACTTTTCTCAAGATTAAGATGACTTGTAGTTCTTTTGAATGCATTCATATTTTGCCATATGTTCTGGAAACGTTGATAGAGTTGAAATTTATTTTAAATGTTCACCGTTTCCCACTCTCAGCATCTCATATGAAGAAACTACTCCAAATAGGAAGGAGATCATTTCTTGAAGCCATGTCCTATACCTAACCCCTCTTAGGGTTTTTCGTTTTAGATTTCTACTGCAGGCCTTACCCTACAGCTATTGAGTTTGACAGTTTCTCTCTTTCTACTGCTGCTACCAGCCTCTCTGACAACCAAAAGATGGCTGAAACTTTGGGGAAATGTGTGAATCAAATTCCATTCTCCTTGAGTTTTTCTTTGTTCCCTAGTAGTAGGAAACAGCTTCATCTTCTTTTCCTGCTGTCTTTTTTCCTATTAAGAGTTATTTGCTTATGTGTGTATGACAAGGTTTAACTCACATCACCAGCTCTGGAAGTCCTGCTCTGTAGGGAGCTCATACAGAAGAACCTTGTTGTTTGTTCAAACAAAAACAACAACATTTTCTTATACCCTTATACAGTATCTTTGATCTAGGCCTGGAAGGCGCTTCAGAGATTATTTTGTCTAATCCCCTCATTTTATAGATGAGGAAACTGAGGTCCTGAGAGGTTAAGTGATTTGCCTAAGGTCATACAGATAGTAGTAGAGCTAAAATTTAAACATAGGTCCTGAAACTCCAAGTTTATTTGCTTTTTCTTCTCTACTGCCTTTTCTCCCATATTCCTTTTGGCGTATTTTCATACTTTTTTCTGCTTGCTGGTTGTCCATTGCAATATCCTTTTGTGACACTGATTTATATACCAGATTTTCTGAAATAGTCCTGATTTTAAGAAATCAGTCTTGCTGTCCAGAGGATTGCATCCTATCTAGGGAGATATACACATAGATAAGTACACAAAATCTGTACAAAATAAATACTAGGTTATTTGTCAGGGAAGAAACTAATAGGTTGAGGAAAGGCTTTACTTGGAAGGTAGGGTCTGATCTGAGCTCTGAAGGAAACTTGGGAATTAGTGAAGCAGAGGTAAGAAGTGAGTATATTCCAGTCATGGGGCCAGTCCAGAGACAGGAGATGAAGTGTATAGAAGAGGGATAGTAAGAAATCTAGGTTGTTTAGACCATTGTGTGGGTGGAGATTAGTGCAATAAAGATATGTTGGAGCCAGGTTGTTGAGGACTTTAAATGCAGAATGGAGTTTGAAGTTGATCCCAGTGGTACTTAGGGAACTGCTGGAATTTGAGTAGGGGATTGGCATAGATAGACTTAGTATTAGGAAAATTATTTACATAGCTGTGTGGAGGATGGATGGGAGAAGGGAAGGACTTGAAGCAGAGAGACCAATTAAAAAGTTGTAGGAATATGCCGGTGAGAGATGATGAGTGCCTAGACTAGGGTGGTAACTGTGGGGGTATAGAGGAGACAAATGTGAAGGATATTGTGGAGGCTGGATCAACAAGACTTTGTAACTGATTAGATCTGTGGGGTGAGAGAGAGGGAAGAGTCAGGGATAATGAATGTCAGGATTATGAGCTTGGCTGACTACAGTGATGCTCTTGATAAAAGAAGTATGGAAGGGCTGCGTAGTCTAGGCCAACCCTCTCATTTTATAGATGAGGAGTCTAAGGACTAAAGAAACCATGATTTATCCAGAATTTCACAGCTTTCATGTCACCTTTGCTAGATAACATTTTCATTTCAACAAAAGACATCAGCGACCTAACCCAAAGAAGTGAGCAGTAGTACACTTTCAAAATAAAGTCAAGAATCATTTATTATTAAATGCTTACTCTGTGCCAGGAGCTGTGTGTATTAAGTACTAGAAATAGAAATACAAACAAAAAGAAAGACAGTCTCTGTACCATCAGGGAGCTTACATTCTAACGAGGGAAGACAACACATAAATGGAAGCTAAAAAGGGAAAGAAGGGAGTGGTGAGAGAAGGCATCAGAGTCAGGAGTGGAGCCTGTAGAGGCATGAAGATGTCACTGGGCTGGGTATTTTCCTTAAAATGAAGGGTGTGAGATGAACCAGTCAATTAGAGGAAGGGGCCCAGAGACAAGAGTACTTTAATGTGAATAGTTCAGGGACAGTGTGAACTAGCATGAGGAGGCTTCTGGGGCTCAGTTGAGAAAGTCTGGAGTCAGGAGTGGAGACTACAGAGTATAAAGATGTGCCTGGCTTGGGCACTTCCTTATAAAAGAAATTTTGAGGGGGCATTGAGGCTTTCTGATTCTCCAAATGCTTTGTTTGTGGTATCTAGTGACCTTCAGAATTAAACACAATTTGTACATTTAAAAAATAGTTAAGAAAAAGTCTATAACCTTGATGATTTAATTCATCTTAAACTTTTGAAGTGCTAACTGGCCTTTTGACTGTCTTAGTGGCAATTTATTAATACCACCTAGTGTGGAGGTGATAAATATTAAGTTGGTTGTGTGGGTTAAATCAGCTTGTTAAAAGAGCAAAGAAGCATGCTGGCATGCATATAACCTTCACACTTGGATACTTTTACATAGTGCAGCTGTTTGAAAGGTGTAAGTGAACAAATCTGATTATGGGTGAAAAAGTTATCTGGCAGGTGTTACAGCTTGTTAAGAGTGACCTTTTAAAAATAATTACAGTATCAAGATAAGAGAATATACAGAGACTATTTTAAAGTATATTTCTAATAAAAATGAGCATAACATTTCAGTGAAAATTATCTAACCATCATTTAAATCTCTGCAAATCTATTAGAACCTTGTGCTGTAGTTGAGATTTTATTCATGTTAATAAATTTTTGTTTGATGGTTTGCTATAACAAAAGCCCATCTTTTTCAAATTGTTATTCTACCTTTAATGCTGTTTATTTATAAATCATAGCATCACACTATTTTGGAAGAATCAAAACTGCAGGTGACCCAAAGGAGCAGAGGAAAGACTAGAAATTGCATAACAGGTTTATGTCCTTAGAAGTTGTGCCATATCATCTCTAAAGATCTACATGATAAAAGGGGTAGAAAAGACATCATCAAAATGCCTACAAAAGGATGGAAATTGAATGTATAGGGCTAGCAAGAGATAACACAGGTACATCCTGACTGCTTCACAAGTATCAACAGTATTAAAGAGGAAGGCTTCTCTGATGCATTGAGCAGACCTTTGTGGAGAATTATATATAGGTACAGTAATTTCTTAATATGTATGATTGTTGACATGACTCCATATGTATGTGGGCCTTTCTCAAGTCTGATTTCTTGCCTTTTATATGTCATCAGATGTATGCCCTCCCATGTGGGAGAAGAATGGCAGGGGGAGTTACCTTCTTTTCCTCAATGTAGTTTTCTCTCTATCTAATTTTTTGCCTGCATAGTGGGGAAAAACTGTTAGCAACATTCACACTCGTCTCATAGACACTGGTAATGCGGCTAGCTGTTCTAGTTATTGGTCAACTTCCTGTGTCTCTGATGGTTAGAATGAGTGAATATCAGATGAGAAAATTTCTGTTACTTTTGGTTCTTGGAAGGGTTTTCTTCTGAAATTCACTACCTCTAATTGCAAAATTTTCTTTAAGAATAATTTTAGGTATCATTATCAGCTTTAAGACCCTAAAGTAGGCTAGGAAAATTGGACTCAATAATATTTTATAAAAATAAGGATGAGCTTACAAAGGGAAATTTGGAAGACTTTGTATTACTATGAGAACTTTCATTGAAAAAGCTGAAATTTTTATATTGCTAAACTCAGTTCTAGAGTAGTTATTGTTAGGACATCATCTTTAGAAGTATACTTAGAATAACTATTTGTAAAAATTAACCTTTTTTTTTCACTTAATAAGCACCTATTTTCTTTCTTTCCTGCTTCCTTCCCTCCCCTCCTCATAGTGGAGGGGAGGGAAGAAAAAAGAAAAAACTCATCACCAATATGCATTGTCAAGGAAAACTATTTTTGAGATATCATGAGTTATTATGAAAATGATGAATAACTTTTAGAAAGCATTTCTTCCTCCCCTTATTCCATAAGCTTTTTAGGGAGACAGTATGATGTAGTGGAAAGAGCCGTGGATTTGGAATCAGAGAACCAGGCATCAAATACTACTGTGCCTGCTTACTGTCTATGTTGTCTATGTTGGCTTTTAATCTCAGTTTCCTCATCTGTAAAATGAAGTTGTCGGATTAAATAACTTATAAGGTACCTTCCAATGCTAACTCCATGATCATTTTCCTATGACTTTGGATTTTATTTGGTAAATTTTGTAACCTTATGATGATCTCCAAATGTAAAAGCTGCCATTTTGAATTTAATAGTTTAAAGTGTCTCTTCATAGAACATAACTCAGAATTAAGGTAGTCCAGTATTTCTAAGGAAGATGTTTCAAATCTTGCTTCAACATGAATACACAAGGCTTAGACTTGTAAACATACTAAGCAGTAACATTTGAAACCTAGTACTTATTGAATGATTTTGTTAAGCTGACATAAATTTATGCATAATTATTGGTTTAATTGCTTTCCCCTTTTCTTAGAGATCTCTTCCTGAAAATCAATTATAAAGTTCAGTTTGTGATAAAAAATTAGCAGTTTACAAGTATTGTAAATTTATAAGTATTGCTCAATAGGTAACTTGCCAGTGCTTTTATTTTACCACAATGGGAGGGGAGATGGAGAGAAGAAATAATAATTGTCTTCTCAGGATGTTGAGTGGATTAACTAATGAATGAAAGCACTTGCGAAGTAGAAAGTGTTCTATAAATCCTTAAAAATAATGTTAAACCAGGTTTTATTTTCTTTGTGCACCCTGAAGATCTCTATATAAGAATTTTTTTTTAAATTTCATAAGAAACTTT
The DNA here is from genome assembly GCF_003287225.1 of Phascolarctos cinereus. NCBI lineage: Eukaryota > Metazoa > Chordata > Mammalia > Diprotodontia > Phascolarctidae > Phascolarctos > Phascolarctos cinereus. Next base: position 120,258,029 of record NW_027556180.1, on the reverse strand, counting down.
TGAATGCAGAGATATAGAAATCTTTTCCAGTATGTACTGCAATTATTCTGAAGCATGGATGTCTCTCACATTAGAATATTCGAGATTTCTTCCTTTTTTTTTTTTTTTGGCTAGGCGATGGGGTTAAGTGGCTTGCCCAGGGTCACACAGCTAGTAAGTATCAAGGGTCCAAGGCTGGATTTTAACTCAGATCCTCTTGACTCCAGGACCAGTACTGTATCCACTGCGCCACCTAGCTACCCCGATTTCTTCTGTTCTTGAGAAACAGAAGCTCTTGTGATTTTTCCCCCTTTTTTTCTTTTTTTTTCTTTTTAGGCAATTGGGGTTAAGTGACTTGCCCAGGGTCACACAGCTAGTAAAGGTCAAGTGTTTGTTCTGAGGCCGAATTTGAACTCAGGTCCTCCTGACTTCAGAGCTGGTACTCTATCCACTGTGCCACCTAGCTGCCCCCTCTTGTGACTTTTTTGTATATAGCTCATGCTTTATGGAGTCTTTGGGGGGGCAGGTTTGGATAGAGTTCTGGGTTTGGAATCAGGAAGACACCTCCTCCTGAGTTCAAATGTGGCCTCAGATATTTACTAGCTGTGTGACCCTGAGCAAGTAACTTAACCCTGTTTGCCTCAGTTTTCTCATCTGTAAAATGAGGTGGAGAAAGAAATAGCAAACCACTCTTGTATATTTGCCAAGAAAATTGCAAATTGGGTACAAAGAATTGAAAACAATTGAAATGACTTAACAACAACAACATGCTTTATGCAATACTGTGGACATCTTGGTTAAAGATGAAACCAAAAATTTCTGTATGAGAAATCTTAAGAAATGAGAGTCTTTTTAATTTTAGGAATTTTCCTTTCTGTCTATTTGTCATTTGCCTTATCTATCTCACATATCTGGCAGTTTTAAAGATTTCAGTAGTGTCTTTTAGTGGGAAATAGTCATTTCAACAAGCATCTAGTACATGCTATGTGCCACGTTCTAGTTACTGGGACTAGAAAGACAAACACAAAATCCAGTTAATTTTTTTTCCTGTTTCAGACAACAGGGAGTGGGTCATAAATGAAAGTGATAATAATGCTAATGATGATAATAAGCATTTATATAGTGCTTTAAGGTTTGCAAAGTGCTTTACAAATATTATCTTATTTTATCTTTACAACAACCCTAGAAGATTGGTTGCTATTCCTACCCCCCTTTCATAGAAGAGAGAAAACCGAATCATACAACTAAGTGACTTGCTCAGGGTCACATAGCTATTGAGTATATGAGGCAGAATTTAAAACTAATCCTTTCTGACTCGAAGTCCAACACTCTTATGCACTGTGCCACCTAGCTACCTTAGGTCATTATACAAGTATTTTAGGTTCAAATTTTGGTGTCCTTTCACCCCTGTGGTTGGAGGGGTATGAAGGGGGAATGGTGTCAGTGCTGTGTTTGTTTGATAGAGCAGTTAATCTTACTGAAAAAGCTCTGTGGTTACTTATTGTCAATTCAGAAATCATCCCTTTGTTCCGTCTTCTACTCCCCTACACTATTAGGAAAGATCCTTCCTTACTTCAATCTCTCGTATTACTCTGTTTGATCTCTTTTTTGTGCCAAATTTGAAGTCACATACTCTGTGTGTGTGTGTGTGTGTGTGTGTGCGCACGCGTGTGCATGCGTATGTGTATCTGTGCATCTATGGTGCTTACTTAGCTCTTCAAGATAGTAGGTGTTGAATAGTAGCTAGCCTTCATATGGTAGTGCTTTTAACATGTACAAAATACTTTATATATATGTTATCTTATTTGACCCTCATTACAACCCTCTGACATGGGTTTAAGAGGATACATGTTTGTTCAGTTAATTGTAGTAGAATAATGTAATCTGCCTCCATCTAGATGACTTACAGAATTTTCAGGTTCAGGGTGTTTAGCTGTTATTTCTTCTAGGACACTGATGCTGACATAATTCTTTTCTCTTCCTGGATGTTCTTGCTTCCTGCTAGACCTGCCTAGTTAGTATCAATGCCCATGACACTTACATTTTAAAAAAGAAAATGTTTTAAAAATAGGTTTTGATTAATTGTACCACATAACATTTTTCACAGAATGAATTATATTTTAGAATATTCTGCTCACCTGCAAATAAAGAGGCAAAGTCTAGGAGAAGTTGATTGGTCATAATCTTTGTTAGGATGACCCATATCTTTCTTGATGTAGTTAATTAAAAATAATTTGAAATAATTATTCCTATAATTTAAGAGTGAGGTTGTTGAAAAAAATCTGTTGCAGAAGAGATTAGGATAGTAAATAGAAATGGAAGCTTCCATTGTATTTATTTTCTTTGACAGCAACAATAAGAAGTCATATTTCTGTAGTGCTTTAAGGTTGGCCTTGGCCTCTCCTAATGAACACTCTATAAGGTAACATAAATGTTATCTTTATTTTATAGAAAACTGAAGCTTGCCAAGGTTAGGTGACATGCCTCTTATCACACAACTAGGAAGTATCTGAATTGCGATTTAAATTCTAGTTTTCTGAATCCATTTTCAACATTCTTTCCACCACACCAAGCTGTCTTCCACTAGAGGCTTTCAATGTGAATTATGATATTGCTTTATCTCAAGTCAAGATTAGGGGAAAGACTAGAAGTTTTAAGAGATTGACTTTAAAAAAAATAAACATAGGCAGTTGTGTGAATGAAGAAGAGAGAAGAGTGATCATTCTTCTGTAGTTATAATTTGCTAACCATTGTTTCTCTGACCTTGGTATTGCAGCCAAAGATAGAGAATGAGAGTCTAATTCTTGGTAAAGGGTGATAGATTGTCTCACAGAGTGCCAGTATCCCTGAATAACATTTGTTGTTTTTGTGGGTAAAGAGAAATATTATAAGTTGTGTAAACCATGTGTCTTTTGGGAGCAGAAAGAACATCTTTCTCCAATCTCTTGAAACCATGTTGTAGTAGGTTCACTTAGAACAACTGGGTTCTGACCATGGCACACTTGGCATGGTGGTTGTAGAACTGAGTCAGTTTAGTGAGGCTTATCTAAGTGTTATAACTAGATCTGTTTCTCCTGGCATTCGTGTCAAGCAGCTTGGATCTACCATTAGACTTGTCCTGTCTGCAGCCACCTAATTACTACTTAAACTGACCTCTGAGGTGAGGAGCTGACTCTCCTTAGTCTGTACATTGATTTTATCACTTCTGTTTTAATGCCCTTGGTAGCTTAGTGCTTCCTGGCTAATTTGTGCAATGTTCAGTCTTGCTGTGTAGCCAATTCTGGCTGCTTGTGAGAGAGGAAAAGGTGATAATCTGGAGGCAGTAAATGTGCATTGGTATCCTAGCTCTGTCACATACTAGTTCTGTGACCTGGAGTAAATCATTACACCCCTTTGGGCCTATGTTTCTTTATTTTATAGAAGGATTTAATAACTTACATTTTCTACCTTCTGTGGTTGTAGGGAAAGTGCTTCTGGTAGAACCTGGTTCAGTGAATTTGATTCTCTGGATACTTAAGGAAAGCAGATTGTAGAAAAAATTTGCTCCATCTCTTATCTTAGGAAGTATAAATTATAAATTATGCTTAGAATTATAAATTCTACCCCTTTCTTTCTCTCTCTGTCTCTCCCCAACCCGTATATGTATGTATGTATGTACTTATGTATGTATGTATGTGTGTATATTTTTATACACGTACTTATAAAATGTTTTTAGGAGTGGTTTTATCACTTTTATTAAAGGAAAGCGATACAGGAAATAAAATCTAAAAGTAGTCCTTTTACATACAGATGAATTATATGGCATAAGGCAGGAATGTGGTCTTTTGAAATGGGCCTCAAAATTAATCTGTTCTTTCAATTTAATCTGTTCTTTCAATTTATAGTTATTACATGAAAGGATTTGAAAATCATGTGTAGGAGTATTTGCTACAGTAGAGTCATTGTTACATAAATGGTTAGTTTTCAGAAGGTTAATTTAGAAAGTAAAATGTTCTTCCTAGATGGAAGAGGGCTGAGCATCAAAGTACTGAGGTTTGTAGTTCACTGAAACTGTTGGTACAAAATGAAGAACTAACATGATTTGGCAATTATTCTTCACTGTTTGGTATCAATAGAATTTCCAGTTTGCTGTTCTGTGTGATAATTATCTTAAAATAGGGGCAAATCTACTGTCCTTGTCAAATAGCTATTTTTAGAAAATTTTGGAAGAAACATTGATATAGTTCTAAGGAGATAAATTGTATTAAGTTGTATATCCTGCTAATTTTTACTAGAAAGAGAGTTTCTTGTTGTTTGACTACTGTTCTGAGTTTTTTCTCTCCTGAAGAACTCCAAATATGAATCAATGTATTTCTTTGCAAATTGAGATGATCATATTTCTTTTTTAAGAGATTCATCAATTTATTTATTTTTAGTTTTCAACATTCATTTCTGCAAGATTTTGAGTTCCAAATTTTCTCCCCATCTTGTCCTTCCCCCAACCCCAAGACAGTATGCATTCTGAATACCTCTTCCCCTAATCTGCCCTCCCTTCTATCACACCCTCCCCCTTCTCTTATCCCCTTCCCCTTCTATTTTCCTGTAGGGTAGGATAGATTTCTATACCCCATTGCCTGTATATCTTATTTCTCAGTTGCATGTGAAAACAATTTTTAACATTTGTTTTTTAAAATTTTGGGTTCTAAATTTTCTCCCTTCCTCCCTCCCCACCCACCCTTATTGAGAAGGCAAGCAACTTAATATGGGTTATACTTGTGTAGTCATGCAAAACACTTCCATAGTAGTCATGTTGTGGAAAACTAGCTATATCTCCCTTCATCCTACCCCCCCCCCCGTTTATTCTATTCTCTGTATTCTCTCTTTTGACCCTGTCCCTCCTCAGAGGTGTTTGCTTCTGATTACCCCCTCCCCAAGTCTGCTGTCCCCTCTATCATACTCCCCACCTCTCACTGTCTTATCCCCTTCCTCCCTATTTTCCTGGAGGGTAAGATAGCTTTCCATACCCAATTGAGTGTGTATGTTAATTTCCTCTTTAAGCAAAATCCAAGAAGAATAAGATTAACTCATTCCCACTCTCACCTTCCCCCACTTCCCCTCCACTGTAAAAGCCTTTTCTTACCTGTTTTATGTGAGATAATTTACCCTATTCCACCTCTCCCTTTCTCCTTCTCCCAGATAATCCTCTCTCACCCCTTAATTTTATTCTCCAGATATCACCCATTCATCTTCAACTCACCCTTTGCCCTCTATCTATCAATCTATCTATACATATAATTTTTTTCCCTCCAACTACCCTAATACTGACAAAGGTCTCATGAGTTACAAATATCATCTTTCCATGTAGGAATGTAAACAGTTCAACCTTAATAAGTTTCTTATGATTCCCTTTTCCTGTTTACCTCTTCATACTTCTTTTGAGTCTTGTATTTGAAAGTCAAATTTTCTATTCAGCTCTGGTCTTTTCATCAAGAATTCTTGAAAGTCCTTTATTTCACTGAATGTCCATTTTTTTTCCTGAAGGATTATACTCAGTTTTGCTGAGTAGGTGATTCTTGGCTGTGATCCTATCTCCTTTGCCCTCCAGAATATTATATTCAGAGCCCTCTAGTCCCTTAATGTAGAAGCTGCTAAATCTTGTGTTATCCTGATTGTGTTTCCACAATACTTGAATTGTTTCTTTCTGGCTGCTTGCAATATTTTCTCCTTGACCTGGGAGCTCTGGAATTTGGCTACAATATTCCTAGGAGTTTTCCTTTGGGGATCTCTTTCAGGAGGTGATCAGTAGATTCTTTTCATTTCTGTTTTACCCTCTGGTTCCAGAATATCATGGCAGTTTTCCTGGATAATTTCTTGAAAGATGATGTCTAGGTTCTTTTTTTGATCATGGCTTTCAGATAGTCCAGTAATTTTTGCATTATCTCTCCTGGATCTATTTTCCAGGTCAGTTGTTTTTTCAATGAGATATTTCACACTGTCTATTTTTTCATTCTTTTGGTTTTGTTTTCCAATGTCTTGATTTCTCATAAAGTCACTATCTTCCAACTGCTCCATTCTAATTTTTAAGGAAGTATTTTGGACTTCCTTTTTCATTTGGCCAGTTCTGCTTTTTAAGGCATTCTTTTCCTCATTGGCTTTTTGGACCTTTTTTGCCATTTGGGTTAGGCTTTTTTTAAGGTGTTATTTTCTTCAGTATTTTTTTGAGTCTCCTTTAGCAAGGTATTGACTTGTTTTTCATGATTTTCTTGCATCACTCTCATTTCTCTTCCCAGTTTTTCCTCTACTTCTCTTACTTCTCAAAATCCTTTTTGAGCTCTTCCATGACCTGAGACTAATTCATATTTTTCTTGGAAGCTTTGGATGTAAGAGAATTGACTTTTTTGTCTTCTTCTGATTGTATGTTTTGATCTTCTTTGTCACCGAGGAAAGATTCTGTGGTCTGACTTTTTTGTGCAGTTTTCTCATGATCCCAGCCAGTTACTTGAGTTTTAAATTCTTTGTTAAAGTAGGGTCTGTTTCTAGTGTGAAGAATGTACTGTCCCAAACTTTGGGGATTTGGTGCAGCTGTTTTCAGAGATACTTCTAGGGACCTGTAAGTTTTCAGTTCTAAGGTGATCAAGGGTGAGGTGTTTACTCCTTTCCTGGCCTGTGCTCTGGTCTGTGAGAGAGTTTCTGCCTTGAAACTGTGAGGAGGATTCCCTCTTCACCACCACCACAAGCTCCACCATGCCAGTGCCCCTGTTCACCCCAGGACCGCCACCCAGAACTTCGACTCAAATCCAAGCAGGGCAAAGCAAGAGAATCCTGCCTCAGCACCAGCAAAGAGATCTCTGCAATCCCCCTCTGATTAGCCACTCTATTTCCCCTTAGTCAGTGGGCTGGAAGCTCAGGAAGAAGCCGCCACCCTGGGGCTTCAGCCAGGACTAGGGCTGGGACTAAACTTCTCTCTTACTGTGGTCACAGACTTTTCCCACTGACTTTCTAATTTGTCATTTGTGGGTTGAGAAGTCTGGAAACTGCCACAGCTGCCTGTGATTCAGTCTGCGCCAGCTTTGCTGAGGCCTATTTTGCCTATGCACCCATGCTGAACTTTGTTTCTCTCCCAGCCTGGTGCAATAGATCTTTTGAGTCCACCATCCAGGTTTTTGGGAAATTTGTTTCAGTCTGTCTTTTTGCGGGTTGTGCTGCTCTAGAATTTGTGTAGAGCCATTTTCTACAGGTGTTTGGAGGAGAGCTCATTGCTTTTGCTCTGCCAAATTGACTGTATTTCTTATAATTGTAATCAACATGTACATGATTTTAGTGGTGGCCTATTAGTTATCTGCCAATGTCAAGGTCTTTTATGGTTTTTTACTAATTTTAAATTAGTCATATAAGCAGTTCCTGGTTTAAGCACTTGACTTTGTAATGACTCGTACATTACAAATGATAACTACTATAGGCCCTGTCCTATTGTCCCCCAAAATTCCCATGGCTAGTACCATGACAACCACTGTGAAAACATTTGAAGCTTTTAGAGAAACTCTGGCTTCAGAAGTAGAGAAAGGGAATAAGAAAAGTGAGAGTATTTTAGGAGAGTTGACTTCTGAGTCATATTAAAATACTAGTAAATTTGCAATCTCATTTACAAATACCAGAAACTGGTGTTGGCCAAGAGTCTAATTAGTGGTCATTGATGATTAGTCAGCTATTATTAGTTAGCTGTTAGCTGGCTATTTTTGGTAATTAACTAAATTAGCTGATAAATTTGTGCAGTTTTACGCAAATGATCTTTCCCGGTACTTAGGTCTATTCATTTGATTACAAATAACTATTTCATAGAAAATGTAATCTTGTATTTGAACAATTTTTTTAACCTTTATGTAGCAGTTTCTTAATGTTTATTCTTATGGCACATGGTCAAATCTCTTTACTTTCTTATTTGAAAATCATTTGTATCTATATGTGAATTAGATTGAAAGACAGACCCCTGGTCTTTGGGAAATGGTAGTTTGTTATTTTTTCTCAGTCAATTTCCTTTTCCTTTCATGGAAACAAGAATTTCATAGTTACAAACACTGTAAACTACATTGATACCTGGAGGAAAAGAGGGCTTTATTGTTGTGACATACAATAATGAATTGGGTGAGTGGATCTGTGGAATAGTTTGTTTTATTGGTCTGTTTCTCTGTCGCTGCCCTTGTCTGTACCCCTTTCCTCTACATTACCTTTCTGCTTATTTTTGAAGAAAGAAACTGAAATAAGAAGTCATGCTTTGGAGAAATTATAAGGCATGTGAAACAATCCTATTAGAAAAATTTTCTTGAAGGTCCTGGCAGCAGTAGCATTAATAATAGGACATGTGAGATAAACCAGGTACTGTGTGCTTAGTTGTGTTGGTGAAGTCCAATCTTAGAAGATTACGAGAACAACCTAGTATGCCGTGTAAATAAGGAAGAAAGCCAGCCAGTAAAAATAGAGGCAACACAGAAGTAAATAGACTGTTAAGGAGCTGGGACACATACCAAGGCTGCATATATTTCCATTTATGACTGGTGACCTTCATAAACTTGGAACTGTACTTACTTCCATTGTTTGCGAGTTCATAATTTCTAATAATTCATAGAAGCCTGTACACATAATCTATGAAAGGGTATTTTTTTTGTGTGTGTCACTTATAGTTTATTTGAGTTTCTTCCCCTTAGTTGCCATTTTGGAAAGGATGTTATATTACTAGGATATGCCTTAATGTTGGTTAATTTCAGTCTATTTTAGGGCTCTTACAAATCTCACCCCCAAGGGAGGCAGACGTTGTATTGAATGATAAGTGACAAATTTGTCATTGGAGGGGCAGTTTGTATGCTGGTATTGGACATAATTAAAGATAGGAATTTGCTTTGGGGGATTTATGGCTCTAGAGAGCAAGATATCTTTAGCTTTAAGCTAAACCTAAGGGTTGACCCCTTTGCAACAAATGCAAATTTCTGCATTTATAGTTTCACATTAGAATAAAGTCTACTTGTGTCAGTCTGTCTCAAATACTGTAAAATTTATTTCCTTGCATGATTTCAGGTAGACTTGCTAATACTGCAAAGAACTTATTTGATTTATGGTTTATCCTGAGTAATAGAATCTGAACATGACTTGATAACTATATAGAATTTTAGGTTTTTGGTTTTGTTTTTTTTGGGGGTGAGGCAGTCAGGGTTAAGTGACTTGTCCAAGGTCACACAGCTAGTAAGTGTTAAATGTCTGAGGCCAGATTTGAACTCAGATCCTCCTGACTCCAAGGCTAGAGCTCTCTCCACTGTGTCACCCAGCTGCCCCTAGAATTTTAGTTTTTAAGAGATGCTAGGACAGGTATTTTTCTATATCATCCCCCCCCCCACATACATCAATGCTTTTGGTTATTTTCTCTATTTTGCAGTTGTATTTCCTACTTACAAGTGAATAAGAAATACTCTGAAGTATAAAATACATGGAATCTAATTGATGAAGAGATCATAGGATCACAGCTTTAGAACCAGATGTATCCTTGCAGATTATTTAATCCAATTCTCAGAAGTGGAGGAAGAGAATAAATTTACAGATGAGGAAACTGTGGCATGGAGAGGTTAAACGATTGCCCAGAATCACACAGGTGATAAAGTGACAGAGACAGTATTCAAACCATGTTCTGCGACTCCAAAACTCTGCCTTGCATTCAGTATACAGCTCAGTAGAGAGTCAGCTATACTTCAAGCCAGAAACTTTATTTTGCTCAAGATATAGCATAACATTAACTCTTTTCCCTAAATATTCAAAGCCTAGGTGTTAATATTTTGCCTCCCTTCTAAATCTGTACCTTGGGGTAAGTGGACAGTACAGTTGCTTAAGAGAGTGAAAGATGGGCCTGGCCTTGCAAGATTATTATGCATTTCATAGGGGTGCCTTTGACCTTGCAAGTGACTGTTATTTTAGGGTGAGAGGCATGCCTAGTGAGACCATTCAGAAATGCAGTAAACAAACAAAATGTGTGTGTGTGTGTGTGTGTGTGTGTGTGTGTGTGTTTAAGTGTATATAGTCACATAGAGGTAATATGGTCTATAGAGCATGGGACTTGGAATCAAGAAGTACTAGGTTTGAGTCCAGCCTCATGTACTTACTAATTGGTGAGGCTGAGAAAATATTTAAAGTAACTGAGATTTTAGTTTTTTCCATCTGTAAAAAAGGGATAATAATAGCAGTTAACTCATAGGGTTTTTGTTAGGTTCTAATATGGTTAATATATAGAAGGCATTTTATAAATCTTAAAGTTGTAAATTGTTATGTGTGCATGTGTATTTGTATTCTGTACCTCTAGTCCATTACTTTAGTGCCAAGGAGTAGGAAGCATGCTTCATCATCAGTTTTCCTTAGGAAGAGGAGGTCATTGTTTCTGTGTTTTTCAAAGTCGTTTCTCTTCACATTATTGGACAAATTCTTCCTTTGATTATACTCACTTCACTCTGTTTATGTTCATCTAAGTCTTCCCAAGTTTCTCTGTCTCTTTCACATTTATTATGCCATAATCTTTTGTCATATTCATGTACCATGATTTCTTTAGCCGTCAAGCCTAAGCACTAGTTTGATTTTTAAGGACCTCCATAATCTAGCCTTGTTGTACTTATCCATATTTATTATCCCGACTTTCCCCCAGTAGTCACTCAGTCACTCCCCATTCTGTTGGGGGTAATTTTCTCTTTCCTCTCCTGGTTATCTTCCTGACCACCATATGCATTTCTGGCTTTCTGGACCTTTTCTTTCTTGATCCAGATCTCATTGTTTGTTTCCATTTTTTGCTTTGACTTCCTAACTTTCAGGCCTTTAGTTTACTCTTATCCACTGATACAGTAGATCGTCTCAATTTTCTTTACTTTGCTATTTGAGTTCAGAGGTAAAAGCAGGACATTGGCTTGTTACTAATTTCCAGTGACTGCAGAAACCTTAATCCTTGGTTTAGTGGTCCAAGTCTTTTGACCTTCTCTGTCTTATTCACAGTCCCTTGCCTGACCTGTTTGATCCTATTACTACCCATGTCACCAGATCAGATTTTGGAATAGTTGACTTGATTATTTTGGAAATTTTCTTAATCCTTTTAAAAGCAAAATATTCATAATAGATAGTTGACCATGTTATGGATGAATTGATCTTTATTAATAATTAAGGTTTCTGGAATGATAAGATCAACCAGGATGTTCTTTGTTTATATATATATATATATGAGGCAAAGAGCTAGACATTCCAAAATTATAGTTTATTTTTCCACACAAATTAACATTAAGAGGGAACTACAAAGGGATACTAACTTCTGGGATGATTAAATGTACATGGAGATGAAGTGTTATGACATTATTTTAATAGGAAACGTAAGTATTGTGACAAATGAAGCCATAATTTTTTTAGATTTCTCCTTTCAGAGCTGTTTAAAAATTTTTGGCAGCAGTTGTAAGTAGCTTTGACAGTATGCTGAAGAAGGATCTGTGTGCAGAACATACTTCATATAATAGTGGATGTTATAGACAGTAGTCAGAAGAATGTGACCTCTTGTTATCCTGTTGTGGCCTTTTTTTTTTTAACCATTAGATGTCAGGAATGTTATATCTAAGTTTTTTTATATTATTATTTTAAAATTTCCTTTTTATGCCAGTCATTTCACCCATTTCACAAACATTCATATCCTATTGAATTCCTTCCTAATAGAGAAATAATTAAATAAAATAGACAGCAGTCTTGTATGATAGCACATAGAGCATTCTAACCCCAAAGTCCCTCACTTTCCTCTTAACAACACTCCTGATTCTGCTTACTTCATTTGATGTAAGTTCATACAGGTATGTCCATGTTTTTTAAAAATTTCTTATATTTTAATTTTTTTTACAGCACAATAACATTTCATTATATTAATAAACCACAGTTTGCTCAACCATTCCCCTAATCCATAGGACCCATGTGGTTTCTAATTTTTTTTGCTGCTGCTACTATGAATAGTTTGGTACACAATGGTACCTTTTTTTCTGTCTTTTATCTCTTTAGAATAGATGCCCAGTAGTGGAATCTCTGGATCAAGGGGTAAGAACTATTCAGTCAGTTTCTTGAATAACTTAAAATTTGTTTTCCAGAATCGCTGGCCCAATTCAGTTTCTTCCAGTGCAGTCTTGGGGTGCCTGTCTTCTCACAGTCCCTCCAACATTGAATATTTCCACATTTTGTCATGCTTGTAATTTTGCTATGTGTTAATTGTTCACTTTTAACATTTTTATTCTTCTTACTTTACTCTGAAAGAATTCTTATGCATCTTCTCCGGTTTCTATGAAAGTATCCCTTTTGTCATTACTTATGACATAGTAGTATTGTTTTATGTTTATGTAACATGATTTGTTCAGCCAACCCCCATAGGTAACTTATTTCCTCTTTAGTCTTTTTTGGGGGCAGGTGGAGTGGGAGTAAAAGCCTTGTTGTAGTATAGCTTGGTCAGAGGGTGGGCATAGTATGGTTACTTTATGTTGCTTTCCAGAATGGCTGGACCAAATCATAGTTCCCCTCAAACATTAATCTGCCCATAATCTCTCCAACATTGACAATTTACATCTCTTGTTGTCTTTGCCAATTTACTGATTGTGAGGTAAACCTCAGAGTTATTTTGAGTTTCATTTCTCATATTATGAGTGATTTGGAGCAGTGTTTTATGTAGTTGTTTATTGTTTGCTATTCTACTTTTGGGAAATGTTTATTCCTGTCCTTAGACTTGTGAATGATATTTATTGCATCTACCACTCCCCAGAACAATGCAGAACCTCCAAAATGTGATTCATCTTTACTAAGGAGTTTATCCTGAATATTCACACAGGCAAAACAAAGTGTATGAAGAGTGTTCATTTTTTCAGTAATATATATATGTGTGTATATATAATATATATATATAATGTATATACACACACACACACACACACACATATTGGACAGGCACTGCAGATGAACAATGAGCTGGGTTCTGAACTAAACAGAAAGGAAACAAAGTGGACTGGATTGTATTTGGGAAACTGCAGTTTTTTGTTTTTGCTTTTTTAAGGTTTTCTTTGAAGCCAAAGGCCATCTTTTTATTACTAACATTATTCTAGTAATGATATATGATTGGAAGTTATGGAATGCTGTAGTCTCTGAAGAACTGAAGTTGAGACCTTTGGATAGAGAGGTGGTGAACTGTATAGTGATCATGAGCAGGCTATAACAAATTACAAATAAGAAACTGCACCTCAGAAGCAGGGTAGAGGATGTCATCTTTAGTGGGAGCTTGAGTGAGTTCTGGGGGCTGTCACGACTGATTTGGTCATTGCATGTCCTCTACCTTGCCTCTTGGCTACCATCTTCCTCCCCTGTCCCCTGCCCCCATTCCCTTTTTGCACAGAAAATGACTTGTTTGAATTATAAAAAACTAGTGGGAAAAGTTGTTAGAATTTTTTTTTTTCCTGAACTTAAACTGTCTTCATGTCTCTTCCTTTAGTTTGTAACTCAATGACTAGGAAATGGGAGTTTTTTTAATGTCTTTTTTTATTCCTATATTATGAGTATCAAAATAAAGTATAGTACATATTTGACACCCCTACTTTTAGTCTACTAAGTCAGCCATATGTGTTTTAATTGCCTTTTGTGTGACCTACAGTTCTGATTATTTTGAGATTGTGTTTTAGGATTCACAGCCATGTGTTCCTACTAATATATATTAAATATTGATGTTAAAAATATGAGTGTTGTGTCAGCAAGTAACTTGGGATTGTTGAAAATGTACTGTACAATTCCAGAAATAAGATCCAGGCAGAGCCTTCTTTTCTAACTTGTTCTGATTCACACTCATTCATCATCTGTAATGCTTCTCTAAGATTCTCTGTCTCTGTTTATCTGTCTCTATCTTTCAGTCTCTCCCTCTATTTCTTTCTATGCCTCATTCTGCCTATTTCCCTCTCTCCCTCTTTCATCACTTCTTCCCCTAGAGTAACTGCCTGGGCTTTATCAACAGCTATATGCCATCTGGGCAACATGAATTTATATCCACTTTATTTTTTTCTTTGGAGTGCTGACCCTTTGCATGTAATAGGTATTTACAGGCTCTTTTTTGGTTGAATTATTTTTGTAGAATCATAATAGCAAAAACAAAAGCCTCTAATCTTCATAGGTTACCATGTATGTATGGATGGGTGTGTATACACGCCCAATGTGTCTCTATGCTTTAGATCTACTTTCATTCAAGTTCTGGTATACAAATGAGTGTTTGTGTTGTTATATAAGATTTCAAAATGAAAACTCTAGAGGTCATGTGTAGGGATTAGTATTTATGAGTGGTTGAAAAACCAAATTCCCATAGTTCTTTATTTTTATATAATAGCTGTCATTTATATCTGACACCCATATAGAATGCTGTATATATGGGATCTTATTTGATTCTTACAGTAACCCAGGCATACAAGAAAACGAGTTCTTTTGCCATAATGTAGGCTTGTTGTGCGCTGGATGTCTTGCATAGCTCTGGGTTTGCTTATTTTGCTTTTGAGCATTCTTAAAGTGCAAGATCAAGGACCAGCCTTTTATAGATTTCTCCTACCTTACAGGTGACAAGTGGGCATTTAATAAAGACTTTCTGAAGGTGAAAGTGGCTTTTGGCTGCGGAATGGGCTAAAGCATTATGGTTGGGGGGAGGTGAGAGGGTGGCACTGATGGCAGGCAGGTGTGGCAGAAAATGAGAAGTTGCAGATGTTGTTGGGGAGGAGATGAAAAGGTATTCTTCCTGATGTTAGGAAGATGTGACAAAATGTAGGATAGCAGTACAGATCCCTTTGCTCATTAGTGAAAGGCAATGAAGAAATCTATTTTAGTTAAGTGGGAGACAGCTTAGGGGAGTAGTGCAGGTAGTAGGGTATGGTGGACAGAACGCTGGACTTGTCAGAGCCTAGAATCTCATGATACCTTTGACTGGATTTATGCTATTATTAGCTAAGTTATCTGGAAGTCCCAGGTGGGAAAAATAATACTTTCTTTAATTACCTCTATAAAGTTGTTTCAAGGAAAGGACTCTGCAACCTTAAAGCACTGTTGAAAAATGTAAGTTATTGTTTTGGAGTGAGAATGCCCTACTCTCTTTAGATATCTTTTTGTTTTTAAAGGCAATTAGGGTTAAGTGACTTGCCCAGGGTCACACAACTAGTTAGTGTCAAGTGTTTGGTCTGAATCTGAATTTGAACTCAGGTCCTCCTGACTTCAAAGATGGCGCTCTATCCACTGTGCCACCTAGCTGCCCCCTTTGGATATCTTTGGTCTACAACACACAGCTGCCTCTTCTTGTAGATAGTGGGATGTGTTTGTCATGGAACCCCTAAGAGGTGTATGTTAGATTACAAGTGTTTGAGGAAAGGGACAGTCTCTCAGAAATTCTTTTGTATAGGTTGTGTGTTAATTAAGCTTTGTCAAACTGGCAGTGTTAAATGTAAAGACCTTTGTGAACTTGAAACTGCTATCTCCTCAGGAAACTGCCTTATTAATACTGATAATTAGATTTTGCACTGAGGTTAACATTTTTTTTTTAACTAGACAGCCCTGCAGCTTGTTGGGAGATGTGCTGCTTCTCCTAACTTTGCAGAAGTCTCCTGTCTTATTTAACTCTGCTTTTCTTTTTTTGAAAGGTTGCATGTGGAATTTTCTCTGTGGGAAGCTGATGTGTTGTCTGATTTCAGTGAATTTCCAGAATCAAACTCCTCGCTATTTGTATTTCAATTATTGGTAGAGCTTGGGGACTGTATTTCATAAAAAATGAAGCAGCATTAGAAGCATAGAATGATAAACTATGAGAACCGAAAGGGGTCCTAGCTATTATCTTATGGTGACTATGTCAACTTAAATTTTACTACAACTTCTAGGTTACATAACATGCTGCTTATGTGGTAATTAACTCCTTTACATTGAGGCCTCACTAGCGGAACAGAATTATATTTTCAAGTTGAACCAGACATGGTTAGATTTGTATTTGGGCCTGCTAATACCTTGTCGTCTTGTTATCTAGATGGATGGTAGGACATTTTATCTAAATATTGACCCTTTTAAAATCACCTGGAAAATATTTTATAAAAATCATGATGACATTTAAATAGCTTACAGAGGTTACCTTTAGGTGCACAAAAGCCCTATTTCTTGGTTATCTTGGTTCTTAGTCATGTGTTTTTCTGTTTCATCATTTCTGATTATTTTTGGAACTCCCAGAGAATTTTTACTGTTTTATCAAAGTTCACATTTTCCTGACATCTTAATAAATTTCAAAGCACAGTGTTTAAGTCTTCTCTCTTCTAAATAATAATGTTACATTTTTATAGTGCTTCACAGTTAACAGACTACTTTTCATATCTTATCAAATATGATTTGATAAGCTCTTTGAGGGCAGGGACTTTTTCATTTTTGTTACTATCCCAATGCTTAGCATATTGCCTGGCACGTTGTAGGTGCCTAACAAATAGTTCATGATTAATTTTCAAAACGATCCTGTTAGGTAGGCAGTTGCAGATGCTATTTTTTTCCTAGATGAAGATCAGGCTCAGAGAAAGATTAAGAAACTTCCAAATTGCAAAGCTAAGGTCATAGTGGAGTGGGGCTTGCCCTGAGTCTTCTGATTTTAAGTACAAGACACATTTTATAGTGCTGTACAGCCTTAAAATACCTAAATGTTTTCACTGATTCCCCTTAGTTTCTTTTTCTAGTTTTCTTTAAATACTTAATTTTTATTCACAAATTTGTCAGGCAAGTAACCAAATTCTTAATAATGTAATGTGTCTTGATGCCTCTAAATTCTGTATCTCATAGAATTGTCCCATACTGAACTATGGCTTGATGGTTTTGTTATTGGTATTGATCTTTATTTTTCTTCTTATAAAGCAATCCACATGTAGAAGAAATTGAGAACTTATGATTAAGAACCTTCAATGGCTCCCTGGTTGTCCAAAGGATAAAATACAAATGTTTTTGTAAGGGATTGAGGGCTCTACCCAATTTTGTTAACTGATTCTCCAGGCCTTGCTTCATTTTTTACTTACCTTTATAAGATAGCATCTGAGAAAAAAAAGATGACATCTGAGATATCCCCTCTTATATCTACATCCCCTAGAAAAGCTACTAAAGTTTTGAGGCACTCTGTGGGTCAGTATCCACTGAAAACTATAGCCCACAAATCCCAATAGATTTATTTACTTTTGCCAGCCAGAGGAAATAATTCAGAGCAAGACTTGTAATCATATAGCATAAATACAATAATAAGAAATGATCCTTCTATGCACATGTGGGGTGTTTCTTTATACAAGTTTACCACATCCCCTGTGAAATGGAAGGCACATACACGGAGAACCCGTGTCTCCAGACAGTACTCATGGGAGTTATGTGTAAGGACTCCTGTGGCCAGAACATCGTATGCTTTCTACATTTCAGAGTTTCTGGAGACCTTTGGCTATATCGTGATGATGTTCTCTGGTGGGCATCATATCTACTTTCTGCTCCCATCTGCTGGGCCCCAGCCATTTAGTCCCTTCAGGGCTGCTTGTTGCTGTTTCTACTAATCAGTCAATTAGCAAATACCTATGAAGTACCTGCTTTGTGAGAGTTATTGTACTAGATGCTGAGGCTTTAAGCACAAAGAGTGAAACAATCTCTACATTCTAAGGAGGAAGAGGAAGTATGTATACACATGCACACACACTTCACACCAGGGAAAGGAATGACTTTGACCTTTAAGGCCTGATGAAAAAAAAAAATCTGACAGCATATCTCTGAGCAGGTCCTATGCCGGATGAGGCTTGCTCCTGTACGGAGCCAACAGAGGGATGGGACACCAAGGTACTATGTGCTGCTTAAGTATTGCATTTTGTTGGTCTTACTCAAGAAACACCACCACCCTTTTATGTTTACTATTTGGTTAAGCTTTATATTACTAATATAAGCAAAGGGTATGCTAGAGCTAGTGGGGAGAAATATACTTGTATATAGGTGTTTTGCAAGTTCCCAAAGATGAATGAGTTTTTGTATCCTCCTAGAAACCATAAGTATAGGTTAGAGATTGACTTCTGGATGACTAGTTTTCTGCTCCATCTAGTCATAGTTCTGGAAGGATGAAATAGTAGTGTCTTCTCTCAGTAACTCTTTTGGCACCTGGATAACATAGCATTTTTTTCAGCTAAGAGAGGAGGCAGAAGCAGACTGGAAGAATATTTGCAAGTTGTGCTGTGTCTGAATAAAAATTGCATGTTCAAAATTAAAAATGTTTTTTGGGTATAAACACTAAACATTCTAGAAGTGCAGGAGAGAGCAGACTTCTAAATATTCTATATCATTTTTAATGTTGGAGATGTCTGTTGATATTGGAGCTTTATGTTCATTGTTATATCACATTTTCCCAGGATTCATCTTTCATTCTCTTGTCATTTTTCCAGGGATACTATGGTACATCTTAACTTTGTTTATGCAATTTGATCCTCTGATACCACCTGTTAGGACAAATATAATTAAGAAATAAAATGATTATTTAAGCTTCTTGTTAATAACTGACTTTAGAATTTGTGGTTGCATTTACATCATGGAGTTTGTGCTTAGCATTGTGTTACTTAGTGTATGTATCAATGTCATATGTGGGAAATGTGTGAGCATTATAGAGATTAAAATGACAGTAAGACATATTCTAATTCTTCCATTTCACCAACTTGCTAATTTTTGTTACTGAACATGGTTAACTATCTTTAAAAAGTCAGTTAATTTTCTCAATGTTGGTCTTTTAGTTTAAAATGTTATTATTATTTCAAGTTCCTTATAATGTAATTTCCATAGGATATTGTTTAGTAGAAGCCTTGTTGAATTATTTATTATTTGACTAGGTGAAAGAAGCTCAGGGAGAAAAGCTCCCCCTAGTGCTTGCTGGATAAAATGTGTAATTTTCTCTCTCTCTCTCTTTCACACCCCACCCCCACCTCCACCCACTCCCCTTTCTCTTCAGCTTCCCATATAGTGTCATGGCTGTGTTTAGAAAGCTAATGTTAATTTCAGTAATCCGTAGTTCCGAAGAATTACTCTTCTTTTTGGCAAATGAAATGTTTTATTTTGGTGTCTTTTGGATTCAGGGAGCTCTTTTCACTTCTTTTTTTAAATGGAAACTAATTTTAAAACTTATGCCTAAAAATCCTCTATTAAAGTCCTATTCTGGCATGGAGGTGATCCTGGATTCCCAGAGAGCTATTCCAGAAGAGTAGAAAGGCAGGAAGGCCCCACTGAGCTGGAATGGATCTTAGGGATGGACTGATTATATGTCTGTTGTTCAGGGACCAGCCTAGCTAACTTTGGAGAAGTGTATTCATCCCCAGATGGCCTCACACTGATGAACTTTTTAGCCATAGTGACTCTTAAACTATCTACTGAGTTATGAAAGAATTGCTATGTGCATCTGATTAAATTATAGATCTTTGAGTTATTGAATTAAGTGTAGTAGCATGTTAATTTTTTTAAAAAATTATTCTTTGTAGAGTGAATTTTAAAAGGTTAGCAGGGTTCAATGTTTATATTTTTAAAACCTCAGCAATATAAGTTTTGTTACTTGATTGTTTCATTACTGTGTCCCTCATAGTCATGAAAAAAACTAAAGAAAAGTCACCCTTGTCCCAGTTTGGCTAGAATTACATATCTTAAATCTCTCCAGCTGGTTTTTGGCATCAGGGTACTGATTTCTAAGATATTGAATTACTTACCCTTGATGTAGAGTAATTGAGTTTGCCTATTTTTATTCTTCAACATTTAACAAACAGTTATATCACAGAGATTATATAATTATGTGAGAATCAAAATGTCCATGTTTTCTTTGTTTTCACTTAGTACATGTTTATTTTCCTGTATTACATCTCAGTGAAATTTGCCAGCGAGTCTGTGATCAGAGAAAAATATTTCTCATGGGACTGTTTGATATGGCAAGAGTAGAACAGAGCTTGAATATAGAATAATGCTGTTAGTGATCATGCAGATTGACTTAGAATGGTGATTACTAATGGAATGATCTTAGATAAGAGGGGAAGAAGAATTGTAGTAAGAAATCCATTGTTTTAAACTAGTAATTACTTGGAATGTTCATTGTCAGTCTTTAGCAGTTTCTTAAGGGGGAAACTTCTGATCACAAAAAAGGCTTAAAATAAGAAAATCTTCACATTGTAAGAATTGAAACTATTCAGGGTCCTGATTTGTTTATTTATCTTCCAAAGGCTCTAATTCCTTTTAGCAGCATGGAAGTAGTGATACTCAATTTATGGGTACAGTGTACTACTTTACTATTAAATGTTGTATTCCATCACTACAATTCTTGGACAGAGGGTCTGCAACAGCTGTATGACTAAGAAAGAGTTCTTTTTGTCTCAAAAGATAAGGCTAGTGGAGAAAAGAGAAGAGGAAGTGGTCCTGTTACCAGCTGTCTGAGATGGTGATTGGCCTCGCTGTTCCCTCTCTACTCTAATTGTGAATGGTTTTCCTCACAGGCAGGTCTGTTCATATGCCTCCCTTTCCCTATAATATATCCCATGTATGGCTCCTTATTATCTGTACTTGGCATTTAAAGCTCTTTATAATTTGGGATCCCATCCTACCTTCCTAGTTTTGTTATACATTACTCCCCTCCACCAATTCTCCAATCACTCAGATGGGTCACTAAACAAGCATTTATTAAGCCCCTAACATGTGTAATGTACTAGGCATTATGCTAGGTGCAGTCGTGATTCACAGTGAGCCTTACTTACAATCTAGTGAGGGAGGCAACCAGTGCATAGGTAAGTATATACAGAGTAAATATTTAGTGAAGAAATAAAAACACATACAAAGTAGTTAGATACAAGGTAGTTTGGGAGAGTGAGCACTAGTAGTTGGTAGATTAGGAAAAGCTTCATGTAGAAGATGGTGCTTAAGGGGCATGTTAAAATTCATCCATCCAGTCATCTTCTTTTTACTATTCCTCGAGTATGACATATCTTCTCTCTCACTGCCTTTACACAGGTTGTCTTTCATGACTGAAATTCATTCTCTTCCCACTGCCTTTTGGAATTTCTGTTTTCTTTCACAGTTCAGCTCAAATGCCGTCTTCCATGTGAAACCCTTCCTGGTCCCCTAATGCCTAGTGACTTTTCCCTTTTTTTTTCCTGGTATTTTGTATAAACCTATATATGTGCATGTTGCCTTCCATGTTAGAATATAAGCTTCTTGAGGGCAGGGACTATTTCGTTTTATCTGTTTCTTCTTTTATCCAAGATACTGGCACAATGTTTAGCATATGCTTTATAAATTTGGGAGCATTGTGATACAATAAAAACAGTTACTAGATTTAAACTCAAAGGACCTGAATTTGAATCCTGATTGTGTCACTTATACTCTTATGGGCCCATATGCCTTGAACTTCTTAATGGCTCTGGGCCTACTTTGTAACTTCTTTTTCTACAGCCTTTAGAAGTCATTTTTTTTTAAAGGAAATGCATGTTGACCTTAATGTCAGCCTAAACAAAATCTATTTAGGAAGGAAAATTCATAAAAAAACTCAAATATTTCATCCTAAAGCCAAGTATAAAATTGAATGTTATGTCTTTTGCTTCTGGTGCTCCATTTTTATGGGTAGTTGAGTGGTATAACTTCTGATGAAACACAATTCTTTGTTGGTCTCAATATTTTCTTGATTTTCCCCCTCTCTTCCATGTAACTGTAATATATGTTTTATGTCCTAACCACTTTCATTTACGTAAGCCCTATTAAATATTATTAAATATTATACATGTAATTAAAATATAGTACTGATATATCAATATTGACATACTACCGAATATTGTTTTATTTCTCTTATACGTGTTAGGCTAGTTGATTTTTAATTTCAAACTTGAAGTTTCAAGTAGTTTATTCTGAACTCTGTTCATCTTAATTCCATCTCCAGATGTTTATTGAAGTATAGTCAGATAAAGGGAACACTGGGAAAATGATTATTGTCTAGATATTTCTTCAAACTGTGACTAGTACTCTGATATCTCCCTGATTAATAAGTGTCAAACTCCTATTCCCAGTTAATTTTAAACAGCAAAGAGAGGTCATTGAAATTAGAGCATTCCTTTTGAAAGAAATCAGAGGCTTTCTTTGGCTTTCAAATTCCGAACAATTCATGTATTTCCTGTATTCATTGTCAGGAAATGCTTGACTTTTGTAGCAGTAACGGTTACTAGTAGGAGATCTTTTTAACCGGTAGTGGCATACTAATATAAACTTCAAGAAATATTACTCATTCATAAAGAGAGAACGCTTCCTAGTAAATGTGGCAAAAACCTCTTATTAAGGATTATATTCGTTTATCAAATTTAGTATTCCTTGGGAATGGCTCCTCTCTTCAGCTGGATTCCTGATGAAAAGGTAGCTTATATCATTATTCTTGTTTTTTCTGAATTTTCTTTTGCATGGATAAGCTAAACAAATCTCAAATCATGTGTCAGTCTTAAGATTTATTCTTAAAGTTAAAAGGATTATTGTGCTTAACACTACCAGGATTCTTTGGTGCTTGCTAATTTAACTCTAAAAACTAATTAAATAATATGAAGTTTGATAGCACAGTGTTCTAACATAACACTGTTCCTACAGGAAGGAATGGCTTTGATGTCTGTGATTGTTTACTTAGGTAATCTGAGTCCCTTAGTAAAGGCACTGAAGCAATAGGAAGAAAAAGCTAACCATAAAGACTGTGCTGCTTCTTGGCAATACTGTGCTGTTTCTCAATATTGTGAGGCTTTTGAAAGTTAAACCTGTGTAAGGCATTATGTTTTTTGTCATTTTGTATGGATGCATTGGTCTTTTAATATTTGAGAAAATAGAAGTTTATCAAAATGTTTCTGATTAAATACTAGAAATTAGTATATTAGTCATCTTTTACCAGTTCTGTGTAGACTATTCCTTTTAAAGGTCTCTGAAATGATTTGCAGCTGTTGCCTCCATAGCTTTCAGAGCATACAAATATGGTTAGAATACTTCATTTATAGGATTTTTACCCTGTTTAAAACATAAGACTTTTCCTGTTAACATTTAAAGTAGGTAAAGACTATCTTTTAAAATTCTAAGTGGTTTCAATTGTCCTTTGATTTTTGGTAGTAGCCTTGTTGTAATTCCAAATTATGTTAGTTCCAAATTATCTTTTGTGGCTTAATGGTATACTTATACTAAGAAAATTAAAAAAAATAACCATTTTTATATTTTTTATAGCTAATACCAGATGCCATATGAAATGGCTTTTTTGGGATAAGATAATGGACTGGAGAATTTTAGAGCTATCAAGGATCTTAAAAACAGATTCAAGAGATTAAGTGATTTGCCCAGTGGCAGACCTGGGTAAAACTTTCAGGTATTTTTATATGGATAATCCATTGTCATCTTAAATAATCATGTGAAAAACTGAGCTTATGATGGGAATTTTAGAATGGCAAGTGACCTAGCTTGTGCATATTTTGATTTCTTTGTTTCTGTTATATGGAAACACCGTGTAAACAAACCATGATAAACCTTGCTGTTATTTTAGACTTTCCCCTCTTTTTTAACCCCTCCCCCAACCTATTTAAATGGTTGCCCCTGTCAATCCATCCTTATTAACTGATTCTGTATCCAAAAATCTCATTGTCATTGTAGGGCAATATGAAGGTTGAAAAACCCCATAAAAGAGGGTCCTAAATTCTGTACCCAAAACACATGAATTAAAGCATTTTCTCCCCGAATTTCTAGAATTGTATTTGTGAGTTGAGTAGCACCTAGTTTACTGAACTAGATGAGTGATATTTGATAAAGCATGATTTCTGATCAAGAGGAATCTTTTTTTTTTTAGGCAATTGGGGTTGAGTGACTTGCCCAGGGTCACACAGCTAGTAAGTGTCAAGTGTTTGGTCTGAGGCCAGATTTGAACTCAAGTCCTCCTGACTTCAGGGCTGGTGCTCTATCCGCTGTGCCACCTAAGTGCAAGAGGAATCATTTTTAAGGAGCTTTTATATTAATATTTTTGGCTTTTCATTACTTTTTCATTACCTTTATTTCTAAATATACCCCTTTCCAACTTATCCAGAGAACTATTCCATGTAACAAAGAATGAATGAATTAATGAAAAATCTTATATAAAGCACTTACTATGTGCCAAGCACTGCTGTAAGCATTGGGGAGACACATATAAGGACAACTCTTTACTCTTCAGGAGCTTAAATTCTTTTAAAAATTTTAATTTTTCTTCTGAATTTAATAAACACCAAGTAAAATACACATTTCCACATGAATAATAGACCAGAAAAAAGGAGATTGTATGTAAAGCTGCAAATTTTCATTATGTACAGTTTGCTTTTCTTTTTCAATATATAACTTTCAAGGTGGTACTGCTCATCCACAGTTCTTTCTGGCCTTCCTTCTGTTCAGAGAGCTTACATTATGACAGGGAAGACAATTGTAAAGGAGAGTGATGACCAGGGATGGGGCAAGAGAGAGAAAGAGAGAGAGAGAGAGAGAGAGAGAGAGAGAGAGAGAGAGAGAGAGAGAGAGAGAGAGAGAGAGAGAGAGAGAGAGAGAGAGAATGAATATAAATGAATATATGAGAAATTCCAGTATATGAACCAGGAACAGCATGTGTGGTGTTTTCTGATCATAGTAGTAAGCATCATGTATGTTAGTTTTGCTGATATTACTTACCTCAGTTCGTTTCAGTCTTTTCAGTGTTGTTCTTATTCATAGTTTCTTATAGTGCAGTACAATTTCATTACTTTTGTGTGTGTCATTTTTTATTAATTTCCCAATCCATAGACATCAGTTTCTTTCCATTTTTTGCTACCACAAAAAATGCTACTATATATATTTTGGGATGCATGGAGGTTTTATTTTTTAATCTTTAATCCCTTTGGTATGTGCCTAGTAGTGGAATATCTGGGTGAAAGAATATAGGCATTTTGTTAATTTTTTTTTTTGCCATAATTCCAAATTGTTTTCTGTAGTGGTTGGGCCAACTCATACTCCACTAATAGTGTTTTAGCATGGCTATCTTTAAAAAAAAAACTCTTTGACATTGAGATGTTGACTATTCCTGTCTTTTCTTATCTTTGCTGATTATAATCAGCACAAGTGTGAGGTGAGACCTCAAGGTTCTCTTGATTTGCATTTCTCTTTAATATGAAGTTAATTTGTAATTTTTTGGAGAAGTTTGTTCATATCCTGTGACTTTCCATTGGGAAATGGCTCTTGGTCTTACATATTTCTGTTAGTTCCTTATATATCTTAGATAGTTGCCCCTCAGTGGAGATACTAAATGAAAATAAATCATTTTAAAACTCTTGGTGCTTTTGCCAGCCAGCACCATTACTTGAGACTCTGGCTTGAGAACCAACAGTACTGAACTGATAAGGGGAAGAGACGGCACGGAGTTAAGCTGACTTGATCATGTGTTGGCCTGTAACACCTGACTTCTTTTGCAAGCTGTGTCATGTGTAAAGTCCCTTATCTCAAAGACATAACATAGGTTTTCCATTACTCTTTAAAAGGAAGTGATAGATATGAATGTATTACTTTGCGTCTAATTGCCTGATCCTATCTTCTATTATTTAAAAACTGGAATTCTTGTATTTAAGACTTGAACATTCTTGGATATTCATAATAAGTAATTTTGTTCAGGGAAGGAAAAACTAGTTTGCATAATATCATGGACAACTAAAATCTAAGGATCAGTTTCTATTTTAGCTAGAGATTCACCATATCAGTTAGTTAATAAACATTTACTAAGTACCCTCTATGTGCCAGACACTATGCTAACCACTGAGGATACAAAAAGAAGCAAAAAAGAGTCCCTGCCCTCAAGGAGCTCATGCTCTAATGGAGGTGACAAGCAAATAAATGGGACTTTTCATATGCACTTTCTGGGCTTCAGTTCAGCCTTGCAGTAGTTTTTATGTTCGTCACTGGAATGCTTAAGAGAACTGTAATTACTTTTTTGGGGAAACTTATCACATCTTGGAAAGCATTATTATAGAATCATAAGTTTAGATATGGAAAGGACCTTTGAAGCCATTGAGTTCCACCTCTTTTATTTTATGGATGAGGAAGCCAAGGCACAGAAAGATTAGGGGGCTTGCCTAGGATCACACAGGTAGTATTTCAAGTTGGATTTGAACCCAAGTCTTTCTGATTCTGAGTCCAGTGCTCTACCTACTGAATATCAGCTCCATAGAAATTTTACAGTTGTCCCTATTATAGTGACACAGATATAACTTTTTATGAACCCATAACAGTGATATCCATATCAGAATTTGAATTTTACCTAAACAAAACTGTAAATACCAGTCATTTGATGATTTCACTTTTCTGGTTTACCTAGATTAGCATTTGATTGTTATATATTTTATCAGAAGTTTTGAGAGGTATTTTCTATATATTGGTTAATCGTGCAATAGAAATGGTTTCCAACTTTACATCTGAAATGAGGATTTTGTTTTCTTTTCTTTTCCTGCAGGTTCCTGATGTTATTAGCAGTATAAGGCAAGTGTCTAAAGCAGCCCTGAAAGAGGATGCCAAACCTAATAAAGATAACGAGGATGCCTTTTACAACTCTCAGAAGTTTGAAGTGCTTTATTGTGGAAAGGTAACTGTGACCCATAAGAAGGCCCCATCAACTCTCATTGATGACTGCATTGAAAAGTTCAGTGTACATGAACGTCAGCGTCTCCAGAGTGAGCAGCGCAGTTCTGATTACAGTAGTGACCTTATGGTCCTTGAGTCAGAAGCACCCATTTCACCAGTAGATGGTCAGTTTGAGGAACTTGATGAAATAACCTCTCCTGCCTCTGGCCTAACAATGGTAGCAGGACAGACAAGTTTGTCTGGCTCTCGTGTCTGCTTCCCTGAAAGGATTTTGGAAGATTCTGGTTTTGACGAACAACAAGAATTTCGGTCTCGATGTAGTAGTGTGACTGCAGTTTCTCAGAAAAAGGTGCATGATGGCACCCTAAAAGTACAACCACGAAGAAGACATGCAAGTGCCCCTAGTCACGTCCAACCCTCTGACTCAGAGAAGAATAGAACGATGCTGTTCCAGGTACTTGCTGGGCATTCTGTGAGAGCTTTGCTTTGCAGTCTATAGTATCTTACATTGCAGCCTGAAGGCAGGCTGACAGCCAAGTTGACTTTAGCTAAATTGGTCACCTCCAAATGGGTAATTAAGCCTTCTTTTTCATCCCTACTCTCAAACAAGAAAGAATAGAGACAAAGCAGAAAATAAGAGAAAGAGAACAAGAGTGCTCCAAGTTTGGAGTCAGAGAGAATTTGGGTTTGAGTCAGAGATTCTGGCTGTGGCACTTATAACCTGTGTGGCCCTGGGCAAGACACTTATCCTCTCTGGGCCTTAATATCCTCATATATAAAAGGAGAGAGTTGTACTATATGACTTCTTAGGTCCTTTTTAGATCTAAATGACCTTTTGGCCAAAAGAAGGGAGAAAAGATTTAAGGAAATTGGAAAGGGAGAATATTAGGGCATAAGAAAGGAACATATATGAAAAAAGTAGATTAAAAACAGCAAAGTGGAATAAATTTAAGGGGAAAAAAGGTTATGTTTGTGGCTCTAGGTCTCTCCTATCAATATACTACATAGTATCAATCCATAAATAAATACTATTAACCTAGATCTGCATATAAGACATCTGAAGGGATCTGGGGTGGGGTAGCATATTTGAGGGAATCACCAACTCTTACCAGGCATGGGAGAGGTAAAAGAAATTTCCTAATGAAAAAAGGAAAGGCTGGATGGATAGTCATCAGAGTTTTCTGAGGACACACGTATGTACACACACACACACACACACACACACACACACACACACACACACACAAGCATAGATAGATAATAGCAGGCAATCAGGAAAGAAGACTGAAGAAGTAGTTGATTTAGTCATTGTGTATTTCTGTCATCAGAAGAATTCAGGGAAAGGTATACTGTGGGCATCAGAACAGTGTCTTTTCTACTATTCCCCTTCATTTCTCACTCCATCCCTTACCCCTGCCAAAATAAAGCAACTTAAGGTTATAAAATAGAGAGATTCTGAAGTTCCTTGTGTTGTAGGACCAGAGAGGTAGTTTGGTCAACCCACAGCACTTTAGGGATATTCCTCAATTATCAACATACAGATGAGAACCTTTGCTTATTTTTAAGGACCTTTAGAGAGAAAATGCTAAAATTTCCTTTGGTGACTCATTCAAAAAAATTT
This sequence comes from Phascolarctos cinereus, assembly GCF_003287225.1. Taxonomy (NCBI): domain Eukaryota; kingdom Metazoa; phylum Chordata; class Mammalia; order Diprotodontia; family Phascolarctidae; genus Phascolarctos; species Phascolarctos cinereus. Next base: position 120,229,768 of record NW_027556180.1, on the reverse strand, counting down.
TTTTTTGGGTGAGGCAGTTGGGGTTAAGTGAGTTGCCCAGAGCCACAGCTAGTGAGTATTATGTGTCTGAGGCTAGATTTGAACTCAGGTCCTCCTGATTCCAGGGCCGGTGCTCCATCCACTCTACCACCTAGCTCATTCAAATATTTTAACAATCATTAGGTTCAGCACATATGGATCACCTTCATAAGGAGGAGGGTACCAAGGGAGCATACTGATTAGATTTGTCTAGACTAATATGTAAATTTTAAAAAGATTTTAAGGGTTATCTTTCCCTTTTGGGTCAGTCTACATTTGTATTATAAATTCTAAGGCTAATACTATATTATTGTGAGGGAACTTGGTAGTAATGGTTTTATTTCAGTTCAGAGTTAAAAAAAAAATCTACTACAAACTTGTCTCACAAGAAGCTAACATAGTTAAACTTATACATTTATACATTTTTTCAAAAGTAGGTAAATTATTTTGGGGAACTGATATTTCATAGCTAAAAGATGGATTGAGAAGGGTTGGTATATTTGGGACAGGTCAATTAAGTGTATATGCATAATTGAATTTTTATTGATAAAGTGAAATTTTAAGTACTTTTACATTGGAAATAATTAGTATGTCTTTATTTTCAAGGTTGGGAGATTTGAAATTAATCTAATCAGCCCAGATTCCAAATCAGTTGTTCTTGAAAAGAATTTTAAAGATATATCTTCTTGTTCTCAGGTATGTATTATAGGAGATAATATTTAAACGAAAAGCCCATATAATACATATAAATATACCCCAAAATAACCAGATCCAAAAAAAAGCTAGGCTTTAGTTTTATATACTTTAAGTTGTTTTAAATTTATGTGTGTTTATCATGTAATCTTAGATTACCACCTGCCTACCCTCATATCCACCCCTAAATAAATAGGTTTCTCAAAAGCTTGAGTAGTGAGGCCTGTGGGTATGATGTGGTCATTCTTATTCCTTTGAACTAAAAGTGATAGAAAAAAGAAAACTACTGTTTTTAACCAGTTCTGTCACATTTCCCATTCCTTTACCCCCTCCTTCTGTTAGTGGCCCCCTCTTTACCTCTACCCCGCAATCATTGGAAAATAAGAAATCTAACAATTCAAATATATTAGTTGGTGACTTTTACTTTTTTTAAATTTGAAAATATTTTAAACTGAGCAAAGTAAAACTTCATAGTAAGTCGCCCCATCTGTTTTACTTTCCCTGTCTGATTGCATAGCCTTACTTAACTTCTTTCTTCCAGCCCTCTTTTCTAGCTTTCCTTAGGCTCTACCTGGTTGAAGATAGCCACATTTAGGAAGAGAATAGTGGAGGGTCCTTTTATGAGTGAGAAGTACTGCTTTCCTCAGCTCAGGGAAGAGGGCCAGTTTCTTTACTGAAAACATGAAAACATCATGTCAGTGTTTTAAGACCCACTGAGCTAATGAGATCCTCTGAATATGGAAATTGTGTGTGTTTTCTTCTCTCCATTCATTATGGAGCTAATGAAAAGTTTTCTTTTAGTCACAATGAACTGTGTCAGATTCAGATTACTTTCACTTTGTGGTTCTTCAACCTACCCCTGGTTACTGGATCACTTCGTGCTAGAGCATCAGTATCCTCTTTCTGCAGCCTTTAAGCTAACTTTAGCATCTTAGGAATCACATTAGGTGTCTGCTGGTTTAGCTAAAGCCTCATTCCCATTTTTATGCTGGCAACACATTTGCTTTTATAACAGTATAGTCCTTCTAGCCAGTTGCTGCATGTGTGAAAGTGCTGGCTGGCTAGAGGAGATTGGAACAAAGGCTAGAGCATTCTCCAAGAGGTGTTTTGGAAGTTATCTGGGCTTGAGTTAAGGAGTAGCAATTAAGTAGGGTGATTTGTAGACGGTACTGATTTACTCAGGCACTGTGGCAGTCATCACTGAATGAAAAGTGTGGACAACTGCTGGCTACAGTCTTTTGTGTGTCGCTCTTCTATTGTGTGGCAGTTTCTAGAGTGTAATTTATTTACGTGGATAATGCATTTTAATGATAACTGAGCAGGCAGTGGCACATAGGGCAAAGGTGGCAAACACGTGGCATGCCACGTTGTAACCTTCAACACGCCCGAGTGAAGCCTGAACCGGATTAAAATGCAATTGGGAAACGTTTAACAGAATAAATGAAAACACAATAAAACATAGATAAAGTTAATGTCTGGTTTTCTGAGTCAGTATGTGGCCTGCAGGGATTCTTATGTACAGTTTAGTGGCCCCTGTTTCTATTTGAATTTGATAGCACTGGATATAGTAAACTTAGAGTTAAGAAGACATATAGTCACATCCTGCCTTTGAAACTGTGATCCCAGACAAGTTGGGCAAATATCTTATCTCTCTGAACTTCGGTTTCTTTATCTGTAAAATGAGGGGGTTGGACTTAAGAGTCAGGAAGACCTGAATTTGAATCCTACTGCAGATAATTACTAGTTGTGTGACCCTGGGCAAATCAGTGATCGTCTCTCAGCCAGTTTTTTCATCTGCCAAATGATAGCACCTACCTCAAACTGTAGTGAAGATTAAATGATATAACATATGTAAAATGCTTTGCAGACCTTAAATTGCTCTATAAATACTAGTTATGATGATGCCTCTCAGGTTCCTTCCATCTCTCAATCTGGATCTTGTGAAGTTCTTCCATTTAAGGAAGAACTAGTTTATGTTAACTCATTAGACTTATCGCCTTGTGTTTGTGTAGCATTTGCATAGTTTTCAGATTTATTCCGTGTTCAGTATACCATTTGATGACAATAGATCCAAAAACTCAGGGATAAGAGGTGGAATATGTATAATATATCACATGGTATGGTGGCTTGATGCCATTAATATTGCTCTTCCTGAAGCCTTGAATCCTATATAGCATTTGTTACAAATAAAGTATGCTTGAGTGATCTCAGTCTTGATTTCACTGGATATCGAAGTCATTGTATGGATCTCCTATACAAACATATACATTCCCTGTGCTCTAATATTGGACTTTAGTGACTTCTTAAAGGGTGTATGTGTATGGGTATGTATTCATTTCTAAGGATACTACACTTTCTTTTCCCTCTCCAGGGTATAAAGCATATTGATCACTTTGGATTTATCTGTCGGGAATCTCCAGAACCTGGGTTGAGTCAGTATATTTGTTATGTGTTCCAGTGTGCAAGTGAATCTTTGGTGAGTGACCTTATTGTTATTTACATCTCATACTGACAAAATAAGTAATTAAAAAAGCTATTTTTTTCTCAATCTAATTAAAGAAGCAATAAAAAAAATAGAGCATGGAGGAAACATTTGAATTCATTGAATGTGCTAAACATTTATTAAGCACCTACTGCTTTGTGAATGGCAACATGGGGATTGTGGATGGAAAACTGGCCTGGAAGACCTGGCTTTAGTTCCTGTTTTTGACACTGACTAACCATGAGAAAATAACTTTTCTATGTCCTTGGAAAGACTGCTAAGACTACTGATGACAGAGGAGTGACTCATCAGCACAGATGGAAGAGTTTCCTCATAGGGAATTGCCCATACCAATGAAATCACAGGTCTAGATAAAAAGTGCATATGCTCGGCTCTGGAATTACAAGGATGGATCTGGTACAGACCCTGCTTTTAAAGAGCAAATGGGGCAAAACACATACATCTCTAATTAGTGTTACACATAGCTACATATACATTGCTGTTTGCATATTATTTTCCCCATTAGATTGTGAGCTCCTTGGGGGCACAGACTGTCTTCTGCCTTTTCTTTGAAGCCCTAGTTCTTAGAACAGTGCCTGCTGCATACCAGGTGCTTGATAAATACTTGTTGACTGGCTGACATAAGTAGCTCTAATGTAAGAGACAGTATGATAAATGCCAAGGAGATATTCAGGCAAAATTTTGTGGGCAGCTTGAGAAGGGAGACATCACTTTCACCCGAGAGGATTTCAAACCCCATAAAACAGCAGAAGAATGGAACACCAAAACCAAATTGTAGCCATGTTCCCTTTCCTAAGTTTATGCATTTCGTTGAACTTAAAAATCCCATCGTTTAAAAAGTATGTGCGTGTTTTAACATTGGGAATGCAAGGGAAGGCTGCTTTTCTTTTTCCTTACTCACTGTGAGAGGGAGAAGAGAGTTGATTCCTTATTTCCTTCCAATCTGCTTTCAGAGTAAGACAACAAAAACCAGTGAAAGGCTGGGGGGAAAAAAGCTGGGTTTTTTCCCCCCTTTTGCTTTGATCTTTATCTTCTTGTCTGTGGTCTTTGGGTATTTTTTTTTTTGGCTTTTAAAAAACAGATTTTCCTATTTCTTTTACATTGCCTTGTTTTCTGGTCTGAATTTTCCATGTGTTTTTTACCCTCTTCCTGTACTCTTTTCTTTATCTCCAGCTCAAAATAATCAGTTTTGTTAATTAGAATACAGGAACCAACTGAGTAAAGCAGGCTTAGATAAGAGTTAAAAAATTACTTAGATATTTTTAGTCATCCATACTTTTTACCTGTTCTCTACTCAAGCCATCTTTATTATATATTTAATACCATTTCCTTCTTTCTTCAACACCTATAAGTATCATACCATTGCCCAAATACAGTAACTGTGAAACATTATGGGTATCACTTGGAAGCACACAGCACAGAAAACTTGGACATTGTCTTCAGGAATATGCACATCCTTACAAGTTATACATATACCACCTTGGACGTCAGTCCTGTTGTTCAACACCTCTTCCTCCTGCTCCTGCCCCAGCCCCACTGCAGCCTTTGCTTATTATCGCTTGACAGTGACAGAGACTGAATGGAAAAGTAGAGGGAGAATGGATGGAAATGTCCGTACTTCCCAGTGTCATTCACTGTAAGGGAATTTGCAATTTCTGTCTTCTCCCAAAGCCGGTATAGGCTATGCCCTGTAGCTAAGGGTCTTATTCTGATGTCTAATATGATCTCAGTCAGTTTTTAGGTGCTGGGAAACCTCTACTTTCTATGACTGTGTTAAAGGGAAGAATATGTTAATTAGGTCCACTTTCCTTAATGATTTCTATCCTTACTTCATACTTTTTATTGGGGAGAGGAGAATGGAGAAGATGAAGGGAGTTTTCCTAAATATCCTAAGATACATTTTGACCAACCTGGAAAAAAAGAAGTTACCCTTTGGGTCAGTCTGTTACTTTAGTGTATTTTAGTGATTTCAAATATTATTAAATATTTCTGTTACCTTTGGTTAATTCTCAGGCATAGGATAGTTTTGGCAGAGGGAAATCAGTGTAAGAAGCTTGGGTACCTTCAGCATTAATACCCCAGCAACACTGTGACTAAGGAAACAGACTGGACTGGCTGTGAATGTACTAGCATTGTATTGAGAATATCCTTGAGTCTCAGTTTCAGCACAATTGTTTTTAGAACAAGATGATTCCAGAAACCAGGGACTCTAGTCACCATGATTATATTAGTAAAACACAGTACAAAACGGAGAGACATCAGAACTATGAGATAGAGAACAGTTATATATAAATTATCCACATAATAAGGGACAGCTGAAACAGCTGACATAACAAGGATCAAAAACAAAGTCATTTAAGCAATATGGTTTCAAGTGACAGTCTCATGGATATGGCCTTGGTAGGTGTGTAAGACAGCATATTACATAATCACGCCTGGGGGTCTTATCTTTGTTGAGTACAAAGAATATAGAGGAAGCATTTTTTTTCTGCTCCTGTGCAGCCTGATGCAATTTATTTGAATTTATAAACTAATAGAAATACAAGAATGTTCTACTCCTGGATTAGTATAGTACATAAGCTGAAGAAACCAAACTATAGGATTCAAAGCAACTGGAATTTTTGCCAGATGTTCCTTATCCAAAGGTGGATGATATTCACAGAACTTCAGAGTAAAAAGAGACCTCAGAGGTATCTAGTCCAACCCCTACCTAAATGAAAATGCTTTTTTCAACATGGTTGACAGGTAATAATCCATCTTCTGATTGAAAACCCTCAGGGACCCCAGTGTCTCCCACAAACAGCTAGTAGCTATTTCTACTTTTCAACAGCTCTAGTTGTTGGGAAATTTTTACTTATATTGTCTCTTAATAATGCCTCACTGCAACTTCGTCCAACTGCTCATAGTAGAATAGTTCAAGAATGTAGAGATAAAAAAAAGTAGACTTTCTGCTTCTAAGTGAAGCAGAAAATTTGGGACAGCAGAGTCATATGAATATTCATGAACTTCATGATACTGTAAAAAAGCAAATATAACATGGGGATGTATTGACAGGAACAATATATGAAGTTTGGGAAGTTATTCTTTTACACTTGGCATTGGTTAGATCTTTTGTTAAATCCTGTATTCAGTGTTGGATGTGCATATTTAAAGGGATGGAAAAGCTAGCGGCTGTCCGGAGAAGAATGATAGAAATGGAGAGTCCATTGTCTAGATTTTTTCTTTGCCCTCATTATTCTCCCTCGTGGTAGTATACTTTTCTCTTAAATAGTTCTTCTCTTCCTCCTTTTCCTCTTACCTCCTCTTCTCAGGCTCCTTGTAGGCAGGGACTGCTCCTTTTTTTGTGTGTATTTTTATCCCCAGTACAGTGCCTTGTGCATGAGAGGTAAGTAATATTTATTGAATTGATTTGAAGGAATGGAACAGTAGTTCATAGGAAGAAAAATTTTTAAAAAAATCTATGATTGTTTAGCCTAGAAAAAGAGATGAGAAAGGGATGACTTAATAAGGATAGCTATAGGGATTTGTTAAGAGCATAAAGCAAATGGACTTAGTATGCAGCAAACTAGAGCCATACAACTAAGTCATTAGACCATTTGGAGATTCATGGACCTCATCCAGAAAGTCCTCTTTTATTTCTTCATGTGCCTCTCTAAGAAATAAAAGAAAGCATTCTTTAATTTATTCGTTCAGCAGACATTTGTTAAACACCTAGAGTGTATAAGATACTGTGCTAGGTACTTGGGATATAAAGATAAATGCTGAAGAGCCTTTGCCTTCAAAGATTTTTGACTCTGTTGGTAGTGAAACAGATTGCCATTTTGTTAGTGTTGCTCTGTAAAATTAGGATTGATAACTATTCATCTTAGATGACTCATAGATATGTGCAACTGTATAAGGTAAGAGACAGAACAAGATAACATCTTGAGATCCTTTTGTAACCTATGAGCATTTGAATTACTGAGATGGCTTTAAAAATGCTAAGTGGCATAGTGGATAGAGCACTGGGTCTGGAGTCAGGAAGACCTGAATTCAAATGTGACTTTAGGTACCGTATGACCCTGAATAAGCCACCTAACTTCTTTTTGCCTCAGTTTCTGCATTGGTAAAACGGGGATAATAATAGCACCTATCTTCCAGGATTGTTGTTAAAATTAAATGAGATAATAATTGTAAAGTACACAATGCCTGGCACATCATAAGTGGTATGTAAATATTATTCATTAAATTTATCCTTAGTAGATTCTGCTAATGTTCTAGGAACCCTATGGGAGATATAAAATAAAACAGTATGTTTAAAATTATAGAATAATAGTAATCGGTGTATTTTGTTGGAATTTGGTAGAAACATGCAAATAAATTTGAGAGCCTTTTGGAAAGGATTCCATTTCTGTTTGTTGTAAAAATGACTAAGAAGATTTTATACCTAGATCTCTCTGTTCGGCATAGTCAATTATGCACGGAATCTTTTACGGTAAGACTAAATAAATTGAACAAGTTAAACCCATTTTGAAGCTACTATTATTAATCAAGGACTAATCCTTAAGTGCATTTAGTAAAAGGTAGCCCCCTCCCCAAACAAACAAATCAGTCCATAGCAGTGAACATACATACATGTGCCATTCAAAATCGTTTTTTGGAAAACTGAGCACAGTGAAAACAAGCTAAGGGGCTGTGTATCATACTTTCCCCTCACAAGTTTTAGAGCCCTTGATTTTTTGAAAATGGAGCGTAAAGTAGCTGATCCCAAAGGCCCTGTGAGTAAATCCATTTTACAAGAAATTCTTCCCAAGCATCCATCATAAGAGGATAAGAATAATACATTAGACTCTTAATCTAGTCTGCATATTCAGTGCCTTGTACATACATATATGGAAGTTAACCTACTTGTTTAAATAGCACTGTTTCCTTAAACTAGGCCAAAAGGGTAGGGGACAGTTTCTAAAAAAAAATTATGGTCTAAGCATGATTCTAGTTTTGAATATCTAAAGTGCTTCTGGTGAGGAGTTATCACCCTTAGTTGTCTGCAGGAAAACTGTAGAGTTTGATCTTTTTCAGGTCTGTGGGGTGTGGGAAAACCATACTACTGTATTTGTGGTTGTATCACAGAGCAGGCAAGGGCGCAGGCTACACAACTGAACAATGACTATAGATGAGCTGTTACTTGGCCCTCAAGTGTAGCAGCCAGGAAACTTAGAAGTCTGCATTCAAATCTCCTGATCCAATTGAGTGAAAGAACAAAAAAGAAATGAGTTGGCCTGAGATGCTGCCAGGTCAGTAGTGGGACCCAGAGCTTCGTCGGTATTTGACGTGGGTCAAAAGTAGAATGATGCTCAGTTAGAGGTTCTGAGGACACATCATTGACCATAGAATTTTTTTTTCTGAATTAAATAGGTTACCTAAGTCATTTCTTCCTTCTCCCCCACAAAACCATATCAAAAGTAAAATTATATGAGTAGATACTACCACTACTGATAGCTGTTCATAGAACAACAATAGACATAGCCAGAAAGCAAGCTGTTCCTGATTGATCTTGCAAGTGATCTTTTTAACTTTCAGGAATCTCTGTCAAAATATTTAGTTTAAAAAGCATACGAATCTGTGATCAAATGAACACTCAGTCAGACTGATTTGAAAACTACATCCAGGTAATGAGTAATCAAAGCTTACTTCAGATTCCCATTGTTTTGTCTCTTCATTCTTTTGCCAAGTCTTATATTGCTGAATAAGTTTTTTATTTGGTACCACAAGAGCAACGTTTTATAGACTTGAATTTTGTTTCTTCTTGTAGGTTGATGAGGTAATGCTCACCCTGAAACAAGCCTTCAGCACAGCGGCTGCCCTTCAGAGTGCCAAAACACAGATTAAGTTGTGTGAGGCCTGTCCAATGCACTCTTTGCACAAACTCTGTGAAAGAATTGAAGGTATGTATTGACTTGACCTCCATAAAATAAGTTTAATTTTTGCCTGGTACATAGGAGATGCTTAATAAACACCTGTTAACTTGTATTTGCTAAACCAAAAGAAAAAGTTTCTACTTTTGTTAAATGACTCTCTATTTCTGACCAAAGCATATGTTGTATTCCCTGGATGTTCGGGTGGAGGAGATAGACAGAGAAGAGCTGCCCTTAGCAAAGTTCTCTGCCTCAGATAAGCTTTGAGCAAATATTTGTTGAAAGGAAGGAATACAAAAATCTCACAAAATGTTACTATTGGTCAGTGATTTCTTTTTTGTTATTGATGTATTTATTTTTCTGAATCAAAATTCAGAACTTTTAAGAAGGACTGATAAAGCATTCTCTAGGGGACAAAGCATGTCTAGAGTTTCAGGAAAAGAAAGGAAAAAAAGTGATTTTATGAGAATTCAGTAACTCATATTTGTATAGAATAAGCTTTAGTTTTGAAGAAGATTCCATACTTATCTCATGGAACTTTGAATATAATGACATTTCTTAAATGGATTTAGTGGTTAAAGCTTGATTCCTGGAACAAGTTAAGAAGCATTCAGATTTGAATTACTTGAAATTTTATGAGGTCATGGTCTCACAGACTACATTCCCTAATCATTTGTCAATTTGGGCTGCTGTTTAGGGAAGGGGAATAAAATCTTAAGAGTAAAACATTGTTAACACAAAAAAATTGAATATTCTATTTTAGATACTCTGGGGTCTATAGTAATTTCACTGCTAAATACCATATATTCTTTCCTCCCCTCCCCCCACCTCCCCACCAGACTCTCATTAATTAGATTCACAAAAATATGAGAACTAAAACAGCATTATGGGAGAGAGTTAGTTCCATAGAAATAGTATAGTCAATCAGTGAGTGACTTGAAAGTGTTACAGTTAGATTTTGTGATTTTGCAAATAGAGTTTGGTTAGAAGGTATTTAATGATCTTATTGAAAAATGAGGTTGAGGGTGGAGCCAAGATGGTGGAGTAAAGGCAGGGACTCGTTTGAGCTCTCCTCCAAACACCTTTAAATAATGACTCTAAACAAATTCTAGCACAGCAGAACCCACAAAAAGTCAGAGTGAAACCATTTTCCAGCCCAAGACAGCTTGGAAGGTTGGCAGGAAAGGTCTGTTGCACCAGGGTGAGAGAGGAGTGCAAACCAGGAGCAGGCCTTGGGAGCCACTGAATCAACATCTGCAGCAGCTGCTTCTGGAGCTCTCAGCCCACAGACAGTGGTCAGAAGGAGATTACAAGAGTCTCTTTGCTAGCACTGAGGCAGGACTATTGCTTTGCCCATACCTGGATCCAGGTTGTAGGCCTGGGTGGCAGTCCCAAGACAAGAAGCACTAGCACAACAGAGCTTGTAGGCACAGTGGAGTGGGGACCTTCCTTCACAGTTCCAGGGCAGAAAAGAGTGCTTGGTGTCATTTACAGACCAGAGCACAGGCCAGGAGAGTAATAAACACCTCACCTTAGAACATACCACCTTGGAAGAAATGAAAACTTACAGATTTCTAGAAGTATCTCTGAAAACAGTTACACAAAACCCCTGAAGCTTGGGACAGTGCACCCTCCACCCTGGAAGCAGAGCCCTACTTTAACAAAGAGTTAAAAGTCAAGTAATAGGATGGATAAATGAACAAACAGAAATAAATTCTGACCATAGAAAGTTACTATGATGATAAGGAAGATTAAAGCATATATGCAGAAGAAGACAACAAAATTAAAACTCCTATATCCAAAGCCTCCAAGAAAAATATAAATAGGCCATGGAAGAGCTCAAAAAGGGTTTTGAAAATAAATACAAGAGATAGAGGAAAAATTGGGAAGAGAAATGAGAGTGATGTAAGAAAATCAGACTAGGCCAAATACTAAAAGCGGTACAAAAAGCTGATGGGAACAAGAATGCTTTAAAAAGCAGAACTGGCCAAATGGAAAAGGAGATGCAAAAGCTCACTGAAAAAAATAATTCCTTAAAAATTAGAATGGCACAAATAGAAGCTAATGACTTTATGAGAAATCAAGAAACAAGAAAACAAAATCAAAAGAATGAAAAAAAAATAGAAGGCAGTGTGAAATATCTCATTGGAAAAACAATTGACCTGGAAAATACATCCATGAGAGATAATTTTAAAATGATTGGACTACTTGAATGCTATGATAAAAAAAAAAAAGAGCCTAGACATCATCTTTCAAGAAATTATTGGGGAAAACTGCCATGATATTCTGGAACCAGAGGATAAAATAGAAATGGAAAGAATCCACAGATCACTTCCTGAAAGAGATCCCCACATGAAAACTCCCAGAAATATTACTGCCAAATTCCAGAGCTCCCAGGTCAAGGAGAAAATATTGTGAACAGCTAGAAAGGAAAATGAGGTTGATTGGGATAATCTTATATAGGATATACTTGGGTTAAATTGGGTATATTGGGTTAAAAAATATGTAGGCTTGGAGGAGAGGGAAGGTGGGTGGGGGGAGGACAGTTGATCTGGGACTGCGCTCGGTTGCCACCACTGCCACTGCCGCTGCCATCATGCCAGCCAGTCAGTTTCTGCTGCTAGGTGAGAATCCAGAATGGGAGACAAGCCGATTTGGGAGCAGATTGGATCTAGCTTTGTGCAACATTACTACCAGTTATTTGATAATGACAGAACCCAATTAGGAGCAATATATATTGATACATCTTGCCTTACATGGGAAGGGCAGCAGTTCTAGCCTTCCATTTCAGAAAATCCAGCACAGCATCACAGCTCAGGACCACCAGCCCACCCCTGACAGCTGTATACTCAGGATGACGGTGGGGCAGCTAAAGGCCGATGAAGACCCCATCATGGGATTCCACCAGATATTTCTATTAAAGACCATCAACGATGCTTGGGTGTGCACCAACGACATGTTCAGGCTAGCACTGCACAACTTCGGCTGAGCCTCCTCTTCACCAGGCACCCACACTGTTTCCTTCTCTCTGTTTGAACATCTTGTGCGTGATGTTTGGACATTAGACTAGCTGCATCTGACAGGAGAATTTTGTGTTGTATCAGCACATGCCTTAGAAAGACTAAGTAATGCAGAAGGTTGTCTTTTTTTTTAAATGTACTGACAAGTTGCTCTAGTAACCCAAAGAAATGAAGGAGAAAGCAGCAGCTGTGTGTGCAGTCCTGACCTTGATTTGTTCAGATGTTCAACGCCTCATTATACAATAAAACCATGAAAATTTTCTTTAAAAAAAGTAAGCTTTTTTTGCCACAGAGATGCCTCACAGTGTCCATCAGCTAGTGATGTGTTGGAAATGGAATTACTGGGATGGGAATTATAGAGTAACAGTATCAGAAAGAGGAGATGAAGAAAAGAGATTAACAGCCCATGAAATGCCATTCATCATGGTGAAATGTGAGGAGAAGTTGGGCACCTACATGGTCCTGTTTTCTGTTCAATGAGACAATGTGAACTACTGAATTGAAGCTGCTAAGGTCAGTGAGGATATTTGTTCTGCTATTACAGATAATTGGAAAAATATTCTAAGTGTGACTTACAGATATTACCCTGCTTCTCTTTTAGCTAGGTGGTGCATTGTATAGAGCACTAGGCCTGATGTCAGAAAGATCTGAATTTGAATCAAGCCACAAGTACACTTACTAACTATGTGACCTTGTTCAAGTCATTTAATCTCAGTCTGCCTTAGTTTCCTCAGCTGTAAAATGAGGATAATAATAGCACTTCCCAGGGTTGTTGTGAGGATCAAATGAGATAATATTTGTAAAGCACTTAGCACAATGCCTGGCACATAGTAAGCACGTAATAAATCCCAGTTCTCCCTCCATCCTTTCCTCCCTTCCTCTTTTTTTTTCTTCCTCCCTTTCTTCCTCCCTACTTTCCTCTCTTTCTTTGCTGCCTTTTATATAAATGAAATTAATATCCATTGACCCTGGTTGCATAATCCATGTTAGCATTGTAGATAGAGACTGGGGATACTGATCAGTCTGGGAAAAGTGAGAGATGCATCCATCCTCTAGTGAAAAGCATTTGGGAGAGCTGCTAAGAAATTATTTCTCCCCTGGAAAATCACAAGCCTTTTTTAATCATGCTGTGATCATATTTATTAGCCAGGAGATAGTATAAACAGATAATGGAACCTGAAGCAACTTTAAAAAGTTCATATCATAGAAAAGATAAGCAGCTGGAGGCAGAAATGAAGTACTTCAGGACAAAGGGCAGAGATGAGGTTTCCATCTCACGAATCTACTTTTAGATTCTTGTGTCAGTCTATATCTTGTTGCTTCCTATGCTGAGAGCAGTATCCTAAATGCTTTCTCTCCCCTACAAAGTTTTCCTCAAAAGGTATTGAAGCCAATCCTAAAGAATTCATTGGTTTGGGGAACTAAAGGCCCAAGCATTTGACATCACTTCCTTGTCACCTGAATACACACAGACATGCCCTAATCACTGTAGGATGCCTGGCTGGTAGATCATGATAGGCAGCTTAGAGGTCAGGATATGTGATTGGCTGAATCAATGTTCAGTGTCCTCACTGCCCCACTTGCTGGATGGCTTTCCTTTGCTGTGTCTCTATCAGTCTTTTTGTGTCTTATTTCATTCCAATGTCAGGCTTGAACTACCGCTGGCCTGGCCTGAGAGAGGCACGTCCCAGAACATTCCTGTATCCCTGCCTCTTTTAAATAGTTTATTCGGTGAGGAGGATATTTGCAGAGTGAGGGACTTCCTCTAGCCTTTTCAGTCATCACCATCCTATTTATACCTCTATGCTGGAATTTTGTTGCATGTGTGCCTATAATCCTATGGTGAATATTTCCAATATTGTTTGTTTTTAGAAATTATTATGGTACTTTGAATAGGATGGTAACATAAAACTGGTCAAAGAATCAAAGGGAGTGTTTTTGTTTTTTAAAATGGTGTAGAGGAGGCCTCAGCATGTTTATAGGCAGAAGACAGTAGTCAATAGAGGGAATAATTGAAGAGGAAAGTGAAAGTAGGGATGATCAGTAGAGCAAAATCCTAGAACACCCAGGAGGAGTTGAGTCTTTGAATATTTTCAAGGATGAAGGAAATACTCCAGTGTGTCAGGAGTTTGGAATTCTTTGGGACTGAGAGGAGAAGACAGAGATAGTTTTTTCTGCTCAGGTGGGAAGGAGAATAAAGAATTGTAATTCTGAAGGAACTGTTTTAGGGGCATTAGGTATATATAGTATTGAGGTGGCTGGAAGCCAACATGGACACTGAATGCAGGAGCATGGAAAAAGGAAGATGAATGTCATAGAAAATAGATTTAGAGAAGGAAGGGATCTTTGAGGTCATTTCATCCAACTCATTTTCTAGATGAGGAAACTGAGGCTTATAGAGATTAAATGATTTGCCCAGGGTTACAAAAGTAGTAAGTGGCAGAGAACAATATGTGTGAGTAGGTGGGGACTGATGCCTGGAAATTTTAACCTGAGGTAGTAAGTTTGTAGGATACAGTGACTAGAGACTGAGAGCCCATGGTGTCACAGGGCTTGACTTAATGTGCTGGGGCACGTGTGCTTGGTAGTTAAGATCAGAACCTATTACTAGTAACTCCATAAAATATATAATGATACGGAGTAAATAAAAAGAATTGTAGTATTTAGTGCAACTTAGCTGAATCAAAGGAACAGCTGAATTTGCCTTCAGTTTTCTGGAGAATGCAATTGTGGGAAGAGCGCACTGGATAATCTCATGCAGTGGCTGTCTCGTCATGGCTTGGAGGTGATGCTGCCTTCTCAAAAGCCATTTCAGAAGAACACAAGTTCTTTCAGGTTTTACCAGAGTCTTGGCTTAGTTGAGACCTAAAATAAGTGAGAAGATGGTTGAAAGGGCCTACCTACCCCAAAATAAGTTTGTGCTGCCAGGGATGGATGGCTACTACATCTTAGAATATTGAAAAAGAGTTCCAGTCTGTTATCTTTGAATAGTCCCGTAGAAGAGGTGAGAGGATTGAAGACTGACGATTGGCAGATGACCCAGTTCCGTCCCACACCAAAACTATTCAAAAACAAAAAAATGGAAGAGGGTAGAATCTTTAGACTATAACCTGGTGAGCTTGACTTTGGTACCTGGCAAACTTTTAGAATATATCACCAAATGGATGGTTTGTGAACATTTGGACAGTGAAATAGTGATCACTAAGAGCCAGGAAGGTCTCATCAAGAACAGATTATTCCAAATAACCCAATTTCTGGATTTTAGTGAGATATTTGATAGTTTTTCACAGTATCTTTGTGGATGAGATAGATCAATGTCTACTAGTCGGTGATATTTATTGTTTTTTTTAATAGATTTTTTTTTTTGGTTGAGGCAATCGGGGTTAAGTGACTTTCTAAGGGTTACACAGCTAGTAAGTGTCAAGTGTCTGAGGCCTGAGTTGAACTCAAGTTCTCCTGGCTCCAAGGCTAGAGCTCTATCCACTGCACCACCTAGCTGACCCTAGTGATATTGATTATTAAGTGGATTTAGAATTGGTTGGATGACTAGGTATGAAACATGTTGATTAGTGATTTGATGTTTTCCTTGAGCAAGAACTCCAGGTGGAGTGCTCCTGAGAGACATGTCTTTGGTCTGATGCTGTTCACTCTTTTCCTTAGTGACCCAGATAAAGGCATAGGTAGCAGATTTATTTAACTTATTGAGAAGATGATCTATTGTTTTGAATACATAGCTGTGAAGATGGGCAGTAGTGAATTATGTGGAATTAAATTTGTTGTATGATATATTTCGTGTTTCTTCTGATTTTTTTAGGCCTTTATCCACCAAGAGCCAAATTAGTAATACAGAGACATCTCTCATCATTGACAGATAACGAACAGGCTGACATTTTTGAACGTGTTCAGGTAACAAGATCCAAAAATTTAAAAGTTAAAGATATGTAATAGTAAGTGACAGGACCTGACCCTGTGTTTATAAGATTATTTTACTCTTACTCCCTTAACTAAAGTTACAGATATATGGATCATGTTCTTATTACCTAATGGGTCATATCTAAAGTGTTAACATTGATTTTGCTGTTAAAAATAGTTGATATTTTAGTTGCTTAATATTATTGATATTTCCTTCTCCAGGCAAATTAGGAGTGAGAATAACTAAAATAATAGAAGCTACATTGTTAAATTTTTTTTTGTTTTGTTCTGTTCTTTTCATCAGAAAATGAAACCTGTAAATGACCAAGAAGAAAATGAGCTTGTAATTTTGCATTTGAGGCAGTTGTGTGAAACTAAACAAAAGACTCATATTCATATTGGAGAAACTCAGTCGGTAAATTTTTTTTTCTGTTTGTTGGTCTGTCTTTTGAAAATTGCTTGGATTTAGCCAAAATAGCAGAAGAGGTGAATGGAAATTTTCCTTGCCTTAAATTCTAGTATTCCTTAGTACTAAAATCTTCGAAACTATATATATTTTTGTTCACCTTCTTTCAGTGTTTGGAGGTTTTATAGGAAAATTACTAACTGTATTAGAAATATGATTTTAAAGAGCATTGTTTTTATTGATTAAAAAAGATCAAGATGCTTCTGGAATATAATCAGTAAATCACACATGTGTGTAATTAATAAAGGACATGAGCTATTAGGCGTATCATTTTGTTTTCATTTTCTGATTAATCTGATAGAGACTGTGTAGGGTAGTGATGAGATCACTGGATTTGGAATCATAAGACCTAGGTATAAGCCCTTTGTCTGCCTTTTAGTAACTGTGTGACGGTAAGCAAGTTCCATAATCTCATTGAGGCTTCTTTTTCTTATCTGTAAAATTATACTTCCTATCTCAAGATTTTTTGGCGAGAAAACTGTTTTTAAAATTCTCATTCAGGTACAAGTGTGAACTCTGAGTAACGTTATTTGAACAAAGTCTTAGGAGCGCTGAGAGGTAAACCAGCAGAATGGGATGTAGTGATATGGCCCCATGTTTATGAAAACTCCTGACACAAACTAAATCACAGTTCAGCCCTTTTAACCATATTCATTCAGATGACATCAGCCACAGTATAATCTTTAAACAGAATGTTGTTACAACACAGTACAAAGATCAATTCATCAATTAATTTATTAATTCATAAATATAATATTGTTGTGTTGAAGGGAAAAGAAGATAACCTGGGATTAACAGAATGCATCGTCTTTGTGCCAAAAGTAGCTTTCCCTCTTGACATTTTTATTTCTGCCAGTGGCATCATCAGTATTCCAGGAATCTAGGTTCAAAATTTTGGAGTCATCTATGGTTCCTACTCTCTGGCCATGCTCTCCAGTCAGTCACCAGGTGATATTCTATCATAATATCTTGCATCTGTCTATTCCTTTTCGTTTTCGTTTTGTCAGTCTAGCTGAGGCCCTTATCACTTTATATTTTCTCTGAAGGTCCCCCATGCATGTAATGCTCCCTCTCCTCATCTCTATCAGAAGCCTTTTTTCAGTCCTTAATTCTAGTGCCTTCTCTCTGTTGAATTTCCTGTTTATTCTGTATGTAGCTTGTTTGTACATATTTATTTGCTTGTTTCTCTTCTTTTAGATGGTTAGGTTCTCTAGGGCAGGGGCTTTCTTATGTTTTTCTTTGTATCTGCAGTGCTTAGCATTGTTGTTGTTTAGTCATTCAGTCATGTCTGATTCTTTGTAGCCCCCATGGACCATAGCATACCAGCCCCTTCTACCCTCCGCCATCTCCCAAAGTTTGTCCAAGTTCACGTTCATTGTTTTTATGACACTATCTATTCAGCTCATCCTCTGCCATCCCCTTCTCCTTTTGCCTTAAATCTTTCCCAACATCAGGCTCTTTTCCAGTGAGTCCTGTCTTCTCATTATGTAGCCAAAGTATGTAAGCTTCAACTCCAGTATTTGACCTTCCAATGAATAGTCTGAATTAAATTTTTTAAGTATTGACTGATTTGATCTTCTTGCTGTCCAAGTGAGTCTCAGAAGTCTTCTCCAGCACCACATTTCAAATCCATTCATTCTACTGTAACCAGCTTCCCTTATAGTCCAACTGTTATAGCCATACATTGCTATTGAAATAGTTCTGACTATACAGACATTTATTGGCAAGGTGATTTCTCTGCTTTTTGATATGATGTCCAAATTTGCCATAGCTTTCCTTCCAAGGAGCAAGTATCTTTTAATTTTATGGCTGCAGCTGCTGTCTGCAGTGATCTTTAAGCCTAAGAATATAAAATCTGACACTGCTTTAATTTTTTCTCCTTCCGTTTGCCAGGAAATGATGAGACCGGTGGCCAAGATCTCAGTTTTTTGATGTTAAGTTTCAAGCCAGCTTTCACACTGTCTTCTTTCACCCTCATTAAGAGGCTTCTTAATTCTTCTTCACTTTCTGCCATTGACGTGGTATCATATGTGTATCTGAAATTATTGATGTTTCTCCCAGCAACTTTAATTTCAACTTTTGATTTGTGCAGCCTGGCATTTCCTATGATATACTTTGCATATAAATTACATAAATAAGGTGACAATATACAACTTTGTTGTACTCCTTTTCCAGGCTTAAACTAGCCCATTTGGAAAACTCATTGGTGGCTACTAGATTGGAAAAGATAAATTTAAATCGCATTCATAAATGGCCAAGGAATGTTCAAATTACTGAATAATTGTGCTTACTTCAGATGCCGGCAAGGTAATGCTGAAGATTCTGCAAGCTAGGATTCAGTGATATTTGAACTGAGAATTACCAGAAGAGCAGGCTGTTTTTTGGAGAAGCAGATGAACTAAAGACCAAATTCCCAATATTTTCTGGATTATGGAGAAAGCAGGGAGTTCCAGAAAAACATCTACTTCTATTTCATTGACCATACTAAAGCTTTTGACTGTGTGGATTACGACAAAATGTGACAAGTCCTCAAAGAGATGAGAGTACCAGAACATCTTACTTGTCTCCTGAGGAACCAATAGGAGAGTCAAGAAGCAATCGAATCAAGTATGGAACAACCGATTGGTTTAAGATTGGGAAAGGAGTGCTTAGCATAGTACCTAGCATATAGTAGGCACTTAATAAGTGTTTCTTTGACTGATTGATTGATATCTGGTCCTTACAGTAACCACCTTAACTGATCTCCCTTACTCATCTCTTCTCCCCATCATTCTGTCCTGAACAATGTCATAAGATTAATCTTTCCAAAACATTCCTTTCATAATGTAATTCCCTGGCACATAAACTTTCCGAGGCTCTTCATTAGTCATAGGATAAAACCCAAAATCCTTTCACTTGGCACTTAAGATTTTCTATAGTCTGGCATTGTCTTTGTCTTTACTTTTTTGTGTGACCATCCTTCTGGCAGATTGATTTCTTCTCTGTACTTTGGGTATCCTTTGCACATTCTCTTCTTTCATGTTTTAGGTTAGATCATATCTTCTGTCTTGAATCTCCTTCTGTTTTTATTCTCACTCTTTGAATTCTATCCATCGTTCAACACCCCCTTCATTTTCTTGTTTTCCATGAATGCTTTTCTGACTTATCCTGTTAGAATTAAAGTCTTTCAAGGGCAAGAACTATTTCACTTCTGTTACATCTCTGCTGCTTATCAGAGTGCGGGGCACACAGTAGGTACTTGTTTGTTGGCTAATCGATTGCTTATACTGGGGTGTCAAGCTTACAGCTCACAATTTTCTACTTCAATATATGGCCTGCAAGAATCTATTTCGTTTGAGTTTGACAGCACTGGTTTGTACCGCTCATTTTACCTTTTTATCTGTATATCACAACTCCCAGTCAGACTATAAATTCCATTCAGTGGAAAGACCATGCTTTATATCTCTTTGTATCACTTACAATACAGCCATTCTTCAACTTTCGGGGAGGCAATATTCCTAGAAGATGGTGTGAAAGTGAAAAACATGAATGTTGATGCATCGAACCTATGGGAAATAGAATGTTAGAATTACGTGACCACTAAAAATTGGTGATCTTTTGCTAGAGCTTGCTGAAAATACCATTTTCTACATGTAATTCATTATAACAAAACATTAATTCTGATAATATGTACTTTTCCTAACACAGTAATCATGAAAAAACCCATAAAATAACAGGGAAGAGGAGAGGCAGTGCTGAACAGGAGGGAAGGGGCTGGGGCAATGATGTCAGAAGAACCTGGAGGTGAAAAAGAGAAAAGGGCAACCTGCCATCTCTAATCTCCCTTTTGGCTCTGTGGTTGAACTGTTCCCCATACTAAGCACATTCCTTGAGGTGAGTCCCTGGCTCCCCAGTCCAAGCTCAGAAGTCTGGCTGGCTCTCCACTCGGCCCCACTTTGGGAGCAGCATGGGCAGAGACAGGAGGCCTTGACACTAGGCTACCCTAGCATCAACGAGGCAGCAGGATGACCACCATCTCGTTTTCCCATTTTTTCAGTTCCAACATTGTGCACTTGAAGGTTCTTTAGTACTTCCTAGAGCAGATTCCCGAACACTTTTATGAATACTTTTCTTCTTTTTGTGGATATAAACTTGTACTCATTGGGCCTCTCTCTTTTTCTCTACTGCATATAGCCATGGAATGTGAGAGGTTACCAACATGAAAGTTAAAATGAAGATACTAATACACTCACATGAATGCTTGAAGTTACAAAAGTTAAGGGCGTGACTATTGAAGATCGACTATATCTTGCACATAGCTAGTATTCTGTTGTAGTATAGATAGAGTTAGACTGTAAAGGTCATAGTGTCCAATCCTTTCTTTTTATGAGTGAGGAAACAGACATTAAATCAAATATCTTCATTTAATGTAGATTAGAAAACCTAGGCACAGAAAGGTTAAGGGACTTGTCAACATGTGAGTTAATTGACTGATGAAGTGCTTTACTTGTGTACTTTCAGTGTACCTATGAAAAACCTTTAGAAATAGAATATAGCTCTACTCATTCTCTGATGAGTAGACTCATTCTCCATTGGAATGTCCTGCTGCTGTTTTCTTCAGCCTGTTTAGTATAAAACCATGTAGCTTGTAAAAAGGACAGACTGTAGTGGTAATCAAAACAGTATCAGTGACTCTCATCCTACCAAATTTAATCACTTCTCATTACCTTTAGAAAAAATACAACAGAGACTCGACCTTTTATCTTAATACTATCTTTATTTTTGCTCTTAACACCTGAAGCTGTGTTCTCTATATGCCATTTGTGCACAATTTGAACCACTGAAACCACAATTTGAACGCCTTTATTTAGGTACAGTAGGATTCTTAGGTTGCCTAAGATGTACAATAACCCAAAAGAAAGAAGGTAAGCATGATTAAATGTGACAGTGTGATGTAGTGAAAAGAACATTGTGTTGAGAGTTAGGACACCAAGTCTCTAAACCTAGTTCTTCCATACCTTTTTAAGTTACCTGGCACAGGTTGCTCCACCGCTTCAGACTTTAGTGTCTTGATAGGATTTGGGGGGCGGGGAGGGGATCAAGACTAGAGGTTGCCTAAGTTCCCTTTCATTTATTTGATTCTGTGATTCTGTTTCAAAATTAAAATTCATCTTTCTTCTTTTATAGACGCTTTCTAATAATACAGTTCCTGAAAATGTGGGCAGCAGTGGCAGGTTCAAACTTGACATTTTGAAAAACAAAGCTAAGAAATCCTTGACCAGTTCTCTGGAAAATATCTTCTCAAGGGTAAGTCAAGTACTATTCTATGTAATACTGACTATAAATCAAGGCACACTGTTTCATTTTTTTCTAAATAGGCTAACAGACTCTTAACTTGTCATCAATTAAATTAATACCTTTATTTAAGTGGACTCTAGTTTAAAGAAAATTGTAAACATGAACTTTTATATCTGGTGTTATTATGCTGATTCTCATACCTGAATAATCTGTAGAGTTTGAGTAGTGGAGACAAATACACAGAAAAATGAGAGTCTGCAGATTTGGCAGTTCTTTGTAGGCTGGACTGGGAATAGACTTGTTAGGAAGTAATTGCAGTAGTCTGGTTAAGAGGTGATTTTTGAGGGCTTGAGTGAAGTGGTAGCTATTGTGAGTGGAGAAAAGAGGACAGATATGAGAAATGTAAAGATTTAGAGCTAGAAGGGACCTCAGAGGCACTTGGATATGTGAGAAGGGTGAATGAGAGTGAAGTTTACTCTGAGGTTTTGAATCTAGGTGAGTGGAACTATGGTGTCTGTTTTTGGTAAAAAGAAAGTTAAGACCAACAGTTACTAAGCTGAGGTTGTGAACTAAAAAAAATGGATTTCCTTTATAGTCCTATGCATCTTATTTTATGCACTTAAAGATATTATTCTGAGAAGGTTCATTTGGTTCCACTAGATTGCCAAAAGGTGGGGGAGGGGAGGCCTATAACACAAAAAAGATTAAGAATCCCTGCTTTTGGAGGAAAGATAATGGATTCTGTCATGGGCTTTCGAGTATGAGATGCCTGTGGACATCTAGGTGGATGGAAGTATTTAGCAGATTTGTTAGTGCCATGACATTGCAGATTATGAGAGAGATTAGGGAGTCATCTCCATAAATAGTTTAAGACTGTCTTCTGAGTGAGATTCAGAGATGAGAGCAAATCATTGCTGCATTTACCAACTATAGTTATCCCTTCTGTATCGTGATTTTCCCTATCATGCTTTTGATATATTTGAGTCAGCATAAGAGATTAAATGGGAATTTTTGGAGAGTTTTGTGGAAGCCACAGATGACATGTGAAGGCCAAATACTTAACCAAAATTTTACAATAAGGTACTGTAAATATCCCATAAAAGAAAAAGAAAAAAATTTCAGTCTTGTCTGGTACAAAGGAAGGTGAAAAAATTTTATGCTGATTTTTTTAGATTGTGGGAGACATGGCGTGCCATGCCTTTAACTCCTGCAACGTGAAAGGGATAACTATTTCATATAAGTAAACATGGTAGTGCAGTGGATAGAGTGCCGGGCCTCAGACACTTACTAGCTGGATGACCCTGGACAAGTCACTTAACACTGTTTACCTCAGTTTCCCTATCAGTAAAATGAACTAGAGAAGGAAATGGTAAACCACTCCAGTAACTTTGCCAAATGAGGGCACAGAGAGTCAGACACAATTGAAAAGTGACTCAACAACAACAAAATAGCAGAAACTCAGTTCATGAAGAACACAGTACAGTTGAGGAGTCTGGGAAATAGTATATATTATAGGAAGATCTAAATTGTGATTATGTAAAGAAGGGTTTTAAAAAGCGTGTTTTCATATCTCATGTCTGCAGCAGGTGGTGAGGATAGAAAGAGTGGTTTCAGTTTGCAGGTGTTTTAATTCCATGATTTAGTGCTTTAAAAGAGAATAATATCATATGCCTGATTACATTTTGTGAGAATGCCTCTTCTGGTCATTCTCTGAACAGGCACAGCAGTAAGGTTTTACTTATAATGCATAAATGCCTTTTAAAGATAGATTTATGCATATATAGGGGTACAGAATGATATTGTGAATTGTTAGTTTCTTAACTGATTAGAATATTTAAAATAGTAAACATCAGACAGTATATGATAGAGAATTGTAAGAAATTTTAATAGAGATCGTGTCCTACAGTAGGAAACTACTTAGCTTTAGGAATTTTGCATATTTGTAGAATAGAGAATTAAGGAAAAAATAATTTCTGATATAATATATTGTAGCTATTTTTTTTTTTGCTGATATTCAAAGTACTTCCTACCTTGCAGAGGAGTTCAGTGGTTAATGTGAACATTTACAGATAGAAAAACTAGGACGCAGAGTGAATTAGGGATTTGTCAGAATTGTTTATTAGTGGAGTCTGCGATAGAGTACAGGTTCACTGGCTGTCTTATTTTTTTCTGTTTTTTTAGAAATAGGTGGTTTTTAATTTTATTTTAAGTATGGAAGACTGAAAAGTACGAAGTAATTTTAGATGTGGTTTAATCTACTTGATATCATCTACATTCCCTGCTGTATTTGTGTTCCTGCTGTTAGTTTCATATTTTTTATTAGGATAGGTGAATATTTTTTAAATCCTGGTACCATGCCAAGTAATATTACTCACAGGAGAAATAGTCTGAAGTTCAAGGGATGACTCTTAAAGCATTATTTAGTGTATAATTTAGGATTTAATATATAAGTGATTATACATATTAGAGATTCATATTCCACAATGGTTCTTTGAACTCTATTTTTCTTCATAATAATGATTATTCAGAAATTTGTTGATTTGCTACAGATGATGAAGCTCTAGAACAGTAATCCTACCTGTTAGAAAATTCTGTCCGTTGTAACTATATTAATGGAATATTCATTTAAGAGTGTGAAATATGGTGATCTGGGTTACTTAACTTCAAATGAGGTAGAATTTAAGAAGCATAACTTGAAATATTGTAGAACTACAAAATACAGATTATTGGAGCATAGTAGACATCAATGTTGAGCCTTAGGCAAAAGCATCACATTTTTTAGGGGAAAAAGAAAGACTGAGCCATTGTTGAGGAAACTCCTTATATGATTTAAAACTTTATAAGCTCATAATATGTTTAAGAGCTTCGGAAAGGGAAAAATATTGGCTTCTTTAAGATTGCAGTTATCTAAAAATTTAATAAGTGCCTGCTATGAGTCATATACTTAGGTAGACACTGGAGATCCAAAATTTCCATTAAGAATCCAAGTTTTAAATAAATTGCAAACAGGCAAGCTATAATATATAGATAATTGATTCTTCCCTTATGAGGAATGGGGGGAACTAGAAATAAGTAATATAGTATGTCAACAAAAGCCAAGATCTGTGACCATATAGGTAAATTTGTATTTGTAATTTTTAAAAATAGATTTTATTGATATCTTTTTTTCCCCATCACCAGAATTTCTTAGTGTCCCCCCCTGCCCTCCAAGAGGGCCATCTGATGTAACAAATATTTTTTAAAGGAAAAAAAGGGGAAAAATGGGGAAAGCCTATCAATACATCAAAGAAAATCTGCAAACATATACAATATACCATAGTGTCGACACCCTGCTGTTTTCCTATGGCTTCAAAGGAGCGGGATGGGTGTATTTTCTTAATTTTTCTAGTTGTTGTACAATTCTCTGACCCCAATTACTTTGCTTTTATTTTGAATATATTTTGTATTTACTCTTCTGTGAACATGCATTCCCCCTTTCCCCTTGCCAACTCCCTGGTAGAATGTAAGCTTCTTGAGGGTAGGGATTGTCTATCTTTTGTTATTTGTATGTCTAGCATTTAACACAGTCTGGTGCATAGCAGGTGTTTAATAATGCTTATCAATTCATTTGAATCCTATGAATTGGAAAGATTGAGATATTAAATTATTTTATAAATAAAAAAAACTTTATCCTCTGATAAAACCTAAACAAAAGAATCATTTTTTTCTTCAGTACCACTACAGGCCTTTTGTGGCAATTGTTGATCCATGAAGTAGGATCATTAAAATGGAATGAGACAAATGATATTTGAATAAAACTGAGATGCTGTCATCTAATACAGTTATCTTTATTTCTCAGTAACCTGTAGAGCTTGCTAATGGTAGGACAGGGAAGAGTGTATGTGTGTGTGTGTGTGTGTGTGTGTGTGTTGTGTGTGTGTGTGTGTGTGTTACTTATACTACACTATTCCTCTAAAAACCCAAGGCATCAAATATTTAACAATTTGAAGGTGTATTCATTCCTTATTACTATACCTGAAACTTAGTATTAGTATCTTTTCATATCAAGAAAAATCTGTATTTTAACAAAAATAAATTGCCTTGCTAAGCGTTTATTTCTGTGTACTATAAAGACTTCTGTCTAATCTATCCTCATGTATTATATTTTTAAACTAATTATAATGACTGTTTAAGTCAGATTCACTGGGCCTTTTTATTTTCAAACCCTCTAGTTTAATGAACTATGGGGAAAATAATGCTGTAAAAAAATGAATTCCATTTGTAGGTAATAATTCCTTACATTGTTATATAGTACTTTAGGCTAGACAGTTACTTATCTTGGGGTGTTGTCGAGTAGTTTTATGTTTCAGTTGAGGATTAGATTAGAATTATAGGATCAAGGAGCTGGAAGAGATCTTGAAGGTCACCTTGTTCAACCTGCTCCTTTTACAGAGATAAAAATGACCTCTGAGGTCCCTTGTAAGCTCCAATGTTCTATGCCCCTTTGACAGCTTGACATCCTTCTATTTGATGCTCAGGAAGGTTCTCATGCTTTGCATTGCTAAGACTGACATAGCCTAGTAATAGAGCAGCAGATATGTTTCAGTCAAGGTGGTGTACTGTAGACTTCGCATTCCGAAGTATTTCAGATTGTGAGACCTAAGAAGGTTTTACTTCATGCAAAAAAGAATAGGCTTATTTTTGTGATTTGGAAAAAAGTTCACGTGGTATTCAGGGTTATTTAGTGAAAGAGTTTCTTTTTTGCATATCCAGACTTGACAGTTTTCTTTCTCTGGGCTATGTAGTTAGTATAAGGCTGATGTCCTAGTCATATGGTTTGGCTCACAATCACTGCCATTTTTAGATGTCAAGATATTTTGTATAGCTAACTACAGTTGTTTGTGAAATAGGATCGCCGTTAACTATGTAGAGAAGCTCATTAGCAATACAGAATGAGTCCAAGGGGTAGCGCTGATACACGTATTACCAAACTAGTAAATGGAAGAATTGACAAAGCTGTCTGTACAAGGATTATGATATCACAGTGGTATATCCCAAGTTATACAGCTATAAGCATATTTCAAAGTAAGGGTCTACGAGAAAAGCTGATTTCCAAGTATGTCTTTTCTCAGTGTAACAACATTGGGCTTCACCTGCTTAAAACAGGTAGCCTCATAGGCAGCTTAGATTAGAATTGTAAATTAAATGTTCTGTCTTTTATTCTATGAAAAACCATGAATATGACAAGTCATTGTCAGTGAAGCAAACTCTTTGAGGTTTTTTTTCCCCCAGTAGTGGTGATAATTTTGTGTTATATTGCTTGAGAGGAAGAAAAGAAAGAAGTAATGAATGAACAAAAAAAAGGAAGGAAGGAAGAAAATAAGTATTTATTAAATGTCTCCTATTGCTAGCCACCATGCTAAGCACTTTACAAATAACATATCGTTTGGTCCTGACAAGAAATCTGCAAGGTGGGCACTATTATCCCCATTTTACAGCTGAGGAAGACTGGTAAAAAAAAGTAGGTAGAGGTCCAATGACTTGCCTAGGGACCCACAGTTAGTAAATGTATCTGAGGCCGGATTTGAATTCAGATCTTCCTCACTCAAGGCCCATTGCTCTATCTACTACACCACTTAGTAGTAAGAGGAGTGCTTGCTGAGCAGTCAGGAGATGAATTTAGATCCTGATTGTGGCACTTACTTGATATGACATTGGATAAGTCACTCAGTTCTTTTGAAATTTACTTTCCACATCTGTAAATTGGGGATAATAACAGTATATTTGGTAATGACTGAAGAGCATTTATTGTTATGCTGTAAAATCATACAACTGAAAGCACCTTCCCAGGTCATTTATCTAATCCAACCTTTTTCCACCCCATTTCCTTTAGATAGGATAGCACTTAAGTTATCTAAAGCAGTTGAGCATTAGAAACCCCACAGTTTACCATGGCTAACCTTGAGGAAAAGTGTTTTTTAAAATTCTGACATCAATCCTTTTTATAGCTTAAGCTTAAAGATTTTTGGTTTTAATTTTGGTAGAAATAGAAAATAAATAATAGTTCCCATTTTTCTGCGTAAAAAGTTTTTCATGTATTTGAAAACTGTTATTAAATCATCCTCCCTCCCTCCCCTTAAGCTTTCCAGTGAAGCTTTATTTTCCTAGCCTTTATGTAACTTGTGGGTCTCGTTTGAATCCCATTCAGGTTCACTGATACCCTTTCTAGTTTATGTAAAACTAGATTTTCTTTTTTTTTATTGTTCTAGTAAGGGCCTTCCCAGAGCTAAGTATAGTGGAAGAAAGATATCATATTTCTCATGTGCTCTACTTTTATTTACTTATTCTAGTATAATGCTTGTATTTTTAGCTAATTGCTGACTAAGGAAAAAATAGAAATCTTGGCCAGATACACGAGGTTATTAAAAAAAAAAGGGCCATTAAATTTTCCCTTTTACCTACACAGAAGGATATCTACATAGATATGAGAAGTAGACACATGTCTGACTGGCTCACTATTCATTCAGGTATTTTTTTTAGGTTATCTTATTTTGATACCTCAAGTTTTCTTTTTCTGTTATTTTTCTATGTGAAAAAGTTGATAATTTCCAGAATATCAGCTTTCTGAACTTACCTTCAGTTAATATGTATGCAATATATTATGAATCTTAAGCATATATTTCACAAAGATCTAGAATTAATGGATTCTTACAAATTCAAGGTGCCAGTTGCCAAGGGGACTGGAATTTTTTTTTTTTGCCAATAAAACAAGGTAGATAGATGGCTGAAGATTTCCTAATTAGGAATAGGTTCCCAGATTCTATGAAGTGTTATATATTCTGCCTTTTCTCTTATTGTTCATGACATGATAATATTTCAAATACCTTCCTCATAGGATTATTGTGAGAAAAGCACTTTGCAAATCTTCAAAATGTAGAAATGTGATTCATTTGAGTTATTATTAACCTGCTGTCCATAGTGTCATGGATCTAATGTTGGATGTCTTGGGTTCATCTCCCTATTGTTGGCTCATTGTATTGTGGGGACTATAATTATACCTATGACTAAAATATTTGGGGAAATTTAACCTTCATTTCCCATATATCCATTCCTTGCTTATGTTCAGAAGTGGGAGTCTATAATTTTATATATTTTTTTAAATTAAACTTTCTTATGTAGTGGATAGAGCATTGGGCCTAAAGTCAGGAAGACTTGAGTTCAAATGCATGCTCAGACATTTACTAACTATGTGACCCTGAGCAAGTCATTTAATTTCTGTCTGTCTCAGTTTCTTCAACTGCCAAATAAGGATAATAATAGTACCTACCTCTGAGGATTGTTGGGGAGATCAAATGAGATATTTGTAAGGCACTTAGCACAGTGCCTGGCACATAATAAAAGAACATAGTACCATAGATGCTTAATAAATGTTTACTCCCTTCCTTTCCTTCCCTCCAACCCCCAAGTGGGGAGGATGGGATTGGGGAACTTAGACATTTGGTTATTTAGAGTTTGTTGGAGAAAACTTTATTTTCTTAGAGAAAATCTTAACTCTGCTGTTCTTGAGTATGTATACTGTTCTTGAGTGTGCATGTGTGCATGTGTGTATGTATATGTGTGTGTGTGTGTGTGTATGTTTTACATTTGTATTTTTATGCCTATATATTTCTGAGAACAGCAGCTTTAGAGATGAAGAGTTGTTGAGTTATTTTCTGTCATGTCTAACTTTTTATGACCCCATTTGGGATTTTCTTGTTAAAAATACTGAAGTGGTTTGCCATTTCTTTCTCCAGCTCATTTTATAGATGAGGAAACTGAGGCAAACAGGGTTAATTGACTTGCTCAGGATCCCACAGCTAATAAGTGCCTGAGGCCAGATTTGAACTCAGGAAAATGTATCTTTCTGACTCCTGGCCTGGCGTCTATCTGATGTGCCACCCAGCTGCCTCTAAGATGGAAAGACCTGGTTCAAGTCCTGCCTCTGAAACCCACTAGCTGCATGATCCTGACCAAGTCACTTAACAGTTCAGTGCTCTAGGCACCCTCTAAGATTCTCAGTTGCCAATGTTTGCTGATCTGTAAGCATTTTCCAAGTACTTACTATGTCCCAGGTACCGTACTAAGCACTAGAGATAAAAAGAAAGAGAAAAACAGCCCATGCCCTCAAGGAGTTAACATTCTAATGAGACAACATACATAGAAGTAGGTACATACAAAAGTTATACAGAGTAGATCAAAGGTAATCTCAGAGGGGATGGCACTAGCCACTGGTAAGATCAGGAAAGACCTTTGCGGAAGGTAAAATTTGAGTTGAATCTTGAGGGAAGCCAAGGAAGCTAAGACATGGAGATGGGGAACATTGGCATTCCAGGCATGGGGGATAGCCACTGCAAAGACATGGAGATGGGAGACAATATCTTGTGTGAGGAATACCAGGAATTCCCTATGCTGATAAAATCTTAAGTTTAGGACCCTATTCCCCCATCCCCCTGAAAAATATGTATTGCAAGTATATATTTGTAAAAGCTTTTCTTATGCTTCCTGGAATCATTCTCACTTTTATTTTCTATATTTCAAATATTTGTCATGTTTTTTTTTTCATAATAGATTCTTATATCCACCCTTTCTATGGATACTAGCTAATAACAACTAGCATTTATATATGTTAAGCTTTGTAAATCTCTTTACAAATATTAACCCATTTGGTCCTCAGAACAACCCTGTGAGGTAGGTGGTATTGTTATCCTCATTTTACAAATGAGGAAACTGAGGCAGACAAAAGTTAAATGACCAGGGTCACATAGCTAACAATTATGAGGCCACATTTGAACTCCTCTTTCTGACTCCAGGGCCAGTGCCCTATCTACTGTACCATATTACTGCTTCTAATTCCTACTTTAATTCCTTGATACACTAAAATTGCAGCCTTAGAGTTTGAGTGGATCTCACACCTCATCTCTTCTAACCCTAACTTAATAAGAATGCCCTCTATAGCATCCAAAAAGAAGTGACTGTCCAGCTTCTGCTTGAAGATGTCATTGGTGGGGAATTTGCTGCCTCTGGAGGAAACATCCCTCTTTGGAGCAAACCTAATTGTTAGGATGTTTTTCCTTAATCAACCCTAAGTTTGCCCTTCTGAAGCTTCCTATGAAGAATCGCAGCATTTCTGAGTTGGAAAGGGACCTCAGTGGCCATCTGGTCCAAACCATAAATGAAAGGCACTCACTGTAACAGAACTTGTAAGTAGTCATCCTGCCTCTGCTGAAAGATCTCACCATCTCTGGAGACAGTCATTGTGATGGACAGTTCTAACCATTAGGAAGTTTTCCCTGACATCAAGCCTAAACGATGAAACTCCTATCCATTTTTCCTGGTTCTGTCCTCGGGGGCTACACCAAACAAATCTTGTCTCTCCTCCAGGACCACCTGTCCAACACTCAAAGACAGCTATCTTGTCCCCAGGATGTCTTTTTTCTCCAGGCTAAGTTTGCCCAGTTTAAGAAGCATCTTACTGTATGAAATATTGAACAGAATGCCCTTAATTAGTATTACCCTGTTTACCATAATTGTAGCGTGCTTTATAGTCTGAAGACTGTCCCAGGAGAGTGGAGTTTAATTAGAAATTCAGACCAGTACAAACTAAATGAATGGCACCTTTGTTCATTGTTTTGACAGGAAGCCCATTATGAGCTAATGTGTAAGGGATGAGCTTCTGGGCTCTGAGAAAATTTCTCACAGCCCAACACAGGCCCATACGGCAGGCCTGTATCACCAAGAGCTGTGGGTGAGCCACGCTCTTCATCTGCTTCCTTTATCCTCTACTTTACCTTCTCAACAAATTATAATGTCCAAAGATCCCAAAGCATAAATCTGGAGTGGAAGTAATAGGTTAAAGCCCTTTCCACCACTACATATATGATTTTGGACAGGATTACTCTTTGGGCCTTAGTTTCCTCCTCTGTTATGATTAGGGTGTTGAACTAAATGATCCCTAAGACCCTCATAACTCCAAATCCTAAGACTCTAACGGTGCATGGTATAGATTTGGCAAATGAGAAGAAATTGTTCATAAATTCACCCAGGAGCTTGAGAGTCCATTCTCTGCCTTTTGCCATGTTGTAGCCCTCAGAGTGGGAAAGACTTTGAATTGGTCTAAAATGACTCTTTGGATGTTCTTGTTTGTCCTTATCTATGTTTATTCTGTCTGTGAAAAAACAAAAGCCAAATTTCTTCTATTACCTTTTTACTTTCATTTTGTGTATAGATGTTATAGCATAGTAGAAAGAATATTGAAATATGGGAAATAGGGAACCTGGATTTTAGCCTCAGTTGGGCACATAATTTAAACTCCCTAAGTCCTTGTTTCTTCATCTATAAAATCAGGGATGAGGAAAGGAACATACATTTATTAAGTGCCTACTATGTGCCAGTCACTGTGCTAAGAGCTTTACAAATTTTATCTTATTTGATCCTCACAACAACCCTGTAAGGTGGATACTATTATGATCCCTACCTTACAGTTGAGGAAACTGAGGCAGACAGAGGTTAACTGACTTGCGTAGGGTCAAACACCTAGAAAGTGTCTGAGGCCAACTTTGAACTCAGGACTTCCTGACTCTAGGCCCAGCATTCTATCCACTGTGCCAGTTTCAGTGATGAAAAATTATTATTATAGATGTTTTTTCCTGTTAAATCACATTCATTTATTGATATGATCCTTCTCTTTCCCTTACAGACTGAGCCATCTCTTTAAACAAATCTCAAGATAAATGAAAGAAAAATAGCTTAGCAAAGCCAGTCAGTACATCAAACCTTTCTGGTGATACCCATGTTATTCCACAGCAGTAGCTCCCTACCTCTGGGTCCATGCTTGGTCATTATAATGAGATAGTATCAGGTTATGTTTTATAAGTCTTTCCATATACACTGTTGTAGTCATATATATTTCTTTCTTTGTTTTGCTTACTTCTCTTGGTATCAGTTCATATAATTCTTCCTGTGATCTTCTCAATTCTTCGGTTTCTTACCACTCAGTAATATTTTATTACATTTATTTACCAACACATTTTGCTTATCTGTTTCTCAATTGATGAATACCTATTTTATTTCTAATTGTTTGCCACTACAAAAGCATTGTTATGATGTATGGATATAAAGCTATCAATTCAGCAGCAGCATAGGATAACATTCCCAAATTAGCTTTTGGGATTCAGGAGATACAGAACCAAGTAAAATATTTAATTTTTGTCTTCCCACAGGGAGCTAACAGAATGAGAGGCCGTCTAGGGAGCATGGACAGCTTTGAAAGGTCCAACAGTCTTGCTTCAGAGAAGGTACCAAATGAAGGCTGAATAAATGCTACTGTCTTAGGACTTAATAGTTTGTTGCAGGTTTCAGGGATATATAAACTAATGTACTGTGACTTGCTTGGCATAATCCACTTACACACAAGATACATACTACTGTTTGAATTTTTATGTATGTATTTTATATTTTGATATTTTTTGAACATTGTTAAAGTTGACTTGGTAATATGTTTACATACTACTGATCTTGAAGAGTTCAATTGGACTCCATTGGTGCTTGGGGACAATAAATATCTCCCCTTTTTATAGGCTACCTGTGTTACAACAAGCTTTTTTTGCCATGCGGAGTGGTGATGCAATTTGATCCTCAGTACATACAAATTCATATAATAATGAGCTGTTTAGTTAAAGTACAGTTTTGTTGTATTTTAGAACTAATTTCATTTTTGTTCTCTTTCCTCTCACTTTTTTTTCTCTTAATTGAAACTCCACATTCACATTTTTCTTTTAGAAAATATCCTTCTTGTTTTTTCTCCTGGCTTTTGATAATCCTGAAAATTAAAGCATACTTATGTTAATTTCTTTTAAAATATACTTCACAATTTGAAGTCTATTCAAACTAATTTCTTTTTAAACTTACAAAAAGTAGTTTTAATAAACTTTTTGTTTGTGGAGTTTTCCTAACCAAGAATTTATTCCAAACTTTATTGGTCTCAGCAGACTAAAAAACATGACTTATGTAGTGACTGTTCTGTAACATATAAACAATGTACCTGTCTGAATTGGAAGATTTATTAGACTTGTCCATGCAATATGAGAGACATACCGGCATAGCTGACTTTTCATTTATTTCCTGTTTTTCATGTTTTTCAATTTACCTCAGGCAACACGTAGTTGGACAATAGTTTACCCAGGGGACAAGGATGCGTAACAGATTTTATTATTTTATTTTCCTGATGCTGCTGCTGCTAAAGCTGGACAATCAGACTGTGTTATATTGTTTTGACAGTACAGGAAGTATGCAACTGATATGTCAAGGAAATTAGCAGACATATATACACAAACCCCGCCCACTTTTGGTCATGATCTCTTTTCATCTTTCTGCCAACAATCAGAAGTACAGTAGCTACAGCATTTTATTGCCACAAAGTGTCCGAGGAAAGAATACCTTGTCTTATCACCACTTTCTCATTTTGGTCTGTCTTTATGGATGCTTTTGTCCCAGAGCAAGCTTATCAAAAGAAGTTGGTCATGCTACTACTGATTAGCATGCAGCATGGCTTAAGTAAAAAAGGCAATTTGCTCATGGCCCAGGAAGAAGAAGAGACATCCTCTCTCTTTTGAGCTATATCTGGTCAGGCCTGACATGCTTTCTGTGAGAAAGCAAGGCCTCACTCCCTTTTGATTTCTTCTCAGGACTGTTCACCAGGTGACTCTCCACCAGGCACCCCGCCAGCCTCCCCACTGTACTCAGCCTGGCAGACATTCCCTGAAGAGGACTCGGACTCCCCTCAGTTTCGAAGGCGGGCACACACATTCAGCCATCCCCCCTCAAGTACAAAGAGAAAGATTGCCTTACAGGATGGGCGATCTCATGGTGTTCGGTCTCCTCTCCTGAGACAGAATTCCATTGAACAATGCAGGTGAGTCTGAACTTTCCTTCCTATCGGAATTGGCTGTGCTGTTTTGATGAGAGTTTTGCTGGGAGGAAAATGCCATTATACAAAAAAGCATACAATGTTAGACCCTATTTTCTGTAGAGGGAGGAGAAAGGAGCTCTATAGATTTATCAGTGTGCTAAAAAATAGCATTATAATGTTGGTTAGTCCAAGTTGTGCATTATGCATATTGCTTGGAAGAAACTACGAAACCCCAACTAACAGAAAACCTGCAAGCAGAGGTTTAAGATATATCAGCAGCCTATTTATGTTCAATAAAGGGAAAGGATTGAAGGGGGTTATCATGAAGTTATTGTGACTGAAATTTGCTGACTACACCAGTTAGTCAGTGGCTTCTAGATAATGGCTACAAAGAAATGAAGTCAACAAGTCTTAAAATAACTAATCACTAGAACTTCCTGTTCACACAGAATCAAATGACTAGATAAGGCATATACTAAATTAATTTTAAACTTGGGATAATAATTTTGTTAAATGTAAAATAACATGTAAGAGATGATTCTTTTGAGTTTCCCTCTAGAATGAAATAAGTAGCCTTAATGATGAAAACAATGCATACGATAGTTGACATGGAAGTATAGCAACCTGAAAAACACTCTCAAGCATTTATGTAACATGGTATTTCAGAGTTAATTTTATTATGTCATCTTTGTCATGATATGATAAGTGTTAAAATTATGTTCTGGGACTATAGGATAATGTGCATGCTTAATACTGTCTTCTCACTATGTAACTGAAATAAAAATTTGTTTCCCAGACCTCAGATTCTTTCTCTTCCTGATATATAAGAAGTTAATTAGAAAATATATGGTAGGCACCATGGAGAGGATGATGTTAAATCTTATATTGATTATTGTCAGCTTTACTAGTGTTAAAAATTTCTAGAAGTTATTAGGACTAAAGATGGCAAAAAATGTTTTAAAGGAATATTATATGAAAGTAAATAAATTGAGGCAAATCTTCTTTCTTTTCTTCCTATGTAAAGATATCCCTTTGCCTCATATTTTGTAATATCTTCATAAAAATGAAAGAAATTATTTTAATATTTATATAAAAGATATTATGAAGAAAAGTAAAACAAAAATTATATTTATATTTACCTAAGACAGTCAATCTTTTCTTTCTCAGGATGAAGTCTATTACGCCCAGTTCAGGAGTTTAAAATGAATGCTCTTACTGAGTGCTTTTTTTCAGTCCCCAGACAAGCAGACAAAATACCCTTCAGAATGTGTCAATTAAATTAATTATGAACTTATCTTTTTAAAAACTAAGAAAAGAAGGGATCACTTTGAGGTCAAGCTAGTGCAAGAAGGTGCTATTTATGGTAATCCAGTGCAGGTTAGCAGATTTATTTTTTAAAATGCTCTGTGAGCTACATGTATAAAGACCTTGGATGAGAAAAGCAAAAATCAGTGAAAACTGGTGTTATATTAAACTGAAATTTAGATATTGATTTCCAAAAGCAAAACACGTTGTTCCTTTATTTTTAGAAAAGCTTACTATTTTATTTAAGATAGTCAGGCCTTTGAAGTCCTGATAACCTGCTTTTTTTTTGTGGAATTTGTTTCCTGTGATTATTTCCTATGAAATTTATCTTACATGTGAAAACAAACAACATTCTGTCCTAAAATTGTTATAATACTTTAAAGACAAATGCATGATGTAAGAGATACTGCATAAATTAGAAAGCATAACATTGGATTGTGAAAGAAGGGTATTGTGCACAGAGAGTGATATGTTAGCTTTCTCAAGTCTAGTTCCACACTTTCATTTTTTTCTTACATAATTAATTGATATCAAGAGTCTATTTAAAAGATTTTTTTTCTTAGTGAATAAAAATCTTAACTGTTGTACCATAAATTAAAACAAATTTGCTGTATTTTCTGTGCTTAGCGTTCTTCCATCAGGTCGACGCATTCACAAGGAGAGTAAATCTTCTTCTTCCAGTCTTCCAAGTCTTCATACTTCCATCTCTGCCCCTTCCTTCTCTGCCCCCTCTTTCCTGAAAAGCTTTTACCAGAGTTCAGGTAGACTGTCCCCACAGTATGAAAATGAAATAAGGTGAGAGCAGTAGCCTCTGTTGGCAAAGAAAACATTTTCTAGAGTGCTTCTGGTATGCTTATATGCTAATAAAAATTAATAAATTTTGGAGTGACATCTATCTATGTATCCTTCTTTGTGCTAATCTCTAATTTGTTTTTCTAAATATTTGATTTGTTTCTGGTTGAGTATCCTAATGAGAGAGAGTTTTGAAAGTAGAAAATTAACCCAAGTGAAGAACCAGTATTTGAAATCAGTAGTTTTCATGCTTTTTTCTAGTGTGGACCCTATCTTAATTTATCCCCCAGACCTCAGAATCCTAAACTTAGGTGTGGTGATAGAATGAGACCTGGAGCTGACAATATTAAATAACTTCTTTCCATGAATCCGTAGACCTGCCTCTTGAAATGCCATAGTTCCTTAGAACAAAGTTTGAAAGCTACTGATAAATGACTTCACCTAAGGAAGGTGATTGATGCATGTTAGTAATTTTTTTGAATGGTTCAGTTACTCTGATTAATTTTCTTTGACATGGATCTAATTTTCTGTGTTTAAATGAATATAGGATTCCAGAACCCACAATTCTAAATAACAGTTGGGGGGATGGATAGGGGTGAGGAGGTAAGGGAGATTAATGATGATTTTTCACTCTAAAAAAGGGTATTTTAATAATTGTGTATTCATTGTGATGTTGTCACAATTTATAGTACATGAGAAGAGTAAGCAATGAGATTGTGTTTAAAAATAACATATGTAACATTTTATACTCAGTAAGCATTTATTAACCTACTAGCTTTCAGACACCATACTAAGTGGTAGGGATACAAAACTAAGGTAAAAGATGGTCCTGCTTTCAAAGAACTTACAGTTTAATGGGAGAGTCAGCATGCAAATTTTCATGCAGATACAAGATAGCGTACAATGTAAATGAAAGGTAGTTCCTGAGCATAGACACTAGCAGTGGGGGGAGAACATGAAAGACCCTGTGAAGAAGCTGGGATTTTAGCTGGGGTTTGAAGGAATCCAGGAGACAGAGATGAGAAGAGAGAGCATTCCAGGTGTGGGGGACAGCCATTGAAAATGACCAGAGTCAGGATATAGAGTTTCTTGTTTTAGGAACAGCAAAGAGGCCAGTGTCCCTGTATTGTGGAATACATGGTGGGCAGTAAGATGTAAGAAGACTGGAAAGGTAGGAGGGGGCTAGG
Source organism: Phascolarctos cinereus (assembly GCF_003287225.1). Lineage (NCBI taxonomy): Eukaryota > Metazoa > Chordata > Mammalia > Diprotodontia > Phascolarctidae > Phascolarctos > Phascolarctos cinereus. The sequence continues at coordinate 120,191,776 of NW_027556180.1, read as the reverse complement.
TTATGAAGGGACTTGAACTCAAACAGAGGACTTTGATATTTGATCTTTGAGATGATAGAAAGTCACTCCAGTAGGGAAGTGACATAGGCAGACCTGTACGTTAGGAAAATCACTTTAACATCCAAGTGAAAAATGACTGAATAGATGGAGAGAGACTTGAGACAGGGAAACTGACCAGCAGGGTATTGCAGTAGTCCAGGTGTGAGATGATGAGGAACTGCCAGGCAGTGGTAGCAGTGTCAGAGGAGAGAAGTAACAGATAAAATCAACAGGCCTTGGCAACAGATTAAATATGGGAGGTGAGAGAGAGGGTGAGAAGTTGAGGATGATAGTAGGTTTTGAGCTTGGGTGAATGGGAGAATGGTTGTTTCCTGGATAGTAATAAAGAAATTTTGACAAGAAGAATATTTGAGGTGTAAAGAGAAAAGTTCATTTTTTTTTTTGATGTTGAGTTTAAGATTTCTATGGGACATCTAGTTTAAGATATCCAATAGGCAGTGGGAGATATGAGACTGGAGGTCAAGAGAGATTAGGGCAGGATAAGTAGATTTGAGAATGATCAGCATAGAGATGATAATTAAAACTATGGGAGCATATAGGATCACTAAGTGAAATAGTTTAGAGAGAGAGAGAAGAGAGCCCAGGACATTTTAGAAACATGCATTGATGACCATAATCTACTCTATTTTTAATTTATGCTTATACAATAAATTATAGTAGTCTCTGAGAGATTCTGCTTCAGAGTGAGCAAGGGTATTTTAATGTAGAAGTTGATCACTTTGAAAAATGCAGTGCCATATTCTGTTCATCTAGTGTGTGGAGAATAGGAGGTGGTGACTATGTTTTGACCTGGTTGTGAGGTGCTGTACTGATTGTCTATTCTTGCATAGGACTGATAGTTTTGAGCATGGCAACTATTTTACATATATATTTATATGTATGTGTGTATCTGTGTGTATGTATATATATGTGTGTGTATGTATATCTGTCACACACACACACACACACACACACACGACTCATCAGGAGAGAGGGAATGACAACTAGCTTACATGACACTTAAAGTAAGCCCACGTGGCATTTTTTATCACGTGTACTTCATGTGGCAACCGTGTGTTACCAAAAAATAAAGTATTTCATAAGCTCTGATATATAGCTCCATTTTTAGAGATCTCTGCACCAAATGTCTGCTCCCCAAGTGTGTTTGCCTCTGCACTGGATGGAGAGATAATAGTTTTTAATCTGTGTAGTTTTAAATCTGGACTTGCTGTAAACTAAGAACAGAATTTAATTTCTAATGAGGGAGATTGGGGAAGGAGTGGCGTTACAAATTTTCTCATAAATAATTTAGCTGGAGGTTATATGCACTCAATGTGTAACAATATATTTAACCAGACTGATCCTTATGAAGTATTCAGTGAGTTAAGAGTAATCTGTTTTGTGTTCATGGGTATTAAATGTAGGCTTTGTTTGCATAGTACCCTCTTCTCTCATCTACCCCCACTTCTAGCCATTGATTGCAAGACTTGGGATGAAGCCCATGAGACATTTAAGTACAGTATTGGATAAATCAGAAAAGCAAGAGAAATAGCAGGGAGAATCCCATTTTGCAAAAATGTTATTCCTCCAAATGAGAAGGTCTGTTAATAATATTGTAGGTGAAATTTGGTTGGGGGAATGTAGACAACAAAAATAATTATTTTACCTTTTAAAAATTATTTCTCTATGCCATTTTTAATGTGGGTGTGTTTTTCTTTAGAATTGATTCTAATATTTACATTTGCTTCTTTTCTGTGGAGTATGGAAATATTGAATCCAGAGGAGTACACTAAATTTCACTGGAAATTATAGTTCTGTCTGTCAGCTTACTTCAAAAGCCAGGCTTACAGTGGAGTACGTTGGAAGTTTTGGAATCATTTTTGTGAAGTTAATTATTTTATTTTGTTGCAGCTGTTGTGTGACTTAGCACCCCAGATCAAAGTGCTCTAAACCTTTCTGACCAAACAATATGGAGACTTTGTATCCCATGGATCATGTGTACTGGGTGTCTTAAAATTCCTAGTGCAGTTTTAAGCCTCATTAAGTTAACTACTTTAAGGCTTTGGGGACACCCTCTGTTTAGAATGACCAGCAAAAATCTGGGATTGGTTGATTTCTCAAATTTGTATCCCACACAACAGTTTGCTTCATCCTAATCTTTCATCTTACCTTACCTATGACATGTGAGAGTAAAGATAAACTGAAATTTTAATGAATGATTTTGATTTTACTTGGATGTCTCTTAGGAAATAGACTTCATGGGTTTCTGAGTATCTGTAACCAAGTAAGATGCCCAAATGGAAAGCAACAGGATGATAAAGTACAATGCCTTCACAAAGTAGATGAATTTATAAAGATTTGTTGCTCACCATAAGTATACCTCTCCAGAACCATCATCCTGAACCTTGGGTGTTTAAGTTATTTTCATATCCTGATTTGGTGTTATCTAAAGGAGAATAAATATTCTATTTTATCTCATTTCCAAAGTGGTGGTATAATGATCAGTATATCAAATATATTTTATGTCAACCTGTTGTAATGATTCTTAAAATTTTATCTAAAAGCTTCTAGAATAGGTTCTTTTAAAGTTATTATTACCAAAATTTATAAATCCAAAGTAAATAAGAGTTATTCCTCTTCATTTTCATCATTTTCATATTCATCTTTACTACTCTATGCTGGGAAAATGAAATATATCATAGGCAAGATGTTCTGAGATATCATATTGATATTTTCCTATACTTACTGACAAAAATAGTGTAAGCCTTAATTAGGTGTTGTAATTGTTTGAATTATGTTGGCAAATCATCATAGGGTCTTAAGACAAACCTTTTCAATGATTTACCATGATTTTAGACATTTATCTTTGTTGTTATGCTAATGCCCTTCCTTGTTTCCCTATTGCACTAGAATGAAGGACTCTGCTTCAGAATCAAGGTTATTGGAAGTTTAAGTATGCTAATGTGTCATGAAGAAAGAAGGCTCATTAATTTTATTTAGTTCCTGTTGTCATTAATCCGCCTTTCCCTATATACCTGGTTTTTAAAAAAATTTAATATTCTCATATTTATTATTTTAAAACATTTATTGGGTATCTGTTGGATGCATGACATTGATTTGGGTGTTCTGGGAGTTATATAAATAAGGGGATGTGTTCCCTGTTCTCAAGAAGTTTACTTTATGAGTCTTTTCTTAGTAATTCTAATGAGAACTCTGTTTCTACTCTTCTCCATGTTGGCATTTCCAGAAAACTACAATGGCCTCCATCCCAAGCCTGGTAACATTGATAATAAAACCCTTCTTTTGTGGAGCTTAATGTACAACTGGAAATAATGAGTATTGTAGATAGCTACCTGTAAAGAAATATACCTATATAACATAATATTTGTTTTTCATATATTTTATAATGGTTATAAGACGAGATTAATAAAATATTTCTGACCATTTCAGTACTCCAGTGGATCAAGCTAGACCCACTATGGACTTTCAGGTCCCTGTAAGCTAGCTTTATAGAAAAGTAAGACTAGGACTTGGATCTTGGTTTCTTATTCACCAGGTCTGTTTAACTTCTTATTTAAGAGTTTGACTACATCTTCGGTAACTCAAAAAAAAATCTTCATTTCCTCTTGACACTTAGATGTGCTTTATGGATAAATGTCCATAACCCGTGATAGGTTAACTGTAGCTGTACTACCTCAGAATTATTTCCTAGATTTCATGTAGATACGATTTTTGAACGATATGCTTTTTGAAAATATAAATTAATTTTGAACTTTATAATTCTACTTTTTGACCTTTGATTGTAAGATAGTTTTGTATAAGCAGCTTTGCTGTGCTGTTATCTGTTTTACTTACTCAGACTGAGAATTCTGTATTTAGTCTGGGGTTTAGAAAAGGGAGTTTACTACTTTGGTTATTTGTATTATTCATATTTTTCATTGTTCCGTTGACTTAATATGACCTCTGTGCTTTGCATTAGTTTGTCCATACGGAAGGTCTAATTTGCATTTACTTAGTCAGTAAAGATTTTCTTTAGAATAGCAAAACTGCATGAAGATAAAAGCCCATGTAGATGATGTACAGTTTAATGAATTGCTTCTTCATGTTTTAGAGAATGTACCTTTTTTTTAAAACAAATTGATGCAACCTATCTTGATATATTTTGAAAGAGAAATACTTTTTCCTTCTTTTATAAACAGTTCCTTTCTTGTTCATCAAACTTGGTGACATCCATGTTTTACAGATTTAATTTTGTCCTTTTGTGCTCTTTAAGTTGTTATAATTTTAACTAAAATGTGTAGCTTTCATTTATAATCTTTCTTAGCTACCAAGATTGTCACAGTAAATATTCCATTCTATTAGGGTACATTCTTTAATATCCATAGTAATCCTTTTCAGAAAATGGCATATTAAGCTATTTTCAGGGAACAACACAAAAATATGCCAAGCCAGTTTGGCAGGTTGTGGTATCAGAGCTTCTACCTTGTCTGTGTTGATTTGTGATACTTTGCGATTGCCTGCTCTGTCATTGGTCCTTAGATTTAAAAAGAGTTGGTGTGATGTGTAGTAGTGCTAGCAATTTATAGAATCAGAGACATTATGACCATTGATTCCCAGTGGGTGGTTACTAAAACATCTTGCATGTCATAGGTGCATTATTATATTTTGTTTGGGGCAGATCATGTTAATTTGGTAGCTTAAGTGGGGAAATTTTGTGCTTTTTAACTAAATTGTGTATTTAAGGTTATCTTGGAACTTAATTAGTTAATATCCCAGTCATAGCATGAATCACCTCCTTTTGATTAATTGGTTGTAGAGAGAAGGATTTTCCCTACCTTGTATATTGGGAGAAGAAATCTGGGACTCTTTTTGTCCTTTCTAGATGACTGTGAAAAAGAATTGCACATGTTGTTTGTAGATAACTATTATATCGTTATAATACATTTTAAGAAGGATTCCTCATGCTTTATTTATTCTGTTGGTTGGTTTTTCCCTTTCTGGTAGATAAGCCGTTAGCATAGAATATTTTTCATAGTTATTTTCACTGGGGGAAATGTTGATAGAGGAGGATGTGTGTGTGTGTGTGTGTGTGTGTGTGTGTGTGTGTGTGTGTGTGTGTGAACAGTGAATATTAGTTGTTTTGGCTATTCAGCACTTTATATGGAACTTGTGACGTGTTAACACATTAGTACTCTTATAAAAATCAATTGCTTACCTTGTAAAATGCTGTTGCTCCAGAAGGAAAGGAAGCAAGGTTATTTACATAAATATAGAAGCATTAAAATGATCTTTCAGCATTAAAAAAGGATTTACAGTTATTTTTTCTGCTAGACCTGTAGAAGGGCTATAGAGAAAAGACATTTTTATTTGTAAATCTGGTCGTTTTCTTGTTGTTCTTACAAGCTATTTTGTATACCTAATTCCTGACTTGGTTTGATTGAATTAAAGGAGAGGTGAAAGCCAATATCAGAGTTTGGAAAACACCCTACTACATTTCAACCTTATCCCCAACCTTACTCTTTCATGTCTTGCCATTAATAGTTTTTATGATAACCTATTCCTGGATGAGTTGGAATGAAGGAAGTTGAGTATAAACACAGTTGAATCAAGAGTAATTCAAATGGTTTTGATTCTTGGAATTGTTCTCTTGTGCAAGGATGTCAGATAGCTGCAGGACTGAATATAAAGTATCAAAATGAAAGCAAATTGCTACAGTAAGTTATATATATTTACTAAATAAAATGGTAAAGAAACTGGTTTTTGCAACAGAATACATGTTATCAGTCTCAGTCTGCAACAGCAGTTTTCAAAATTTCCATTGGAAAATAACAGTTTTTCAAGGTATAATTTTTTAAATATATATAGTTATTGAACCCCTGTTCATATCCATCCTTTAATTAGTGTCTTAAGCCATTTTATGTATTAGCTTCTAAGTATAGGTTTAACTAGTGAACTGATAAACATCAAGACTTTTTGTTTTATGTGCTCATCAGTGTAAAAGATGTATTGAAAGTAAAAAAAAAATTAGTTCAGTGACTTCCTTTAAGTTACTTATGTTTGGAAATGAGCCATAATGAAATGTTGGATTATAAAAAATATGCTCCATTTACCTATTTTATGGCATTTTTCTGCAAGTTTTGTTTTTATAAGTGTAATTAAAAGACATTGAGGCACTCCAGTTTAACCTGTCATCTTATTAGTGTTTCAAAAGCTGAAGAGACCATTAGTAATGACTTAGAAAGAGCTTTGAAATGTTATTAGAATACCAAGATTTTATTGAATGTTTCAATTAATTTATCTTGATTTTTATTTTAGTTAAGGCTATATAGAAGTGATTCAATGGCTGTTGGGATGCCTAGTCTTTCAATTCAACTATCTTAGCTTATTGGCCATTAAAATTTATAGTAAATGAGTACATTTCTACTATATATTTTTTTATAATATAATAAAAATTCTTGCTTGAGTGTCAAATTGTTACACATTTGAAGTTTTTTCTTCTGGTTTTTAAGCACTTACAAGATATCTTTTTAAAAAAAAATTTAGTTTAAGAAAGAAACCCCCGCAAAAGTCTTACAATTTACCCTAGGTACAGTATTGTGTTATCACACTAATGCCTCATTCTAGGTCTTCCGGTCTTATTGTGTTAGAATCTTGAAGATTCACGTCCAAAGAGAGGTAGCATGTGCTGAATATGTTTTCAGCCTTATAATTTGTTCTCCCTTATGCACTGTAAGGCCTGTCTAAACTGAAATGTCCCCCAAAAGACCTTGTACTTTTTTCCCGCATGCCTTTGCTTATACTGGCACCAATTCAGATGCCATCTCCTCCATGAAGCCTTCTCTAATCCTGTCTGTTGATAATTACCTTCAAATGCATTTATCCTCTATTATTATCTGTTTTACTTATCTGTTTATGTGCCTTACTGTAGTTAGTAAGATTCATGAAGATAGGAACCATGTGTTACTAAACTTCCCATTATTCAATGCTTTGCATATAGTAAAGCTTAATTAATGGTTGTTACATTGAACAATAAACAAATAACTCTAATAACTTTCAATGGGTAAATGATTCTTAGAAGTATTATCTTGATACATTCCTGTTTTGAGAAGGCAAACAGGTCCTTTTCTGGTCCGTTTTACCTGTTGATCTCAGGAAATATTTTTCATGACACTTCAGTTAAATGTGTGGAGAATATAGTATAGTACTATCAGACTAGGGTGTTTGGACCCCAAGTTATACCACAGGCAGCCTAGTAAAGGGTAACTTCAGCAATCCCTAAAAGGATGGTATAAGTACTAGTGCTCTCAGAAGAGGAAGTGAAGAATAATATATGTCAGTTATTTAGGAATACATGATTACATCACTGTGAGTCTTCTGTCCAGTGACGCATATCATAACCCCTGGGTGTTTTGTGAATTCCTGTGGCAAAAAACAAAACAAAATTAAAAAAAAACCCCTGCATTCTCCAATGACTAGTTAAGCTGGTAGTCCTCTTACAACAGCCTTAAGGTTGGTCAGTACCAACCTAAAGCTTTTCAGCCTCTTGCAAGTGGTTAGAATTTGGGATCTACTGGCATCTTTTTAACAACCCTGCTTCACAAACTACATAGCATGATCCAGCATTGAGGTAGAACTTTGATAGAGGAAAAAGCAACATGTGTTCAGTTTGTTTTAGCAGTTCACTTCAACAAACATTTATAAGCAACTACAGTATGCTAGACACTGTAGTAGGCAATGGGTATCAAATTAAAAAATGGTGGTACTAGGGTCACATTACTTAAAAAAAAAGACCAGTACTCTCCACCCTGGAGAGCTTATTACTCTCTTGGGAGATACAAGTAAACACAAGATAATTTTAAGAGGGAGATCACTAACAACATAGAGAATCAACAGATGCTTCTCTTATGAGGTAGCCCCTGAATTAAGCCTTGAAATAAGGTTAGGATTCTAAGAGATGAGTATGAGGGGGTATATTCTGTTGATGGGAGATCAGTCAGTCAGCAAATACTGTGTTATGGGGCAATGCGTGCTGCTAGAGAAAGTCATAACTGAAATAGTGCCTGCTCTTAAGGAGATTACATTCTGAGTAAAACATGGAGGTACAAGAGATGAAATATCAAATTGATAGGCTACTTTGGCTGGAACTTAAGAGTATGCCAAGGTGGGGAATATGCAGTAAGTATAGAACAATAAACTGGAGCCAGACTGTGAAGGGCTTTTGTGCTGGCAGTTAGTCAGTCAGCAAACTTTTATTAAATGCTTACTCTGCCAGGCACTGTTCTAGTTATTATGGGTACAAATAAAGGCAAAAGCAATCCTTAATGTCAAGGAGCTCATATTCATATGTGTGTGTGTGTGTGTGTGTGTGTGTGTGTGTGTGTGTGACCAGAAAACAACTAGTTACTTTCAAGAGGTATGATATAGCAGGGGCAGCTAGGTGGTGCAGTGGATAGAGCACCAGCCCTGAAGTCAGGAGGACCTGAGTTCAAATGTGGCCTCAGACCAAATACTTGACACTTACTAGCTGTGACTAGCAAGTCACTTAACCCCAGTTGCCTTAAAAAAAAGAGAGAGAGAGAAAAAGAGGTATATAGCAGAGATGGAAAGTCATTTCAGAATAGAAGACACTGGTAACTGAGGGAACTTGGGAAGGCCTCCTGCAGAAAATAGGATATGAGCTGAGGCTTGAAGGAAGCCAGGCAAAGTAAAGATGAGGAGGGAGAGGAGCCAGTGAAAAGGTGTGGAGAGGGGAGATGGAGGGCCTGTGTGGGGAATAGTGATAGTCCAGTGTAGCAGCAGCGTTGTTGAGTATGTGGAAAGGAATAGGGCAGAAGAAGAAAGGTATGAAGGAGCTCGGGCATGAAGAACTTTAAATACCCAAACTTTATATTTGATCCCAGAGGTAGTAAGAAGCCACTAGAGAGGTGACGTGGTCAGATTTTCAGTTCAGGTAAATTCCTTTGGCAGATATTTGGAGGATAGATTGTATTGTAGTGAGGCAAGGCAGGGAGACTGTTTAGAGGGCTGATGAAAGCCTAAACTAGTGGTGACTATGTGAATTAAGAGAAATGAATTTATGTAAGAAATTTATCAAGATAGAAACGCCTCATCTGGCATCTGATCTGGAATGAATATATGGGGTGAGTGAGAGGGAGTAGCTGATGGCAATGAAGCTTTGATCCAGAGTGACATGTCCAAAAGTGGAGTCATTATTTTTACCCTAAACCCATCCCTCTTCTGATTATTTTTCAAGAACACCACCAACTACCCCCTCATTCCCACTGCCATCACTTAGTTTCCTAACTTTCATGTAGACTCCTCACATATCCATTCTGTTGCCAAATGAGCTATTTCTACTTTGACAAGATCTTTCCCATAAGACCATTTCTTTCTATTCACACAACCACCACCTTGGTTCAGGCCCTCAGCACATGTTGCTTAAACTGCTGTTGTAGCCTCCTAATGTGTCTCTCCCTCCTCCAATCCTTCCTCTTTATGTTGCTAGTGATTTTCTTTAGGTACAGATCTGACCATGAAAAGTCCAATGGCTCCATTACTTCTGGGCTCATATGTAAACTCTTCTGTTCTGTATTTAGAGCTCCTCTTAACCAGTCCTTTCTTGTCTTTTTATTCTCTGTGCACATTTTTCCTTTCTCTGCTCCCACTGTATGGTTCAGCCACACTGGCCTGCTTGCTGTTCCTCACACAGAACTCTCCATCTCCTATTTTCATGCCTTTTCACTGACTGTCCTCTATCTCTTCTCTCCTTTTTGTGCTTTTTTAGAATCCATGGCTTCCTTTATGACTCAGTTACAGTTCCACCATTTGCAGGAGACAGTTTTCTATCCCCTTAGCTACTAATGTTTTCCTCTCTAAGGTTACCTTCCATCTACTTCATATGCATATTGTATGTTCCCATTAGATGTAAGCTACTTGAAGACAGGACCTGATTTTTTTTTTGTGGCCCCAGCATGGTGCCTGGCACTTTGTGAGTGCCTGATAAATATTTGTTGATTGATTAAGAAAGCCAGCTTGACATGTAGTGTGTGAAGGGGGAGTCATGATTAATATGACCTGAAAAGTGGGCTGGGGCTAGGTTTTGAAATGTCTTAAATGGTAAACAAAGGAGTTTCTCTTTGTTCTTAGAAATGATAGGAAACCACTGAAGTTGGAGCAAGAGGATGACATGATCAAAAATAGATTGATGGGAAAGATTTGAGGCAAGAAAACAATTAGGTTATTTGCCACTTCCCAGGCAGGGTTGTGGTTTTGTAACTTGAGAAAAGGTAATGTATTCCATAGATGTTGTGGCTACTAATAGAATATGTGAGGTGAATGAGGACAAGGAGCTGGGAATGATGCTGAGATTGTGAACTTTGGTGACTGGAAGAGGTTTTTGTTGCCTTTGACAGCATTGGGGAGGTTTGGAAAAGGGATGGGTTTTGGGGGCAAGAGAATTAGTTAATTTTGTTTTGCACATGTTGAGTTAAAGATGCCTACAAGACATTTAATTTGAAGTGTCCAATGAATAGTTCTTAATTAGAGCTTACTAGAGGGGGAAAGGCATATATCTATATCTGTATCTATGTCTGTGTCTGTATGTATATCTATGTTTGGGAGTCTTCTGCTTAGAGATTACAGTGAAACCTATGTAAGCTGATGAAATCACCAGATGAGGTTGCAGAGAAAAAAGACAGGAAGGTCCAGGACAGAGCCTTGGGGTACACCTACGCTTGGAGGGCATGATAGGGATGATGGTCCAGCAAAGGAGACTTGAGGGGTGATCAGACAAGGAGAAGGAGAAACGAGAGAGAACAGTACCATGATAGCCCAGAGAGGGGCTAGTAATCTGGAAGAGAAGATAGTAACATCAAATGCTTTCATCCAGAGCTGAGAGACTGAGAAAAAATTAGTGGATTTGACAAAAGACCATTGGGGTAATATTGGAGTGAGCAGTTTGAGCTGAACGATTAGGTCAGCCATCAGATTTCAGAGTTGAGAAGTGAATGAGGATTGAGGAGGTGGAGTAAATGAATGTGTACAAATTTTCTAGGAAGTTGGCTGATTAAGGGAGGAGAAATAAAGGATAATAGTGTGCAGGGTTGGTAGGGTTTAGCAAGGGATTTTAAGGATTGAGAATAGCCTGTTTTTTTAGGGAGCAGGAAAAGATGTAGAGATTGAAGATTAGAGAGGGAAAGTAGAATGATTATGGAGGCATTCTCCTATAGCAGTAGTCTAGGCAATAGGTGATGTGAACCTGAGCCCAGTTGGTGACTGGCTGAGTGGAGAGAAGGTGTGCAAGAGATGTTGTGGAGGTAGAAGTTAACATTATCAAGTTTTGGAAAGATGATATTCTTCTCATAGGTATATTTTATCCATGATATTCCTCTTATTCAGATGTTCCTGTTATCCAGAGATCTGTCTAACCTGATTTTTGAAGCACTATTCCACATCTTGCTCTTTGTGTAAAACCTAAGGCGTGTGTGTTTCTCACAACTGATGCAATTGGTTCCAAAATAGTACTTCCAGAATTAATAACTAGCCCGCTGTCTTATATGTAGTTGGCACACAGTAAATTCCTGCAAAGTTGTTGAACTTTTATTTTGAGCTATGGAACCTCTAGCAGACACAGTTGCTTTCACAGTTGCTTTTTCTGCTATTCATTTTTATTGTTAGCAAATTGCTTTGCTGAATTACAACAGTTCATGTTTCAGAGGTTCACAAGGCAAGTAGTTGATAGCCATTTGTAAATGTTTTTTACTCGTCTTAGAGTATTGAACAGAAGTTTGTGTGTTCTGTGGAATGAGTAGAAACAGAGATGGACCTTTTATTACTGAGCTTATTAGCTCAGGTCTAGTTAATTCTCTTCGTTATTTGTCTAGTTGTGCAGAGTCCTTGGGCAGAGGGAAGACAACCCTGGTTATGCATTACTCCATATTGCCTGTGGCTCATATATATGCAGATTTTTGTTTGCCTAACATCCAAACTGTGAATGACTTGGGCTGCCATTTTGTTTAAAGTCCTTAATGTTCAATTTCAGGTACCTTTCTCATCTGAATGTTTGTTTCTCACAGTGATGGGGAAGGAAGGAAAAGGACTTCATCTATCTGTAGCAGTGACTCCTTAAATGTGGGAGGGATTTCTGTCACTCCTCGACGTGTCTCTTGGAGGCAGCGCATTTTCCTTCGAGTTGCTTCACCTATGAATAAATCTCCCTCAACAATGCAGCATCAAGGTTTGTATATCAATGAGAATCTCTTCTGAGCATATTCTTCAGGGAGGAAAATGAAAATTTTGATATAGAAAGAGGTTTATGCTATTTTTTAAAAAAAATCTGTTCTTGCTCTGTTTGTTAGGGATAGGCAAGTATAATATGGAGAATAAAGCATAGGGATACTTTGTCATATTGTTTCCTTCTCTGGAAGGAATCAATTATGTTTTAACCCATAAGTGCTGCCACTGGGGCTACGAAATACCACTGGATGCCACTGCCAGGCCTAAGTTATTATGAGGAATTTTTAAAAATTAGAATGATGAAAAGCTACACATTGTGAAGAGTGGCTGCCATTAAAAGCACTCTCTTTAATTTTGTAGCTTTAGTTGACTGTTTTGCTTTATAGTATTTTTACACTTCTCTCTGTGGAAGTAGTCAGTAATATCTCAACTGTTTAAACATTGTGTGGGATACAAAGAAAAAAATGAAACAATCATGGACCCCAAGGAGCCTATATTCTGTTGGAGGAAATAACACATACACATATGAGTAGATTCCAAATATATCAAAAATAAATACAAGTTATTTTGTGGGGAGAAGTAATAGCAACCTGGGTGATCAGAAGAAAGCTTCATGTAGGAAAGGGGACTTGGGCCCCTCTTTGAAGGGAACTAGGCTTTCTAAAGGCAGCAGTCAGGAAGGACCATGTTTCTTGCATGGAGAACAGGCTGGGTAAAGGTTTACTTTCATTAGAATGTAAGCTCCTTGCATGCATTCTTTCATCTTTTGTATTTGTATCTTTTATCTTAGTAGATACTTAATAAATTCTTTCTGAGTGACTGATTGATGTGAGGGACAGAAAAAAGTACATTTTGGTTATACCGAACAGTATGTGAAGGAGAGTAATGTGGAATAAATCTGGAAAGGTAATCTGGAGCCAGATGTTGAAGGGCTTTAAATGTCAAACGGAAGAATTTGTATTTGATCTTAGAGGCAATAGGGAGCCCAGGAGATCCATGAACAGGAGAGCATGGCGTGGTTAGACTTTTGCTTTAAGAATATCACTGTGATAGCTTTGTAGAGCATGGGTTTTGATTGATGGATTCTTTATGGTTAATAGAAAATTTGCTTTCATTTCTGATTTTTATAAGCTGAAGAAAATTAATGAATAGCTTGTTTTTGATAATATCCCATTATATAATTATGTCATTCCACAAATATTTGTTGTGAACTCATAGGATACATTGAGTCATGCTAGGTCCTGGAGAAATAGACTTCAAGCACTTGATCCTCTAAAATTGAGATGAGACGTTAAAACATGTAGTTCACTGGGTACATAGAAGTACACCTTGCTTTAAATTCAGTGATGAATTAATGAATGGAAAAACACTTATTAGTACTTAGTACAAATAGAAAAAGTGAGACAATCCCTGTCCTAAAAGAGCTCAACCCCTAATTGAGGGGAAGACTGTATGTAAAAGAATGTTTAGCTGCAAGGCAGATGGAAAGGCCTAGCAGTCCTAAGGGTACAACAGTGGGGTGCATGTGTTTCATATATTCGTTTTCCAAGTCTACTGTGTTCTTCATTATACACTAAAGATTTCTATAAGCACAGGTCCGACTGGGTTACACCCTCTCTCCCAACCCCCAGCCTCTGGTACATTCCAGGGGCTCCTTTTACTTTCAGGATCAACTATAAAATTCTCTGTTTGGATTTTTTTTCTCTGTTTGGATTTTAAAACCTTTCACAACCTGGCCCCTTCTTTTCTTTCTAGTCTTCTTGCGCTTTGTTCTCCTTCAGATATTTTTTGATTCAGCAACATTGGCCTACTTGCTGTTCCTTGACATATCTGGAATATTCTCTCCTTCCTTACTTCTGCCTCTTGGCTTCCCTGGCTTCCTTCAAGACTCAACCCAAGGGGCAGCTAGGTGGCGCAGTGGATAGAGCACTGGCCTTGGAATTAGGAGGACCTGAATTCAAATTTGGCTTCAGACATTTGATACTTACTAGCTGTGTGACCCTGGGTAAGTCACTTAACCCACTGCCTAGCCAAAAAAAAACAAAAACGAAAACAAAAAACAAGACTCAACCCAAATCCCATCTTGTGCTGGGAGGTCTCCACAACTCCTAGTGCCAGCCCTCTGAAATTACCTCTCTTTGTATCTTGTACAAACATAATACATACACATGTTATCTCCCAATATATCTAAGATATATTGTCTTAGAATGTGAAGACCTTGAAGGTAGGAACCATGTTTTTGTCTTCATATCCTTAACATGTAGTACAGTTCCTAGCAAATAGTTAAGTGCATGATTTATGTTTGTTGATGGACTACATTGACATTTGTATTTGAAACCTGCTTAGTTCTGAGGGTGGATTTAAGAAGAAGAATATTAAATAATACTTAATAATAATAATTTAAGCCTTAAGGGATGATTTATTTCTAACCCACTTCAGTGTTATTTCTTGTACAGATTTATTGCAGAAGTACTATACTATCAGGAGAAAGCTAATTTAGTTGGAAGCACCTATTCTGAAGGTATTGTGAAAGAAGACACTGTGCATAAAGAGGAAGTGGTACAATTATGTGTGTTTTTGTTTCATTATAAGAAGGAAGTGTAGTAGGGGAATTCAGTCAGTTCACCTAAGTCATTGATTCAAATAGCAGTCTGAAATGTCACCAGAGAAGTAAGTCGACTTTCCTGAAAACACCCACTTGTGGTACATGAGAGATTCCCAACATCAGAAGAAAAAAGTCTGTAACGCACTTGGCTAATAAGAAGGGCATGTCATTACTTTATTTCTTTGTAGATGGACTTGACAGAAACGAGCTGCTGCCTTTGTCTCCTCTTGCTCCAACTATGGAAGAAGACCCTCTTATCTTGTTCTTGCCTGGTGAAGACAAACCAGAGAAGGTTGACAACAGAAGAAAATCTGAAGAACTACGGGGTTTGTGGAAAAAAGCTATCCACCAACAAATTTTATTGCTTCGAATGGAAAAAGAAAATCAGAAACTGGAAGGTTAGCCACTCAGAGAAACAGGGCTAGAAAGATAATGCTGTAATTTAAGGATGTTGTTTATATACTCACCTTGAATAGATTTGTTGCTTTTTTTTTTCAATGAGATGTTTTTGTTGTATAGTCAATATATAAGAAAAGTCTGGCTTGAGGTAATTTAGGATTTGATTTGTGCTTGAATTGTGATAAGAGGTCAGTTTTAAGTATAGAGCTTAAAATATCAAAAGGTAAAATAAAAATAAGAGTTTAATTCAACTTTTACTGATTTTAAGTGTGATGCAAAATGAGTTTAATTTTGAGGCAAACTATCTACTCTTTAAATGTGATTCAACATTATCAGGCTTATTAAAATCTACAAAGCATTAGTTTGAGTATTTTAATAGACTCCTTTTATAGGTAAGCATTAGCTTCTTACTATCTGTTAGAAATTCCTCTCTTTGTGATAATTTGTCCATTAAGAAAAAACAACATGAAAGCAATTTGTTACTCTTATTTTTGTTTATACGTTGTACTTTTGCTTCTCCTCTCTTTCCATGTTGGCTCTGATTTATAGAGCCATATAGTAGATGTAATGGGTAGAGTGCTGGGCTTGCTGTCAGGAAGACTTGAGTTAAAACCTGTCTCAGACAACTTAAGGTGTATGTGTGACCCTGGACAATTCTTTTAACCTCTGCCAGCTTCAGTTTCCTCTCTTGTAAAATGGGGATAATATTAGCATTTACTTTACAACATTGTGAGGATCAGATGAGACAAAAGAGTAAAGTGTTTTATAAATCTCAAAGAAGTGTAAAAATGCTGTTGTTGTGTGACTACAAGTACATGGGAGTATAAGCCTGCCCCTGTGTAATGATCCTCTTTCTTTCCTAAGAACCTTCTAAAATAACTTAAATAGTAATAACTTACCTTTATGTAGCACCTTGTTTCACAGAGTACTTTACAGAGTGCCCTACAGTCCTGTGATATAGGTATTAAAATTGTTATCCTGTTTTTTCAGATGAAGAAATTGATGTTATGAAAACCACTGTAATCTGTGGAGATTTAAGATGATCTTATGTTTTTAAAATCGTCAAATGTAATATCTAGCCCTAAATCATAGTTCTTGAAAACACTTTGGTTTAACATAAACTTGTGAAGAGTCAAGAAAAGTTGGTATAATTCTCTTTAAGTAATTAGTCATGAAATTATATCCCATTAACAAGAGAGGTGATTTCCAAGGGAACAATCTGATGTAATGTGGTCAGACTGCAGTTCATTTTACATCCCTGCTCCTTTGGCTGTGTGACTACAGGAAGGTCACTTAATTTTCCTGTACCTTAATTTCCCCAAATGTAAAGTGAGGATAATAGTGCTTTAACATGTACTTCACATTAGCTTCAAATGATTTAAAGTATTTAAAAGACTTTGCCATCTTCAGAATGCTATATAATGCCAATTTTTCTTATTAATTACTATTAAAAATTCTAAATTCAGATAGTAATTTTTTTTTCATCATGGAATCAGAAAGCAATACCTTTATTTTTTAGGGGAGAGGGAACTAAGGTTCTTGGTGGGGGGTGTGTGGAGAAGAGATTACAACATTACAAAGAGACTAGGGGCAGTGCCTGGGTTTCTTAACTTTCAACCCAGAACTTTTTTCATTATTCAGTTTTGCTTCCTAACTAAATACTTTGCTACATGAAAAATTTATTTATTATTCCATACAGTACAGGTGCCTTGTTAGATTGTTAATTTTCTATACCTCAGAGGGCAATGGGGTCAATAGAGTTCTAGATGAATATGGTAGAATTCTAGCCAATGAAAATACCAGCTCCTAATATATTCTTACCTGGTGAAGATGACCCAGAGAAAATGAGAGGGAGGAAAAAAATCATAAAAACTATGAATTTAGTGGAGAAAATTTAAACAGATCCTTTTTGAAGGATCTCCATAGTAAAGCTTAACATGGAGCCAAATTAGTTGCTGTAATTGTTTTTTTTTAAGTGCTCTTTTCCTAAAAAGCACCTGGTAAATGTGTTAGAATATAAGCATTGACCAAAGTGGGAGCCAGTCTATCGTTTAAAAGCCATCTAGTGGCAACTGTTGTCAGACGCAAGTTTTCTGCAATGCTGTCAATATATTACTATTGTTTCCTATTTCAAATATGTTGGCATGAAAATAATAATTTATTCTATTGTTTTTTCTGCTATCGAGGACTCTTATTTTTTATAGAGATTTGTTTTACAGAAGGTAAGGTTATTTAAGTAACATGCTTGAGTGAATCCAGATTTTTCTGAGTCAGTCTTTTCCCTAAAAAAAAAAAAAAAAGAAAAGAAAAAAATTCCAGCTGACCTTAATACATAAAAAAACAAAAATAAGTTTAAAGTGTTTTTGATTCCCCTTTAAAAGTCAGGCAGTTATTCAGAAAAGAGACAAAGCTTCCATATTGCTTAATTAAAAAGTATTGGGTGGAGCAGCTAGGTGGTGCAGTGAGTAGAACTCTGGTCTTGCAGTCAAAAAGACCTGAGTTCAAATGTGGTGTCAGATGCTTGACACTTACTAGCTGTGTGACCCTGAGCAAGTTACTTAACCTTGACTGCCTCACCAAAAAGCAAAACAAACAAACAAACAAACAAAACTGTGCATACATCTATATATCTATATATGTGGAAGTTTTTTATTTTGTATTAAATATTTGTGTTTCATAGGAATATTAGAGCTAGCAGGGACCTCAGACGCTATCTAACTTATCCCCCTCATTTTACAGATGAAGTAACTAAGGCCCTGGGGAGATAAGCGACTGGTCTAAGGATACATAGTTTAGTATCAGAAACAGTATTTGAACTCAAGACCTCTGATTCTAGAATCAGTACTCTTTCCCTGTTCTATGTTAAACCTGTCAGGTGAGATGAGGTAGAATAGGGGTTCTTGAAACTTTTGAAAAACCAGAATATTTTAAGCTTCATTTTAATTGTATTTTTTCACCTTTAAAATCTCACTAAAAGCCATGCCCACATTATACTAATTGGTTTATTCTCTCAAAAAGTGGAGACACAGTGGGTATTTTCACTCTTAGTATTGGCATTGGTATAGAGCAGAAAGCCAGCCTTTTTCAAGTAGTAAAGGCCCATTAGTACTTGCTGAGTGTCAGACTATATATAGTCCTCACATCCTTGTCAATATTTGTAGCTTAAAGAAGAAATAGTGGAGTAGATAGGGACATTTTTCCATACATGTCACATGTAAATTATTTAGACTTTAGGGACTTTTAAGAATGCCAGATATGGCACTTATGGCCTATCACTTTGATTCAGGGATTGAAGTCTTCTGTATAGTAATAAGAATGGCAGTTTGCCTTTATTTGTATCAAATAATCATGTTGTTTATATAATAAAGAATAAAATATGCTTAGGAAATTCTTAACAATTTTTATATAAGATATTTATGATGTGAGGGCCTATTTGTATATGTATAATTTTTACATTTCGTTTTAAGAATTTTGTTGAGAAGTTTTCAGCGACCACTTATTTGAAAGCTCTTGTGATGATTTTACTATAATTTCAAAATTTCAGAACAAAAAAAAGTCAGTAGGTTTGGTCTTACAACCTTTTTTCTTGCTTTCTTTTAGCGAGAGCCGTGATGAACTCCAGTCCAGAAAAGTTAAATTAGACTATGATGAAGTTGGTGTATGCCAAAAGGAAAACTTACTGTCATGGGATAAGAAATTATTAAACTACAGAACTAAAATCAGATGTGATATGGAAGATATTCATATTACTCTTAAAGAAGGTATTGGGGACAAGGGAGTATCATGTTAGTTTTTCTTAGAGGTACCATATCACAGTATTTTAACTTTGGCCTTGATAGCTGTGACACTTGGTAGTAAACAAAAGTTTTTTTCTGTCTCTGACTAGTTTGGCAGTTGCTAAAGCAGCAGATTTGACCTTTGTACGAGTCATTCATTTGTGGTGTGGACTTCCTTATCAATCCCAGCTAATGGTGGTCCCTCTACCACTTGGGGATTATAAAAACAACTCAGAGTGCATGCCCTACTCATGATGGATTGGTAGCATATCCTACATGTACAAAAGAAAATTCATTACTGTCATCTTATCATAATAGCTTTTTATAATTCACTTAAATATGTTGTGTGTGTGTGTGTGTGTGTGTGTGTGTGTATACCTACTTAAGGAGATTGTGAGAAGAGTGTGTGTATGTGTGTGTGTGTGTGTGTACATATATATAAAATATTCCTTAGTCACATGACACATAGAATCATAGTATCTCAGAGCTGGAAGGGATGTCAAATTTGATAGACCAATCTATCTTTAGTTGTTTGATTTTTGTTTTTTGCCTTTGAGATATGTGATATTTTGAAATTTTTCTATGAATCAAACTATGTTAAGAACTTTTAAAAATGTGTTATCAAATTTTGAACCTGAATTCATTGTATTAAATAGAAACCTGTCCAACTATCCTCAGAAGTTTAGCCCTTGCCTTCATGAATCTTCACCTGATTCCATCCTCGCGTCCCTCCCCAATTTAATGAGATTCCCCTTCAGTCTTCAAAACATTTTGTGCAAGGGGCAGCTAGGTGGCACACTGGATAGAGCACCAGCCCTGGATTCAGGAAGACCTGAGTTCAAATCCGGCCTCAGACACATAATACACACTAGCTGTGTGACCCTGGACAAGTCACTTAACCCCATTGCCTAGCCAAAACAAACAAACACAAAAAAAACATTTTGTGCTGAAAAAAAAATGCACTTCTCACATAATAGTATGTACTTTAGTTATTCCCCTACTAGGTTGTAAACTCCAGAAGAACAGGGACTATAGCATCTCCTTTGTGGCTTTCTTGAAAGTGTTTATTGAATAAATGAATGTATATCTATTGATTTAATGTATTAAACTGTTACTAAAACTCCAAGAAGAGCCTGAAAGTATTCTAGAATTCTTTGAAAATTGGTGCTTTTGTATATTGGCTACATAAATGATATATTTTAAATTTTAATAGAAACAACAGAAATGCCCTTTTTCTTTGGTGATCTGGAAATCTTAAGAAAAATTAATAGAATAAACTTTTCAGGAAAAATATATTGAATAAAATACAGGTGAGATTTAGACTTGTAAATGTATATTTTTTAGAGACTTTCAAAGCTATTTTAGAAAAATTTCTTTTTTTAAAAAAATTTGATGCATGGGATGTATAATTAGGAACAAATTCAGGTGTCAGGATTTCATTTAACAGTAAATTTTAAGCTACCTCAAGATAGGTCATTTACTAGCCTGGCAGTACAACCAATTGAGAATAAAGTAACTTACTGTATTGACTTAAGCAGTAATGACTTCAGGAAGCAGAAGTCTCACACCCCTTCTTACAAAAATATTAAAAGCAGTCATATTAACCATGTTGTTTCTTTCGTGACCCAAAATATATTCAACCCAGCAAACATTAAGTGCCCACTGTATAGAGTACTTTGTGCTAGACACTGTTGTTGTTGTTCAGTAGTTTCAGTTGTATTTGACTCCTTGTGACCCTTTTTGGGGTTTTCTTGGCAAAGATACTGGAGTGGTTTGCCATATAGGATATACAAATTAGACCCAGTCCTTGCCCAGTGAAAAATCAATCATTTTATTAATAAAATGTTTTCCTGAGCAGAATAGCTCCTAAGATATTAACTACTATTTTTGCCCCCACCCCCAGTGACTGAATACCATTGTTCTGAGCTGGCCAGAGAATTTGGGTTTTTCTCTAGTTCTGTCACCACTATATGTGACTCAGTTCAGCTCTAATTTTCTCATTTTTTTTCTCCTTTGAATAGGTAAATGTTCTATGTGACATACCCTGCAGAGGTGTTATATGGGTTACTTTCAGACTGTCAATTTCAAAATATATGTTATGCATAATTATGAAGTAACAGAGACAGAAGAAACCTTAATATTTATCTAGTACAGTTCCCTCATTTTGATTATATATGAAGATTTATTCAAAAACTTCAAACCAACTAAAAGATGAAAATAGTGTATTTGCATTATAACTTTAGAGATTTCTGCATGGGATTAAAGTGATTGGTTGTCTTGGAATGTTTTCTGTTCAAAAGATGAAGGCAACTACAGGATTAAACTTGTTTAAATTACCCTTCTGTCATTATTGAATGCATTACTTAATCTTAGCAGGTGGCATGGCCTAAAGTTGCTACTGTCAGCATTGCATACAGTACTGCTAATGCAATTTTGCAAGCTAATTCAAGTGTTTAAACTCTTGTTGGTTTTTCTCTTTATTCTTAGGGGTGCCTAAAAGTCGCCGAGGAGAAATTTGGCAGTTTTTAGCTCTACAGTATCGTCTGAGGCACCGATTGCCAAGTAAACAACAACCTCCTGACATTTCCTATAAAGAACTTTTGAAGCAGCTCACAGCTCAGCAACATGCTATCCTTGTAGATTTAGGTATGGTTGCCATATTGATAAATAGCTTACTAAAGTGCATATCCTGTCCTTTTGTTGAAGTTATTAATGGCCCTTTCTTTTCTGGGAGAAAGGACATGCATTCTGCTTACTATGGTTTTTAGACAATTCTCTAACAAAACCTTTTTGAAGGTATTTCTGTTTGCCTTAGTTCTTACTTCTCTTTCATCTCCATTGGGTTGTGTTATTAGAACCGAAGACTTCTTTGAGAGTCCTATATGATAGGCGTTCAGTAACTTTTTGTTGAATGAATCGAGGAAACGTTGAACAAACCTAGAAAGAATGGTGGCAAGGACTGTGATTTTGGAGGATAGATATCCCAGACAGTGGATTCTGTTCCTATTGGAGTGAAAAATAATGAGAGCACATTTTTGGGGAAATTGAAAAATAATGACAGAAAGACTTTCAAGACTAAGGTTTAGTGAGAAAAGGGCATATAAAGGTGTATATTTGTGTTTTTTATTTTGGCTAATTTTATTTAACTGAAGAAGTAACAATGTAATAGAGATTATGGGGAAAATTGATATTACAGCCATCTGTATCTCTTCAGCCTTTTCATATTATTATGTCACTTCTTTCTCTTGTTTATACTGTAGATTAGCTATGATTACAAATTCCTGGAAAAACCACTTATGTACATATGTGGGAAAGAAAGCAAAAACTTTTTAGATTGGCATCTCTGCAAGTTCTGATAGAAAGTAATTATTCAGCAAAGGCATAAAATCTGAGAAGCTAACATAAGATCTCATTTTCTTTTGAACGAAGAAATGTCATGCCAACACCGTTACTGTTTTGGTGGTGGAGATGCATTTGTTACAGTACTTAGTTGTTACCATTTGGAGATTTCTGACTAAATTGCTTCCTAGCTGAAGTTGCTTCATGTTAATTTCATGCCCCAAGATGGATTTTTGAGGGAAGTATTTTACAATTTTTATCATTTTTCTCTTCCTTTTCTTCTTTCCTTTTTTCCTTTTCCTTTTTAAAGCGTTATATAACTGACAGTAATTCAGGCACATGTTCTATGAACTTATGGAGAAAATTTTAAGGGCTTTCCAAGATAATAGTATGGAGCCTAGAGGAAATTCTGGGGAGAAGAGATTTCCTAAATGTGAAGATAAATGGGAAAACTGCCTCCAATGTCAAATTCCTAGAAAAGGAGTAGGAAGTCTGTGTATGACTGACTAGATTTCCCCTTGAAATTAGATGATGATAACACTGTTTAAGAATTGTTTTAAGTTAAAACATGAGCTCTGCTAGAATTATCTGACTTAATAACAAATTTGAATCCTTGGGTTTCTTTGTGTCAAGAGTTTGCTTTAACACCAGTCCATTTTCCCTTGCAAAATTAATCTGCTCTTCTGCAGAAGTTGTTTTAATATATTTCCTGAGGTGAACTGGGTGGGTGAGTTTGTATAGTGAATAGAATGTTAGACTTGGAACAGAGTGGTCTGGATTAGCTGGCTCAGGGGTGGGGAACGTGGGGCCTTGAGCCCACATGTGATTGTCTAGATCCTCAAGTGCAGCCCTTTGACTGAATCCAAACTTCACAGGAAAATTCTCTTAAAAAACAAATCCACTTAATAAAAGGATCTGAAGTTTAGCAGTCTGAGGGCTGCACTTGAGGATCTAGAGGGCCACATGTGGCCTTGGAGCAGAAGGTTCCCCACGCCTGAGCTGGATGTTGGTTAGCTCTGGTTTCCTTTTACAACTAAACATTAGTTAACCTCGTGTGTGTGTGTGTGTGTGTGTGTATGTGTGTGTGTATACATTTGTAGACATACATAGATATACATATGTATACATGCACACATATAATTTTTTTTCTCTCTTGCTCTGACAGGAAGGACCTTTCCCACTCATCCTTACTTTTCTGTACAGCTGGGATCTGGGCAGCTATCCCTCTTTAACCTTTTGAAAGCATATTCTTTGCTGGATAAAGAAGTGGGTTACTGCCAGGGGATTAGTTTTGTGGCTGGAGTACTGCTTCTGCATATGAGTGAGGAGCAAGCTTTTGAAATGCTCAAGTTCCTCATGTATGACCTCGGATTCCGGAAACAGTATAGACCGGACATGATGTCCCTGCAGGTGAGTCAGTCCTTTGTCATAAACAAAGCAAGATCTTGATAGCAAATATCTTAGTAATAACTCCATTCACATTTAAGGTAGAGTGGAGACCTCTATTAAAATCTTGGAGTGAAAATAAGCATTGGAATGTAGGTAAATGCACTATTCCTATTGTTTTACTGGATTTTCTTAGGATGTGGGGATGTACTAAGTCTTTGGTAACAATTATAGATAACATTCTATTTTTATACTATACTTTTTAAACTAAGGCCTTGAAATAATCAAACATTTAGAAAGACGCTATGCTTACCAAAACAGAGGAGGTCCTAAGTTTAACTTTGGCTTTCCAAATCAATACTAGAGAGGCAGCTAGGTGGCGCAGTGGGTAGAGCACTGGCCCTGGAGTCAGGAGAACCTGAGTTCAAATCCACTTACTAGCTGTGTAACCCTGGGCAAGTCACTTAACCCCAATTGCCTTGTATAAAAAAAAATAATAGTCAATACTAGGTGACCTCTGATGTTCTTTCACACTCTAAATCTATGACCCTGTGATGACACAAGTATAGACTACATAGAGAAAATGTGTACCTTGAGAATTTTTTACTTTTTTGCAGCTCATTATTTGAGTAGTATCATAGATCATTTCTGAAACTTTTTTTCTTTTCTCTTGGTTATTGAAATAGAGTTTTCTTGATTGATTTATCTTTTTTGAAGTTAACATGAAAGCCTCATTAAAAACTAAACCAAATCAAGCTAAAAAATAAAATGACTCTCAGATTTTGCCTGAGAAAGAGAATTTATTTTCTTTTATTTAGTACTTGAAAATGTGGGGTAAAATTAGAGATGCTCCTTTTCATTTTTCCTTATCTGTTCCTTGAGGAAGGTGACTGAGGTAGTGAGTAGTAAGTAAGGATTTTTCAGCTTAGAAATGTGAGAGGTAGAGAGAATTTCCATAATTCCTGTACTTGCCCTAACTTTGGGCAAGAATTAAATACCTTGGAACTTCAAAAGAACTGTTATATTATCAATGTGGATTTTCGCTCTACCTAAATATGGAAAGAATCTAACCTTATTCACCTTGTTAGACTGTTTTTAGACAAATTTCTGATGATGAGCGTCTTTAGACCTGACTAACCTAGTCCTCTGGACAGTCCTATCCTATTCCTCTACCCATCCTGTTTCCCCCCCACCTCCAGTCTATACTTGGAGCCATTACAGCTTGGTAGAGTTTGCCTCTGCTTAGTTTTTTAATAATATTTTATTTTCCCCTTCAATTACATGTTAAAACAGTTTTTAACATTTTTTTTTAAGTTTTGAGTTCCAAATTATGTTCCTTCCACTCTTCCTCCCCACCCTCCTTCCTCAGATGATAAGCAGTCCTATGTAGATTATACATGAGAATGTATAGTCACCTTCAAGGTATGATCACCACTTGAAGAGGCATCAGAGTAGGAATGCAGTAAATAGATGGCGGTAGTTGTCAGTAGCTTGTCAAACAGTTATCAAAGTGACTAGAAAACTTCTTCATTACCTCATATTAAGTTCATATATCTTTGTCCCAGGCAGGTCACCTGAATTTAATAATTACGAATTCTGAAGAAAACATCTATATACATAGCTGCTATTTAGTATTTGGTGCTTGTAGAAATGTGGAAGGTGATGCCTACAGAGACAGAAGTCACTTCCATTTTCATCTTTTTAGGGTTTTTTTTTAATCTGACAAACAGATTTGCCTATAGGTACAGAAATTCAAATCTTTTTATGGCGGGGGTAATTTCTTCCAAAAAACTTAAATGAAGGGTTTTTTTTGTTCCCTATAGTTAAAGGTAGACATAGTACAAAATTCACTTAAAAATAAATCAGTTAGTTGTCTTTATGAAATATACATGTTGTGTGTATAAATCAACTTAATTTGACTGGTAATCCCCAAAAGATGGTTCCATTTATACTATAACTGTACTTCAAAAATCTTTGAATAACAACATTCTAGTCATTTGTAAAATGTATGAATAGAACTTTTCCTTCTGCAAAATGAGACTCAATACTTCCCACATCACAGAACAATGAGTTAGAATTTTCCTCTATTGAAAATGAGGAACAGAGGTCTCTCAGAACAGCTTTTTAGAGAGGAATTAAAAAATCCTGGCAATATTTCTAATGTAAATATTAGCTTTTATCCCCCCTTATTTAACAAAGAATGACAGTAAATGGTAGCTTCTGCCTTTCAGGACTTTGGCAGTATATCAAGCCTATTCATGTTCTACCCATTAACTTCTCTCTTACCATTTCCTTTTCTTTTTCTCTGTCCATTTTCCTCCTCTCCTCCATCACACACACACATACACACACACACACACACACACACACACACACACACACCCACACACCCTGTATAGGTGATAAATACGTATATATTTCTTCTCTAGTTTTAATTAAAAAGGTAAATGAAATAGTTTAGATTATTATGAAAGAAAGGGCTTTTTTTAAGTGGCAGGCACTGCAGTGAGAGGTATCTTTATCTCTGTCCTTCCTTCAGTGGCGCACATGGAATTATCCTCTTCTTACTCTTTCCCTTTCCCCTTCCCCTTTGTCTTCTTATTGCAATAGCCCCTCACAGGTCCCAATGCTGATTGATTTAGAAGCTTTTACTTACTCCATTTTTCCTATCTGGTCCCTTAGACAGCTTTGTGGACTTCCACACTGGGGGTTCACCATATTAACACTTAATTGGCTTTAGCCCAACTGCAGCTCAGAAGCTCAGAAGTGAAGGAATCTATAAGCCTGAGCCTCTCCCTTACCTATCTTTAAAACAAACAAACAAACAAATCCTGTTTTCTCCAAGAAGCCTTTTTAGATTCCTCCAAATTGGTAATGATGACCTTCTTCACACATAACACTTTGATTATCCTTTTAAATTCAGTTCTCTGCTATTTTGTATTATGTGTGTTCTCTTAGGAGGAGTGATGAACTTGGGGTTAGAGGATCTGGTTTTCCATCTTGGCTTTGTCTCTTAATACCACTGAGACCTTGGGCAAGTCACCTCTCTATGCCACAGTTTTCTTATTTGTAAAGTGAAGGGGTTGATCCCTTCCAGCTCTACATCTGTGATCTTGTATCGCTTTACTAGACTGTAATCTTCATGAGCATGGAGACCACTGTCTTTGGTGTCTATTTATGTTGTCTGATACCTGTCCTGCCCCAGGAGAGCGAAGTAGGCATATCCTCTTGCTACTCATGTTCTTCTTTAATCCCTTCTTGAGGTGAAGTCACTTAGCAACCTTCCCCTATATCACTTTATCCACGTTCTTGTTGTAGTTACCTCTGGGCTATCAGGTCTATTAATGGAGTTCAACATTGGCTTAATCTTCCCTTCTTCCTTAGCCCTTTCAACATGTGGGAAATTCAGTATACATGTTTAGGCCTTTTTAAATGCCATTGCCTCCAAGTTTACCAGCTTCCTCAACTCTGATGCTCTCCATCTTATCCCACTTTAGTTACATGCAGAGGTGGTCAGAAAGCTCAAGAAGCTTCAGTGGTTCCCTACTGCCACTACAAAAAATATGTATTTCTTAGGTTGGCATTTAAGTCTACCCTTGCAGATTTGTTCCACATTGTTCTCCCTCATGCATTGTGTCCACCCATACTTGCTCCTTGCTATTCCCTGAACTGAGCACTATCTCTTCTACATCTTTTCCTTGTCTTCATTCCCTCTGCCAGGGACTTTCCCCTCTACTCAGCCTCTTAGGACCTTAACCTTCCATCAAGGTTTAACTCAGATGCTACAACCTAGAGGAAATCTTTCCTAATTGTCTTAGTTGCTAGCTTTCTTTCCTTTCTCATATTATTATATATTTACTTGTTTAGATAAGTGTTGTATTCTGCATCCTTCTCTAGGTAACCTCCTTGAAGGCTGGGACTGTTTTCCTTTTTGTCTGTGTTTACCTTGTGCGTAGTGCTTAATAGGCATTTAAGAAATATTTGTTAAATTGACTTGGATTGTATTTAGATTAAACTATGTCTACCCCACTAGCCAGCTAAATATTCTCTATATTATATGGATTAAAATCTTTTTTGTCAGATAAATGATTTCTTTGTGTGATCCTGATGTATATATTTTCTTTGAACTCCTGGCTTAAGCTGTAAAGAAATCATAAAAATGTGATTTTTGTGTTACAACCATTATTTTCCTACATAAGAACAACAGAATATTTTGGATGAAGTGACTCAAAATTAAGTATGATCTCTTTTAATTTTAGTTACTTGTTGGCTTCCTGTAAACTTTATTATGCCAAATTAATTGTTATGTTGATTTAAAGCTGGTATTTCTACTTTCTAGAACTAGAACTACTTGTTGAAGTACACATGAAAACAATATATTTTTTCAGTAGGACTTATAGAAATATATTAATATGCTTCTAATCATTTATATTTCACTCATGATAAGCTCCTTTGTTTTATAGCTGTACTTTTACATGATTGTGGCAAACAGGGGTAAGAAGGAATTAGAATTAGCAGCACCTCAAGTTTCTGAGTGTGTATTTTAGCTGAGCAGTGGTAGTGAGCACTCCTATGCTCCATACTCCTGAGGAGGAGGAGACTGGTGTATCATTGGGCTTGGGAGTTCTCATCTGCAGTGTGGTAAGCCTATTGGATATTGGTGCTAATATGGTGAGCTCCTAAGAATGGGCAGGGAGTGGGGGTTCAGCAGGCTGCCTGAGGAGTAGTGAACTAGCCCAGGTTAGAAGTAAAGCAGGTCAAAGTTCCCATGCCAGCAGTGGGATATGGCCAGCAGGTAGCCCTTTACCTCTAGACTGGGTGAGATAGGGATTCTTAGTATCAAAACAAACCTAAACATCAAATACCTATCTGAAAGTCTGAGCAAGGCAAAACAGTTAGTAAATTCATAAATTGTTGTTTAAATTTTTGTTTGCCAGACTAATTATGATTAGTAAGAAAATAAACTGATTTCCTAAGTATGTATATGAATTTCACATTAATGCACAGATAATATCTCTAATCAAAGACAGAATATCTTACTTAACTAATTTGCTTTAGGGATAGAAATGCCAAGAATTGTATTTGAGTTGGACCTTGAAGGATGGATAGGAATAAACAGGTAATTATCTTGGATCATGAAGAGTACCTGTGGGTGATACATACTTTCATTTATACAAATAAATGTATGGAACTTGTTTGACATTTATGGATAGGTTTTTAATGACCCTCTATGATCTAAATATACTTGGACTTTTGGATCACCCTTAAACTTATAATATTAATAGATTTGTTTTGAGAAAGTTTATATGAAGTTTAAAGATTAAAAAAACTTTTTAATGCAGTGTAAATTGTGTACTTTAGAAACATCAAAACAGGCATGTAACATTCTTCCTCTTAAAATTAACTTTAGATTCAGATGTATCAACTCTCAAGGCTCCTTCATGACTATCATCGAGATCTCTACAATCACCTTGAAGAGAATGAAATCAGCCCCAGTCTTTATGCTGCCCCCTGGTTCCTCACATTGTTTGCCTCCCAATTTCCATTAGGATTTGTAGCCAGAGTTTTTGGTAAGATATGAACTATAGTCATTTGAGCATTTTTATTTATTACAGAGACTACCTAGCCATGTGGTGCCCCATTTTTCACGTTTTGCATTAACAGTGGCAAATTAATATTGGCATCTGATTCCTGTATCTGGCTATATTGATAATGATTTGAAACCATTTGAGTCTTAAATAGAGTTGAAATGAGAAACCCCAAGAGTTGAGCCATTGCCTTTGGACAGGCAGCAATAGAGCTATTATTTTCATATATTCTTGAAAGATAAATCAATGTCTTATTTTTCCTGAATCTGAGACAAGCACTCATACAGCACTGATTTCTGCATGAGTCTTTAGACCTGACTTTGCTCTGTTTTTTCTTTGCCCAGTAGACATCTTCTCTTTCCATCCAAGAAACAGTTTCCTAGTGAGATTATCTACCTAAGTACCCTTGTATATGTTATTTTAATTATCTCTTTTTATTGCTATTGGAGTGATGATTTTAATTCCTCTTTTTGTTAATGGTTCCCCTTCCCCATCCCCCATGTTGGCCAAGGAACAGGTTGAAAGAGTGCTCAGCTGTCTGAGTCATTGATATATGACTGAAGAGCATTACATAACTTGAGTGAGGCTGCCTGTGTTCCTGAAGGGTGGGCAGTCACCTATTTTCCAAGTGTCATTTTAAAGAGATTCAGCTATTTGTTTGTGGCAGTTTCAAGCAACTTAGAGCACTTCCTAGAGAGTCACAAGTTATTTTCCACATTACAGCTCAATATTACTTGGTCAGCGCTAGCATTTTGGATTGCGGCAGTTGTCAAGTGTCATCTGTTCTCTGGATCATTTGTCAGCCATCTTGTTAAAAATTAAAAACTTACCAGTCTGCCCTTTCCAAGATTCACCTTTTCAGCCAGGGAGTCTATAATCAGATGCAAGAGAAACAAAAGTGGCCTAGAGAATCAGAACATCCAGTGTTTACTAGGTGCCTGCTGTGGTGTATAGGGTGCTGTACTCTGCAGTACAGATGCCAGGACAAAAACCTGAGAGGCCTTTGGCCTTGGAGGCTGCCAAGGGAGGAGGGGACTGAGAAACTTTGTTTGCCTTTGAATGAGGAACCTTTAACAGGACTCCCACAGTCTAGGGAGAGAAGGAAATTTTTAGGGGAAATCCAGGTGTTGATTGCCAGATCCCAACTATGTCAGGCCAGTGCCTAAGTTCGTCACTTACCATCTCAAGAAGTGTGGCTTATGGCTTTCTCTCATTCTTTTCTGTGCTTGTCAGTGAATACATTTATTTTATCTCCTCTTTGATACAGTCGTCTCATCGACTACTTAGGAGTAGCACTTTGTCTACTGAGGATCTGCACAAATTAGATATTACACATATTAAATATATGTGTGTATATGTGGTTAAGCCCCTCTTCTTTCTGTGGATCTTCTGTTTGATCATGTATCAGTACTTACATATCTCTGGGAATTCTGCTTGGGATTGTACATAAATTAAACATGCATAGTATCTTAGACCTGTGGCTAGAAGGAACCTCAGAGGTCACATATCTGGTCTAGGCCCCTTAATTTACAGATGAGAAAACCGAGGCTGAGACAGGTTAAGTGACTTGCCTAAGGTTGCCCAGGATAAAAGGAGTCAGAGTTGGGTCCTCTGACTCCAGAGCCAGTGCTAGTGTAAATAGCTACACTAGTGCCTGTGCTGTATCCCTTGTTCTTATAATGGGAAACAACCTAAAACAAACCCAGAGACAAACCAACCAACCTTTTTAGGCTTTTCTTTTCCACTCTAATCTTAGATTCCTTTGAGTTAAGGGATTGAATGGAATTTGGCAAAACAATATGAACTTCAGTTCCATAGAAGGCTTTGCTTTATTTACAGCACTGCCACCTTATACTGTCATCTTTGGATTGCAAAAGGATCAGCCTAACTCTTTTCAAGGGATAGGATCATATAATCATAAGTAGATCCTGAAATGACCTTAGCAATCATTTAGTATAAGTCTCATTTTATCACTGAGGACACTGAAGCCAAGGAAGATCAAAATGGCTTGCTGAAAGTCACAAAAGTGACCACTGTCAAGAGTCAGGATTCAAAACCATGTTCTTTTCTGTTTTGGGAGAAATAGAAGTAAAGCACAGTCTCTTTATAGTACTTAATCACTTTAGATTCTTTATTTAAAAAGTAATACACAGATGGAATTTTGTATATAGTTTTATGCTCAAAGACTTAGTATAATCCTGAGGAAATAGTGAGCTAAGAGGAATATAGTACACATATTTACTCACATTCTAGGACTCTTAATATAAGCCTCCAATTTCCCTTCTAAGGATGATTAATGTGGTTTATCCTATCAATTTTCTCCAAAATGTTCACTTATTGTCACTGTACCCCGTAACTTCTGGCTACTTGGTTTTATTCTATTTAGGCTAAAAAAAATCTTATAATTTAGACTATGAGAAGATGGTTATGAAGATCAAGTGATATAATATATGTATGGAACATTATGAACTTTAAAGCAAATGCTTTCCATTCCTTTCTTTTCTTTTCTGTTTTTCCCCTCCCTTTCTTTTCCTATTGAATTCCTCACCATCTTTTCAGGCCAACTAAAATGCTATTTCCTCATAATTCACATGGATACAACACTCATAGCCACACTTCACCAATTTCTTTGTATAACAGATTTGCTAAGTTTAATTCCACACAAAAACTCTATGTAGTAAGTAGTACAACTATTATTATTTCCATCGTACAGGTGAGGAAACTGAGCCTCAAAGAAATCCAGTGACTTATCCATGGTCTCACAGTTAGTAAGTGTTGAAACTAGGGCTCAAATCTGTCTTCTGACTTGAAGTCTAGTGCTATTTCTGCTCTTTTTGTTTCCATGAAACATTGCCTTATCCTCCCTGTTGGTAATAACCTTTTCTCTCAGGCCTTATGTAGCCCTTTGTTTAGCCCCCTTCTAATGCGTTTATCATATATTATTATAAATTATAGTTCTCTGTGTATGCAACTTTTCCTTCTATTAGATTGTAAGCTCTGTGAAGTCAGTGACCATGTCTTGCTTAAATTCTGCATTTCTCCTCAGGCCTTTACACACTGGAGGTGCTTGATACATTTTTGCTGAATTTAAAGTATAGTCATTATTATTATTATTTCTCAGTAGCTTTCTGGTTTCAGAAGTCACACATCTGGTCCAGAGAAGGTTTCAGAGAAGGCTCATCTTTTTCTTATGCTTAGCTATTCATGCTGATAATTAGTAAAGATAGTATTTGTATCTATGTTTTTTCAACGGCTATCTGGAGGTTCTCATCAGAAGAAAGTTAAATTCATAGATTACCCCCATCTAAAGGATGACATCAAGCCTGAGAATCACTGAATCAGGCTTTCCTGGAAGACCTTTTATTTTTTTCATTGACATAGCTGCTTTTCTCTAAAGAAATTTCCTCTGGAGTTTCAGTTTCCTTTAATATGTCTTTCTGTGAATCCTTTCATTTTTCACTTCTCCTTTCCTTAGAGAAAATCTAGTCTGTCTCATTCCAGAAGAGTTCACTTAGATCAATGTGATGTTTCATTGGGTAAATGTCTTATGACTCACCTCAAAAGGCTGATATTGTAGTTCTGCAAAGAACACTTTCTATCACTTCTAGCTTTGAAAGTCTGGAAGATGCTCTTTTAGGCATGCCATAAATGTCACTGTGAACTTTGTTATGATGTTAGTTGTCGTTTCCTTCTTTGAATTCTAATAAGCTGCAGTAGCTCAGGATGGGAAAAACATGTTTAATGATGAGGATTTAATAGTTATCACCGATTATGTCGTTGTCTACTCTGATCTGTTTTGCCATGGACCATTGAAATATCTGGAGACAGTGTCATATAATAGAATCATCACATAGAGAATGTCCTTAGAGTCAGGAAGACCTGGGTTCGAGTCCTGCCTGGGGCATGTAACATTAAGTTATGGTCTTATTGTTGATTCCAGTGTTATTTATCTGTAATATTGAAGGAGGTTTAGACCCTAGGGAGTTTCCTACATAGGTAAAATCATAAGGCTGGAATCCTTTCTCTCTTCTTCCTTCTCTCCCCTTCCCTTCCATAGCTATTTAGAACAGGGGTCAGACAGACTTTCACTATTTTTGTGTGGCCAGTGAGGCAAGAATAATTTTTACATTTCTAAATACAATAAAACTTTAAAGTGTAAAAACCATTTTTAGATATCTGACAAAAACAGGCTATAGGCCAGGTAGTAGTTTGTGAATCCCTGATGTAGATGGAGAGATTTGGAAACAGAGGTAATTATTTTCTCAGTAGTCATTTTCCATTAAAGTCTTATTGTTGTTATGTAATGGAAAGTATTCTGAAAGCTTTGTGAACCGAGCCTCAGTTTTAATGGGTTTGTCCTTACAAACTGGAAAGATTTGAAGTACTGGTTGAGCAGTAGAGACTTTTGTGCCAATTGTCGAGGAACAGCCTAGCTAAATTCTGAAAGCATGATTGCCAGAAGGTAACAATTTGAAATTTCTTTTGGCTCAAGCAACTGATGAGGGCAGCAGCCTATTAAGGCCTGGAAGGGTTATGAGCTTTATTGGTGGTGAGAGCCCTCCCATGGACGAAGTGTCATGGGTTCTGGAATGCTGATAGAAGTTAATCCTATCAGCCCGAGTGCTGATCTTTGGCAAAGTGGAAAGAATCCCGTATGTGGAGCTAGAAGACTTCAGGTTCCAGTCTCAGTTATGCCATCTCGATTTTTTTTCTATTGTAGAATGTACACGTTACCTTTGCTGCTTACGTTACAGAATTTTTGTGAGGAACTATGTTAGTTAGAATCCTGACTCTTTCGTTAACTAGCTGTATGACCTTTAGCAAATCACTTACTTTCACTGACTCAGTATTCTCATTTGTAAATCAGAGACAATGATACTTGTATTGCTTGTGGCATTGGGGCATTGTAGAAAAAGCATTTTGTAAATCTTAAAACACTAAATAAATTTGACTTGTTATATTGAAGAGTACCATATTAAATGATAGACTAGCCATTTATTCCCATAATGTTTCCTGTGTTATATTAGGTGATATTTACTTTTCTTTATCCTCCTATTTAGCATATGTCTTTATCTAGATTAATAGGAGGGAAAAGTTCCTTTTTTAATTTCCCACTATGATGTTAGCATAGTAAATTATTATTTGGTTCATTTATTTATTTTTTTTCATAATGGTAATAATGGTTTAGTTGTAATTGGTCATTACTTTTTACATTTCCTGCTGTGAAGAAAAATAGCTTTAGATGTTAAGTGCTTTTCCTTCTTTCCAGTGTGTTGCATTGACTTTGGGGGTTTATGTTTTTAAAATCTGTAATGGATTTGTAAGTAAATGTGTGCAGACATAGATCTAGATATATATAAATGTGTATATAATTTGAATTTTCATTGTGGCTTTATCAACAGTTTTTACTGGGCCAAATTAAAATGAAAATATTTGATTTCTACAGTTAAATAAAAAATTCAGAAGCATTTAAATCTAAGTCATTTTGCAAAATCTTTGCTTAGTTCCCATAAATTTACAGTTCAATTTCTTTAAGAAAAATAAACATCTGAATTGTTCCTTAGTCTATCTGCTGTGATAATATCAAATAGTGTTTTACCAGAGAGTATTAGTCTTATCATCATTAAAGGTCTAATTAAAATGATTTTGTGTTTTTTTTAGATATTATTTTTCTTCAAGGAACTGATGTTATATTTAAGGTGGCACTCAGTCTACTAAACAGCCAAGAAGCACTTATAATGGAATGTGAAAATTTTGAAAACATAGTGGAATTTCTTAAAAACACAATACCAGATATGAATACATCTGAAATGGAGAAAATAATTGCCCAAGTAAGATGTA
This sequence comes from Phascolarctos cinereus, assembly GCF_003287225.1. Lineage (NCBI taxonomy): Eukaryota > Metazoa > Chordata > Mammalia > Diprotodontia > Phascolarctidae > Phascolarctos > Phascolarctos cinereus. The sequence continues at coordinate 120,156,569 of NW_027556180.1, read as the reverse complement.
ATTTAAAAAAAAACTGACATCAGGATTTTTTTTTAAAACTAGACCTATGATTTCGTTGATGTTGGGAACTCCCAATAAGGAAGCTAGCTAGCCCTACTATTAATGCATCAGTGTAGATCAGCAACTCTTTTATAACTTAGAGCCTTAAAGCAGTTGACTGGGCATTGGTAGATTAAGTGACTTCTTCAGGGTCATGAAGTCAGTATGTGTCAGAGATGGCACTTGAGGGTCTTCCTGACTTTAGAAAAATACAAGTTGGTAATTTGTATAAAGGTTTCTCTGCTAATGACCTGTAAGAGTGTGGAACCTAGATATTTAATTATTTAAACAGACTTCTTATAATAATTATATAATAAGTCTTAGCTTTGTTCTGAAGTCAGTGATCCTAGGGGGCATATACTCCTGTGTTCATCCATTCAAGGCACAAGAGAACTTGTAAGTTGAATTTTTGCTTTTCTTGAAACAGTATCTTGCTGACTCTTGGAAGAAGCCCTTCCTCCACCTGCCCAATGGCCAACACCCAAATTTCTTTCCCTCAGTTTCTCCTAATTGTCACTTTGGTCACAGGGATTTATCAAGTGTTGTAGAAAAGTCAGGTCCAGTCCCCAATCCATATTACAAAAAAATTATAGTGTTAGAGGTGGAAATCATTCTCCAAGTTATCCAGTGCTTTTTCTACTACATTGCGGACTCTAGGAAATGACTTTGGCTCTCATGGATTCAGAAGCCCCAAATGTAACAATAGTAAATGTCCTGGATGAAGGATGCATGGCCACATCCTAGAAGGAAAAATACAAATGGATCATACGTGGATGTACTAAGGGTGAATATATCATGATATAGATTTTATATACTCCCATTTGTATTAAAAGACCATGACAATTTAATTTGTGGGGCCTGCAGAATTTTGATGTGGTTAAAAAATAAAGATAATTTTTCTGTATATGTTTAATTTGCATAATGTTTACTTCATGAGACTGAACCATAGAGCCCAGTTAAGATGGTTAAGAGATCATGAGTGTGGTCCTTTTGAAAAGGACACCTTAAAGTTTACCCAATTAGGGATATAAGGATAGCTAGACAGAGGCAAGGTATAGGTCACCCTAGTTAAATATAGAGTCAAGAATTTATAAACCCACTTGGGTCAATAGCTACGTTATTGAGCTCTTCTACAGAGAAAAATCTTGATCTCCTGTGATTTGGTTCTGAGAACAAAGTGATAATGAGTTTTAACAGTGACAGTGCTAGGAAGAACTGTTTGCCTCTGGAAGGTGAGGAGCCATGAGGCCAGGTAGTCCCTGTCAACAAAGACCATGAGAAGAGGGCAACACTATGACCTTTCTGGCTATAAAAGAGCAGAGTCCTAGAGAAGAAGTGAACCATGGCCTGAGGTGCCTAACAGTTGGGAGGAAGACAATTCCTACTTTTCCATTATTTCCCTTGACATTTTAGATGTTTTATTCTTCCAAATGAATTTTGTTTTTCTTTTGTTTAACTTTATAATTTGCCCTTTTGGTAATTTGAGTGGTATAGCACTAAATTTAAATTATTTTAGGTAGTAATGCCATTTTTATTATGTTGGCATGGTTCAGCCATGATCAATTAATATTCCTCCAGTTATTTGCATTCTTTATTTCTTTAATTGTAACTGAAAAGAAATAGTTACACATTATATTTTAATTGCAATTTGTAATTGTGTTTCTAGAAGTCTTAACTATACTTTTGTAGATTGACTCCCAGATATTTTATGCATTTTGCCATTACATGATCTATAAGTCCTATGCATTGCGTAAAGTTCATAGCATGTAGCCATTGTTAATTCATGGTACTTTTATTACAGGTTTTTGAGATGGACATTTCTAAGCAGCTTCATGCATATGAGGTTGAATACCACGTGCTACAAGATGAACTGCAGGAGTCCTCCCCCCATTCCTGTGAGGAGAGTGAACCTCTGGAAAAGCTAGAGAAGGCTAATAACCAGCTGAAGAGACAGAACATGGACTTGTTGGAAAAATTACAGGTAAATAGATAAAGATTAATTTAACAGTCATTTATTTAGAGCCTACTTCAGGAGAGGGGAACCTGTGCCCTTCTAGGTCCTTGGGTATGGCCTTTTACTGAGTCCAAACTTTACAGAACAAAATTCTTTTATTAAGGGTATTTGGATTCAGTCATAGAGCTGAACTTGGGGACCTAGAGGGCCACGTGTGGCCCCGAGGCCACAGGTTCCCCACCGCTGGCCTACTATGTGCACAGGCCTCTGAGCACTTTGGAGAGATACAAATGAACTCACTTCAACAAATACTTATGAAGTGCCTACTATACATGTGCACAGGACTTAACTAAATTCTGTGGAGAATACAGAGAAGCTAATGTGGTATAAGTGATACCTTTTCTTGGGGAGCCTCATCTCTCCTTGGTGAAAAAGGTATATCCAGGCAGACCAGTTAAATAAGAATACAAGGCAGTATATGGGTAAGAGCTTGAATGAGGGATACTGACAGGAAGTGCTATAATAGTTCAGAAGTGGTAGAGGTCAATGTTGACCAGAATATTTGGAGAGGAAATAGGCTTTGAGCACGACTTAGAACAATGAGTAAGATATGGCTAGAGGGAAAGAATGTGGGACAGGTATATATAATAAGTTTTTTAAAGTCATGATTAGTCGTTGCATGGATCAGAGTTCTGAAGTCTTTCAATATTGTTTTCTTGTGGATTATTCCTGTAGATAATCTCTCTCTGTCTACTGGCTGCTTCCCTATTGCTTACAAACACTCCTGTCTACCCAACTTCAAAAAACCTTCACTTGATCCGTCCCTCTCTCCTAGCTATTGTCCTATATTTCTTCTCCCTTTTCTGTCTAAACTCTTTGAAAAGGCTCTCTACAATTGATGCCTTTGTTTCCTTTCCTCTTACTCCCTACTTAAGTCTCTTCAGTCTGGTTCATGACCTCATCATTTAACTAAAACTGGTCTCTTCAAAGTTACCAATGATATGTTAATCACCGAATCTAATGGTTTTTTCTCAATCCTGATCCTTCTTGACCTCTCTGTAGCTGTTGGTACTGTGGATCATCCTCTCTCCTTGATAATCTCTTTTCTTTAGGTTTTTGAGACGGTATTCTCTACTGGTTCTCCTCCTACCTGCCTTCTCAATCTCCTTTGCTTGATCTTTATCCAGGTCATGTCTGTTAACTGTGAATGCCCTCCAGAGCTCTGTTCTGAGCTATTTTCTCTTCTCCAGATATACTGTTTCACTTGGTGATCTTATCAGCTTCCGTAGATTCCTGTTATCATCCCTATGTAGTTGATTCTCAAATTTGTCTAGCTCTAACTACTTTGCTGACCTATGCACCCTCCAGCTGCCTATTAGACACCTCAAACTAGATGTTCTATAGAAATCTTCAACTCAACATGTCTAAAACTAAACTCACTTTTCCCCTCAAAAATCTCTTTTTTCTTAACTTCCCTTTAACTGTCCAGGTACCACCATTTTCACAGTCACCTTGCCTTGCCAACTAGATTTCATTCTCACCTCCTCACTAACTCCTCATATTCAATCAGTTGTCAAGTCCATCATTTCTACCTTTTCGGCATCTCTTGTTTATATCCCCTTCTTTGCTCTGACACTGTGTGACCCTGGTGCATATCCTCATCATCTTACACCTAGATTATTTCATGAGTAGTTTGCTGATTAATCTCTCTGCCTCTTGTCTCTCCCCACAATGGTTCCTCTTTTACTCAGTTGTCAAATTGATCTTCCTAAAGCACAAGTCTGATCATATCATCCCCTGTGCAGTAAATTCCAGTGGTTTCCTATTTCCTCTAAGATCAAATATAAAATCGTTTGTCTTTTAAAGCCCCCTGTAACCTGGCCCCTTTGTACCTTTCCAGGCTTCTTTATTTTGCATGACTCCACCCTCCCATGTACTTTGCAATCCAAGGACACTTGTCTACTTGCTGTTTCTTGAACAAGATAGTCCCATCTCCCAACTCTGGGCATTTTCTGACTGTCTCTCATGCTTAGAATCCTCTCTCTCTGTTTCTGCCTCCTGGCTTCCTCAAATCCCAATTAAAGTCTCACCTTCTGCAAGAAGGCTTTCCCAATCCTTGCCCTTAGTGTTAGTGCCTTTCCTCTGTTAATCATCTCTAATTTATCCTCTATATTGTGTTTGCACTTAATTTTTTGAATCTTGTTTCCTCCATTAGACAGTAAGCTTCTTGAGAGCAGAGACTATATTTTGCCTTTCTTTGTATGTATGGTGCCTGGCACATTGTATGCACTTGATAAATGCTAACTGGGAGTGAGGAGTTGAGGATGACACCTAGGTTGCAAGTTTGGTTGACTGAAAGAATGATGGTACCTTCAACAACAATAAACAAGTTTAGAAGAAGGTATGGTTTATTAAGAGAAAGATCACGAGATCGGTTTTGGACATGTTGAGTTTAAGGTGTCTATGGAACATCCTGTTTTTAGATGTCTAATAGGCAATTGGAGGGTGAATCTGGACATTAGAAGAGAGATTTGGGTTGGATAATTAGATCTGAGAATAAACATTATAGAGATGATAAACGAATCCATGGTAGCAGATATGATCACTAAGTGAAATAGTATGGTGGGAGAAGGGTTCTGGACAGAGTTCTGGGGGACATCCACTGTTGATAGGCATGACCTAGATGAAGCTCTAAGAAGGGAGACTGAGAAGGAGTAGTCAGGCGAGTAAGAAGGGAACTGAGAGAGCAGCGTCATGGAAACCTACAGACAAGAGATATTTTTCCCCATCTCTGACAGAGTTGGCCATTGTGCTTGCCAAGGCTAAACCCCTCTGTATATGCACTTGGATCTTATTACCTCCTATCTTTTCCAGCATATTGCATTCTCATTCGTCATCATCTACTAGTATTATTTGTAACACAGTTAGACTAGAGTCCTTTCCAATAAAATCAGGAGTCAAACAAAGATATCCATTGTCACCATTGCTTTTTGTCATAGAACTAAAAATGCTTGCTAAAAGAATAGGTAAGAAAAAGAAATTAAGGGACTAAGCATAGATAAAGAAGAAACAAAATTACCACTTTTGTAGATGTTAGATGGCATGCTGAAATAACCCTTAAAAGTCAACTAAAAGTAATTGGAACAATAACTTTAGCAAATTTATAAATATAAAATAAATCCACAAAAATTAACAACACACATATCTATGTCTATGTCTTTATTTAGCTATCTGTAAAATCAGTAAAACTCAGAAAGAAGAGATAAAAAGAAATTCCATTTAAAAACTCTATAGAGTATATTAAATACTTGGGAATCTACCTTTCAAGATATACATAAGAATGATATAACTATAATTACAAACAACTATTTATAGAAATAAACCTAAATAATTGGGAAAATATTAATTTTTCATGTCTAGGACTAGCCAATATAATAAAAATGAAAGGTAATAAAAATTACCTAAATTAATTTACTTATTCAATGCCATACCAATCAAATTACTGAAGAATTTTGTCGTTGTTGTTTAGATTTTTTCAGTCATATCCAACTCTTTGTGACCCCATTTGGAGTTTTCTTGGCAAAGATACTGGAGTGGCTTGCCATTTCCTTCTCCAGTTCCTTATATAGAAATGAGGAAACTGAGGCAAACAGGGTTAAGTGACTTGCCAAGAGTCACATAGCTAGTAAGTGCCTTGAGGCCAAATTGAACTGAGGACTGTAAGTCTTCTATATTCCAGGCCAGGTGTTATATCTACTGTGCCACCTAGCTGCCCTAATAATTACTTTATAGAATTAGAAAAAAAAATAACCAAAGTCACATGGAGGGGGGAAAAATAATAAATATCAAGAAAAATAATGGAAAGAATGGGAATGAAGGGGACTTCACTGTTCTGAATCTCAAACTATATTATAAAGTAGCTATTATTAATAAATACAATTCGGTCTTGATTAAGAAACAGAGAGATTGATCAAAGTTGATTTGAACATGATTCCAGAAATATAGGTAGAGTATAGGGGGTAGGTGCTAGAAAAGGTACATCTACACAGTGGCGAAGTAAATGAATGAATGAAAAAAGCATTTATGATACAGTAAGCACTGGGTTTACAAATAGAAAAATCAAGACAGTCTCTGCCCTCAAGGAGCTTTCTCATGGGGTGGACAACACAGAGAGGAAGTGTCAACTGCAGGTCAAATGAGAAAATATCATGATCCGTAGATGCAGTAGCAGAATGATGACGAAGTATTTTCTTTGGTGTTGTTTCCATTGATCCTATCATATCATATCCTTTTCTGAAGTTTAAACATTTGGCATTGCCAAAGACTTTGGTGTCAAGAACTTTATTTGTGTGTGTGTGTGTGTGTGTGTGTGTTTGTCTTCAGGAGCTGTGGGTGCTATAGGGGCTGCAGTACTTCTGCAGAAGTAGTTTCAGGTTGAAATCCATGGAGATTGCTTCCCCCTCTGTTGGCATGAGGTGTTGGACTGGCTGGAAGCAGGACCACCACTCAGGGGATTTTGTTGCTCCCAGGGCTCTTGGCTCACCTGTCAGTTGGTGACAGTTAACAGTTGATATATGAATGGTGAAGAAAGTGACCTCTTTTCCATAGTGACTGTTCCCCTCAGCAATGGCTGGTGGTCCGGGGCTGGAAACAAAACTAGTGGTGTGAGGGATACTGCTATTCCCAAGGCACTTTGGTCAGGGCCCTGGGATAATCATATCAGCATCTGAGGGAAGGTGGTGGTGATTGTGTTCTGACTCGCCTGGCACAGGCTGCTTCCTGTCTCTGTGTCAGGTTGCCTTGCTGCTTCATTTAGGCTTGCCTGTCCTGTAGGTGGCATTTGGTTTCCTGAGTGTGGAGAAGATGGCCAAGAAATAGAGAACGAAGTGTAAATGGGGCCTTCCTGAAATGGTTGGCCTTTGGGGAGTCACCAGTGAGGACAACAAGGTCCCTAGGGCAGTAGTTTGGAGACGAAAGGGTTAAAGCCTCTAGGTTATGGTCTGTGGTTTGGGCATAAAGGTGGTTGATGAGGCAGTGGAGAAGATGGCTAGGAGTAAAGCAGTTGTGGCAAAATAACCTCCATTTTCTCAGTAAAAAAGAGCTAGAGATGATGGTCTTTTCTGTGAGGTTAGAGGAAGAAAGTCATGTGGGAGGCTTGAGAGAAGAGAAAGCAGTGAATAGTTTCTGTGAAGAGTATAATAGAAAATAAATCAGGAAAGAGTAAAAGGATTACCTTGAAATTGTGAGGACTCATTTGTAATTAGGATAAATTTACAGTGGACTCCCATCAACATAGTTCAAATAGAAAAAAAGGAAGGCAGTCTTAAAATTAGGCCTGTGTACATACTTGACTATTTATAGATGAAAACAGGTATTAACCACAACAGTCTAAATTGTACTCATTTATATACAAAAAATGCCACAAGTTTCATTCATCACCAAAAACCTTCTGTGATAAGACAGAAGTGATTACCAGACAAGCATCAGTAAAGTATGCTACCTTTTCTCGAATTGTTATTGTACAATGTTATAATGTCATGCAGTATCTTCAAGAACATACTAGTCCTGCATCCAAGTACAAATAAAATGATAAAAGTGGCCCCCTGAGAGTGGATCTGGGCATGATTTATTTCATGTTGGGTAGGCTTTTCCACACAAGGGTGCAATTACATCAAAAATGAAATTTAAAAGAAGCTTTAAACATCCTTTCTGGAATCCCAAAACACATTCAACAGAAGGTATGCATGACAAATCAAAGTGTTCAAATACCTTTTGCAAAATAAAAATCATCAGATATCTTGTAGGGTTGGGAATCACTAGGTGACTGAGCCAGATAGTGAGTTTCCTGAGGAATGAGGAGGAATGAGTTGACATCTTACAGTAGATGACTTTGACAAGGCTCTGGTCCAGGTAATAAAGATGAATGGAGAAAACCTCAAGAAAAGGGAAGTTGCTTGATGACAAGGGCAGAGGTTTTGATCAATAATGAGGAAGGAATATGTCTGCTCTTTCTCTGGCTTTCAGAGCATGTGGGAGAAGGAGCAACCTGTACTGGAGAGGGTAGTCATGTTTGCAATGTTTTCTGGAGAAAATCAGGTTTTAGTGAATGTAAAATCTTTAAGAGGAAGAGGGAGGAGGTACAAAAATTTATTAACTGTAGGATAAAGAAAGGGAAAGGTAGAAGAGGACAGGGACTGAAGAAGAGTATGGCTAAAGTGGATGGATATGAGAGAGCAGAAAAAAGAAGTTTTCTCAAGGGATTAGGGGAGGAAAAGGTTGGAATTGCTAGCCACAGGATGGGGGAAGTACAAGTTTAGACCTGTCCACATCCTTCTGGGTTCTCTGATATATAACATCACTCAATTTTCTTCCAGACACTATGAAAGAAGGAATTGAGCCTGCAGAGCAATTGAGTTGGACATTTGGGTTGGTCAATATCTGGTGATTGGATCCACAGCATTAGACTGAACCTCACCTTTAGAGCCAACTTGGACCTTTTATACCAAATGATAGGAAAGGAGGTACACCTAGAAGAGAACTTAGACGTGGAACATGTACCTGGCTCCTTATCTCTGTTGGTTCTGATGCACCAGTGGTCCAGGGCTTCTAGTGCTTCTGGCTCCTAGAGGCTTAGACCTTTCATTGTTTCTGAGGTGTTAAGTCCTCTAGGGCCTCTTGAGCTCTTCAGTGTTCAGGACTTCGGTTCTAAAGCCTGTGATATATAATATTTCATAGAGGCATCACACGTAATAAGGAATATAAGATTTGGTTCCTTGGTGAAATTACCTTACTGAATGAATGGGTTGGACTAGATGATTTCTGAGTCTTGGAAAAATTTCCAAATCTAACATTCTATGATGCCAAAGTGTCAGTATCATTTAGAATATAAATTTAAAATATATGTGAGTGTGTGTGTGTGTATATATATATATATATATATATATATATGTATATATATGTATATATATATGTATATATATATATGTATTAGGTTTACATAATATGTGTATGTATTTATTTAAAATTTTTTAAACAGGTGGCTCATGCTAAAATCCAGAGTTTAGAATCCAACCTTGAAAATCTTTTGACGCGAGAGACCAAAATGAAGTCCTTAATCCGGTCCCTGGAACAGGAGAAATTGACCTACCAAAAGACCGTGGAACAAATCAGGAAGCACTTGCCAGCAGATGCCCTGGCTGACTGTGAACTGCTGTTGAGGGAAGCAAATTGTAACCCAAATAATAAAGCAAGAATAGGAAATAAGCCATAATTGAAGAAGTGCCACCTTAGTGGGCAGTGCAGTTTAACATGCTGAAGGAAAGGAGTCATATGTATGCTGCTGGACAGTCTCGGGAGACTCAATGGAGTGGAATCACCTACAACTAGTTTGGAAGCTCCAGTAGTATGAAATGGGCCTTTAATCCCAAAATGCAAATCCCAAACTATTAAAAGCATCTATGCTGGGTTTTTTGTTGCTGTTATTGATTGTATACATAGACATAAAGGGAAATTTAAAAAAATTCATGCTTTCAGATAAGACAAGTAGATGTATATTTAGAGCAAACGAAAAAAAAAAGTAAACTTCACCAGCGGGAAGAAAAAGCAAGACTTCCTGTACACATGTGAAATCTTTTTTGTCTTTGTAGTGAAGTAAAGAGGTTGTATCTTTATATATTGAATAATACTTGAAGAAATGAATGTATTTTTTCTCCAAAGAACAGCATGTTTCACTTTTTTTGTTGAAAATTTGTGGTAAATGCATATGTGCCTGTCATAAATTCTACTGAATTGTTTATGGGAGGATTATGACTGTGACTGATAGCCACTTTCATGTGACTTTTCAGGGAATGTGGTACATATCCATCCCTTCTGTTATGTGCCGTCTTTAGCATGTTGCTTCCACATGCATGTTCACAAGGAGTAGGCATCGTTTTTTAGCAACATGGCTAAATAGAATACAAAGATGTTTTGCCTGGAATGCCCAAGGTAAGGGGAGGAGTTTGTAATTATGTGGTTAACTGGACCAATGTTGACAGCCAAACTGGGTCAGTCAGGCCCCAAAATAGCATCCACTTTGGAACCTTAACTGTCTAGCCTGTCTACATTTGTTACTCAAAGTAACCTGGTAATTGTGAACTTCTCCTTTACTTGGTGCTATGTAAACACAGCCAATGACAAGGATTTACTTTCTCCCTCTCCAAACACATTTCAGAATTCCAGTTTTTGTTCTAATTGCTTTGAAGAAAGTCTGACAAGAAGGAAACTCAGATTTTCTCTGCCAGCAATACTTGGCCTTCTACAAGTGCCATGTTGTAATAATGTGGTATTTCTCTTCACAGTTGACAAAATTAAATAGATTATGATATTCTTCCTTTTTTCCATGTAATGTTTAGCAAAACTGTGAACTGAATTAGAACAAACTTCTTTTTAAAATCTCTTAGTGGGCAATGGAAAATGTAGCCTCATGCCCATCCCAGGACTGAATTCTAAATTCTTAAATTCTGACTCCCAACATTTTATCCATGCTCATATAAACTACTTAGATCTTCAGTCATACAGTATGTATGGGAGGGAGTTAGTCTTCAATTACAAAGCCCACCCCTCCCCACACATACATTTTTCCATATAAAGAATGAATTCTTAAATAGTATCTACAAAAGGAGACTCAGTAAAGTAAATGATGAAGCAATTTTTTGCTTTTCAGTATTCCTGTTTTATAAAATACTTTTATATAATTACTGACTCATTGCCTCTCTTCAGTAAGTTTCCCTTGCAATGGACAGAGTACTAAGAGAGAAAAGTGCTGAAACCCAACCACCTCTGAACCTTGTTTGTGTATTATTGTCATGAATCTGATTACAGTAGTACTTGTGCTGTAATACTGATATTGTTTGTTTTTGTGTTTCTGAAGAAAAAGTCTTATTCATAAGGTTATCTAAGTTAAAGTTCTCTTTCATTAGATGGAAAGCCTAGGTACCTTATGAAACCTGGGTAACCAACTGATTGGTTCCCATAGAATATTTTTATTGGATCAGAATTCTTTCTCTGGTAGTAGAGAGGTTTTCTTCCTATCTTGAATTTAATAAATGCATTGATAGACTACATAGATTTCTGTTATGCCCTGGTACCAGGATTTATCTAATGTGTAGACATGAAGCATCATATTTTGACTTGGCTGAATTATAACTAGTTAAGCTAAGGAGAAGGCTACTGTTTGGTTTTGTTTAAAATGAATTTTAGTTAACATGTCTATAAAAGAGACAGCCCTTGGGAACCTGCAGTCAGCAGAGTGATCAGAGATTAAAGTGACTCAGATAGTCTATGAAAATGAACATTTTTTTTCTCTTTGTGATTTTTATGTTGCACCAGTTGTGCTTTGCCCTTTGTTTTATCTCTGTCAAGTTAAATGTAGTGTCTGATTAATTTCCAATAAATGCCTTGCTGCAGTTTCTTTCCATGGCCTGTTGGATCTGTTTTTCATCTTGGGGTGGGAAAGTTCATGGTTAAAACCTTTCAAAAGGTCTCCAAAGAAAGGAATTTGTTACTTAAAATCAACCTAGTTAATTCTTGGTTATCTATCATACTTCAGGCTGAAGTATAGCTGTTAAAAAAGCAAAACAAAAAAGAAAGTTGTAAAAGGGAACCATTTGACCTGGTTTAGGCTTAACTTTTTCAGTTTTCCTAAACCTCTATACTGAGATACTAAGGAGAATGAATTGATCAAACTTGCAGAGCAGCAGAAAAGGCGGGGGGGAGAGGGGGACAGATGATTCTCAAATTAAATCTGCTTCTGTGTAATCAAGGCTTGAATGTCAAACCTGCTGTTAGCAATAATATGTGATGTGTTTTTGTAACATGTCTCTTGCAGAAAATTGTCAAACATATCCCTCATTTTAATAAAAATGTGCTATTCATTTTCTCTTAATTTCTGGGACTAAAAGCTTTAACTGTGTAATACCATATCCAGTAATGAAGCATTTGGAGTGGGAATAAACCCATGATTTGAGTCTGAATAACAGCCAGGAGTGTGCTGAACTGGGAAGAACACTGATCTTTGGAGATGTACGACCTGGTGCAGCCCCTTGCTCCTACCTGTACTTGTTCCAACCTGTTTTGTAACTGGCAGCCTCTCTTTCTTTTTTCTCTTAGGACCCTGTCTGTATTGTAGGCTTGCTAGTAGCTTCCATGAATATTACCTAACTGTACCATGGGGAGGTGACTACTGATCCCTGCTTTAGAGACAGCCCCAAGAAGAGGGAAACGGCATTTTTCTTAGAGGCTGAACATTTCATTTGATACGTGTATGTGTGTGGGCGCGCATATATAGATATATACGTGTGTGTGTGTGTGTGTGTGTGTGTATGTATATATATGTATGCATATATATATATACACATACGTCCACATATATATATATATATATATATATATATATATATCTCCTCATGTATTAAATCATGTGCAAAAACTAAGGTGAGAGCCTTTAACAGATTTGAAACATACTTTTCATTTTCCCTATGAAGACTGCTAGTTCTGAAAATTTGCTTTTTTTTGTGGAAGCATAATAAAATTAGGATAAAATTTTCTTCTTCTAAAAGCTGGTACTTGTACTATTGGGCACCTGGGATATGTTGAAAAACAAGACACTGGATTTGGAATAAAATGATCTAGGTTCAAGTACTAGCTGTGATATATACAAGCTGTGTGATCTCAGGAAAGTCTTAATAGTTCTTTGAGGTTCATTTCTCTGATCTGTAAAATAAGAATGATACCCTCATCTTAACTGCTCCTGCAGAGTTGTGAAGATCAAATGAGATAACTTATATAAAGCATTTTGCAGACTGAGAATCGATAAACACATGTCAGCTATTCTCATATCTCTGTGTGGTAGGTAAACCAGATTGGGCCACAACCAGTTTATTTGGTGGCTGATAACCATATTTCAAAACCAAACAAATCACATCATTATCTGGAGAAGGTGAGTACAGAAATGAATGGAGAAGACAGGTTCTGGGTCATCCTAGTTTTTGGAATGTAGCCTTATAAGAAAAAGATCTGAAATTAATGCTTAAAATGCCTTTTTTTTTCTTTCCTTTTTTTTTTAGGCAATTGAGATTAAGTGACTTGCCCAGGGTCACACAGCTAGTAAGTGTCAAGTGTTTGGTCTGAGGCCAGATTTTGAACTCAGGTCCTCCTGACTTCAGGGCCTGTGCTCTATCCACTGTACCACCTAGCTGCCCCTTAAATTTCTTAAAAACACAGGAGGAACCTAGCATAATAGAGAGGGCCAGGAGTCAGACCTCTGACACATTTTGGCTCTGTGACCAGTGGTAAGACGCTTCACCTTTTAGTGCTCTAAGCATCTCTACAAGTTGCAGAAAGGGTGTTAACCTGTATTGGTGGTGGGAATGTCCTCGTCCAGAGAGTACCCCATACTGGCGAAGTCACAGGTCCAGGGCCTGTCCTAAAAAAAAAGCATGCTATTTTTAGCAAACACGCAAAAGTTATATTTCTGATCATGTTGCTCAAACATTGATTGTTTTTATGTAGAGTTTTTATTTTATGTACTCTGATGTTGCTTTTCTTCTCAATTTAACAAGAATTGTGAATTCATAAATATTATTGATGATGTTATTCAGAAATGATCATTTCAATTAAACATACAACTTCCATTCATGGAGAAATCTCAGGTTTATGCAAAATGAAATGGGGTAATTTATATTTTGTACACTTAGGTTTATTAAATTTCCTCAGCATACTGTTGTACTGTTTCTTCTAGCATGTCTCTGTTCTTCATGCTACCTGATTACTGCTGCTACTAAGGAGCTTAGAATATTCATGAGGTTCCATTAACTCTATTTATAATAAGCACCAACTTTTAATGTAATATCACAGAGCAGTAAATGATGTCCTAATGGCCTGAAAGAATTATTATTCACATTCTTCTTCCATTCACTAAATGCCTTACTTATTTTTAGGAAATTATTTAAGGAGAAGTGATCTCACTTCAAATAACTTGCATATGGTTCTTTTAAAAAAGGCAGTGTAAGTGTACACATTTTGAAAATGTATTGATATAGAAACATAGCATATCAGCTCCTTGAAGGCAGAGGCTATTTCATTTTTTTGTCTTTGTATTCTTAGCATGATGCCTGGTACATTGTAGGCTTAATAAATGCTAGTTTAATTGAAGGGCATTGGACTGGGAATCAGTAAACTGATTCTGGTCTCGAACCCACCACTAACTAGCTGTGTGACTGGACAGATCACTTGTTCTCTCTGGCCTTTACTTTCCTCATCCTATAAAATAATGGACCTAAGACAAGTGATCTCTCAGGTCCCTTCCAGCTCTTAGGACCATATCTATTTTGCACATCCCTTAAATCAAGAAATTGTTAAGGCAGAAACAAATGTGAAAGAGTTGTTTGGGTGTGGGTGTGGCTGAAGAGACCCTGCAAGAAGATCTCCCTGCACAGTTATGAAGGACTAGAGGATAGTTTGATAAATGTTCATGATGGAAAGAAGTTTCAATAATATCATTTTGAGTGGAATGAAAATTAAATGATTAAAATGTAAATTTTAACCTCTTTGTGCCTCAGTTTCCTTACCTATAAAAGTAAGTTAGACTAGGTAATTTCTAAGGTCCCTTCTAGCTCCAAGCCTGTGGTATTCTTGTCCTATTTCAGGGAGGAGAGGCAGAGGAAGGCCTCTAGCACTTTAGGCAGGCCATCCACGGAAGACTTTGGGGAGGCTGTGGACCAGAATCCCACAGAATAGGGTGATCAGGATGGATTGTAAGCTGGACCGATGGAAGGAATACTCACGTTGATGAGGTGATGGATCCATTACCAGGATCTGAATAAGGGGGAAGAAGAACCGAAGCCCTTCAAATGAGCAGATTTGTTAGTAGAATTAAAAACATACTTTATGCCATCACCATTCATTTTGTCAATATCCTTGCTCATATCTTCATTGGTTCTCATGTGAATTATTGCCGTAGACTCCCAGCTGTTCTTGCTACCAGTCATTCTGTATTCCAATTCATGCTTCACCTATCTTCAAAAATATTCTTTCTAATGCATAATAAATAGCAACTCATATTTTTTAAGTGTTTTGAGTTTTGGAAAGTGCTTTATTTGTAGCATCTCCCTTTTATAATTGAGGCCCTGACTTGATTATAGTCACAGTAAAAAAGCGTTTGAGGTAGGATTTGATTCAAAAGTCCTAACAATATTGCTCCCTTGTTCAAAAATCTTCAATGGCTTTCTATTGCCAATGAAAAATTTCTTAGCTTGGAATTTAAGGCCTGGCACAATCTAGCTGCAGTCTTTATTTCTGGCCTTATTTCAATCTATTCACATTCATAAACTCAACATCTGTAAAACAATGGGGTCAGACTAGATAGTCTCCGAGTTCTTTTCTAGCTTTTAAATCTGCGATACATCCTAGCCAATCTGGACTCCACTCCTTTGCCTCTGTCCTTGCATATTCTCACAGCCCATGCCGTGAATTTACTCTGAAATCCCCTATTTCCTTCAAGGCCTACCTTGGATACTACCTTTTCTATTAAACCTTCCCTTATTTCCCGGCTGAAAGTGATCTGTCCCTATATAAATTTTCATATAAGCACTTTGCTTTGATTTCCTTTTATGTCTATCACAGCTCTTTGAGGGTAGGGACTGTGTTGATTTTCATCTTAGATACCCACCACCTAGCACAGTGCCTTTATCAAAGTAGGTGCTTTGTAGATGTTTAAATTAAATTGAATCACTGACAATACTAAGTTTGACATATGACATTTTCTTTGACATTATAGTAAAATTATTGGTTTATAGATTATAGGATCCTGTAATCAGTAACTAGAAGGGATCTTAATGATCATATGGTCTAACCCCTTCATTTTATAGATGAAGCGGAGTCTCAGAAGGGAACTGACTTGACTGTCTGTGATTGCATTTGGTAATAAACAGAAGAGCCAGTATTCAAACTCAGATCTAGGATTCTTTACGTTACAGCACACTGCTCCAGTAAAAGATGTGATAGCTGTGATTTGTAAGTTACAATACAGGCCTATTTGCCTTGTGATAGTCAAAACATCGTGAGCAAGTAATTTGATTTAGGAGTCACTACGTTGTGTTAACCAGTTCAAGCTTGTTTGTGTACAAGCCTTTCACCTGGAATAACTGGTTTCTCGTCCTGTCTTTTGGTACTAATCAACCAAAGGAATGGTAGATGGCTGTAGTGAGATCTCATTCTGATATATTTGTAGCACAGATAGATGTCTGGGAACTCCAGGTTCCCTCTGTGCTTAGCCCAAGGGCTATCTCTAATGATCCTTGCCCTGATTCTCCCAATTTTTAATGTTTGAGCCTCAAAAAAGAATAACTTTGTCTTTATTTTGTATTTTCTTACCTGTGTGAATGTTGTGTTCCCCCAATGTTAGAAATAGACTTGACACCAAAAATTTAGTATCAAGAAAATTTATTATAAAGAAAGTCCAGAGGATTTAGATGTTTCTGGCCAAAAGTGGGCTCCACCCCTCTTCAGGAGGGGTGGGCCCTGAGTGCAAGGGAAAGTGTGCTTTTATGCAGTTGAATTGGGCGTTAAACCTCCCAGGCCAGGATTGGTCCAACCCTTCCCAGGTTACACCTTTCCTTACATGTTTCCCCTTGATATGCTCAAGTATGTTCCCCCTTCCTTAGTCATAATCCTTGGTTCTAATTTTATGTGGGGTGTGTCAGATAATAGTAATGAAGTTCATTAAGCAGGCACACTAGCACTTTTCAGGTGTCCTCAGGTTGACCCTAACTGGTCTGAGCTGGCTCAACCCTTATCTTGATTTTGGGGTCTTCTTGGAACAATCCACTTACTTCCCATTGGTCAAGCCCAGCCCACCTGCAGTGTACTACTTCCTGGAGCTGTTGTTCTTTAAATCTCTGCATTATTCTACCTGTGGAAACATAAGCCCTTCTAATTCTAACACCCAAGAAAATAAAAAATCCTTGAGGATTGGGGGCTATTTTGCTTTTTATTTTTTAATCCTCATCCCCTAGCATGGTGCCTAATACAAGTAGGTGCCTCTAAGTGCTGAAATTGAAGGGCTGGAGCAAATTGACAAATAGCTTAAATGATTGGATGCGCCATGAGGAAAGTAAAGCTTATGACCACTTCTGATTTCGCTCTCTTAATGATATCATCAAGAAAAGACTTGAGCCAAGGGAGGCAGTATGGTCTAGCAGAAAAGAGACTGGATTTGGAGTCAAAGAACCTGTATTTAGATTTCAGTTCTATCATTCTTCTTGTCTCTCCTCCAGTCTCCTACAACTCCTTCCCTTTCTCTCTCTCAGCTGAAGACCTTGCCTCTTAATTAACTAAGAAAATTGAGACCATTCAGTTATCTCCCTCTTTTCATATCCTCTTTATCTCAAAACTCCTTGACAATCTCTCAACTCTCTCTTCCTTTCCTCCAGTCTCTGGTAAGGAGGCAGCCCTTTCCAATTGCCTTACCAAAAAAAAAAAAAGGTGGGGGGGAGGCAGCCCTTCTACTTGCCAAGGGCAACCACTGATCTGATCTGATCTGATCCCCTCCTGTCTTCTGCAGCAGATTTGCAAACTCAATCAAATAGTTTCTCTCCAATTGTTAGCCTCTTTCTATCTACTAGTTCTTTCCTTATTGCCTTCAAACATGCCCAAATCAACCCCATTTTGGAAAAAAAATCTTTACTAGGCCCTACCATCCCCTCAAGATATCATCCTATATTACTCTTCTTGTTTAACTGAAAACTCCTAGAAAAAGTCATCAGCATTTGTTTCTACTTTCTCATTTATTCCTCAGACAGTCTTGGTTTCCAACATCGTCACTCAACGGGAACTACTCTTTCTAAAGTTAGTAATGATTTGATTTCTTAACTGCCAATGTGGCAATTTCTTAAAAGCAAAATGATGTGGAAAGAGCATTTGGCTTGGTGTTAGGACCTGATTTTGAATGTTGTTATTTATTATAAATTCTGTTATGCTCCTTGGCAAATTGTTTAACTTCTCCAGTTTCTAGACTTGCATTAGATGACCTCTAAGATCCCTTCCAACTTTAAATTTTGTAATCTCAAGGAAGTGTGACCTGAATTTTGTAAGCTGATACTGAGCTTTTTGGTGTGGAAAATGGAGCAGTGTGACTCCTTTGGTGACCAGATGCCACTGTTAGACTCTAAACTTCAGAACTGTACCTGTCTTCCTTAGCCATGTTGCTGCTTCAAATAATTACTGAAGAGTGGCAAAAGAATCTTATTAAATGTGTTAAGCTTCTTATTTTCTATATAATAGTGTCTTGAAAATGTACCCTGTTTCTTCCATCCCAAAATAGTGCAGTGTGCTAGTCATAAATGCAACTTTATTCAGTTTAATTATGATAAATATGAAGTGCTTTGTCTTAATGTTATTCCTGGCCTTTCACTGGCTTACGCTATCCTACCACCTCCCAGAAATCAGTGTACTGGAGTGTTTTTATGAACACTTACTGTATGTGGCTCCATGATGGTTGGCATCATGGGGTTTTTGAAAGAGAAAAAGGAATCACTACCATTGAGTTTAAATATGGTTCAGAACATTTTCTAAAATGAGAGCAAAGGAATTATTAGAGCTGGATGACATAATAAGGTAAAGTTTCCTGTAATGTTTGCTATTTTCCCAAAAGAACTATTTGAAAATGACATGAATTCAATTCTTCCCCAAAGCATCTGAACCAGAGAACTAATCCTGATGGCTATGAAAATTGAAAAAATTAGAAGAGCACTTCTGTACACATCTCTCCTGTACAAGTTATTATAAGCTTCCTTGGAATTGTGAAACAGACTCTACTGTGGTTCAATTCTTGGGGCTCGTGTTTCCTATGACCTGTTTCCCAATTCTACCTGCAAGGTCCTGGTTGGAAATGTGTTTACTTCAGGAAGAGGAAATGCAACATAGAATTGTTGGGGTGGGGTATGAAGCTTTGAAACATCTTAAAGGTATTCATCCTAGCAGAGGCTAAAATGACTTCTTATAGTTGTGATCAGTGTGCAGACATAAATGTTTACCATCACCTTATAATCCTTGTACGTAGTAGGCATTTAAATGATTTTTCAATTCAAGTGATTTATCTATACGAATATTTGGCTACTTGTCACAATATTAAGCCAATTAGTACTTTCTGGAGAATCCAAGGAGAGTTTCAAAATGTGTGTATGTGGGTCCCCTATACTGAAGAAAGTAAAGGGATACAGAAGTTTAGGGTAGTGTTATCCTTATAGAGCACGAACCGAATGGACAATTAAATGTAATCTTCAAATATCAGGGCAGTGACTTTTGATAAGCTGATACAGCATTAATGTTAGAAAATTTCTTGGCTTTTTCTAAGTTAGAGTAGTTCTGTTGTCAAGGGAGTTTCTATTTCTTTTAAAAACAAAATTGAGAGAGTTGTATAAATTTAGAGAATTAATGTGATTGCTTTTTTTAAGGTCATGAAATACTTGTTCACTAAAATCTTTTCATTTTCATTTTCAAATTTTTTATTGGTGTCTTTTCTTTTTATATCTCCTCCTTTTCTGAGTACGTACTTCATCTCTGCTACTCAGTGAGCCATTTCTTATATAAAGAAATAAAAAAAGACAAAGGAGAATAAGCTATTCTCGTGTTAACTTAGACTCAACATATGCAAAGTTCCATACCCTTCTGTAAAAGAAGGAAGTGAGGTACATTTTCTCATCTCTTTTTTGAGGCCAAACTTAGTCATTATAATGACAATGTTCAGTTTAATTTTTTGGTCTTTTCATTTACTTTGTTGTGGTCATTGTGTATTATTATTTTTTTTTGTAGTTCCTTTTGCTTCGCTTTGCATCAGCTTGTATGTCTTTCCATGTGTCCCTGAATTCTTCAAATTCATTATTTCTTATGGCAGAGTTTCATTCTGTTACATTTCTGTACCATAATTTGTTTAGTGGGCTGGACAGCTA
Organism: Phascolarctos cinereus; assembly: GCF_003287225.1. Taxonomy (NCBI): domain Eukaryota; kingdom Metazoa; phylum Chordata; class Mammalia; order Diprotodontia; family Phascolarctidae; genus Phascolarctos; species Phascolarctos cinereus. Next base: position 120,136,589 of record NW_027556180.1, on the reverse strand, counting down.
AAAAATAACCCTTTAAAATAGAGGTGTGAATGAAGTTGAGAGAAGTGGAACTATTAGGTAGGTAGAAGGTATTAAGGGATTCGTCCGTTGGTGGTAAAAACCATTTGAATGATGATCATTGGCAAGGGTTTTTTGCTCCCACTTTGGATTTTCTGATTTCTTGGACCCATTTTTGTTCATCTGTAAATCTCAGGCCTCTGGATAACATTTAAAAATTTTACCTAGCACTTTATAAAAGTTTGATACATTGATTAATTTTGTGGTATAGCATGGGTTTTCGTATTAATAATAATAATAGTTAACATTTACAGAGCACTTACTATGTAGTGTGCTGAGTGCTTAGCAATTATCTTATTTGATCTTCACAACAATCCTGGGAAGTAGGTGCTATTATTATCCTCATTTTACAGCCCAGGAAACTGAGACAGACTAAGTGACTTGCCCTGGGTCACACAGCTATTGAGTGTCTGAGGCTGGATTTCAACTCAGGTCTTCCTGACTCCAAGCCAGTGCTGTAGCCACTATGCCATCTACCTGCCCTGAGATATTACATATCTCCAATTAGGAACCATATAGAATAATTATAAAACCCCAAAGAGTCACCCCTTCCAAGTCAGAGCTGTCTCTGTTAACTACCTTCATGATATAGTAGGAGTAGCAGCAAAATGGCCTTCTGCTCAAACTCAACCTTCTATGGTACCTGAAATTTTCATTATCATCATTTACTCCTAGTAAAAGAAGGTCTCTGTTGCAGTGCGTATCTGAGAAGAATAACCCCCTTTATGCTTTAGAACCAATTTGTCCATCATGTTAGTAAGCCAATCACTTAGCACTTGTCTCTGGTGGCTGGGTAAAGTTTATCCGAGCATATGGAGGTTAGGGAAAGATCTGGAGCAAATAATTGGCTTTCTTTGAAAGTCTATAGAGCCAAGGGAGATGCACAGCCTCAGGAGCCTGGGAATCCAGGGTGAAGAGCATTTAAAAAGGCAGCAGAAGGAAGACTGTCAAGGATAAACTTTATTTGCTTTCCAAATCGTCCAACTTGCTGCCAGGGTCAGCAGCTAGACTTTCTCTTGGCTATCGAACTTCGTACCTAATGTCAGTTCTGGAGAACCTAAGACGCGCATGAGCAATGTGGCTGTTACAAATTTAATTAAGCAGCTGCTAATTCTACAGGGTTTTAGCCTTTAAACTGTGACTATCCAAGTACTTAAATTGTAATCTTGTAGTTCCCTCTAGTGGGTTCAGTGATCAGCCAGCCTGATGATTTTGGGATTCCTTTTCCCTTAAGTATACATAACTCAGCTGTGTATGGGGGGAAAAAAATCTTGTAACAAGTTTGCATCTAGGTTTTAAAAAATTAATTAGTTTTAATCTGACTAAAGTATGTAGGAATTTGTTCAGGTTGGCAGAGTGGGTTGTTATTGTGAAACCTTACACTAGATGTCACTGTTGTTTCAATTTATTTGCATTTGTCAATGATGTCTTTCTTTGGAATGATGGAATAAAAATCATACGGCACCAAGGAGATGTTGTAGTTCATTCTTTGGCTTCCTGGCAGAAGAGTATAGCTCAACTGTGCTACATAGATGAGAATTTAGTCAATTTATAAATGCCTCTGGAGAAAGGATCAGTTGTTATCCTCTTTACAATTTAACAAGAATTTCACTCTTAGGAAGTTTTTCCCTGTATCAAATCAAAGTCTTTGGTACTGAAGTTTAAATTCACTCTTCCTTCTGTTCTCAGTAAAAACAGAGAAAACAGTGAATCATTAATATTTTTTCTCTAGGAATTCTTCATATGCAAGGAGTTCAGTACTTAGCCTGCAATCTTTCTCTCTTGTTCAAACCCTGCTCTTATATTTGGGGACATCAAACATTTAAGTTGCTGCCCCTTCAAATGATCAGGCCTCCTAGTTCATTAACTTCCTTGGTGACTTATAGCTTGGCTCTACCTTAGCCACACAGAGGGATGGTCATACCCTAGATTTCATTGTCACCTATAATTATACCTCCTCCCTTATTTTGAACTCAGAGACTCCCCCTCTCTGGCCACAGTCTCCTGTCCTTCTACTTGTCCCTTTTCTTCTATCTCTTCTCACTCTCTTAAATTTATTCTTTGTCTGGACCATAACCCCTAGACTCTCCCTGTTTTATTCCATCACCTCCGCTCTAGCCTTAATGTCTTCTTTTTATTTACTTCTTGACTTTGTGGTTGATTAGTTCAAATCAAATCTTCAACCATGGATTACCTTCCCACCTGCCTTTTCCATTCATTTCTGAGTTGCTGAATGCTGGTAGAGGATGTCTACTACAGATTCATATTGTCCAATCTTAACTGGGTCCTCACTGCTTCTTGGAAAAATCTTCATTTTTCCTTTGTAGACTATCACATTATCCTCTGTCATTTTTCCAAACCTCTTCTATTCTCAAGTTCCTAATGCCTCTTCTATTCCCCTTCCCCACAGCAGATGTCCTTACTCTTACTTTATAAAAAAAAAAGTTGCCATTTATGAGCTCTCTTTTCTTCCCTGGCTCATAATACAAATTTCCTCAACATTTCCCTTATCTGCTCTTTTATTTTTGATACTTAAAAAGAGGTTGCCCTTCTCCTAGCCTTGCCTAATCCTCTAGTTATGCCCTTGACCCCATTCATTTATTTCTGTCTTCTCCAGGAGCTTGCTTCATCTTTTCCTCAATCCATTCCACCTCCTTTCACTTACGATCTTCATTCTCTCCCTGTCTTCTGGTTCTTCATCCTTTTCCTACACATTTGCTTAGTTCTACCTAATTTTCAAAGCCTCATTTGACCCTCCCTTCCTCTCAAGATATCCTGTTTTTACTTCTTTTCAGTAACAAACACTAGAAATAATTGTCTATAACTTTTGCCCGTCTTTCATGCCACCTGCTCACCCCGTAAGCCATTGCAATCCTGCTTCCAGCTCCACCACTCAACTGAAACTCATCTCTCCAAGTTACCAATCAACTCTTAGCTGTGAAATCTGTTTTCCTCTCATATTTCCTCTACTTCTCTTTAGCTTTTAATGATGTTGACATCTCCTTCCTTCTGGACTTCCTTTGGCTTCCATGACAGGGCTTTCTCCTGATCTGACTAATTCTCCTCAGTTTCTTTTGCTGAATCATCTGCTGCCTCATTAGTGTGACTGTTCCTGTGTGCTATGACCTGGACCCTCTCTTCTTCTCTCTCCTTTTTTCATGCTTTCTTAGGTATTATCTTGAATTCTTGTTAGTCCAAATATCATCTCTACACAAATGACTCCCAGATCTATATATCTAGCCCTAATATTTCTGATGACTTCCAGGAATATATCATCAACTGCCTGCAGTATATTTTTATCCTGCTTGGATGTCCTTTTGACATCTCAAACTTGGCATGTCCAGAATAGAACTTATTATCTTCTACCTTAAGCCTGTCACTCCTGCAAATTTCCCTTTTTCTCTTGAGAGTGTCACTGTATTTTCAGTCACCAGGGTTTGTCATATCAGAGTTATCCCTGAATATTTCCTTCTCCTCTCAATCTAATCAATTTGTTCAACTTCTTGATTCTATGTTGCCTATATCTCACAGCATATACCTGCCATCTCATTTAGGCCCTTATCACCTCTCACCTAGACTACTAAAATAGTCTCCTAATTGGTCTCCCTACTTCCAGTCACTTCCCTCTCCAATCCATCCTCCACAAAGGTGGAAGAATAATCTTCCTGAGGCCCAGGTCCTACTGTATCATTCCTTTGTTCCAAAACATTCCTAGCTCCCCTCCATTGCTTATAGGATGAAATACGGATGCCTTGTCTGGTGATTGAGGCCTTGCGCTATCTAGCTCCCATATTCCTTTGTATTACTACCTTTCCATTAAACTGTACTACTGGTCATTCCCCAGATTTGAAAATGTACTTCCCATTTAGTGGATTTACATGCCATGTCTGACTAGGCTTCCTCCTAATTTCTACTTCTCAGAATCCTTATCTTCAAGGCACAATTCAGGTACCACTTTCTCTGTAAAGCCTTCCCTGATTGCCCCAGTTTTTAGTGTTTCTTTCTTCTTAGTTTTTCTTGTATTTGTTGTTGTGCCTCTCCAATGTAATGTTAAGTTCCTTAAGGAAAAGGACTGTTTTATTTTATAAAAATGTTTTTATCTCCTGGGTCTAAGTGCTTTGGAATAGGTGCTTTGTAAGTAAGTCTTGAATTGAATTGTATTGAAATTCTTCTTAGAGCAAAATAGGATTCATTCTTTTAGTTTTCCTTTATGTTCCTTCTTGTCAATTATTTATTCATCTTTAGTGCCCTTTATGAACATTGGGAGGCAGGGTGGCACAGAAGAAAGAGCTTTAGACTTTGAGTCCAAGGACCTGGGTTCAAATTCTTACTGCTACTTATTGCCTTTGTGACCTTAAGTAGATCGACCATCTCAGGCCTCAGTTTCTTCAACTTTAAAATGAGAGGGTTGGGCTACATGACCTTTTACCTCTAATAGGTGATTCTATGGTCTTTATTCCGTTTAATTAATGGAATTGAAACTGAATTTGAGTCTCAGCTTCATTACTAACTAGATGTGGCTTCTGGCAAGTTACTTCATTTTTCTTATCTCCGTTTCCCTGTCTATAAAATAGGCATCATAATACACTACTTCACAGGAAGCTAAAATGAGTAACTAGAATTCGGGAGACCAATTGTGAAGCATCAGTTCAGCAGACCTCAGCCATTAAATATCATAACACCCCCTCAATGTCTTAGTAGATGGTCTTCATGGGTCTCTCTAATGTAAAAAATTTTAAAAATCACTTGGTGACTAACCATTTAGTGATGAACCTCTTCAACATTTAGCTTGAATGTTCCTTGGATGACAAATATATAATCCCTTATGGGGCCCATATCTGAAGCCTTTCCAGCTTGATTGGACTTGCCAGAGCTTGTTATCTTGTGATGTTGTAGCTTGCCTTTAAGAATCCAGAGTCAACTCTGTACCACAATGACATACTGGATCAGGTTTTAATAGAGCTGCATAAACAATGGCAGGGAAAATTAGTCTAATTACATAGCTCTGCTTTGTTTTGCTTATAATGAGGACTAGAGTAGACAGATATTCACCAGTTCTGACATTTACCTTGCTGGAACCATCTTAAGAGTTGATCTCTACTACCAGATTGTCCGGCAGTCCTTCTCCATGTTCCTGGCCATCTGGCAGTAGAGTTCAACTCTTTGTTTGAAGATTGTTCTACAAGGGTAGTAGATTGATTAGTTTATTAATTGGTTAGTAGCTGAACTCTTGGATTCTCAAGATGGGGTTAAGTTCATGGTTGGGGTTAAATTTTGGGGGTGTATGAGAGGAGACAAGAGAGCCAAATTGCTTGACAATTCGATTTCTTTCTTAACGAGAGACCAGTGACAGCATTTGAATGGGTGGTCAAGCGATACAAGATTATCAAGATACCTAGGAATTATACTTCTAAGAGCTGTAATTTCTCTACAGAAGGAAGAAATGGAAGGTACAGTTTCCCTCTGGAAGGCTGATTTGAGAATCAAAGGTTTCTCGTGTTTTTGCCTTAGTGATGCTACTATCTAGGTGATTCTGCCTTACTGACTGAGAGGATCTTCCCAGCTGCGATGTCTGTGCATTTTGCTGGCCACTTCCACTTTAACAGAGCACAGAGACAGGTCTTATTCATCAGTCTCTAGCAAAATGCTTTGCATGTAGCAGGCACTTAATAAATGTTTATTGAATTGAATTGACTTGGATGTTTTGCTAGTTTTTCCCACAGCTCCAAGTGGCCTTTCACTCTGAATGCTACACATCTCTTTGAAATACCTGAATATAAATTCAGTCTGGATAAGTGGATGTTGTGCAAGCAGTAGCAAATAAAGACCTACAGTTAGAAAGAGAAAAGATTTAAAAATCAGTCTTTCCGATTCAGAAAGAGCTCTCTGACCAAGGGTATTCTTGGATCTGGACAATGAAGGAGGACAATTTATTTCATCTACCTGCTGAAGCCATAATGCTCAACTCATATTCAGGTAATTAGGGCATAAATGTTTCCCCAAGGGCTTCTTGGGGCATAAACAAAGAGAACATCTTTTTTTATTATCTGTTTGCTTTCCTGAAAGCACCAAATTAGGGATGGGACTAATGGGTTGAGGATGCTTAAAGCCAGTTTACTGTGGCTTGCTGGCAGCATATCACCATCTGAAAAGCCATCCTGGTGAAAAAAAAACATCACTCATGGCCTAATTTAAATAATGGCAGCGTCTTTGCAGTGATGACAGGCTGTGACACTTTATAGGTTTTAGATGACTATTCCTGCACTTTGTAAAAATGGATGAGCTGCCAGCAGACCTACAATTATTGCACACATTTGTAATTTTTAAAGGAAAATTGAGTGGGCAGCTGCCATCATGCCCAGGTAAATTTAGACGAGTGAAAGTGTCCATCAAGTAATTTCTGAGATTGTGAGCATTCCTCTTTTTCCTGCTTTTAAGTCACTAAAGTACCTCTGTGGAAAATGAGGAGAAGCTGGAAGGAATCAGAACAAATATCTTGAGAGTGAGAAGAGTAAGAAAGAAACAATCTCCCTTCCCCCATCCTAACCCTTTAGGATGTTATTCTATAGCTCTGGAGGCCATGGGTAGACCATCTGACTTTCCTAATCTTTGGACTCTTCATCAAACTGGGAATAAAAATACTTGTCCTCCTAGGGCTAAATGATGTTCGTGAAAACACTTTGTTTTTAACTTCAATATCTGTAGGATCTGTAATTTCACCACCGTAAATACTCCCTCCACATACTCCCATTGAGATCCTTCTAAACTATCTGGGACTTAATAGGTTGTCTTTTGAGAATCTTCTTCTGAGAATCTTCTGAGATTGTCTTCTCTTTGGATTGAAAAAGTCATCACCTGGTGATGAGCCTCCATTACCTAGCTAGCCTGACCCAAAGATGATAGACATACAATACAATAGACAGTAGATACACAAATAGCCATTGCCATTTTCTACAACCTTTCCAACTGGGTTCTACATACATGTGTCATCTTCTAATCTTCACTGTCCCCACATCACATCCACTTATCCAATTAGTAATCAAACCTTATCAGTTCTATGTCCATACCTCTCCCATCTGTTTTCTGTACTCATATAGCTACCACCCTATGGTTCAGGTCCTCCTGCCTGGATTATTGCAATATTATCCCAATTGGTTTCCATGTCTCAAATGTCTCCTCATTCCAATCCATCCTCCATAAAGTTGTCAAAGTTATTTTCCTGAAGTGTAACCCTGACTGTCACTTCTCTACTCAAACTCCAGTGATGCCCTATTTGCTTTATAATCAAGTATCATTTCATGTTTATCTCATAACTTTAAAATGTCTAATTTTGTGTTTTTAATACATACATTACTAGTAAAGTAGTACATGGATATAATTTATAAATAATTATCACATTGGGAATATGTGCTCAACATTTTTTACTGCTGGGTTATACTGTCAAAAAAGTTTAGAGATGACTGGTCTAGTGAGGCAGTATGGTACAGTGGAGAGGGCCTAGTTACTGAACTGGAGAACCTGGTTTCAAATCCTGATAACTGTGAGACTGTTGACAGTCACTTGGCATCCTTGGCCCTCAGTTTCCTCAGCTGTAAAATGAGCCAATGGATACTCTGATCACTAACTGAATTGCTAGGTTGTGAGAGATTTATGTCATTAGAATAATCATCCCCTTTCCCCTTTACATGCAAGAGGTTGCAAAGATATGCATTCCTAGGCAAGAAGAGAGAAAAATCTTTCCTTTATTTACTTCTTAGATTGTCTTCTAACTTTGTTTAGACATGAAGAGAATTGGTCTTATTTGCTGGCCATCTTACATAATTAGCACTAGAGACAGAAGCTTTTCTGTATATTTTCAGAAGCTGGGTAGAAAAATCCCTAAATGGGGACTTCAGAATATTAGAGGAATTGGTTAGAGTAGACTAGAGAATCTTGTCTCCTCATCATACTTGTCCAGAATGTGTGCCATATGCCATAGTTGTTGTGGAAAGAGCATTGGTCTGAAAGTTATACCTGTGGTGGGTTTAAGTCCTGGCTCAGTTATTTACTAGATATGTGACCTTGAGCAAATCCCTTACCCTCTCTTATCTTCAATGTAAAATCAGGGCAATTCATGACAGTACTATCCACCTCAGTTGTAGAGAAAAACACAGTGTAAATCACAAAGTACTATGGAAATGTGAGCTATTATTATCTTTTGCCTCCTCTTTCAGCATGGACTGTGCAAACATTTATTGTTTTCTGTGGCTTGCTAAGTTTACAGAGAGTCGTGTTGAATAATAATAGAATTGTGAAGTCTGGCTGGCCCAGCAAGAAATAGTGGCTGCCAAAAGTTAGTTTTAACCTTTAATATCAGATGTACCAATGGCAGGAGGAACACCATTTTTTACCCCCAGAGGTGTCATATCTTTTGGCTGGAACCACCACTTAGAAAACTGGGTAAACTTCTCCCATCGAACATTCTCTTTGGGCTAGAGGCAGTGGTGTGGTTAAGGAGCCCTGTTGTGGGAGTCAGGAGACCTGGGTTTGAGTCCTGATTTTGTCATTAATTAGCTGTGTAACTGGACAAAGCATTTCATTTCTCTGGGCCTCAGTTTCCTCATTTGTAAAGTTGTATATGAACTTTCATTGTTCAAACTCAAGTCTTGTTGAGTTGTTGAGCTCAAGCCTGGCCTTTGAGTTTCATTGATCCCCATTTGAAGACTTGTTTTCTTTATCCCAAACAATGCTCCTGTCTTAGGTTCTCCGATGCCTTATACTTCATGCTTACCACTCTTAAAACCTGTCATCCTGCTTTATGGAACTTGTTTCCTGCTTCTGGCCCTTCAAGACCAGGCTTACCTGTACCAAGTATACTTTGAGACCAATGCCCATGGTGTACTGAAGTCCTCAGCTCCCACCGTTAGCCCCATGCATCTATTCAGGGTACATGCCGATCATTTTCCCTAATATATTCAGTAGGCTGATTAAACTCATATCTCAATCTTGGTGTATCATTCTGACTTCCTCAAATAGAAACTGGAAATAATATACCTAATTATATCTATATCTATATCTATATCTATATCTGTATCTATCTATCTATCTATCTATCTATCTATCTATCTATCTATCTATCTATCTATGTATATACATCTATCTAGTTGACCCCAAAAACAGAGTTTGTTCTACGAAAGAAACAAATGATTTAGGTCACGAGTCCATGTTTTATTTTTCTCAAGCTGGCTTGACATGCATTACATGGGAATTGCATTGGCCCCCTAAGGGGGCCAGTCTAGAACTGGCTGGATTTGGGATTTGGGGGTAGAGAATTATATGCCCTTTGAAGAACAGATGTTCCCAAGGGGTGCCAATCAACTCTGATTGGTCAGCACACTGGGAGGTGGGCTGTATTAAAATTTTGGTCTTGAGTCTATGACTTAGGTCACTTAATCCTGGTACAATACCTTTTCAACAGGGGCTGATATCATCCTGCCATCATTCTACCTCCAGACAGAGGAAATCAGAGAAAATACCTGTTCTATCAAACCATGCTCCAACCAGACCATTCTCAACTTTGGGCTATCTAGACAGAAGAACCTTTCTCCACCCAAGCCTGAGCAGATTAAATCAATTCAGGCTGGGGTTGGAGTTTGACCAGGATAAGACTCAATGCAATTTCATTATCAGCAATGTCATGATGAAGAACTTTAGAGCCCTAGGTTGGCTGGGGAGGGGAAGCTCTGAGAATCAATTTTCACAATACACACCCACAAATATATATGTAAAATTATATATACTTTTAATTATATACCTATATCTATATATATCTCCTTAAATAGTATATTTAAATAAAGTGTTTTAGAAACCCATCACTTGATAGTGGTAGGGTCTTTGTGCTATTCAATAATTGAATAATTCTGGATAACTCTATTAAAACTAAACCCTGTCCCCCTGCTCCCTCCTACCCCAATAGTCTTATTTCTAGGAATTGTCAAAGCAACCCAGTTGTCCCCCAGCTCATGTCCAGTGGGGATTGGGTTATAAGTAGGTTACTTGAGGGCAAAAGTACATATATTCAGCACTTCTGTCCAGGACTTCCCTTCCCCATCTAGAGGTCCATTTTTTAGCATTTTTCTTAACCTGTCAGCCCCAAGAGTAGAGTAGGTGTATAGTAGGTGAGAGCACTAAGAAGTGCTTGCTGCAGTAGAGGTCATTTTACACAGATATCTTGTCTAAATCAATAAGTACATGTTGCCACCCATTGTTATGGATTTTATGTGAATAAATGGCATGTTGTTGTGGTTCAGCTGTTTTTCAGTCGTTTTCTTGGCAAAGATAGTGGGGTGGTTTGCCATTTCCTTCTCCAGCTCATTTTACAGATAAGAAAACTGAGGCAGACAGGGTTAAGTGTCTTGTTCAGGGTCACACAGCTAGGAAGTATCTGAGACCAGATCTGAATCATGAAGATAACTCTTCCTGATTCCAAGCTCAGTGCTCTATCCGCTGCACCACCTAGCTGTCTTGTAAAATGGCATGCTTGTCTCAGATGAGAACTATCCATTCTGTCTCCTTGTCCTTTGTAAGAATGAGGTTACGTTAGGTCAGAAGAGTACAAAATAGCATGGGAATGACTTCTTTTTCTATTTGAACTTTCCATTAAAAAAACAAAAACGTGGAGGTGTATCATCCATGGGGAAGATGTCGGTAACTTTTGTTTGTTTCATAAATTGATCTATTATTGAGAAAGAGCATGCTATAGTGGAAAGAATACCAGATTTGGATTTGGAGTTGGTAAACACTGCTCAAATCCTACTTCTGGCACTTGTTAGCCATGTGACCATAGGCAAGTAATTTAATCTCTCTAAGCCTCAGTTTCTTCATCTGTAAAACAGGGACAATAATACCTAAAACACCTGCCTCACAGGACTGAGGATTAAATGAAAGAATACATGTAAAGTACTTTGCAAACCTTAAAGTGCTATTTAAATTATATAATATATGTACTATATATAATGTACATATATATGTTTATACATACACACATACACACATCCACTCATCCCTATATAAATGCTATGTAAATGTTAGCTATTATCAGTTCTGGTAGGTCAAACTAATAAATATCAAGCTCCTACTATGCACATAGAAGGGTTCCAGCACTGATTCAAAATCCATATGTTCAGAACAGTAAAAAGAACAAATAATGTAACAAGCATCTTTATTTACAGAGACATATCTTGTCTCTAAATGCAATTATTGTTTCTAAGGAGACATCAAGAGATACCTGGGTTAGGGAACAATGCTAATCTTTCTCCACTATGCCTGTTATTAAAAGCAATTAAATTCTAGAAAAGTGACACTTTTGACTTATGGCCCCCACTCTCCAAACGATTCCGTTTATTTATTAATTTATTTTCATCTTAAATTTCATTTATTTATTTATTTATATTTGGGGTCACATTTTGACTCCAAAAATGTAGTTAAAAATGCATCTAGACAAAGTCACTCCCCATCCACCATAGTTAGGCCACCATGCTCCTCAGCAAATATTCTCCCTCTTCCTGTTCTTTGGCTTTTTTCTCTTTGTGCTATGCCCTCCCCACAGGTTGATGGTATGGTTTATTCAGTGGGAAAAGCTTTGAACTGTGGTTCAGGAGGCCTAGTTTCTAGTCTTTATCACTAAATCCCTAACTCATCATAAACCTTCTGCAAGTCACTTATTTTTCTTGTGTTTCCATTTGCCTGCCTATAAGATGGGAATAATAATGCCTATTCGATTCTAAGGAGAGTTAGGATAGATGAGATAATGCCATCCAAAGCACAAAGCTTCCCTACTTAATTCATTTGAAAACAAAGCAAAGCAAAACAAAACATCTTGCTAGATGACCCTTGTTCTTTCCTAACCTGGTGCTCTGCTTGCATAAATACTTGGTGGAATTTATGTTTATATGAATAAATGATATGTTGTTGTGGTTCAGTTGTTTTTCAGTCATTTTCTTGGCAAAGATACTGGAGTGGTTTGCCATTTCCTTCTCCAGCTCATTTTCCAGGTGAGAAAACCAAGGCAGACAAGGTTAAGTGATTATGTTATTCCCAGTGCCTGTTACATAGTAGGTGTTTAATAAATGTTTCTGATTGATTGATGTTAGAGAAACTGGATGAGAGAATGGATGTTTGTCTTAACTCTTCAAGAATGTGCACAAGGTGTTTGCCTGATTACAGTACCACAGATAGTCCTGGATACTCAATCCCAAAGGGGGTATAAGAGAAAAGGAACCTAGCCAGCACCAGTTTAATTCAGCTTAGGTCAACATTTATTAAGTACCTATTATGCCTGAGTCAGTGAGATGGGTATGTAAGACACAGTTCATGCCCTTGAGGACCTACAAGCTAGTACTTGTGTAAACAACTCTAATTCAAAATTGAGTATGACAATCAATAAGAGAGGTAAAGATAAAATAGTATGAGAGATCTGAAGAGAAATTATTCCTGGCTGAGGAAAGAGGGTTTGCCCAGTGAGTGCTTCATGGACGAGGTGACATATCTAAGTTGGGCCTCAAAGAATAGGTAGGGTTTCAACAGTACAGGTAAAGATGGAGTTGGGAAAGTAGAGGAGATTTCTCCTTGAAATAATGGAAGAGATGAGGAAATGCATAGTGATACTCCCACTCATCTCTTATTTTGGGGAACATTGTAGGGCTTGTTACACTCTGCCATGATTAATTGGCAGACTTGTAGACCCTGTGACACCTGTTTGTTATTTGTCTAATGTTTTGCTTTTTTAGAATTTTGTAGCTGCAAGTACCATTTTTCCACATTCTGAAAAATGTAAATAATCAACATTGATTGTATATTCACATTTATATATGTAGCTATTAATCAGTAAGGCCTTTACTGTTGGGCATTTTATGTTTTAGAAGAGCACTTCCCCTCCCCTGGGGGAATCTGATGGCATTTCACAGGTAGAATCCCAAAGGAAAAAAATCTACAAGCTCCTCAATAAGTGATCCCTGACTCAGAAAAATAAACCAAGGCGATGCCAAGACTATCTGGTATTTACCAGATAACTTAAGGGACAGAACTCCCTGGGAAGATTTAAGCCCATATTACTGGGTGTCTTTCCTGTATATAGATTGTCCATGCTTTTTTGCTTTTAGCCCTGAAACCAGCCAAAAGGTCTCCCCTTTTTTCCCAATAGTAACTCCACTGGTCAAGTGTCCATTTGGGCCGAGAGCCCTATAACACCTGACATCTTAAGACCTTTCACTGGGCACATTTTATTTTCATACTCTTATCCCCCTCAATCAGTTAATGTGCTCAAAGATCCCCAAAGTGGATCTTTGTAGATCTTGAAATAAGAAGTAGCAGATCATACGTGGATTCCACCGGTCATATCGTCTTGGAACCCTGGAAAAACAAAAAAGCATCTCTAACATGTCGGGGATGGGACCTTTTCTACACACACACACACACACACACACACACACACACACACACACACACACACACAAAGCTGGAGAGGCACCTTTGGAGCTAACATACCAACACTTCAATCCAGTTGTGGATTTAGAGGACAGTAGCAATCTGGCTTTTGTCTTCAGCCCTTTAGTGAGGCCTTGGTTGGTTATACAGAATAAACTTTTGTAGCATCTGGGCCTGGGTGTGAGTATCTAGAACACCCAACTCTTCTCTCTTCTCTCACTTTGGACTGGTGTGTTGACTCCAGACTGTACCCACACTGAGAAAAGCAGGTTTTCATTGAAAGCTACAACTCAGTCTCAGAGTCGTAAGAGGGGCCATGAAGCTACAACTCAGTCTCAGAGTCCTAGGTTTGAAGTAGCTGCACATCTACTCCCAGCTAGTAGATCCTGAGTCCCCACCAGTATGCTTCCCATTTAGAAATCACTGAATAAGACACAATTTACCCTTAATCATGAGCATTCACTAAATGGAATACAAAGCAAAAATAAACCCATAAACATAGGCCGCACTTTCCCACCAATACACATAGTATCTGTGGAGGAAGAATGGGTACAAATTTATAGAAGCCTAGAAGGGAGGCAAGTGAGTAAGGAAATCCACATGCATGAAACAATTCACAGCTCTGGACTTGATATATATTTAGGAAATCTTTATCAAAGGCTACTTGAGCATGGCCTCTTCTTTTCTGCTTTTTCTACTCAAACTACTCTTTGACTAGGCTTTCAGGCAGTAATACACTCTTTTAGGAAAAGCAATTCCCCCAAACATGGGATCTCTTATGCTCTGAGAGGTTTCTTCCTCTTAAGTTTTAGGTGGTAGTGAAAGAAAAGATAGGCAAGTCTCTTCTTTCCCTAATCAGCTCTGTTAAGCAGCAGCAGATTCTTCTTCCTCAATTCAATAATCAATAACAAAGCTTCTCCAGTCAGCTCAGCTCCCAGAAGAAGATGCAAAGCCTATCTTCCTCTAGTCAGTTTCCTTAGCAGAGAGGCAATGAAGGCTAGAGTCTAGGTGTAGGATGTCCTCTCAGTTATCAGTTTATCTGCATTTCTGTAAGCTCTCTGTACAGCTGGACACAGCTGGACTTAGCTCCTTTCAAGTAACAGGCAGCAATATCAATTTTTTTTTCCTCCTTAGCCTTTTCTATCTTCTTCACTTCTATTCTCACTCTTCTTTGGTCTCTGACTTGATTCCTGCTTCAAAGCAGTATCTTTTTGTGTGAAGTGACTCACCTCTATTTTTGGGTGATAAACCAAAATTCACAAATTTGTTGCCACAAATTAGCAACATGCAATTGTCTGATAGTCACCCAAAAGTCCTAATTATCAGGGTTTCCTAGCAATCTACCTCAAGGTTCTCATAATAGTCACGTGTAAATTAGTTGTTAGAAATGATGATGGCTATATTTGTTTTCAGGAAGTAGTTTTTTTTCCCTTTCTCTGAGGGTTACTGTTTCTCAAGTTCTCTTAGAACTGTCTCTGCTTTTTCCCAAAGTACTTTTCTAATTTTAAAGGGCCTCCTCCTTACTCTTTAATAAATCGTTTACTGGATTCATAAGTCTTGTGCAGGTCTTTTTCCTTTCTCTCCAGGGCAGACACTGAGTTGCCATATAATCACTCATTTGGAGGGACCTTTGCGGATACATGTAGGAACTTATGCAGAAAGTCCTCCATTGAAGTGAGTGCTCTCTAATTTAGACAGGTCAGACAGAAGTAAGACTTTTTAGGAGACACAGTAAATAGAGAGATAGTGTAGACCGATCTTTGTAGAATAATAATAGTAGCAGGCATTTATGTAGTTCTTCAACATTTCCACGACACATCCTTACAATAACCCTGGTGGATAGGTGTCATTATTATCCCTATTTTACATATGAGGAAACTGAGGCAAACGACATGACTTGCCCAAGATCACATAACTAATACACGTCTGAGGAGATTTTAACCCAGGTCTTCCCGACTCCAGGTCCAATGCTCTATCCAATGTGCCACCTAATTGCCTAAGTTTGTTGGGGAAGAGCAATGAGATGATATAACAATAATAACAACAATAGCTAGCATTTATATAGTACTTTAAGGTTTGCTAAGTTTTTTACATTGTTATCTCATTTTATTCTCACAACAACTTTGGGAGGTAGGTACTATCATTACCCCATTTTACAGTTAAGAAAACTGAGTGACTTGCCCAAGGCTACATAGTAAGTGTCTGAGGCTGGATTTAAATGCAGTTATTCCTGATTCTAGATTTAGCACAAACTGTCCCTTATGCCAAGGGAAGGTCAGGATAGGATAGCGAAGACCTGAGTCTTTCTAGAAGGCACAGGAAAAGTAGTTATTGGAGAGGAAGAGACTGAGGATGGAGGACAGGATGATAGACATCTCTCAATGACATTTCTCCATAGCTGATTTCTTAACTCTATTTAATTATGTCTCACAAAAAAAAAATAAAAGGGGGAGTTTTGCATCATTTACTGAATTGTCATCAAACCAAACTCTTACATTTTCAGTCTTCACCATTTCGGATGAGGGAATAATCAAGAATGTCCAGACTCCACACCTTTATTGTGGGACGGGAGAAGAAGAAATCAGACATGCATCCATTATATTATTTTTCTTGTCATTTTAAATTGCTAGGTGGCAGTTTTGAAATACTGTACAGGACTGAAGATGGCCTGAAGTAAATACCGTGTCTGATGCTGGCAGACAATAGATTTCCATGAGCCTGAAGCATGCAATTTTTGAAACTCTCTTTTCCTCCTCCCCCTTACTTGTAGTTTAGGGTCATTTTTATAAATAAAAATAACCTTAAAAATAAAAGTGCAAACAATGAACTTTAAAATGTGCCTATTTACATGTTGTCATCTTTTCCTATTTTGAGGGAGAATTTCCTTTTTGATTCTGCCTTTTCCTTAGTTGCATCCTTTTCCCCTCTGCCTTACCTCTTCTCCAACCCACACCCACAACTATAGTCTTTCCTTTATGCCTTTTTCTCTTTTCGTTTTCTCATTTTAATTTATCTTTGAAAAACCATATAGCATTTTCTTCGTTATTTCTATTGTCTTTCTCACAGCACAGGACTTTCTTCTGAAGGTGAACTCAGGATAGAAAGGAGAGGAACACTAGTATTATCAGGGATGGGATCTGAACTCCTGAAAGGAAAAGACCATGTCTTTGGGATCTGGATCCCAAAAAAGAAAAGCCCTGGACTTTCCCACATGGCCAAATCTCTGGTGTTTGCCTGAGGCTATAATCCTATCAACTTGCCTTTCATTATCACACCCCCCCCCCCCCCCCCCCCCCCCCCCCGCCTTAATTCCATCTAGGCTCCATTCTCCCTTGCCTATATGGTCCAGGTCCCTGGCATTCAGTTACCCCAGCTTATTGGCCACTCCCATCCAGATCTTCCTTAGACCCCTCCTCTACTCACCCCAGACTATGTGGCCATTCCTAGATCCCTCCCACAGTCTTTCTATAAATAAGGTCCATCTGGCCTCCATTATGGAGCTCAGATTCTTAAGAGTCTGGCCAGTATGGCAGATTCTTTAAATCTCACCCACCCTGGATCGATGTTCTAATAAACCTTGTCTTTGGCTGAAAGAAAGCTTAGGTCAAATTCATACAGGCAGGACCCATGTGTTGTGATTTTGGGGTCCCAACACCCCTAAACCTCTAAACCTCAACAGTATGGCCATATCACCTTAGTTTTTTTTTTTTACAGCCCTCAGGGCTAATTCCCATTCCTTTTTCTCCTTCTACCACAGGTAGCCCATCTCTTTTACCATGCCTTCTATCCTTGAGATTTGGTTATCTAAAATTGAACTTGCTATTTTCACCCCTGACAAAGATATTCTTCCTAATGGCTCTATTTCTGTTAAGAAAAGCAAACACTGAAGAGATGGATACACAGTCATGTTTTATTCTGTGTCCAAGTTTTGTCAATTCTTCAGTCATAATCTCTTTTCCCTAGCTGTCTATCCCTTTCCATTTTCATTGTCACTGATCTACAACTGCTCTAGGAATCAGAGAGCTAGGGTTCTAGTCTGGCTCTGCCAATTTACTAGTCATATAACATTGAGAACAATATGCTGGAGCTAGCTCAAACTGTTTCAAGAGAGCTGATTGTTAAATCTTCAGTGTTCAGTTAGCCTTTGGAAATCTACAAATAAACCAGGACTTGATTTATCATTTTGTCAATTGTCTAGACTTAAGAAAGTGATAAAGTGTAGATTAAAAATGTAGATTAAATTTAAAAGTAGATCGTGTTACATTGTATTTTTCTGGACAGCAAATTGTTAAAACATTTTCCAGCATGCCACTGGGCATAGTGGATACAAGTGCTGGTCTTGGAAGAAGATCTGGGGTCAGATCCAACCTTGTACACATACTGGCTGTATGACATTGGGCGAATAGTGCCCCACCTGTAAAATGTAATTTGGGGGCAGCAAGGTGGTACAGTGGATAGAGCACCAGCCCTGGATTCAGGAGGACCTGAGTTCAAATCCAGCCTCAGACACATAACACCTACTAGCTGTGTGACCCTGGGCAAGTTGCTCAACCCCATTGCCTAGCCAAAAAACCCAAACAACTGAGAAAACAAAACAAAACATAAGTTGGATTTGATAACCTTTTAGGTCCTTTCCTTAGGTTCTGTCTTTAGGTCCTCTAACCCTGTGATCCTATAAGTGTTGACTTAATCCTCTGAATCTCATTTTGATCACCTATAACAGAGATAATAATTCTTGGCCTGTTGATTCACAATATTGTTGTGAGGATCAAATAGATTAGGGTATCTTAAAACACTTTGTAAACTATAAAATATTATATATGTAATGAAAGTTGATCAGGAGAGCCCTAATTGATTTGATGGGCCCCATAATTAGCTTGATGAGATTACAGGGTGTGGACTTCTGAAGGAAGGGAAATACATCATGAATGGAGATATGTGCCCTTGCTGAGAAGATACAGCTCTTATGATTGATTGATCACTAGTGACTTGAGTTCTCTCCAAGATGGTTGAAGTTTGAGATTCAGGTGAATAGACTCTGGTTGGAAGGAGCTAATCTCCCTCTGTGGTCTATAAACATCAGCTGTGAAACAGCCTACTTTTTATTTTTCCTTGCTTTTCCCTCTTTGGCTTTTAGACCAGAGTACCACAAGGGAGGGATGTGGAGGGAGGACAAGAAGGGGATTCAACCCTATCCTTAACTGTTGACTTTTAGGAGAAACACACAACAAGTGTCCCTGTGCCCAGGTAAGACTGAGAGGGAGATTATTAAGGCTTTTAGCTCCTGGATATTATCTTCTGCCATTCAGTTACCTTTTCTGAGCACAAATCAGAGACTAGAAATCCTGAGAATGTACCTTTGCCATTGTAGAGATTGTAACAAGGTCAACAAAACTTTAACTATTGCAGATGCCTTCTATAATGTCTGATCTCTGTAGTTTCTATGACTCCCTGCTTATTATGTATATAAGGTAGGCAGTGGATAGAGTGCTAGGCCTGAAGTCAGGAAGATTATCTTTGTGAATTTGAATTCAGCCTCAGACACTTATTAGCAGTGTCTTGGCATGTCACTTAACTTTCTTTGCCTCAGTTTCTTTATCTGTAAAAAATGAGCTGGAGAAGGAAATGGCAAACCGTTTCAGTATCTTTGCCAAGAAAATCCCAAATGGAGTGACAAAGAGTTGGATGTAACTGGAAAAAATATATAAGGATGTGGTTTTGTTTCTGAGAATTTTTTAAAAATTTATTTTTAGTTATCAACAATCACTTCCATATGGTTTTGAGTTTTAAATTTTTCTCCCCTTCCTTCCCCACCTCCCTTCCCCAAGACAGTATGCAATCTGACATAGGCTGTACATATGCATTCCTATTAAACATATTTTCACATTAGTCATGTTGTAAGGAAGAATTTGTTTCTGAGAATTTTAAAACTGATAATGCTATCCTTCCTCCCTGAGAAAATTAAAGAATTACTATTGCTTGCTATAAAATATATAGATTCATATACACTTATACATAGCTATATTAATTAGTAAAAAGAGCCTTTTTAGGCTCTTTGCATATGGGAAATTTATTCCTCGTTTCTTTATGACATTTGAACTGCCGTTTCACTCATGGAATGCCAAAGCAAGGGTGGGGGGCAGAAACACGTAAGCATTTCTGTAAGGCCTTGGATCTCTCACTTGAGAGAACAACCTAAGATCATTTTTTTGTTACTTGCCAGATAATTGACCTGGGGTGATTAGGTGGCTCATCGGATAGAATATGATAGGGCCTGGAGTCAAGAAGATCTGAATTTGAATACTGACGGTGTGACTCAGAGCAAGTCATTTAACCTCTGCCTCAGTTTCCCCAACTGTAAGTTGGGGTAATAATTACAAGTATCCCAGGATACTTGGAATGATCAAATGAGATACAATTTGTAAAGTGCTTAGTACAGTGCCTGGTAGCTGTAGGTGCTTAATAAATGCTTGTTACCTCTCTCCCTCCCACAGGTGTTAAGTATCCCTTGTTTTTGTTTTCAGTCCTAGAACCAGGCAAGGTTTACCTCCTTCGCCCAATAATAACCTCAAAGATAAAGGGTCTATCTGAATTGAAAAAGCCCCATACCTCCCTCCCTAACCCCTCAGTTCCTTTGCTTAGCTTACCCTAAGAAAATCAGTAAACATTCCATGCCCGCACTTTCAGCCCCTTCAACCAGTTGCTAAGCTCAAAAATCCCAAAGCACAGATCTAGAATTAGAGGTAGCCAATTTTGCTCCAAACATTCACTGTCCTGGAACTTCTAAAAAGGAGGAAGCATCTCTTTTTTTCCCTTTTTTAAAAAATTTATTTTTAGTTTTCAACATTCACTTCCACAAGAGTTTGAGTTCCAAATTTTCACCCCTTCTCGTCCCTCCTACCACCCCAGATGGCATGCATTCTGAATACCCCTTCCCCTAATCTGCCCTCCCTTCTATCTCTCCCCCCCTTCTCTTATCCCTTCACCTTGAATTTTCCTGTAGGGCAGGATAGATTTCTGTACCCCATTTCCTGTATTTCTTATTTCCCAATTGCATGTGAAAACATTTTTTTAAACATGTGTTTTTAAAACTTTGGGTTCTAAATTTTCTCCCTTCCTCCCTCCCCATCCATTCTCACTGAAAAGGCAAGCAATTCAATATAGGTTATACATGTGCAGTTACGCAAAACAGTTCCGTAGTAGTCATGTTGTGAAAAGCTAACTCTATTTCCCTTAGTCCTATCACGCCCCCCCATTCATTCTATTCTCTCTTTTGACCCTGTCCCTGCTCAGAAATGTTTGCTTCTGACTACCCCCTCCCCAGTCTGCCCTCCCCTCTATCATCCCCTGCTCTCTTGTCCCCTCCCCCCCCTTTTTCTGTAGGGTAAGACAGATTGAGGAAGCATCTCATTTCAAATCAGTGATGATACTTTTTCATACATGAAGTATGGAAATCTGGGAAGACTTCTTTGGGGAATGGCATGCCATCTCAAAACTGGGGGTTCTATACTACCACCCCAATCTGGACATAGATTTGGAGGTACAAAATATTCCACTTCAGTTTCTACTGGCTACTGTGAAAAATGATTCTCAGAGCTTCCCCCTAGCCAGTCCCCTTCTGAAAAGTTCTTCACAAGGACATTACTGATAATAGGATTATCCTGGTCAAACTCCAGCCCAGGCCTGAATTGATTTAATCTGCTCAGATTTGGGTGGAGACAGATTCCAAAAATGTGGGTAATATTTCCTCTGTCCTGATGGCAGGTGATACCAGCCCCTGTTGACTAGGATTAAGTTACCTAAGCCAGGTACTCAAGACCTCCTTTTAATATAGCCTATATCCCAGAGTGTGCAATCAGAATTGATTGGCACCCCTTGGGAGCAACTACTCTTCGAAGGGCATATAACCCTGTACCCCAAAATCCCAAATTGAGACAGTTTTGGACTGAAATCACATGCGATGCAGGCCAAGTCAGCTTGAGAGAAATTAAACTGTGGAAACATGCACCCTAATTTCATTTGTCTCTTTCTTAGAACAGAATATAATTTATTGGGGTTCAACACTACAAAGAATATCCTTTAACAAATCTCTTTTGAACCCATAAAGTCTTATTTATGGGTTTCATTTTCTTCCCCCTAGTGAGGGCACTCATCAAAGATAACAGCAGAGCCTTATCATATATGTTAGATATGTGCATCCTTTACAATCCAGGTTCTTCCTATCTTTCAAATCTTCTTATACTTTACCCTCCTTTGCAGACTGTAGTTCAGCAACACTGGCCTATTTGCTGCTCCTTGCCCATGATACTCCATTTCTCTACTCTTCTTTTTTTCACTGACTGTTCCCCACATCTGGAATAATTTCCCCTTGACTTCTCCCTCCTGGCTTCCCTGACTTCTTTAAAGACTCAGTCCAAATCCCAGCTTCTGTAAGAGGCCTTTCCTGGGCCACCCTTCCCTAATCCCCATCTGCTACTACCTTCCCTTTGAAATTATCTCCCATTTACATTGCATATATCTTATATGTGTACTATTGTTTGTTTGTTATCTTCCCCATTATAATGTGACTTCCATGAGGGCAGAGACTATATATTTTGCCTTTCTTTGTATCCCCAGCTTTTAGCACATGGATTATCTAAATATATAGGCTCATCACCCATACTGAGGCATGAGTAGATATTTCTTGAATCTGGTGTACCCCTCTGCAGGGGGAGATTGTGGTTTCTATCATGAGGGGAGCTGAATTGAGGACATGTGTAGGTACATGTTCCTTTCCTTGCCCATCTCCAATGGTCATGAAGGAAGCTGAAGCAAGTGCTATGGAATGCTCAGAGCTTGGTCAGGCATCAAACACACCAAGGTCATCCACTGCATCCTGGGCCATCACCAGTCACCCTGAATTTTGTCCTGCTACTGGACTTCGATGAGTCAGGGAGAGAGAGGGAGAGAGAGAGAGAAAGAGAGGGAGGGAGAGAGAGAGAGAAAGAGAGAAAGAGAAATGACTTTGTGTAACTCTGCCTCACTTAAATACAATTCATGCACAAGTCAAGACATTACCCCGTGATGTTGATGGGAATGGGATCTGGACCCCAAAAAGGAAAAGCCCTGGACTTTCTCACATCTTCAAGTCTCTGGGATTCTCCTGAGGCTATAACCCACTCAACTGGCCTTTCATTGTGGCTACACCCAATCTCCCAATTTTGTTCTGTTACCTTCTGCCCCTGGCCACTTCCCACCCTTAATCCTATCTAGACTCCATTCTCCCTGCATTTCTGTTACCTCACAGTCACCCCAGCTTACTGGACACTCCCATCCAATCCTCCTTAGACTCCTCCTCACATCACCTCAGACTACTTGGCCACTCCTAGATCCCTCCCATAGTCTTTCTATATGTAAGATCCATCTTGGCCACCATTAAGGTGCTCACATTCTTAAAAATCTAGCCAATAGTACAGACTCACTAGGAATCTTGCTCCCACCCCAATCAGTGTTCTAATAAACCTTGTCTTTGGCTGAAAGAAGGCTTGGGTTGAATTCTTTTGGTCAGGACCTGTATCTCTTGCTCTTGTTATTTTGGGGTCCTAGCACCCCCAGCACCCCTAAACCTCAACAATGTCATTGGTCCTCTTTGAAAACTAAGGGATGAACAACAGTTCAAAAGGATTAGCATTATGTCTGTCTGTTGCTGATCTAGAGTACAATTTTTAGGGGTTCAAAACAAAGCTGCTTCTCTAGTCACTAGGGGGAAGGGTAGCTCCAAGCTTATACCCACTGGCTAAAACCCTTCTCATCAAATGCTAATTTTACAGAACACCATCATAAATAATGAATAATGAGTAAACCCATTTATCCAAGCAAAACAGCAAAAAGAAATTGGAGAAGTTCTACTGACTTGAATATACCAGAAAACATGCAAGAGTAATTGAACTCTTTGTTGGGAGCAGGATAGAGTCTTCCCTCCCACCAGGAAAGAGGCCCTGATCTCACTGATCTCCAAAGACTTCTGAGAGGCAAAATGGAAATCAGGGACATTCTGAGAAGCCAGCTTCCCCTACATTTCTTTAGTTTCTGAAGTCTTTCTCTACCTCCTTTCTGGAGTAGGGCCCAAAGAAAGTCTGAGCCAGGTATCTCTCCTGGATCAGCAACTCTGGCACCTTCTCTATCCTTCATCCAGGAAAGCAACTTGGTATCAATATCCTTTCCATCAATTAGGAGTCTTCTGAATACACAGTGGCATGTAAAACACCCCAGGCTTGAGAACTCGTTTCTCACAGTTTATTCATTTAGAAAGCATTTGTTGCCAAATTAAAGAATTTATATGAGAAGAAACTGATCAAGTCTCCTCTTCATTTTCAAATTCCTCAAACTCAGAGAACCCTTACTGTATTTGCTGTAGTGAGTAGACCCATTTTAGGGATTGCCCCATAAGTAATTCTAAGTGCTAGAGTTACCAAGAATTTAAAAGTTCATGACTTCAAAAGTTGGACATCGCCTCCCAGAGGGAGATTTCCTTAACAGCATGTTTTTAAGAGAAGATGATCCTCCATGGAAGACTCTAAGGTATCAAAGCCATGTCAAGTGATCTGAGCCTTGCCAGTTCTGTTGATATTGCTGTGAACTGCTCAGGACCAAGGTGAATAAGAAATATTTGTTTAGCAATCCCAGAAAGGGGGGTTGAATGTCTTATGGTACTGTACTTGTTTATGAGTTCCTGTATGTCCTTTGCATCTGATGCACTTTCTTTAGTAGATGAAATAAAAAGGCTATCCTGTATCTGATACTTCTATTATAATGGAATTCCTATGTGGGAATCACCTATACTTTGGGAAACCTAACTAGGAGCTATACCTAAACTTTATTTTATAGTTTTTTTTTCAGGAGAAATTCAGGTTGGAGGCATAACAGTTCAAAGAGAAAATGTCTCCTTTGAGATTAGACCTCCATGATGAAACCAAGTCCATATATACTCAGAGTTCTTGAGGGACAGAGGAGAGGGAGGGATCCTGGGTCATATGTATATATATATGTATATATATATATATATATATATATATATGTATATATATATATGTATATATATATATATGTATATATATATATGTATATGTATATATATATATATGTATATGTATATATATATATATATATATGTATATGTATATATATATATATGTATATGTATATATATATGTATATGTATATGTATATATATATAATTATTAAATAAGGTCCTCGTTCTTCATATATGAATTATTGCATTTGTTTTCTAATGCATTTGCCTGCCTTCATTGTCTTCTTCCTTTAATCCAGGGGTTTGCTTTTGAGTGATTTTTTTTAAATTTAAAAAATGCATTTAAAAAATGTAAAAACCATCCTAAGCTCCCAGGCTGTACAAAAACAGGTGCCAGGAGTATTTTGCCCCCAGAGTTTGCTGAAGCCTGCCTAATCTGTCCTACCTAGTGTTAGTTTTTTGTATTATGTTTATCATATTTATATTATATTTTTAAAAATAAAGTTTTGGTGATAATTTTTTGTTTTAACTAATCTACGTTTTCCAATGTATTTGATGCCTCTCCCCTCCCAGGGAGCCATCCCTTATAACAAAGAATATAAAAGAGGGGAAAAAAGTTCAACAAAACTAACCTCTCTCTCTATACATACATACATACACACATATATGTGTATATATATATATATATACACACACACACATATATGTGTATATATATATATATATATATATACACACATACATATATGTGTGTGTATTGGATAAGGGACTTAGATTATGTATGTGCAGGAGGCTTGTTCCATATCTCTTTAGAGAGAAGAATAGAGACTCAATAAATAATTCTGGGGTTACTTAGAGACTCCAGTGGTGGTTGTACAGGAAAGGAGGACTCAGGGCTGGAAGAGGAGGCATTGCTGGTAATTGGAGCCCAGAAGGATATGACTCCTGACTGAGCTCAGAACTTGTCAGTCCTGACCCACAAGAAACTCATTAATGAGCAGAAGGAACTGGCTCTTTGCAAGAAACACTAAGCTCTAATTTGTAAGTATGTTATGATTTCTTGCCTATGAGCTATGACTTCTTCATAGAGAGTCCAACAGGGGTGCAGGGGGTTCTTCAAACCAGAGGAGAAGGCAAGTTTGCTGATGCTCCTTAGAGAAAATTGCAATTAGGGGGACAGATATGCCAGAGGACAAAATTGTATCCTGGGGAGCTGGACAGAGCCACTTCTGGAGGGATTTCATGTGAGGAGGTCCCTGGGGCCTCACAAAGATGTTGAATAAATATCTGTTGAATGAATGAATGAACATTTTTACAATTTTGAACATGATCTGTTTCTTAATTCCCTCTTCAAAAAACCCCCCCAAACCAAAAAAAACCATTTCACTTTACACTCTCTAGACTTTTCTGTCAGACTTTTCTGTCACATCTTTGTCCTTTGGCCATGATTGAGGAATTGGGGATTGGACTATGCTTTTCTTCCTCTTTTTTTTCTTCCCTTTTTCAGCCAGCTGCTCCTTGGGCCCCAGGGATTTTTGCTGCAAGGTGGGGAGGGTGTAGGGAAGGGAGAGAAGATTCAAGCTTTCTCAGAATAACCTTAATTTGTAGCCACATTTGTGACTCAGTGTTGTGATTCCTGCCTGAAACTCTTTCTCACAATTAGACCTAAAAGGAGAAAAAACAAATTAAAATCACCCATGTAAAGCACTTGCAAATTGGAGTAGGGTGTTTCTTGCAAAGAGCCAGCTCCTTCTGTTGGTTAATGAATTTCCTCTTGGTCAGCCTGTGCCATCATGCTGGGACCTCACAGAAGCTGATACCCCCTCTACCTGACACAGCTGGCTGCTCATTACATTCCTAGGATTTTGAAATGGGAAAAAAAAATCTTTTTTTCTTCTAAATAGGCTACATTTCTGTTCACTCCCTGAAACACAGAGGGTACGTTGCAACATGAAAGCAAAGGTTTGCTCCTGAGAAGGGGAGAGGAAGCAAAGAAACACTAAAGGGAAAAGAGACCCATCCATACATGACAGGAGAACCAAAAGAAATTGGGAGCACTGTGCACAATGGGCCACATGGCCTTTGTTTCACTCCTGGCTGACTCCTTTTGAATTAGGGGACGTGCCAAGCTATGTGGTAACTCAGAGTCCCTTGCCAGGCTCTGGGTATTTCTTGCCTCTTAGCATCTGTCCTGTTTACTCCTCACAATGAATGTGAGGGGATTTCTTCCTGAACTAAACACAGGGCCTCACAGGATGGCAGGCATCATTTCTACACCTCTTGTTTCATGTGAAGCTGAGGAATGGGCTTCCGGTGAGACCCCTCTTGTTCATTCTAATGTAGGCTTTCCACTCCCTATTGCCTTCCTGCAGATCCATTTGAAATACTGAATCTCTGATGTAGCCACAAAGAGTAGCTTACCTTCCAATGCTTTCTTTTTAAATGCCTTTTTCTTTCCTTTAGAAACGTTTTGTATGTGATTTAGAAACATTTTTGGGGGTGGTGGTGTATGTGTGTGTGAGTTAGCATTCATAATGTAAACAATTTAAAATTAGAGCTAAATAATGTTGAGTTTATTTGAAATTACATAATTATACAGTAAGTCTAAAATTAGGAAAATATCATGATCCATTGTGGACAAACCCCTCCTTCACTCTCAGGGTGGTTGTAAGGCTCTAATGAGACAGTATATGTAAAATGCTTTCCAAACTTTAATTCGCTATATAAATGCTATTTATTATTATTTTTACCTTTCACATTGCTTATCTAAAAATATCTTATTGATTAAAAAAATACCACTCTCACTTCTGATTAACTCCTTTCAGAAGAACCCTCCATTATAAAAAAAACAGTATAGTTAAAAATACACACACACACACACACACACACACACACACTCATTGTCCATGTCTAAAACATAGGTCTAATTCTTTGCCTCTAGTCCACTGCTTCTCTGCCAAAAGGCACGAAGCATGTTTCATTGTTGGTCTTCTGAAGTCATTACTATACATTGTGTTGATCAGAGTTTATTCAGCCTCAGTTCATAAACGTCTGTCTCCCCAAGTTTATCTGCCGTCTCCAAATTTATCATTTCTTATGGTGCAGTAATATTCCATTACTTTCACATGCCACAATTTATTTAGCCCTTCCTTAGTTGATGGGTACCCACTTTGTTTACACTTCTTTGCAATTATGAACAAATATTTCTCTGTATGTATGAGACTTTTCCTCCACCATCTTAGTAGCTTCTCTTCTTTGTCACTGTCAACTACCAACCTCTTTCCTTTTCTTTTCTGTGATTTGAGGCATTGGACCACTTTGTTTCCTGCCATCAACCTTTAAAACTTCATCACACACAGTGATAAACCTTTTGACTTCACACAATTCCCTGTACTTCTCAATTCCCATTATAACTGCCATATGAATATCAACTAGCCACAAGCATCATCACTCAGGATCAACCTACTTCCAGAATTTTGATTTCCCCCTTCTCACAACCTCCTGTCCCTATAATTCTCCCAAACTCTTCCTTTTTTTTGCTGAATTTATTTTTTGTCCTTTTTTAAATCTTCAGTCCCTTAATTATCATTTATTCTTCTAATTTGTCAGCCTGTGACTTCACTTTTTTCCCCACCTAGGTTCCATGATCACTTAGGTCGGAGATCTTTTCACTTATATCTTAAATCTGATCAACCCCTTGTCTTTTTTGCATATTCTCCTTACCCATGTAATGTCCTGGTAAATCCCACCATCCTCTTTCTCTGTTCTTGTTATTCTTGTGGGAAGAAGGCAGGAAATCCTCAACTTCTCTTTTCTACCTCAAAGTTTCTCTTTCTGTCTCGATAAAAAAAAAGTCCCTTCTTTTCAAAGCTAATTCATTCATGTGTTCTCATTTTTATCCCTCTTGTCTCCTCTGGTACTTTAAACCACAAATTATTTCCCTTTTCTCTTTCATTTTCAATCTGTCTTCTGTCCATTGGCTTTTTCTCTTAAACCTGAAACTTTTCAGGCCTCGTTTCTCGAAAACAAACTTTCCCTGGCCTCTGCTACCCCCAGGGTCTATTGTTCTTTCTCCTTTTCACCATCAACCATCCCAAAAGAGTACTTTATTCGCGGCGCTCCCCCCCCCCCCCCCCCGTTCACTTCCTTGTTGTCCCTTGACTCCTCAACTTTTGTAGTTCATTTTATTTTATTTTTTACCCCACTGATCTACTAAACTATGGTTTGGAAGGGTAACCAATAACATCATTCATTAATCCAATGGGTTTTCCTTAGCCCCCTTTTTGGACCTCTCTGCTGCATTTGGTTTTTTTTTGACCACGTTTTCTTCACCTGTGAATGGCCTTTTATATGTGATTGTTAATATGTAGCTTATAGGATGGGCTTAGGCCTTGTTCTGACAGGACATCTTTTTTTTTTTTAAGACTAAGTCTCCCTGTCTCACTCAGGCTGCAAGTATAAGGGCTACTCACGGGCCTGGTTGCACTCTATCGGTGCAAGATCCTTGATCTTCTCTGTTTCTGACCCAGGCAAGGTTGTTCTTCCTTAGGAAACTTGATGTACCCCCTTCCCCTCACAGGGGCTCAATAAATTAATGCTAAACTTAGTGCAGATGCCTGATTGACTTAGCACAGCATCTTTTAACTTAGAATTTCCCTAGGCAATTTTATTGTTAGAAGGTAGAGTCTATAATAATTGAATTGAGGATCATTTGTCAGGGATAGCTTAGGCCAATTTGTAATTTATTCCTCAGGCTTAGAAAAATCAGAACTGGCTTAATCCAAGCAGATATGTCTATGGATCCAGAATCTAGGTAAACACCATAATAATAATAATAATGACAAAAAAAATCTCCTAGTCAGAGCATTTAAGGTTCACAAAGCCCTTTCCTTTTGTAACATAGTAGAAGTATCATTACTCCCACTCAGTAAATTGTTTAAATGACTTGTCCTTAGTAATATAGTTAATAACAACAATCACAGCAGACATTTATATTGTACTTTAAGATTTTCAAAATATGTTTCATACATCTTATCTCATTTGATCTTCATACCAACCCTATGACGTAGGTACTGCAAACTTGTTCAAGTAACTTACCTCAAATAGACAGAATCTCAGGGTTAACCAGTTTAGAAATATTCAATGGGTCTCATGGCTTTTCTGAAAGACCCTGTAGATGAATTGCCCAATTACATGGGTAATCTCTGAGGAATGTGGGGGAATGGGAGAGGGAAGGTTGATTCATCAAAGTATAGACTCTTGAGCTTGGTATTTATTCCTAACAAATGTCTAAAACTGATGTTTACACTGATGGTTTGTGGGCCTTTAGAAAGAGAAATGATTACCACTAGGGGCCAGCATGGGCTCATTCTAGTTCTCTTAGGAGCTTGAGAAGTCATGAAAGACCAACCTCATTCCCTTCTTTGATGAAGTTACTAGAATGGTAGATGAGGAGAATGATGCAGATACATTGTATCTGGATTTCAGTAAGACATTTAACAAAGTGTCTCACAACATCCTAGTGGACAAGCTGGAGAGACTTGAGCTCATTGATTTTAGCAGAGTTAGGTTGATTTATAGCAGATAGAACAATAAGATCTAAAGAGTGTTGATTAAGCGAGATCTCTAGTGACATTCTGTAAAATTCTCTATGTGGTCCTTTTGTTGTCAACATTTTTCTCACTGACTCAGAGAAAGATGAAAACGACATGCTTATCAATTTGTAGATGGCATTATGCTAATATCTTGTATTACAAAATCAGGAAATAAATCTTGAGAAGCCAGAAGAGTGAGTCAAATCCAACAAAATGAAATTTAATAAGAATAAATGTGGTCTTGTCCTTGAGTTCAAAAGATCAACCACACATGCATAAGATAGGAAAGATATATCTGAATATGGTACATATGAAAAAGACTTAGTTTTTAACTTCAGATTCAATAGATGTCGACAAGCATTTATAAAGCACTTTTATCACATGCACTGTGCTAGGTACCAGGGATGTGACAAAAAAACAAACAAACCAAAAAGCTCCCTCAAGGAGCTTATATTTTATTGGAAGATCTCACATATACACATAGAAATAAACATAAAGTAAATTAATTTCCCTCATTGAAATTTTGGGGGATGGAGGCATTAGTAATTAAGGCATCAGGACATGCCTCATATAGGAGATGAGTTCTGAAGAAAGGTAGGAATTTTTCTTTTCTTTTTGGTGAGACAATTAGGATTAAGTGACTTGCCCAGAGTCACACAGTTAGTGTCGAGTGTCTGAGGCCAGATTTGAACTCAGGTATTCCTGACTCCAAGGCTGGAGCTCTATTCACTATGCCACCTAGCTGCTACCTGGAAGCTAAGAATTTTAAAAGGGAAAGTTTAGGAGCAAGAACATTCTAGGCAAGCAAAGGCATGTAAACTAGAGATAGACTTATGAAGGGAACAATAATTAGGTCAATTTATCTGGCATGTTGAATATGTGAAGAGAAGTAATATGTATAACCCTAGAAAGTTAAGTTAGAGTCAGATTGTGCAAAGGACTTTAAATGCCAACCAACAAGTTTGCATTTTATCCTAGAGACCATAGGGAATCATTGACTACAAGTTTGATGTGGTCTGACTTGTGGGAGATCACTTTGGCAGCTGTGTGGAACATGAGAGACTTGAGGCAGGGGTCCAGTTAGGAGGTACCAAGATAGTCCAGGTGAGCAGTAATGAGGGCATAGACTAGGGAGAAGTATGTGGAGAAAAAGAAATAAGAGATAAGGAGGTAGTAGAAATGATAATATGCGGCCACTGATTGGTTATCATGGTGAAGGAAAGTGAAGAGTCAAGAATATCTCTGAAGTTGCAAACTTGGATGACTGGAAGAAAGGAATGAATAGTATAATGTGGCTTTGGGGAAAAAAAGTTAATATAATGTTAAATTGCATTAAAAGGATTATGGTGTCCAGAGTAAGGGAGATGATAGTCTGAATGTATATTACTTTGGTCAGACCAGATTTAGAATACTGTGGTCAGCTCTGGGTACCATATCAAACAATACAAGCAAGGCATAACCAAATATTGACAGACTAGACTATGTACAAAGGAAAGTAATTAGAATAAAGAAATAAAGAAATAAAGAAACTTGAAACCGTGTCACTGTAGAACCTACAGATACATAGCATGGAGATGAAAATGAAGAGGTGCTGTGATAACTGTATCCAAACATGTGAAAGCCTCTCATGAGGAAGAGGGGTTGACCTCATCCCTATCCCCACAAAGTCTCACTCCAGATTTATCTACCCCTTCTACTGTACCCCTCTGAAACACTTGTTTCAGAATAAACAAACTTCCTTTCATTTTAAAGCTATTCCTTTCTCAATCCTTCCATTTTCTGACATTTGTTGAGACTTGGCTGTCTCCTGATGACACTTCTTCCCTCATAGCCCTGCACTGGCCACGCTTTTTCATACTCCCTGTCTCACTGGTTGAGATGGGAGAATCAAAATATTCCTTGATCTCCTTTACCATTCCAGACTTTCCTTCTACTATCATCACTCAGCAACTTCTCCTCCTTTGAAGATCGTGTTGTCCCAATTTATTCTCAGTCTAGATCCTAGTGGCCATTATATATTGAACCTGAGGGCATCATCCTTCCTTCTTCAAGGAGTTTAATGACTGGCTCAGTCTTTCTATCCCAGTTACTGCCCTTTTACTATAAATTTTATTATTTTTAATATTTATTGTATTTATAATTTATGGAATAAAACAAGCATTTCTATAACATAGTATAGT
Source organism: Phascolarctos cinereus (assembly GCF_003287225.1). Taxonomy (NCBI): domain Eukaryota; kingdom Metazoa; phylum Chordata; class Mammalia; order Diprotodontia; family Phascolarctidae; genus Phascolarctos; species Phascolarctos cinereus. Next base: position 120,104,283 of record NW_027556180.1, on the reverse strand, counting down.
TAAAAAAGATGATTGTGCATGAAACTGCAAACCTACTGTGTACAACTTGCTATTCCTTTCAAATATACAAAGAAAACAAAGCAAAATATACAAACAAAACAAAAGAAAATTATTGCATAAATTTATTCTTTTTCCTTTTTTTCTTCCCTCCCCTTCCACTCTAGGGATGGCTACTATTAGACACAATAAGTATACACACACACACACACACACACACACACACACACGAATAGGTATATATACATGCACATATATATTACATATACACATACATGTGTATGTATATAAAATTATTCTATACATACTTCTATTTATAATTTCTTTCTCTGAATGCAGATAGTGTCTTTCTTCGTATGTCTTTTATAATTAATTTGAGTATAAGAGACATAATAACTTATTCACTCAAAGTCATTGCTGTTACTTTATTCGATGGTCTCTTGGCTCTGCTCATTTTGCTCTTTATTATTTCATGCAAATCTTTCCATGTTTTTCTAGATCATCGAGTTCATCATTTCTTATAGCATACTAGTATTCCTTCACAGTCATATACCACAACTTGTTCAGCCATTCCATTTCAAAATAGCCATATTAATGTTTTCTCAAATACACTAACTTCCTAGGTCCTCAATCTACTCAGTTTCCATGACCAGCTCCTCTATTCCTCAGCTACACATAGAGTCATGCCCTTGATCTTGTCATCATCCTCAATTGTTCTACTTTCATGTTTGTGAACTCTGAAATTCATTTATCTCATCATAATCTTTTATTGATTTTGTCTTGTGACTCCACCCTATTCTTTTTCCTCACTATTCTCCTCACCTCTTAGTTTATTCTGAGGCCATCACTTCTGCACTGACTATACTCTCCACCTTTTCCTATCTCTACAATTTAATGAACCAGTTTGTCTCTACATTATTTTCTACTCTTAAATCCCTTGCTGACTTGTCCTATTGTTGACTGTGTCTTGAAAAACCATCTACCTCCTTTGATCTTATTCATGTGATACATGGAGTTGGAAGACATTTTGAAAACATGCTGATTTGGCCCGCTACAACCTTATTATTAATTGGATCTCATTGCAACAAGGCAATCCATCTGTTTTTCATAATCAACTTGACATCCCACTCACCACTATGGTTGTTTGAAATCTTCTGGTCTGTCTTTAATCCCCTTACTACATGCCTACCCTCTTCCTCTCTGCTGAGGCCTAACCTTGTCTCATACTGTTGTCCCAGAGCTTCCTCTTCACCCATCTTCCTTGTCTCACATCATTCAGACATCTTTCCCTATGATCTTTTCCTTTGCTCCCATCTCAGATGAAAACTTTGCCAAATTAACTAATCTACATGTACTCTTGATCACATCTACCTCTCAAGGAGATTGCTAAAGTTATCAGCTCCCCGTCCCCTGCCCTGTATCTCTCTAATTTTCCATATCTCCGTGTTTAGCCTCTTTCCCTCATACCTGTAAACATGTCTATGCCTTCCCCATCCTTGAAAAAATTCTCAGTTGATTCAAACATTCTTGCTAAGTATCACAACATATCTCAGCTCCCCTTTTTGACTAACTTCCTTGAGAAAGCTGTCTAGCTGTTTTGGGAAGTATTGAATTTTCTGTTAGTTGGGTGTTCAAGATTAGCTGGATGACATTGGGGTTTATAAAGAGAGTTCATTTATTCAGCAGGGGTAGGAATAGATGAATTCTAAGTTATTTCCCAACTCTGCTATTCTAGGATTCTATGGTTGGAAACATTATATAACATTAAGGCATTGGTTTGACCCACTTGTTGGTCATTGGGTCATAAAGGACCAACTCTTGGCAAAATTATGAGATATGCAAAGTTTGTCTTTATTGTGTTCTAAGCTCCCATTTTACTTTCTCTCTCCCCTGCATGTGACTTCCCACTTTCTCCAGCTCTTATTCTATGTTGCCATTCCATAAAGCCTTGATTTTCGTAGGCTGTTAATTTATCCTAATATAAGCGATTAGTTGACAGTCTGTATGAGGACTATTTGAAGATAATAGGATTCATGATTTGGTTTGTAGTTCAACTAGATGACCTTTGTTCCTTCTGTCTATGATTCCAGGATTTTAAGGTATAAGCTGGTAATTGATTAAGGTTTTAGCCTTCACAGGAGAATTTCCCTTGTAAGTGGCCTTTTAAGACAAATTAACCTTCAAGACTCAAAGGAATGTCAGACACCACAACAGTTGGTCAGGAGATATTTTTGGCTGAGGTGGAGATATTTGGCAGTTCTCAAATAACATCATATGGGCAGTTGCCTACTTCAACTACAAGTGTGGCCAAACTCTACTAGTTATCGCTGAAGCCAAAGAGGCCCCTCTCCTTTTTTTCTTAGAACCCATGTCCAAAGGAAATGTGGCTATGTTGTTTAGATTAATTTCCCATGGAAACAATAGTGAAGAGTGGCTCTGTGGGAGGGGTCAAGATTGTGAATCAATGTGTGAATGACAAAGTGAATTCATGCAACTGATTATTAGAGTGTGACTGAAAATTCATAACAGAGAAATTCGAGTATCTGAAACTAAGAAAGGTCATGAAAATGTATGAGATAACTTATTAGGGTGAGATCAGTGTTGTGCAGTACTTATAGCTAATATTTTCGGGCCAGAGGACATTTCTGTGGGTCTTAAGAAGTTTTAAAATTATTTTTCAAGTTAATAACAATTCATGCAATTTTGGCTGGAGGCCAAGAATAGAATAGGGATTCTTTACATTTTTTGTGTTATAGACCTTTTTGGCAGTCTGATAAATCCTATGGATCCCTTCCCAGAACAGTATTTTTTAAGTGTATAAAATATGTAGGCTTACAAAGGAAACCAAAGATTAATGAAAATAAAGATGGAATTTTTTCCCCCATCTAACTTCACTGACTCCCTGAAATCTATCCATGAATGCCTTGGGGGTAGAGGTGCTGTGGATCCTAGGTTAATAACTTGTAAAATAGAGGAATACCCTGAATGTCAGTGGGCACAGGGAAGGTCCTTCCAGCTTCTTGATTTATTTATGATCTTATATTTGGGTAAAGGGTCATGTTTCTTTATTTCTGGCATTACTCAAGCTGTGCCAATTCATTTTCATATTTTATAAACATAAGTGACTTTTCCAAATCATCAAGTCGTTGAATGATAAAACCAACTGACACGATCTTTCCTCCTGACTTTACATTCTTTCAATTTCTATTTTGCCCTCTGGTTCTAAAATATCAGGGCAATTTTCCTTAATAATTTCTTGAAAGATGATGTCTAGGCTCTTTTTTTTTTGATCATGGCTTTCAGATAGTCCAATAATTTTTAAATTCTCTCTCCTGGATCTATTTTCCAGGTCAGTTGTTTTTCCAATGAGATAGTTCACATTATTTTCTAATTTTTCATTCTTTTGGATTTGTTATGCAGTGTCTTGATTTCTCATAAAGTCACTAGCTTCCATTTGCTCCATTCTAATTTTTAAGGAAGTATTTTCTTCAGTAAGCTTTTGGACTTCCTTTTCCATTTGGCCAATTTTGCTTTTTAGAGCATTCTTCTCCTCATTGGCTTTTTGGACCTCTTTTGCCATTTGGGTAAGGCTATTTTTTAAGGTGTTATTTTCTTCAGTATTTTTTGGGGTCTCCTTTAGCAAGCTGTTAACTTGTTTTTCATGATTTTCTTGCATCACTCTCATTTCTCTTCCCAGTTTTTCCTCTACTTCTCTTACTTGCTTCTCAAAATCCTTTTTGAGCTCTTCCAAGGCCTGGGACTGATTCATTATTTTTTCTTGGAGGCTTTGGATGTAGGAGCTTTGACTTTGTTGTCTTCTTCTGGTTGTATGTTTTGATCTTCTTTGTCACCAGAGAAAGATTCTATGGTCTGACTTTTTTTTTTGGTGAGGTTTGCTCATGATCCCAGCCAATTACTAGAGTTATAAACTCTTTGTTAAGATAGGGGTCTGCTTCCAATGTGGAGCATGTACTGTCCCAAGCTTTGGGGGTTTTGTGAGCTGTTTTTAGAGATACTTGCAGGGACCTGTAAATTTTCAGTTCTTCCAAGGTGGTATGATCAAGGGCGAGATGTTTGCTCCTTTCCTGGCCTGTGCTCTGGTCTATGAGTGACCACAAGCACTCTTTTCTGCCTTGGAACTGTGAGGAGGATTTTACCTTCACACCACCACTACAAGCTCCATCATGCCAGCATTCCTGCTTGCCCCAGGACCACCACCCAGAACTGTGACCCAGATCCAAGCCCAGGCAAAGCAAGAGAATCCTGCACCAGCACAGAGATCCCTGCAATCCCCCTATGATCAGCCACTCAATTCCCCCTCAGTCTGTGGGCCAGAAGCTCTGGAAGGAGCTGCTGCCCCGGGGGCCACAGGGGGACTGGGGCTGGGACCAAGCTTCTATCCCATCACAGTCATAGACTTTTCCTACTGACCTTCTAAGTTGTTTTTGGCATTTATGGGTTGAGAAGTCTGGAAACTGCCACAGCTGCTCATGATTCAGTCCCCCTCCCCAGGCCTGCTCCAGGTTTGCTGAGACCTGTTTTGCATGCATACCCAGGCCAAACTGCATTCCTCTCCTCACCCTGCACAATATACCTTTCTGATCAACCATCTAGGTTGTCCTGGGCTAGAAATTTGTTCCACTCTGTCTTTTTGTGGGTTCTGCTGCTTTAGAATTTGTTTAGAGCCATTTTTTATAGGTATTTGGAGGGGTTTGGGGGACAGCTCAAGCAAGTCACTGCTTTTACTCCACCATCTTGGCTCCACCCCCCTGATTTTTCATTACATTCATTTTGTTTGGTCTGTTCTCTCTCCTGTAATTTCCTTCTTTCTTTCTTTTAACTTTTAAATATTTTATTTTTTCCAATTATACTTAAAAATTATTAACATTTGTTTTTTTTTAAAATGCTGAGTTCCAAATTCTTTCCTTCCTCCTTTGTTGAGAAGGCAAGCAATTTGATATAGGTTATACACGTGCAGTAATGCAAAACATATTTCCATATTAGTCATGTTGTGAAAGAAAACAGACAAAAAAAACCCCAAGAAAAATAAAGAAAGTAAAAAAAGTATGTTTCGATCTGTATTTAGACTCCATCACTTCTTTCTCTGGAGATGGATAGCATTTTTGATCATTGTATTGCTGAGAATAATTAAGTCATTCACAGTTGATCATCATATAATATTACTGTTACTGTGTATGGTGTTCACCTGGGTGTACTCACTTCACTTCGTATCAGTTCATGTAAGTCCTTCCAGGTTTTTCTGAAAGCATCCTGCTCGTCATTTTTTATAGCACAGTAGTATTCCATCAGAATCATATATCACAACTTGTTTAGGTATTCCCCAACTGATGGGCATCTCCACAATTTAAAACTCTTTGCCACCACAAAAAGAGCTGTTGTAAATTTTTTGTGCATACAAGTTCTTTTCTTTTCTTTTCTTTTCTTTTCTTTTCTTTTCTTTTCTTTTCTTTTCTTTTCTTTTCTTCTTCTTTTTTCTTTTCTTTTCTTTTCTTTTCATCTCTTTGGAATACAGACCTAATAGCATTATTGCTGGGTCAAAGGGTATGAAGTTTTATAGTCTGCTGAGCATAGTTCCAAATTGCTGTCCAGAATGGTTGGATCAGTTCACAACTCCACCAAAAGTGTGTTAGTGTCCTAATTTTCCCATATCCTCTTCAATATTTTTCATTTTCCTTTTTCTGTCATATTAGTCAATCTGATAAATATGAAGTGGTACCTCTGAGTTGTTTTAGTTTGCATTTCTTTAATTAATAATGACTTAGATGTTTTTTTTTTAATATGACTATGGATTGGTTTGACATCTTTATCTGGAAACTGCCTATTCATATCTTTTGACTATCAATTAGGGCAAGACTTATATTCTTATAAATTTGACCACATTCTCTATATGTTTGAGAGATAAGGCCTTTATCAGAGAAACTTGCTGTAAAAATTCCCCCCTCAATTTTCTGGTTTCCTTCTAATCTTGGCTTCATTGATTTTATTTGTGGAAAACCGTTTTAATTTCATGTAATCAATATTATCCATTTTATATTATGTAATGATCTCTATCTCTTATTCAGTCATAAATTCTTTCCTTATCCATAGATCTGACCAGTAAATTATTCCATGCTCTCCTAATTTGCTTATGATATTACCCTTTGTGTCTAAATCATTGACCTTGTTTTGGTATGTGGTATGAGATATTGGTCTATACCTAATTTTTCCCAAATGGCTTTTCAGTTTTCCTAGCAATTTTGGTCAAAGAGTGTGTTCTTGTCCAAAAGCTTGGATATTTGCATTTGTCAAACACTAGATTATTATGATCATTTACTACTGTGTACTATGTACTTTATCTATCCTACTGATACACCACACTATTTCTTAGCCCATACCAAATTGTTTTGATGATTACTGCTTTGTAATACAGTTTAAGATGCGGTATGGCTAAGCCAATTTGTTCGTGTATTTTTTTTTTCATTGATTCCCTCGATGTTCTTGATGTTTTGTTTTTCCAGATGTTGATATTATTTTTCTAGCTCTATAAAATAATTTTTCATGGTTGGATTGGTATGGCACTGAATAAGTAAATTAATTTAGGTAGAATTGTAATTTTTATTATATTGGCTCAGCCTACCAATGTGCAATTAATATCTTTCCAATTGTTTAGATCTGACTTTATTTGTGTGAAAAGTGTTTTGTGATTGTGATTGTATTGTTTCTGGGTCTGTCTGGGCAGGTAGACTCCCAAGTATTTTATATTGTCTATAGTTATTGAAAATGGAATTTCTCTTTTTGTTTCTTGCTGCTGGACTTGGTTGGCAATATATAAAAGGTGGTTTTATTTCATATCCTACAACTTTGCTAAAGCTGTTAATTATTCAACTAGTTTTTTTAATTGATTCTCTAGAATGTTCCAAATATACCATCATATCATCTGCAAAGAGTGATAGTTTTGTTTCTTCATTGCCTATTCTACTTTCTTCATTTTCTTTTTCTTCTCTTATTGCTGTAGTTAGCATTTCTAGTAAAATATTGAATAATAGTGGAGATAATAGGCATCCTTGCTTCACTCCTGATCTTATTGGGAAAGCTTCTAGATTGTCCTTATACCAGATAATGCTTGCTGATGGTTTTAGATAGATAATACTTATCACTTTAAGGAACGCTGTATTGAGTGTTATATTTTGTCAAAAGCCTTTTCTGCATCTATTGAGATAATCATATAATTTTTGTTGTTTTTATTATTGATATGGTCAATTATGCTGATAGTTTTCCTAATATTGAATCAGCACTGCATTCCTGGCATATATCCCACCTGGTTTGTGATATATTACTGTAATCTCATTGCTAGTATTTTATTTAAAATTTTTTCAGCAATATTCATTAGGGAAACTGGTCTGTAGTTTTCTTTCTTTGTTTTTGCTCTTTCTGGTTTAGGTATCAGCACCATATTTGAGTTGTAAAAAGAATTTAGTAGGACTCCTTCATTGTCTGTTTTTCCAAATGCTTTATATAGTATTGGAATTAGTTGTTTTTTAAATGTTAAGTACAATTCACTTTTGAATCCATCTGGTCCTGGGTTTTTTTTCTTAGGGAACTGATTTGACAGTTTATTTAATTTTTTTCCCCCTAAGATGGGATTATTTAAGTATTTTATTTACTCTTCTATTAATCTGAGCATTCTTATTCATTCATTTCACTTAGGTTGTTAGATTTATTGCATACAAACAGGCAAAATAGTTCCTAATAATTCCTTTAATTTAATCTTCATTGGTGGTAAAGTCATCATTTTGATTTTTAATTCTGGTCATTTGGTTTTCTTCTTTTTTTAAAAAAAATCAAATTAATCAATGATTTATCTACTTTATTGTTTTTTTTTTTCAGCTTATTTTCCAGCTTGTAGTTTTATTTATTGGTTCAAAGGTTTTCTTACTTTCAATTTCATCAATCTCTTCTTTGATTTTCAGGATTTTCCATTTGGTATTTAATTGGGGATTTTTAATTTGTCCTTTTTCTGCTTCTTTTTTTAAGTTGCATATCCAATTCATTGATCTATTCTTTCTTTATTTTATTGATGTAAAAAGATATAAATTTTCCCCTAAGTACTGCCTTGCCTGCATCCCATAAATATTAGTATATTGTCTTATGGTTGTCATTCTCTTTGATGAAATTATTGATTATTTCTGTGATTTGTTTTTTGATCTACTCATTCTTTAGAATTAGATTATTTAGTTTCTAATTAATTTTAATCTATCTTTTCATAGCCCTTTAATGAATATAATTTTTGTTGCATTATGATATGAAAAGGATACATTTAATATTTCTGCTTTTCCACATTTGGTTGTAAGGATGCCCTAAAACATGGTTAATTTTTGTGTAGATGCCATGTACCACTGAACAAAAGATATATTACTTTCTATTCCCATTCAATTTTTCTCCAGAGGTCTATCATATCTAACTTTTCTAAAATTCTATTCACCTCCTTAACTTCTTTCTTATTTATTTTTTGGTTAGATTTATCTAGCTATGAGAAGGGAAAGCTGAGGACCCCCACTAGCATAGTTTTCACTGTGAATTTAGTCTTGTAACTCATTTAACTTTTCCTTTAAGAATTTGGATGATATACCATTTGGTGCATATATGCTTAGTACTGATATTACTGATAGTACCTTTAAGTAAGATGTTGTTTCCCTGTTTGTCCTTTATAATTAGATCTATTTTTGCTTTTGTCTGAGATCATGATTACAACCCCTGCCTTTTTTTTTTACTTCAGCTGATTTATAATTGATTCTGTTTCAGCCCCTTATTGCTTCTTTGCTTCAAGTGTGTTTTTTTGTAAACAACATATTGTAGGATTCTGGTTTTTAATAAATCCTAGTATCTGCTTCAGTTTTATAGGTGAGTCCATCCCGCAGTTATGATTACTACATGTTTCCCTCCATCCTATTTTTTCCCTGTTTACCCTTCTTTCTCTCCTTTCATCCTATCCCTCCTCAAAAGTGTTTTGCTTCTGACCACTGCCTCCCCCAATACACCTTCCCTTCTATCAGTCCCTCCTCTTTCTCTTATCTTCCTCCCCTCCCACTTCCCTATAGGGTAAGATAGATTTCTTTACCCAACTGAATGTGTATATTATTTCATCTTTGTGCCAATTCCTATGCAAGTAAAAGTCAGGTATTATCCACTCTTGCATTTTCACCTGCACTTTAAAAACTCTTTCACACCTCTTTTATGTGAGATAATTTATCCCATTCTATCTTTCCCTTTTCCTTCTCTCAGCACATCCCTTTTTTACCCCTTAATTTTTTTATATCATCTTTTAGTCAACTCACACCCATACCTTCTGTCTATTTACACTCCCATTTGTCCTAATAGTGGTAAAGTTCTTAAGAATTATAAGTATCATCTTCCCATGTAGGAATGTAAATACTTTAACTTTGTTGAATCCCTTGTGATCTCTCTATCCTGTTCACCTTTTTATGCTTCTCTTGACTCTTGTATTTGAAAATCAAATCTTCTATTCAGCTTTGGTTTTTTCATCAGGAATGCTTGAAAGTTCTCTATTTCAATGAATATCAATTTCTCTTCCTGAAAAATTATACTGTTTTGCTGAGTAGGTGATTCTTGGTTGTAGTCCTAGCTCCTTTGTCCTTTGGAATGTCATATTCCAAGACCTCCAATCCTTAATGTACAAGCTGCTAAATCTTGTGTTGTGGCTCCATGATATTTGAATTGCTTCTTTTTGGCTGCTTGCAATATTTTCTCCTTGTCCTGGGAGCTCTGGAATTTGACTATAATATTCCTGAGAGTTTTCATTTGGGGATCTCTTGCAGGAGGTGACTGGTGAATTCTTTCAATTTCCATTTTACTTTGTGGTTCTAGGATATCAGGGCAGTTTTCCTTAATAATTTCTTGAAATATATCATGTGTAGGTTCTTTTTTTATTGATCACAGCTTTCCGTTATTCCAAATAACTCTGAAATTATCTCTCCTTGATCTATTTTTCAGGTCATTTGTTTTTCCAGTGAGATATCTAATATTTTCTTCTATTTTCTCATTCTTTTGATTTTGTATTATTGTTTCTTGATGTCTTATGGAGTTAATAGCTTCCACTTGCCCAATTCTAACTTTTAAGGAATCATTTTCTCCAGTGAGCTTTTTAACCTTCCTTTCTACTTGGTCAGTTCTATTTTTTAAGGAATTCTTTTCTTTAGCAAATTTTTGTATTTTTTTTTCCATTTGGCCAATTCTGCTTTTTAATGAGTTCTCTTCAAGTAAATTTTTGTACGTCCTTTTCTATTTGGCCAATTCTGCTTTTCAAGGCATCCTTCTCATTGGATTTTTGTATCTCTTTTACCATTTAACCTGTTCTATTTTTCTTCAGTATTTTTTGTGCCTCTGTTGACTCTTTTTTCATGATTTTCTTGCATCATTCTCATTTCTTTTCCCAATTTTTTCGTTACCTCTCTTATTTTATTTCTAAAATCCTTTTTGAGCTCTTCCAGGACCTAAAACCAGTTCACTTTTTTTTTGAGGCTTTGGATGTAGCTGTTTTGATTTTGTTATCTCCTTCTGAATTTGTATTTTGATCTTCCCTGTCACCATGGCAATTTTCTATGGTCAGGTTTTTTTTGTTGTTGCTTGCTCATTTTTTCAGCCTATTTTCTGACTTTTAAATTTATATTAAAGTTGGGCTCTGCTCCCATTCTGGAGGGGACACTGTCCTAAGATTCAATTTTTTGGTGTAGTAAATACTTGTTTCTTTCCCGCCTTCCCTATCCTAGAAAGTGATTAAACTTTGATTCAGCTTCATTTTTCTCATCTAGTTCTGGAGGTGTGTAAGTTTTCAGTTCCTCCAAGATAATGTGATCTGAGGGGAAGTGTGTTCACTGCCCTTCTGGCCTGTGCTATATTTTGTGAGTGACCAGAAGTACTCTTTTCTGCCTTGGAGTTGTGAACATGATCCACGTTCCTGTTAGTGCTCCTTCTTGCCCTGAGAATTCACCCCAGAATTGTGTATGGTCAGCACAATAGAATTCTGCACCTATTGTCAGCAAAGGGTCCCCTATAATCTCCTGACTGCCTTACCAGCTGAGAGCTCTGGAAGCCACTGTTACTGCCCTTGACTAAGTTGCCCCTAAGGCCTGCTCCTGTCTTGCCAGGAGACTATTCTTTACTCTCACCCTAGTGAGACTGATCTTTGTTGCCAACCTTCTAAATTGTCTTGAGCTGGAAAATTGTTTTACCCCATCCCATGCTGGTTCTGCCACTCCAGAATTCATTTTAAGGCATTATTTTAACATTGTTAGGAGGGGAATTTGGGAGCGTTCAGGTGAGTCCCTGCTTTGACTTCACAATCTTGGCTGTGCTGTCTCTTGTAATTTCTGAAGATACCAACTAATTTTGTTACTGATTTCAAAAAGAGTCTTGACTCTAATCGTTATACATTAAACTATGAAATATATTAACACTAGTCAGGAATAGATGAAACAGAAAGATTACTAATGACATCACTTATAAGTTGTTTTCCTTTTGTCTCTACTGGTTTTATTGGTTTTTTAACCTCAGGACATGCATAGGATCCTTCCTATCATAGAACATTTATATTTATTTGGTGTGTAGTCTTTGCCCTAGGTTCAGAATAAGTCAACTAGCACTCAACAAGTCCTTGTGGCTGCTTTAATCATTATGTAGATTTCTAAGGGTAGTGTAGTACAGTGGAAAGTACCAGATAGGGAGTTAAGAAACCAGCTTCTCAATCCTTACTTTGCTGCTTCCTCCCTGTCTGACTGGGCTAGTTTCTCAACTTCTCTCTGTCTCTGTTTCCTCCCCTGGCAAAAGGAGGGCCCTGGACTCTAAGGTTTTTTCCAGCTGGAAATCTGTCATTCTAGAAGATAAGGCCCTGCCCTCCAGCTGTTTTAATTCTAAGGGAAAATAATAATAGTACACAATGATGAAGATGAAGATAATAATAATAATAATGGCTAGAATTTACATAGCACTTTAAGGTTTGTAAAGTGCTTTTTTATTTTATTTTTTTAATTAAGAAACTCTTTATATTTATTTCATGTTGTTTTGAAATCACAGAAATTAGGCAAGGGGAAAAAACCCAAGGGGACAAATACAACTGAAAAGGACAGCATCTCCCAAAAGTTCTCAGCTTTGACAGGAGTCTGGGCATAGGAGGGGAATAAGATCTATCTATATATCATCTACGGTGTAACTTAATGAAGGGGCCTGAACCCTGGACTGGGCATAGGAGGTGAGCAGCACACCCAGAATCTCAGCTGTCCTCATCAAGGGACTCCAAGTCCATCTGGACCAGGTCCATCTCTTTCCTATTGGTCATTCCCTGTCCTGTCCAGTTCCATATCCTCTTGAATGTTCTGTAAAGTGCTTTTACAGATATTATCTCCTTTTTTTTTTGGCTTTTTGGTGAGGCAATCAGGGTTAAGTGACTCATCCAGGGTCACACAGCTAGATATCTCATTTTATTAGAAAAAATGAGTATAAACAAGACCAAAAATCAGAAACAAAAACTCTTAACCAGTTATAGCTACATAAAATCATATATACATAATTCAAGGACCTGGAACTAAGGTGATTAAAATTGAGCAAGGTTAGTCAGCGCTACAAGTATAGTCTTTTTTTTTTTTTTGACTAGGCAATGGGGTTAAGTGACTTGCCCAGGGTCACATAGCTAGTAAGTGTCAAGTGCCACATTTGAACTCAGGTCCTCCTGACTCTAGGGCCAGCGCTATATCTACCATGCCACCTAGCTACCCCCCTGCAATTATAGTCTTAATCAGTGTTTTTTGGAAAGGAAGGGGGGACCTGTCGTGTTACAGCAAAGCAAAACTGATAAGGACCTAGCCAGGTGGAAGTTTTCTGTTGTTAATACCTCCTCTTTCTTCTCTACCAGCCCAGTGTACAACCTGCCTTCCTATTCTGATTCAGTTTTCCTGGGCAAATAGGTAATTTAAAACCCAAAGCTTGGCAATTAGAGCCTATGACTCCCTTTTGTTAAGTTCCATGAGTCTAAAAACAAGCGGCAGTGTGTTGGCTTTGTTTATTTCTTGGTATTCTCTTCTCATTTAAGTGCATTTGGCAAAATGCAGGTTATACCTGAGATCAATTTTATTCAGTCTCCCCTGCCTCATTTACTGAAAAATAGTCATTATGTCCTTTAAAACATGTGTTCCCCTCTTCTCTTTTCGGGGATTTGCATCTAAATAACCACTACTCTTGTCTGCCCCGAGTCTGCGGGAGTCAAATAAGCAGTCCACAATGCCAACCTTCCAAAGCTATTAATGGAGATTTTATGGGTGGGGAGGGTTGGTAATGGGACTGACTTTAGACCTTAAAAGAAATGCACTAGAATAGAATTGGCCGGGGGCGGGGAGGGGAAGGGGAAGAAAGAATGGAAAAAATGATGTAAACTACTTTGTTAGCAACCTGTACCCTAAATTGGTGTAATTATGCCTCGCACGTTTAAGGTTCCCCTCTTGTTGAATAGTCCAACTGACTTATGTATGTACCAAGGGACCTAAGAGATGTGTAGTCATAGTAGCATAGATTCCAAGCTGGAGGGGACGTCAGAGACTTTCTAATCCAGTGCTCTTATTTTACAAATGAAGAAGTTGAGGCCCAAGGTGGATAAGGTACATGGGTAGCATGGGGTTATAGATTTAGAGTTGGAAGGGAACTCAGAAGGCCATTGAGTCCAATACTCCTCATTTTTAGATGAAACTGAGGCACAGAAAGGTTGTTATTTACCCAGGATCATACAGCCCAGTAAATTTCAGAGGCAGGATTTGTACCCAGGTCTTCCTGAGTAATCTCTCCACCATGGCAGGTTACCTCTCAGGAGGAGGACTTGATGATTAATGTGAAAATATGTTTAATAGGAATGTATATGTATAGTCTATATTAGATTGAGGGAGGGAGAGAAAAATTTAAAACTCAAAAGTTTATGGAAGTCATTGTTGATAAATCAAAGTAAATTAATAAAAAAGAAAATAACTGATATAAACATTTTTTTTTTTAAAAAAGGACTTGGAACTGAAGTGCTCTATAGCCAGAGCCAGTTTTCTTTCCATTGTACCTACTATGTATACTCCCAAGAATTAGAATATGCAACAGTCAGATCAGGGATCTCACTTTGGATCCTCTTGTGACCTTTGGCTCGTACATCCTGTGGTGGCATAGCGGCTAGTGTTGGACTAGGAATCAGGAAGACCTGATAGTTACTCAGCTAGTTACTAGCTGTGGGATAGTATTTGTAAAGTACTTAGCACAGTGCCTGGCACATGACAGAGGTGTATTCATGCTTGTTCCTTTCCCGCTTTCTCTATCCTGGAAAGTTCTCACACTTTGATGCAGTCTCGTTTTTCTCATCTATAAAATAGGATGAATAATAGCACCTACCTCATAGGGTTGTTGCAAGGGTCAAACAAATAAGATGTGCAAAGCTCTTGGCAAACCTTAAAAAGTGCTAGCTAAGTGTTAGCTGTTATTATTATTTAAAATGTATGGCATGGCAGAGTTCATGTAGGAATGTAGGAGTACAAGTTAGCCTAGTTTTTCAGTCTACACCTTTTCCTAAAAGTGGAAGTTTTGGGAGAGAAATTTAGTGGGCTGAAAGCTTAACAACAACGATTGTTTCTTTTTTCTTTTTTCTTTTTAACTATTCCCAGCACCGAACAGAGTCTGTCTTATAGTAGGTGTTTAATTAATTTTTGTTGATTGATTGAAAATAGATTGTCCTTTTCCCTTTCTCCCAGTCAGAAATTAATGATGTCAATGAAGATTAAATTATTCTGCTCTAGAAGTACAGCCAATGCAAGGGAAGCCATTTGCAGATGTGCTTAAAATAGGCCACTCCCTGGGGGACAGCCTGAGGGGAGCTGGCTAGCCCATCAGAATTCCTGGGAAACACCAGGGTTGCGGCACACAGGAGCTGGCTTTCATTCCAGCAGCAAGCTGACACAAAGGCCTAGGTAAAGCTTTTGTTCTCTGATTGGGTGGAGCTACCCAGACTTGGCTGGCCAGAGATTGGCTCTGTCCCCCTTCTCTGCCTTGGGGTCATGAGGCTGCTGGCCCCTATCACTATGGTCCTAGTAGCTCTATTTCTCTCCTAGGACTTTACCTGAATTCTTTTGCCGAGGTGGATGGGTGGGCTCTGAGAGCTCAACAGAGTTGTGTAGACTTTTGTTTCATAGTTTAGGAATGCAAATAGGTAAATAAATAGGCCCCTCTTTCCCTCCAAAATCCAATTGAATCCTTAAGGGAATATTTTTGTTTCCTTTTTTTAGTGATTTCTACACAACATAAGGTCACTAGATGTAATGTGTGTATGTGTGTGTGTATGTTGAGAAGAGAGAGGAAGGTTGGTTATAGAGGTGGGGAAGAAGAAATAGTCAGGCATTTCTATTTTCAGCCTGCCTTGTCAGAAATGCCTGGCGTCCAGCTAACCTCTTTAATAGATGAGCTAAGCTTTGCTCTGAGACAACTTCCCAAGGAGACCTACAGCAGGGTCCCGGTTGGCTTCATTTCAACTATTTGCAGTAGATGGCACTCGATTCCTTCAGTCTTGCATCAGCTGCTATCAACGAGCAAGCAAAAGCGAGCTTTTTTTTTTTCTTTCTTCCGCTCTTTCTCCCCATTCGCTGAGCAGGCTAGCTACCTATGTTACTGCTCAGGGAGAATGTAAATATGAAAGAAAACATTTTATGCATTTTGAAAGAGCAGGGCTTTCTTACTAAGGCTCAAACTTGACACTCCAGAGACTTCTTTGGAAACTCCCTCTTTTACTGAACTTATCATTGCAACCTTTCATGCACTCAGCGAAAGCTACTACAAAAATCTCAGCTCATTTACCTTTGTCTCCTTTGACTTCTAATGCCTATTGGGTGGTTGCCTGAAAAACAAAGATACAGCAGCTTTCCCCCTTCCCCTCAACCTCCTCCTGTCCCCCAACCTCCCCAGTGACTTCTTTGCCCATTATTTACTGTATCAAATAGAACATTGATTTAATTGTACCTATAATATTTTATTTTTTTCTTTCAGTATCTGCTCCTGTGGGGGGAAAAGATGGTCCTCTGAGGGCAATTTTTTTTCTAGTCATACAGAAAGCATAAGGTCGCATATCATTTTAGAAACCAAACACTTAAAAAACTAGCATAGTAAATTTGTATTTGGGAGGGATCTATGCAAATATTTATAAACACATAATATATGTATATGTGTATGTGTGTATGTGTATATATACACATATATGTATATATGTGTACACATATATGTATATATGTGTACACATATATGTATATATGTATATTATAAATATATATGCATATGAATGATATATTTATATACGACTACTAACTCTGGAATCAGAAAACTTGGTTTCATATTTTGTCACTGATTATAACTGTCTGTGTGACCTTGAGCAAGTAATTACTTCCCTGGGTCTCAGTTTCCTCATCTATAAAATGAAGAGGCTGTAGTAGATTATTTCTGAGGGCCCTCCCAGCTTTTAATCTGTGACCTTATTATCTGTCTATCTGTGTTATAAACTATCTATTGATCCATCCATATTATAGATTATCTATATCTTTCTCTCTATCCATCTAACTCTTCTGGGTTACCTTCACAAGAAATTGTGAATAGGCAGAGCATCCATAAGGTTTCCTTAGCCTTGTTGCAATAACATTATTGAAATGGTACATACCATTATTTTATAATATAGAATATGTTATAGATTTATATTAATAAGATTTACATTATTGATATATAACCAAACTTCACCATATAGTCTCCCAAACCTCACTGTAATGTTCTTTGGGCAGTTCTACATTTCTACCATTGTTCTCCGGAACTATAGAGGTATTTGGATTACTTGGGACAAAGTAAAATAATTAAATTTATTGACATACAATAAACTTACAACTCTTTGCATCTTTAGAAAACTGTTGATGTGCAGTGTGTCCTTCTTTCACTTATATGTAATATTCTATTTAATATGTAGTATGCCCTTTTATTTCGATCACTTATTTTACACAATTTGACATTGAGGTCACAAGATTTTGACAGATTCTCTAAGCCTTCATTGGTACCTTTGACAAGAGTCTGGTTTTTCCTTGGTTATAGACCATAGGTTCTCAATGAATTTTGAATAAGGCAAGTTTCTAGGCTGTTGAAGCATGTTCAACTTTATCTCCTAGAAAAATGTCTTAACCTTTCATGATATGTAACATGTAGGAAGACCATGTTGCTCTTCTCTATCTCTGTCTCTTGGAATTTCTATGATTCTGGGACAACCCTGATACTCAGGTTATAAACATGTCTACTAGATGTCATCATTCCTTCAATGGGGATAAGACTAAGTGTAAAAAAACCCAAACAAACCCATAAACCAAACATTTTTGGGTAGCTGTTTTACAGTCTGATGAAAGATGCCCAGATTTTACAAATTTACTTGGATTTCTCATGATAGTTTTGGTATAACTTTGAATTAAAAAGTGAATTTTATCAGCAAAAATTACCTTTCCCCAATTTTTAATCCTCCCATTTTTGTATTATCTTGCTTAGGAAAGCAAGCTTTCTTCAAAGTAGCTTTAAAAAAAACAGATTTACTTATTGTTCTTTTAACTTCAAGAAGCCTATGCTACATTGTAGAAGAATCAATAATAACCTTTAGAAAGGAGGGTCCCTTACAGACTCAGATACCTTTGAATATATTTGATTATTTTCTAAGAATGAATTAAGTTACTTTTTAATGATAGCTTGTCAATTCTTGACATTTTTACTGTTTTCCTTTGTTCTTCAGTATGACAGATCCTGTTTCATTGTGGGTTTAAATGACTTTTGAAATGCTTGACTTTCCCATGCCAATAGATCCTGCAATATCTCTAATGGTCTTTGAATTGTGCTCTTTAAGAATTATATCATTTGTGCATTTCCTTTGAGTAATATCTACCTTTGAGGATATAGTGCTCAAGAGTATATCTAATACATAGGAATGAGTACCCAGGGAAGGGAGTTTTGATTTGGGGAGTCACTGGGTCAGTGTCAGTGGAATATGAATGAGTGAATAAAAAAGCATTTATAAAGTACTGTTACAATCTGTAAAGCACTATGTTAAGTGCTGGGAATAGAATAGAAAAGCAAGATAATCCTGAATCTGAAAGATCTTACATTCTAGTATGGGGAGACAACATATAAAGGAAGTTCTAGCCATTAGTCAGATAGAAAGACCTCATGGTCCTTGGGGTTCTGAAGCAAAGTAGATGGTAATGCATCTTCTTTAGTACCATTTCCATTAACAAGACCATGTCTGTTTCTGATGTTGAAACTATTTGATGTCAAGGATTCTGACATTAAGAACTTCCTTTCTTGAGTTTTAAGTAGCTCTTGCTGCTTAAGGAGTCAGCACATGTAGTGGCTGTTGCAAAGTTGTATCTCCATAAGGGTTACTTCCCTAGAGAGTGATTCAAAGGAATAAGGAAGGTGGTAGTGGGCTAGAGTCAATGCTGGTTGTCTGAGGGGTATTTCTGTTCCCCAGACTCTTGCCTATTGCTATAAGTTGGTTGGTTGATACTTAGTGTTCTTGTTGGTGGTGATAACGGTCTCCTTTCCATGTGGTGGTCTAAAAAGTGCGGCTATAACTGTGGCTCTTAATTGAAAGGTCTTGAGCTGTCTTCACTGGCATAGGAGTGGGGTGGAGATGTTGACCATAGATTGACCTGTCTGGCGCATACCACCTCCTGTTACTTTCAGGGTGCCTTGCCTGACTCAGCAGGGTGGTTGCTTGGCCATTGGTGATGGTGGTGGTAGTGATGGTGACAAGAATGGCAGGGGCCTTCTCTACAGGAGTTACTTCTCTAGATGGTGGCTGGTAGCTTTGTGCATGCTGCTATTCTTAGGGCTGTTGGGTTTACCCCCATTGAAGGCAATTGATAAAAAAAAATTTTTTTCTGGAAGATTTAGATTTATAATCTATAATACCCTTTTCCTTCTGCTTGGCTGCCTTATTGTTATATGCCTGCTTCTCATTATTGCTGTTTATTCCATATTTCACCTTTTTTTTTGTTTGTTTTATATATGATGAGTACCCTAGGGTTTGTAGGTTTTATCTCAGGACAAAATTTTGAACAGAACAGGAAAAAGCCATTGGGGGTTGTTTGGGATCATTAGGATTCCTCCCCTCCCCCACTTCTTTAGCTGGTTCATAATTCTTCTTTTCTCTGTCATGCTATACCTTATCAGTCTTCTCCATTTCGTTAAACTTAGAATTCTCTGTCCTTGCCCATTCTGCTGAACACTTCTTTGAAAATTTTGTAAAGTTGATAGGAACTTCAGTATTTTTTCCCCTTATGTTTTTCTTCAAAGTGTATTTGCACAAAGAAAGCATAAATAGGCATTTTGTCTTTTGTGGGTTTTTCTGAGTCATCTTTAACCATCTGAGCCTGTGTTGTTCTTTATTATAATTATCCATTCAAGTGGCAGACCAACAGTTATCCTCATCCCCTGGGGGAAAGTAGTGTGAATGAAATGAAATGAATGAAAAAAGCATCTTTTAAGTGTCTCCCAGAAACAGAGCACTGTACCAGGCACTACAGATACAAAATTTGAAAATGGAATTGTAGAGAAGTCAATTGGTAAACTCTTTCCAGAAGCAATAGTAGTATCAATCTGATTAATATTCCCAAGCTAGAGGTAGATGGGGCCAGGAGAGGGAGTTTACACATAGCAACAGGGAAGAAAGCAAAATGTCCAGGATGGATGGGATTTAAAGCATGACTTGGTGCTGGCTAGGTATGGTGGACCTAGTGATTTTCCAACCTATCCATTTGTCCAGATCGACTACATACTAGAAGAGAGTTCCAAAGCTGAGTGAATTAACTCCCCTAGTCTTTGAAGATCTGGTCAGGAGGGTGGGGAGAGGAAGGTAGTGTCAGAACAGGCATAATGTTAAGAGCATTAGACTAGGAAGCAGGACATCTAGCTTCTAGTTTTGTATCTACGAACTAGCTTTGTGACCTTTGTCAAATCACCCTGCCTTTTTTGCCTTTATTTGCTCATTGGAAAAATGAGGGGATGAAGATGGGGAAGAGGGTTGGACTGGATAACCTCAATGTTCCCTCTTGCTCTAACATTCTATTAGGACATTCTATTACTGATTTCTTTTATGGTGGGAAAGTAGAGTTTAGAAAAATCAGAAGCAGCATTAGAATTCACAATGCAATAACAACTTAGGGGCTGTAAGTTCTGGCTTGTCTATTGTCCTCTCTACTGTCTGTATTTTTTTTTTCTGGAGAGTATTCACTAGATTTTGAATGAAAGTGAGGAAAAAATCCTCTGCTGAGAAACAAGTCTTGTGTCTGTGTGTGTGGTTTGGCTATTAAACATCTTTCCAGAGGTCTTGGTCTGTTGCAATAGCTTCGCCAGTCCCTCAATTACTGTTTTTCTTTCATGAGGAATTGTTGGTAGAATGCACTCACCCTTTTAGGGAGCTGTGAATGTGGTTATAATTGCTTGTTTCTTAGAGAATTGGCTAGACTACATAGTCCTGGTAAAGTTACTCAAACAAATGGAATGTAGAAGAGATCCTGAGTTTCATTCAGGTTTAATCTTGGCTCTGGGGCCTTGTTGCCTACTGAGTGACAGTGTCCGTGATGAATCACAGTGCGATTATAAGAGATATGAACCCAGCAGAAAAGTTTTACAAATCACAGTGCCTCAGCATTCATTTGTTAAGTGAGGTCTGACATTTCTGTGCTCTGCATGTGTGTGTTTCTTTTTTCATTTGCTAGTAAAATCACTATATTTCTTTTTATAGGTCCCTATACAGAGGTAACTGAGTACTGTCTTTTCCAATTGAGTTCATTTCTTGTTCTTGTTCTTCTTCTTGTTTCTTACAGGAGGTTCTGAGGATAATTGGATGTATATGATCTTTAACCTTCCACAATACCCTTCAGGAGTATAGAATGACAAGGCAGTTAGGAAGGGTAGAAGAGTGGTTTGATTGTAGGCATTAGATCAATACAGAATTAGTCAAACATCCATATTATTAACTACAACAATAGCCTTTGATACTATTGATCGTGAAATTGTACCAATTCAATTGCACTGATTAAAATATTTAGACCTGGAAGAGAGCTCAGGGATCATCTAGTCTAAACCTGAAATTTTACAGATCAATTAATCAATTAACAAGTATTTATTAATCATTTGCTATGTGCCAGGCACTGTGCTAAGCATGAAGGATATAAGTACAAAGAATGATCTGATTCCCTCCTTTTCCTTATATTCTAATGGAGGAGATGATAAATACGTAGACAAATATGCATAGCACAAATACACACACAAAGCAGTTTAATATAAACTACCATAGGAGGGAGAACACTAACAATTGGGGTTCAGAGAAGGTTTCATACAGAAAATGGTGTCTTAGTTGCATCTTGAAGGAAGAAAGAAACTCTTTGTATGAAAGTAGGGAGTACATTCTAGGCATGGGGGACAATCAACACAAAGGCAGTGAGACATGAGATGAAGTGTCATAAATGAGGAACAGAGAGAAAGCCAGTTTGGCTAGATTGCCGCTTGTGAAAGGGGGAGTAATATATGATAAAGCTGGAAAGCTGAATACTGACTTATCCAATCTGAAATTCAAACCTGGCTTCTCTGACTCTAAATCTAGAGCTCTTATCACTAGAACACACTTAAAGCAGATTGATATGAAGTGGCTAGTTATTAGCTCTTGAACCCACCAGGAATTAGCTCCATGGGGATACCTTTATGTTACCTAATTCCATGATCCTTCTCAACCTGTTGATGTACCCTAAGAATCCCTGGGCCTTGCCATGTACCTTGCTGATGAAACTTAAGAACCTCTGGACCTTCCCATCTGCCTATATACATTGTTTCTCTCTCAATTAGAATATGAGCTCTTAGAGAGTAGAAATTGGCTCACTTTGACAATACTTGGCATTGTCTGTGCTTAATGAATTTGTTTATTTGTTTGTTGAGAAGAATCCGGAGGTTGTCACATTTACGTATGACTCAGGCTACTAAAGTTAAAGGCATTGTTAGAACTTCTCTAAATTTCATGTTTTTAATGGAGAGAGGGAGGGAAAGAGGAGAAAGGTGAGGGAAAGGAGAGAGAAAGAACATACCACATCATCCACTATACAAGATTGTTTAAGTGGGGGCTTAGCTGCTGAAGCAATATGTCTTTTCTAAAGGTACTAACTTACCATAAGAAAGTTAGTTAGGCATGAAAGGAGAACGGAGCTCAAAATCATAACATGGAAGAATCCAAGCAAGACTGTCCTTTTTAAACCTGTTTTAAAGCAGGTTGACCAGTCCGTTAGAGAATATATGGCAAGGAATAATCACACATTGCAAGGAGTACCAATTCAACCAATCAAAAAAAAATCAATAGTTTTCCATTTATATTTCAGGGTCTTTTCCCCACCTGATAAATAAATCTTACATATGACCCTGCCTTTCCTCTGTCACTGAAACCTCTTATTCATATTCTCATCATTTCTTTCCTTGATTATTATAATAGCCTCCTATTACATAGGTGTATGAAGCACATTTTAAAAAGATGTGAACCCAGAAAATTTTATTTTTTTAAAGGTGAATAGTAATAGAACATTTAATTTTAAAGGATATTATTTTCAGTCACAAATGAAATGAAAAAACCCTAAAATTTAAATGAACTTGATTTAAAAAAAATTAACAGCTGTTTTACTTAAAAAAATACAAATTTTCCCCAAGTTTTCCTTTTAATCAAACTTCCCTTCCCCTTATCCTAAAATACGAAATAACTTTTTCTGCTGTGATATGGGGCTCTCGCACACATACAGATTCATCATGATAAGAGCTGCTTTCAGAATAGTGATAGATCTGAACAGGCATGTGGACATTTCATAGCTGGTTCGAATCAGCTAGCTACATGTTGAAATAGAAGCATTTTGATTGGCTGCAGAGGTATTCAAAAAGGCTTGTCAGCCTCATTCGCTTCTGTGGAATCTTGGTGACTCTTTTGCTCATGTTGTGCCCAGAAGGAATGAGAGTTTTGAAAGGTGGGGAGAGCAAGCCACAGCAAGCCATGGTGCCCAGGCCAGGTTTCTTACCCAGTGTGGCACTGATGCCCCGAGGAGCAAGGAGAGATCTTTAGAAGCAATCTTTGCAACTCCAGCCCAGCAGAAGGATTTGAGAATATAGCCCATGCCAACAATCATGTTGCATATAAGTATGAATTTAGTGGGACCAAAGCCATGTAGGAACTGAATCAAATTTTGAATCCCCCCTACTTCCATTGAGTCGGTCTTGGGGTGGGATGGGGTGGGTGGGACTTACACTCCCCCAAAATGTTTGTCCTTTTGTTTTTGCTATATCTTTGAAGTATATATTCCTTTGTAAAAACCATCTCATGTCAAGTGGTTAAATGGAATCAGGATTTTAGCTTCTGACCCCTCCCTACCAAATGGAGAAAACATAGCCAGTGGGTACTGGAGCTAGTAGAAAAAAGGACCCCCAAAACCTGATGGTGCCCCAGAACCCTGAGGGGAAAGATATAACAGGCCTGGCCCTGAGAGAGTGGCACTAGAAACTTACTCTGCTTTATCTTCTTAATGTAAATAACAACAACCTCTTGGATTGGGGCCCAGAGCCAAGATGCAGAGTGAAAGCAGTGACTTGCTTGAGCTCTTCCCCAAACCCCTCCAAATACCTATAAAAATGGCTCTAAACAAATTCTAAAGCCACAGAACTGACAAAAAGACAGAGTGAAGCCAATTTCCAGCTCAAGACAACCCGGATGATTGATCAGAAGGGTATATCTACTGGGCTGGGAGCTCAGGCCACAGCAAACTTGGAGCAGGCCTCAGAGGACTGAATCGCAGGCAGCTGTGGCGGCTTCCAGACCTCTCAACCCACAAACACCAAAGACAACTTAGAAGGTCAGAGGGAAAAGTCTGTTTCTGCAGTGCTGAGAGAGGAGCTAGGTCAGAGCCAGCTCCAGAGCACAGAGTACGGGCACTGAGGCGGTGGCTACGTCCTGAGCTTCCAGCCCACAGACTGAGGGGGAATTGAGTGGCTGATCAGAGGGGGATTTCAGGGATCTCTTTGCCAGTGCTGAGGCAGGAATCTCTTGCTTTGCCCAAGCTTGGATCTGGGTCACAGTTCTGGGTGGCAGTCCTGAGGTGAGGAGGAGTGCTGGCATGGTAGAGTTTGTAGTGGCAGTGAAGAGAAAACCTTCTTCACAGTTCCAGGACAGAAAGGAGTGCTTGTGGTCACTAATAGACCAGAGCACAGGCCAGCAAAGGAGTAAACACCTCACCCCTTATCATATCACCTTGCAAGAACTGAAAATTTACAGGTCCCTGCAAGTATCTCTGAAAACAGCTGTAGAAACCCCCAAAGCTTGGGACAGTACATTCTCCACATTGGAAGCAGACTCTTACCTGAACAAAGAGTTTAAAACTCAAGTAATTGGCTGGGATCATGAGCAAGCAGCACAAAAAGAGTCAGACTATATTATCTCACTTTGGTGACAAAGAAGATCAAAATGTACAACCAGAAGAAGACAACAAAGTCAAAGCTCCTACATCCAAAGTCTCCAAGTAAAAATATGAATCAGTCCCAGGCCTTGGAAGAGCTCAAAAGGGATTTTGAGAAGCAAGTAAGAAGTAGAGGAAAAACTGGGAAGAGAAATGAGAGTGATGCAAGAAAATCATGAAAAACGAGTCAACAGCTTGCTAAAGGAGACCCCAAAAAATACTGAAGAAAATAACACCTTAAAAAATAGCCTAACCCAAATGTCAAAAGAGGTCCAAAAAGCCAATGAGGAGAAAAATGCCCTAAAAAGAAAAATTGGCCAAATGGAAAAGGAAGTCCAAAAGATTACTGAAGAAAATACTTCCTTAAAAATTAGAATAGAGCAATTGGAAGCTAGTGACTTTATGAGAAATCAAGACACTGTAAAACAAATCCAAAAGAATGAAAAATTAGAAAATAATGTGAAATATCTCATTGGAAAAACAACTGACCTGGAAAATAGATCCAGGAGAGAGAATTTAAAAATTATTGGACTATCTGAAAGCCATGATCAAAAAAAGAGCCTAGACATCATCTTTCAAGAAATTATCAAGGAAAACTGCCCTGATATATTAGAACCAGAGGGCAAAATAGAAATTGAAAGAATCCACCAATCACTTCCTGAAAGAGATCCCCAAAGGAAAACTCCTAGGAATATTGTAGCCAAATTCCAGAGTTCCCAGGTCAAGGAGAAAATATTACAAGCTGCCAAAAAAACAATTCAAGTATTGTGGAAACACAATCAGGATAACACAAGATTTAGCAGCTTCTACATTAAAGGACTTCAGGGCATGGAATATAATATTCTGGAGGGCAAAGGAGATAGGATTACAACCAAGAATCACCTACCCAGCAAAACTGAGTATAATCCTTCAGGGGAAAAAATGGTCATTCAGTGAAATAGAGGACTTTCAAGCATTCTGATGAAAAGACCAGAGCTGAATAGAAAATTTGACTTTCAAATACAAGACTCAAGTGGAACATGAAGAGGTAAACAGGAAAGAGAAATCATAAGAGACTTATTAAGGTTGAACTGTTTACATTCCTGCATGGAAAGATGATATTTATAACTCATGAGACCTTTGTCAGTATTAGGGTAGTTGGAGGAAAAATTATATGTATGATGTATGTAGATATAGATAGATAGAGATAGTAGAGTAGAGGCACAGGGTGAGTTGAAGATTAAGGGGTCATATCTGGAGAATAAAATTAAGGGATGAGAGATTATACTAGGAGAAGAAGAAAGGGAGAGGTAGAAGGGTAAATTATCTCAAAAAAAAACAGAAAAGAAAAGGTTCTTACAGTGGAGGGGAAATTGGGGAAGGCGAGAGGGAATGAATGAATCTTATTCTCATAGGATTTGGCTTAAGGAGGGAATAACATACACATTCAATTGGGTATGGAAATCTGTCTGCCCCTACAGGAAAGTAGGGAGGAAGGGGATAAGAGAAGCAGGAGGGTGATAGAGAGGAGGGCAGATTGGGAAAGGGAGTAATCAGAAGCAAATACTTCTGAGGAGGGACAGGATCAAAAGAAAGAATAGAATAAATGGGGGGGAGGATAGGATTAAGGGAAATAGAGTTAGTTTTTTACAACATGTCTGCTATGGAAGTGTTTTGCATAACTGCACATGTATAACCTATATTGAGTTCTTGCCTTTTCAATGAGGGTGGGGAGGGAGGAAGGATGAAAATTTGGAACCCAAAGTTTTGAAAACACATGTTTAAAAAAAAAGTTTTCACATGCAACTGGGAAATAAGAAATACAGGAAATGGGGTACAGAAGTCTATCCTTCCCTACAAGAAAATAGAAGGGGAAGGGGATCAGAGAAGGGGGGGGAGAGATAGAAGAGAGAGCAGACTAGGGAAAGTGATATTCAGAATGCATGCCATCTTGGGGTGGGGGGAGGGGCAAGATGGGTGAAAATTTGGAACTCAAAATCTTGTGGAAGTAAATGTTGAAAACTAAAAATAAATCTGTCTCAGAATAAATAAATAAATAAACAGGCTAATAAATAAATAAATAAATAAATGAATTAGAAAAATGAATAAATAAGCAAATAAATAAAGAAATAAAAAAACAAATAAATAATGGCAACCTCCAAACCTCTTTTTAACTGAACCCTTTCTCCTAGCCATCCGCATTATCATGAAAGACCTATGATGGAGTTTAAAGACTGATGACCACAGGAGAATCTTTTACAATTTAGAGGGTTATTATTATTTTTTTTGGCCTCCCTTACCCATATAATGCAGAGTACTAGGAAGCTTAACTGTGGAAAATAAAGTGGCCAGAGAAGTTAACGAGGAAAAATGTGCAGTTGATTTTTCCTTGTCTTTTCTGGTGTCCCTGCTAGTATCGGGGTTGTTGGTTGGGGTCTTCCTGGGAGCAGGGAGGAGATGGGCAGACGGCCTAGCTGACCCTGCCTGACTCATAAAAGAGCTAGACTCCAACAAGCAGAAGTGTTACCAGAACATGTGATGCATTGATAAGGAAAGAGTGTGAATGAGGGTCATAAAAGGGTAGGTGGGAGGGTGAGGACCAAGTCATCACACAGGCCTTCTTTTCTTTTGATTCTCTTCTGCTTAGGAGTATACTGGGATATGAATATTAAACAAAATGTTTATTGAATAGAAAGTAATATTAGTCTCAATAATACTTCAAAAATAATAATGAATTTAAACCTAGTTCTCCTAGAAGGGGAAAAAAACCCTCTTTTTTCTAATCACTTGTAATTAGATCATCTGGGGTGTAGAGTTGTTTTCAGGGAAGACTAGTATCTCTGATGAGAGGGCTGCATTCTACCTTCAAGGTCCACTGATATACCTAACCCTCACCTGTGGCTCTAAGAAGTTGTAGCATGAGCAGTGGCCACACCCCAGTAAACTATTTCAGCAGATGGGCTAACCAAGGGGTCTCAAACCAGTTGTTGAGTTGGGGGGTGTCTACCCCAAACATGTGAAGACTTCCCCTGGTGGAATGGTGGGTGAGAACAATTTGTTTCAACGGCTATGACACAATTGAAGCAGGTGCTGTGGGAGCTTAGAGCTTGGTTAGACATCAAAGATGCCAAGGTCATCCACTGCATCTCGAGCCATCACCAGTCATCTTGACTCCATCCTGCCACTGGACTGTGACAACTCTAGAAGAGAGAATGAAGCTGATGACTTCATGTAAATCTGCCACTTAAATCCAATTTATACATAAATTAAAAGACATCACCCACATAATTTTTACCTATCTCAAAGTCCAGTGGTGACAAGCAAGTGACAAAACAGCAGGTGCACTTATACTGAGACCTATAGTCACAATCTTGCACACCAGCAGCCCAATGCATAGGGTTGCCTTCTCACTGGAAGCAGCCGTGGGATTTGGCAGCCTCCTGGGTGTCTGAGCAGCCTTTTAAAGACTGCATTGCTCACCTCCTGGTGTGAGAAAAAGTGCTCTAAAAATTATCTGCTTACCCCGTCCTGACCTGTCTACCGCAGAAGGTGAGGATCCCACCTACAGCTGAAACACACAAAAAAAGTTCAAAAGCTTCTGCAAAGATGATTCCACTCACCATTGGTACGTGGAATGTGTGTACTCTAATAGACACCACAAAAGCCAGTAGACCTGAAAGACAAATAGCTCTTGTTGTGAGGGAACTCAACGGGTATCACATCCAAATAACAGCCCTGAGTGAAACAAAGCTGGCAAATGAAGGCCAGCTTACTGAAGTCAGAGCGGGATACACATTTTTCTGGAGTGGCCACAGTGAAGGGGAGCTCTGTGAAGCTGTTAGGTTTCACAATCAAAGCTAATCTAGTCAGCTAGCTTGTGTGCCTACCCAAAGGAGTGAATGATAAGCTTGTGATAATGTGATTGCCACTTGCAAGAAAATGCCATGGCAGCATCATCAGTGCCTATGCTTCTACCATGACAAACCCTGAGGAAGTCAAAGAAAACTTTATGAAGAGCTGGAGACCCTCATCATCAATGTGACAAAAGAGGGCAAGCTTATGATTCTGGGTGACTTCAATGCTAGAGTAGGCTCGGACTGCCAGACAGCAGGGAATCCTTGGGAGGAACGGAATTGAAACACAACAGCAGCGGTCATTTACTGTTAAAGACTTGTGTATCTCATGACTTTCTCATCACCAACACTGTCTCCTACTTACCTAAACACAACAAAACATGGATGCACCCTCACAGCAAACATTGACATTTAATAGACTATGTCACTGTAAGGAGAAGGGATGGATAGGATGTGAGAGTGATGAAGGCAATGTGTGGTGCAGAGTGCTGGACTGATCATAAACTTATCCTCTCCCAGCTAAATATTAATATTCAACAAAAGCAGTGGCACCAAGGCAAGATGACTATGAGAAGACAATGTCAACACATTAGAATGCTTCTTTTAACTGGAACAGTACATTGCTAACTTAGAGGGAAAGTTGAGCCAACACACAGTTGGCAACAGTGGAGCAGAATTCAGAGATTTGGCGTATAGCACTGCATTTACTCATCTGCATCAGAACACTTGCAACATCAAGACTGGCTTGATGGCAATGATGGGGAAATTCAGAAGCTGCTAAATGAACTGGATAGTTCGTCCTTCTCTAAGAAGGCAACATTTAACTCCGTCAAAACTAAAGTACGAGTGAAGCTTAGAGATATGCAGGATATCTGGTTCAGTAAGAAGGCAGATAAAATTCAGTTTTACGCTAAAGCTAACAATCCAAAGTGCTTTTTTGATGCCCTAAAAGCTATTTACGGGCCAAAGACATATGGTGCATCTCAATTACCCAGTGCTGATGGAGCCACATGGATTAGTGGTAAGGACACAATCCTGGAGAGATGTGCTAAACACTTCCATAGTGTTCTCCACAGATTGTCATCAATCAATGCTGAAACCATTGACCACTTATCTCAGGTTGAAGTCAACCCCTCTCTGGCCCAATTTCCAACTGAAGAAGAGGTTTTGAATTCCATTAGGTTCCTCTCATATGGCAAAGCACCTGGTGCTGATTGTACTCCAGTTGATATTTACAAAGTATGTGTGTGTGGGTCTATTGCTCATACAAAAGCTGAATGAAATTTTCTGGATTATATGGTAAATGGAGGTTATCACCCAGGAGTTCAAGGATGCCTCCATTGTCCATCTCTGTAAAGGTAAAGGAAATAGATTGTCCTGTGACAATCACAGAAGTGTCTCTCTCTTACTCATTGCTGGCAGAGTCCTCCTTAATAGGCTGATATGGATCATTTACTGATCTATGTCATCTACCTGAGAACCAGTATGACTTCAAAAAGGGCTAGGGATTATTTGATATGGTATTTGCTGCCTGACAACTCCAAGAGAAATGCCAAGAGCAGAACAGAGGTCTGTATAGTACAGAACATTTGTTGATCTAACCAAGGCCTTTGATACCATCAATTGTGAAGGCTTATGGAAAATTATGTCAAAATTTGGTTGTCTGGAGAATTTCATCAGTATTATGCATCCATTTCATGGCAGCATATTAGCCCGGCTTCTAGATAATGGACAATGCTCTCATGTTTTCCTAGTCACCAGTGGAGTGAAATAAGGCTGTGTGCTGGCTCCTATGATGTTTTCATGATGTTTTCAGCCATGTTGTCAGATGCCTTCAATGAGGGTTAACACGGCAACAAGGTCAGCTACTGCACTGATGTTAAATTATTTAACTTGAAAAGGTTATAAGCCAAGACTAAAGTGGAGGGAGTGTTGATACATGACTTTTTTGTTTGCAGATGATTGTGCACTCAATTCAGCCTCTGAAGCTGAGATGCAACAAAGTATGGATTGAATATCTGCTGCTTGTGCTAATTTTGGCCTAACAATTAACACCAAGAAAACAGGTACTTCATCAACCAGCACCACACCATCCATATGTAGAACCATTGGTTACAGCAAATTGAGTTTTGAATACTGGATAAGTTCACTTACCTTGGCAGTATGCTTTCCAGGGTTGTACGTATTCATTATGAGGATGACACACACATTATCAGAGCTAGCTCAGTGTTTGGGAGGCTTTGAAGGAAAGCATAGGAGAGAAGAGGTATTAGACTGACTACCAAATTGAAGGTCTGCAGTTGTGCTGACCTCATTGTTGCATGGCTGTGAAATCTGAACAGTATACCAGTACTACACCAGGAAACTGAATTGCTTCCATTTGAATTGTCTTAGGAAGATTCTGAAGATAGGATAAGATGCCAGACACTGAGGTTCTTTTTTGTACTAAACTGCCAAGCATTCAAACTCTACTGCAAAGAGTGCAACTTTGATGGGCTGGTCACATTGTTCAAATGCCAAACATATGCTTCCTAAAAAGTCTATTTTATGGAAAACTCACCCAGGGCAAGTGTTCACATGGTAATCAGAAAAAGCTATACAAGGACACTCTCAAGGTCTCTTTGAAGAACTTTGGAATTGACTATGTGACATGGGAGACACTGGCACAGGATTGCCCAACATGGCATGCCCTCAGCAGAGAAGGTGCTATGCTCTATGAGCAAAGCAGTATTGAGGTAGCTTATAAACAACCTGAGATATGCAAATTTAGAGAATCTACCCCAAACATCAATATGGATTGTGGTAGGGTATTTGGAGCTCAAATTGGTCTGATCAGCCACAGTCGGACACACTATACCATGACTCTAACATAGTGATGTCATTTTGGTTCTCTTGGAGAATGAAGATCAATGACCAATTGGATATCCTGCTTTAACTTGTCTTAGGATGGCAGCTACTGAAGCAGGAATCAGAAAAGAAAGGGTCAAGTCACCTAAAGGCATCCATAAAAGTCTGAAAACTTGTAATCCCCACAATCAAAGTCAGCTTCTACTTCGACCCTCTGTCACTATTCATGAAACTGTTTCTACCTTGATGGGAAGACAGTGAGTTTTGTTTTACTATTGGGAAGAAACTCCAGTTGCCTGGCTGGAACAACATTAGTTGGAAAGAAACTAACAATCTGTATGTGGACTCCCTCAGCAGTGGTGGGCCTTGCTTTCTAAGAGCTGAATCTTTCACCAAGTTGCCAAGAATCTTGGAAAGGTAATGGAAAACGTTTTGGCATGAATATAGAAGTGACCTCCCAGTCAGTTGTGATGTGGCAAAAGCAAGCCTTGGGTGCTCTTTGTAAGCGTTGAGGACTGACCATAGACCCACTAATGATGCTGCCCTGGGATTTCATTTCAGTTGCTGATGTAACTCTGGTGTTCGATATGGCCAACCTCTCCTCTAAAGTCTGCCACCAAGCCAAACTTTTAGCCGTCAGTGGAAGTATGTGTGTGTGTGTGTGTGTAGTGAATGGAGTGCTGGACTTGGAGTTGGGAAGACCTAAGTTCAAACCTTGTCTCATTCACTTACTAACTGTATGACTGTGGGCAAATCACCTGACCACTCTGGGCCTTCATTACTTCATCTGTCAAATGAGGGAGTTAGACTTGATGTCTTCAAAGGTCCCTTCTAGCTTTAAATTTACTATCCTACTATTATCCACTCCCTTAATTCATAAGCACTGAGGCTTTATTCCTCCTCAAAAGGCTGAGTGTGTAAATGTGGCTAAACAGTGTAAATGCACATTTGTTGTATATTAGCTTTTCTTTCTTTTTTTCCATCACAGCATAGGGCTGGTCACCCATTAACTACACCTAAGTGAAACTGTGATTTTAGTTATCAGCAAAAACTGACCAGGGAAAAATAGGCTTTTATTTTATTTTTTGCTAGGCAATGGGGTTAAGTGACTTGCCCATGGTCACACAGCTAGTAAATGTTAAGTGTTTGAGGTCAGTTTTGAACTCAGGTCCTTCTGACTCTAGGGCCAGTGCTCCATCCACTGTGCCACCTGGCTGCCCCAGAAGAGGCTTTTAGTGATTCTTTCCCATGGAAGTTCTTGGTAGCCCATAGTAGTTTTGCTGCAAACTCTTGTCAAAGTCAAACTTCAAGAATTTGGAAAAACTCTTCAGACCTAAAGCTGATGCTCAGTGCTTCCCGGTGGACAAACAGAATTGACTTCTCCTCTTAGACTGTGAACTAGATTGACTGTTCTCTGGCTTACTCAGGAATAAGATAAGATGGATTGAGGAAAGAGACAAGAAGTAGAACAGGGGTGAGGCACCTGTGGCCTTGAGGCCATGTGTGGCCCTCTAGATCCTCAAGTGCACCCCTTTGACTGAATCCAAACTTCACCAAGCAAATCTAGAGAAAAACTTCACATGTGACCTTGAGGCCACAGGTTCCCCACTCCTGGGCTAGAAGAAAATACTTTGGTACAGCGTCAGCATCTTCTTGTCCTCAATAGGCCAGCCACTAAGTTTTCCCTTTGTAAGTCCATAAGAAATGTTAATAGGAGAATGTCAATTTTTTAGAAAAATAAACCTACCAAGTATAAAACTGTGCATGCTGTTTGACCCAGCAATACAAAGAGATCATAAAAATGGGAAAGGGACCCACATGTACAAAAATATTTATAGCAGCTCTTTTTGTGGTGGCCAAGAACTGGAAACTGAGGGAATGTTCATCAATTGGGGAATGGTTGAACAAGTTGTGGTATATGAAATGTAATGGAATACTATTGTGTTATAAGAAATGATGAGCAGGCGGACTTTAGACAAACCTGGAAAGACTTGTATGGACTGATGCTGAGTGAAGTGAGCAGAACCAGAAAAACATTGTACACATAACAGCAGCATTGTGCGATGACTGATTATTATAGACCTAGCTCTTCTTAGCAATGCAAGGATCTAAAACAACTCCAAAAGACTCAAGTTGGAAAATACTCTCCACATTCAGGAAAAGAACTATGGAGTTTGAATGTAGATTAAAGCATACTATTTGCTTTCTCTCTCTCTCTCTCTCTCTCTCTCTCTCTCTCTCTCTCTCTCTCTCTCTCTCTCTCTCTCTTCTCTCTCTCTCTCTCTCTGTTTCTTCTTTCTTGTAGTTATTCCCATTAGTTCTAATTCTTCTTTACAACATGACTAATGTGAATGTTTAATATGAGTGTATATATAGAGCCTACAGCAGATTACATGCTGTCTTGGGGTGGGGCAGGGCAGAGAGAAGGAGAAAATTTGGAACTCAAAATGTCAAGGAAGTGAATGTTACAAAGTAATCTTCCTGTTGACTCCTTGGAAGCCAGCCCCTCTTAAAGTGTTTATAACATTCTCTACTTTACACTTAAAGAGAGACTTTGAGAACATGAAAAGGATTCACAGGAAAATTGTGATTCTGGGATTAGATCACTGGATTGCAAACAGAAAAGGAAAGAATAAAGGATGATTTTCAAGTATGTGGGCTACCTCTTTTTCTCCACTGAGAGGAACACACACACACACACACACACACACACACACATACACGCAAGCACACACACGAGTCTTAAGCATCATAGAATCATAGAAATAAGTTAGACATTTCTTGAGATGGTTGTTGAATAAGGTAGAAGGTGATTTTCTGAAAGTCTTGAGAAATAAGATTGTCCTATTTTCTGTTTCTGAATGAAATTTAGTCTTAAACATTTCTCAGACTTGAACCAAACATGAAATTGTAAAGGGATTCTCTTTCATATAACATGGCTTTCAGGGTGTTATATTCATGTTTTTCCATATCTGATTCCAACCTCTAGTTGTGGA
Organism: Phascolarctos cinereus; assembly: GCF_003287225.1. Lineage (NCBI taxonomy): Eukaryota > Metazoa > Chordata > Mammalia > Diprotodontia > Phascolarctidae > Phascolarctos > Phascolarctos cinereus. The sequence goes on along the minus strand of NW_027556180.1, from coordinate 120,070,035 downwards.
CTTACAAATTCTCTGTTGGTCTACACCAGGGCTTCTTAAACTTTTTCCATCTGTGACCCCTTTTTACCTGAGAAATTTTTACGTGACCGTGGGTATATAGGTATGTAAAATAGGTATACAAATCCAGCATTTACTAATAATAAATCATAAAGAAATTTATTGTAAAACAATTCTTTGGTATACATATAATTTTACCATTTATTGTAGATGAAAACAAATTTGCATACGAATGAGATCTATATACTTGTTTATTTTTACATAAATAATTAAATCTTGGTGGAATATTTGATACTACACAACACAGAGCATCTGCAGTATTTTTCAGAATTGATTGATATTTTTATTTTTAATTATCAATGCTGAGAACGCCACAAAATTGCAGAAATATGTTTAAGGCCATTTTAGAAGGTTTTGGAAATTCTGTCCTATCCCCAAGCCAAAATTCATTTAACAATTTTGTATGTACAGTAAAAACACTACAATTCATAACATGTAATAGTCACAAATCTGAGCCAAAGTGTTTCTGGCAGCATTCGTTAGCGTGGCGTTGCATTGCATTGCATGATGGCATGTGCAGTACAAAGTGCGCAGTTCAGAACAAAATTCAGAACAAAGGCTACCATGAAGTTGTGTGATACAGCATGGGCAAAGGCTGCCAGAAACACATCGGAGTCATCACACGTTTGATTTTGAATTAATTTTTGGTCACTGTGCATTCAGAAACCTTTCACTGTTGCCAAATTTTTCATGACCTTCACATTCAGTTATGTGACTCCATACGGCATCTGACCCACAGTTTAAGAAATGCTGATCCTTTACTCCTTTCATTTCGGGCTTTAGTTTCTTATATTTCTTTTATGCCAGTAAAAAAGATCCAACACTGGAAGGATCCAATCAGATCCTTAGATCTCACCAAACCAATGTCATCTTTCACCAATATCATATTAATACATGATGTGTGTGATTTTGTTGCTATTGACCAATAGCTACCTGAGTTAGATGTTGGTTTTGTTTGAGCTGGATCTTAGTATCATAGATTTAGAGCTGAAAATGACCTTGGAGCCCCCCTCCCCCCTTATTTTAAAGGTAAGGAAATACAGGCACAGAGAAAAGTTACGTGATTTGCCTAGGGTGGCAGAGCTAGTAAATATCTTGAAACAGAATTTGAGCCCAGTATTCCTGACTTCAAATCCATTGTTCTATTCACCACACTGTATCAAAAAAGCCCTGAAAATCAAAATCTGCATAATTTTTTTTATATTCCATATGCCAAGTCTCATAGAATTCCGTGTGATGTGCCAGACACATCAATTGAATTGCTTCTGTTGCTGGAGTTGGAGTAGAGGTTGGGATGGAGGTCTGGGTGAATGGTTTCCTAGGTGCATTAGGTTAGGTTTATCAAAACCCTGAAAATTACCCTGGAGAGTTCCCAATGGCAGTAAGCGTAGGCCACTTTGTTCATTCTGATCAATGATCTTTGATGCAGAGCTATCTATCTATGAGCATCCGAATCTAAAATTAACTTCTCTTTTCTAAATCCCTAGATTCTTAATCCATATTTAGTGAGTTGAATTACAATATATCTCTTTTCCCCCCCAGTTGTGCAAAAGTAGCTGCTGTGATACATGGATGTGATGCATACTACATGGAGCCAGAAAAGAGAACTTTTACTTGAATTATATTAAAGAATATATACTTTGTTCTATGAATATTAGACACTAATCCTTCCCAACTACATGTAATTTCTACAAATAAAGTCTTCATATGGATAAAATTAGCAAAATATCCAGACAATTTATATCAGGCATTTGTACAAATTACATTGTTTATAAACTGGTCAAGAGCCAGATTGGTTTTTCCCTGAATCTTAAACCTGATTTCTTAAGGACAGTAATTTCTGAGGACTCTTCCAGAAATGATTCCCTCTGAGAAGATTGCTTTCTAACATTTTTATACCTTCCCTGATTATTGCTTTGGCACAGTTATCTTAAATAAGACTTGCAAATAAAATCCAAAAAGGATTAGACCCAGTCTATTCTATTTAGCCTATAGAAGTTTCAGTGACCACCTCTGTCTTACTGGACAAAAACCCAAGAGTTTATCTAAAGCAAATTCTCCAAGTTCCTGAATAGACATGGATTCTTATAAAAAACAAAGAGGAAATTAAAGCAATGAGGAAGGTTACTATTGTTATTATTTTGAGCATTTATTTTTCATTAGGCCCATTAGGTTTTCTGTGGTGGACATATGAGTCAGTGCTTATTTTCATGATGATCATAGATCATTTGTTTATTTTCTGATCGAAAAATCACGATGTTTACCATTGATATCTGGTGAATTCTCTAATTGATGACTAAATATTTGAATGTGTTTGTCATCACTTTCAGACTATAAGAGGGGTGGCGGGTTATTTTATATTACCTTTTTGATCAGGGAGATCCCAGGGACTTCTGAGTTTCTGCTTGGATATAGGAAAGTGAATATCCATTTGTAGCTACAGAATCCTTCTGACCATCTCGTTTTGATCCCTTTTCTTTTCAATAATTCAGGCAATGGGCTATGTGTCTTAAACCACTTTAGCCCTCTAGGCCTCAAATTTCTCATCTGTAAAAAGAGGAGATTCTTAGACTCATAGAATTTTAGAGCTAGAAGTAACCTTAGAGATAATTTAATTCAGGAGTTCTTAACCAGTCCATGAACTTTTTGTATATCTATCTATCTAGAGATATCTATCTAGACAAATATATCTATATTTCTGTGAATCTCGAGCTATATCTTTGTATCCCCATATAGCAATGTAGATATAGCTAGAGACCAATAGAGATATGTGTGTATGTGTACATGTACCTTGTGTATATGTTATATACGTGTGTGTATCTATCTATCTTGATACAGAGATATATCTAGAGATAGTTATATATCTATGGCTGAATCTATATAGATATGCATATATAGAGAGACATAGATTTATCATATATAGATAAAAAGGTATATACAGATGTATCTATATTGATAGATTTATCTATAGCTATATAGCTCTCTCTATATAGATATATCTATATATAAGTAAAAGTATATATAGATATATCTATACATATAGATATACCTATCTCTACATCGATCTATCTATCTAACTACATATATATTATATAGCTATATAGCTCTATCTCTATCTGGTTTGGGGTTTTGATAGCTCAGAGTGAGTGTAAATAGCAATTGTTTCTGTTTTGGCCAGAAACTCTGAGGGTCTTCTCCTGCCAGATTTATTCTTTTCTGAAGGCAAACTAGGCCATCTTTTACCTCAATTCTTACCTAGCTTTTAATTACTGAATGGGCATAGCCTCAGACAAACTGAGACTCGAGAAAGACCTTAACTTAGAAAGGCCAAGGCCTCCCACTGTCTCCAGGGCTACTGCCAGTCATCTTGACGTATGTCATACCATTGGACTCCAGTGATTCTGGAGGAGAGAGTAAGGTTGATGACCATTCACAGCTCTGCCTCGCTTAAATCCATTTCACTTGCAAGTCAAGCCATCACCCTCCTGATAGTATTGTTCCTCTTCAGGAATGAAGGATGAACAGCAGTCAGGCCCTATCTCTACATTGAAATAAATGTATCTAATAGATATAGATAAATAGATTGCAATATAATTGGTTGCCTTTGTAATCCTAGGTATTTTATTTCATGCACTTAGAAGCATTATACTAAGGAGTCCATAGTCTTCACTGGACTTCTAAAACACAAAACAAGCATAAGAACCCCTGATTCTAATTCGATCCTCTCATTTTACAAATGGAGAAACTGAGTTTCAGAGAAGTGACTTGACCAAGGTTACAAAACGTCTTGAAGGCAAATGGTGGAGCTGTGACTTGAACCTGTCTTCTCAGCCCTGGCCTAGTGATTCTCCATAGCTGATTTTCCCATGCCATTGGACTAAATTAATTCTATGATTCCTTTCAGCTGTCTTGCAAATGCTTGTTAATGATTTTGAATTTTCAGGGAAGGCCCACCTTTCAGTGTGCAATGGAATCTGCATTGCTTTTAAATGTCCCTTGTATAATAGTTTGATTCTTTGAGTGACAGCTAGGTGGTACAGTGATTAGAGTGCTGGACCTGGTCAGGAACAGTCATCTTCCTGAGTTCAAATCTGGCCTTGCACTTACTAGCTGTGTGACCCTGGACAAGTCACTTAACTCTGCCTCAGTTTCCTCATCTGTAAAAATGAGCTGGAGAAGGAAATGGCAAACCACTCCAGTGTCTCCGCCAAGAAAACCCCAAATGGGGTTGCCAAGGTTGGGACAAGACTGAAAGGACTAAATAACAACAACTCTAGTAACAATCTACCACAGGGCCTTCCTTGTATGTATCAGACATAGTGTTTCTTGAACAAATTAAGAAAAAAAGGCCACAACAGAAGGAGAAAATGGTTGAAGAGTGTTTAAGAAATCCAAATTATTTTCTAATCAGCGGGACCTGATAATACACATCACAGGGAACTAATTTTAGCACCATGAGCTCACATTTCTGAGAATTAGTGAATCTGTTTTTACAAAGTTTCTTATAAAGCAAAATTTTTTTGAATTTCGGAAAATATAATTGCCCCCCATTGCATCCCATTATTGCCCTTTACTCACTCAGCCACAATGATATTTTAGAGTAACTTAAAAATGAGACCTAATAGTATATTCAATCCAATTCTCAGTTTTGAGAAAGCGGTTCTAACTGCATCTGTGCCTGTGAATGTGCTCCCTCTCCCAGCTTATGTGTTAAAACCAAGAGGTTTCATTTCTGCTTCTGCCAAGGAGTTTGTTGAGTTTTGGTCTTGAATTCAAACAGCAGATGTTTGGGCTAAAGAGAATATTTTGGAAATAAACTAGATCTGAGTATGCCGTGAGTGTGCCCTCATTATTAGCCCAAAAAAGGCCCATATGTGAAACCTGGACCTGAGACTTCTTTGTGATCTAAATGCGTTAAAATCTGAGGGCTTTACCATCTCAGTTCATTTGCCTTTACCTCTATGTATTTCATCACTTCCATGTTCCTCTGGCTAATTACCAAAGGCACTTGCACCACTCCCCTCTAACAGCCTTGTCATCTTTCCCTCCTTGATCTAGCAGTAAACTTGAAATGCCGAATTTATGACATCGCAATCATTTTCATGGCAACAGACTGTGGCATCATAAAAACAAGATTATGATGACTTCACTGCAGGATCAAGCAGAAGGAGAAGCTGGGTTCTGTGTGGGGAAAGCTCTTTTTGAGACACAAATAGCTTTGATAACAGCAGGAGAAAACATAGAAAATTACTGCCAATGTAAAATAACTTGTCATATAAATGCTTCTGTCAACTGTGCCCATGTTGTAAGGGCCCTGGAAGGATTTGTGTCAGGTCTGAGATGTGGCTGATCATGTATATCTAGCTATTGGAACTTACAGGATGTTGGAAGCTCTGCAAGACTGATTTACATGTAAGACTTTCCATTACTTCCCAGCCTGACCAGTATTTGAAAAAGTGAACAAAAGCATTTTATCATATTTCTGGAATCTGGAAACTATGCTACATTTGAAAGTTGGAATAGTAATAGTGTTTAATTTCTTTTTTACAACTTAGAAAGTTTTATGTTTGTTTTAAGTTGGAGAAAAGCTTGGAACTAAATTTCACTAAACTTAAAAACTTGAGCAGAATAGATGGCAAAACCAGCATTTTATTGTTTGCAAAACTCCTGGTCCTCCCTGTCCTCATTTCTTCTCTCTACATCTCTCTCTCTCCCTCTTTCTATTTTTCACTTTCCCGCCCTCTCCCTTTCTCCCTATCTTAATCTTTTGCTTTTATTCCTTCTTTGTATCTTTACTCTTCTCTTCCTTTTTCTCTCATTCTCCGTTTTCCCTCTCTTCATATATTTAGTATGTATAGCTAGAAACCAATAGATTTCCCATATGTACAAAAATATTTGTTGTAGCTCTTTTTATAGGAAAAAATCTGGAAATAATTGAGTGGTCATGATTTGAGGAGTAGCTAAACAAATTGTGGTATATGAATGTAATTGAATATTATTATGTTAACATAATGAACTTTTTTTTAAAGAGAGAAACCAAGAAAGATAAATGTGAACTGATGCATAGTGAAGTGAACAGAGCCATGAGAACAATTTATCCAATAACAATATTATAAAGAAAAACAAACATTACAACAACCAGAAGCCAGAAGAACAATTTATACAATTTTTAAAATAACAACATTATAAAGAAAAACAATAGCAGATTTGAAAACTCAGATGAATGGAGAGACCAACCATAATTCCAGAGGACTGATGATAAATAATGCTACCCTGACAGAACAATGCACATGCTGACATGAAGATGATGGACCCAAGTTACAGAATATGACATACTTGTTCAGATGTAGCTGATGTAGAATTTGTTTTGATTCACTATGTATATTTGTTGCAAGGTCTTCATTTTTTCTTTATTTTTCTCCTTTTTTCCAATTAGGGATAGGGTGAGAGAGAGAGAGAGAGAGAGGAGGGATAGGAATAGGGTAGAAAAAAAGGGAAGAAAAAAGAAAAGGAAAAGAAAGAAAGAGGGTCACTGAAGCATCTTTTAAAAAGTACACAGAAGAAAATAAGAGAAAAGACAGAAATAATAAAGGAAAAGTAGAGTAGCTTTGAAAGTTACATGTTGAATTTATTATGTATTTTAAAAGAAAAACCAACTGTCTATAGCAGAGATCTGCATTTTCACATACGATAGCATTCTTCAGTGATTCTATTTATAAAAAATATCCCAGAGGCAGCGAGGTGGCACAGAGGATAAAGCACCGGCCCTGAAGTCAGGACGACCTGAGTTCAAATTTGGCTTCAGACCAAACACTTGACACTTACCAGCTGTGTGACGCTGGGCAAGTCATTTAACCCCAATTGCCTAAAAAAAAAAATCCCATTTTATTTGATGTTTATTAAATTAATAATAAAAAAATAACTAAAGCATTTCACAATTTAGATAAATAGGAAAAAACAAACCCAAGGTTATGTTCTTGCCTAGCCCCTCACGATGGTGTAGGACATTCTGTAGAGTTACGAAAACAAAACAAAACACCTTTTCCTATTAGTCTGCTAGCTATATTCTTGCTGCCTCAACATCAACAAATTGATGCAATTTTTGAGAAACTGAGGTTTGGTGTAATGTAGAGAACATTACTAAACATTCATTGCCAATGCTGTGGCACTTAAACCATAGAACTTGGCTACAACCTGATGCTTTAATATCCCCATCTTGCTTTTGTCTACAGGTTATCCTGCAAAAATAGGTGTCAGGTGTCTTAAGTTTAGAATGATACCAGGCTGATGATGAATGCTAAAGACAATGAGCAAAAGATAGATCACAGCAAGGATAGGACCACTGTATGGGTGGATGAGAGAATGATAGATAATGAGGAGAAAGAGATCTTATTAACTCATTTTGTTTGTTTCTATTTACCAAGGAAAAATGGTCAACAGAGATAAGCAAATGTGAAAGTGCCAGAGAGAGCCTTCTTGCCCTGTGCAGGCCTATGTTTTTATCGTTCTCCTTGAGCAGAAGTAGATTAAAGACACTAGATCTGAATGAACCACATGACAAGGTACTGAAAGAACATCAGATCTTGAAAAAATTGTGAATAGGAGAGATATGATGGGATGAGAAAAGGGCCAATCTCCTGATTTTTGGGAAAAAAGGGGTAAATTCTATGAGCTACATATTAGTGAATTTCATATATCTTCCTTGAAAAATTTTAGGTGTAGTATTGAAATAAATTTTTTTTGTAGGGCAAGGCAATTGGGGTTAAGTGACTTGCCCAGGGTCACATAGCTAGTAAGTATCAAGTGTCTGGTCTGAGACTGGATTTGAACTCAGGTCCTCTTGACTCCAGGCCAGTACGGTATCCATTGTGCCACCTAGCTGCCCCTAGAATTATTATTATTATTATTTTTAATTGAAGTTGTAATCTCTGAGATTTTACGTAAATTCATCAGGATTGGCTCATGCCAAATTAAATTTATTTCTTTACGTGATGGAGTCAGGAGACTTGCAAGAGAGGAGAAGACTATAGATATTTATTTGGATTTCAGTGAAGTATTTCATAAAATCTCATGATATACTTGTGGGTGAGATGAAGAGTTGTGGTCTAGATAATTGTACAGTATGGTATCATAACTGGTTCAATAATTGATTTCAAAGGGTAGCCATTAATGAACTGAATCAACTAGAGCTCTCTTCTTTGGAGTAGAATGCTCTAGGAATCATTCCTTGGCCCTATGCTGTTCAGTATGTTTATGGATATCTTTTTTTTTTTTTATCATCCTTACAGATGACATGAAGCTGGAAGGGGTAGGTGACACATCATGTGTCAGGATCCAAAAAAAGAATCTTGACAGGCACATTGAACCAAATTTAATGAAATGTAATCTAATAAATGTAAAAGTTTTGCTCATGGGTTCAAAGTATCAACTTCAGAGGTATAAGATGGGAGAATTTAGTCTAGATAAGAGTGGTTTGATTTGTATGTAAAAAGATCTGAGTCTTTTAGTAGACTGCAAGATCAATGAACTGACAGTATGGCATAGCAGCCAAAGAAGCTAAAGCTTCTTTTACTTAGGCTGCATTAAAATAGGAAGAGTGTTCAGCACAAAAGAGGTGATCGTCCTGCTGTAGTCTGTTGTGTTCAGAGCACATTTGTGTTTATTTCTGGGCACCGTATTTTGGGAAGGACAATGACAAAATGTAACATGTCCAGAGGGGAGTAAGCACAGTGGTGAGTGGACTGGAGAGTATAACTTTGGAAGATTAGTAGAAGGCAGTGGGGATATTTGGCTTGGATAAGAGAAGGGAAGCTTAGTTCTCTTCAAATGTTTGAAGGGTTATTATTTAGAAAAAGGACCAGGCTTGTTCTATTTGGTTGTATGACAGATAGCTGGAAGCATCAGGGTGAGAGCTATAGAAAGATAATTTTATTTTGTAGTAAAGGTAAAACTTGCATCTCCAGCTTTTGGTAATGATAGTTAAACTAACAATTAAACAAGACTTACTATGTGTGACATACGGTGCTAAGCACTTTACAAATATTATCTCATTCGATCCTTACAACCACCCTGGGAAGTAGGTGCTATTATTATACTCTTTATAATAGTTGAGGAAGCTGAAGCAGAGGTTAAGTGACTAAGCTGGTTCAATGTTAAGTTTCTGAATCTGGATTTGAACTCAGATCTTTCTGACTCCAGGCCCAGTGCTTTATCCACTGAACTACCTAGTTGCCTAACAAAGAAGTGATGGCTATCTAGACTTTGCTTGAAAATTTTGAAGGAGAACCTATTACCTCCCAAGGTACCCCCTTTTTACTTTTGGGTAGCTCTAATAATTAGGAAGAAAACTTATTATATTTAACCTAAATCCTGCTTTTACTCCTGTCTTCAATATTTCCATCAGCTTATAACCATTCACTCATTCTCCTACCTCTCACATCTTGCTGTTATCTTTGATATTTCCTTCTCCTTCACTTCTATGTAATCAGTCAGTCAATCTACAAGTATTTATGAAGTGCTCCTTATGTGCCAGGCACTGTGCCAAGTGCTGGGGATACAAAGAAAGGCAAAAACACTATTCCTGCCCTCAAAGTGCTCACATTCTCTAAGTAACATGGAACTAGCCATGTACATGCAAGATTTGCTCAGAGTAGTTGGAAGGTAATATCAAAGGCAAGACTTTAGCAGTGGAGGGTGGGGTATAAGAAATGAAAGGAAAAGGCCTCACCAATTTTTGTCAATTCTACCTCTCTCACACCATTGCTCTCCTCTCTAGTTCCCTTGCAACCACTTTAGTACTGACCCTCATTACCATCCACTTGGACTATTCAATAGCTTTTTAAAAGGTGTGAGTAGCTCTACCCTCTTCCCCTTTCCCTTTCATCTCTCTTCCAGACTTTTCTTCCTTACAGACAGATCATATCATCTCTATCCTTAACAATCTTCAGTAGTTTACTTTTTTTTCTCACTGAGCAAAGTTCAAAATCATTTTCATGGTGCTCAAGGCCCTGGTGCCACAAGACTTCCCATCCTTGTATTCCATAATTCCAAATGTGCATTCTATGTTTCAGTCAAAGTGGTCTCTATTTTCTGTCTCTTGAATACTCCCTGTAAATTCTGGCTTGAGCACCTTTGTTCATGCCATTTCTGTTCTCTGAAATAGCCTTGTTTTTCTTTTTGCCTAACTAATTCCTACCCATTGTTTACAAGTCCAACTCAAATGCCATCTCTTCCATGAAGCCTTCTTTGACATCCCCTGTGAATAATAACCAGACCCTACATACATAGGAATTTATTTTCACATTTTCCTGATGCATTTATTCTATATTTTGTATTATAGTTATCTGTGATTCTTTTTTCCCCGTTCAGACTATAGGCTTCATGAAGGCAGGGATGATGTCTTAGCTATGCATAGATTAAGCACTCGATAGATGTCTCTCAAGCTTAATTTAATTAATAGTCATAATGTATTTTGCACTGGTCAGATCCCCTCTCCTCCATCTGTAGGATTGTATTCAATGTTGAACATTACATTTAAGGAGGGATGTTGACAAATTGGAATTCATTAAGAGGAAGACAAACAAGATGGTAATAGTGCTTGAAACTGTATCATATGAGAATCATTTGCAGGAATTGGAAATATTTAACCAGAAGGGAAGATGTAGATTGAGGCTTAATGTATGTTTTCAAATATTTAAATAACAATCATTTGGGAGAGATTTGAGACTTAGTTCTAGAGTGGAGGACTGGGACCAATGGATGGCAGTTATAGGAAAGCTCAATATGCAAGGCTCAATGTAAGGAAAAATTATCATCATAATTATCCAACACATCTTATCTGTCTCCAAGTCAAATTGATTCTACCACCAAAACATCTCTTCTCTCCTTTCTATTCACAAACTATTCCTCTCCATATGCTCTATGTTCAAGCCAAACTAATCGTCTTGTCATCCATCAGATCTATGCCTCTTTCTATACTATTTTGTATGCTTGAAATGTCTTTCCTATTTTTATTTGTTGATATTCTGTCCATCCTTCAAAACTACCTCCTTGATCCCAAACTACTTCCTGACACCAAAACTCACCTTTTTTTTAAAACACCAATGTTCTCCTGGTGATGCTGTTTTGTTTGTAAATATTGAAATATTACAATTTTGCAAGAATTGAGGTGGTGATGTCCTGGAAAAAAATGGTGGCTGAAAGAAGGCTGTAGCATATTTTACATGATGCAAGAAGTGGCAAAAGGTATATTATTCAGGAAATATGATTGGAAAGGGAAGTGTTTTGATTATATACAGTGAGAGTAACAGATAAGAAATGGATGGTCCAATGCACTGATGCCCATAAAATAGAAAAAGACCTAGAGGAAGGTTGCTAGTATATTGAGCAGAGCTTTAGTATGAAAGAACTGAATGAGAATTGCATACAATGCAAAGGCACAGTTGAGTTGTGATCTGTACCAAAGGAGAGAATATCTACGTTGATGAGATCACAGAATCAATGGGGTATTGAAGTATATTGTTTCACTTGGCAATCTCATCAGCACCCATGGATTCAATTATCATCTTTATACTGATGAGTCTCAAAGCTACTTATCCAGCCCTAACCTTTCTGCTGACCTCCCGTCTCACATCTCTGCCCATCAGACATGTCAAACTGAATATCCTGTAGACAGCTTAAGCTGGGCATGTCCAAAACTGGACTCGTTATTCCACCTCCTCCCCTCCTAAACCTTCCCTTGTTTCAAACTTCCCTATTACTGTCAAGGCATGGGTGGGTGGGAGCCATTGCTAGACATTTTGACCTATGTCTTACCACTGGACTCCAATGACCCTGGAGAAGAGAGTGAGGCTGATGACTTTGTGCAGCTCTGCCTCACTTAAATCCAATTCACCCTTCTGATGTCATTGGTCTTCTTCAAGAACTCAGGATGAACAACAATTACCCCCATCCCCCAGGCTCACAACCTAGGTGTCATCCTCATCTCATTATCTCTCATATCCAATCTGTTGCCAAGGCCTGTCATTTTCACCTTTGTATCATCTCTCATATATTCCCCCTTCTCTTTTCTGATTCTGCCACCACCTTGGTGCATGGCTTCATCTCCTCATACCTGGACTATTGTAATAGACAGCTTGGTGGGTCTGTCAACCAACACCCACCTCCCAGAATTATTGTGAGGATAAAATAAGATAATGTTTGGAAAGTGCTTGCCAAACCTTAAAGTGCTATGTAAACATTATCTATCATTATTATTCTGCAACACTAGTTCATTATTTCCATCACTCACATTTATATAGTGCTTTAAGGGTTATGAAGACTTCTTTATTTAAAAATAAAAATTTCACTTAGAAGCATTTTATTTTTTCCGATTACATATACAGATAGTTTTCAGCATTCACTTTTGTAAGATTCTGAGTTCCAAATTTTTTTTTCTCTCTCTCCCTCCCTTCCCCCCTCCCCAAGATAGCAAGCAATCTGATATAGGTTATACATGTACAGTCATATTAAACGTATTTCCACATTAATAATGTTGTGAAATAAGAATCAAAACAAAAGGGAAAAACCACAAGAAAAAAAATAACAGCAACAAAAAAGAGAAAATAGTGTGCTTAGATCTGCATTCAGATTCTTCCTCTGGATGAGGATAACATTTTCCATCATGAGTCTTTTGGAATTATCTTAGATCAATGTATTGCTGAAAAGAGCTAAGTCTATCAAAGTTTGGCAAAGACCTCTTTAGAGAAGAGAATTGTTAAGTGAATGTAGTAGGGTATATTCTGTTTATGCGTAGATCTGGAACAAATCTTAGCTATCATTAGTTTAGCCATTTCATCTAACAGATGGAAATTGAGGTCCAAAGAGACCCAAATAGACAGTAAGAGGCAGATCTGAGACTCAAACTCAGGTCTTCTCACTTCAAGTTTATGGTCTATAATGTATGCAGGCGACTGAAGTAAGAACTTGTGTTTTGTAATGTTGAACAATATCATAGAGCTAGCAGAGATCTCAGAGACCCTTGTCCTAAACTGTAGGGAAAAGAAAGAAAACAGAATTTCCTACAAAATGTTAGTGAGACCCCAGACTGGTTAGTGAAAGAGGTAACTGGAAAGTCGATGTGATTTTGACCAGTATACTTGGATTCCAGATAGGAAAGGGACTTAATCTTTCAAAGAGACTAAAGCAGTGAATTGAGTCAGTACTGGAGGGTGAAAGGAAAGTGGGTAAGTCAAAAGAACTCATCTATGAAATGAAGGGGTTGCACTGTCCCTGAAAGCTCTGATTCCTATGATCCTATGAACTCTAACCCCCAAGATTAGGATATAGAGGAAGAAATTTGAGACTAGATGAGAGCAAAGACAGAGTTCCTGTAAATGACTGTTCAGTGCTTTAACCTGGATAAAGCTAACTGAATAATATTAAACTGTGCTTTTGAAAAAACTCAACTAAATATAGTTTTTGTCCTGAAATTCCTTTATACTTTAGCAAAGTTTAATTGTGTTTGAAGTGACTATTCAGAGAAAAAAGGTAACACTGAAGAAGAGATAGTGGGAAGAGATTGGGGCCGAAGGTCAAAGTCTTTTACAGAGAAATTTTACCTTTTTTATACTTGGAGGATGGCACCCATTAGAGTGACTCTAACGTCGCTGAGATGATGGTATGGGGTGCTATGGCCCATTTTGTCACACTTGTGGACTCATGTTAAGTTAATAAGGACAACTCTGAGGACATGTGGTCATTCATAAAGCTTCTTTGTTCCACAAGGACCATTTTAGAGGGAAACTAAAAAGTACAGGTTGTGCAACATGAAGATATATAGGAATAGAACTCTGTAATGTGCCCACCTTGATGTGATAGCTCCAAAGGCTACAAATGAAGAAAAAGAAAAATTATTCTAATATGGAGAGAGATTGATTTCATTTGGCAGCCCTGTTATTAGGCAGTCATGGATATAACACATGACCCCAAATTGTGTGTAAGAGATAATATCTGTGCTTTGAGTCTATGGACTCAAATAACTCTGCTTCTGACTGGTTCGCTGCAAATCCACTGGGGTCTCAGCTGCCATTCGATAGGGCCACAGAGTGCAAATTAGCTATTCAGGCTCTATTGGCAAACAGAGAAAGCCATGTGCAATCTGTTATTTGGGTTAAATATCTGTGGCATAAACAGCCACTTTAAAATGATTATAGTTATTTGATCCTGCAATTTAATTGTGTGATAAAGCTATGTGTGTTCATGATCTATCTGCCTGACTTATGAGAACAAATACCAGAAAAAACCTGGTGTGGTAGAAACCACTGTATTTGCCAGTCGCTTGTAGAACATGCCCACCAAATAGAGATTTTTGAAGGAGGGTAAAAAAAAACACAAAAAACCCCCAAGAGAAAAAGTGTGCTTTATTCTATTTAGGCTAATGCTACAAAGTGACCAGGAAAGACTAAGGATTATGTTTTGAAGGGAAACATAAATGCATGCATGTACACACACACACACACACACACACACACACACACACACACACACAAATGAAGAATTCCTTCATCTGTACTAAGAGCTACACAGGCTAAAAGACAGACACAAAGAAAGAGAGGTAAGTACATCATAATCTAATGGAGCTAGGGAAACCACTAGGCTGTCAATTCACTGAGCTGGAGATGTAGGAACAGAATGGAGCCTTTCAATTCTGCTGCCTTCTCCCCGGGGTTAGAGACCGGTTGCCATGGATATTCCGGATTCCTGCAGCTAATGGGCGGGAGCTCTGTAGCTGTGGTATCCTGGGGACCGGCTAGGGTGAAACATGAAATGGAGGCCTGTGGGTGTAGTGGTGGAGGACTGGGAAACAGGAGGTCAGAGGGTCAGTTTCCAGCAGCGTTAAAGCTGAATTTTATTTCAAGTCACATTCATTTGGCAATCTGTATTTTCCTGAAAATCAGACCTTTTTATCCTTCCCCTACTGTGCAAGGGAATCATCATCTCTTTAAAATGGTTACTATCACAGCACTAAATAGCATACACTATAATTAGATGTGCACCAATGGTTTGGATATCAATTTTTTTTTAACATAACTTTTTTTGGGCAGCATAATTTTAGCCTGGTTCAGAGTTTAAACTGTTTTTGATTTTCAAACATAGTGCACCAGAAAGAAAGGCGGAGTATGATTTCTTCTTGATTTATTTTTATTTTTAAGATAGATGGTACATAGCATTCTGCCAATAGCTTACCACAGCCCTGGCCCTCTTTCCCTTACTTCTCTCCTCCTCAGTTTTTAACCAGGTCACAGAAAAAGAAAAAAAAATATTCTGCCTGTGTGATCATTTGGTTTCAAAGATATTTCTCTCCCTAGCTAGATAATCAAGTCTGATAAAAGCATATTCTCAAACAGCGACTATAAATGCTGATATGCTAAAGATGTGACCATAGACCCCGACCTTCCAAATTCTATTTCTTCACAGGATCCATTGAAATCATGACATATAACTTGTTAAATGATCTCATGGAGTAAAACGTTAAGTAGGAAATGTTGATGTTGGGATTAATTAACTCCAAATTCCTACCAACCATCAAGAAAAGACTTGCTCAAATGCAGAATAAATAAACCATTTTCAATGAATCTGCCTCATTAAAAGAGAAGTATGTCGGTGGCAGGAGTAGAAGGATATATTTTCAAGTATGTAGAGTGCTGTAGCACAAATTCACTTTTGAATTCCACTCGGTGTTTTGTACCTTGAATTCAGGTACAAGAGTGCTTGAAAGCCTGCCTTCCTTTTGTGAATTACGTTAATACCCAACATAACTCAATAGAAGAGCAAGATTGCTGTCGGTCTGCAATTTTGATTTGTCTTTAAAATGACTTGAACTTTTTTTTTTGAGAGACATATGTGGATGAGGAGGGTAGGGTACCCATTCTGTAGTAGAGAGGAAGGAGAAAGACAGAGAGTTTTGGCAAATTGTGAGGTTTGCAGCAGAGTGCCTTTGTGGAATATGTAGCACTGAAATCATTTTCAAATCATTCATAGTCAACTGCCTGCTGGCTATCTCCTGTATGTTAAATGTGGAATTTATTATCTTCTCCCCTAACACCATTTATCATTCAAACTTCTTGACTTGTGTTGAGGATGTCATAATGATGGATGTCATAATCCTCTCTCACCTCAGAGTAACCTCAGATTCATCCTTGACTCAGTTGCCTATGTCCTCCCAATTGTTAGCACTCTCTCCCCAAATTCCCTTATATTCACTTATCTGTAAACTCACTCTATCCCCCAGCAGAATTTAAGCTCCTTGAGAGCAGGGACTATTTTGTTTTTGTTTTTGTAGTCCTAATGTCTAGAATAATATCTTGCACATGGTAGGCAACTAATAAATCTCTGTTTGAATAAATTCACTTGGTGGTTCAGTAGAAGCCTGATTGTTTGAACCTTGTAAAATCTGGCTCTACCAGGGCTGAACTGAGCATCATAGATGAATTAACTATAGCTTTCCTGTTCCTACTGTAAATTTTATGGCTATGATCTTTCTCTCATTATCTATCAATGGTGTCTTTTGATTAGTCTTCCACTTTTTTCAGCTCCCCTGAAAGGGATGATGTAGGCCATCAGGCATTCAGTAAATATCTACTTCCTTTCCTTTCCTTTCCTTCTCTTCTCTTCCCAAGACAGCCAATCATAAAACTTAACTTCTGATGTTATTTTGGTTTTTGTTCAGTTGTTTCAGTTGTATCCAACTCTTCATGACTCTTTTTTTTTTTTAGCAAAGATATTGGAGTGGTTTGCCATTTTCTCCTCCAACCAAGGCAAACAGGATTAAATGACTTGCCCATGGTCACATAGCTAGTAAGCATCTCAGGCCAGATTTGAACTCAGGAAGATGACTCTTCCTAACTTCAGGTCAGGCATTTTATCCATCATGCCATCTAGCTGATATTATACACATATTAAATCATTTGTATGCACATCATAACATTTCATAAACCATTACTTTATCCACAGTATGCTGTATGGCATACTTGGGTCCTCTGCCCTAGTAGCAGTCAGAAGCAATAGGACTCAGGCTGCACTAGGGTGCAAGAAACAAAATTCTAGTGTAAGAGTATAAAAAGCTGGGGCGGCTAGGTGGCGCAGTGGGTGGAACACTGGCCCTGAGGTCAGGAGGACCTGAGTTCAAATTCTGCCTCAGACCAAACACTTGACACTTACTAGCTGTGTGACCCTGGGCAAGTCACTTAACCCCAATTGCCTTTAAAAAAAAGAGTGTAAAAAGCTAATTCAATTAGTTTTCTCTCCCATATCATCATTTGCTAATGTCAAAGCTATTTCAGAAACCCAGCCTGGGAAACACGGCATGTGTGTAGTGCTAAGGCAAAGACATTGAGTCTTTTTGGGCCTCAGTTTCCTATTTTTTTTTTTGTAAATTTAATTCCTCATGATTATCTGATATCTAGGATTCATTCCAGCTTCAAAATTCAATGATTTTTAGTAAATAATGGAACAAAACGTGCACATCTAGTCTCACTTCTAAATCAGCAGGCAACCACATATATATAGACTTATGACAGTATTGACAGGTTCGTTAGCAGGTCTTTAGTAAAGATATTAATAAAGATGATATATTTTTCAATTCAAAATGACAGTATTCAATACACAGGCATGTCTGATATTTTTCAGCATGATCAAAGACATGTACAAGAATCTGTGAGAAAATGACTATCTTTAGTCATCTGGATGTCAAGTATAGAAAGAATATCTTCCACACAGTTACAGATGTTTTCAGATTAAATAAATCCAGGAAAAATTGAATGTGATGTTCAGCTGAAAAAATATGAAAGTATAGATTATCAGGTTAAATCCAGGTTAAAAAGAAATGCCATTTAGCAAAACTTACAACTGTCTATGACTTTGTGTATAAGTTTCAGAATTGCCTTAGTTGGGTAGAGAGTTTAAGGGGCTGGCCCAAGATTTCATAGCTAAGTGTCAGAGGAGCAGATTTGAAGCCCAGGCTTCCTTAATGTCAAGTTGAGCACTATATTCACTAATATATACTATCTGTCATGATACTACTATTTATAACAAAACACAGTGGAGGTTTTTTGAGAAAAACTCAGTTATTTGAACTTTTAAACAA
Source organism: Phascolarctos cinereus (assembly GCF_003287225.1). Classification (NCBI taxonomy): domain Eukaryota; kingdom Metazoa; phylum Chordata; class Mammalia; order Diprotodontia; family Phascolarctidae; genus Phascolarctos; species Phascolarctos cinereus. The sequence continues at coordinate 120,051,854 of NW_027556180.1, read as the reverse complement.
CTTTTATCAAATGAGGTAGTATTTTTAAAGTGCTTAGCACATTGCCTGGCCCATAGTAATTACTATATAAATACTTAGTCCTTTCCTTTCCCCATACAAGAAAATATAAATATACTGGTTCAATTCTCCTCTTTGGATCTTTGTCTACGAAACATAAAAAAAAAAATGAAAATTTGTCAGTTTTTTGGTAAATTTAATCTAATTCAACTAGATGATACAGTCTAGTCCTAATTCAATCAGATACCTTGGGCCCAAATTAATCTATTTAAAATCAGAATTATTCAGTCTGGTGGTCTACATTTATAAAAGTAAATAGATAATTGTAATATCTTTACTTCATTTTGTTCCATTTTTCTGGTTGACTGTTTCCATTTTTCTGGTTGACTGTTTCTACTAAGAATAGGTTGCATAAATAAAGTTCTCATTTGTAGCTTGGTCTGATTTAAGATATAATTTATTAGGAATCTGACTGTTTAACTACCCTTGGAAAAAGTTCCATTGCCATTTGACTCCTCCTGATGTATAGCTAGCTTTTATATAGCATTTTAAGGTTTGCAAAGCACACAAAATTATCTCATTTTATCTTTACATCATTGATGAGAGGTAGGTACTATTATGATCATCCTCATTTTATTTTATTTTATTTTTTGCAAGGCAATTGGGGTTAAGTGACTTGCCTAGGGTCACACAGCTAGTAAGTGTCAAGTGTTTGGTCTGAGGCAGAATTTGAACTCAGGTCCTCCTGACTTCAGGGCTGGTGCTCTATCCACTGTGCCACCTAGCTGCCCCTGATCATCTTCATTTTACAGATAAAGAAACTGAGGCAGACAGAGGCCAAGTGACTTGCCCAGGGAAATATAACTAGTGTCTCAGGCTGAATTTGAACTCAGGTCTTCCTGACTTCAGGTCTAGTGCTCTATCCACGGCACTACCTGACTGCCTCTGTTAATAGAACAATAGTTCTTGGAAAAGAGGGGAGTGATGGGCTAAGTGAATAGATGGAGGAGTCAAATGTCTCTGGCTGACAGGGTTTTCTTGATTCAATACTTACCAGTCCATTAAAAAGGGTTAACATCTCCCCAAAGTGACCATAACATTTAGTGAGATGGGTAGCTATCTTCTTGCGATCTCTGGCTCTGCTCCTTTTGAGATTCATTGTAGTGTACTTTGCACCTTTAATTGTGCAAATCAAAGCTTGAGCCCTGGTTAGTGCAACACACAGACAATGAAAGCACTATTCATTACCAACTCTAGCAGCCCCACTTTTTAAACTCCCTAACCCCAAGAAAGCTCCCACCAATCAGATTTCTTACAGCTTTTTGGGAAATACAGTACTAGGAAAGTCTCCCAAGGAATGATGGTATCCGGGACTTGAACATCATGGGAAATGTAATGTGGAAGTTTTCTCCACAGCCATGCTCGACGTATCACCTTAAGTCTTTGAATGTAAAGGTATAATTTTGTCTCAAATCCTCTGGGGAAGCTGAGTAGCATGCCATAGAGACTCTACAAAGAAGGAAGGTCATTACATATAGTCTAAGGAAACTGAAAGTAGCAGGAAAGAATAACACCTAGATGTAGTTCTTCTTTACTCTCATGTCAGAAACTACAGCTCTCTTTTTGAGATGACTGGTCTTCTTTTATGGTAGAAAGTGCAGGACCTGGCACCTGAAGATGTCAAAATTCCATTTTGTTTGTGGGGGCGCTTCTATGTCTCTGTTTTTAGTTAGTTTTTTTTTAGAATTACATTTTCAGTTTAAAAAGTAATTTTAATAAATTTTACTGAGCTAGAACATTTTCCCAAAATTTATTTATTTGCTCTAATCTTAATTAAATAATTTCCTCCTGAGTGAGATTCAGATAGTCCAGTGACATAATTGGTATTTGCTAAAAGATCGCGAGAGTTGCTGAATAGCGTTGATAATAGATTAATAGTTAATTCTAGTAGAGAATTTTAAAATCTTGAAGCATTAGTAATTCTGTTCCTACCCTTAAACAGCTAAACTGGTTAAAAATTTGATATACCTATATACTTTAAGCAGCTTGTTTCTCTTTAATATATTAGTTTCTCAATTATCCTTCCTAAGTCATATTAACATAACACAAGTCATATTAACACAATAAATCTTATGGCCCATAGACTAGTTTATATCTTTTTAAAAAGGTAGGTGTACACCATTTCAGTAACTGTCTCAAAAACTCATCCCTTTTAATAATACTGTTTGAACACCCCTGGCCCTTTGTGATATCTGCTTCATGAATAATACAGCAACCTGGCATCATGTGAACTGTACAAGCATCTTCTGGAAACCATTCCATTTATACATGCTTTAATATACAGTTTCCAAAATGCACATTGGAGAGACTTGTAATCAAACCTCTCCTTGTTCTTTGTTTTTAAGTTTCACACTGGAGTTAGAAAATTGCATTTTGTTAAGTCAATTATTTTGTAGATGTACACAGTTTTATATGTGCTTCTACTCCAGGGACATATTTCTTTTATTTATTTATTTTTTTAAAAACTTTGTAATATCATTTGTTTATACATTCTATAAAGTAGCTCAGTAGATGGAGCATTACTTGGAGTCAGGAAGACCTGAGTTCAAATCCTATTTCAGATATTCACTAGCTGGTGACCCTGGGAAAGTCACTTAACCTTAGTTAAACTCATCTCACCTTAACCTCACTCTCAGCCTCAGTTCCTTCATCTCTAAATTGGTATAATAATAGCACTTCCCTCACCAGTGTGAGGATCAAACGAGATAACATGTTAAGCTCTTCTCAAACCTTAAAATTCTTTATAAATGCTAGCTATTATTATTGGAGTTGGTAGTAAAGGAATCTCAGAAACCATCTAGTAAGACTCCCCATTTTATAAATGAGGAAACTGAGGAAGGGGGAGGGAAGGGATAAACAGCTTGCCCAAGGTCACACAAATTGTCAGCATCAGATCCGAGAGGGAGGAACATTTTCCCATCTCTTCTTAAGGAATAATTATAATTATACACCTTTCAGATTTTTATTGCTGTTACTGTTCCTTTAATTTATATTGTTTTAATTGTTGTGTATATTTTACTTTTTTTGCTTATATCACTTTACACCAATTCACCAATTACTTTCTTCCTATGCTTCTCAACACTTTAAATATTCATCATTTCTTATTTTTGTTGTTATTCAATTGTTTTCAGTCTTGTCTGACTCTTTATGACCTCATTTGGGTTTTTGTTTTTTTTTTTTTAGCAAAGATACTGGAGTGGTGTGCCAGTTCTTTCTTTGGTTCATGTTACAGATGAGGAAACTGAGGCAAATAGGATTATGTGACTTGCCCTGGGCCATACAGCTAATAAGTGCCTGAGACTACATTTGAATTTAGGTCTTTCTGACTCCAGGTCTGGTGGTCTATCCACTGATCTCTCTAGGTGCCCAATCATTTTTTAGAGCATTCATATGCTACAATTTGTATAGCCATTCTCTAATTAATGGGCACCTACTTTGTTTCCAATTCTTTGCAACTTCAAAAAGTACTTCTATAATTATTTTGGTGTACATAGGACTTGGCTTTCTAACTTACCTCCTTGAGGAATATCCTAGCAGTAGGATCTCTGGGTCAAAAGATGTGGATATTTTAATTGCTTTTTTGTCACAATTCCAAATTGTTTTCCAGAATGATTAGCTCAACTCACAGCAACATGTGTAATATATTAGTGTAATTGTCACCCTCTAATCCCTTCAACATGGACTATTCTCATTTTTTGGTTATCTTTGCCCATTTTCTGGATGTGAGAAAAATCCTTAGAGTAGATATGAGACCAGTTGGTTTAGTATCCAGAATGAAAGAAGTCATAGTACAGTTGTATGCTGCCTTGGTGAGGCCAAATCCAGGCTACCATGTTCAGTTCTTGGTACTATATTTTAGGAAAAACATAGACAAATTGGAGCATGACCAGAAGGGAGTGACCAGAGTGGTGAGGAACATACTCTATGAAGACTGGCTGAAGGGAGTTGGAGATATTAATCTAGAGAAAGTAAAACTGGAAGGACTATGATAAGCTGTCTTTAGGAAGCGTTCTTACATGTAATAGTGATAGGATTTATTCCATTTAGTCCCAGAGGTAGGCTCTAGAACAATATGGCGATAAAAAGACAAAAACAAAGCAGTCCCTACAATCAAGGAACTTAGATTTTATCGGAGGAAATAGTGTATATTCATATAAGTAGATACAAAATATATACAAATGAATTTTTTAAAGATGAAAAAGAAAAAGAAAAAAATCACTGTAACTGATCAATATACTGAAAAAGTTTGAAAATATGTGCGTTGTGAACCTTTCACCTCTACAAAAGGCGGGGAGGTCTTCTCCTATCTCTACTGTTGAGCCATGCTTATTCTTTATATTTTGCAACCTCTTTTCCCTTTCCCATTTCCACTGTATATTATTTCGGCTTTACTGACTTCACATTACATCAGTTCATGTAAATCTTTCCATGTTTCTTTGTATTTATTAAATTCATCTTTTCTTTTTTTTAAATTCATCTTTTCTTATAGCACAGTAATATTTCATTATATTCATGGTGCCACAATTTATCTGACCATTCCCAGTTGATGTTAATTCACTTTTTTATTTTTTTGCTGTCACAAAAACTGCTCCTATAGATATTTTGATATATGTGGGGATCTTCCTCTTAGCAATAGCTTCCTTGGGGCATGAGCCCAGGAATAAAATTTCTGGGTCAAAAGATACAGACATGTTAGTCATTTTATTTTCATAATTCCAAATCGCTTTACAAACTGGTTGTCCTGATTCACAGCTCCACTAATAATGCAATGTGTGCCTTTCTTCCTGTCATCCTGTAGTATCTTGATGGGAAAAGAGAGCACCTGGTAGGTAGGGGGAACAAATAAATAGAGTCAGATTCTGAATGTGAACAAAATTCGAGGCATGTGCTCAAATGCTTATAAGTCTGTGTGGGTCTCTATCAATTAGTAAATATTGTTCTTTAATGATTGTTTTCTTTAAAGACTTGCTCTTTAAGAATTTCTGTTTAGCCATCTTAATATTTTTATTTCTTAAAATAATAATAGATTACAAGAGGTAGCTTGGTGTAGGAATGGATAAAATCCTGACTTTGGAACCAGGAAAACCTGGTTTCAAGTTCCATCTCTGATACATATATGTCATATGACCTTGAACAAGTCTCTAGAGCCCCTCTCAGGACTCTTGACTGTTCTGCATAAATTGGAGAGAAGGCATGGACCTACCCTGGTAAAGGGAGTTTCCTTATCTGGTTCCTGTATACCTACCAGTGAAATCACGAGATCAGGTCACTACATCATGTCCTAACATATAACCTAGATGGTGCTTTAGGGCTTGCAATATACTTTACACACACAATTTCATTTGATTCTTGCAACAACTCTGAGCTAGGTACTATACGTATTATCCCCATTTTACAGAGAATATAAACTGAGGCTGAGAGAGGATTAGTGATTTGCCCAACATCAGACAGCAGTCACACAGTGTATCAGAGAAAAGATTCAAACACAATGCTTGCTCTGGGCTTAGCAGTCTTTCCATTGTACCCCATTGTTTCTCCAAAAGAAAGGCAGAGTGGAAAAGTGTATTAATCTTTCAGTCATGATTAGGAGAATGCTCAGTATATGGTCCAGGAGAACCTAACTAAGATACTACCACCCACTTGAGGGTAACAGATATTAAAAACTGGATACAAAGTAACTGGGGAGAATTAGTCACTGAATGCTGAGCTTACAAATTTTGGCCTTAGACAACGACAGTAAACATCACTATTATTGCAATTGATTGCAGAAAGGCAGAGACAACTTATCTAAAGGCCTTTTCTCATCCTTAGGATCCCTGGAAAGGTAGCCTTGCTGACCAAGTGCAAATGAATTCCTCTAGTAGGTGGTGGGCTTCCATTCACATTGAGGCAAAAATACCCAAGGGTGGCAGAAGGTAATAGGCCCTATTTAGACAGTCTCTTTAGGAATGCTACCCTTTGCCGCATAAATGAAGGTCTGATACAAGATAACCAAACATTGAGGCTCATTCAAACTGGTTTATTCCAATTTAAACATATAGTTATTGATTCATTATAGGTTAATTATCAATGCTTACAGAAACAAAACCAGCAACACAAAACATCTAAAGGAAATCTCTTTCTTTGGAGGCCACCTCATAGAAGACACCATAACAGGAAGCTTTTGATGTCTCCATCGCTTCTTGAGTTCATAAAGTAGGATTCCTTGGATATTATCAATAGTTACTGTAACTTGAAAAAAATCCTCAAAATTAATTTTGTGACTTATGTATCCTAGGGAGTTTCATCCTTTTATAACTGGTACTCAGCTTGCTTTCTTCTTCTTATGAATCTCCTCAGGAAATCCTAAGATCCTTGAGGATGGGAAATATTTTTGGTTCATTGTGGTATCCTCAGCACCTAGCATGGTGCCTGGCTCACATTATCAGGCACTTAATAACTGAATGTCAGATTAGACTGATGGATCTCTGACTTCTCCAGCTCTGGGGAAAACAAGATGTCCCAAATACCTGTCTCCATTGCTTTTGGCCACTGAAAAGGGACAGAATAAAAAGGCGGGTGAGTATGGGCTATTATAGGAATTTTGCTCCCAGGATGGAGACTGTAATATTTGAAAGTCCAGGTGGGCCTTCAAGTTACTTTAGCTGCTGGAATAACAGCATGGATTATTTTCATTTCCTTTCTCCACAGTGAGATATAGACCTTTCAAGTATATGTTGAGTTGAGGTATATTCATTTATTCATCTGACAAATATTTATCAAGCAGTTATTTTGTCCAAAACTGTGCTCAGTGCTTAAAGGGGAGATGTAAAAGCAAGTAAAGTAGATTCTGCCCTCAAATAGTTTGGCCATTGCCCTTTTTGATTATTATCCTCCAATTACTCCTGCTTTTTCAGAGGGATTTGCAGCATAATGCAGAAGATAGAATGTCAAAGGACCAGTGTTGTAGCACTAGCTCTGCCATTCACTAGCTGTGTGACCTGGAGGGTCACACTCAACCTCTCTGGGCTTCAATTTCCTCATGTGTTACATGAGGGAGTTGAAAGAAAATGCTGAATGTTTCCCTTTCCATTCTCTATTTTTTTCCCCTTCATCCAACTCCCGTTTAACATTTCTTTTCAATTTTATCCCGAATAAATTAAAAACATATAATAATTATTTTCAGTTAAAATTTGGAAGCTCTTTGAGTTTAAAAAATCATTCATTTACACTATCAATTATTTTTTTAAATTTTTATTCATTTTATTTTAAATTTATGGAATAAAACAAGCAATTCCATAATATGGTATAATTAAAAAGATGATTGCACATGAAACTACAAATCTATTATGTACAACTTGCTATTCCTTTTAAATATATAATAAACTTACCATGTAAATTTCTTTCTTTCTTTTTTTTTTTTGTATTCTCTTACTTGGCCCCTGAGCTGATCTTCATCTACTGAAGACCCAGAAAGGAAAGTTCTCACCACCCAAATCCTTGGCATTGTCAAAGGTCTCAACATTACAAACAGATACCATTTTATCAGCGGCAATGACAACGAAGAAACATTAACATCTGTTTTGCTGCTGCACCCTAAATACCATGGGCCTCTTCCATATGACTTGCAGCTGCAATCTTCCGTGTATGGTTGTGTTCCTCATTAGAATGTGAGCCCCTTGAGAGCAGAGACTGTCATGCTTTTTCATTAATATCCTCAGTGCTAAACACAGTAACTTGCACATAATAAGCACTCGATCAATTCTTCATTCATTCACTCATCTATCCATCCATCCACCCATCTCTGAGATACCTGCCACCTCTGTGAGTCTGCACCTTTTTAAAAAGAAGTATAAATATTAAATCACTAGGTATAGGTTATTTGACCACAAAATGTGAGAGAATGTGAATAGTGTTGTCTCTTGTAAGACATACTTTCTTGTTTACCCAAGGTTATGAATTGCTCTCTCCTTTATATAGTTAAATTTTCTGCAACCAGGACCATACTACATGTATGAAGTTGCAAATGTGTAGGCTTGAAACTTCTCTTACAGCTGTAGTCTATCAGGTGGACTCAGTCACCAGATATGTGCAGTTATTCTGTGGGCTTCAGAGGAATGCATAGCACGCATTTCTGGAAATGTTCTTAGGTTGACTCAGTTTACCATGTAGTTGCTTCCTGAAAGGCATCAACTGGCAGTGACAATTATTAAGTGCTACTATCACAGACCTTGCACCATATGGGCAAAGCTTAACCATGATGATTGGAAGGCTGATGGGCAAAGGGACAATGTCTTTGATTTTATTAGCATGACAGAAGACCAGTGAATAAAATCTCCTTATCAGTGCAGATCAGCACTTTCTCTGCAATTTTTAATCTTAGAGAATTGTCTGGGAGCACGGAGAGGTTAATTTACTTGCTATGGGTCACATAGCCAGTATATGTCAGAAGTGGGAATTGAACCCAGGTGTTCCTAACTACAAGTCCAAGCTAAATCTACTACACCCCACTGCCTCTCTACTAATTGGTTTAATAAGATGGAAAACATTCAGGTGCTCAGTTATTCAATTCATTTAAACTTGAATGGAGAAATCAAATTACCTGTGGGTAGGTATGACAGGAGTAGACAGCTTTGACATTCTCAGTGTTTCATGAAAGCAAAGATGTCCTTGTAGAATTGCTAGTGTTCTTTCTCTCCCCTCCCACCTTCACACAGTTTCCTAACTTTGAAATCCATGTTTAGTACAAACCCTTCAGTGGAGACGTTTAATTTTAATTTAGTTTTGGACTTACCAGCCATATAATGTGCAAACTAGTAATAAAAGTCTGTGTAGTTAAAGGATTAAATAGAAAAAAAAAGAGAACCTCTTGAAATATTATTGTGCTGACCAATTTTCCAACCTTGTGGGGTATCTTGGCCCATAATGAGCATGGATATATGGATATGGTGTTTACGACTCATTTACGCTCACTCAGATAATTTTTGATTCATGTTACACAGAAAATAGAGCTGTCCCTGTTGTTCAACATTATTTTGATAAATCCTGATGCTGTGAATTCTCTTTTGAATGCTTCAGAAGATAAGGAGAAAGAAAAGAACAAAGTTAGCTTCCTTTGAAAATGGTCTTATTACAGCTTTCCAGACATTTCAGACATTTTTTTCCTTGAAGGCTATGGCATTTAGGGGCTAAGTCAGAGAATAAAGTAATTAATAGTGTAAATGGATAATATAGTTTTTCATTTTCAAAGCACTTTCAAACCATTTACTGAAAAATGACTATTATGAGGAAGCACCACCCTTTCTTAATTTATTTGGAATACAATTTAAGGGGAGCAGGTAAGTGGAAATGAGAGAGAGAAAACAATTAGAGAAATGAAAGAGAAATATCCCGTATTTTCATTGAGACTTTGAACAAATGTGTACAGATGAAAAATTACTCAAAGTTCAAAGTTATGATTGCTCATTAAATCTCCCTATGTACACATTTCTTTTTACTTTGACACTCATTGGATCTGTGATTTCATTGGTGTAGATGCTCCCTCCACCAATTCATAAACACAGGTGATACTCACATTTTGATTCCCATGAAGTTTGTACTGTGCTTTACATACACCATCTTATTTAAGCCTTACAACAAACTTGTGGGTTAGGTACTACAAGCAGGATTACCCCCATTTTGCAGATGATGAAACTGAGGTTTAGTGATTTTCCTCATTCACATACCAGTAAGTGGCAGTGGCAGAATATGAACCTGGATTTTCTTGATTCCAAATCTATTCTATCTGCCAGACTATATGAATTGGTATTAAATAGTACCTAGCACAGCTCTATCTACGTGTCAGTTACTTAAACGTGTATTTACCAAATGAGACATGGGGATTGAAGGTAAGGGCAGGCTTTCTGTGGGCCATCATAGATGGTTGTGATCAATCATTCAACAAGAATTTATTAAGTGCCTTACTATATGCTAAGTACCAGACACAATTCAGATTATGAAACTATCCCTATCATCAAGGAGCTTACATAAGTAATCCGAATTATTATTTGTTTGGTAGGTAATAGATGACTATAGCACTATGCTATATTGGATATATGGGGAAATATTTTATTATATTGTTAAGAAAACCTTATTAATTATTATATTGTTTGAATTTAGCTTGATATGGTTAGAAATTGCCTAACCCAAAAACTTATAGTAGAGGTCAGGCTGACCTCAGAGACTCTCTGGGGAAAGTGGATGGCTGCTGGCAATGTGTAAATCCCACCCAGCTCTTGTTTTGGGTCTAACCAAAGCTATTTTGGGTTCCTCAGATTTGAACATTTATATTTAATTGCTGATATGCGTCTCAAATTGCCCTTCTCTGGAAATCACCTAATGTCTGTGAGCATCCTGTAGGGCAAACGTCTTTCTGCCCTTTTCTGAACTCTATATAATATAAGCTCACAAAGACTTGGAAAGGAGCCGTACCTTCCCCTCCCCCATCCCCCATACCAAATGACCTAATAAAATTCTTGCTAAAATTATCTCAGGTTTTGGGGTTTGTTCTTGCTACTAACAGATATGAGGGCCGTTAATATGTTTGTGTTACATGTATATACAGATACATGACATATGTGTGCATAGATATATATGTGTGTTTCCTCACTATACTGTAAATAAGTTATGCCCTCAAAATAATGCAACTAATTATAGATATTCTTAATAATTGAAGGGTCAATTTGGGTATTATGGATCCTTTCTTTTTCATCTTACATCTCCTATTTCTTTTAAAAAAGTTTTATTGATATGTTTTGTTTTCAATGTTACAAAAATATAGATACCATTATTTTGTGAGAGATCTCTTGTAATGAAGTAAAATGTTTAATAAAACTAATAATGCAATGAGAGTGTGTGCCACATTTCACATCTGTGGCATCCTCCTACCACTATAAAAAATATAAATAGAAATTTATGTCCTTTCCTTCCATTTCCCACTCAGTTAAAAAGGAAAGAAAAGAAGAGAAAAAGAAAAGAAAAACAGTTGCTTTTAACAAGCATACATAGTCAAGCAAAACAAATTCCCTTAGCAGCTGCATATGAAAACATTTATGCTTTCTTCTGCTCCCTAAATTCATCACCAACATCAGCTTCATGGTTCATTGGATAGAGTGCCAGTTCAAATCTGACCTCAGACACTTACTAGCTTGTATGACCCTGGGCAAGTCACTCAACCCTATTTGCCTCAATTTCCTCATCTATAAAATGAGCTGGAGAAGAAAATGGCAGCCACTCCAGTATCTTTGCCAAGGAAACCCCAAATAGGGTCACAAAGGGTCAGATATGAGTTAAAGGAAGAAACAATAAAGTCCATCACCTCTGCAATAGATAGTATATTTATTTTTTGAAATCATGGTCATTGTATCAATCATAGTTCTTACTGATGTGTGGCCTAGCTGAGGTTTTCTGCCACTTGCCCCAAAGGGAATCAGATTCCTATTTGTCTACAGGCCCCAGCCCTTATCTCCCTTTGAAAGCCCTAGCCCCACCTTTTTGATCTCATCATCTATTCCCATTGTCTATCCAATCTCTCAGATCTTCCAATCAGAATTCTCACCCACACCCTTTTCCCAGACCCTCCCCTGGTCACCCAAAGTCACTTTAGTATATAAGATCTACCCTGGCCCTCATTTGGGGCTGAGAATCTCACGCCCAAAAGCCTGAGACTTTCTCATGCCCGCTTATCCTTAGGGGCATCAACCTGGCCTATGTGTTATCAATAATAAAACTTTTCCTCTGGCTGAAGAAGATTTGAGTTGAATTCTTTCAGGCAGGGCCCAGTACCATGATCTTGGGGTTCCTAGTACCCCAAAATCCTAGACCTCTTCATTATAGATTTTTAAGTTATTTGTTTTTATAGTATTATTGGTATTGTATATATTATTCACCTGGTCCTGCTCATTTTATTCTTTATCAATTTATAAAAGTCCTTAAGTTATTCATTTTTATAATATTGATGTTATATCATAAATTAGTCCTCTGATTCTTCTTGCTTTACTCTGCATCAGTTCATCTAAGCCTTTTCATGTCCTCATTTCTTGTAGCATTATAATACTCCCTCAATTCATATGCTACAAGATATTCAGCTATTCCTGAAGTTTCCAATTTGTTACTACCACAAGAAAAGAGCTGCTATAAATATTTTTGTACATAAAGGACCTCCTTTATCATTAGAACCATCCTAGCATTAGTATAGCCGGATCACTGTTTAGTAACTTTTGGTATATAATTCCAAATTGCCTTCCAGAATGTTGATACCTATTCAAAGATCAACCAACAGTACATTAATGTCTCTTTTCCCATAGCTTCTCCAACATTTATCATTTTTCTTTTTTGTCATATTTGCCACTCTGATGGTTACAAAGTGGAACCTCAGAATTGCTTTAATTTATATTTCTCTAATTAGTAGTGATTTGAGGCATTTTAAAAAATAGTTAGATATAGTCTGAGTTTTTTCCCTGTCTGTTCATATCCTTAAATTATACTTATAGATTTGAATCAGTTCCTTATATATTTCCCTCTTATATTTCTTGCTATGTGCATTTTGGATATTTTAGTTTAATTCAACAAGCAATTTATTAAATATTTGCTATGGTAGGTATAGCTATAGCCAATAAAAGATTGGATAAAATATAGTTCCTGCCTTTGTGGAGGTCATAGTCTAGTAGGAAGATATCATATGTAACATAAGCAATCCTACTGGGGCATGTGCTTTGGTCTCTTGGGCAATGGGACAGGACTTCAGTTCCTTTCTGAAAGATATGCACAATCAAAAGCTTTTGGTTGGTCTCTGTATAGCCTTCCTCTTTGCCTTGAGGGGTGGAGTAGATAGGATGTTGGATCTGTGTTGAAGAAGACTGGACACTGAGCAGGAAGAGCCTCCCATTCAATGAACTCTTTTTTCCTTTCCTCTGAAGGTGTGCTTGAGACTCCAACAGAGCTCCATCAAATTTCTCTCAAGGTCGAGAGGTTTTTTCCCACTTTCACACCTTTTTCCAATCTATTGTGGCAAGAATATGTGTTGTCCATGTGAACCTGAGACTGGACTTCAAGTCTCTGGCTGTCTCTTGTTTTTGTTTTCCTGAGCAAAGGTGGCTGAACACTGATTCTGAATTCGGTGTTTCCTAGTCTTGGTTGCAATCTGGTGAGTTTCAGAGGTCAAGAGTTCCTGGATCTGAATGCTATTTGTACAGCAAAAAGTTGCCCTCTGAAACAAATTTTCAGAGGAAAAGATCACCACCAACAGGAAGATGAATCTAAGTCATTCCTTAGATTGCCAGAAGAAATGGACATTGAATGAATTACTCAGAACAGCAATCTGATAACTGAAATGGAGGTGAAATGCCTGTTGTATCATTCCACAAAGTGTTCCATGTTTTATGCAAGTGAATTAGATTTAAGTGAGGGTGGGCTGTGCAAAGTCACCAGCCTCATTTTCTCTTCCGGAGCCTGAATGATCATTGCCTCAAACTGAGACCTGTTTAAGACCTTAGCTTAAAAAAGCCAAGGCCTCCCACTGCAACCAAGGCCATCTTCAGTCATTCTGCTCTGTATCTTGACACTAGACCCACATGGCTCTGGAGAGAAAGTGAGGCTGATGACTTTGCACAGCCCTCCCTCACTTAAATCCAACCCATTTGCATGTCATGGCATCACCTCCCTGATGTTATGGTCCTGTTTCAGAACAAAAGACAAACAACAAGAGCCTCATGTTTAAATATTTTAAATAGCTGCTTCTTTTGGGCTGCTCATAAGTTTGAGCTATAATATGCACACATACACATTTATGTATCATAAATACATATATGTATTTCCTGAATATAGCTAAGTATAGAGATATAGGATATATTATAAGGGAGCTACAAGTTATCAAACTTGTCATATTTTCTCCCAGGAGAGTGATGGGAAAGTCACTAGTGTATCATGTGATACATATTTATCACTGTGGATAAATGAATCTTTCTGTTTTTAAGGATTTATTTTGTGGTCAAGGAATGAAGTAGCAATCCTATACCTGATCAATATTGTATATTGAGAACCCTTCTAGGAGGGACCTTGTTAATGACTTTTAAGGCCCTAGAAATGATCTAAACCTAAACTTTAGGAAATTTTGTCCAGGTCTACATGATGGGATATAAGAAGCCAGAGAGTATGAAAAGAACCTGTCTCCTCTTCCTTAGAGGTCAGGTTACCCCAGGATTAACCCAGTCTGCAGGAATACAGAGCTAGGGTTACATATCAGGAACCCCTGGACTGTAGGCTTTACAGATACATATATGAGTAATTATAATGCAAAATATGATATAGTAAGTACATATATTATTCCACTACTTGCATAATCTTTGGAAAACTATGAATAAAAATAAGATGGGCATTTGTTTCAGGAAGAAGCTTGGGGTCATTAAAAGCATTGTATGATTTCCCAAAGATAGTCTAACCACCTTTCCTCATGATTTTTTTCTGGGTCCACATCTACTCAATATACTGGAGGACACCTTCCATTAATATCTTTGGGGTATCAGTGTACCAGACAGCTAGGTGGTACAGTAGAGAGAATGCCAGGCCTGGAGTCAGAAAGACTCATCTTCCTGAGTTCAAATCTGGCCTTAGACACTTGCTAGCTGTGTGATGTAACCCTTGGCAAATCACTTAACCCTGTTTGCCTCAGTTACCTCACCTGTAAAATGAGCTGGAGAAGGAAATGGCAAACCATTCTAGCATCTTTGCCAAGAAAACCCCAAATGGGGTCATGAAGAGTCAGAAATGGCTGAAAAATGACTGAACAACACCAACAATCCCAGTGTACCATTCAGAATATATATATTTTCTTTCTTATTCTTAACAAATGACTAGTCAATTTTCTTTTCTGGTCATACATGTCTTCTGTAATTTTTTTGGACATTTAATTTTTTCCCAATTACATGTAAAAACAATTTTTAACTTTAAAAAAAATTTTTTGAGTTCCAAATTCTTTTCCTCCCTCCCTTTCCTTCCCCCTCCCTGAGACAGTAAGCAATTTGACATAGGTTATACATGTGTTCATGTAAAACGTATTTCTGTATTACTCATGTTGTAAAAGAAAACTGTAATTTTTTTAAAGCTACTTATGTGCACCAATTATAATTGGAAATGTTGCAGTTTACTCATGCCCACTATACATATTTCCACAGTAATTTTTACTGTTCTGAAATCTTATTATTCCACAGTTCTCATAGTATCACCAGAAGAATATTGTTATTTGAGATAGGGAATTTTGTCTCAGTGAATAGTTTCTGATAATTAAAAGCATTGAACAATTCCTTTGTACTACTTAATCCACTTTGTTTTAGTTAATCCATTCAGTTTGGTGTTTTGCTTTAAACCAGAACTGTCCAGATAGCAGGGTGAGTGAGTTGGCTACTCCCCTCCGACTCCAACC
Organism: Phascolarctos cinereus; assembly: GCF_003287225.1. Classification (NCBI taxonomy): domain Eukaryota; kingdom Metazoa; phylum Chordata; class Mammalia; order Diprotodontia; family Phascolarctidae; genus Phascolarctos; species Phascolarctos cinereus. Next base: position 120,036,361 of record NW_027556180.1, on the reverse strand, counting down.
CTACTTTTTCTAAGTAATCTCCCAGACTCCCAGACTATCCCACCCAGGACATTCATGTGCACATTTTGGACACTACTATGCATTATTTTCTTTTTGTACTTACTTTTCTTTGATTCCATTGTACTTCATGGCAGTGTTATGGATAGAGGGCTGGTTTTAAAGAGTCAGCAAGTTTGGGTTAATTAATGTACATTGATGATACATCTTCATTCCTTGACTAAGGAAAGTAACTTAATATCTTGATGTTCTAAGCAACTTTTGAAGACTTTAAATTAAAAGGGATTTGTTTGATAAAAGCATTGGTTTAGGAAAAAAATGGTGTGCATATGATTAATAAAATACATCCCTTTCTCTTCACCTATCTCAATAAGACCATTAGATCAGTAGACTCTAATTCTAACCATTAGAACAGTAGTCATCCCTATCAGTAAAAAATGAAAAAAAGAAAGGTGAGTACACCTCATGTATACACACTCATTTATAAATTATATACATACGTATGTGTATATATGTATATATATGCATATGTATATGTGTGTGTGTGTGTATATCTTTTGTTATTGTTATTCAGTCCTTTTTCAGTTGTATCCAACTCTTTGCAATCTCATCTTAGCAAAGATACTGGAGTGGTTTACCATTTCCTTCTCCAGCTCATTTTACAGATGAGGAAACTGAGATAAACAGGGTTAAGTGACTTAGACACAGCTAGTAGGTGTTTGAGGCCAGATTTGAACTCAGGAAGATGATTTTTCCTGACTCCAGACCCAGTACTCCATCTACTTTGGCATCTAGTTGCCAGATGCTATTATGCTATTATATTATGTTCATTATAAAAAATACAAAATAGATATTTTAAAGGATGTGATTAGGATGAAATATATATATTTTTATTTGATTAACTGATAAAAATCTTTCACAATTTTAGTGTGATTGAATTTGCTTAATTATTTCATATAGTGCTTGGTATATAGTAGGTATTTAATAAATGATTGTTGATTGATTTTTAAATAAATTCCAACATGTGCTCAGGGAATAGTGTGGTTTTATAAATAACAATTCTTTTTCTTAGTAAAAAAATTAGTTACTATGATCAATATAGTTATCCAACTGATGAATTTTTAAAAAGATACCTTTGTAATAAAAGATACATAATAAAACAAAGAAGTAATAGTCATAATATTGTGGTTTGGGGTGTTCAGAGCCCTGAAATGCAAGGGTTCAGGGCAGGAGTCTGCCTCAAAAGAATTTGACCATCCAAGCCTTCTTTCAGTCTAAGTAGTGAGTTTATTAGGACACAGGATAGGTAGGTGAGATTCCTAGTGAGTCAGTGCATTTGATAAGGACAAGACTGATACTTTTATAGAAAGAAAGACTGTAGGAAGATCTTTATGGGATCTAGGAGTGGCAAGTAGCCTGGGGTGGTCCAGAGGCAACAGAGAATGAAGGGATGGGCTGGGTTGGGGGCCACAATGAAAGGATAGTTCAAAGGATTATCCTGGGGTGGGACATATGCCTCAGGCAAACACCAGGGATCTGGGCTGTTGAAATTTGTGGGAAAGTTCAAGGACCCTTTTTTAGGGTTCATCAGCTCCATCGGTAACAGTCAGTGAATGTAACAGCTTTTCAGCAGGAGTCATGCTTCTCTATGTGTTGGTTTATTCTCTCTCTCTCTCTCTCTCTCTCTCTCTCTCTCTCTCTCTCTCTCTCTCTATATATATATATATATATATATATATATACACACACACACACAAATACACATACACATACATACAGCAAAAAATACTTGGAAAAATAAGTTATCTCTGAACAATTTTAATATAAAATCATCCTTTGTTCTTTGCATGGCTCTACTTAATAGATGATATCATGCCTTAATTTCCTATTCATGTTCTGGTATTTTGGTTATGTTTTTCCATGAATGTGAAGAATAGCAAAAAGGCTAGCAGCAAGATGGCACTGTAGCATGCAGGAAGGAGAGTAATGTTTAATAAGGTGGAAAACGGGCCAGGTAGTGATAGGAGTTAAATGCAAAATAATAGAATTTATATTTTATCTAAGAGATGATAGGGAGTCTCTGGTGTTTATTGTGTAGGAGAGGAGCATGGGTAGACCTACATATAAGGAAAATCATTTTGACACATGTTTGGAGGATGGGGAGAGACTTGAAGGCAAGGAGACTAAACAGAGGTGATTGTGATGCGGTTTAGGGGTCCAGGGGTCCTGGGACCCCAAAATCACCTCACATTGGTCCTCCCTGAAAGAATTTGATCCAAGCTTTCTTTCAGCCAAAGACAAGGTTTATTAGAACATCCATCATATTGGGCAGACTCTTAAGGAGTCTGAGCATTAGTAAACTATTGGCTTATTGGCTAGATTATGAGTCCCAGCAGTAGCTAGATTATAAGAATCTGAGCATCTTAATGGAGACAAGATGGACCTTATATACAGAAAGCCTGTGGGAGGGATCTAGGAGTGGCCAAGTAGTTTGGGGTGACAGGAGGAGGGGCCTAAGGAGATCTGAATGGGAGTGGCCAGTAAACTGGGGTGAACAGAGCTCCTGGGACCTGGACAATGGAGCCTAGCTAGGATTAAGTGTAGAAATGGCCAGGGGCCATAGGGAGGTAAGACAATGGACGGGAGATTGGGTGTAGCCACAGGCAATCATGGCCTCAGGGGAAGCCAGAGATTTGACTACAGGAAAGTCCAGGGTTTTTCCTTTCTGGGGCTTAGATCCCATCCTCATCAATTGCAGTAGTCTAAGTGAGAGGTGATAAGGACCTGAACTAGAGTAGTGGCTATGTGAGTGGAGAGAAGGGGACGGTTGTGAGAGATGAGGAGAGAAAAAAAAAGACACAACTTGGCCATTGTTATGTAGGGTGAATGAATCAAAGACGACATTGTGGTTATCAACTTAAGTGACTGGAAGGATGATGGTGCCCTTTACAGAAATGGAAAGTTTGGAATAGGGATGAGTTTTGGGGAAAAGATAGTGTAATGCAGTGTTCCCTTTATCCTACTCGATACAGAATACAAAATACGCCCTTCTGAGTAGCCCTTCACTGCAACATGGGGTGATTTGGGAGCAGTAGGGTGGCTAGGGTTGGGGAGGGTTTGGCTACTTGTTGGCTGTTATACTTTGTTCTTGAAGAGGACCAAAATGACATCACTATATTGGGGTCAAGGTACAGTGTGTCTGACTGTGACTGATCAGACCAATATGAGTTCAGAAGCATCTACCACAGCTCGGCACAAATAGTCCATGTGAACATTTAAAATTCTGGTGTCTCTGGATTTGTGCATCTCACATTTGAGCTACTGCAATTCTGTTTGCTCATAGAACACAGCTCCTTCCTTGATGTGGGCATGCCATGCTGAGTGGTCCTGTGCCAATGTCTCCCATGTGTCATGATCGATTCCAAAATTCTTCAGAGAGACCTTGAGAGTGTCCTTGTATGGATTCTTTAGCCTGTGAGTTGTGGGTGGAGAAGGTACTGATTAAGCTTTAACTGCTCTGAAGTGTTAATACCCCAAGCAAAAGGGGTGTGTGTGTGTGTGTGTGTGTGTGTGTGTGTGTTTAGAGCTTTAGGAACTTACACGGAGGCAGGAAGGGGCAGAGTAAGAGAGTGTTAGAAAGAAGATGAAAGAGTAAGGCATAGTTGTTTTGGAGACAAGCCCCACAACTAGCCATCCCGGGGAGGGTGGGATATGGCCCCTCTTCCTACTTCACATCCTCTTGGAGTTATGCCTCATGGGGCCACTCTGGAGACCAGTATGCTAGAGTGATATTTTCTTTCTTCCTATTTCTCTAAAGGTACATTGTTTTCTCACCCAGCAGAGCAGGGAACTGATGGTTTTCCAGCTAAAAGAAAACTCCATCCCTTGTGTTCCATGGTGCCCTAATAATAACCCTAGCTTCAGTTTGTGAAGCTAGATTTAGATTGCATGTTGATCAAGCTCCTTTTTTTTTTTTTGCTTCAGTGTGTCAGTCTGGGAGATACCAAACAGTTGAAAACTCCTTGGAATTTTCTGACTGACTTGTCCAGCGCCTCTCTTGAAAATAGCAATTTTGTGGCCCAAGGAGATGCGTTAGATAAATGTGTACAGTCACAAATGTGAAGGGGGAAAAAGTGTGATTACATGGTATTTCTGATCAGCCCCTCCTTTGTAAAGTGTCTTTGAGAGGCCATTGTGTGTGTTTATGTCAGTGCTCTTGACAGACCAGCAGGGCTTTTATTTACTAATCCTTTCAGAGTCTCCAGATACAAATAAAAGATAGCCCTCCCACTCCACCCCAGGCCACCCCCATTTTATTCTATTCTCCAAGCAATTGTTTATACAGTTAAAGCCTGGAACTCTGTCATCTGAGATAATGAGCTGATAAGGATTTGGAGAATAGTCTCACACAATCTAAGACCTCTGAGTTGGGGAAGGAGCTAAGAGGTCACTGAGCCAGCTCCCTTGCAATAGATGGCCTTTTAAGTTGCTTTGCACAGGCCATTTTCAAGTCAGGGTTCAATTTTCTTTAAAAAAAAATCACTATTGATTCCTCCATAAAAATCAGTCAGGAATTTTTGTAGTTGTCAATTTATCTGCTTATAAATCCATCACTATGTGATGTGCCATGAGCTCTGGGTTCCTGAATGTTTGATGGATTAGAGGTGGGAGAGGGACATATACAGCTTTAGAGTTCTAAGACAGCAGTTTGCTATCTACTTCCTGATAACTGTGGCTAAGGACATGGTGATGTCAATCATTGCACAGGAGACTGATCTAGAGGTTTTGAGGCTCTACGCAGTATCAATAGAGGCGCTAGGTGGCGCAATAGAAAAAAGTACCAGTACTGAAGTCAGGAAGATTCATCTTCCTGAGTTCAAAAAGCCCCAGACACTTCCTAGCTGTGTGACCCTGGACAAGTCACTTAGCCCTATTTGCCTCAGCTTATCATCTGTTAAAAAAAATGAGCTTGAGAAGGAAATGGCAAACCACTGTAGTATCTTTGCCAGAAAACCCCAAACGGGGTCATGAAGAGCTGGACTCAACTGAAATGACTCTACAACAACAACAACATAGTATCAATCTTGCTAAGAAGAAAATTCTGAATTTACCAGAAATAATCTGGATTAGGTGTTGTTCTCCTTAAAGTCAAGGTTTTCCCAAACTAATCCTCCCCCAAACAAAGGATTTACACTTTGTATTGGGTTTAAACATAAGCCATAGAAAATCTCAGAAGAGGACTCAGGAAGGTTTAGGATCATAGTGTTGAAAGGAAAATACTTTGTTTGGGCTTTCACCCTGATTAATGAGTAAAAACTCAGGACAAAGTTAATTAAAAGGAGTTTATTATATGTACTTCAAGGTAACAACAAATTGACAGGCTGATCGATGGAGATAAGCTATACCTAAGAATGGAGTTAGCTTTTGTTGATAAATAAATAAATATTGATAAATAAAATTCATGTTGTAATAAAGACAATTTGGAGAGGTCCAAGTCAGCAAAGGAGGTTGTTGAGCCCTTACATTTTCAGTTCCTCCCAAAGGTAGGCGTAAGTGACAGCTTCCAGATACAAACAAGTAGGGGGTGACTTGACTCCATGACAAATATCGGGGGACTGGAAGATGCATCCTCCCAGCACTGATTGACAAGCAGGTCTGGGAACAATGGGTCCCTGTGTCAGCATAACTTGCAATAATAGGATCTATGGATTTAGAACTGGAAGGGAACTTGGAGATCATTTCTTTCACCTCCTTAATTTTATAAATGAAGAAACTGAGTCTGGGAGAAGTTAAATGACTTGCCTAGGGTCACATGATAAGTGACAAGCCAGGATTTGAACCATGGTTTAGAATATTCTACTAGGTTAAAGGGGGAACTCTCAACTCCATAATATTTGTCATCATATAAAGAAATACGGGAAAAAAAATCAGCTTTAGGCTTCTTTTAGGTACTCTTCTTTCTTTGATAATCTAGTCCATGGTCCAAGCTGCTTTGATTATCTTTCTCCCTTTTGCTGCCTGACTTTGGACTACTTAACTGTTCATTAGTACTTTAATTCAAAGATGAAACTCAAACCAACCAGTTTGCTCTTTGCTTTGAAATACTTAGAAATCTGCACAGATTTCAGTTATTCCTACTATTTATGGGCCCCCATGATCCATTATTAAGGAAAGATTCAGAAGTGTTACCAAAAAAAAAGGTATAATCAGCATTCTTTACTAAGCCCTCAGGAAAAATAATTGGTACATAGTTATTTTGGGGATGACCTATCTCTGTGATATGCTAAAAGCAACATCTATTCTTGTGACGTTCTTAAATAATCAAAAACTAGAGTTTGGAAAGCTGTTTCTAGGAATAAGGGACTTCTTAGTTAAAAGGTGAATTCCTTTAACTGCTGAAAAGGCTGCCCTCTCAGGCATATCTCAGAGCAGAAATATATTACAAACCACACAACCTCCTAGGATATGCAGAGTAAATACTCTCATTAGAATGTTCTGTGAAAAAGACTCGCTGCTGTTTAACGAAGGTGAGAGAGACAGCAAGGCAAAGAGACAGTTCACTAGAAGTGCAACGTGCCTGACTTATTCACTGTTCTTCTTACATTTTGTGCCTACCAAAAAAAAAAAAAAGAGTAGATTATGAGATTGGATGCTTACTATCAGTCAGAGGCTAAGAAGAAGACTAGGTTGCAAGGACCAGAAAATAGAGATCCCACTAGATTAAGTGGAACTGTGATTTGGGAATTGCTGAGAGGCAGTAGCTGACAACTTGTTGCTTGAATTGGCTATAAATTTGTCTCCTATTTAAACCCTAGGGAATGTGTGTGTATGGGGAGCTGGAAGAGACTGAGAGGATGTAGGCTTAGGAAATTTGCAGATGTATATTATATGCATTCAGGGTACTGTCTGTGCAGCTAATGAGCTCAGTTTTCAATTTAGGACCTTTACGTAGTCAGTATCCCTGCTGAGCAATCAAATTGTCACCTAGACTCGGATAACTACAAAGGCAGAGTTAATATGGTGGATTTAAAAAATGCTGATAGCCACATTTTGGAAATAAAAAGTGCTCAATAAATGTTAAAAGGGAACATTAAATGGGTACTTATGGACTAATTGGTTTCTATGAAGTTAGATTTGAATGGAGGCATTTGACTGATCTGGAAGAACCAATCTTCCAAAGTACAAACATCAATAATTATCTTCCCATGAATTTCCTGGGAAGTATGGTATGGATGACGTATGAGTACTAGTATTAGTTAATTAACTAATTAGATGAATATTTAATTTTGAAAATAAGACTCCAATAATATCTTTGAGGTCTAGCTCTCATACTGGTGTCTCTGGGTCAAAGGGCATATACAGTGTAGTAACTTCTGGGATACAGTTCCAACTTGCTTTCCAGAATGCATGGACAAATCCACAGTTCCACAACAATGCATTAGTATTCTCATTTCCCCATAAGCCCTACGAACATTTGTCATTTTCCCTTTTAGTCAACTTCGGAAATCTGATAATGTATACACAGAGAGATAATGTAATAAATATGCAAAATGAGATACATTTTTGGACAAGTTCAAAGTGGGAATTTGTTTTTCCTGAATATGCACACTTGTTACTATGGTTGATTTTTATTTCTTCTTTCACAGCAACATTCTACTAGGTAGGAAATACAAATATTATTATTGCTATTTTACAAGGGCTAAAACTGAGGTTCAAAGAAACCAAGTTATTTGCCCAGGGTCACACAGCTAATAAGTGGTAGAGTTAGGATATGAACCAGTGTTCTGACTTAGAATCCATTGTTCTTTCTCTCATACCATGGTCATTCAACTACTCATTAAGAAGCCATGAGCTCTACCTGTTTTATAATTGCAGTGTGCAAACTACAGGCAGAGATGCCCTACATATATAAATGTCCTCTGAGACAGTGGGGGCATGCTTCCCTGCCCTCCTTGAAATCCTATTTCTTTTGCACAAATTCCTGTTAAGTAGAATTTAGCCACCAAACTATTGTCTTCCTAGGGAGAAAAATCTCATCAATGAGATTTTTTTTTTCCTTTTAAACACCAAGCAGAAAATCTAAGCTCTGGAGAATGACAGGAAGGCAGCTTCCAAAGTTGGTGAGAAAGTCCAGACAGCCTGTCAGCATCCTAGCCACATGGCAGACCTCAAGTCCACCCTAAAGCTGCCAGCTCAACTGCCTGGGGAGATTCCCATGGAACCAGATGGCACTGCTTGAAGACAGTTGTCCCCAACTTGGCATCTGGGGTTTGTGAGCGCCATCCAGCAGAGGATTGTTCAGGCAGAATACTAGACTACAGGCTTCCTCCTGAAATCCATTTGAGCTGCTCCAATGTAATCCATTTTCTTTTTTTTAGAAAAGGGAATTGTGCTGCTTTAAATCATACCAGGAATACCCACCCCAAGAAAATTTGTAAGATAAATAAAGAATTGTGCCCTCTACAAGAACAAGTTATCCAAGAATTTATAAAACCGGTCTGGGTGGCTCTTGGACAAAGCTGATCTGGTTATCAGCTCTAGAGAAGCAGAAGGACGTGGGATGAAGGTTTTCTTTTTTTCTTTTTTTAAATTTTTTCATTTTTAGGCAATTGGGGTTAAGTGACTTGCCCAGGGTCACACAGCTAGCAAGTGTCAAGTGTTTGGTCTAAGGCCGGCTTTGAACTCAGGTCCTCCTGGCTTCAGGGCCGCTGCTCTATCCACTGCGCCACCTAGCTGCCCTGGGATGAAGGTTTTAAATTAGTTCAGTTATCATTATTCTGACGGCTATCTTATTATTTGAAAAACTGGCACAGGAGAAGCCTCTGGTTTGGCTCCTTTGTGCTTGAGTTGCAACCAGTAGAGGTAAAGCTGAAATGTTTTATTAAGGTGTGCTTCCTGCAGAGGCACCAGCATTCTCCTCTGATGATCCAGAGGAAGTGCTGACCTCCTGTATAAAAAAGTGCTAGGTAGACAGAGAGAGGAGAGAGAGGTTAGGGGACAGACAATTCACAAACTGTTCATAAAGTAAGAACTAATTCAGATCTTATGCTTAAAAGGAAAGAAAGCAATAGATAGCTAAGCAAAGGATACTGAAAATAAAATTACTCTTTGCCCAATTACATATTTACGTTAATAGTCTTGATCTGTGGGTGATGTTACTAAATCTACAACTAAGATGAAATAATGAATGAAACTACCCATTTAGTTATTATACGGCATTTCAATGGAAATATATGTATCAGCTCTGCTCAGCCTTGGATCTGATGTCCCTGTCCACAAATGTCTGGGCTACATGATAATAGAATCAGATGGATTTGAATGACTCAAAGAATAGTCATTAAGTTTTCAGCAACACATTGGAAGGAAGTCTTCAATAGAGTGCCTCAGGTATTGTGTCTGGCCTTTGGCTTTTTAGCATTTTTATCAAGGTCTCTATCAATGTCATTAATAACATGAATACATTGAATACCTACCAAATACTCACATGACACAGAGCTAGGAAACGTAGTCAACATGCTGGTTAACCAGAAAGATCTTGACAAGCTGGAACATTGTACTGAATCTAATAAAATGAACTTGGGTAGAAACAAATGTAAAGTCTTAACAACTGGATTTCAGAAATTGACTTCACAAGTAAGATGGGATGGGGTAGGTAGGGGAGGATTGGGACATGCCAACACAGTAATTTAGAAAATATAGCCATACCTCAGAGATTTTGCAAATTTGGTTCCAGTTTACCATAATAAAGTGAATATTACAATAAAACAAGTCACATGAATTTTTTTGGTTTTCTAGTGCATATAAAAGTAATGTTTATATTATACTGTAGTCTATTAAGTTTGCAATAGTATTATATGGAAAAAGTGTATACATTGCAATTAAAAATACTTTATTGCTAAAAATGCTAACCACCCTCTGAGCCTTGAGTGAGTAGAAATCTTTTTGCTGGTGGAGGATATTGATGTTGATGGCTGCTGATTGATCAGGGTGGTGGTTGCTGATCATTGCTGTGGCAATTTCTTAAAATAAGACAACAATGAAGTTTGCTGCATCGATTGACTTTCACGATAGATTTTCCTGTAGCATGCTGTTTGATAACATTTTACCCACAGTAGAACTTCTTTCAAAATTGGAGTCAATTCCCTCAAACCCTGCCACTACTCGAGGCCCATCGTATTTGGATGTGAAAGGGAAGACTTTATTTAAAAAGAGGATAAAGTAAGACCTCTCAGTTCTATGGAAGCTTTCTGGTCTTGAGTTTCCCCACAGACTCATTTGCTTGGGAGAGCTAGAGTGGAGGAAAGCTCCATTTTTTCAAACACAACCTTGCAATTTGCAGTTTGTTGGAATGCAACTCCCTCCTCTAGTAGTTTGAGGAGGAATTCAATTTGACAGTTAGGAAATGGCTAAAGTTGAAGGGGGTTCTCCATCATTCAATGTGATGGGGTTGGGGCCCTCAATCTTCATAGCAAAAGGAAATGGAGTTCAGACAGACTAAATCCCTGTGCATTCTAATTAGCTAACTGGCTAGTTTGTGTTCCAAAAGAACTTAGACCTTGGGCTAAGATACTAGGAACTGATAGACCCTTCTCTTGAGGGTAGAAAGTTATATAGACCTGAGGTCCCTGTCCCCCCATCTGATAATTACATGTGGAAAGGTCTGCCTTAAAAAATAAAATAAAAAGAGCTGAAGCTTAGCCTTAGGCCTTCACTCCCTCTTTTTATTGCTTGTATTGATCCAATTAGCCAGTTAATTGTTCTGCTCTGTTTCCACTTCATTTTATGTGTCGAGATAGTCTTAGAGTGGGAATATCTCTAAATTGTCTTTCCTCTTCACCAAAGAACAGAGACCAGCAGGAGCAAAGTGTCACATCCAACAAAGTGACATTCTTAAAGCACAGGTCTGATCATGTTCTGCCCCTGTTTTCCATACCCTCCCCCTTCCCCCCAGACAAACTGAAAAAATTCCAGAGGCTTCCTTGTATCTTTAAGATCAAATAGAACCTCTGTATGGAATTTCAAGTTCTTTACAAGCTAGGTTCCACCTACCTTTCTAGGCTGCTTATAGATTCCTTCCCTTTACATACTTTTATGGTACAACCAAACTGCCCTTCTTTATGTTTCTCACCCGTGCCATTATATCTCCCATTTCTGTACCTTGGTACAGTCTGTCTCCCATGTATGGATTTTGCTCCTTCTTCACCTCTGACTCTTAGAAACCCTAGTTTCCTTCAAAGTTCAGCTCAGGACTTTTCCTGATTCTCTCCAGCTACTGGTTCCTTTCTGTCAATATGATTGCCAAGGGAAGGAACTGTTTAATTTTTGTTTTTGTATCCCTAGTGCCTAGCACAGTTCTTGATAAATGTTGTTGTCTAATTGACTGATTGATTAGGACTTGCTCTCAGCCCCATTGTTTCCTCTCCTAGACCTTTTGGTTGCTTTTGTTTTTACATGGTGTGGAAAATACTGTACTATATTGTTCAGAAAACTTATTAATTATTATACTTAAATCAAATTTTATGTGACTAGAGATCATTTGAACCCAGAATGTTGCCCTGACCTCAGCAACTCTCCAGGAATGCTGGAGGTGGCTATAAGAAATTCTGGATGCCTCTAGGTCCTGGATCCATTTAAAACATTTAAGTTTTAGGTCCACTCAAGTTTGTGTTTTGTATTCCCTTGTGTTTTTGCTTTAAATTTTGTTGAATGTTTATATTTGCTGAGATCCATCTCAATTTACGTTGCTTTCAAGTTAACTTTTCTGGAAGTCTGTATGCAGGTACTCTTGTCTCAATACTACATAATGTAAAATTCTCAGAGCCTAGGCAAGAGCAAGCCACACCTTCTTTTCAGCTTGCTCTCCTCTACCAAATAACCTAATACATTTCTTTCTAAAACGATTTCAGATTTTAAGGTCTATTCTTGTGAATGACAGTAGACAGTAGACATAGTAGACCTATAGCACAATCGTATTGTCTCTGCACAGGTGAAGAAACAGTTACATAAACTTCCTACTTTCTTCACAGAGGTAAGAATTGGATTCAATATTTCTTTTAAAAACAGATTCAATTTATAGCCCAGACAATTGTCTTTCAAGGTATTTTTTTGGCAGTTTATCAACTTTATTGTAGTAGGGCATATTATAAAGTGTGGTTGATTTGTAAGGTAAAGGTCCAAAACAACTATCAGGAAGGACTTTGAATGAGCTGGGTATGGACTATCCAGTATTTTCATTAAGCAATAATAGGGCATTAATCAGATGGGGAATAGCAATTGCCTCAGATTACTTGCTATTTTGAGCTAATCAATACTCGCTCAACAAAGTAATACCGTAATAGATATGAAAACAAGTGTTTGCTAAACTCCAATCTGCAATGAGGAGAGTTGTAAAAGAAATATACACCTCTCAAATCTGAACTAGATATTCTTTTTAGCCAAAAAATCAAACCCGGTCCAACATGAACTTCTATCACAGAATCATAACATTTTAGGAACATCTGCAGCGATCTGTCCATTCTATACCTGAAAAGATTCCACACTCTAACATCTGGTTAGATGTTAGATGGTTAGTAATCATCTGGTCTCTCTTTGAAGACTGCTGATGATGAAATCTACCACCTTGAGGAAGCTCATTCAACTTTTGAACATTCTGTTTTCTAATATTTATTCTTCCTGATATCAAGCCTAAAATATGACTCTTTTCAACTTCTACCTGTTGTTCTAGGTTCTACCTACTGTGTCTAAACAGAAAAAGTCCAATTCTTCTGCCTCAAGACAGTCCTTCAAACAATTGAAGATTGCTACCAGGTCCTGCCTGAGACTTTTCTGGTTTAAATATCCCTAGTTCCTTCAACCAATCCTCATATGACATAGACTTCCTGTCTGTGTGAGAAACAATTCATTTGGACCCCTGCTCTATTCCAATCAGTATTAATCAGCTTGATATTCTACATAAATCATATAGATTCTTATAGCAGACCTCAAACTTTCATGTAATGTTCACTACTTGTTTACCAAGTTATGCATATCCAATTTCTATTTAAAGATATCCAGTGAGGAGGTACTTATAAACAACCAAGGCAGCCCAATCCCACTTTTGGATAGCTCCAATTGTTATGAAGTTTTATCTGGCATCAAAGCTTCAGCATTAAAATCACCACTTTATAACTTCTATCCATCACTCCTATTCTGTTCTCTGGGGCCAAATGGAATAACTTTAAATTTTCTTCATCATGACAGCCCTTTAGGTACTTGAATAGAGTCATGATGTCCCTTCTGAGTTCTTTTATTCTGTAGGCTAAACATTCTCACGTCCTTCAATAAATCCTTCTATATCATGGACCAGAGGCTATTTACTATCTTGAATGCCTTTATCTGTACATTCTCTAACATATTAACGTCCTTGGAACTTGTAATGCCCAGAACCAAATGTAGTGTAATCAATAAACATTGATTAAGTGCTTATTATGTGCCCCCCCCCCGGAGTAAGCTCTAGGGATACAAATAGGAAAAAGAAAGATAGTACCTGCCCTCAAGGAGCTTATAATCTAATGGGAGAAGATAACACACAAAAAGAAAGCTGAAAGGGGGAGGAAAAGGTACCTGTATGGGAATACATGCGCACACACACACACACACATACTCACTCTAAGTGTGATCCTACTAGGACAGAGTACAATAGGATTATCAATTACTCTTTGTTTTTAGAAGCTAGGTCTCTCAGTGCCACTCAAGATTACATTTTCTCTTTTGCTCACCATACAAATATATATCATACAGTTGACTCATCCTGAACACGTATTTCATTAAACCTCCTATATTTATTTTCCAGACAAATTTGTGTCTAGCTATGCCTCTTTCAATTTGTACTTGGGAAGTTGATTTCATGAAGCCAATTGTAAGACTTCGCATACATCCTTATTAAATTTAATCTTATTAGATTTAGCCCCAATGTTCTAACCCAAGGACTTTTGGGATCCTGACTTTGCCCTTTTCTGCAATACGTATTTTTCTAGTACATTGCTTGAGTCATATCACTCCTTGGTTTGTAACCCCTTTAATGGCTCCATGATTGCTTGTTCAAACTTCTTAGTCTGACATTCAAAGCCCTTCAAAATGTGACATCTGCCTATCTTTTCAGCCTTCTCTCATACGACTCCTTTCCTTGTTCTCTATGCTACAGACAAACTAAATTATTTGCTGCTCCCTTATACATTCCTCTTCACTCTTCAAGTGCTGTAACTTTGCTCATACTATTATAACTTACACCTAAATTCCCTCCTTTTGTCTCTGCTTTTCAATTTTTCTATCAGATATTCAAAACTCAACTCTTATGCCACCTCTTCCACATCACTTCATGTTTCAGAAAGTTGAATTTTTGATTTTGCTTTTGATACCACTGACTTATCCTGTGGTAAGCCTTCTTCTACTGTGAAAAAAGGAAAAATTTTCATGGAAAATTAATTGATGTAGCAACTATTATCTGACAGTTTGTGTGATGGTTGATGCCTACAGTCCTTTGCTTCTCTACTGACTGGAGGAAAGTTGATTTTTAGCATCTGAGCTCTGGGATTAAAATGTCACTGAATTTAATCTGAATTCATCTTGCCTTTTAGTGTGGTTTTCATTTACATTGCTATAGTCATTCTGTATATATTGTTCTGTTTCTGCTTGCTTTGGCACACATTAGTTCACACAAATAATTCTCATATTTTTCTAAATTCATCATTTCTTACAGCACAATAACTTCCATTATTGTATATTTCTATGTCACAATTTGCTCAACCATTCCTCAAATAATGGGTGCTCACGTTGTTTCCAGGTTGGGTTCTTTTTTGATTTTTGCAAAAGTGTTTCTATGAATATTTTGATATATGTGGACCCTTTTCCTTCTTTTTTTTTGACCCCAAGGGGTTTATGGGAACGCTGAGCCAAATGGCTTAAAGCATCTAATGACATTTCTTGAATAGTTCCTGTTTTTCCGTTCTACAGCTCCACCAACAGTATAGTCAGCTATTTTTTTAAAATCATCTTTGCCATTTTGAGGAAATCCAATCTATTTAAACAAGCTATTGACTCAGAAATAGAAAGTGGGTTAAGGTGTAATAAAGACATTGAGTATGATTATAGTCATTCCTTACAGAATTTTAATCAATGTAAAATAGTTGTTCAAAACTAGGAGAGAAAAAGAGCCTAGAAACCTAACCAGCAAATGGTTGATTTCTTTGCTAACTAGAGACATTTTGCAACCAAGGGCAATGCCAGTTTATAGTACTAGCTTTTTGCAAAATAATGCAAGAGGATGATAGAAGATTATGAACAATGTAAAAAAAAAGACCATTGAAAAGCAATTGAGGAGAAAACAGTCTTGTAGAGAGATTGACATAAGATCGAAAAAAGATTATTCTGAGAACATTTATAGATGAGATTAGAAGGACAAAAAATGGAACAGATCTGTCAATGTTTCTATAGGAGCCTGTTTTTATCATTGATGACAATGCAGCTGCTACATTTGGATTCAATCATCTTGGTACCCAAAATACAATGTGAAGATGAAATGAAGAAGACTGGCTGGATTGATTGAATACACAAACATAATTAATGCTTAGGTTGCATAATTTTAAATGTACTCAGGGAACTGAATTTTAAGATGTGTCAAGAACAGCCTAAAAGAATGGAAATAATTATAGGCAGTGAAGAAGTTTATAGAGAAGCCACAAGCAACTACTGGTCCATATGATTACTTTCTCATCTCTGTTAAACCTTTATAGTAAAAATATATAATCAATCAATATTTATTAAGTAACTACTATGTGCCAGGTGGGTCACTAGGTGGCACAGTGGATATAGTTACAAGGCCTGGGGTCAGGAAGACTCATCTTCCTTTGTTCAAATATGGCCTCAGACACTCTCTGTGTGACCCTGAGCAAGTCACTTTACCTTGTTTTCCTCAGTTTCCTTATCTATAAAATGAGCTGGAGAAGAAAATGGCAAACCACTCTAGTATCTTTGTCAAGAAAACCCCAAATGAGGTCACAGTGACAAGAGAACTGTGTTAAGCGCAGGGAATACAAAAAGAGGCAAAAGACAGTCTCTGCCTTCAAAGACCTTACAATCTAACCAGGGAAGACAACATGCAATTATATTCAAAGCAAGCTATATACAGGATGAATAGGAAATAATTGATTAAGATTAAGAGAAGTTGAGGAAGGCTTCCAGTAGAAGGTGGGACCTAAAAGAAGCCAGAGAGGTCAATAGTTGAGGCAAAGGAGGGAGAGATTCCAGGAATGGAGGGTAACTGGGGAGAATGCGTGGAGCCAAGAGATGAAATGTTTTACTTGTAGAACTGGCAGGAGGCCAGTGTCAATGGATGGATGAGTATTTGTTGGGGAGTAAGGTGTAAGAAGACTGGAAAGGTAGGAGGGGGCTACGTTATGAAGGGCTTTGAGTGCTAAATAAAGCATTTTGTATTTACTCCTACAGGCAATAGGAAGCCACTGGAGTTTATTAGGGGAGGGGAGGTGACATGATCAGACTTTTGGTGGCTGAATGGAGGCTGAATTGGATAGGGTTGAGGCAGTCAGACACACCAGACAGCCAGAAAGAATACTCAAGAAAAACATTCAAACTCTTAACAACCCTAGGAAAGACTGTTCGACATCATTAATAATAAAATAAATATATATTAAAATAAATACAAGGTTTTATTTTATACCTTATAAATTGGTGAATATGAGAAAAGAAGCAAAAGTCAGTGTTGAAGAAGTTGTAGAAAGAAAAGCGTAGTACTATATTGTTGGTAGAACTGTGAATTGGTTCAAATTTTTGGAAAATAATTGGAACAGTACAAAAAAAAGCAACTAAATTGTACATTATTTTTGACACAGGTGAAGATAAATGGAAAGGTCCCATGTGTACCCAAATATTCACAACAACACTTTCTTGTTATCAAAGAACTGGAAACAAAGTGGGTGCCCATCAATTGGGGAATGACTTGACAAATTGCCTTATATAAATGTAAGGAAATAGTATAGTATTAAGAAATGATGAATATGAGACATTCAGAGAAACATGTGAAGACCTGCTTGAATGGATGTAGAATGAATTAATCAGAACCCTCAAAAATATATGCAAAGATTCAGCAATGTGAATAAAACAATGAAATTAACACAAATGCTATGTAATTATAAGGGCTAATCTTGGCCCAAGATGAAGATGAATTTTTTAATGGAGATGGGGATTATGGGTATAGAATGTTCATATGCTATCAAACATGGTCGATGTGTGAACTGGTTTTATTTAACTGTTTTCTTCCTTTCCCTCTTCTATCTTTTTTAAAAAAATATGGTAAGGCTCATTGGGGTCATAAAGGGAAGGGAAAAAATATGTCCAGAAATGAATGTAATATAAACCTAGGCAGCATAAATAAAATTAAAAATCTTTATGAGAATGGTCTATACATATATTGAAGGTGTCAGATGAAAATAAAAAAGGTAAGCAGAGAACTTTTTTAGACAATTTTTTGCAACAGATCATATCTATATAGTCTGAGAGAAATAGAAAATATAAGCTCTAGGTGTATTTATTAATGACAAAAAATATTGACTTACAAGAACAAAATTCATGTTTAAAGGAGCTTCTCAAATAATGTGTTTTGAATATGTATGTTAAGCTTTCAGAAGATTCCTAGATAGATATGATTACTGAGAGAAATTTCTTCTAATTATTGGTACCAAGTAAAGCATAAAGTAGGTAAATATATTTGTCAAAAGTCTCATGGAAGATGTCCCACCCAGAGTATAAATAGAAGGATAATCTATCAATCCAGGCTTCTTAAACAAGGATCTGTAAACTTGATTTTAAAAAATAGTTTAATGATTGCATTTAAATACAATTTTTTTTTGTATTCTGATGTATTATATTTTATACATTTAACAACATTATTCTGGGAAGGAGTCCATAGGTTTCACCATACTGCCAAAGACACAAACAAAGTTTAAGAAACTCTACTTTAGATGATGATATTTTCTAGTGATTCCCATTTGTAAATGCCATTATTCTTATTGCTTCAAACCTGGGAGTATCTATATGTCTCAATGAGGAGATTTGACAATATTTGACAGTAGTATCAAACTCAAAACAGGGGCCATTAAACTGTGCATAAGATCCTGAAAACCACATATTAACATTATCTTTGTTTTATCGTTTTTTAAAAAATATTTTGTCAAATATTTCTCAATTTCATTTTAAACTAGTCTGGCATTACTCAAGAGTTTTGGAGGCTGTGGACCATGTGTTTGACACCTCTGTCCTAAGAGATCATCATAGCAATTAACACAGGAAAAACCAAATGAATGAAGTATACACGTTACTCAGTTTATAGTGTATTGTTAGTTGGACAGTCCTTTGAGTTAGTTGATCACTACACATTACCCTAGATAAGCACTGTAGCTAAACAATGAGCTGGACCCAGAACTTAATAGGAGAATTAATTAATCAATATTTATTAAGTACCTACTCTGTGCCAACAGCTGTACTAAATGCTGAGAATACAAAAAGAGGCAAAAAGATAGTTCCAGCCTTCAAGGAATTTACAATCTAATGGGGGAGTCATCATGTAAACAAATATATACAAAGCAAGCTATATACAGGATAAATAAGAAATAATTATAAGAGGGAGGTCACTAGTATTAAGAAGGGTTAGGGAAGGCTTCCTGGATAAGATGGGAGTTTAGTTGGGACTTGAAGGAAGCCAGGGAAGTCAGTAGTCAGAGTGGAGTAGGAAGAGCTTCCAGGCACGTAAGACAGCCAGAGAGAATGTCAGGAGCTGAGAGGGTAGGGTCTTGTTCATGGAACAGCCAAGAGGCCAGTGTCATTGGAATAAAGACCATGTATTGGGGAGTAAGGCATAAGAAGATTGGAAAGGTTATAAAGGTCTTTGAATGCTATTAAATCCTGTTATTTCTACCTTCTTAACATCTTTCATATTCTTCAGGTCCTCTTTCTCTCCTTTGACACAATCACCATCCTGTTGAAGATCCTCATCACGTCACCCTTGTATACTGAAATAGCCCTCTGGTTGGCATCCCAGCCCCCAATCCATCTTCCACTTAGCTGTCAAAGTGATCCCCCTAAAGAGCAAATATTACCATTACTCTCTTCCCCTGATCAGTCAATAATTCCTTGGTCTTCCTACTGTCTCCAGGATTAAATATAAAATCCTCTGTTTGGCTTTTAAAGTCCTTCATAATCCTTCCCCTTCCTACCTTTCCAGTCTTCTTATACCTTACTGCCCTGCATGTACTCTGTAATCCAATGATACTGTCCTCCTAAATGCTCCTTGCACACGACATTCATTACATCTCTGGACTTGGAGTTTTTTTTTTTACTGACTAAGCCTGAAATTATCTCTCTCTCCTTTTTTCCACCTCCTAGCTTCCCTGGCTTTCTTCAAGTCTTGGCTAACATCCTACTTCCTGTAAGTAGCCTTTTCCAGGCCTTGTTAAGGCACTAAGAAGTGCCTTCCCTTTGAGACTCTCCTCATTTTAACCTATATATGTCTTGTTTGAAAATGGTTGTTGGCAGGTTGTCAACTGTGAGTTCCTTTGAGAGCAGTGACTCTTTTTTTTGGGGGGGGTTGGTTTGGTTTTTTGGCCATTTTTAGGTGCACCCTCTACTCAGCACAGTGCCTGGCCCAGAGCAGGCTTTTAATAAGTGCTTGTTAATTGACTGACAAGAATATTCCTGCTGCCCCAAAGCCCTCCAAAAATGGCTCTACACAAATTCTAGAGCAGCAGAACCCACACAAAGACACAGTGAAACAAATTTCCAGCCCAAGACAACTTGGATAGTTACTCAGAAAGCCCTGTTGCACCGGACTGGGAAAGGAGCACAGTTCAGCATGGGCCCCACTGGCAAAGACCAGGTCTCAGCAAATCTGGAGCAGGCCTAAGGGGACTGAATCACAGGCAGCTGTGGTGGTTTCCAGACTTCTCAACTCACAAACACCAAAGACAACTTAGAACTTCAATAGGAAAGGTTGGTCAGACATGGGTGAGGGAAGAGCTCAGTCTAGCCCCAGTCCCAGTGCAGCCTTGGGGCAGTGGTTGCTTCTGGAGCTCTTGGCCTACAGACAGAGAGGGGATCAAGTGGCTGATTAAAGGGGGATTGCAGGGATCTCTTTGCTGGTGCAAAGGCAGGATTCTCTTGCTTTGCCCCTATGTGAATCTGGGTCACAGTTCTGGGCGGCAGTGCTGGGGTGAGGAGGAGCGCTGGCGTGGTTCATCTGGGTCACAGTTCTGGGTGATGGTCCTGGAGCGAGGAGGAGTGCTTAGCATAGTGGAGCTTATGGTGGTGTTGGAGAGGGAATACTCCTCACAGTTCCAAGGCAGAAAAGAGTGCTTGTGTCACTCATAGACCACAGCTCAAGCCAGGAAAGGAGTAAAGACCTTGCCTTTGATCATACCATCTTGGAAGAACTGAAAATTTACAGGTCCCTAGAAGTATCTCTGAAAACAGCTGCACAAACTCCCAAAGCTTGGGACAGTACATTCTCCACACTGGAAGCAGACCCCTACCTTAACAATGAGTTTAAAACTCAAGTAATTGGCTGGGAAAATGAGCAAACAGTGCAAAGTCAGACCATAGAATCTTACTTTGGTGACAAAGAAGACCAAAACATACAACCAGAAGAAGACAACAAAGTCAAAGCTCCTACATCCAAAGCCTCCAAGAAGAATATGAATCAGGTGTAGGCCATGGAGGAGCTCAAAAAAGATTTTGTGAAGCAAGTAAGAGAAGTAGAGGAAAAACTGGGAAGAGAAATGAGAGTGATGCAAGAAAATCATGAAAAACAAATCAACAGCTTGCTAAAGAAGACCCAAAAATATACTGAAGAAAATAACACCTTAAAAAATAGCCTTACCCAAATGGCAAAAGAGGTCCAAAAAGCCAATGAAGACAAGAATGCCTTAAAAAGCAGAATTGGGCAAATGGAAAAGGAAGTCCAAAAGCTCAATGAAGAAAATATTTCTTTAAAAATTAGACTGGAGCAAATGGAAGCTAATGACTTTATGAGAAATCAAGACATTGTAAAACAAAACCAAAAGAATGAAAAAATGGAATGTGAAATATCTCACTGGAAAAACAACTGACCTGGAAAATAGATCCAGGAGAGATAATTTAAAAATTATTGGACTATCTGAAAGCCATGAAAAAAAAAAGAGCCTAGACATCATTTTTCAAGAAATTAAAAAAAAATTATCAAGGAAAATTGCCCAGTTATTTTAGAACCAGAAGGCAAAATAGAAATTGAAAGAATCCACCAGTCACCTCCTGAAAGAGATCCCCAAAGGAAAACTCCTAGGAATATAATAGCCAAATTCCAGAGTTCTCAGGTCAAGGAGAAAATATTGCAAGCAGCCAGAAAGAAACAATTCAAGTATTGTGGAAACACAATCAGGATAACACAAGATTTAACAGCTTCTACATTAAGGGACTGGACAGCTTGGAATATTATATTCCAGAGGTCAAAGAAGATAGGATTACAACCAAGAATCACCTACGCAGCAAAACTGAGTATAATCCTACAGGGAAAAAAATGAATATTCAATGAAATAGAGGACTTTCAAGCATTCTTGATGAAAAGACCAGTGCTGAATAGAAAATGTGACTTTTAAGCACAAGACTCAAGAGAAGCAAGAAAAGGTAAACAGGAAAGAGAAATTATAAGGGACTTATTAAAGTTTCCTACATGGAAAGATGATATTTGTAACTCATGAAACTTTACTCAGTATTAGGGTAGTTGGGGGGATATATATATATATATATATACACACACACACATATATATATACATATATATGTATAGATAGATAGATAGAAGGCACGGGGTGAGTTGAAGATGAAGGGGTGACATCTAAAAAAATTAAGGGGTGAGAGAAGATTATACTGGGAGAAGGAGAAAGGAAGAGGTAGAATGGGGTAAATTATCTCACATAAAAGAGATAAGAAAAAGCTTTTTACAGTGGAGGGGAAGTGGGGGAAGGTAAGAGGGAATGAATGAATCTTATCTCATCAGATTTGGCATAAGGAGGGAATAACATACATGCTCTATTGGGTATGGAAATTTATCGTACTCTACAGGAAAATAGAGCAAAAGAGGATAAGGGGGGGTTTGATGAAAGGGAGGGCAGATTGACGGAGGGGGTAATCAGAAGTAAACACTTCTGAGGAGGGACAGGGTCAAAACAGAGAATAGAATAAATGGGGAGTGGGATAGGTTGAAGGGAAATATAGTTAGTTTTTCCCAACATGACTGCTATGGAAGTGTTTTGCATGACTACACATGTATAACCTGTATTGAGTTGCTTGCCTTCTCAGTGAGGATGGGTGGGGAGGGGGGAAGGGAGAGAATTTGGAACCCAAAGTTTTAAAACCAAAAGTTAAAAAAAAATTGTTTTTACATGCAACTGGGAAATAAGATATACAGGCAATGGGGTATAGAAATCTGTCCTGCCCCACAGGAAAATAGAAGGGGAAGGGGAAAAGGGAAGGGGGGGGGGTGATAGAAGGGAGGGCAGATTAGGGGAAAGGGTATTCAGAATGCATGCCATCTTGGGGTGGGGGGAAGGGCAAGATGGAGAGAAAATTTGGAACTCAAAATCTTGGGGGAAGTAAATATTGAAAACTAAAAATAAATAAATTAAGATGAATGCAGGCCAAAGCATACTTTAAGGAAAAAGAATAGTTCTGCTGCTGTTATATGGTGCAAACTATGAAATATCATCATCTCTAAAGAATCATGACTGCGAGTGACTCAAAGGGCAACGTAGAGAATCTTGCTGTTTGAAAGCAGGCAACAAGATAGTACCAGCCATAATTTGTATGCAAGAAAGTGCTGCAAAAGACAGCATTAAAGGCCTATGGGCATGGAAAAGCAGGTCAGAGAGTTAGAATGAAGGTAATAGAGGTAAAGCCAGTATCATAGAAGTTTCCTTGGTATACAACCAAACCTAATCCAACCCAACACAACCCAAAAAACTAAAAAGATCAAGAGGACACCTTTAATATACTGGATTTTAATATGGATTTATGGAAGGGCATGAGCAAGCATCTCAGGCTGACAAAGCATGGAGTAGGGGAGGGAATTACAACATTGATGAGATTAAAGATCTTCCAAAATATCAACGTATAAGACATAATCAAAGTATACATTATTTGTGCATTTGTGTTATCCAACTATAAGCACCAACAGGACAAGGATCAAGCCTTATCTTAACTCTGTATCTACTCCAGTCCCTAGCTCAGTTCTCTGTTCATGGTAGGCATTTAATAAATATTTGTTGAATTGAACCTATTTGATGATGTCCAAGGGTCCCCTTTACTTTAAAATTCTATGACTTCTGGAGTGAATCAAGTGTCATTTCCCATAACCATGAAATCAGTTTCAATTTGTAGAATAGGTTTCTAATATTCTAAAGAAATACAGCAAATGCCATTGCATTGATCCTACTAACACAGCTGGAAGCTTGCACTGGCTAGTGGAAGTAATGAAGAGGATTATGAACACTTTCTGAATCACCAAGTTGTCTTGATTGAAAAAAAAAGTAACTTTCTTTTTGGACAGATGCCTCCAAAAGATTTTATTTTCTGACTCAAATGAGATTTCAGCATAAGCCATGCAATGAAGAAAAAGTCCAGGCCTCCTTCAGGTATTCTCCTTTTCCTGAAATTTCACAGCCCAGACACTTCTACCACATCTGTGTAATGTATGATTTAGCTGTGATGATCATCTATCCACCCTCTTAATGTTGCTTAGAGCAGCAAGGAGAAATTGACTCACAGTGATTCGGGTTAAGATTTAAATAAACATAGCCTTAATAGAACACAGATATTGCCATGATAAGATTTAGGATTACTTTAACTCTGCAGAAAACCTATTACTGTACAACCACAGGTCCTAGTCGGCAGTTGCTATGCACATGTAAGTTATTCCTAAGGAATTATTTATTGAATGCTGGCAGGGCAGTCGATCCTGCATAGTGCATAAAGAGAGGCTTGATCTGCACTCAATGGCCTTTCCATCTATGTAGGACATGCAAAGCAATTAAGATGGCAAAATATGCCTCCTGAAAGGAGGATAAATTCCAAAGGTGGATGACTTGCAGAGTGCTCATGTCTCTTACTCCTGAATAACATAGCAAGATCACACTCTCACCTGTTTTTGAGTAAGAAAGAGTTGGTGTGTCCCTTCTTCAAATGCTTATAATATTTCAATGGCTGGCTCTCATTTTCTATATTGTGATCCTGTGTTACCCATGTCTAAGCAGCTATGAGTGCTTTTAAGAAACAAACCATATGTGTATAGAAAAAATTAATACGTCTCTGTCACCCAAATCTTTTGGTATAAATTATGTTGGATTCTACCTGTGACTCTTTATTTTGCTTTTTAAAACTGGGGTGAACAAGAAGCAAAAGGAAATTGTGTGTATATATATAGAAATATACATACATATATGTACATATACATATGTACATATGCACACACACACATATATATAATATATACATGTATATATGTATACACGTACCTATATATCCCATCTATACTGAATAGGATTTTTTATTTCCATTTTTTTACTTGCCATGAAATTTACAACTAGGCTAAATTACGTATCTTATTTGATGAAATGGTGATAAGTGATTATTGCACATGACTAATTCTTAAATGCCAATTATTATAGGATAATTCATATTCTTGTAGTTCATTTCCCCCATATTTTCTCCATAAATAAACTTGTGAAGTAAATAGTACAAGTAGTAATATTTGTTTTACAGAAAACTGAGGCTCAGAGATATTAATTAATAATTACTCTAAGAATACATGACTACTGAGCGCTCTGCATATAGTAAACTGTTAGTTGAACCACTAGATTGTGAGTTCCTTGAAAGTAGGGATTGGGTTTTGCTTTTCTTTGTATTCTCAGTGCTTAGCATAAGGCTTCAAAAATATGAGGTGCTCAAAAAATGCTTGACTTGAGAACTAGGAAACTATAAATGTTTATTGTTCTGTATGTTAGTTATTTTCTCAGAGATAAAGATCTTCCGACTCTAAGCCTAGTATCTTTTTAAAAAATATTAAATTTTATTTTCAGTTCTGATTCCTTTCTCTCCCTTCTCCCTTTCCCCCTCCCATTGAGAAGGAAAAATAAAACTCATTACAAATATGTATAGTCATGCAAGACAAATTCCCACTTTAGGTATGCCCAAAGAAAAAAAGGAAAGGAAGAGAAAAGAAAGCATGCTTCAATCTGCACTGAGTGTATCGGTTCTCTATTTGGAGATGTTTCATCATGAGTCCTTTGGAATTGTTGTTGGTCATTGTGTTGATCAGATTTCCTAAGTCTTTCAAAGTTGGTTATCTTTTATAATAGTGTTGTTATTGTATAAATTGTTCTCCTGGTTCTATTCATTTCATTTTGCATCACTTCATACAAGTCTTCATAGATTTTTCTGAAATTTTAGCTTAAAAAGGCTAAGGTCTCCCACCACATCAGGGGCTGTTTCCAGTTGTCCTGACCGTGTCTTGCCATTGGACTCTGAATGACTCTGGAGGAGAAAGTAAGGCTGATGACTTTGCACAGCCCTGCCTCATTTAAATCCAATTCACCTGCAAGTCAAGACATCACTTTCCTGATATCATAGGTCCTCTCTGAGAACAAAGGACAAACAACAACAATTTTTACAATATTGTTGTTACTGTCCAATTGTTCTCCTGGTTCTAGTCACTTTATTTTGCATCATTTCATACAAATCTTCACATGTTTTTTCTGAAACCACCCACTTCATCATTTATTAGAGTACAATTGTATTCTATCATATTCACGTGCCATAACTTTTTCAGCTATTCCCCAATTCATGGGTATTCCTTCAGCTTCAAATTCCTTGCTACCATAAAAAGAGCTACTATAAATATTTTTGTACATGTAGATTCTTTTCACTTTCTTTAATTTCTTTGGTATACAGACCGAGAAGTGGTATTATTGGGTCAAAGAGTATACATAGTTTAATAGCTTTTGGGACATAGTCCAAGTTGCTTTCCAGAAGGACTGGAACAGTCCATAGTTCCACCAATAGATTTGTCTTTCCATAGCTTCTATAGCATTTGTCATTTTCCATTTTCATCAGCTTGGCCAATCTGGTGATATGAAACAGCACCTCAGAGTTGTTTTAATTTGCGTTTCTCTAATTTAGAGTATTTTTTTTTGCATATGGCTATTGATAGCTTTGATTTCTTCTTCTGAAATCTTACTCTAAAATATGCCTATTCAAGAGGCAGCTAGCTGGCGCAGTGGATAGAGCACTGGCCCTGGATTCAGGAAGACCTGAGTTCAAATCTGGCCTCAGACACATAACACTTACTAGCTGTGTGACCCTGGGCAAGTCACTTAACCCCATTGCCTAAAATAACAACACAAAAAAATATGCCTATTCATATCTTTTGACCATTTGTCAGTTGGAGAATCTTTACAGGAACTCGCTAAACACTCCATCCCCTAGATTTTCTGAAGTTATCAATCAATAAATGTTTATTAAATGCTATGTTCTAGGCATGAAAGATACAAAGAAAAAAATGAAACAGTTCTTGTCCTCAAGGAGCTTATAGTCTATCTATTCTAAGTCTGTCTCCTATATCCCAGGCCTCCATTTTCTATAGAAAATCTCTACCTGGATGTCCCACCTAGTTTTCTTTCTTAGCACATCCAAAATGGAACTAATTATCTTTTCTCTTAAACCTACTTCTCCTTCTGATGTTATAATTCTGTAATTCATTCAGTCATTTGAAACTTTGTCTTTTACTTTTTCTTCTCCTCTTTTCATATCCTATTAGTTACTGAATCCTGTTGACATCACCTCTGCAATGTCTCTGGCAACTGTCTTCTTTATTTACATGATCACCACCCTAGTAGCATCTTTCACTATTATTTTGACTTTACTCTTTCTTTCTTCAGTGAATTTTTAATATCATTGACAGACTAATTTTCGCCTTTTCTTTTACAGTCAGTGGCCTAACCATACATAGACAGATAATTCAGGAATGACTCCCATTTCATTAACAAGGCATTTGGTCACTTTACATAGTAACCTATACATAGATTTGATCACTTACTGATTACTTACTAGACAAAGATACAACTCCTTAACCAGGTATTCAAAGTCCTACACAGTTTGGTACCATCCTACCTTTCTAGCCTTGTATTACTTCCTTCCATATATTCTATGATCCAGCTAAATTAAATTATTCTCTATCCCCTGAATAAGTGCAGGACTTTCCCACCTCCATGCCTTTGCCCATACTATTTCCTACGTGTAGAATACTCATCCCTTTTTCCACCCATTACACTCCTTCCTTTCTTCTAAGACCAGTCCAGATGCCCCACCATCTAGGAAACCTTTGATCTCTCTAGTTGGTAATCTTCTTTCTCCCATTGGACCTCATACAACACTTTGTACTTCTTTTATGTTTTTACCA
This sequence comes from Phascolarctos cinereus, assembly GCF_003287225.1. Classification (NCBI taxonomy): domain Eukaryota; kingdom Metazoa; phylum Chordata; class Mammalia; order Diprotodontia; family Phascolarctidae; genus Phascolarctos; species Phascolarctos cinereus. The sequence goes on along the minus strand of NW_027556180.1, from coordinate 120,008,832 downwards.
TGTATTGTTTTGTATACTAGTTATTTGTGTATGTGTCATATTTACCTACTAGACTTTAAGCTCCAAAAGGCAAGGACTACATATTATATTTAATTTGTACTTCTCCAATATCTAACACCTACTCCGTATGGTCAGTACTTAGTGCATGTTTGGTGAATTGACTTGACTTGTATTGAGAGGGACTTATCAAGTTTCATATTATTATTTAATTATAATCATGTTTTATCATCAGGAACCTTGGCACAGGAACAGTGCATAAAAATTGCAAAGAGCCAAATTTGGGTTTGATATGTGGACAGATTTCCTAAAAATTAGAGCCAAGCCTTGGAGAGGAGATGATAAACCTCAAATTACGTAAAAATGAAGTTGATTATGTGTAAACAGAAAGGAAATGCCTTGTTAATGATGTGGGAATCATTCCTGAATCATCTGTGTACTGACTGTAAAAGAAAAGATGAAAATTAGTATAAAACTAGAAGAAAGAATAATAATGAGAAAAAAAGGGTATAAAATTAAAAGAACTCCATTGAATAATTTTAAACAAATTGTTGATGAAGAAAGACAATGTAGTATAGATAGAATTGGCTTTGGAATCAAGTCCTATCTTTGACATATGCTGTGTGATCCCAGGCAAATTCCATGCCTCAGGAAACTCTTTAAGATAGGAGTTCTTAATTGTGTGGGCACTTGTGTGTGTGTGTGTGTGTGTGTGTGTGTGTGTGTGTGTGTGTGCATGTGATGGACCCCTTTGACAGTCTGGTCAAACTTATGATCCTTCTTCAGAATAGTGTTTTTAAATGCATAAAATATACATGATTATAAAGGAAAAAGATTATATTGAAATGTAGGTATTTAAATTAGCAAATTTACAGACCAAAAATTAAGGATCCTTGCTCTAAGACTTGCTCATCAGGTGCTGTTCTGCACTGGTAATAGGAGTTTCCTCTTTAGGAATTTTCCTGTATTATGAAATCATATATTGTGTCCAAGAAAATGAGATGATTAAAATGGGAAATTTAAAAAAGGGACAGATTATGTCTGCACTGACTGCAATAGTTTTTTTGCATAGGTTTAACTGAGTTAAATGAATTACCATAATGAGGAGACCAATAGAGCCCAAGAACTACCTTAGCTGGCAAATATTTGACTTCCTTGCCAAATGTAGAGAGCTACAGTAACCAATGGGAATATTGGGTTAGAACATAATCTTGTATATGAACTCTTATGGAGAAAGATGATGGAATCTTATGAGCAAGATTACTTTGTAAAGCAGAGAAAAGCAGTGGAAGGTAAAAACCAGATTAAATAAAGTTTGGTGAGAGACTCAACCAAGTAAAGTCACCCAACAGCATGAAAAGATGTAAATGGAAGCACGAAAAAAAAATGGAAAAGATATTTTCAGCATCAACGACAATGGAATCACCTTACTTGGACTTATTAATAACAAAAAAGACAACAAAGAGGTTATTAACATCAACCTATTAACCTAAATGCCAACTTTGCCCTTTTAATTTTTTTTTTAATGAGAATAATATATACATAACATTGAGGCTATCCTTGATGAGGGAATTTGTAGGGAACAAGTTGATTTCTTTTTTTTTTGGTGAGGCAATTGGGGTTAAGTGACTTGTCCAGAGTCACAAAGCTAGAAATATGTGTCCGAGACTGGATTTGAACTCAGGTCCTCCTGACTCTAGGGCCAGTGCTCTATCCACTGCGCCACCTAGCTGCCTCAGAACAAGTTGATTTTCAAAAGCAATATTCTATAGTAGGTAAGGTCCTTATTATCATACTATTTACTAGGAGAAGCAAAAGAGTACCAGATCTCATCATCCTTTTTTTAATTATGAAAAAGTTTTTAATTTGCTAGAACAAAAAGAAAAAAAAACCCGAAGGCTGTCTCCCAAGATGTTTCTCATGTTGTTGTTCTTCACTCATTTTTCAGTTGTGTCTCACTTTTTGAGATCCCATTTGGGGTTTTCTTGGAAAAGATATTGTGGTTTGACATTTCCTTCTCCCTGCTTATTGTACAGATGAAGAAAATGAGGCACACAGAGTTAGGTGACTTGCCCAGAGTCACACAGCTAGTAAGCATCTGAGGTCAGATTTGAACTCAGGTTTTCTTGACTCCATCCCCAGCACTCTATTCACTGTACCACCAGCTACCCCTATGTGTTTCCCATACATATACCGGAATTATTCAAGATTTCTAGAAAGGTACAACAACACAGATGACCTTGTTTGCCAACTTTCAGATTATTGGTATTAGGTGAGGTATAAAACTAGGTTATATAGACTTTCCAAAGGTGTTTATAGGATTGGTTCAGATTCAAACACATTATAGGATGTGGGGACTAAGGCTCAGGATTCACAGGTGTTTGTCTCTGTCACACAGGAGATCCAATGTAGAGTCCAAATTGAAGAGCAATTCCTTAAAGAAGATGAAGTCCTCTATAAGCTCCTATGTGTAAGGACAATGTACTGGTTTTATTAAGCCCTAGAACAATGAAGAACCTCCTGGAAGATATCTGTGCCCATGCAAAATAGTTTTTTCCTTAATCTACACATTGGAAAAAAAAGCATATGAAGAATATATATTATCTCAATTATGTCCAGATATGTACAGATGTGCAGAAACCAATAGCATTTGTCCATCAGTATTCCTACATTGGACAATACTACAAATTGACTAGGTAAATACAAAATTTAAATGGAGGAGGAAAATAGGCTGAATTGCCATTGGGAAATTCTTTAATAGCCCTAATCTTCTCTGCTAAACAAATGCCTATTTAAAAGATACCACTATTCTATTAGTGGTATTGAATGTTTAGAAGCCATGAAATGCTATAGTTTCTGAAGAATTCAGAATGTGTCTCACTCATAGGGCAATACACAGACTTGTGTCGGTGTGAGAAGGTTGCAACAGGTAACAAATAAGGGAATATAAAGAAGAACCAGTGCAAAGGAGGCCACCAAAGAAATATATGATTCAAAGAGAAGATGGACTGTTCAGCTGGTGAAAGTAAAGGTTAATTGGTAGATAGCTCTTGTGAGCCATTGGTATGCTATTGACAAAAGATGAAAATGAAGAAGATCCTTAGCCATTTGGATGGACCACCTAAGGTAAACCTATGGGAGGACAGGGTTGAATTATATGTGATAGGCAGGAACATATGATTTGTAATCAGCATCACCAGAGGGAATATCCACATAGATGAACTCACAGATCCATTTGGGTATTTGAGTATACATGCAAGTGGAGAGGGAGATGCTGTGATACATTAGAAGAATTTTAGTAGTTTTGAAGCACAGAAATGTAGATAGATACAAACCAGTCCCGTATCCAGTGCTTAACACAGGGCCTGGTACATAGTAGGTGCTTAATAAGTATTTATTGATTCATTATTGATTGTATCCTCAGGAATAGGTATGTCCTCTATGCCTCAGTATAAGAGGGCTTTGGTGGGGGTGGGGGTGTTAGTATTTTCACTAATATCCTCTAAATTTAGCTAAGGTAAACAGAGAGGAACAATTGGTCTAATTTTTAAAATAGTAGAGAGCATCAGAAATTGCTAAAAATTTAGGAGCAAGAATTAAGGAAGACTTTAAAAAAAACCTCAAGGAGCCAGAATAAAAGACATATTCACTTTGCTCAGGAAGTGAGAAGAATGTGTTTTGCACCCTTCTTGGTGACAAGGAGGGTTTGTCCATATGACATCAAAACTAACAGTTAACCTGGTCAATTCCATCAAATAGCTGGTCGTTTTGGTCACTTTTAGTGGAAAAATAAGAATGTCACAATAGTTCCTATGGAATTGACAGGTTGTCTCAACTATCTGCTTTATTTTAATCAAAAGAGTCCAACTGGTTGCAGTTCTTTTTAAGCACATTGGTGTCTTCCCTGTTCGGGCAGCCTTAGGAATAAAACGTTGGAAACAAAGAATAGAACTTGAGATAAGGAACAGAAATGGGAAAATCTGCTCTATCATTAGCAAATGTCATTGGGATGGTCATTGAACATCATAATGAATGAATCAGTCGAATGCCTACAGCCTATCAGTCTCTGTTTATGAAAAAGAATACACAGAAAGAGTTAATTTCTGCACTCAAGGCCCAGGTGTAGAAATACTTTTCCCTTTCCCTTCTCCCATCAGGGGAATGAATATTAACTAGATTTAAAGCCTGGTTGTCATCTAGTCATAATCAATAACTCTATTTTTTTTTCAACCAAAAAAGGAGAGATGATTACAAGTGTTACATTCAACCACAAAGAAAACAATCAGTCCAGAATATTAAGACAGTTCATGACACACAGCTAACAGAGTTGATTGCAGGCAGGTAGACCTTGCATTAGAAGATGTAATGTCCTTGTATCAGGATGATTCGAATGGTGATAAGATTCCTATACCAAATAGTAGATAAGAGTCCTGGACTGATAGGAAACCTGGTACCATCCTAGATAGGGTGACATTACTGATAGCTTTTGCTAGATATAACCAGGGACAGTTAGGTGGTGTAGTAGATAGCATATGGAGCCTGGAGTCAGGAAGGCTCATGTTCATGAGTTCAAGTCTTTCAGACACTGTGTGACCCTGGACAAGTCACTTAACACCATTTACCTAAGTTTCCTCATCTGTAAAATGAGCTGGAGAAGGAAATGGCAAACTGCTTGAGTATCCTTGCCAAGAAAACCCTGAAAGGGGTCATGAAGAGTTGGACAAAACTGAAATGACTGAACACTGAACACCACCATTACAATAATAACAAGATATAACGAAGGGCTTGGAAGTCCATATATTTGTGTGGCCTCTACTGCCAGCACAGGCCACTGGGACCTCTGCCTCATCTTTTCCCTCTTGTGCTTCAGCATGTGCATTCATGATTTTTTTCCCCTTGGCTCTCATTATGGGGTAGAAATCTAAAAGGTGGTGTTAAAACTAAGAAAGAGAAAACCACTTGCATCAAGCAACACTAATTTTGAGCCTGAGCCCCCTTCTTCCAGCTTGGAATGGTGGTGGTAGTGAAAATAATTTGCCTTCTTGGAGAGAGGAAAAGAAGCTATATTTAGCATCAGATGAATTAGGTTCAAATCTAGTCCACCGTTGTTCGTGACAGCCACCTGTTGTCTACATCTATTTGTTTTTGAGGACTTAGTTGGTTACTTAGTTGGACTACCAGTCCTGTGACAGCTGAGAAAAGCCCCTTTCATGTATGTGGAAATGGGCATCACAAGGAGGGAACCTGCAGTGCTCTGACATTTAATAACATAAACACCTGCACATATTTTTCTCATATAATCTTCATATGACCAATGTTATTCACTCTCAATTTTTAAAAAATTTATGCTGTTCACCAAATGCTGTCAAAGAATTGTAATACATTAAGTAAACTTTTCATTATGTTCTATAGTGTATGTGTTATTTCAAAACAGATTTTTATTGATATCTTTTGTTTTTACAATGCCCAGATTTTTCCCTATATCTTTCCCTATCCCTCTTCCGGGAAGCCATCCTTTGTAATAATTTAAAAAAAAAGGAAGAGAAAAACAAGCAAAACTGATCAATATTGAAATAATCTGACATTATATGCCATTTTTCATATCTGTAGGACCTTTCTTTGCCAGCACTTAACATGTAGTCATTCAGTTAGGGAAGCACAGAAAACACTTAGTTTCCTGACTCAGCGTACTAAAGCTCCTTTCACTTGTAAGAATTCCATGATGCTATGTTTGCGATGGCAACCTAGGATGCTGTCTTTAAAGTCTGCATTCTCACTGCCAGGTACACCTCTTCCCTTTAGATAATAGATAGTTCAGCTGTTATCACACAACTCCTTTAAGTTGTTAATGTTGAAAAGGCACATTAGCAACTCTTGTTTTATTATTGGGCTGGAGGGATTAAAAATGGAACAAGAGTAAAAGAAGTAATAGTGCAGTTACCGTTACCTTTGATCTACTTTGGGGACTCTGGGCACACCACTACACTGAAGACTGAAGTGAATGTTCCAGACAGCTTATTAGATAGGTTTGGAATATCAGTGGCTCAAAATTGGGATATGTAAAAACAATTGAACTGCTTGAATTTGCAAAGCAAGTTAGACCTTAGCTGAATTCATGACTTTTACGATGGGGTAAAGGTGATTCACCAGGGCACGTCTGTCACTTACAAAAACTCAATTGTAAATTTGGATAAAAATTGAAGAAAGGAATACCTCAAAGCCTTTTGTATCACTGCCTTACTCAGTGTTCACCCCTGGAGTATTTACTGACTTAGCATAAAAAAAAATCATAGAATTAAATATATTCCAAGGATTAAAGATGCTCTCAGTTGTGCTGAGTGCAGACTGAGGCAGAACAGGGCAGAGGCACATTTGCATTTCTGGCATGGAAAGTCAATAAATGGAAGAAGCTTATAAAGAAAAAGAGCCTCTACTAAAAGGGCAAACTCCTATGTGCTGAGAGTTATTCAGTGAAGGAAGAAAGGAATGTGTGCACTTTGGTGAATAATGAACAGGCATAATTCCTTCATAATTTGTTGTAGTCATAGGAAGCCTATAATTTTCATTCTCATAGGCTTCAATAGTAAAAGCAAGCCTAAATGATTAAGAAAGGGAATAAGCATTTATATAGTGGCTACCGTATGCCAGGTACTGTGTTAAGCGCTTTACAAATATTATATCATTGATTACCCCCATTTTATATTGGGGAAACTGAAGCAAACAGAGCTGAAGTGATGAGGCTGGTGATAAGCCTGGTTGGACTTAGCTGGGCTGGTCTTCATACAACAGACATAAAATTGGTTGTCACGTCCATTCTTGAACTTGCCTGGGGTCCCACAGCTAGTAAATATCTGAGACTGGATTTGAACTCAGGTCTTCCTGACTCCAGGCCTAGCACTCTATCCCCTGGGCCACCTACTTGTCTAGGAAATGGATGGAGATATCTCTCCTCTGTCACATGCACTGATACTTTCACACTGTGTGATGCATCAGCCAGCCCCCAGGTATAGGCTAGGAGAAACAGCCCTGGGGCAAGACAGAAGGTAAGGATTGGAAGGGACAGAGTCAGGATATGTGCTTAATGAGGTCATTTTGCTAGTTGCTTGTTGACTCTGTTAAATGGACTCCTTCAATGGCACCTTCTTCCCCCAATGCCTCTGGGCAAGCTGGCAAACATTGCCAAAGGTGACATAAGCCTTATTGGTGAAGAGATTGTAGGAGGCAAATGGGATTGCAGCTTCTAACCTCCCTAGGGAGTCAATCAATCAAGAGTAATTTATTAAGCACCTACTATGTGCCAGGAGATTAGGCAGCCTTGCAAATTGGCATTTATCTATTAGCTTATGCTTGAAGAAATTAAATAAGTACTTAGAGCAATTAGGCTGTGGATAAGAACTGAATGAAATTTGGCCAAAAAAGTGTACAGACTGTTATAGTTGTTGGAAAGGGTCAGTCTTTCAAAGGCGCCTGCGCGTTTGTGTGTGTGTGTGTGTGTGTGTGTGTGTATCCTATACAAATACATATATATCCTATACATATACATATATGTCAATCTATCTATCCTAATAACTTTTAAAAACACATTTTTAGGGTTTTCAGTCTTATAATATTCATCCATTCAACATCTATTATATGCCAGGCACTGGGTGCTAGGTTCTAAGGATTTATAGGCATTGGCCCTAAGGAACTTACCATCCAGTGGAGGGGAAAGGCAAGAAATGCAAGAAAGTAACTGAGGAAATTTGAGGACATTTTCACCTTAAAGGGTTAGATGGAGGCAAGAGGCACCTGAGTTGGACCTTTTCAGAAGAGAGTTCAGTAGATGCAGATGGAAATAGTGAGGGTAGAGTTTATTCCAAGACAGAGAGGAGAGAGTAGGAGAAGGGGATACAGAGTAATTCAATTTAACAGTAATGTGAATATATGAAAGGAATAGTAGGAGGTAAGACTGGAAAGGTAAATTGAAGCCAGATTGTGGTGGGTTTTGAATGCCAGTATCAGGAGTTTATAGTTAATTTAGTAGACAATGGGGAGCCATTGAAGGCTTTTGAGAGGAGGAGTGATATGATCAGAGAAGTGCATTACGGAGTTTACTTGGGTAATTGTGCTAAGGATAGATTTGAGAAGAGATAGACCAGAAGCAAGAATACAAATTAGTAGTCTATGGCAGTAATCCAAGAGAGGGGTAATGAAGGCCTGAATTGTGGTAACTGCAGGAGTAGAAAGGAAAGGATGAATGAGAGAGAGAGTCTTGGCTCACAGCAGCCCACAGTGATCCTGCTTCCCTTTGAGTTCATATAGAACATATTGTCTCTATTACTCATTTGGCAGTTAATTGTGCATTGCCTTTGGAAACCTCTTGTGTTTTTAATTTAACTTTATTTAACTATACCTTGATTCTACTTGCTTCCTTGAAGCCAGGGACCAGGACTTATACTTCATTTTATCCCTCCACAGTGCCTAGGACTGTGCTTGACACACAGTAGATACTCATTTTTTTTTTGCTATTGTTGATTGATAATTTATGGCTTAGTGACAAGTATTTAATTTCTATTTCCAGTTGCTATAAAACGCTGTTTATATTCAGTAGTGTCTGATTCTTTGTGACATCTTTTGAGGTTTTTTTTTGGCAAAGGTACTGGAGTGATTTGCCAGTTCCTTCTCCAGCTCATTTTACAGATGAGGAAACTAAGGCAAACAGGGTTAAGTGACTTGCCTAGGGTCATACAGCTAGTAAGTGTCTGAGGCAAGATTTGAACTCAAGAAATTTCTTGGCTCTAGGCCTGGTACTCTTTCCACAGCACCACCTAGTTATCCCTCTGTAAAATGAGGGGGCTAGAACAGATGATCTCTAAGCTTTTACAATCCTATGAATATCAAAAACTGAATCAAATTGACCTGTAAACTTATAGATCTGGGGGTTCCTTCCAATGATGCAGATCACAAGCCAGTTCTGTGGAGCCTCATCCATGGACTCCCTAATGTTTACCACAGGGAGCACTTCTAATGTGCTGAAGGCCATGGTGGTTGTCTCCTGATGTCACAAGAATACCAGTAGAACACTCTGGCTATTCATCTATCATTTCTTCTTTTCTCACTACAACATAATCAACTCAATTTCTGTGATATGATTCTTTGAAGACCTCTTTAACTCCCGTTTTTAATGTTCCTTATTGGTTATATGATGTAGCCCGCTCATACCTATCATGCTCTATCTGTGATGCTTGTCTTTAATTCTTCAGAGGCAGTGGCATTCCTAGTTCCATTGTCATATTAACGGTAATATGAATGCCATGTGAATGAATGGTCAAATATTTGTGCTGAAAAAATGGATCCACACTGTTCTGAGAAGCTTGGGGTTAGTTTAAAAAAAAGTGCTTTGTAATTCCCTAAAAGCAATCCAATACATTCTTTTCCTCTTTTAGAATTGTGGGCCCAGAGGACTGTCCTTTTGTATTGTCTACCCAGATATTCATATTATTGGACAAGCTCTATAGAGTGTCCATTCAGATGCATGTTGAAATATGGACAATAAACATTGTTTATCCATTTGATCTTTTCAGTATAGATGGACAGTCCCAACTCTTAATATATATTTTATAGCATTGACATGACCTCAATCAGTTTCATATTGATGTCATAATTCCTAAGCTTTTTAGATATTCATTTTTTATTTTTATAAAACAACTTGCCATGAGAAATATAATTTTAGTCCCTTCTAAGTTTTTGTAAATTTGAAATAAGCACCTAATTTGGTTTTCTATGGAATTAACTTATTCTTAAGTGATTACATATCTCTTCCAGAAGGCTCTTTGGTGTCTTGGAACTTGAAGCAATCAATACAATGTCATCTACAAACAGGAGCATCTGAAGGACCCCATCATCCACAGGGAATTCTTCCTTAATCTGAACTCTACACTGGATCTTCTCTCTCATAGCAGCAAATACTTTCGGTGAATATAGAGACTTTTATGTATTGCCTCTTTTTTATTATTAGAGGATTATTGAAAAGTGTTACTTCTGTTGTTAGATCTTTTAAGGAATCTTGAATGATCTTGATATATGGAGGAAAGGCACCATGTTATAAAAGAGCTTGTAAGATGGAGTTTTGTTATATTGAGATGAATACTTTTATTTTTAGTAACAAGTGAACAATAAATACAATGAGATCTTATCTTCTCTATATCTTTCAGGCAATTATGAAATGGGAACAAGGTGGTAATTGCTAAATATCATTTGGGAAACCCTATTTGTTCCCTACTAATTTCTTCATCAAGGATGTCTTCAATATGTACATAGTTGACTCTCAAAATGACTTTGTATAGTTGGGAGAGTAAGCAGATTATTTATGTCTCTCTCTCTCTCTCTCTCTCTCTCTCTCTCTCTCTCTCTCTCTCTCTTTCTCTCTCTCTCTCATCTATCTATCTAATCTTTCTGCCTGACAGTAGTCGTTGATATTTTCATGTTTACTTTTTTTGGTATCAATGAGATTTTTCCCTATGCCCTTAGCATCTCTCTCTCCTTTAGGTATCTATTCTAATCCATTATCTTGGATATCTTGCCAAGATTTCTTTAGATTTGTCTTACTCTCCAGTGCTTTTTGCTTTATAGGATTATATAGCTCAAAACTGCCCATCAACCTTTGTCAAATTTTACAGATGAATTTATATTCCAACCTGGTACCACCTTGGCAGACATCTCTCTCTCTATTTGGCAAGTAAGTCAAATGTTTGATAAGGGACTTTTTTTTCTTGTATAATTAATTTATATTAGATAAGCTTCTGGTTGAAATTATTACAGTTGTGTCAATGGAATTCCTGTTGTTCATTTTTGATTTTCAGTGGCTTGTTTAAATAATTCAAGGCTAAATATTCTTAATTACATACCATATATTTTAAAATTACTATTCTTTCCTCTTTATAATAGTGTATTATAAATTATGATTGTAATTCTGATGAGCCAGTGATCTGACTGTGTAGATACCTGACTCAGTAATAATTCATTTCCATAAGTCTTCTATTATTTGTTAAAATATAATCAGTTTCATTCTTTATCATGTTATTTGGTGCTTGCCATGTCTAGCACTTAAACAAATTCTATTTTTTTTAGAAGAAAGCATTTATAATATACAGGCAAGAGCTTAATGTATTATTTATATCTTGGACCTTTCTCACTTCTTTGAAATTTCATGAAACATGATTTTTTCCCATCCTTACCTTTTCCAGCCTTTGTATTGAAGTCATCAAGTATTAAAACATGTATTCCTTTTATTTGGAAAATCTTGTCAAGTTCCTCTTAGAATTTCTCTACCACTATATTCTCAGCTAATGTTGTTGTCATTATCTCCATTATTGTCTTTTTACAAATACTTATCATTACTACTGAAATATATGATGACCAAATGTCTTGTGAAATAACTTTAAAAATATATTTTATTAATGTATTTTATTTTCATGTTGTCAACATTTCTCCCTGAATCCTTGCCTCTCCTTCCACCTGGAGGGCTCTGCTTTATAGCAGAAAATTTTTAAAAAGAAAAAAGAAAGTGGGAGAAAAGCAAAATTTATGAATATGTAAAAAAAATCTAATATTATGGGGCATGTTTCATACCCCTTGACCTACACTTCTACAAAAGAGCAGCGAGAAACTACCTTCTTGTATCACTTTTATGGAGCCAGTTTGTTCATTATTTCACATCAATATTTTATTGTTTTGTGGTAGTTGTTCTTTCAATTTACATTGAAGTAGTCATTGAACATATTGTTTTCCTGGCTCTACTTAATTCATTTTGCATCAGTTCATATAAATCCTTCTATGCTTCTTTACATTCATCACATTTGTTGTTTCTTCCTATATAGAAATAATCCAATGATTCAGGTGTCATAATTTGTTTAAGCATTTCCCAATCAATGAGTATTTACTTTGTTTTCTATGCTTTTCTACCACATAAAGAAAAAAAGTTGTTATTGATATTTTGATGTATATGTAGTCTTGTCAATTATCTCCTTGGAGTATATCCCTAGCAGTGAAATCTCTTGGTCAAAAAGTATGGACATTTTAGCCACTTTATTTGCATAATTCCAAATTGCTTTCCACATATTTTGTGCTAATTTACAACTTCACTAATAGTCAATTAGTTTTACTGTTTTCCCACAACCTCTTTAACATTGACTATTCCCATCTTCTGTCATCTTTGCCAATTTGTTAGGTATGAGGTAAAACCTTAGGGTTGCTTTGATTTATATTTCTCTTGTTATTAGTGATTTGGAACATTCTTTCATACGGTTGTTAATAGTATGTAATTGTTCTTTTAAGAACTATTTGTTTATACTTTTGGACCATTCATCTCTCAGGGAATGGTTTTGGTCTTATGTATTTCTATTGTCTGCATATCTTGTATAAAGGGATAAGAGATCAGAGATATTTGATACACAGATTTCCCCCCTGCTACCCCGCATTTGACCATTTTTCTTCTTATCTTAGATCCATTAATTTTGTTTGTGCAAAAGCTTTTGAATTTTATGCTATCAAAATCATATATTTTGTCTTTTATAATCACCTTTATTCCTTATTTGGTTCAGAATTTATCTCAAACTGAAATGTATATGATCTACTTCTCCATTTTTTTTATTACATAACCTTTACTGTTTAGGTCAAAATAATTTTTCTTGTTGCTTCTGGTTATATGATAAAGCCCATTCTGCTATCTCCTTTCTTTGCCTCTCTAGAGTGTACCTGTGAACCATCCTTCTTTTCCCTGATTTTGTTTATTGTAAGACCATCAACACTGATGTGATGCATCTTCTTCAGCAATATGTCTTCTCTGTCAGTGAGTAAGGACCTAACATTTTGAGTACAGCAAATTAGATTTTATTAGTGGTCTAAAAACCAAGTGATTTTTAATACTCTCTGCCCTCTTTCTTGCTACCACTCTGCTATTTTGGAAGTGGAATAATTCTAGAACTAAAACATCCTTAGAGAATAAATATGTAGTATTCTCCTGGATGCTGTTTTATGCCTTTCCCTTCAAATTTCATCCTTCTTTCCCCTCCATAATATTCTCAGCAGAAACTTTGGAAAAACAGAGTGGATGTTAAAGAAAAATACTAGTTTGAGTGTTTTTTTTCTGGTATGGAGAATGATTTTAAATGTTTTCAAATGTTATTTATAAATGGTGTGAGCTCTATAATCAGAGTTAGTATTATGTTGTCAGTTGATTTGGAGATTGTAAGGACTATGGTGCAAGCTTTGGTCAAAGCGTAAGATGATGTCTGCATGCTGCCAAACATTCAGAGGAAAATCAAAAGGTCCAGTTTTCTCTCTCCCTCATATAATGCAAAAGTTCTAGATTTTTTTTTTAAAAAAAGGTCTTTTAAATGAATGTTTCAGTTCTTAGCAGGACAGTTGGCATTGTATAGACTTAGCTTAAATCAATGAAAAATTGTCTGCAAAAGGAGTTGGGGAGGGGAAGGTAGAGATACAGTAAGGGAGAGGTGGTTGGATGCTCATTGGCATAATTCCCAGGCTGTGGCTTGCTTGGGGGGAGGGGAGGAAAAAGAAGTGGGGATAGTAGATCTGTGCATTTGGAGGTCAGGATAGTAAGGATCCTACCCCATTTTTTCAGTGATCTTTGTTTGACCTAGAAATGAGGCACTTTATAATCATAGCTGTTTCTATATCCCAGAAGCCTTCACTGGGAGTGCGTGGACTGTTCCAAGCAGTCCTCAGAGGTGATGAGTTGCAGGAGGCAGGGGAGTTTAAACTGGACATGTTTTCTCTTCTACATCTTCTGGGCACCAAAGAGGAGACTGGAGTCCTTCACATAATCATTATTTCCTTTATAAGTTAAATGCATTTTCTGATCAAAGAAGGAATGTGTCTTAGTTTGACATTATCCTGTTAAAAAGTAATCCATGTTAGCTGTTGTTTATTACCCTCTGAATCATGCAACTGCCTTATAATAGAAGATAAGATGTGGATAAGATGCCATGATAAAAAAAAATTCTTCTATGAGCATAAAAGAAATGCAAATGAATAGTAAAAGCAGCACAATTCAAATGATAGGGTTTGACATGAAAGGACAGTGTAATCTTTTTGTGTAATTCACTTCTTTTTCCCAGAAGAAGATAAATACCTTGTATTCTGTACAGCCATTTGGGAATACTGGCATCAGCAAATCATTCATCCCACAATTATTTATTTATTTATATTTAATTATTCATCCCGATATTTATTAGGGGCTTTCTACGTACAAGACGCTGGACTGTTTTCAAGTATAATTATTGTCTTCTTTTATAGCCCAATAAGAGAGGTAATGATAGGCAGCATGGCATAATGAATTGAGAAGCTGCCTTGGAGTAAGGAAGACCTGGGTTCAAATTCCACCTCTGATAATACTGGCTTTACGACTATTTAACTTCTTGGTGCCCTAGGCATCTCTTCAAGTTGTAATGCAGTGCTTATCTGAGTTCATAAAGAGAGTCTCTTTATAGGGCAATACCAATACCTATGTAATCATAGATCCAGTCTAAAAGAAAGACACATGTAAGATAGCTACATAAATAATTATAATATAAAGCACCAAGTACTAATCATAGTACTTAAAGGATTACAAAGCAATTTCTTCACAATAACCACAAGACAAGGTCAGTAGCGCAATATTATTTTCCTCATTTTTGTATACAAGGAAATTGTTTCTCAGAGAAGTTAATGACGTCTTCGGTGACTTTCACATAGCTATTATCAGAGTCAGGCATAGAATACAGGTTTCCTGACTTTAAACTAAGTGTTCTTTCCTCTACACAAAGATAGCTACCATGTGAGAGATAAATACTAAATATTATAGGAATCTAGAAGGAGAGATCACTTCGGGCTGTGAAATCAGGGAGGGCTTTGAGGAGGAGGCAGAACTTGGAATGAGTGGTTTTCAGTGGGTGGAGATGGCATGAGAAAGGGGAAAAAGAAGAATGGGATAAGCAAGAGTGGATATAACGTGGATCTCTCTCTCTCTCTCTCTCTCTCTGTTTCTCCATTAGTCCAATTTGAGTACAGTGTAGAGTACACACCAAGACAGCAATAAGAGATTAAGGTGGGTTGGAGCCAGACTGGGTAAAACCTTGAAACTCTGGATGAGAAGTCTGGATTTTATCCTGGAGGCACTAAGGAGCCATGAAATATTTTTGAGAAGGGTTGTAACAACTGTCAAAATCTTACTTTGTTGGGACTGATCTGATAGGTAGGTAGGTAGGTAAGCTGAACTGGAGATGTGAGAGACTGGATTTGGGGAGCCAAGTTAGGAGGATATGGAAAGCAGTCTACGTAGTAAGGATGGTTAGGTTTCTGGTAGAAGAAATAGAAAAAGAGGGGATAGGTAGGAGAAAAGTGATAAAACTTGGTGACTTATCTAATAAGAAAGGAGGAGTTGGAGTCAAAAATGACTTGTATCAGTTAAATGGGGTTGCCATTTACACACACAGGGAAGTTGAGATGGAAGATGATGAGTCTAGTTAGAGACATGTTGTGTTTCAGATATTCATGAAATATTCATCCATTCAACTTTCACTGAGAATTAGTTCCTGTCTTTTCTTGTAAGTCTCCACTAAAGTCCTACTCTGATGTCTGGTTGACGTAAAGGTGGCCTTGACTTCTTGAAATCTATGCTGGTAGAGCACAAACTCTCTCAGGTCCCACCAAGCCTTGAAGGCTGCAACCACAAGCTCGATGAATATCTGCTAAGGACCAGACTAACTAAATTTGGAACAATTCATCACCAGTGGGTTGGATAAGATGATGCATTTTTCAGACTCCAGCAATTTATGAAAAACATCTAGCTAGACATGCAATGGTTGTAATTTGTATCAGTGGATGGAATATATGTGTATGTATATGTATAGAAAGATATGTGTATATAGAAATATATGTATATATGTGTGTATACGTATGCATGTATATATGTACACATGCATATACACACATATATATGTATGTATGTGTGTATATATGTATATACTGGTGAATTCAAAGAATCAATTTAGAGCTAGAAGGGACCTTATAAATCACCCTTTACAGATGGAGAAACTGAAATACAGAAATGGGAAGGGACTCATCCAAAGTCATTCATCTAGCATGTAGTAGAGCCGGTACTTAAAATTTGTTTCTTTTACTTTAGTCTAGTGTTGTTCTCATTATTTATTCTGGAGCCCTGAAGTAAGTAGTCTAGTATTGGCTAGTGAGATATTAGAAGTTATCATATTTCAAGTGTGGAACACGTGGGATGATGGTCTGCAGTCTATAGCATGCCTTGCCATCTTCAGCTCAGCACTGGTGCTTTCCTTCTCAAGTCCCAGAGGCTAAAATCATGCCCTAATGAATAGCTATCCAATGGAATTACAAGTCAAGTCATCAATTGCTGTTGTAGATAATCATTGTAGAAAGCATTCAGTACAATTCTTCAGAAACTTGTTCTGTTGGTTAACTCTTGTGTCACATGTCAACCATCCATTATGTTGTATTTGCCATGGCAGGTATTCCTTTAAAAGAAATCTAATCACCGTGGTGCCACAGAGGCTTATTTAATGAAGTAAAATTCACACTGCAAGGACAGCATCTTTTGTTTCTGTGGGGGAGAACTTAAGGGTTCCCAGTTTCATCATTGTTTGAGTTGTAGTTGCACAAGGGCAGCTATTCTGTGCATAGATACCCAGAATCATTCAGATCAGTCCACTCTGGTAGTTTATTTGAGAGAAATGTTAGAACAGTATTTTGGAAACTGGTGTTTTGTCCATACAGATGTAATGCCATACATGGAAACAGTCACTGCAGGGTTTTATGAAAGGCAGACAGTAAGTATAGTCAGCCAAACTACATAAGTCTTCTGATGAACAGAGTTTGAACTAATGCCAGGACTGAAGTTGAGAGCAGATTTATCCATCTTGTTCACAGACTATTAAAGCAGAATGTGTGTTTATTAGGTCCATGACTAGGCTAAAGGCAGCAGTCTCTGGAATATATAACAGGGACAGTTCTGAAAAGAAATCTAATGAAATGAAACTAATTGAACAACACTTAATTTGGTGTCCTTGGCCTTGCTTCTTGTCATCTGAATTAATAGGTGTGTAAATATCAGAATGAGGCAAAACCTCAGCAATGGTCTGAACAAAAAGGCTCATTTGTGGTATGGTTGATCAGTCCAAGCTCCGGATGTGACCAAAGACAAAGGTTCTCTGAAATTTCCTGAGTTGGAACCTAAAACCCCAGGGGCACTTGGAAGGCTAAGTAAAGCCAGCTGGTGGCTATTTGCCTGCCCAACTGTGATGATACTGGGAACCCACTAGGCAAAGCCTGCATAGTCCCTATATGGACTTGCCCCTCCTAGCTTTTATTGTGCCAAATATAGAAGTGTTGAGACGGTTAGGGACAGTGGAGGGCACTGTGAACACATCATGAGACAGAGAGGACCCAGTGATGGGGAGAAAGAAGTAGCTTTGAATACATTCCATGTGCATGAATCACAGCAATGTGATTTCTGCTGATGACATACATTTTGCATAATAAGTAATGGTCTTCAACTACTTTTGTTCCTGGCTTCCATTGTATTATAATGACTCCACCCAGTCCTGGTGAGATTGCCTTTAAAGAGGAAAGGATTAGTGTTCAGCCTTTGTGCAAAACTTTTTTTCATTAAAGAAAGACCCTTTTTATATGGACATCTGGTAGAATTATATTCATGGGAGTTCTCTTACTATAAGAGGGAAAAAAATCAATTTTGTTAATGTAAAAATCACCTTCATAATTTCTTTCTCCAAGAAATCCATTGGGTAATGTCATGGTGTGAGCACAGAGATGTCATAAAGCATTTGGGTACCCTATATAGGTTTGAAAATTGTACTCCCTTTAGTGTTAATGTACTCAGGAAGCTTTGAGCCTTTGTGGTAACATATATGACTTACCACAAAATTAAAACCCATATGCTATGTGCAGGGAAAGTAGAATTTCCTGGCATTAAAAATATTTCTCCATGAAATCCATGGTGTTCTCAAAAACTCACATAGAGACTATTCTTACATATTACCTACTTTATAATAGGGATGGTGTAAAGGCAAAAATAATGACTCTTGGAGGAAAGGACCCTCAGCATCTGTCTAATGATTCTTTTATTAAGAGGATTTGTTCTGGGAAGTTTGTATTCAGGGCCACTGCTGAATCCAACCTATCTCACCATGTCCCTAAAATTTCCTAGTTGAGGAAATTGATCTTCACCATTGACCTTGTCCCAAGGTTGGAATGAATGTTCTTCTTTCTTGCCTTCTTGTTTTTGAAATTCCTTGCTCTTCCTTCAAGGCATAATTCTACATGGAGCCTTTCCTTATTCCTTCTCTTCTTAATCCTGTCCCTTCTAACCCCAGATTATTTTGTATTTACTTTATATGCACTTTTGTCCACGTATTTGTATGCATATTGTTCATTGCAGTAGAATGTAAACTCCTTGAGGGCATAGTTTTCATTTTTGTCTCTTCAGTACTATTGCACATAGTACATATTTAATTGATGGTTGTTAAAAATTCCTTCTTCGAGAAGTTTTTTCTGGACCTTCTTAACCCTCCTGCTTTTCTTGCAAGATAACCTCCTATTTACACTGTTTGTATCTTCTACATACATAGCTGTTTGCATATTATCTCCTCCATTAGAATGTGAGCTTTATGAGGGGAGAGACTTGTTTTCACCCTTTGTATTTTTAGTGCTTAGCACAGTGCCTGGCATGTTTGTTCAGTTGTTTTTAGTCATGTCTGTCTCTTCATGAGTCCATTTAGGGTTTTCTTGGCAAAGACACTGGAGTGGTTTGCCATTTCCCTCCAATCTGGCATATAACAAGAGCTTAAATAATGCTGAAATGGCTGACTGAATGGAATTGAATTTAGATGTCTGTTTGGCCTGGAGAAGAAACTATGGAAACTTGAGGTTTGTCTTCAAAAATTGAAATGATTATCACTTGTAAGAGGGATTAATCTATGCAATTTAACTTTGTAGTAAGACTAAGATCTATAAAAGATGTTAGGAGACAAGAGACTTTAGTTCAATATAAGCAATAATTTTTAAATAAAAAGTGAATGGACTATTCCATCAGAGATTGGGACTGGGGTATTAAAAAGAGGCTGGGCATTTAGAAAAGGTGTTGTAAGAGACATTAATGCTCCAAGAGAGGGTTGGATCAGAGGAGGTCTTAGGTCCTTTCCAAGTCTGCAGTTTCATGATTCTGTGATTTTTGTTGTATGTGAATTAATGCTTTGCTATAAAAATAACTATATGTATAATGTCATTTTTGACAGCTTATTGATTTTGGTAACTTGTATACCTGTTTGGATTATTTACTCTTCTGCCTAGAAAACCTCACGTAATTTGAGTTAAAATTTAAGAATTGGGACAACCAAAGCATAAGGGGTAGAGAGTTGGCCTTGGAGTCAGGCAAGAACTAAGTTCAAGGTCTTGGCTGAGTTACCCTGGGCAAGTCACTTAGTTAAGTCCTCAGTGCCACCAAGCAACTCTCTGCAATCAATGATAAGCTGCAGATCAGGTCTTAATCTGCGTTGGTATATGTAATGCCTCAAATGGGATGCCCTAAAATAATACAATTTTAATTTGATGATCACAATAAATTTCCAATGAATTTCTTAAAAAAGTATAAACTTACAGGTAAGGAAATAGTCCCAAAGAGCAGAAATGATATGCTAATGATAATAAGTACCAGGTAGAGCCAAGATTTGAACTGAGTTCTGACCCCAGATCCAGTTCTTGCTCTGCTACAATATGCTGTTCTTTGTGACTGGTATAAAATTCTCCCAGACTTTTAGATGAGCTAGGCAGGTGGGATCTAATAGGAATTTTGGATCACACCCTCAAGGATGACCTGGCTTCTCATTTCAACACAAGTTCATTTGATCTGCATTATCACTATTATTAATGAAACTCAACAGTTTGAATGCTAGATTGGGAGTCAGGAAGACCTGAGTTCAACTGGTACCTCTGACACTTACTAATTGTGTGGCAATGGGGAAGTCACTAAACATCTCTATGCCTCAGTTTCCTTCTCTGTAAAATGGGGAAATAGTACCTAAACTCCTGGGTTACTGTAATCAAATCAGTTACCACACATAAAATTCTTTGCAAACCTTGAAGCACTGTATAAATACTAGTTGTTGCTACTGCTCAAGCATAATCCCAGTGGTAAACAGTGTAGAGAGAAACAAAGCTAACCATTGGGAACCTGAAGCTATTCTGATGAGGTACATTAACTAGTTCTCTTGTATATACTGAATCAACTTTGCTAAGAAGAGTCTTTCCGTAGCCTATCTATGATCTAGGGAAAAGCATTATGTCAGAAGATAGAGTGCTGGCTTTGAAGAAGAAAAGCTGGGTTCAAATCCTACCTGAGGCACTTCCTAGTTGCATTACCCCTGGCAAATTGCTTAGTCTTTGGAATCTCAGGTTTCTCCATCTGTGAAACAGCCACTGCTTCACAGGTTGTTGTGAGAATCATATGAGATATTGTACGGTGCTTTGCAAACCATCAAGTGCTCTATGAATGTGAGATATTATTGTTACTAGGACCTGTAGTCAGCGGCTATGCAGCTCTGGCCCCATCACAGCTTATGTGGGTTTAACTGGGGGTGTGAGGCACTGGGGGAAGGAGTATAGATGGAGAATTTTGAGCACCTTCCTAGAACTAGAAGACAGAATCCAGCCCAGACTCAAATATAAATAACACCCTTTTCCAAGAAACTCAAAGTTTATGCGGGCATTATGACATTCTTATCCCTCCACTTTGCTATTAGTACTAGTCACAAGGATGAGGTAGTTTTTGAATAGCTTAGGAATGTGAGTGGCCACTAACCTCAGAGTCTTGGGCAAATCTGTCAGTCCTTGGCTAGAGCTGGACTGAAAAAATGCCTTTGAGATGACTTTTCAAATGCACACAGAATTCTTCAGATGAAGCCAATGTTATTACACCATCTGCTTTAGGTCACTTAACACCTAATCCATCCACCAAAGGAAAGTAGTGCCTTTCAGAGCCAAAAAATGGAGGAGAAAAGATCTCTCCATAAAATTCAGCTCAAACTGGAGTGGGCTGCTCCTACAGCTTTGAGAACAAGGCTTGACACAAAATTAATTGGCATTCAAATAAACAGCAGAGATAGACTTCCTAGGTCTTAGTGAAAGAATGAAAAGGGAGGAAGGTAGAGAAAAAGAATAAAAAGAACTAGGAATTTTTTTTTCTTTGAAGTACATATATGAAGAATGTTCATTAGAAAGTCTTCTCTCCCTCTTTTCAAAGTTTTTCTTCTAGGTCCTATCCTCATCCCTCCCCTGACGGTATGCTGATACTAATGCCTTTCCCTTCTCCTCTCCCCACCCAGATTTATTTCCATCTCTATTAGATGACCAAAGCTATGGCATTGGGTTCCTCTACTTCAGGTGCTCGAGCCATATGACAGGACCTTAAGCCAATTGTCATTCAATTTCTCTGTGTGTGTATTTGTAAGATTCTACTTTTTTCTCATTTTCATGGGTTTCCATCATAAAATGGTCCTTCTTGGAGCTTTTAGGAAAAACAAAAATCACATAAATTTTGCCAGTGTTGGAAAGAAATGCCTAATAAACAGTTCTGAGTTTATGAAAATGTACAGAACACAGGATGTCTGTATCTTGGTACTCAGGGGAGCCTCATGAAGGGAATGAAATCAATGGAAAATGTATTCTAAGAAGGAATTAAATCCATCCAAATTTAGATGTCTTTTAAAAAACCAAACAAATCTAGATTCTCAGGGCTCAATCTTCTAATTCAATTAATGTTTATTACAAACTACTCTGGGTTTAGTTATGTCATTGCTTGGCAATTATTTTACCTGAAGGAGTGGCTACGGAACAGGGAAGGCAATGTGTGTAAAACTGGGCTAATGTCAGACTCAAAATAATCGTAACTGACTTGTCTTATAGTGCTTTATAGTTTACAAAACAATTTTCTCACAACAACTCGGAGATTTAGGTAATAGTAATAGCTCATATTTATATGGTGCTGCAAGGTTTTACTAAGGACTTTCTTCATAAAAAATTAAGTGAGACTCATTGATGTAAACTTAGAAGGAAGTTGCTAGGGGAGTGCCCCAGGGATCAGGGCTTGGTTTGGTACTATATAGCTGAGCTGGTAAAAACCATTGGTCCACAAAGCTCTCTAGAGAGTAGCCTGAACCAGACTAAAATGTAATGGGGAACTATTTAACAACATAAATAAAAATATAATAGAACATAGATAATGTTAATAACATGAGGTTTTCTAAATCAATATGCAGCCTGCAGGGATCCTTAGGCTATGATTTAGTGGCCCCATTTCTATTTGAGTTTGACACTACTGCTATACACCATTATTATCAGTGATTTGGATGAAGACAAAAATGGCCTTCTTATTAAATTTCAATTCATTAAGTACCTTCTATGTGAAAAGCATTGTTCTAGGTTATAGGAATTCAAAGACAAAATCTTAAAGAGTCCCTGATCTCACAAAGCTTTCATTCTAAGTGATGGGATAGCTAACACATTAGATGAAAAAAAAATAATGATCCCAAAAGATCTTGACAAGTTAGAATATTGGGCCGAGTCAAATAAGATAAAATTTAATTCAGTTCTCCATTAGTTAAGAAAATACATTTCACAAGAATAGGATGGGGAAAGCGTGGCTAGATAGCAATTTTTTTTTTTTGGAAAAAATGTTCTGGATGTAGTAATGAACTGAGGCTCATAAGGTGTCGACAATATCCAGATTAAGGTTGGTGATTGTCCCCCTGTATTCTCTCCTGGTCAGAATGGATCTGGGGTCTTGCATTTAGTTCTGGTCACTGCATTGTAGTGTTCCAGAGATTCTGCTGTTGGCAGGAATGTACAACAAAGGCAATACTGCACAATCAAGGTCACCAGATCTAACAAGTTCAGCGGCTGGGTAACAACAGATGGCTGATTTGGGAATGGCTCTCATATTAGTAACAAATTGTTTTCTATTAGTTAAAATATAATCAGTTTTAAAAAATTATAATTATTTGGTGTTTGCTGTGTCAAGGGCCTCCTAATTACTTCTTTGAAGATGATGGTAATGATGTCTATAGATGAGGTTTCTGTATAGTTAAACGGGGGTTTGGGGTGCTTATCAATTTCCTCTGTCTCTAAGAAGCAAATATTATCTAAAGGGATGGATTTTGTAATAAGTCAATAGCCATGCCAGAGAAATGGAATGCAATCAATGCATAAAACATGTAAATCGTAAGCCAAATAGTAGGCATAAAACTTCGAGGTGCCGTTAGATAGTGTCCATTTTTACAGCCATTGTTCCTTTCCAAGGTACTTTCAGTAGGTCTATATTCAGCCAGACCTGTAATACCTCTGGCATTGGGACTGCTGCCGATAGTGTAGCACTGATAGTATAAGTGCCACCACTAGGGAGGCAGATCTTTGAAGAAAGCAGTAGATTAAAAGTGGTCTTTACTTGTCTACATAAAGAAATTGTCATGTGCAGAAACAAATCCTGCTTACTCATGTAGCCTAAGAGTTTTTAATCAGTTTTCTTTAGCTCTAACTTTCATACCTGTGTTGTGGGTTGGGTCCTGGGGCCAGAAGCCACATTTAACAAGCTTCATTTAAAAATGTTATATTAATTAAAAGGGTCTGAATATGTGAAGAAACATTCTTATCAAGTCACTGGCTCAAGATGTAAGGGGTTTTTTTTAGATGAGTGTTTTATCTATGAGCTGCCAGCAATGGGGAAGGTGGAGACTGGATAAGACATTGTAATTCAAGGTCAAGGACAGCCAAGAAATCCGCTGTGGCATATTTAAACAAAACTAGGACAGAAAGAACTACGTGCACATTCTCTCTCTCTCTCTCTCTCTCTCTCTCTCTCTCTCTCTCTCTCTCTCTCTCTCTCTCTCTCTTTTCTCTCATCTTATTGCATTCTAATACAACAGTTTCTGAATAAAACTTTGCAAATGATAAAGCTTAAAATTCATTAGTATAATACTTAGAGACTATACTTTCAGTAACTATAAGTACAGTAAAACATGTTTAATGAGAAGGAACTTATAGACATACTTTCCTCAGAAGTTGGGATATTGCAGGCATATATTTGAACAAATATCCCTTTTTTTAATTCATACTAAGAAATGACTCAAAGCTCAAAATGAAGAGCTGTGGTTGCTTGTCCTTTGTCCTCGAAGAGGACCATTACAGCAGGGAGGCGATGCCACGCAAGTGAATTGGATTTAAGTGAGGGAGAGCTGTGCGAAGTCACCAGCCTCACTTTCCCTCCATCTGAATCCAGTGGTGAGGTATAGATCAGAATGATAAAATGAAGTGACTTTCCCTGCAAATAATTGTCTTAGAGGAGAGAAAATGACAGCTAAAAACCACTCCTTCAAGTGGTTGTCTTAAGCAACTGAAAATTTAACATGAAAGATGCAAACATTTGCTTTTCACTTTGGTTCTTAAGAGGTTGATTATGATAGAAGTTGTATAGGTGTAAAATGGGAGAGGAGAAGATTATATTGATTGATCTGATAACTTGCAGCTAGTTTTGAAAAAGTGAATTAAACTGGGAGACTTTTATTTACTTCAAAGTCTAGCTTTGCGACACTGATTACAGGCCTCAACTTCTGGCCAGGTTTAAGAAGTAGAAGATGTATCCATCCATACATCCATACATACACACATCATCCATCCATCCATATATATATATAGATAGATAGATAGATAGATAGATAGATAGATAGATAGAAAGATAGAAGGATGGATGGATGGATAGATCTATATATTAAATTATACAGGGTTTGGTTGAGTACTTCATATATCACTATCCTGCCTTATGCCTACTTTTGGATTGAAATCAGAAATAAAGGAAGTATATAGTCATTTAAGTTAGAGAGTCTCATCAAATATTTCATGAAATGTCTCTCCTTACTAATCCTCTACAACAGATGTGGGCGCAGAAGCTGCAATCATTTTAATGGTAGTTTTTTTTGTTTGTGGTGTTGTTGTTTTTTGTGGAAATATTTATCCTGAGTACTGTGATATGATTACAATCAAATGCCCCATGAAGTGACATTTCTTATTGCCTTTGGATGCATTAGTTAACCAACTCAGCTGACTCCTCTATTAGTCCCTTCAAAGAGAACTTGTGAGCTGTCCTTCACTTTAGCTTCAATCTCATTTAATCTTTTGGTTCTATTTATTGCAAGAATGTCAAGATTAACACTCTCTGGGCACTAGATAAAGAATTCATATTTAGACTACTAATAGCTGATAACTAATAAGTTAAGGTTTATTGATAGTCTAAAAGCAATGATTCTTAGGACTTTCTGTCCCTTTTTTTCTGCCTCTGCCATGTCACAGCAAAAGGAGCAGGGGACTGTGCATAACTGAGTGCCATTTTGCATTTTTCTTTGTTTCATGGCTACCTCCGCTAAAGAATGATTTGTCAAATGGCTTGTCTACTGGTGATGGGAGTTGCTGGCTCTATAGTCAAAGGCATTTCATAGGATCATGAGTTTAGAGTTGGAAGGGGTCTTAGAGATTATTTATTCTAAGCCTTTTATTTTGAAGATGATGAAACTGAGATCAAAGGAGTGAATTGTCCAAGGTCACACAGGTTATAAGTAACAGAGCCAGAATCTGAATCCAGGTCCTCTGACTTTAAATCCAGCTTTTCTTCCATGGCATCACTCTTTCTGGTAAAGTAGAAACTGCTAGAATTTGTGCTTTGCTGACCTGGCTTTTGAGAACTTAGAGCCACATCCATACCACAATGAAGCATTTGAGAAGGATTTTGTGGATGGTTCTACTTACTTATACTTAGCTGGCACAATTCTGCTAGGCAGTGCTAAGTTGGATCTGACCACAGTTTTAATCATTACTTTCTCCATCAATTCTGACATATACTATGTGTATGTTCTGGAGAAGCATGGAACGTGACTGAAATAATAGAAAAGCTCCTCTTTTCTCCTTCCTTCCCTACTCTCTACCATGTACCGCAAGTGAGCAAGAGCTGTCCCTAGAGACTAGCATATACCATGGGCATCATAATTGCTTATAGCTATCAGTCTAAATTCTTCTCTTCATTTTGCTCATTCCACTGAAATAACCCCACCCATCCTTACCATTAGGAATAGGCGAATTTGAACAAAGATATACCAAGTCTCCTCCATTAATTAGCTCCTTTAAATATCACAGTGAAACTATCAGTCGATTCAGCTATTTTCTGCTTTACCCAGATTGTGCTGTGTACCCAGGGGAATTCCCTGCATTCAGTATATACTCTCTTTTGGCTATATAGGACTTTGGTTGCCTTTTTATACTGACCTATAAGTCTAGACAATGTTATACTGTAGTGAATCTTTATGCTTTGGGTTTTTAACCCTTTCATGAGTAGATATTTCTTCTTTGCCCTAACAGCTCATTTGAACACATCCAGGTGGTTGCTACTGTGTAGACACAGTCTTTATAATCTCAGTTTTCCATTACAATGGTGAGGAGAAAGGTCTGGATTACTACCTGATCATCTTGTGTTTATTATAGGGTGATGGGAAAGTTACTTAGCCCACTAACTATATGAATTGTGGTGCCAGGATACTATTAAAATACAAGCATTCTCAAAACCCACACACATGTGTGTGTTTGGGAGTATCCCGAATCTGACTGGGGCAGAGCAGAATAAGTAAAATCCAGTTGCAGATGGGTTCTAAATGTTTTCTGGGAAAAGATAAGGGCCTGGAAAGATAATTGAGGAGGAATCACTCTACTCTGCATCTGTTACTCCGCCTGGTTTCAGCTCATGGACATGCTGCTAACTGTTGACTCAAGCTTTGATTGATACCACTTTCCCCAGCCTCCTCTCCCTTCCAATTGGAGGGTTGGAGGATAGAGTACTGCATTCCTCCCAGTGTCTTCCTTTATAAAGGGCAGAAACTGGACTATAAGGTTCATTCCACTCTGTATCTGCTGCTCTTCCTGGTTTCAACTCCTTAGCACAAGATACCTCCATGCTGATACCCCCTAGATTCCTCCCCTACCTTTCCTGTCTGCTTTTTTTGTGTTGTCTCCCAACATAGATTATAAGCTCCTTGAGGACAGGGACTGTCTATCTTTTCACTAATTGTGTACACAACATGTAGCACAGTGGCTGGCACATAGTAGGCACTTTATATATATATATATATATATATATATATATATATATATATATATATATATATATGTATATTTTTGCATTGGATTGGATATAATGAGCTTGGATTGGAGATTGTGTGTTCTGGGTGGTGATATCAGAATTGTAAAAACAACTTTCAAATCAGAAGAGAATAAAACTTGAGAAGTTAGGATAAACTGTTCCATGTTGGCAGGTCTTTGCATAGGAATATGGAGTTTTTTTAGCTCATTAGCAAAAAACAAACATTAAAATCAGGGACAAATAATAAAGGTTAGAGAGATACAATCATGAATGTCTTTAAGCAGGCTATCACACCAGAACATTGAAGAAATTAATTCAGAAAGTTTCCTTGAGCAGGGTTCAGGAATTATCATTGAGTTCTAGCATGGACTAATCCAAGGTGAAAAGTGTCAGCCAGAAACTGGAATCTACATGGGACCCAGACAGAAAAGCATCTTGATTTTCCAGTGACCAAGGAACATGGATTAAATAGTTCAGCCTTGAGTTGAGTACGTATACAATTAGCAAGAAAGGACCATGGCCCAAATGACACAGACAATTATTATTTTTAATTTTTTTAATTTAGCATTTTATTTTCCCCCAATTACAAGCAAAAACAATTTTTGACATTCATTTTTAAAATTGATTTCCAAATTCCTCCCTCCCTTCCCACCTCCCTCATTTAGAAGGCAAATAATTTGATATAGGTTATACATGTGTAGTCATACAAAATATATTTCCATATTATTCATGTTGTGAAGGAGAAGAGACCGAAATAAAAAACCCAAGAAAAATAAAGTAAAAAAAAAATACTTCAATCTGTATTTAGACTCCACAGTTCCTTTTCTGGGTTTGGATAGCATTTTTCATCATAAGTCCTTCAGAGTTGTCTTAGATCATTGTATTGCTGAGAATAGCTAAATCTTTCACAGTTGATCATCTTACAGTATTGTTGTTACTGTGCACAGTTTTCTCCTGGTTCTACTCATTTCACTTTGCATCAGTTCATGTATTTCTAGATTTTTCTGAGAGCATCTAGATCATCATTTCTTATAGCACAATAGTATTCCATCACCATCATATATCAAAACTTGTTCATCCATTTCCCCTTTGTTGGGCATCCCCTCAATTTCCAGTTTTTTTTTGCCAACCAAAAAGAGCTGCTATAAATATTTTTGTACTTATGACACTGACAATTATAAGAAAGAGAATGAAGCAAGGCCTAGAAAAGACTAATTCATGCTTTATAATTTAATCAAGCTAGCGGAATAGCATGAGATTATGTATGTCAACTTACCTATTGTATATATTGTCTGATCTCCTTGAGAGCTGGTATTTCCCAGCTTTAATATTTTTATCCCATCACAGCAAAATTGTTTGTACATGTTTAAATAGTGGATTGCATGTGCTATACCTTACAGACATGATTGGAGGTGGGCGTCTTAGTAGTAATGATAGTGGAAAAACTGAATCCCCTGGATCTGTTGTTTAGAAGAGAAATCTCTCCTGATACCCTGACCTAGCACCAGTGGAAAGTTAGCAAACCAAATGTTGGTGGACCATGGCTGATGAGTCTTTTATTTAGATATGGCCTCTGGCACCCTGCTTCATCACAAGCATGCTTATGATCTAACCATATGAAAGCCATACTTCTGGTCATCATGCTCCATGGTCCCATGATGATTCTGAGGAGCCTATTAACCCAATAGAAATCATTCAGCAGACCACATAGTTGGGATGTATTCCATGATTTATCAGGGCCAGAGAATTTGTCACCTAGTCTCCATACCTTTTAGAGATTATTGTTATTCAGTCATGTCCAGCTCTTTATTACCCCCTTTGGGTTTTTCCTGGCAAGGATACTAGAGTAGTTTGTCATTTCCTTTCCCAGCTCATTTTACAGATAAGGAAATTGAGGTAAACAGGGCAAAGTGACTTGCTCAGGGTTACCCAGCTAATAAGTGTCTGAGGCTGGATTTGAACTTAGGTCTTCCTGACTTTCAGACCTAGCACTCTATCTACTGAGCCACCTAGCTGCCCCCTTTTGGGAATGAGCCTCTTTCTAATAAAAATACCTAACATTTAAATAGCTCTTTAAGATATGCAAAGCACTTTACATTTATTATCTCATTTGATTTTCACAACAATTCTGAATGGTAGGTGTTATCATTATCCCTATTTTGCAAATGAGGGAAATGAGGCAGACAGAGAGAAAGTGATTTGCCTAGATTACACAAGAATAAGTAACTGAGACAAGATTTAAACTTAGGTCTTCCTTACTCCAAGTCTAGACCTCTATTTAATGCACCACCTAAGCTAGGTTAGTTCTTGGATAGCAGATAGTCTATTGCATGCAATTAGTTGAAGCCTTTACAACTGGTAAAATTGGTCAGAATTTTCATTTTGATGACAGAGTATTCAAGAATTTGGATCACTGCCATGGCACTGTAATGGGCATTGCTCAGGTGAGTCCCCAGATCAACTGGATGAGATTTCAGGGTTTAGTCCTTTGTTTGGAGGCTTGTGGGTGTGTCCACTGTTGCCTTGCTGAGAAGATACAGGAAACTCTGAGAGTTTTTTGCTTGAGATTCAGGACTATGAGCTGTTGGCAGGACAGCTGCCCCTCTCTATAGTCCATAAAAGTGAGTTAACTGACCAGCTGAATCTCTTTCTTGGATTGTGCTCATGTCTAGTCTCCTTTCCTTAAGACTTAGCATGACTGCCTTAAGGTAGGAGGAGCATGTAGAAGTTGCATGGATTTGCAAGTGATAAAGAAGGTAGTTCATGGACTATGTTTGGTATGTGGAGGAGAGGAATTTTGAGTTTCCTTGGCAATGTGATCCTGGAATCTAGTTTTTAGGCCACAGAATGGGGATTCCAACACTTTGCACAATGTCTTCTTACAGTAAGTGCTTAATAAATGCTTATTGATTGATTTGTTGATTGCCCAAGCAACTCTAGTTTTGAGGGTTACTTCATGGGGAAACTCAAGTTCAAGAGTTCCTTAGTTTGAGAGTTTGAGGATTGGATCTTCTAGAGAGAGAAGAGGGTTGACCCAACATAGTCACTGGAGAAAGAAGAGAATCGTTACCACAGATCCCAAGTAGCATTCTGTTTGGAGAACAAAGCCTGTGAGTTATTCAGAGAGTATAAGTTCTATGGGAAGGGGATTTGTGTTGGGAGTCTAAAAACAGGGTGGCACCATGAATCTTTTAAGGGAGGGAGGATTGTGGAGGACTCCTTGGTCAAGAGAGACTCAATGGAATATCAAAGGGTCAACTCAGTTACAACCCTAAGTTCAGTTCCCTCCTAGGGTGAGCTGATGGCTTATTTGTATGCTTAATGTCTGTATCTATTCATGGGCTCATGTGAATCCATTTTGTTGGAAGAGAAATAAAGTTTATCCCATACTCGATTTGCATATGCTATTTTAAGTGATTGCATAACAGCTGGGAACTTTTTTTACCCATTCACTGGAAAACCTAGATATGAGCTACACCATATTAGGAGATTTTTCTTTTCCTGGAGTAACTTCAGGTGGGGGGTTGATAAGTTAAAGAGAGAAAAATGAGTCCTCATAGTTCAGCTCCTAGGTTAGGACACAGTCTGGGTAAATCCAGATTCCTGGTGGGCCATGGGCTGTAGAACAAATCACAATCAGGCATATATTCTGGATCCTGAATTTTTAAAGGTCCTTTTCAGCTTAAATCTTAAATACACTTAAATTTTAAAGGGTACACAGCCAAGAGTATGACAGCAAGCATTTGATAGGTTATTTATCCTTCATGTACTTTTACATATAAATGGGTAGACTGGAAGGGAGGAAGAAAGGAGAATGTAACCCTGGATTCAAGCCTGTAGCATTTGCATATGGCTCTCCTTGTTGGAGAGAGAATGATGATGCCACACTGTATGCCTGCGTGAAAGTCAGAGTTGGTTCAAGGGCTTGGGAGAGGAGAAATATTCTTATTGCTTCTGTGTTCAAAAGAAAACATGTGTGGTTTCATACTTTCAGGGAGCGAATCATGGAGAAAGAAGAAAGACTTTGGGAAGAGGCAGACATGCAGACAAACTGGTGGCTCAACATGTCCCTAATTTCTAGCTTATCTCCCTAGAGACTTTGAGGAATTTTCCCGTGGGCTAGGTAATTTCTCTTGATTGAGTCAAGATATCTCACTCAAAAGGGAGTTTTCGTTTACTCCGTATGTATCTATATCTATATCTGTATCTCTATAGATATATATACAGACATATATAATTATAGTATATTCTTATCTATATAACTTCTCTGATTTCTGTTTGCTATCTCCTTGGCTAAATAAATTTCCATATGATTCACTATTTGTGATGTCCTTTGTGTAACTAGCATTTAATGGGGAGGGGCCAAACTTTTGCCTATAAGCATGGGGTACAATATGTTCTTATTAGCTACATTTAGACAAATCCGTGTGAACATATACATAACCCACATGGACAAAACACAAATATCCTGTAAGTAAAGAAAAGAGAGAAAGAGGGATTGCTGACTCTCTTTTTAGATGTCATATGTAGCATTTGGCCAATGATGAAAAATTTAAAAACTCCTTTTGAATAATTTGAAACTCCCCTGGATTCCCAGGAACTGTGTCATTAGGTGTTGTGCTGTTGACCTTTCATGCAATGCACTCCTTTAGGTGAACAGAGACATCAAGAGAAGCAAATCTGTTTGATGATGCTAAGAGGACCAGGGCATGGCTAAGAGAAAGAAAAAACAGAATACAGCCTTTTTAATTTGGGGCACAGAAAGTCCACTAAATTGTCTCCTTAAACATATTATTTCTTTTCCTTATAAAATAAACTGAAAAGATTAAAAAAAACAAAAAGGGATGAACAGTAAAATTCCAATGCAATAAAAATGTTTCACTGGACTGATTGCTTTTTTTGCTTGAAAAAGCTAAGAACTGCAATACATAAGCAGTTAGCTGGGGACCTGCAGTAAGTAGACTTCTTGGAGGAAAGAGGGTAGAGAAGGTGGATCTCTAAGAAGTAGGACTTCATGGAAGACTGGGTCAGATGTGGAGGTGTTAGAATGTCTTCACCTGAGATCCAGAAAGATCCATTTTCTACCTGGGGAGCAGGGAAGAGATAGGATGTAATTATCCCAGGCAGGATATATCTAACACAAACAACAAATGAGAAAGCAAATCCCCTGGAACCCTTGCTGCCCACTTCACTTGATGACCACACTGATGGCACCAGCCACTTTTCTACAAAGTCTTACCTTATTCCCTCAACTGCCTTCACTTTCAAACTGCTTTGTATTTAGCTAATTTGTATTTGTTTTTATTTATTCTCTTTATATTTATTCTGTATAGACCATATACGTTTTTGTATATATATATAAAATATAGCAGATAGAGAGCCAAAGCCAGGAAGACCTGGGTTCAAGACCTGCTTCTGATACATATTGACTATATGACCTTGGGCAAGTTATTTAAGCCCTCAGCTCTCTAGCCAAGTCTCTAAGACCAAAGTTTCAGACACGGTGCTAAATTACATTGGTAGAGTATGCTTCCTCACCCTGAAGTTCTGTATATCAGTGAAATCACAGGTCCAGTTCTTATTTGATATGTTCCTGTCTCCCCCTGCCTTCTTTCTTTCATCATAATCCCCCTCCTTTAGAATGTATGCTCCTTGGGGTTATGGATTGTTTAATTTATTGTATTTGTACATGCTTAATTCCAGGCTTATCTCATACTATTCTTTTGTCCACATTCTATCTCCCTCCTTCCCCTCAATGCATATTGCATGTTCTGGGGGCCATCACCCCCATAACCATCTGCAGTTGTCCTGACCTATGTCTTGCCACTGGACTCCAGTGACTCTGGAGGACAGAGTCTCCATGGATACTACTATGTGGGTTCCCTAATTTTGGGAATCAAATCTTTTCAAGGCCACATTTAGCTCAGATCTAGAAGCTCCATCTTTCTATGAGGCTAAAACTGGAAGCATCTGGATTACCCAAGAAGAAATCATATGCCTGCCAAGCAACCTGTCATGTTTCCCAAGGAGAAGGTCTGGCCATTGATCTCAGCCAGTGTCTGTGCACACAGGGACTGTAACAAACAAATGAACGAGCACCCAATAAATCATCAAGGCTTGATTAATCAATTGGGATATTGATTTTGTTAGTGATATTTCACATTTCTCTCCCTATCCTAGGGATTTACACAAGTCACTGAAAGTTAAATTTATCTTCTGTTCTTTAGTACTTTTATTTGACCCAGTATAGTAGGAATCAATCATCATCCGAATGTTGTTTCTGCTGAAATGTTGTGATTGGTTGTATTAACATTGCCAAGAACTGAAGAAGTGACTGTTGGCAGCATAGTATACTGGACATAAGAAGGATTGTGTTCCAGTCCCAATTGCTACTTGCTAGCTGTGTGAGCCTCTTTGAGCTTCATTTCCTAACTCATAAGAAAGATGCTATGTACATCTTGAGAAAGAACTGATAAATAGAAATATCTATAGAATAATTTTACATATGTATACCTATTTGTGTCTAATAATAGCAATCTCTAGGGAGGGGTGGGAGTGAGAGGAGAGAAGGAAAAAAAAGAATTTACATGATAATTTTGTTGCGTATCTGAAAGGAATAGCAATGTACACAGTAGATTTGCAGTTCCATGTGCAATCATCTTTTTTTTTTATTGTTCTATGTTATGGAGATGCTTGTTTTGTTCCATAAATTAAAAAATAAAATAAATAAAAAAATAAAATGCAGGGTCTGCATTTCCTTAAGATCCCTTCTAGCTTTAAAATGCTAAAGCTACTTTTTCTTGTAACTCAAAACTAGAAAATAAGGTGGGGGAGAGGGCATAATGAGGATACCAAATGGGGAATAGTAAAACAAATCATGGCATAGAAATGCAATGGAATATTATTGTGCCATAACAAATGATGGAATGGGCAGATTCAGAGGAAAATGGGAAGAACTGGATGAACTGATGCAGAGGAAAGTGAGCAGACAAGGAGAACTATTTATTCAATGCTAACAACATCATAGAGAAAAACAACTTTGAAAAACTTTAGAAATCTGAAAAATGTAATGATAAATTATGAGTCCAGGGAACTGAAGATGAAAATATCATCCATCTCTTACCAGAGAGATAATGGCCTCAAAATGTAGAAAATCCATTTTTGGACATGTCCCATATGGAAATTTGTTTTGCTGAACTATGCATATTTTAATGAGGGTTTTCTTTTTTAAAAAAATATTTAGTGAGGGGCTTGTGGAAGGGACAGTTAATAAATACTTGTACAAATAAATATATAAATACAATTTTAAAAAAATGCTATAGCTATCTCTAGGTACAACTTTCTTGTAATATGACTCTGTGTAATAGACCCTGTACTATGGTTATCTCCTTTCCCCAGACACATTTCAATGAGAAAAAGAAAATGGCAAAATACCATTCTTCAGTTGCTTTTTCAGGACAGAATAGGCCAGAACAGGGAATAAATTTGATTCCTGGTTTCTCAAGTTCTCAGTTTCCCAGTAAGGCAGCTTGATATTAGCAAATACAGTGCTAGAGCCAAAGTCAGGAAAACCTAAGTTGAAATCTCACCTCTACTGCTTACTAGCTGTGTGGCTATGGAAAACTCATGTAACCTTTTTTTTTTCCAGTCTTAGTTTCATCATCTATAAGATGAAGAAGGGCTTGGCTTAAGTAATCTTTAAAGTCCCTTCCAACTCCAAATCTATGATCCTATGATCTTTTTTCCAGGTCTCACCACAATATGTGACAATTGGTTCTAAATGCCAAAGTTCTGGGGCTGCCAGAAAAGATAAGAAGTGAACAAGATGTAGGTACAGCCCGGGATTGGGATCCTGCAGAGATCGGTGGGTGCATTTCAGTCACAAAGGAGATCCAGTGATAGGGAAGGGAAGTAAGGGGTCTGGTAGACAGAGCATTAATGAGACCTTGTATTCAAGAAGACATCAGACGTACCAGATGTGTGACCCTGGCTGGACTCAATGACCTCCAAGGTCCCTTCTAGCTTTGAATCTATGATCCACGATTTTATGAACCAGGAATGCCAAATCCATGAGTAAGCCAGTGAGTCAATTCACATGTACTAAGCACCTACTATGTGCCACACATTGTGCTAAGAGAACAGATGAGGTTAGAAGGGAAAGAAAACATGAATCTGATTGAAGACGATAAGATGTTGAGAGAAGTAGCCCAAATTAGTTAGAACAGGCAATGGGATAGCCAGAAGCTGAGTAGGGTGATGAGACGTGGACACCATTTAACAATACAAGTTAGAATGTGAGAAAGTTGAGCAGCAGTCAAATGGGAATGAGAGATTAGAGTGGGTACAGAAAACTTAGTGGAGACAATTTCTATGAGGAGTAGTTAGCCATGGCATTCCTTTGACATGTTCCATTGGCATTTATCTTGAAGGGATCAACTCAGAAGCAGAGCTCTGAGTCAGTGCAGTGGTCCAGCATTGGTCAGGGGAAATGGACTGTGTGGGAAGATGCATGATTGGGAGGGGAAGATGTCTGCAATGATGCAGTTATGTGAGCATGTATGAGGCACTGGTGGAAGGGGCTCTATATAACTAGGAACAGTGTGTGTGTGTGTGTGTGTGTGTGTGTGGTGTGTGAGAGAGAGAGAGAGAGAGAGAGAGAGAGAGAGAGAGAGAGAGAGATGCTGGGGAGGGAGCTGTGCAGAGCTGGAGGGCTGGGGATAGCTATCTGTGTGAAGAGAGGGGCAGAGGAAAGGAGCTCCCTATTTCTTTGTTCCACCCTGGGATCTAACCTCTACTACTCAAGCTGGAGGGCAATCTCTGACTTCTAATCGCAGAGGTCAAAGCAAGATAGGGGCAATGAAGGTGTTTGGATGTTCTGAAGATCTAGGATAACTGAGAGATGTGAATGTGAATGTGTCTGGAGTATATGAGCCTGCTCTGAGAGGCTGGACTAGGGCCAGCCAGATCCCTGTCTGGCCTGTGAATGTTAGATAAGAACCCTATGCTTGGATGACTTAATTAGAGCATGGGCTATACTATTTTTCTCCTTTCCCTTAGCATTGGGATAAAACTGGGACTTTTCAGTGAGAAAATAGATAATTTCACAAATAGAAAATAGATAATGCAATATTCCTTGATTATCTGAGAACTCATATATAATTAATATTTTAATTTGCATTATTATATATAATTTGTATTTATATATTAATTATAAATTATACATAAAATAAAATTTTATATAAATTATATATCACATAAATGTATATACTTTGTATCTCAGTAAAGTATCCTCTTACCTCGTACCTAGAATCTGAGTGCTTCGTTGTGTCTGAGCTGGTCCTGGCCGGGAAGAAACTGCTTTGCTCTTTTAGGAGGTTTCAGTCATAATATTCTTTCCGTGCCACTGTAGCCTAGAACAGCATAATGGCTTACTTTGGCTCTTCCACTCAAAGAAAACTGAAGGATAGAAATGAGCAGATAGCTTCAGACCTGTGAATAATGCTTAAAAGGTAAAAGAAGGAATGGTTTATACTGTCTCATAAAGATTCCAAGTTCATTGCTCTTTTTGCTTATTGACTCCCTCCCAATTGATTTTCCTGTAGGTTACTAGCTCTCCACACACAAAAAAAGTTTCCTATTCCTGTGGTAGCAGTTAATATTCACACTAGTGATTTGCAGCTTGGCATAGAGAGACAACCTAGGTTAGTGGGAAAAACTCTAGACTTGGAGTCAAAATACCTGGATTTGACTTCGGGGCCTGATATTGACTAGCCATGGACCTTAGGTAACTCACTTAAGATATCATAGACTAAGTTCCCTCATCTGTAAAACAGAGATACTACTACTCAAACCTTTTACATCAGAGGATCAAATAAAAATATTTATAAATTTTCTATAACGGTAAAATGCTAGACAAATGCAAATTATATTATCATATAAAAATCTGAGTTGTCCATTTGGATGTCAAATTAGCTGTGCTGATTCTACCTCAGTTTAACTATTTTGGTGGCATAGAAATTCATTCATAGGTTAATAGATTTAGAGCTACAAGTGACTTAAGGGGTATGCTCCATCTCCCCCATTTTACAGATGAGGAAACTAAGGCCCAGGAAGGGGAAGTGATTTTTCTGATTTCATGCAGGCAGTACTAACTAATGATAAAATTTGAACCCAGGATCTCTGACTCAGAATCTAGGGCTTATGTGACCTGTAAAGCAGGCTTAAATATGTGAGCCCTCTGAAGTTAATCTTGAAACAAATGCTAATCTCCTTAACAGTTTGGTGGAAAGATGTTGGATTTAGAGTTAGAGAATCTGGTTTGCCCCTTGCCACCTGTGTGATCTTGCTTACTTAAGTCTTTTAAGCCATCTGAGCATCACTTTCTCCATTTGCAAAATGAAAGGGTTAGACTATAATGATTGTTAGGGTCCCTTCCAGCTCTAACTCTTTGATTCTGTGGAACCATGGTTACACTGATTAGCATCATTGGGTGCATCTGTGTCCAAAGTCTGCCTATTTGTTATAGGCTTATGGCTATGACTGCATAGGATGTTCTCATTGCCCAGAAGTTTAGTCTGCTCTAAGTGCTTGCTATCACAAATTCTTTATTTTTAAACAACGTAAAAAGATGGTGTAGCTCCCATGCCTAGCACTCCTTGACTCTGATCAAGGATTTAAAATGCTCAGGAGCTTCCAATCTCAGTGGAAAATTGACTGTCACATGGAGCAAGATATATACTAGCTGATCTTGCCATGCAATTGGGTTCCTAATGAAAGTAGCATAAAAGAAAACTGCCCCCTCCTGTATTTCATTTGTGTGCCTTTGTACCTGGGATAAAATGGTGCTGCTGTAAATCTTCAAGTTAGGTTCAATAAAGCAGTAATACTGTACTGTGCAAACTGACCATTTAACTTAACGACTGATTTGTTACACCATTAACTTGTCCTCTGCTTTGTCTTAGGGCCAGTTTACTAACTGAGTGGTTGTTAACTACTGTAATGAACAGATTCTTCTGTGGAAAAAAAAATTGTCACTATTGGGACAGCTTTGATATCTGACTTTTGGTAGATTGGCACTGCCAAGATGGTGATGGAATAATGAATAGATTATGAAGTTACTAAGACTTCACCTTGGGAACACTGCAGATCTATGCTACCTCCAATATGCCAATGAATCTGTGAGCTTATCAATGTAGGCACTCCTTGCAACGACATCAGCAGAAACCCATCCATGCGTATCCCAGCAATTTTCCCGCAAGGTCCCTTGCATGTTTATGTTCTCTTGACATCAGGGCACATTGCATCTTATTAGTGACTTATCATTTGCACACTGGGTTCTTAACTGTCACTTTTAAAATCTCTACATTCAAATCAAGAAGCAATGTGTCATAGGAACCTGAAAAGCCCGAGTTCTAGACCTGTCTTTGACATATACTGGTTGCGTGACCCTGGGCAAATGATTTAACCTCTCAGTGCCCCAGGTATCTCTCTGAAACTCTGGATTGCAGAGAAGGTGCCTATCTACACTGGCATCATCACTATTCCAATGAAATCACAGGTCTGGTACCTATTCCTCTACTCCAATTGCATGCTTTGGGAAATATATCACAATTAGGAGAAGTAGCAGCAAATATATTTGTGTTTTCTGGTAGGCTAGCATACTCTCTGATGTAAAAAATAGTCCTCATATTTTATTAGAGGAAATGGTCTGAGTTACAAGAATCATTGAACTCACAGTTAGAGAGCAGCTAGCTCATGGGAAGGTGCCAACTTCTCACAGAGGCTAGAGTTAGGGAAGCATTGGAAAGAGATAAGATGGCTCCAGGAAGATCAGTACCACTGGTAGAATAGTAGTACTGGTAGAGAACGCATAGCAGCAGCAGTTCACATTTATATAAATACTTAAAGCACTTTACATATATAGGATATTCCAAAAGTCTTAGTACAGTTTTAAGCTTTTATAGTTTTAAAACCACACTAAGACTTTTGGGACAAGCTATATTAATTTATTTGATCTTCACAACAACCATGGGAGAGAGGTACTATCATTTATTTATTTATTCACTATCATTTATTTGTTTATTTATTGTGTTTATTATTTGTTTATTTATTCTTTTTTATTTCTATTTTACACCTGTCTTGCCTGAGGTCACACAGCTAGTAAGTTGTTGAGGCTGGATTTGAATCTAGTCTTTCTTATTACAAGTTCAATGTTCTATCCATTAGGCCCTGTTGCTTCTCGGTAGTGAAATTAAAATTATGTTGGAAATGGTCGTAGGTGGGTCATAATAGAAGCGTAATATGGAAAAAAAAACCCTAAAACAAAACATTATCATCCTGAAATAGAAAGGGTAAAAATATAGCACAGGTGTGTTGTTAAAAAAAAAAACCCACCTATACATATGCAAGAGTCTTAATATATACCCTGATAAATTGCAGATGATTTGAAAAGGATGCTCTACTTTACAAAAGAATTTACCTTAATTGCCTTGCAGAAAGAAAGTTACATTGCTCTATAAGAAATACGATTCAGTTTACAGAAATTCTCCGTACATATACCCTTTCAAATGTATATTTTTTATAGCTACATATACCTACTGACATTGTAGGTTTGAGATTGATTTTTTTTTCTTGTTTCCTTTTGTTGATGACCTACCACTTAAAACCCCATGAAGTTAGATACCTTTGGAAGCTGTTTTTCAAATTATGGAAAACTATTTGATATTCAAAATTCCAGAATATAGGTTGTATGGGTATAAGGTCACGGGTATAATGATGGACTCTCTGAGGAAAAAAAGAATTAAGCAGGACACATTTTTAAGTTAAATTTGCATTCTTAACATTTTCTCCATCATTTTCGTAAGTCCAGACAATCCTTAAAACAATAAATTAAGCCCTGATTTTTAGTTGCCAATTTCCAAGATGTGAACGCTCACACTAAAAATTTAACAATTGGCATTTTGGTTGAGCTGGTTGGAATGGGCTTCCACACACTATGGAGTATTAACCACAGAACTTACAGATCAAGGAGTAAACAGCCCAGTTGTTACTCACAGCTCACCTCTTGGGCAAATGGAAGCCAGGAAATAAAGACACTTACACATGGATTCTGGGAATCTAACAGTGTCCAGGAGACCAAGGGCAGAATTTTCCCATCTCTTCCATGCTTCTGACTATATTTCCTTTGGGAACTGTAGTGCTAGGGGGACAAGAAGCTGCTGCTTTGTGCAGGTCATGGTACCTATAGCCTATGTTTGTGGGAAGAGCAATCCTCCTTTCTATGGGGAAGTAGATATTGACTAGTCAGCACATCATGGAGACAGTTTTATTCTGAAGGGACTATATCTGTCCTAACTGGAGGATATGTCACCATACTACCAACTCACCAACGTACCTAGAACTTATGGGGGTGTTACATGTTTTTTGAATGAGAGATGAGTTTGTACTGACTTACTGGACTAAATTTCAGCAAGCCAGTAGCACCAAAGTAAACATATTCCAATTTGTAAAGCTTGATTAACTTCCCAGCTGTTGGGGCAGCTAGGTGGCGCAGTGGATAGAGCACCGGCCCTGAAGTCAGGATGACCTGAGTTCAAATCTGGCCTCAGACCAAACACTTGCCACTTACTAGCTGTGTGGCTCTGGGCAAGTCACTTAGCCCCAATTGCCTTAAAAAAACAAAACAAAACAAAACAAAAAAACCTTCCCAACTGTTTACATGTTGAAATGCGTTTCAAATTCAAATTCAACAAGTATTTTAGTCATCATCATCATCATTATCCTCTTCATCATCATCCACAGTTGGTATCTACAGAGTACTTTAAGATTTGCAAAACAATGCACATTATCTCTATACTCATATAAGCAACAGCTCTGTGGGGTAGGAATTATTATCATCTCTGTTCTATAGATGAGGAAACTGAGACCTAGGGCAGTTAAGTGACTTGCCCAGGGCCAGCTAGTGATTCCTATCTAGGTCTTCCTGATTTCATGCCCCACACTCCACGATAGTAAGTACCTAATAAGTGTAAGGCTTTGTGTATAAAACTTTTTTTTTTTTAGTATCAGCAGTGAAGAAATCCAGCTCCCCACAAAGGACAATGGACCAAATTGAAAATGCAATTCCCCAACTACTATAGAGAAGAAGCAATATTTGAAATGTTGCTGCCTATCTCTTATAAATTCCCAAACATGCAAAAATAAAATCTGATTTGCATATAAAATAGGTACATAAAATTGGCCTACAGCTTATCTCATGCTGTAAACATAAGGAAGGAAGAAAATACACATTTGTAT
The DNA here is from genome assembly GCF_003287225.1 of Phascolarctos cinereus. Taxonomy (NCBI): domain Eukaryota; kingdom Metazoa; phylum Chordata; class Mammalia; order Diprotodontia; family Phascolarctidae; genus Phascolarctos; species Phascolarctos cinereus. The sequence continues at coordinate 119,967,281 of NW_027556180.1, read as the reverse complement.
GTGCAGCTCATGCAGAAAAGTCTTATTAAACCTAAATGACGCAGTTCCACCCAGGAAGGATAACTCCAGTAATAGAAAGCTGTAGCTATTTTACTTGATAAAACATCCTGAAAGTTCACATGGTGAGAACCACTTCTTTCTGTTTACACGAGCTGCTTGCTAGCATGCAAGGGAAACTATTTCATTAAAATAAGAATTTCTCAGCCTCTTGCTGGACACAACCACACAGCAGAGGAAGTGACATCATTTGTGATGTCAGGGAATATGAGAATCTTGGATTAAAGTGATTTTGATGGATTGGGAGTCAGAGGATCTGCTTTGGAATTCCAGCTCTGCTACTTACTCATTGTGTGGCCTTGGGTAAATCACTTACCCTCTCTAGGCCCAGATTTTCTCATCTATAAAAAGCGAGGGTTGGGCTATAGCAGAGGTTCTAAAACTTTTTTTTGCTTCATGGACTCCTTTGGCAGACTGGTGAAGTCTCTGGACACATTCTCAGAATAATGTTTTAAGATGCATGAAATCAAATACAAAGGTTTGCAAAAGAAGCCAGTTATATTAAAATACTATTATAAATATATATTTTTTAAAAAGTTCATGGTTCCCAGTTAAGACTCCCTTGGGTTAGATGATCTCTAGAATCCCTTCTAGCTCAAAATTCTTCAATCTTAAAACAGTCTTCGTTCAGTACAGGCTGCAATAATTGTTCTATTCAGGTGATTTTTCAACCTTATTTTTTATTCTCTAAAATCCTGCTACATAAACACATTGGCTGTTCACTAACATTTAGTTCAAAAAGTTATAGTTGATAGCTATGTATCTATCCGATGGCTACACACTGTATATTTGTAGTACGATGTAGATTAGTGGTTTCCAATTTTTTTGAATATGAAGGCCCTTTTTTAACACAAAAAACATTTCTCAGACCCTCGCTTTTATCGTAGGAGGAAGCTAGGTGGCACAGTGGATAGAGTTCTGGGCCTAGAGTCAGAAAGACTTGAGTACAAATCTGGCCTCAGAAATTTACTAGTTGTGTGATCCTGGGCAAGTCCCTTAACAGCTGCTTGCCTCAGTTTCCTCAACTGTGAAATGGGGATAATAATAACACCTCCCAGGGTATTTGGAAAGATATATTTATAAAATGGTTACCATAGTGGCCAGCACATAGTAGGTACTTATTAAATGTTTATTCCTCCCCTCCTCTACATCTTTGATAGCAGTTGCACAATTAGTATCCATTGGAGAAAATAACCATGGTTTTTAAAAAAAGCTACTATTAATTCAGTACTTTTAAAAAATGAATTTGTGTTTTATTAAACATAACAGCCCTCTAATGCATTTCAAAAATAGTAGAACATATTGCAAAATTTATTCAATCTATAGAAGGCATATTTGCTTATCAATTTGAATATAGATTCTTGGATTTCTTGCAATAAATCTACAAGGCTCTGGGGTGCTTAGCCTACAGGCTGAAGGCTTCTTACTCTAGACTAAATTAATTAGAAGTGAGAATATGTCTATTGGGTAAACAGAAAACTAACTCTGGAGGCATATGATTTTAGAGCTGAAATAGACCTTTGGCATTATCTAGTTCAACTCTCTCATTTTATAGCTAAAAATCACCAAGATCAGAAAAGCTGACTTACCCAAGGTTACATAGTTACTTAGTAGTAGAACCAGGGCTAGAACATTATTTCTCTGTCTAGTGCTTTTTATACTATGCTACATTGACTCTTGGTGAGGCCAGAACCAAAAACATCTATAGGTTTTGCTCTCTCAACAAGCCCTGATGCTCCTACAAAATAGGCCTGCCTATGTGTATACAGAAGATGTCTTTGTGGAGTATTTTTAGAGGGTGGAAAAGTCCTGAATATTCCTGTAATCTGGGACTGAAGCCAATTTGTATAAGACTCTCCCCATTGGTAAAGTCTAATTTACTCAATGGTCCATGCATGTGTGAGGGGCAGAGTTGGCCAGACCTTGGGAGAGGAGAGACCTGGTCTTCTGGCTTCTAGCTTCAAGAGAAAAGTTATGTTTCCAGATCCTTTTTAAGAGAGTCCGTAAAGGGAGAAAAAGACTCTGGGAAGAAGACTACATGTAAAAGAGCTAGCACCTCAATCATGTCCCTATTCCCTCATTTATCACATTAGAAACTATAGGGAATTTCTCCTTCATTGAGATCTGGGATTCTTTGTCTTGGTTGATGTAAGATATCTCATTCATTTACTCTGTGTTTTATCTGCCATATTATCATCTGTGTTTCTGGTTTCTGGTACTTGGACAAATCATTTTGTTTGGTATTTGCTATATGTGGTCTTTGTGTAACTGAATTTTGGAGGGAAGAGAGTTGTCTTGTATAGGAAGCATAGGGTATTCTTTCCCCATTAAGAGATAGTGAGGGGTTTACAGGTGTTCAGGAAGACTAGTATGTCTTGGGCTGCTAAGCCCTTTTCAGGGCTGCTTTCTACCTTTGGTGTCCACCTGTCACCCAACTCTCACCTGTGGCTCCCGAAGCTGTAGCATGCTATAGCAAGAAGCATGAAAGGGTAAACCATTTCAGCAAATGGGTTAAACCAGGTTGAGGGTAACTGAGGGGCCTCAAACCTATCAGTAAGTTAAGAGGGTGTCTACCCCGAGCCCATGAAGACATCCCCCCGTGGAATGGGCTGATGAGAACAATTTGTTCCAATAGCCATGCAAGCAACTGAAGCAGGTGCTGTAGAACACTTAGAGCTTGGTTAGACATTGAAGACACTAAGGTTATCTGCTATATCCTGGGCCAAAGTCAGTCATCTGGACTTTTGTTCTGCCACTGGACTTTGATGTCTCTGGAAGAGAGAGTGAGGCCACAATTTCACCCAACTTTGCCTCACATAAATCCAATTTATTCACAAGTCAAAAGACATCACCCATACCATTGTACCATAATATCCTATATCGAAGTCCTGTGGCAGTGGGCAAATGATGAAACAGAAGGTGTGGATACCCTGGGAGCCATGGTCACAACCTTACACACAGACAGCCTAGACCATAAGGTTGTTTTCTCACTGTACTGAAGCAGTAAGTGGGATATAGCAGCTCCCTGCATGTCTGAGCAGCCTTTTTTAAGAAGCGCCTATTTCTTAATGTGAGGAAGGGGCTAGAAAAGGTGCCCTAAAAATTGTCTGCATCACCTAACTCTAGGCTGCTTGCCCCAGCAGGTGGGGATCCTACCCTGTGGTCAAAACACAAAAAAATGTACAAAAACTTTTGTGAAGATGATTCCATTCACCATTGATACATGGAATGCAGTCATGCTTATTACTTAACTCCAGTAGTCCCAAAAGACAAAAAGTTCTTGTTGCAAGAGAACTCAGCAGGAATCACAGCCAAATAGCGGCTCTGAGTGAAACGAGGCTGGTAAATGAAGGCCAACTTACCAAAGTCAGAACTGGATACGTATTTCTTTTTTCTGGAGTGGCTTCAGTGATGGGGAGTGTTGTGAAGCTGGTGTGAGTTTCACAATCAAAAATAATCTAGTTAACAAGCTTGCATGCCTCCCCAAAGGAGCACACAACAGGCTTATGACAATGCAATTCATTGCCACTTGCAGCAAAGCTCCATACCACCGTCAGCAATGCGTATGATCCCATCATGACAAACTCTGATAAGGTAAAATTTTATGAAGACCTAGAGACCCTTATCATCAGTATGCTGAAAGAAGACAAGCTTGTAATTCTGGGTGATTTTAATGCCAGAGCAGGCATAGACATAAGCATCAGACACGACAGGGAATCCATGGAATTGGAAACAGCAAAAGCAATGGTCACTTAGTACTGAAAACTTGTGCATCTCGTGACCTTCTCTTTACCAACATTGTCTTCTGTTTACCTAAATGCAACAAAACTTCATGAATGTACCTTCACAGCAAACATTGGCACTTAGTAGACTACGTCATTGTAAGGAGAAATGATAGGATGGGAGAGTGGCACATGTGTGGCACAGAGTGCTGGATGGTTCTCAGATTTATCCCCTCCAAGCTAAATATTTGCATTAAACAATTTTGCCCTAGGGCAAGATGACTACCAGAAAAATTAATGTCAACGGATTAGAGTGCTTCTCCCTGTACATGAGCAGTTTGTTGTTAACTTGGAGGGAAAGTTGAACCAACACACAGCTGGCAACAGTGGAGCAGAAAAGGAGTGGGCAGTTTTCAGAGATTTGGTGTATGGCACTGCATTTACTCATCTGGGCCAGAACACTTGCAACATCAAGACTGGTTTGATGAAAATGATGGGGAAATTCAGAAGCTGTTAAACAAAAAAATGAGAACCCCATAGGACTTACCAGGAGGATAGTTCCTCTGTCTCTAAGAAGGCAGTGTTTAACTCCATCAAAAGTAAAGTACAAGCAAAGATTAGAGAGATGTAGGATTCTTGGCTCAGTAAGAAGGCAGATGAAATTCAGTTTTATGCTGATAGCCACAATCCAAAGCACTTCTATGATGCCCCGAGGGCTACTTATGGGCCAAAGACCTATGGTACATCTCAAGTACTCAGGGCTGACAGAGCCACATTAAGTAGTGACAAAGGCATGAGCCTGGAAAGATCCATAGCACTCTCAACAGACTATTATCAACCAATGCTGAAGCCACTGACTCTATACCTCAGGTTGAAGGCAATCCCTCTCTAGCCAAGCTTCCAACTGAAGAAAAGATTTTGAGTGCCATTAGCCTTCTTTCATGTGCAAGGTGTCTGGTGCTGATTCTATTCCAGCTGAGATTTACAAGGCAGGGGTCCACTTCTCCTACAAAAGCTAATTAAAATCTTCCGGGTTATATGGCAAGAGGAGGTCATCCCTTAGGAGTTCAAGGATGCCTCCATTGTCTATCTCTATAAAGGAAAAGGAAGTAGGTTGTCTTGTGGCAATCACAGGGGGTTCTTTCTCTTAGTTATTGCTGGCAAGATTCTTGCCAGAGCCTCCTTAATAGGCTGTTCCTTCACCTGGAAGATGCTTATCTACTTGAGAATCAGTGGGGCTTCAGAAAGAGCCAAGGAATGATTGACAAGGTGTTTGCTGCCTGACATCTCCAGGAGAAATGCCAGGATCAGAACAGAGATCTGTACATAATGTTCATTGATCTGACCAAGGCTTGTGGAAGACCATGGCAAAGTTTGGTTGCCTAGAGACGTTCATCAGTATCCTATGCCAGGTCCATGATGACATGCTTGCGTAGGTTCTAGATAATGGATGATGCTCTCGTGCTTCCCCTGTCACCAGTGGAGTAAAGCAAGAGTATGTACTGATTGCTCCCATGATTTAACATGATATTTTCAGCCATGTTGTCAGATGCCTTCAATGAGGAAAAGCATGGTATTAAGATCAGATATCACACTGATGGTAAATTATTCAAATTGAAAAGGCTACAGGCCAAGACTAAAGTGGAGGGAGTGTTGGTGTGTGACTTTTTGTTTGTAGATGATTGTACACTCACTCAATGCAGCCTCTGAGGCTGAGATGCAACAGAATATGGATTGGTCCTCTGCCACTTGTGTTGATTTTGCCTTGACAATTAGCACCAAGAAAACTGGAGTACTCCACCACCCAGCACCACATCATCCATGCATGGAACCACTGGTTACAGCAAATGGAGAAATTTTGAATGCTATGGATAAGTTCACTTACCTTAGAAGTATGCTTTCCAGGGATGTACCCAAAGGTGATGAGGTTGATGCATGCTTTGCCAGAGCTAACTCAGTGTTTGGGAGGCTCTGAATGAAAGAGTGGGACAGAACAGGTATTAGATTGCCTACCAAACTGAAGGTCTGCAAAATAATCTTGCTGACCTCACTGTGGTAAGCCTGTGAAACCTAGACGGTATACTAGTGCCATGCCAAGAAACTGAATCGCTTCTATTTGGGTTGTCTTAGGAAGATTCTGAAGATCACCTGGTAAGATAAGGTACCAGGCACTGAGGTCCTTTCTCAAACTCTACTGTAAAGAGCACAACTCTGATGAGCTGGACTTGTTGTCCAAATACCAAACATACATTTGCCTAAAAAACTATTTTTATGGAGAACTCATACAAGGCAAATTCTCACATGGAGGTCGAAGAAGCATCAAAAGAACACTGTTGTGTTATCTCAGAAGAACTCTGTAATCATTTGTGAGACATGGGAGGCACCAGGACCACCCAGCATGGCATGCATGCATCAAAGAAAGTGTTGTGCTCTATGAGTGAAGCAGGATTGCAGTAGCCCAAAAGAAACATGAGATGTACATATTTAGAGACATCTCCATTCCAAATGTTCATGTGGACTATTTGTGCCCAACTTCTGGTAGAGCCTTCTGAGATCATATTGTTCTGATCAGACACAGTTGAATACACTATGCTTTGACCCTGACATAGTGATGTCATTTTGGTCCTCTTTGAGCGTGAAGGATAACAACCACTGAAAGATAATGATCAAGAGCGCAGCCTGAACCTAAAAATTACTCTCCCTAGACTAACAATACTTAAGAAAAGGATGGCTATAATATTATCCTAGTAACCTCTGTCCAAGGAGAGCAGAATGTCCATCCTCATGGCCCCAATCTCCTGTATTACTCCTAAAAGAAATCAAGGTCTCCCTTGGAGAAGAGTCTAGAGATATCTGTTCTTGTATCCCTGGAAGCCACATCCAGACAAACATAACTGACATGGGCAACATACAAATACCTCCTACCCTCAATAATGCCCTCCTGCCTCCATCTACATGCCATGGGTGTCTACTATGTCACTTTACCTTGTTTGACACCCACCATTATAGTTGTTACTAGGTTAGACAATAAAATGGGAGAGAGAAGTGCATCAGAGCCCTGACTCTGTGAGACTTTGTTAAGATGCACCAAAGTGGGTACTGATGGTTGCCTCTAACCTCCTTCTTGCCCTCTGCATGTTAGTATAGATTAGTTGATAGGATTAGTGAGTTTGACTCTAAGGAAATGGCATAATACAAGTAAGTTTACAAATAAGGAAGCATGGAAGAGACCAGACAATATGAGGCACTGGGCTAGGATGGGTGGGTCCTAGGGGAAGGATGATGAGTTCATGGAGGGTGTGTTATAGGGAACAATGAAGGCAAACCACTTCTTTTCCTTGTCCAGGGCCATCCCTGGGTAGAAAATCTTGCCTTGAGAACCCTTCAAGTAGTAAGACGTGGGCAACACTGGCATTCATTCATCCATTACTTTCCTCTTCCTGTCTCCATTCCTTCCTTAAAAAAAAAATTCCTCTCCATTCTTTTCCCTTTCTTCACCTGTCCTTTGTGACTCTTTTACTTTTTCTTTGCCTCTAACTCTCCTCCACCCTTCTTTGTTCTTTCTACTTTTGTTTAGATGTCTATGCCCCCCACTTTCCCTTTCCAATCAAATTATCTGTAAGAACAAAAAGAGCATCCCAGAGCTAACCCTGTAGTGTCAAAAAAAAATCACATCTCAATTCATCTCCCTCACAAGTTTGGATTTTCTAAGATCATATGTTTTAACCTAGGGCACACCTGTTCTCCTTTATGACCTATTCCAATAGGTTATTTTACATGCATAAATAACCAAGTTAGCATGTGTTAAGTAGCACCAGCTGATATGAATGTTCCTTATTGCTCATGACTTACATCAGGGAACTTGTCATTAGTTCAGCATCGTCTATTGTTTTCATATCATATATCTTCACTCCCTACATTGAGTAGATCTCTTTTTGTCCCCCTGGGTTATTACAAATTTTATTATTAATACTGTGGAACAATTTTCTACTCCCCTCAGTTTTGCTTGTATTGATTTTTAAAAACTGTATTTTTATGAACATTGCTTTTAAAGAAATGCTTATGGGCTTTTTCTTATATAAGATGACCTGATGACAGAATATTTGGTCCATTGTCCCCAGCAATTTGTACTTTCTAATTTGAAATCAGTATTTATAATTTAGGTAGGGCTGGTACCTGACGGTTTCTGGTAATAAGATGTCACTTTAACATGCTCCAGTCACTATGATGACTATTAAATGTGATCAAACCACAAAATAAACAATCTGTAGACCATCAGTCCACGTAGTACAATTAACCACAATCTAGTCATGCACATTAGCATCATCTTAAGATTCCGAGGCTGTTCTCACTAGTTTTAACATGATTCAGCCTAAGGAGGGATATAGGTATATAGCAGGGCCAGGACTGGTAATCAGAGCACACTGCTGTGAGGAATATGTTTTATGACTTTATTAAGTGAGCTAGAGCTTTGACTACTTAGTGTTTAAACAGGCAGGCTCTGGTCATAGACTAGGTGCCAAAGCCAGTGAGATGGATAGGGCAGGTAGAACTGTGTTCCAGAAATAGAGATCAAGGCTGGACAGTCATGGGATCATGTCTACTCAGTATTGTTCCCATGGGAATTTGTAGTTCAATGTGACCTCCTATCTGGATGGATGAATCAGAATTTCTCTTGGTGGCTCCATCTTGAGTTATCTCTTACTTACCCTAAGAGGCCTCAGGCCACTAAAATCATTCTCCCCAGTATTAGCCCTTCACATATATGTTAAACAGTTATAATATTTCTTCTGGTTGAATTGGGGACATATTCAGGAGAAGATAGAGATTAATTCTTCCAACCCTTTTAGCATTTCTTTCCTAGACTCTTCCCCTAGGTCTGGAGCTGGGTTTCTTATAGTTAGAATTTTGATCAGTCCTCTGATAACATCTCCCCTTCTAGTAACTCTACAACATGTGGGTGGGGACCAGGCTTAGGGGCTGAAAACAATGTAATGCCTGTCCTAGAGGAGAAACATGGATGGAGATAGTGGATACTCAGGTCTAGTCTTCTTTCCTACATAAAGAATCTACCACTGCCAAAGCCAGGTGCCCAACATGGCCTAAACTATGAATACTCCACCTCTCCCACAAAAAAAACCCAAACCAAACCCAAAACCAAACCCTAAACAACAACAACCATAAAGCCATTCATGTAGATAGGAAGCAGGTATATATAATGGAAAAAATTCAACAAAGTTAAAAAGGCATGGGTTATTAGGTAACTGAAATTTTCAAGTTGGGAGGATGATAATTTACTAATAAGAAAGTATCTAAAAAAGAGATTTTAACATTTTTTTTTGAGAGGGAATCAGATTTTGTGTATCGTCTTCGAGCCAGGATGTGTAGCAGGACTATAGTGGAAAATCCAATCCACTGCAATGCAGTACAAAGTGTTTGTTAAGTGATTACTCTGTCTGTTGTGCTGGTGTTAGAGTTACAAAGACAGATAAAAAAAATGGCTCCATGCTCTCAACAGGCTTATATTCCACCAGGGAGGACAATGACACACGTGAAGAAATAAACATATACATGATGATTTAAGCAACCTTGGTTGGGCCTGATGGGTACATTGGTGATGAGTCAAATTCAGATCTGGTTGTTACCATGGAGACCTATCAAGAAGAAGCACATTGGTGATGAGTCAAATTCAGATCTGGTTGTTACCATGGAGACCTATCAAGAAGAAGCAAGGGGAAGACCCAGGAATGATCACCAGGGAATTTTAATCCAGGGTCCAAGGCACAGGGAAATCAGCAAAAAGTAAAGAGCAGGATATGGAGGGGAGATTGCAACAACCAGTATGTGGTAATTGCAAACATATTGAGCTCTTGTCCCTGGACTACTCTTATACACATGTGCAGATGTGGCAACAACAGCATGCAGATACAGCAAGGTATTGGGTAGGGAGCTATCCAGGGTCCCTTGGGAGCCACCATTTGTCCACCTGTGTCTCATAGGATTCTTTGGATTGTCGGAAAGGTGTTTTTGTTTTGTTGGCTTGGCTTGAGAAGTTTGGCTCTCCCTGTGGTACTCCTTCATAGTCAACACAAGTAAAAGGGGAGGGGGTTGCGGAGAGGAAGAGGAATCTTCATATAGGAAAGCCATAGTTTGTGTAGAAAGGAGTATCTGAGTAGAAGAGTGGGCAGCTTAATTGTATAAAGATCTAATAATAAGCAGCAGTCAAGCTCAATTGTACTGGTCATCCACGATGAAGTTTTAGAGAAATGTTCTCCAGGGTGCTGTTTGTTAATAAAAGTAATAATAGATAGCCTTAGTGCTTTAAGGTTTTGCCAAACACTTTATGAATGTTATCTTATTTGATCTTCACAGAAACCCTGTGAGTTGGTGTTATTTTATCCCCACTTCACAGATGAGGAAAAGAAAGCTGACAGAGGTTAAGTCATATAGTTAATAAATGTCTGAGGCAGGATTTGAACTCAGGGTTTCTTGGCTCCAAGTCCCAGGCTCTATCCACTATTCCATCCAGTTGCTTAGGTGTTCTGTCTGGCTGTCCATCAGGGGTGGTATATTAAGCATAAGTGGATTTTGATTTCCATAGCCTTTCCAGCATCCTTGCCACCCACTCATACCAGAGATCATGCCTTGAGGAACTGGTTTCGGGGCCCTGATTGGTTATTGCCTCTTGTTGTTTTTTAGCCTAGTTTTAGTTGTCTCTGACTCTTTCTGACCCCTCTTGAGGTTTCAGTCATTTGAGTCTTCATGACTGTATCTATATTTATATCTATCTTATACATAGTTATTTGCGCATTTTCTCCTTGGGGGAAGAGACTGATTTTTTCCCCCCTTTCTTCCTATCCCTAGACCTTAGCACAGTGCCTGACATATAGTATGCTTATTGACTTGACTTAACGTGTGACCAGGCACGGATTATTTTACCCTTTTAGCCTCACCTGTAAAGTGAGAATAAAAAAAATCAAGTTTTGAAAGTCATTCCTTTTCTCTACAAGATAATCTTAATTTCCTACATCCTTGGAATCTTTGCAGGATTCTCTGGATTTTATCCTTTATGAAAAGTGCAAATAGGGAAGGAGAAGCTGAAACGGAGGGGAGGGGAGGGTAGTGAGGGATTATATAATACATTGCAGATCTATCAGGCACACACTCTCAAGAAGATTGGTGTTAAATCTGTGTACATACTCCTTAGGATGAGACAGGGATTGGGTTTTCAGGGAGGGGGATTCAGATTAGGGCTGACCACAAATCCAATACTGGATTTCTGGGATGCTCTTTTGCCAATTCCTCACAAACTACCTCTATAGGATTTGAGATCAGACCTTTAGACTGCTGAGTTATGTCAGCTTGGCTTTATGGAACATGTGTTAACTCAGCTCGTGCCTGGGGCCAGGACTAGTATAATTGTAGTTATTTTCTGGCTTGTTGCTTTAGCTTCTCTTTCCTAGAATGATTCTTCTTCTCCCTTTGCCCACATAGGCTTGGAGAAACCCAGCCTGGAAGCAATGTCACTTGGAAGACCATTGCATATTTGGACCATTTGTAGTTTGTCAGCAGTGGAGGTTGGAAACTAGGAAGCCTGGGCTCTTTCACACTCTAGGTGTGTGACCTTGAGCAAATAAATTACCAAAAAATCAAATAATCTCATCCCCAGCCTAAACCTGAACCCAATCTCCTCTACAATACACATGGAAAATGGCAATCGGGCTGGTCCTCTTGAAGACTCCCAGTGATGGAGAAAACTCATATTCATAAGGCAACCCATTCCACTTTGGGATAACTTTAAATTTTAGGCAATCTTCCCATTATATCAACCCCAAATCTACCTCTTTATTTCATTTTACATTTCTAGTTCTACCCTCTTCAACCAAGTGGAATAAATTTAATCCCCATTCTCCCCTGAAGACAGCTCTCTTTCTTTCTTTGTATTGTACTGAATTTTTTTTTATCTGTGCAATAAAGGAGTTGGACTAGATAATGTCCAAAATCTCTAAAATTCTACGTCTTGAGGGTGTCTTTATTTTGAGTGATAATGACATCTCTTTGTATCACTCCTCTCTGAAAGATAATGTATCTAGGAGGAAAAGTGCCAAGTTTGGACTCATGAGACACCTAGGTTGGAGGCTTTATTCTGATACTTACCAGGTAAGTAATTTCATTTTGTTGGGCCTCGATTCCCTCATCTGTAAAATGGGGATAATAACATTTGTGCTGCCTATTTCAGAGAGTTGTTGTAGGCAGCTAGGTGGTCTGGTAGAGTGCTGGGCTTAGAACCAGAAAGGTCTGAGTTCCAATCTCACCTTCTGTGCTGACTAGCTGTGTGACCCTGGGCAAGTCTTTCAACTTCTGTCTGTCTCAGTTTCCTCATCTGAAGAAATGGAGATAATAATAGCACCTATCTCCCAGGGTTGTCTAGGACAAAATGAGATAATACTTGTAAAGTGCTTTGTAAACCTTAAAGTGCTGTATGTCGTTCAGTTGTTTCAGTGATGTCCAACTCTTTGTGACCCCATTTGGGGTTTTCTTTGCAGAGATTCCAGACTAGTTTGCTATTTCCTTCTTCAAAAGTGATATAAAAATACTAGCTATTATTATTGTTGTGAAGAAAATGCTATAAAATGTGTTACTTTGATCAAAGCATTCCCTGTTGTTTCCTAATTTACAATGTGGACAAATAGAAAAAAAAGGCAAAATTGAAAATTGTTGTGCTCAAAAGGTTAGAAAACAGTTGCATCTTAGAAACGTTGCTCATAGCAAAGTGTGGTGTAGAGGGAAGCATATTTCTCATTAAGTCAGCATCTGCTCCATTAACCGGAGTATAGGGATGCTTCTAAAGTCCCCAGGATGAGTGAGGCAGAAGTACTTCCTGGGCCTAATTCTGCTCCTGTATCAAGCAACCTATTTTTGATGTAATACAGTAAGACTACATCAATAGCAATAATCATTTTGACAAGAAATGTAACGTTAATTTTTTTTACTTCAGTGTAAACAGTGAGCTTATAGTCTGCTTCACACCAAAAGGTAATTATCTCCTAATGAACAGAGGAGTTGTTATAAAAAAAAAGAAAGAAAAAGAATCATGATATAAGAAGAGAAGTGACTAACATTTTAATGGGATTATGCATGCCTGATTCTTATTACCATAATTAGCTTTTCCAGTGTTCCAGGCTTCTTGGGTTTGTATTCTAGTAGACTACAAAATCAATAACAGCCTCATCAGTGTCTAAAAGGAAGTTTAAGGAAAATGAACATTCCCATATGGAGGTAAAATGTGCTGCCATAAATAAATCTAAAGGTTTTTTCATGTGTTTTTAAGAACCTGAAATCAGCTGGAATGCGTCCTTTTTGGAGACACTATTAGATCACATTTTGGGAAGAAATACAAACTGAACAAAAGAAAAGTAACAAAGATTGGGCTGTGGTTTTTCTATCCCTCTCCTATTCCTTCTTAGTCTTCATCCAGCACTTAACACAGTGCTTAGTATATAGTAGGTGCTTAATAAATGTTTGTTATTTTTATTTATTTATTATAATGATATTTAGAATTCATTCCATTGTTAAGTCTAGGCATTCAGACTGTTGAGGAAACAAAAGGGAAGTCACTGCTTAGAAACATTCACCATGATTAGATCACCATGATTAGATTAGATTAAGGCCCAAGATTCTTGTTCTTTCTCTTTCCCTTCCTTATCTCCATCATCCTCACTTTTACCTTCACCTTCACCACCATCAGCAAGGACACCACTACCAGCAGCAGCAGCAGCAAGGACACTACCATCACCCGTCACTATCACTGTCACTGTCACCATCACCATCAAAGCACTTTAAAGGTACCTGTGTGTGGCCAGGTGTTGCATGCTATACAAAATAAGTTAATAAATCTCCACCCCTGCCCTTTTTAGAGCTAATATGTGAAGAAAGAAAATAACTTGCGAGGAAAACAGGCACCTGGAGATTTATTATACAGGTAGCTGAATTAAATAAATGGATTATTATAGTTATGAGCAGCAGCTGCTGTATTCTGAGGAGAATAATAGGAAACTTTCAATCTAGAAACCTTAGTATTTGTCCAGGCTTTGCCACTCACATATTGTGTGACCTTAAGTTAGTAACTTAACCTCACTCTTATTTTCCTCATACATAAAACGTGGGAGTTGGATTAGGTAATCTTGAAGGTCCTTTGCTGCTTTAAAATTCTTTGAGTCCTTAATTTCAGTTTCTGAGATATTAGAAACTAGCTAACACTGGAAATTCAAAACCATAAGAGGTTTAGAAAAGATCCTGGATTTAGTAGCTGGCAAAATGATGTCAGCAGCAAATCAATTAAATGTTAAAAAAAATTAAAGTTAACTAAGGCATGATACTGAACATCAGTCAATCATAACTTTCAATCTTTAATGTAAGGATTAAAATATCCATTTTCTGAATCCTTCACTCTTTTTCTCCATCATTTTGCTTTCAATAATGTCACAATCAGTAAATTGAGCAGGGATTAATATAGATTTTTTTTCCTCTTTGACCTTTCGATTTCAAATTCTTATCATGATAAGACAGAATGAGAAGTGAATGGTTAGAAATAAGTTCTTGTGAATGTCATAGAATGGAGTTTGGTGAGTTCTTTTGTTATGGGTATTTAATAGTTGTGTGCCACAGGCTTTATATGTAAGAAGCATGGAAAATAATTTGATTTAACATATTTAAAAGATGTTCATTAATAGTTTATATAACACTTGACATTGTAACTAGAGAATTGTAACTAGAATTTTTTTCCAATAAAGAGCTATACAGATAATGATCAGTGGTGAAATCAGGAGATGGAGTGGGGAGTAGAGAGGAAGACTGTGGATGGTTTAACACTGGGAAAGGGATTGTGCAGAAACTGTGGTTACCTTGAGTGGGAGGCAGGCCATTTTTTGTTAGGATAGAGCCACCTTTGCCTCATTGGATTTACTGCTTCATTTACAAAACACTTTCATACATATTACAACAATGGAATCTGAGAGAAGGAAGAGAACTCAGAAATCACCTAGTAAAATGTTTAACTTAATCATGTATTGGTTCTCCAACTTGCCTGGCAAATAGTTATCCAGATGCTGCTTGAAGACCTCAGGGACAAGGTACTAAAAAAGGAAATTATTATCGTTATTGTTATCGTTGTTGTTGCAATTATTTGCTACTACTGCATCCGACTATTGACTCCTTTTGAGCTTCATGGTACACTAAAACTCCTTAGTCTTTTTAATATAAGCTGTTGTCTAGTAAAGTCTCTCTTTTCCTGCACTTATGTACTTTTACTTATAAAAAATACAGTTGTAAGATTTTACATTTCCTCCCAGATGACCTTGTTCTCCTCAGCCCCAATTTTTTCTTGAGCACTTTATTTAAATCTCTTTGTCTCACTAAATTATATCTAATATTCTATTTGTGTACATGCCATGCTTAGCTCCTCGACCCCAGATCCTGCAGTAGGTTATAAGCTGCTTGGGGGCAGGAGACATGCTTTGTCTCCCTGGTGCGTAGTCCAGGGTTTTGCACATAGCTGCTACTTCATTAATTTTTGTTCAATTGAATTGGAGCCACATTAAATTCAATCACATTATTCTTAGATTTGGTCTCTGTCTTCAGCATTTAGAGATCTTTTGGGATCTTGAATCTCTCATCTGACATTTGAGCTATACCTCCAAATTTGTGTCACTTGCAAATCTGATAAAAATGTCATCTCTGTCTTCTTGAAGTGCTTATAACAATTTTAAACCAAATAGAATCAAGAAAAGAGAAAGATAACTACAACTCCAGACTTTCCTCTAGGCTGACATGATGAATTAATTGCTTCTCTTTGAGGTTAGATTTTCTGCTAGGTCCAAATGTCATGTAACCACACCATTGCCTGTATCAGTCCCTTGTGTCCACCAGAATGTTTCAAGAAATTCTCTCCCATCTCTTGATGAAAGGTGTATATGATATATTTATTTGATTACCTTTTTCTACCAGATGAGCAACTCTATGGAAAAAGAAATTAGTTTAACCTGTCATAACTTGTTTTTGTTGGCTTGTAATAATCACCACTTCTCTTTCTTAGGGAAAAGAAAAAAAAATACACAAGCCATATTATGAGGAGTATAGTCCACATATTATATCCATTCTCTGTGATGACCACCTCACAGCTTTTGCAACCATAAACCACTTTGAAGATAACAAGTCTAGTACAGGTAAAGTACACATATTTTTAATTATTGAGACTTTGTAAAAGTAAGCAAAGTATCTACTATGACCAAAGCATTTTACAATATTTTCCTCTTTCTACCTGAATTAATTTAATTATTTAAGAATGAATCCACTAAACAAATATGGAAAGACTGATGGACTTGAAGTCCACAGGTTTGTTTTTATTATTCATGCTAAACACCCAATATGTGCAAAACACTAAATTGAACACTGGCTATATATACAAATATATACATATGTGTGTATGTATGCATGTATGTATTATATATGTATGTATGTATGTATGTATGTATATGTTGGATGGAAATGAGATCAGCCATTCAACAATTAACAAAACAAATTAACAAAAGGAGATTCACTTAGCTATAACAAAGGAAGGATATTCAACATGGTTAGGCATTGTAGATACTTTGAATTGATTTGGCTGGGCTCAGTAAAGCTGCAGCTCAATCCACCAACTAAGTATCTGAGTTCTCCTCTAGCTCCTTACAGTGGCTTTTTACTCAGACTTTTTACTCAGGGAGTGACATGAATAGTTTGGACCCTTAACCCCCAGAGACAACCAAACCTAGAAGAATCTCTCCATATCTGTTAAGGAAAAACTGTCCTAACTTGCATAAGTAGAGGGGTTAGGATATTGCTCCTACCATTGGGGGATCTTCAAAGTTTAAATAAAAACAGTCCCTGTCCCTATAGAGCTTATAGATTAGTAAGAGGATAAGATATAAATACAGATAATAATAATAACTTACATTTATATGGTGAATTGGGGTTTAGTTTACAAAGCACTTTCTTCACAACAACCCTATGAGGTAAAGAATGCAATTATTATCATCCTCATTTTACAAGAAACCAGAGGTCAAAGACATGTGACCTCCCTGGGTCTGAGTTTCCTCATCTGTGAAATGAATGGGGCTGGGGGTTAATAATATTAATAGCCAACTCTTGCTATGTGCCAGGCATGGTGCTAAGTACTTTACAAATATTCTCTTATTTGATCCTAAAGACAACCCTGGGAAGTAGGAGCTATTATTCTCCCAATTAAACAGATGAGAAAACTGGGAGAGATAGAGGTTAAATGACTTTCCCAGGGTCACACAGCTAGTAAATGTTTGAGGCTGGATTTTAACTCAGGTCTTCCTGAGTCGGAGCAGGGAAGTCAATCTAATTAGGGAGTGGGAAGAAGGAAGGTTTAATGAAAGAAGTAAGCATTTGAGATTGTCTTTAAAATGTAGGTATGAATTCAAGGTCCTGACTCCAGTGCTCCATCCAACACCGCTGATGGCCAATGAGGTCCTTTCTAGCTCTTTATCTGTGATCCAGTCTCCTAAAGAAAAAATAATTGAGACACAGAGAACTTAAGTGACTTAGTGTGGTGTGGTGTAGAGAGTGCTTGAACTGGACTTGGGGGACCTGGTTTCAAATCTGGACTCTGACACTGATTAGCTGTTTGACCTTATTTAAGATTTAGGCTCAGGGAATTTGTGTCTCGTCCAAAGTCCAAAGAAAGTAAACATCAGAAGCCAGATTTGAACCCACATTTTCTGATCCCTGAGCCAAAGCTCTTTCACTATCAGATGATCTCTAAGGTACCTTCTAGCTCTATATTAAAGAACTTATGATTTGATAACCTCAAAAATCCCCTTCAGATCTAAATCTATGGTCCTAACAAACTTTACATTACGAGTACCTAGTAGATTTGCAAAACAATGTATCTAGGTAAGGTTGGAGCAAGGAAGTCAATCTAATTTGGGGGTAGGAAGAGGGAAGATTTTATGGAAGAAGTAAAATGTAGGTATGAATTCAACAGTACAGAGCAAAGGGAGGTATTTTAGGCTCAAGTAACGTCATAAACAAAAGCATAAGAGACAAGGAGATGACTAGTATATCCTGGGGTCAGAGAGTAGACCAGTTAGATTGGAACATAGAATTTGTAGAGTGGAATAATATGAAATAAGATTGGAAAGATAGGGCAGTACCAAATTCCAGGGAGCATTGAATTCTAGGAAAAGGAAAATTCAACAAGAAACAGGGAAACTATGAATTTCAAATTTTCTTCCTTCCTTCCTTTCTATTTTCTTAAACATGGAAACAGTTTTATTTACCCAATAAAAAGAGAAATGAGACTGTTAACCAAGTTGATAGTCTCCTATTCTTACAAAGATCTATACATCCTTTTGAATTATAGTTATTGTGGTTTAGGGTCAGTAGAGTTCATCTGGGACTGGGTTTGCTCCTTCAAGTTATGGCTTTGTGCCTTGTTGTTCCTCCATTGGGGGCCCTCCTCTGGTGCTTGATTTCACGAATTTCTTCTATATTGATTTTTATCTCTCTTGACAATTCACTTTTCATATCTGATGCTGGTTGTTTCTTTTTGAGTCTTTGTGGATACAATGCCCTTCAACACATTCCTCTCACCAAAGGCATATGTGGCGTGGCATCTCCATTTGGTGTTGAATAGTTTTCCTTCTTCTTTTCTTTTTTTGAATGTGACATTTTATTTTTTAAAATGATTAACTTATTTTTAGTTTTCAACATTCACTTCCATAAGATTTTGAGTTTTAAATTTTCTCCCCCTCCCAATCTTCTCCTCTCCCCAAGACAGAATGCAATCTGATATAGGCTCTACTTATACATTCATATTAAGCATATTTTCCCATTAGTCATGATGTACAGAACAATTAGAACTAATGGGAGAAACCACAAGAATGAAGCAATAAAACAAACCATCAAAAGAAAAGAAGAGCAAATAGTACACTTCTATCTGTATTCAGACTCCAGAGTTCTTTCTCTGGATGTGGATAGCATTTTTCATTGTGAGTCTTCTGGAGTTGTCTTCGATCCTTGCATTGCTGTGAAGAGCCAAGTCTATCAAAGCCAGTCATCCCACAATGTGGCTGTTACTGTGTATAATGTTCTCCTGGTTCTGCTCATTTCACTCTGCATCAGTTCATATAAGTCTTTATAGGGTTTTTTTTTAAGTCTACCTGCTCATCATTTCTTATAGCACAATTGTATTCCATTACATTCATATACCACAACTTGTTCAGCCATTCCCAATTGATGGCATCCCCTCAATTTGCAATTCTTTGCCATCACAAAAAAGAACTGCTACAAATATTTTTGTACATGTGGGTCCTTTTCCCATTTTTATGATCTCTTTGGGATACAGATGTAGAAGTGGTATTGCTGGGTCAAAGGGTAGGCGCAGTTTTATGGCCCTTTGGACACAGTTCCAAATTGCTCTCCAGAATGCAAGGGAAATGTAAGGGAAGGTGGCTTAGCTTACCAGTACCAGATTAAATTGTATTATAAAGCAGCAATCATTAAACTACTTGGTACTGACTAAGAAATAAAGACACAACAGTCAATGATTACGCTAATCTACTATTTGATAAATCCAAAGACTACAGCTTCTGGGATAAGAAGTCACTATTTAACAAAAACTGCTGGGAAAACTGGAAAAATGTGCGGCAGAACTGGGCATAGACCAACCCTATACCAAGATAAAGTCAAACTGGGTACAATATTTTGATATAAAGACTGATAACTGTAAGCAAACTAGAAGAGCAACCAGTAGTTTACCTTTCAGATCTATGGAGAAGAGAAGAATTTATGATCAAGCAAGAGATAGAGAACATTATGAAATGCAAAATGGATAATTTTGATTACACTAAATTGAAAAGTTTTTGCACAAACAAAGGCAATGCATCCAAGATTAGGAGGGAAGCAGAAAATTGGGAAAGAATTTTTACAGCCAGTGTCTCTGATAAAGGCCTCATTTCTAAAATATATAGAGAATTGAGTCAAATTTATAAGAATACAAGTCGTTTGACCCAAATCATTTTTTAGGATTAGATTATTTAGTTTCCAATTATATTTTAGTCTATCTTTCCATGGCCCTTTATTACATATAATTTTATTGCATCATGATCTGAAAAGGATGCATTTAATATTTCTGCCTTTCTGCATTGGATTGTGATGTTTTTATGCCCTAGTACATGGTCAATTTTTGTGTATGTGCCATGTACTGAGAGAAAAAAGTATATTCCTTTCTATCCCCATTCAGTTTTCTCCAGAGGTCTATCATACCTAACTTTTCTAATGTTCTATTCACCTCCTTAACTTCTTTCTTGTTTATTTTGTGGTTAGACTTATCTAGTGCCGAGACAGGGAAGTTCAGGTCCCCCACTAGTATAGTTTTGCTGTCTATTTCTTCCTGTAACTACCTCAACTTCTCCTGTAAGAATTGGATGCTATACCATTTGGTGCATATATGTTTAGTAATGATATTACTTCATTGTCTATGGTGCCTTTTAGCAGGATGTAGTTTCCTTCCTTATCTCTTTTGATTAGATCTATTTTTGCTTTTGCTTTGTCTGAGATCAGGATTGCTACCCCTGCTTTTTTCACTTCAGCTGACGCATAATATATTCTGCTACAGCCTTTTACCTTTACCCTGTATGTGTCACTCTTTTTCAAATGTGTTTTCTGTAAACAACATATTGTAGGATTATGGTTTTTAATCCATTCTGCAATCTGTTTCCATTTTATGGGAGAGTTCATCCCATTCACATTCACAGTTATGATTACTATCTGTGTCTTTTTCTCCATCCTTTTCCCCCCTATTTATGCTTTTCTTTCTCCTTTTCCTTTCCCCCTTCACTAGTGTTTTGCTTTTGACCACAGCCTCCTTCAGTCCTCTCCCTTTTATTATCCCTTTCCCTTTTCTTCCTCTTTAGTCTTACTGCTTCTTCCCTCCCTTCCCCCCCCCTTTTCTTTCCCCTTTTCTCTCCTACTGCCTATAGGGCAAGTAAGATTTCTATACCTAACTGATTATATTATGCCCTTCTTGAGCCAAATCTGATGAGAGTAAGGTTCAAACAATGCTCCCCCTTCTTTCCCTCTGCTGTAATAGGATTTTGTGTCTTTTCCTGTAATGTAATTTACCTTGTCTGCCTCCTCCTTTCTCAGTACATTTTCTAAGATCAGATTGATCCACTTATTTGGATCCATTTAACCCACTTGATTAGATTTTTTTTTATCATTACATCAAAGTCAACTAATATCCACTCTCTTTATGTATACTCCTTTAACAAGGTGTAATAACAATACAATTCTCAAGGGTTGCAATTCTCATATTCCCTTGTAGGGGTTTAAACAGCACCCCCCCCCTTATTAACAGCATATTGTATCCTTCTGTCCCATTTACTTTTTAAAGTCCTTCCTGAGTCCTGTACTTGAAGATCAAATTTTATGTTAGGCTCTGGTCTTTTTATCAGGAAAGTTTGGAAGTCTCCTATTTCGTTGAATATACACCTCCTCCCTTGAAAAATGATGTTCATTTTTGCTGGGTAATTGATCCTTGGCTGCATTTCAAGCTCCTTTGCCTTACAGAATATCATGTTCCCCGCCCTGTGGTCTTTTAATGTAGAAGCTTCATGGTCCTGTGTAATCCTGACTGTGGTTTCATGATATTTAAATTCTTTCTTTCTGGCTGCTTGCAGCACCTTCTCTTTCATCTGGTAAATTTTGGAATTTTGCTATTATATTCTTTGGCATTGTCAATTTGGGATCTCTTTCAGGTGGTGATCAGTGGATTCTTTCTATGGTTATTTTCCCTTCCGGTTCTAGGACTTCAGGGCAGTTTTCCTTTATGATTTCCTGAAAGATACTATCCAGGCTCTTTTTTTCATCGTGATTTTCAGATAGTCCAATAATTTTTAAATCGTCCCTCCTGAGTCTATTTTCTAGGTGGGTTGTTTTACTGATGAGGTATTTTACATTTTCATCTACTTTTTCATTTCTTTGTTTCTGTTTGACTGATTCTTGCTCTCTCATAGAGACATTAGTTTCCATTTGTCCAATTCTAGTTTTTAACAGATTGTTTTCTTCTGTTAGTTTTTGTCTTCCTTCTTCAATTGGCCAATTGTGTTTTTTAGGGACTTGTTTTCTTCAGTGTATTTTTTTTCCAATTGGCCAATTGTATTTTTGAAGGACTCTTCTACCTCTCTCATTTGACTATTAAAATCCTTCTTGAGCTCTTCTAAGAAGGCTTTTTGGGCTTCAGACCAGTTCATATTCCCTTTTGTTGCTGCAGATGTGGGTTTGTTGACAATGTTGTCCTCTTCAGAATTTCTGTCTTGATCTTCACTCTTCTCATAATACGAATCTATGGTACGTTTCTTTTTACTCATGGTGTTTCTTTATTCCCTGGCCTTTAAAGGGATTGAGCTCTCCTGCTGGGGAACAGAGGGTATTGACCCAAGCTTCTTGTGTTGGGAGCCTAGGTCTTGGTCACTGGCTTTGCATGCTGGGGCCTCTTATGCTGGCAATTGGAGGCTGTAGGTTTCTGGCAGCTTACCTCATGTGGGGCTGGAATCAGCAAGGCTGGAACTTTCAGGCAATTCTAGGTTGCCTGCTTTTCCTTTCCTTTAGCTTTCTTCAGCTCCTTTTAGATGGGTGCTGCAGGGTGTTTATCTGCCTGGGGCTCCCTGCAGTGTTGTCTTCCTGGTTTCTGCTAATGCATCGGGAGATTCCTTTGCGGTGGAGTGCTGAGGCACCTGGTGGTTTTCTGAGCTGGTTTCCACCGGTCCCTTCCCCCCCCCACCCTCACTGAGGCACTCGGAGGTCCAGGTGTTGGTGTTTGCCTGCTCTACCACCTAGGCTTAAGGATTTCTTCACAATTGGAGGCTCAGGGCTCTGGTAGCTCACCTGTTGTTGGGTTGGAATCAGCAAGGCCAGAGCTTTAGGAAGCCTTTAGGTTGTTTTCTTCACCTCCTTTCAGATGAATGCCACAGGGTACTTATCTGCCTGGGGCCCTTTGTAGTTCTGCCTCCCTTATTTTTGCTGAGGCACTGGGAGACCCATTTGCTGGGTTGCTGCACTGCTACTCCCCGTCTTTCTTCTATTTCATGTGTTCCAGGGTTTTTTTTTCTGGGGTAATATTTTCTGGGTTTTCAGAGATTGATAGGGGAGAGTGAGAGTGACTACCTTTTTACTCTACCATCTTGATTCCCGGAAGCCTAAGAATACAAGTCATTCCCCAATTGATAAATGGTCAAAGGACGTGAACAGGCAGTTTTCAGAGGAAGAAACTAAAAAGTTATCTATAGTTATATGAAAAATGTTCTAAATCACTATTGATTAGAGAAATGCAAATCAAAACAACTCTGAGGTACCACATCACACCTATCAGATTGACTAACATGACAAAACAGGACAATGATAAATGTTGGAGATGTGGGACAATTGAAACACTAATGTATTGTTGGTGGAGTTGTGAAATGATCTTCCTTTCTTTTTTCTTTCCTCTTTCCCTCCTTCCTTTCTTCTTTTTTCTTTCTTTTCTTTCTCTCTTTCTCTTTTTCTTCCTTCCTTTCTTTCTCTCCCTCTTTCCTTCTTTGCTTATTTATTTATATATTATCTATTTATTCATTTGCTTGTTTAGTCATTCATTTATTGATTGATTTGTTTATTTTTAAGCAGAGAATGACATATCCAGATGTATAAGTTTGAAAGATGGAATGGAGAGGAAAGAAAATGAAAATAGAAAGATAAATTAGAAGCCATTGTTAGAGTCTATAGGGGTGAGAATAGGAACATGTATTATAGAATCATTGATTTAGACCTGGGAAGGACCTTAGAAATCATCAAGTCAAAACTCCTCATAATAGAATGATGGCACTGGGAATAGAGTTAAGGGGATATATGGAAAAGATCTTAAAGAGGTGGAATGAACAGGACTTAGTAGCTGATTGGATATGGGAGGAGAGAGAGAAAAAAAATCCAAGGTAACCACAAGATTTAAAACATGGGAGACAAGATAAATGGTGTTGCTATAGGTAGAAATAATGAACTCAGAGGAATAGGTTCAGGGTAAGAGGAAATATGCAGATTTGGAAAATTCATTCATTCATTCAACAACACAGCTAGGTCTTGATTAGTGAGAACAAGGAATCCTAAAAAGTAGATGAATTATTCAAATTTGCACTGTGTATTTCCATTGGCCTGGAACAAATGACTATATTTTACATAATTATAGCTTTAGATAGTGTGAGTTCATATACATATAACCACTTTATGGGATTCATTTTCTCTAGTAATTGATACCTGAGATTGAGGTTCTAGTGCAACATCTAGATAGACAAAATCTCCCCAGATACACAATTTTATAAAACCCCCTACTTCTTCCCCCAGAATTTTTCTGGAGGAAGTGCTTATAGTCATGTATAGATGTGGATATTAGCAGGCTCTACTTTCGCATCCTACTCAGAGCTACTCCTTGAAGGTTGTGTGTAGAATGGAGCAGGGGTGGGGGGTGGGGGGCACAATGGTAGTTATACTGCCTTTTTTTGTCCCTGTCTTTGCTGAACTTTAAGACTGGTGAAGTGGATAGAATGATGGACCTGAGGTGAGATAGACTTGAGTTCAAATACGATCTCAGACACTTCCTAGCTACTTGACCTTGGGCAAGTCACTTTAAACACTGTTTGCTCTTTTATAAAATGGGAATAATAATAACATCTATCTCCTAGGGTTGTTGTGAGGATAAAATAAAATTATATCCATAAAGCAATTTGCAAAATTTAAAGTGCTATATAAATGCTAGGTATTACTACTACTACTACTATTACTATTACTACTACTACAACTACCACCACTACCACTACCACTACCACCACCACCATCACCACCACTACTATTACTACCACCACCACCACCACCACCACCACCACTACTACTACTACTACTACTACTATGAGGGTAAGGATAATTTCATTTTTTTCCTTTTTCACAGAATAGAACTTTATCACTAATTCTAAATGCTTTCTATCATTCATCTACCATCCTGTTGATACAGTAAGGTTGATGGTTTAGATCTGTGGCTTCTCCAAAGAAACATCATCTGGCCCTGTGACAGTTCTTATTCATATGTAGCTTGTCTTGGACAATCACTGTAATCAGTTTAACTCCTTGGCTACTATAGTTGAGAAAATTAAGGCTCAATGGAGTTAAATGACTTATCCAGTCATATAGCTAATAAGTAGGGGAACTAGGACTGAAGCCCAGTCTTCATATTCTAAATTCAACACTCTTTCCAGTACCCAGTAAGATTTTCTCTGTATCTGAGGTTGAGTCTTCATGGCAATAAACTTCTGGAGGAAAAGCAAAACAATGAAAACATCTAGGCTTTTGGAACCATATGAATGATTGGCATCATTTTCCCATTTTGAACTTAATCTGTTGTCATTTTGACAGAATCCAATATTAAAGATGAAGTTTCCATTTGATTTTGAGGGTATGATAACTATTTTCATGTTCACTTTTTTCAGACTCTGGCAACCTTGTATTTGTTGCAACTTCATGAATATACTTAGGATAACTTCACACATGCTATATCACAAAATCTGATAGCATTTAACACACAGTGCAGATATGTCACAAATTCTCAGTACCTTTATGAACCTCATCTGACACTGGAAGTATGAATTATTTCCAGAAAGAAAACAAAACCTTGAGTGAATTAAGTGACATTATAATTCAGTGTCATGTATTGGTAGCAGTCAAAAACTTTTTTTTTAGTGTAGCATTGGATATTTCGCTAGCACTTTGTTTCAAGGGGCACGTGCAAAGCTCTCTAATTTCTCTGCCTATATCCCATGTCTGGAATTCTCTCCCTCCTAATGGCTTTCCTGGCTTCCTGTAAGTCCCAACTAAAATCCTTCTATAGGAAGCCTTTCCCAACTGTTCTTAATCCTAGTGCTTTCTCTCTCTTAATTATTTACCATTTATCCTGTATACAGATTTTTTGTACATATTTATTTGCTTCTGGTCTCCACCATTAGATTGTGAGCTCCTTGAGGGCAGAGACTGTCTTTTACCTCTTTTTGTATCTCCAGGGCTTAATGTAGTGCCTAGCAGATAATTGTTGTTGTGAAGTCTTTGAGCTGTGTCCAACTCTTCGTGGACTATAACACAGCAGTACTGTCCATGGAGTTTTCTTGGCAAAGAGGCTGAAGTGGTTTACCAATACCTTCTCCAGTGGGTTAACATAGAGTACGCATTTAATAAATAAGTGTTTATTGACTGACTCTACCACAACAGACAAGCAATATAGATCATCTTCCATTATCTTCTGACTTATTGAGTTAATCAGGGATAAGCCTCCATTTAAAGAGAGCTCCCAGGCCAACCAACTCATCATCCTTTGAGACTGTATCAGCTTTGATACTCATAAGGATCCTCTGCCCTTCTGATTGGAGGGCTGGAGGGTAGAGAAAGGACTCTTCCAAAGCCTCCATTTAAAGAGGGTCCCCAGCCCAACCAATTCTTCCATTTGTACCAGCTACATTCCTTGGACTATACTCCACCAAGCCACTGTACCTTGCCTAGTATTTCCACCTCAACCATTTCAGCTTTCTTTTGCATGTTGTCTTCCCAATTAGATTATGAGCTGCTTGAGGGGGAAGACTGTCTTTTTTTTTTTCTTATTTATATCCCTATTACTTAGCACAGTGCCTAGAACATAGTAGGTGCTTAATAAATGTTTATTGATCATGAATGAAGTACAGAGCCCAGGCTTCTAAATTCTTCATCCAGCATTCTATCTTTTAGAATCCATTGCCTCCAGAAAAGACACTTCAATAGGTTTTTGCCTATAAAGTTACTACTGTTATACTGGAGCCCACTCCTCATTATTTGTTTCTTATAGAGAAAATTACTTTTTCTTGGCCCTAGAAGGATATTTAAATTTAATTAGAAAAGACATATTGACTTTGGCAATGTTCCTTTGAAGAACATGGTGGTGGGGTTTGGGAAAGGGAGAGAGAGAAGGAGAGAAAGAGACAGAGAGAGAAAGAGAAAGAGAGACAGAGAGAGAGAGAGACAGAGAGAAACTTACTTTAATAGTGGATAGCAAAGACCTTATGTCCATTTCTGATCTTCCAGTAAGGGTCTAGTAGATGATCCTCTTCTTTCTCCAAAAAGCAGACTGCTCAGGAAATTCAACTGAGCAAGAAAGATACAAATTATCTGGGAACTCTCATCTCAGCTCCTTTGGGCTTAGGTGAGAATTTGTGGCTTTTTAAACTTTCTTTATGTGTTTTATGCATTTGTTTACAGGCTCCTATGAGCCCTTGCATTTTCTATCTACATATTTTTGTGGGGTTAAATAAAGTCTGTCCTATACTTCATACATTGCTATCTTCTCTCAAATCCCCTCCCCCCCATCCTCTCATGACCACTACCCTCAACATTGCCAGCAGGTGACTTAGCTGCTTACTTCATTGAAGAGATTTAGTTCATCTAACGTGAACTCTCTCACATTCCACTCAACATTCCTTAAAGCTGCTGTGCTTTATCATGTATTTTCTTCTCTTTCCCCTTTCATAGAAGAAGCTTCCCTACTACTCAATGATTCAAACTCCTCTACTTGCAGCCTTAATTTTAAATTCTCTAATATTCTTTAGGACTTGCTCCAGCAATGATCCCATTTGTCTTCAGTCTTTGCTTCTTCATTAGCTGCTTTCCATTAGTTCATAAACAAGCTCAGGTTTCCTCAGTTTTAAAAGTAAGCCTTCCCTTGACCATTGTTTCAACAAATAATTATTAAACACCTACTGTTTACAGAGCACTGAGCTAGGTTTGTAAGAAAATGCCAATATTATAAGCATATCTCTTAACTTCATGGCATTTGTAATTTAGTAGGTATATAAGACATATGAACAGATAACTGTATTGCAAAGTAAGAGGGGAGTGAGGCAGTGTGGTGTAGTACAGTCAGGTCTTGTTCTCAGTGCTTCAGTTAGCTTTCCAAGAGTACACACTGCTGAATAATTGCTGATCTTCATTGGTAAAGGGAATTTCCTCAATAGGATACTATAAAATTATAGAGAACCCCTGCCCCATCTCACCCCTCCCAAAAGAAGAGGTCCAGCACAAAGTGTTAAGGTGAAATCCAGTGTGAAAAGAACATTACTGAGAGTGTCAAGGAAGACTAAAACTCCCACCACTGAGAGGGAAAAGTATACTTATAATCTTGAGATTATCTTTGACTCTTCCCTTTCTTTCACCTTTCCTGCCAATCAGAAATCAAGCTTATGTATCAATGTCTACATTCTACATTTCTTCTTTCCCTTCTGTTCCCAATGCCAGTACTTTTGTGTAATAATAGTAATATTTAGCATTTATATAGAGATTAAATGCTTGAAAATCACTTTACAAATTTATCCCCACAACAACCCTGGGAGATTGGTGCTGCTATAATCCTACTTTAGCAGATGTGGAAACTGAGGCAGACAGAGGTTAAGTGATTTGCCCAAAGTCATAGAGGTTGTAAGTATCAGAATCCAGATTTGAATTCTGATCTTCTTGACTCCAGACCAGCATTCTGTCCATTGTACCAATTAGCTGCCTGTGTAGGCCCTTGCTAAGATCCACTTTTACTATTGTACAAGCCTTCCAAACAAGGTCTTCCAACTTCTCTGTCAATTCTTCTTCATATGACTGCATAGTAATCTTTCTTGCATGTAGACAAATGATGAATTATAGGAGGAGAGAATGGAGATGACAAGGATATTATAGTAATTCAGCTTGGGGATAATGAAAGATGTACTGAGGTGGTAGATGTGGGAGGTTAGAGAAGGGAATTGATGCAAGAGGTGTCATAGATTTTGAATGACAGTAATCTATGTCAACTTAGATGTGAAAAATGAGGGAGAAATTGGAGGTTACCCCATAGATTCAATCTTAAGATCCTGAATGAATGTCAGCTTTTGTGGAGAAGTTATTGATTTTTTGTTTATGTATATATATATATATATATATATATATATATATATATATACATATATATATTCTATATGTATATATCAACTCCTCATTAGAATATGTAAGTTTCCTGATAGATTCACCTTTATGTATTTCCAGTGCTTAGTACACTGTCTAGCACGTAATAGGTGCTTAATTAATGTTTATTTCTTGATTGGTTGACCAATAGATCATTGATAGAAATACTGATGTCAAAAGGAGAAGCGAGCATAAGAGGAAAGATCATAAATTCAGTGTTGGGCATGTTGATTTTGAGGTGCCAACAGGCCATGGAATCATAGATTTAGAACTGGAACAGACCATAGAGATCATTTAGTCTGAAGCTCTTGTTTCATACATGAGGAAACTGAGCCCCAGGAAGGTTAACTCACATGCATAAGCTCACACTCACAGAAAAGAACAGAATCAGAAATTAAACCCAGGTCTTCTGATGCCAAATCTACCACTTCTTATCACTTTATCATATGGTCCTTGAGATCAAATGAGAGTTTGAGGGATAGAAAAAACACATTTGAGTATCAACTTAATAAAGATGATAGTTGAAGTCATTAGCTAGAATGAGATAACCTAAGAGGGAAGATGGCTGAGGACAGAGGATGGAAACTGGAGAACTAGTAGTAGCTAGAGGTGGAGGTGAAGAGGACTAATAGATCCTGGTAGTGCCTGGTTATCCCAAGACCATAAGAAAACTCCAGGATGGCTGTAAATGAGGATTGGGAGTCGTAGCATCCTATAATTTCAGAGTCTGAAGGGACTTCAATGATCATATAGTCCAGCATATACCTGAACAAGAATCTTGGTTACAGCTTACTTGAGAAGTGGTCAATTACCCCTTACTTGAAAACTTCTAATGAAGGGAAACACGCTCCCTCTCAAAGGAACTCATTCCTCTCAAATATAGCTCTAATTGTTAGGAAGTTGGTTTTTTTTTCCCCTTCTATCAAACCTAAATTTGTGTCTCTGTCACTTTTACCCATTATTCTCTGGGGCTAAATTTAAGAAACCTAATTGTTGTTCAGTTGTTTTCAGTCATGTCACTTTCATGTCACTCTTTGTGACCCCATTTGGAGATTTCTTGGCAAAGATACTGGAATGATTTGCCTTTTCTTTCTCTAGCTCATTTTACAGATGAGGAAACTGAGGCAAATAGGGTTAAGTGACTTGCCCAGGGTCACACAGCCAATGGAGAGACAGAGAAAGAGGGTATTAGTGAAAAGGCAAGATCCTAGAAGACCTTCAGGGGACACTTAATAGGGATATTTCTTTTTTACCAGAAGGAAAGAGGAAAGGCTTTTTCCTATCTGCACACAAATAAGTTCAATCCTTCTCTACCACTAAGATATTTTCCCTTGAGCCTTCCACTTCATCCAGTTACTGCCCTGTTTTTCTCCTCTTCTATGCAAAATTTTTGCAAGAAGTTTAAGGTTTGCAACATACTTGAACATCTATCTTGTCATTCAACACTCATAACAACCTCATGGAAAAGGTGCTATTATTTCCATTGTACAGATGAGGAAACTGAGACAGAGAGGTTAGTGACCCTGTGCAGGGTCACACAACTACTGAATGTCTGAATCAGTATTTGAACTTTGGCTTTCTTGAATCCATGTCCAGGAAAGGGTGGGTGAATATGAAGAGAAGTTTTTCAGAAGGGATTTGAAGGACTTCGTGTTGGGTGGCCTCCATCTTTATGAAGACCAGACCATTGATTTTAAGTGTGGTTCTTAGGATGTTGGTGGGAATTAGAGGAGAAAGGAAGAGGTTCAGAGTGGTTGTTGTATGGAATAAGAGAGGATGTCAATAAGATCGGAGTAGAAAAGTTGTTCAACAGCAGCACTGACCCGGCTAGAGTTTTGTTTGACATATTGGTAATGGGCAAGATAAGGTCCATTTCATGACTTTCTTTGGCAATATTCTGTAGGAATGGGAGCAGAAAAATCATGTGGTTGTGATTTCCATACACGAGTGTTAGCAGATGGGGAAAGGCTAAGGCCATAGGATCAAAAGTTTAGAGGACTGGGCCTCAAAGGTCATTGAGTCCAATGCTATTTTTGTACAGATAAGGAAATCAAAACCCAGAAAGGTAAAATGGTTTAGTGAGGGCCATGTAGAGAGTATCTGATGTCGTATTTGAGCCCAGGTATTCTTGATTCTGAGTCCACTACACTACCTTGCCTTTCAAGGTTCACGTGGCAAGATATTTTAGGGGAGTGGCTAGAGAAACATAGGGGTCAGAGCTCGGGTTACAAGGAAGAGAAACTGGAATGTGAGAAATGGACTGGGAAATAGGCTAAGTGTAAGTGATAGAGTAGGAGGAAATGAAGGATATAAGCTTGTCATGGAGAGGAATTTGTAATGGTTAGAATCATGAAGACTGTGCAGTAAGGATGGTGAGGTCTGATGCATGACCATACCAGTATGTGGTTGAAATGAGGAGAAGAAGAAGGTCTTGGCATTGAGGAGGCTGAAAAACTGGGTGATCAGGTTGTAGGTGTTGCAGTTGTTAGTGTATTCCACCTGGAGTTAAGAAGACCTGAGTTCAAATCTAGTCTCAGACTAGCTGTGTGACTCTGGGAAAGCCATTTAACCTCTGTCTGCCTCCATTTTCCTTTCTGTAAATTGGGGGAAAATAATAGCAGTAACTAACTCCCAGGGTTATGGTAAAGATCAAATAAGAATCCAGAATCCACTTGTTAAGCACTTTGCAAACTTTAAGGTGCTGTATAAAGGCTATTCTTCTTATTATTAGCATAGAGATCATAAATACGAATGTTGACAAGCCTTAAGATGATGGCAAAGGGTGCAGTGGAGAGAGTGACCATAAACCAGGCAGTAGAGTTATTGTAAAATGAAGAATATTCTGGAGGTTGGCAGATGATAGCAATAAGGATAGGGAGATGTTCTTAGACCCTTGACCAGTGTGATGTTTGAGTAAATGTTGTTTTACTGGTTAGTTCTCTTAGAGCTCAGATTATGCATGAAGGATTTAGAATACCCTGACTATTATTTCCATTAAATATTTTGGAGCCATAGGTAGTCAATACACATTTATTAAGCACTTACTATGTGGGAGGCACTGTGCTAAGCTCTGGGGTTACAAATACAAATAAAAAACAAAGACAATCTCTACCCTCAGGGAACTTGTAGTCTCATCATGAAGGTACTGGAAATCTTGGGTTTGATTTTCCATTATCATTCTACCTGGATCCAAGCTAAGTACCACTCATTCTACAGCAGGCAGTTTTAGGTCAATTCCCCTTAGGACTAGATGTGTTTCAAATTCTATCTGGGTACCAGCTTTGGTTACATGTACATCTAAAAGATACTAGTGCTACTCACGACCAAAATTTTGGCTCTCTCTATAACACAGAAGACACCCATTTCCTTATTTAATTTCTGGCACATAGGTTATGGTGCTGTCTGATGGTTTGGCTGTGATAAGGTTCTGGAGGGCCAGGCACAAGTTTCCCCTTAATCCAGCTAAAAGCTTCCCTGGCTTGAAATTTGATGAACAAGATCTATCGTCCCCTGATTCCAGGAGGAGATTGGAAGTTATTTGGGATATTGTGCCACCTTTCCATTTACAAATTTGTTGTTGTTGTTCAGTCTCAACCATCCTACTACAACTATATTTGAAAAGCAAACTAAAGTAAAGCTTTGATTGATATTTGTCGACTAATCATCAGCCCTTCATCAGAAACAACAGAGCAGAATATTTCAGTGACTAATTTGGTTCTGCTGTCTTTGCAACAGTCCCAGAATCCCAAGGGTCAGAGTGGCTGATTACATCACTTCTATTCTAAGATTATTTTTGTATGGAGGAGCAGTGTTGCATAAATGCACAAGGAACCTGGAACTTGGAAGAGCTGGAGTCTTACCTCTGACACTTACTGGCTGTGTGATGTAAGCAAAATCATTTACTTTTTTTAGTGATCTAAGTAATTCTCTGTAAGCTACAAAGTGTTAACCTGAATTGGTAGAGGGAGTTTTCTATACTAATAAAATTCCTGGTCAAGTCCCTATTCCTAACCTGAAGTCTTGATCTAGTAACCATTTGCCTGCATTTTGAAACCCTGATTTAGCATCTGTAAAATATAATACAATTATCTGGTGATTCAGCCAGAGCCTTATTAAAATTTCTGCATAAGATAGTCTGAAGACTGATATAAAGACAGAACTAGGTTTTCAGTATACACATGTGAGGGATAGCAAAAAGCTGTATTAAGTCTGCATGCTCAGAAAACTGATGGTATTTCCTACCCCTTACATCCCCCAATTATCTGCATAGTCCTTTAAATCCCTTGTGCCATTAACTTGAGCTAGGGACTGCATCTTCCCTTTATTCTATCTTAAGGTCTATCTCTGTGACTCAGTTGCATCATCTGTAAAATGAAGGAGCTAGATTAAATGACCTATGAGGTCTCTTCAAACTCTAACATCCCAGGATCCAAAATTGTAATCACTTAGTGCTTAACACAGTGGTTAAATATAATCCCGGAGCTCATGGAATGCTACTATAAAAATAGTTTGTTAAATGATTACATGACCTCAGATCAGCCTACCTAAAAGTTTGCCTTTGAGAATGTCCACATTAACATCTGTTCCCTATTATATCAAGACCTTGCTAAAGGCATCCATTATCTATGAATAGTAATAACTCTATTAATGAAGAGGATGCATTCCAGCAGCACAATCTTTTGTCAGAACTGTCATTCCCGAGGTAAATATGATACAGGAACTGTGGGGAGGGGTGTGTGCAAGGATGTCAGATAAAGAGGATTGTAGGACAAGAATAGTATTAAATCCTACCTAAAATAAGGTCAAGTGCCAGAGAGCATACACTATGTTTCTGGGAGCTTCGGGAAAGTGGGGGATAGACAGAGAGGGATGAATGGGAAGGGTTGTATTAAGGTTAGATGAGACTAGGGTCCTTGGTAGTCAGAATTTAGTCTCAGAGAGAGTAGGGGACAGAAGACTGAACGTGAAGAGAGAAGTGATTAGTCTTGATTCTGTCACAACAAAAACCCTGTCATCGTGATTAAGTCACCGAAAATCTCTTGGCCTCAGTATCTGTAAAATATAGGGCTGGAGTAAGTGATCTCTAAGGTCTCTTTGAGGGCAGCTGGGTGGCACAGTGGATAGAGTGCTGTCCCTGGAGTCAGGAGGACCCAAGTTCAAATCCAGCCTCAGATGCTAGCTATGTGACCCTAGGCAAGTCACTTAACCCTTTGACTCAGTTTCCTTATTAGTAAAATGAGCTGAAGAAGGAAATGGCAAACCATTCCAGTATCTTTGCTAAGTAAATCCCAAATCTGATCACAAAGAGTTGGACACATCTGAACCACATTGAGGTCCCTTTGAATTCCTAATATTCTGTGATTCTATGAGTCAATTCATAAAGATGGCTAGCCTGTCCCCTCTGAGACTTCTGTTCCCCAGACTAAATATTTCCAGTTCTTTCAAATGATCCTCATATGGCATGGACTTAGGGCCCTTCACCATTCTCATTGCCCTTCTCTGTATAGTGTCCAGTTTATCAGGGGAAGTGAACAAGCATCTACATAGTGTTTACTATGTGCTTTACAAATACGATCTCATTAGATCCTCATAACAACCCTGTGAGGTAGATACTGTTATTATCTCTACTTTTGTTTAGTCTATCTAGTTGTGTCCAACTCTTCGTGACCCCATTGGGGATTTTCTTGGCAAAGATACTGGAGTAGTTTGCCATTTCCTTCTCCAGCTCATTTTACAAATGGAGAAACTAAGGCAAACAGGGTTAAGTGACGTGCCCAGGGTCATTCAGCTAGTATCTGAGGTGAAATTTGAGCTCAAGAAGATGAGTCTTCATGATTCTAGGCCCAGCACTCTATTCACTTTGCTACCTAGCTGCCCAATCCCTACTTAACCAGGTCAACAGAGGATAAGTGCCTTGCCCAAGGTCATACAGTCAGTAAATGTGTGAATCCAGATTTGAACTCAGGTCTTATTAGCTACAGGCCAAGAGCTCTATGAACTGAACCACCTGTCTGCCTCTATTTTATTAATAAGAAAAATAATAATAGCTAACATTTATATATTGCTTGTCACTGTATTAAGCACTTTACAATTCTTATCTCACCTGATCTTCACAACAACCTTGGGAGGTAGGTGTTCTTATTATCCCAATTTGATGGATTAGGAAATGGAGGTAAACAAAGTGACCTTCACAGCTAGTGTCTGAGGGAGGATTTGAACACAAGCCTTTCAGACCCCAGGCCTAGTTCTCCATCCACTGCACCATCTAGCTGCCCTTTCAAAAGTGGGGTGTTCAAAGAGCCATACTTCAAAAAGTGTCTAAAGACAACACTTTAGAAGATGGGTTATTTCAGCATTTTTTTCTCTTTCTTCTGAGCTCAAAAAGTCAAGAAATAAAGGCAATGCTCTGCTTTTACTGGAAAGGAATTTTCAGTGGCTATACCATCTTACCTTGCTTTAGGATGAAAGAGGGATGGAACCTGGGCCTGTGATTCCATTGGTTTAGGGAACGCTTGAGTTTGCTCTGCCTTAGGAAAGCATCATCCATATACTCTGTCTGGCCAAGAGGCCAGTAGTTTTCTTTTTCTCTTCTCCTTTAAGTCTTACCTACATTTTCTCTCTCCCCCCCCCCGCCCCTTTCCTAGATTTCCACTTAAACATTAGATCCTTTGTGACATTTAGTATATGTACTTCTTCAACTCTCCCCCACCTCTTCTCTTAGATTTTTTTTTTCTTTTGGACAGAAAGCACAGCTGTTCCTTACTCTATTCCAATCATGGAGCCTACCAAGGCCCAAAGGTAACTATAAGAATGTATACATATGTAGTTACTTGTGTTAACATTTTGAGGAAAGATGAACAAGAGAAAAGGAGGTGGAGCAAATGAAAGACTTCATCCAAAAATTTGGATAAGCTTCTATTTTGTGATACTCATATTAATTTTTTCCTGAAAGGAAATTCCCTTCAGAAACAATCCATGAAGGAAGAAGATTATTAACTTGATGAGAAACAGGTGCTGAAAATCTTTTGCGAATGTCCTTTCCTGGATACGTTTTTGACAGAAGGCAGGATCTTCTGCTTATTGAGCTTCGTTAAATAGAGGGCTTTATCTGCAGAAAGGACACACTGGAAAGTGGATATTAAGTTTAAGCATATGGAGGAGATTAAATTACATCCTCTTAGTGCCTAGAACAGTGTCATGCACATTGCAGGTACTTGGAAAGTGAATGAGATTCAGAATATGATCTGTGAATCCTAAATCCATGTTGACCATTTGAAGGAATTTCAAAAGAATGATTAGATCAATGTTATAGTATCACAGAGAATCCGATTTAACTCATTATATTTGGGCTTTAATCTATTATACTTGCTAAAATTATGAAGGAATTGGAGGACTTGGCTTGAATCCTGGCTGTACTATTTATAAGCTGTGTGATCTTGGGCAATTTACCTCTCTGACCTTCAATTTCTTGTTCCTTAAAATGAGAGTGTTGGACAACAACAAAATAATATAATAATTCATATTTAGAGATTATTTTCATCTTTGTAAAATACTTTACATTCAATCTATCACAATATCCCTGGGAATTTAGGCATGTTTATGGCCCCTAATTTTACAATGAAGAAACTGAGGCTCTGTGAATGAGGTGGTTTGACTAAGGCCACACAATTAATAAAAGCATTTGAGGCAGAATTTAAATCCAGGTTTTCCTTCCTCTAAGCTGCCACGCTAACCAATCAATTGACAAGTATTTATTAAATACCACTTACATTCCAGGAACTCTGTCTGGTGCTGGGAATACAAAGACAAAAAAGGAAATGGTCTCTGCTCTCAAGAAACTCACATTGTATCAAGAGATACATAAATACATAATACATAAAATACATAACTACATAATACATAAATAATACATAAATAAAATACATAAATTAAAAAATAATTTTTGGCTGAAGGCACTAATCAGGGAAGGCTTCATTTGGAAGATGATACTTGAGCAGAGCTTTGAAGGGTACTAGGAATTTTCTGATGCATGATGACTAAGATTCCTTCTAGCTTGAGATCTTTATTAATATTAATATTATTGGTATTAATTTCTTGCTTTGGATAATCAATCAATTAGCAAGCACTTGTTAAGCCCCCTACTATGTGCTAGTCAATTTTACTAAGTGTTGTAGATACACCAATGGAGCTAATTAGGAGCTGATATTCTAATGGGGAAGAATATTAATTAATCAGTCAATAACCATTTGTTAAGTACCTACTGTGGGCCAGGTAGTTGTGCTAAGCACTGGGGACAGAAAGTAAAGACAGAAGCAAAATTGTCCCTCCCTTCAAGGAGCTTGCATTCCAAAGAAGGAGACATCATGTATAAATACATAGATGTGCAGAATACATGCAACAGGGGTTCTTAATCTTTTTTTGTGTGTGTCATAAGCCCCCTTGGTAGTTTGGTGAATGGCCCGATAAAGATCTCAGTACAAAATTTTTAAATGCATAAAAACACATTGGATTATAAAGAAACCCTAGTTATATTGAAATATAGATGTCAACACATTTTTTGAAAGTCCAGGCATACCATGTTAAAAAACCCCTGATATACAATATAAATACAGGGTAGTTTTGGAAAGGAAGACGCTAACAGCTGGAGGGGATTAGGAAAGGCTTTCTGGGTTACAGATGGAGTTGTGACCTAGCAGTTAACTACGATTCTATTCCCGGTCCATGAAGATCTAAACTCAGTAAAATCTCAGTCTTCCCACATATACACTGGTATAAACACAGTTTTGTCTGCTTAAAATGTGAGTCATATCTAAAAAGTCTTTAGAAGCCCTCAGATGTAGGGCTTTCGTTAAATTCTAAGTAAATTGAACCATACCAAATAGCTATTGTTTTCATTTTCTGCTGCCTTTTCTTTTTAAGGAGCCTTCTGAGTCTTTCAAAGACTTACCAACCAATGGTTAATGAATGCACTTTAAACACAAATGCATGATTCTACTACTTATCCATAGCAGGTAGTGAGATAATCACTTCCTGAAGAGATGCTATAAGGAGGACAAAGAGAGACTACATTCCTTTCTAGCCTTGACAGCTTTATACTTTCCACAGAGATAAGTGTACCTCTGTGGCCCATAATTACACACATCCTCTTTTACATATTTTATGATAACTGGCAAGCCAAATGGAGATCTGCTTATTTGAGTTTCTCTAAAAGGAACTGCAAAAATATATTCCCAGATACATAGCAGATGCACAGGACATGAATGGAGTACGGGATGAAAGCTGTCAGCCTGGCCTTCACTATCACGTTTCCTCACCTGCTTGGGGAATTACATGTCTCTGGTTTTTGGAGCCCCAATTTGAATTCAGTGTTGGACTCTTCTGGGTCTGAGATGCTTTCAAAAGCATGTTGATTCCTCAGTTTATATCTTACACTTGCAAGAAACCTTTTTTATTACATTTAAAAACCCAGGATATAGTGCTAAAGAAAACTTTTTTTTTCTTAAAAGACAGGAATTGCAGAAATATCACTACAGATTATAGCTTGTAACCATCTTCTTAGTATAGGGATTCACTGAATTTGGAAGAGCTAAACACACTAATATCTTTCTGTTGGTGGATTCCTAACTCATACTGTCCTAAAGCAGCTGCTCTTTTTAAGTTTTTTTTTAAACTACTAAATTTAGTTAATGAGAACATAGAATAAAAGGATTTAGGGCTGGAAGAAACATTAGAGATTATCTAGTTCAACCCCCTCATTTTACAGATGAGGAAACCAGGGTCCAGACAATTTAAATGACTTTTTCAAGGTTATTTCAGTTCTTCCACATTAGCCTTTCCCTACATGACTGATCTCTTGGTTAAAGATCAGCCTTAAGATGGCCATTTCCTTTTAAAAAAACAACCAAACAAAAAAAAAGGAAAGAAAGAAAACCATTTTTTTGTTGTAAGGTGAATGATGCTGTTTGGAACCAACTTACAACTTGGGTCAAGGCAAGCAGTTTTTCTATTTTTAGAGATGAACAAAGAATAAAAAAAATAGATTGACTATGTGGGAGTATGTAAAGAAGTATATTTTAAGCCAAGTATGAGAGACTAAACATTATAAAAGAACATTCATTCCTGCATGGGTTTCAACATTTATTAAACACATACGGGACCACTATACTAGATCCCATGGAAGAAACAGGAAACTGGTAAAAGAGAAAGAAACCTTTATCTAGAGTTACAGAACCTGGGTTCAAAACCTACCTCAAATGCTATCTACTTGCATGATGTTGGACAACTTTCTCACCTGTAAAAATGAGGGGATGTATTTTCTGACATCCCTTCCAGGATCTTGAAGTGTAGAAATAGTTCCTGCCCTCACTGAGTTTACAATCTGCATAGAGCAGAGTTCTAAAGCCTCTTAATGTTTTCTTTCACATTACTCTAGTCATCAAAGTTAGCTGTGGTCCTGCTACCTTTCTTCTATATTTTGTGGACTGTTACACAAGTGGATAAAATATATGCTTTTTTAACTGCATAAAAGTATTGGGTTAAAAGTCCATCTTCTGTGGATTCGCCGAAAGCATCTTTGAGACAGCTCCATTAGCAGGGATCATTTGTATTTCATCCTGTTCCCAAGTGGTTTTTATTTCTTTCGCTAGGTCTCTATGCTTTGAAAACTTCTGATTCCACATAGGTTGAGAATCATGACTATTTGGTATGGTGACAACTATTAAAATGCTGTTCTTACCTTTTTATGGATCAACATTATGTCCAAGAACTTGTAGATAACAGTTCTTTCTGTCGTGACATGTCTAGTTTCTGGAAAATTTACTTATTGAAGTTCTAAGGATATTTTGATGTCTGTATTTGAAGCACGGGGCTTTGTCATCTGTTTACGGTTTATGAAAGACAGTTAGCTTTTGATGTATGATTCTACCAAGTTGTATCTTGGTTATTGTTGTTATCATTCTTGGTTCACATTCATGTAACACTTTACAACATATAAAGCATTTATTTTTTACAAGTATTACCATTCTCTAGGTTAGGAAATGCAGCCTCAGAGAGATGAATGACTTGCCTATGATGGAAAATCTTGGTTTGGAGACATGAGGGATTATAGGATGGTGGCTTGTAAATCATTGAAGAGAAGATCGAGGTTGGATATGGAGGCAAATGAAACCCAAGTGGGAAAGATGGATGGAGAGATTAATCAACACTTATATTTACTTAGTATTTCAAAGTGTGAAAAGTGTCTTCTTTTTTAAAATTAAATTTTATTTATAATTTATGGAACAAAACAAGAATTTCCAAAATATAGTATAATAAGAAAAATGATTGCACATGAAACTATATCTACTATGCACAACTTGTTAGTCCTTTCAAATATACAACAAAACCATCATGTAAACTTCTTTTTTTCCCTCCCCCTGCCCTAGAGATGGCTACCATTAGACACAAATGGGTATATACATATATATGTAAAATTATTCTATACATACTTCTATTTATCAGTTTTTTTCTGGATGTAGATAGCATCTTTCTAGACACAAATAGGTATATACATATATATATGTAAAATTATTCTATACACAGTTCTATTTAGCAGGTTTTTTTCCTGGATATAGATAGCATCTTTCTAGACACAAAAAGGTATATACATATATATGTAAAATTATTCTATGCATACTTCTATTTATCAGTTCTTTCTCTGGATGTAGATAGCATCTTTCTTCATATGTCCTTTATAGCTAATTTAGGTATTTATGGTAGTCAAAAGAACTTATTTGTTCAAAGTTATTCTTTAAAAAATATTACTGCGACTGTATAGAATGTTCTCTTAGTTCTCATTTCGCTCATTATTTCACGCAAGTCTTTCCACGTTTTTCTAAAATCATTAAAAAGTGTCATCTTTGTAACAATCCTGAAATATAGGTAATACAAATATTACTGCCATTTTATAGTTGAGGAAACTGATGTTATGTGAAGGGGAAAGACAATAGCAATAACTGATATTTTAAATATACTAAGTGCTTTACCTGCAACAACACAGAGATAGGTGCTATAGATATTGTGATCCACAATTTTATAAGAAAAGGAAATAAAGACATGGTGAGTTTTCATATTTGCTTATGGTGAAACAGCTGGCCAGCGCCAGGGATAGGCTTCAAACTTGGGTCTCTTCTGCCTCTGTTCCCTTAAGCTTTCGACCATGCTATGTTGTCTGTGAGATAGTATTGTTTGGTTTGAGTTCCACTGGCTTTTTGCAGAGTTAACCGTTCAACTAGTCAGTCATTCAATAAATATTTATTAAACACCTTATATATGTCAAGCACTGTGCTATGTGTTATGGATACAAAAAAAAAAAGGAAAAGAAAATCCCTGTTCTAAGGTGCTAACAGTCAAATGATGGAGAATATATTCAAACAACTATTTATGAGAAAGCTATGTACAAACAGGATAAATTATGGGAAATAATCAACAGAGAGAAACCACTGGCATTAAGGGGGATTAGGAAAAGCTTCCTGTAAGGGTTATTATTATTTCCATTTTACAGATGAGGATGCTGAGGTTGAAAAAGGTTAAATGATTTGCCCAGGGTCACACAGCTAGTAAATATCTGAGGCAGGATTTGAACTCAGGGCTTCTTGACTCCAGATCCAGGGCTCTCTTCATTATTGCAGTAGTCTAGGTGTGAGGTGATTCTTATCCTCAAATGACCAATTTACAAGACCATGTAAACATGAACTTCTGCATTTCTATTTCTTGCTTGATGCCCCCCCCCGTCTGATGAATCATTACCATATTCTAATTCTGCTGCCAGTCATCTTCAATTTGTGATTATATTTGTGACCTTGGGCATATCACTCACCTTCTTTGCAGAAGCATCTCCAGTTGTTAAGGGAGAGGGACAACTGCCTTTAAGCTCCTCAGAGGAGGATGCTATAAAACTAGCTACTTGTGAAATATCGACAAGATCCCTAAAGGGCTGTAACATACAAAGAAGGCAGTTTAATTCTGAGCATGCAGGACTGGGACTCTCTGTTGAATTTTATGTATCTCGAAAGCTTGGCAATTGTTTGAAACATCTCCTGAAAGAGTAATTGTCATCAACCCGAATGTGGTACTGAGCTCTGTCTTGGCTGGTGTTAGACTTGGCCCCTGTTCACTAAGAGTTTAAAATGGGAGACTGATAACGATGATGATGGTGATGATGATGATGATGATGATGCTGTGGCAGAGATTCATGAAAGACTTAGTTGATTCAATTCAATTTAACAAACATTTTAAAAGTACCTACTAAAAGTAAAGCGCTATGCTACGTGGTGGGGATATTCATTCATTTATTCATCCAGCGCCTTCTAGGTGCAAGGCACTGTACTCTCTGCTATCATCTCTTATCAATGGGGCATAGGAGCTTATATCACTGCTCTTGGGTGGGTGGGGGGAAGAAACACATCAATTAATACATCACTAAATAAAATACAGTTCATATACCAATGCAATAACATAAAATGAAAACTTTTATATAACAAAAGCTTGGCCAATTCTCTGCCCATAATCCAGTAATATTCAAATCAAATCAGTGAATAGTTCATGGATGCCTACTATGTTTAAGGTGTTAAGGAATGTACAGAAATCTAAGGCACTATGTCTCCAAAGATTGGCAGTTCCAGGCATATCATTTAACCAAATTTCTCATGTTTTTCTTGTGGTTCGGATTGACAGATGTGGACTAGCTGGTAGTACAATTTAGGTGGATTTAGTAGAAATGATTGCATTACCAGATGCAAAAAAAAGTAGTCATTAATATGACTATTTCAATAGGATATCTATAGTGGAATGACTCAGGGCTATGTTCTTTGCTCTGTGCTTTTTAGTATTTTTATCGATGACTTGGATAAAGGCATAGAAGGCCTTCTTGTAAAATGTGCAGATGTGTGTAGCTGAGAAGTTTAGGTAACACATTGGATGACAAAGTCAGGATCCAAAAACATCTTGAGAGTCTAGAATGTTGAGCTGAAATCTAACAAAATTAAACTTAGGGAAAGGGGTTAGCCTTATGAAAGTAAAGGGAGCAAGCATATAAATTGAAACTTCTCTCCAATTTACAATAATAATAGCTAATATTTAAGTAGCACTTAAATATGTGCTAAGGGCTTTGCCAAGCATTTCACAACTATTATCTCATTTGGTTCTCACAACAACCCTGCGAGGTAGCTGCTATTATTATCCTGATTTGACAGATGAGGAAACTGAGGCAAACAGTGGTTGACTTGCCCAGGTTCACACAGCTAGCAAGTATCTGAGGCTGCATTTGAACTCAGGTCTTACTGACTCCAGACTGGTGCTCTATCCATTGGGGAACCTGAGCACCCAACTTACTGTCTTAGGGAGTTGCCTAGGCCCCTGAGAGACTAAATAACTTGGTCAGGTTCACAGAGCCATTATGCATCAGGGGAAAGACTTGAATCTAAGTCTCTCTCTCTCTCTCTCTCTCTCTCTCTCTCTCTCTCTCTCTCTCTCTCTCTCTCTCTCTCTCTCTGTCTCTGTCTGTCTCTGTCTCTGTTTTTCTCTCTGTGTCTCTGTCTGTCTGTCTGTCTCTGTCTCTGTCTGTCTGTCTGTCTCTGTCTCTGTCTCTGTCTCTCTCTCTGTTTCTGTCTGTCTGTCTCTGTCTCTCTCTCTTTCCCTGTTTCTCTCTCTCTGTCTCTGTCTGTCTGTCTCTGTCTGTCTCTGTCTCTCTGTCTCTCTCTCTCTCCTGTCTTTTAAACTATACCACCTGCCACTACGATTGCCAGTTGGCTAGCTGGGGAGGTCTACCAAGAAGAGATGGCAGATCTACAGGGATCAAGCTTGGTGAGATGGGCTATAGAAGGCATTCCAGGTGCTGAGATAATTTGCAGATACAAGAGTAGGACGAAAGGACCTGAGACTCCATACAATCCAGCATTTTCTAAGTCCGTAGCAGTTTCATCGTGTTTTCTTATTTTTTTCCTGTGTGACCACATCACTTCTCTTCTAGGCTTCTGTGCTACTGTGAGCTAACATTAACAATCTCTCTTGCACAGAGGATTCATCCAGCTAATCTTTCACCTTTCTCGCTGCCCTTTCCTACTCTGCTTTTCCATCCCCAGCTGTGACTGTTTGCTGCCTCAATTAGTGCAGTAGGAGATTTGGGATTGGAAAGTCAGGAGGGGAAAAAAGCATACAACAGTGAAGGCCGAAGGGGAAGAAGACAAACTCCCTAGGGAAGAGATGGAAAGGAAGAAGCAGAAAAGGCAAGTCAGAAATTCGAATAGAAGGGGAAAGGGAAAGAAACTGGGGAAAGCAATGAAAACTAACCACGGAAAGGGGGTAAGGTGAGAAAAAACTCTATGTCTGGAGAGGTCTCTGAGGGAGACTCTCAGGTTTCTACAAGTCATTCTGTTTACTGTGTATTATGATGGGAGTGGCTCTATATTTGTCCTTTCTGGGGTACTTTCTCATGGAATAGAATTGTAAAAATGTTGGAAATCTCTGTTATTCTGTAGTATCAGGTAGGGGACAGTTCACAGAATGTTATT
Source organism: Phascolarctos cinereus (assembly GCF_003287225.1). Lineage (NCBI taxonomy): Eukaryota > Metazoa > Chordata > Mammalia > Diprotodontia > Phascolarctidae > Phascolarctos > Phascolarctos cinereus. The sequence goes on along the minus strand of NW_027556180.1, from coordinate 119,922,865 downwards.
TTTCTCTATACACCCCCTAGTCTAGAACAGGGCAGTGGCCTGGACATCTACCTGGACTCCTTACTCTCCCTCCTTTCACATGTCCAATCAGTTGCCAAATCTTTCCATTTCTACATCTACAACATTTCTCCAATCCCTTTTCTACACTCGCATAACTCAGTCCCTTATTACCTCTCACCTTGATTATTTCAACAGCCTCCCAACCAGTCACCTTACCCCAAGCCCTTATCATTCTAATTCATCTTCCACACAGCTGCCAAAGTGATGTTCCTTAAGCTCAGATCTAACCATGTCACTCCCCTATTCAAACAACTCCAGTGGCTTCCTACTGACCCTTGGTTCAAGTATAGGCTCCTCTGTTTAGCTTTTGCAGCCCTTTATAACCTGATCTCAACCTTCCTAGCTTCTCTGGACATCATTCCCCTCCACATTCTGTCATCCTACCAAACCTTCTGGAAATTTGTCCTCCACACATGGCCTGCCATCCCCATCTCTGTGCCTCCTACTGGCCATCCCTCATCCCTCCAGTGCACTCCTTTGTTTCAGAGCAACTCTTCCTTTACGAGCAGCAATCAGGTGGCTCAGTGGGTAGAGTGCCAGTCCTGGAGTCAGGAAGACTCATAGCTTCCTAAGTTCAAATCCTGCCTTCAGACACTTACTAGCTATGTGACCCTGAGCAAGTCATTTAACCCTGTTTGCCTCAGTTTCCTCATCTGCAAAATGAGCTGGAGAGGGAAATAACAAACAACTCCAGCATTTTCTTTTTGCTTTTTGGTGAAGCAATAGAGGTTAAATGACTTGCCCAGGGTCACACAGCTACTTAAGTGTCAAGCATCTGAGGCCAGATTTGAACTCGGGTCCTGCTGACTCCAAGGCTGGAGCTCTATCCACTGTACTGCTGGTCCTCAATTCCAGCATTTTTGCCAAGAAAGCCCCAAATGGGATCATGAAGAGTCTGACATGACTGAAAAATGATTAAACTTCCTGTAAGATGCAGCTCAAACATCTTCCACATGAAGCCTTTAGACATTGTCCAACAGCTAGTGCCCTCCCTCCCACACTACTTTATATTTAACTATTCTGTATATATTTGGGTTTACTCACTTTACATTTAAGTCCTATATATCTATATGTGCATTTGTTACCTCCTCTATTAGAATGTGAACTTCATGATTCTTCTCTTCTTTGTGCTGGTTATTACATTGACTTACACATGGTCTTCTTGTTCAGTCATGTCCAACTCTTCATGACCCCATTTGGGGTTTTCTTGGCAAAGAAATTAGAGTGGTTTACCATTTCTTTTTTCAGTGAATTAAGGCAAACAGAGGTGAAGTAGTCACGCAGACCTAGGGTCACACAGCTAGTGAGTGTCTGAGGCACACTTGAACTCAGGTCTGACTCCAGACCCAACACTCTATGTGCTGAGCCACCTAGCTGCCTCTACTGGCTCATAGTAGTGTTTAATAAATAATTGTTATGTGATTAGCTGATTAATCAGAAAAAATTTTTTTATTAATGCTTATTGAATTCAATTGAACCCCAGGTGAATAGCCCTAGGCTGCATAGTAAGATAATGCTAAAGAGAAAATTTTTAAAAAGACAGTCTCTCCCCTCCCCCATAAGTCTTTTGAATCCAGAGTTTGCTTTACAGATTTAGGCCATATCATTCCTCTGTATGACATTTTTTGTGACAAGGATAAGTCTGCCTGGCCTGGCTTCTGACAGTTTGGGCAATTCTGGGGTGATCTATGCACCGAAGGGCTTTTGACAATTTCTAAAGAAGACATCAGAGTCAGATCAGTGGGGAAGGTTGGAAAGACAGGGAACAGTGGACAAAGGATGATTGCGATGAGGTGTTAAGAACACCTCTCCATTATCTTGAATTGGTTCGTCTGCAAGATAATCACTCTAGTTTACCGCAGAGGCAAGATCTGGTGAAAAGAAAGTCGAGGTAGCATCAGCTTTTTTCCTAATCTGAGTAGGAAATGTTGTTTGCTGTTATTTGAGGGATACCCAGAATACTTACCCCTTCCTGCCCCAAAATCTCACCTGCCTTAGGTATCTGAAATGGCATCATTAGAGAAAGATTCCTTTGAGTTTCTAACCTTTAGTTTTCAAGAGTAACTTATTAGGATGCAAATCTCTGTGGGATCGATAACACCTTAAACCCTTTTTGACTAGTAGAGTGAACTTCAGGGTTATTTGTACTTTATAATTGTATAGTTCTCTTTATAGTTTTAAAAGCTTTATTAACATTGTATAAATTGATTTTTACAACAACCTTGTGCGATGTTTTTTGTTTTTTGCCTTTCTCTGTATCCCCAGTGTGTTAGCACAGTGCCCGACACATAATAGGTGCTTAATAAATGCTTGTTCACTTGACTTGAGGTACTCAGGACAAGTATTACTATCCGTAACTTACAAATTGGGAAACTGAGGCTCAGAGATATTAATTGATTTTCCCACAGTCACCTGACTAGTAACTAGCTGAGCCAGCACCAGAACTCAAGTTTTCTGATTACTGGGTTGGTACTTTTTTTCATTAAGTTGTCGCCAAGGATTTTTGGGGATAACAGAGTAATAAACAGAGCAGGATGAAAGGGACTTTGTCCCAGTGTGCTGACATCTGGACAGCATGCTTTTCCTTCCTGGCACATTTGTCCTTGCATTCCTCTGATGACCTTTATCACCTTATGGTGGCATGCTCTCTGGGACACCCCTATGACTCATCTTCTAGGGGCTGCTGCATCCACCACCCACCAACCCCTGAGGAGGTGAGGTCCAGCTTCTCTGGGAGATAAGCTACCCTTTCTATTCCAGAATGACTATAACCATAGGCTCTCCTCTGTTCTGCTGCCATTCCTCCTCCCCCTGTATCACACCACACACCTCTCCCAGCGTCCCCTTCCCCCCCAACTATTTTTGCCCCAGGTGAATAGTCGTGGCTCTGTGGGATGGTACACAGAAAAAAAATGCCTATCAGGGATGCTTCAGAAAAAGCCCTATGTGAGAGAAGGTACAAGACACAAAGGATCCACCTCATAATTTTTCTGAGGGTAGATCTTGGCTGGTACCAGTAATTATGCAGCTATGTCAGACCCAACAGTGAGATGTGACAGCCAAGAAGCCTATGTGACTGTAAGTTATATAATCAGAAATGGAGTGCTCAAGACCAGGAAGATTATAATCCCAGTTTTCTGCACTAGTCAAACCACATTGTTAGTATTGTGTGCCTTTCTGGATACTATTTTAATAAACTGAAGACCCCCTGGGGGACCCATTTCTAAAGCAAGAGAGGTGCATCAGACCAGTGAGGGACTGGAAAGGGTAAGAAGTGGTGGACATTTATGTTTCTAGTCCCCGTTTGATACTGGAGGGTGTGTGTGTGTATGTGTGTGTGTGTTATAAAGAAAGGATCCTAGGAGAAGATTGATTCTGGCGCATGTACAAGGAAGCAAGGGAGTGAGCAGCAGCAGTCACCTCCAGGGGAGATATTGATGTATACACATGGGAAACACGGGCTGCTTTCGTTTTCCTCTGCAGCTTATTTGATGTGAGGTAAACAAGGAGAAAAGATCCATTTTAAATAGATTTCAGATTAAAGAGTTAAAGAAGCTTCAAATTGCAGTTATAGAAATTACCCATCAAGTGACCATATGTAACCGAGGAAGGAAAGAACAAATATGATTATAGGAGAAATGAAGACCAAACTATGCAAAGTGATGCTAAGACACCACACAGCTGCTGGAGTTTAAAAATAATTATTGATAGCTTTGGTTGCTACATCACTTACATTTCCCTTTCCTGAGAACCATTGTTTACAATAAAGAATTTTTTAGAAGAGGGAGAAAAAACATTTCACAAACTAGACCATGCATCCCAAATGTTGATACAGTATACATTGTTCCACACTCACGGTCCACAACCCCACAGAGAAATAGGAGGAAGCAGCTTTTCTTACCTTTTCTTATAATTTTACAGCATTCAGTTTCAACTGTGCTGTTGGTTTTCTTTCCATTTACGTTGTTGTATTTATTGTGTGTGTTGGTGCTGCTTGCTTCACTTTGTACCAATTTGTGTATGTCTTTCTGTGCTTTTCTATATTCATCATATTAATCCAGGGATTCTTAACCTTTTCTGTGTCAAAAAAGATGAGAATAATATTTTTAAACAGTTGAAGAGCCTGCTAAATTTTAGTTAGAGGGTAGTGAAAACAAAGATAAAATTTTTTTTTCCCTGCAAGTTCACAAACTCCCTGAAACCTATCCCTGGGCCCCCAGTGAAGAACCTCTGTATTAATCCTTTCTTATATACCATACTAGTGTTCCATTACATTCATGTACCGTAATCTATTTAGCCATTCCCCAATCAACAGACATCTGCTTAGTTTCCTGTTTTCCGCTAACACAAAACTGCTGCTAGTAATTTTGTATATGTGGGGCCTTTCTTTTTGTTAGTGACTTTGGGGTCTATGCCTAGCGGTGAAGTCTCTGAGTCAAAGGTTATGGACATATTAGTTATTTCACTTTGTAAAATTCCAAATTGCTTTTCAGAATGGTTGAACCAATTTGCAGCTGTACCAACAATGAATTAGTGTGCTTCTCTTTTCACATCCCTCCACTATTGATCATTCCTATATTTTGTCATTGCCAATTCACTGGGTGTGAGATGAAACCTCAGGACTGGTTTGATTTGCATTTCCCTTATCTTTAGTGATTTGGAACATTCATTCTTTTGATTTTAAATAGCTTTCAAATTTCCTTTTGAGAAGCATTTGGTTATATCCTTTGAATCACTATTCTATTAACAAATGGCTTTTGGTTTTATACCTTTCTGTTAGTCTCATACATGTCATGGATGTCAAGCATTCATCAAAGATATTTGCTTTGAATTTTTCTTATGGCGTAAGTTTTATTATTAAAGTCACAGCTATTTTGCATTTGTGGTGATATATGCTCTAAGATGTTGATCTAGCACTAATTTCTGCTAGATTCCTCTTCAGTTTTTCCAACCCAGCAAACTACCATCCCTAGTCCCTGCCACACTAGAGTAGAAAAATCATTCAAAGCTCCAGGGTTCAAACTGCAGAGATAGCCTGGGTTTGTAATCACCTTTCCTAAAAAGTCAAAATAATATTGCATATAGCACCTAATTATATCATCAAGTATGTACACACACACACACACACACACACACACACACACACCACACACGCACACACACACACACAGACCTCCTTAAGAGCATTGCCTCACAAGGAGTACATACAAACAAAAGCCCATACACACACACACACACACACACGTACATTTTATATATATATATATATATATATATATATATATATATATATATATTATATATATTTATATATATATATGTCAATCATATATTGTAAGCTTTACAAAATGTTTTCCTTACAATGACTATGAAATGGGTAATGCAAATTTTTGTTTTTGAACTGGACATTTCATTTCATTAGTATAGGAAGTCCCTTGATGAGGAAACTCCCTCTACTGATGCAAATTGGCATTTACTCTGAGGTTTATAATCTTGGCATGTTGAAAGGTTAAAAATTTTACCTAGATCATACATACAATAAGAGGTAAGACACAACTAGTCAGAATCAGAATGAAAATCTAGTTCTGTTTGCAAGTACAGATCTCTTTCCCCTGACCCACAATTATAGCTTACATATAACTATCTGCTGCAGATGATTATGCAATTAAGAAAGTCTATGAAGGACTTGACAAGATCTACACGCAAAGACATTCTGTTCTTTAAAAATGGATGACATCATTGTGAAATTACACGTCGAGGAAATGGTGAACTTTGTTTAAAAACATAGTTTAAAACTAGATAATAGAAAAAGCCAAAAGTTTATGGACTATTTAGAAACCTCATGCTTGCACAATGTAAATATTTTCTTCAAGAAAAGAACTGGAAGGTATTGGATTTGGCAAGCAATGAACTACTACGAAAAAATGAAATCAATTATATCATACCATTTAGGAAGTGGTTGGTTATGTGGACAGGGAAGCTATTACTGAATCAGCTGTCTGCTGACAGTTGGGTCATCAGCTGGTTAGAGTAAAGGTCAAAGTAATACTAAAATAGCTAGAGATAAAAAGAAGACACTAAGATTAGAGCACCTCCAAACTGACCTGATTAAATGATTTGCTAATGCATAAAATGGGTAGTGGACAAAAGCAAGGACATTGACCTTAACAATCATTTCTTAGAAAAGCTTAACTGGATCATTTTGATTACATGAAACTGAAAAGTTTTTGCACAAACAAAGCCAATGCAACTAAGATTAGAAGGAAGGTAGAAAATTGGGAAATAATTTTTACAACCAGTCTCTCTGATAAAGGCCTCATTTCTAAAATATGTAGAGAATTAAGACAAATTTATAAGAACACAAGTCATTCCCCAATTGATAAATGGTCAAAGGATATGAACAGACAGTTCTCAGATGAAGAAATTAAAGCCATCTATAGTCATATGAAAAAATGCTCCAAATCATTATTGATTAGAGAAATGCAAATCAAAACAACTCTGAGGTACCACATCACACCTATCAGATTGGCCAACATGACAAAACAGGAAAATGATAAATGTTGGAGAGGATGTGGGAAAATTGGAACACTAATACATTGTTGGTGGAGTTGCGAAATGATCCAACCATTTTGGAGAACAATTTGGAACTATGCCCAAAGGGCTACAAAAATGTGCATACCCTTTGATCCAGCAATAGCACTTCTAGGGCTATATCCCAAAGAGATCAAACAAATGGGAAAAGGACCCACATGTACAAAAATATTCATAGCAGCTCTTTTTGTGGTAGCAAAGAATTGGAAATTGAGAGGATGCCCATCAATTGGGGAATGGCTGAGCAAGTTGTGGTATATGAATGTAATGGAATACTATTGTGCTATAAGAAATGATGAACAGGCTGACTTCAGAAAAACCTGGAAAGACTTATATGGTCTGATGCTGAGTGAAGTGAGCAGAACCAAGAGGACTTTGTACACAATAACAGCCATGTTATGCAATGACTAATATTGTTAAACTGAACCCTTCTCAGCGTTATGAGGATCTAAGACATTTCCAGAGGCCTCGGGATGGAAAATGCTGTCCACATCCAAAGAAAGAACTATGGAAATCGAATCGCTCTCACTTATTTTTACCTTCTGTTGAGTTTTGTTTCATCTTTCTGATGGTTCCTCCTAGTGGTTTTAATTTTTACTTACAACTTCACTAATGTGAAAATATGTTTAATGGGTATGTAAATGTAAAACCTATATCAGATTGTGTGCCATCTTGGTGAGGGTGGGGGGGGAGGAAGGGGGACAAAAATTTTCAACTCAAAAGCGTATGGAAGTGATTGTTGATAAATCAAAATAAATTAATAAAGAAAAAGTTAGCACATAAAAAAAAAGCTTACCTGAGGCAAGATAGCTCCAACAATGAGCAAAATAAAAAGGAGTCTAGAAAAATATTTTAGTCAATTCTTAGTCTCCTTGCCAGGTGGAGAGACATGGCCCCCAAAGGCAACCACGTACAAGCTCATTTGCAAAATGTTATAGAGGAATACAATGAAAGATTACAAGCATTAAAATCTCATAAAACAGTGAAAAGAAGTTGAGGAGAAAATGAGCCTCTAGAGAGAGCTTGGTACAGAACCCAGTTACATTAGATCTTCCTGAAAGCACTTTGAAATCAGACAAATTTTTCAGTGTGATTTGTTCTCACTAGGGATGATAATGGAACTTGTGAATTTGTGTTCTAATACCTTAGTGTGTTATTTATTGTGTGAAGTATAATGGATTAATAAGGAGAATCACCTTATTAATTTGATAAGCTTACTGAGTGGTGAGCCTTTGTCTGGAATTTTTGAAAGAACCTCTCCTAAACGGTGTGGGCATGCCCATTGGGACCTTGTTAAGAAGATAAAAGACAGCTCCAAATAAAGTCTCAGTGACTGGGGCTACTCCAAGGTGAGTTGATTGGATTGGTGCTGCTTTGAGATGAATGTGTTGGATTGGTGCTGCTGTCCCTGAGCATTTCCTATGGGATGGTTTCAGTGGTTGGGGCTGCCCCCAAGAGGAATTATTATTCTTTTATTAAAAAAAAATATTTGCTTATTTTTAGTTTTAGCAAATGGAATTGTATATGGGACAGCCTTTATTCCATCATTAGAGAAAATATACAAAAATTCAAAGAATTAAAAAATACTTATAAACCAGAGAAGAAAGCACATAAAGGGACTCTCCATAGCCCAGAAATAATCAACGTACTCCTTCTCCCTTTCAAATGGGTTCCACTCATCCACAGTCTTCCTCAAGACTCAGAAACAGTGTAGTTTATATTTCTCCTCTACAGGAAACTGAACTTAGGATAGTAGCTAGCAGGGCAATATCATATTCTGGTCAATTCCTCTTTCTCACTAGATCCTACACAGTTCCTCCAGACTCATGTGCAACACTGTTGTATTCTTCCATGTCATTGTTTTAGTTCCCAAATAATCTTCCAGCTATAGGGTCTACAGGAGCAAACCTCTTCTTTTTTCCAAGAAGCATGTTGCTCACCAAAGCCTCCTTCTCTAGATAGAAGACTAGATCATCAAATTTTTAAACTTGAGTTTAATTAAGAGGTCACCCAAAAAATCTTCCTTCCTTCCCTTGGGTAAAGTTAGATTCCTAGGCCATGCTGCCTGAGAGACATGATTATTAATAACCTAAGATTTGGGAAGATCCAGAGTTCCCCCATTTTTCTAAGGTCCTGATTTTTAAAAGTTCACTCTCTTGTAGGACATTGCTGATAATGATATTGGACTAACTTTCTGGTTCAGACTCCACTCAGGTGGAGTAGCCATTGTGCTCTGCTCAGGCTTTGGTGGAGCATAAATTATTTGAATAGATTGCCCAAGGCTGGAGGGGACTTAGAAATGGATGGCATAATCAAAGTTCAGGTACAGCCCCTCATTATAATATTAATTATCTCACTAATTATTAACCAATCCAGAGTTGATTTCCACCCTGAGGAACACCTACACTTCAAAGAGTATATAAACTGTGAGCCTACCATAATTGTCTTTGGTCTAAGAGAGATGACCAAATGACCATTCTTCTATCAATAAAAATGCTGGCCTTATTAATAAAATAATTAAATTACCCAGAAATTATATCTCTCAAATCTTTTTAATCAACACATGCTCAAAAAATTCCCTCTTCAAGTAGGAAAGAGGGGTTTAGGAATGGCATCATCCATGAACTTTCTCTAAGGATACATGGATAAGTAGATAAAAGTTTCTATGTATTTCTCCCTAAGACAACCATTAATAGCTTTTAGGGTGGTGGTGGATGGGAGAGAAATCTACTCCTCCACCATGTGCATGGGTTCTCTTGTAAGGTTCTTGAAAGAACCTTCCCTAAACCGTGTGGGCATGCCCACTGGGCATGTAGGCATGCGAGCATACACACACACACACACACACACACACACACACACACACACACACACACAAAACATTTGAAGTGCTCTTAATCTCTCTGGAAGAAAGTCAAAAAGGAAGTGAAGAGAAAAATAGAGTTTTGACAGACTTGTTTTACAAATGATCAAAAAATGGTACCTCCTTTAAGAAGACTTTGTCTTCCCAAGAGTTCAAGAAAAATAATTCATTTAGAACTAATGGGTGGAACCATGAGAATGAAGCAATAAAACAAAACAACAAAGGAAAAGGAGATCAAGTAGTATGCTTCCACCTGCATTCAGACTCCATATTTCTTTCTCTGGGTGTGAATAACAATTTCCGTCATTAATCTTCTGCAGTTGTCTTAGATTCTTGCATTGCTGTGAAGACCTAAGACTATCAAAGTCAGTTATCCCATAATGTGGCTGTTACTATGTACAATGGTCTCCTGCTTCTGCTCATTTCACTCTGCAAAATCTTGTGGAAATGAATGTTGAAAACTAAAAATAAATGAATAATTTAAAAAAAAAAAAAGAATAATAACTCCTCTTGGAGGCAGCCCCAACCACTGAAACCATCCCATAGGAAATGCTCAGGGACAACAGCACCAATCCAACCCATTCATCTCAGAGCAGCACCAATCCAATCAACTCATCTTGGAGTAGCCCCAGTCACTGAGACTTTATTTGAAGCTGTCTTTTATCTTCTTAACAAGGTCCCAATGGGCATGCCCACACCGTTTAGGAGAGGTTCTTTCAAAAATTCCAGACAAAGGCTCACCACTCAGTAAGCTTATCAAATTAATAAGGTGATTCTCCTTATTAATCCATTATACTTCACAAAATAACAGATGGTGTACCAGCTATCTTCTCATAGTTCTCACTGAAATTACAATTGAATCACTGATAGTTTTTTTTAAAGTACTTGAATAGGGTCTGCTATATTGATTATAGTTACATTTTAAGAGCTAATATATTAATGCATATTTTCTAGAAGAAGTGAAAGTTATTCTAATTCACATTCTAATTCACATTGTGACAATCTTCAAACAAAATGAATTACAGTCCTAGGCCTCTTAGTTATTCTTGTTCTGGCATTTGTTACTTATATGACTTTGGGCAAATCTCTTAACTTCTCTGGGCCTCAGTCATCTCATCTGCAAAATGAATGGATTTAGACTAGATGATCTCTCTATTTTTCCTGCTAATATGTTGTAACCCAGTTCAATTCAGACCTTCTTGTTGCCTTTCATATTTTTCACTTTGTCATGTAATTCTACTTAGGATTTTAGTTATGATGACACCAACAGAGTATGAATACATGGAAAGACTTCAAGAGGTCCTGGCAACATTTTTTAAATCATGTGTGTGTGTATGTGTGTGAAAGAGACAGAGAGAGAGAGACAGAGAGACAGACACAGAAAGAGACACAGAGAGGGCAAGACAGAGAGAGCAAGTGAGAGAAATGAAAATAGAACTTCAATGTTCTCTGGTTACCACATTATTTCTTTATATACTATATCTCACAATAGAATAAAAGCTCTTTGAGGTTAGGGGTTTTTTTTGATAATTATTTGGGTGGAAACCACAGTGCCTTGGACATTGTAGATGATTAATAATTTTTTTGTCAAATTGAATGTAAAGCTTCTCAAATGCACTCCATTGGAGATAAGATATAAAATGCCTTTCTTTCAAAAAACAAACAGAAAAAGAGATTCAAGCCTTCTCCCCATTTCTACCATTTTTTTCTCCCATAAAAGACAATCAATACTGAACCACTTCATTATCAACTGGAAAAGAGTATCCTCTGGCATTACTTGTTAGCATGAGATGAATTTCTGGAATATTAAGTAGTTATTGACTTCTGTGCTGCCTCTGTATCACTAATGCTTCACTTGAACATGTCAGAACTGTGCCTATTCACAAAGAACCAGGAGGTACTGAGACACTAATTGCTTACTATTCAAGAAGATTAATATTCCACAGAAAGGAACTATAGACAAATGAAAAATTAATAGTTATTTTTAAAAGATGGTGTATGCAAATAGGGTTAATATTTCTGGACCATGACTTAAAATACAGGAATGATGAGTTCTTAGCCAGGGATGGACTATACATACTGAGGGCCAGCAAAATATATATTTACTTGAATGCTTGAGAGTTTGATCAAGAAGGCTTTAAACATAAAAAGAAAAAAATAAAAGATTGAGAACAAATGTTAATAGAAATATGATTTCACAAAAGCGTATTCTGATATTGTATTGTGTCATTCAGATGATCCTAGGTTCTTAAAAGGTAGGTTAGTGTAATGCAAGCATTGGTACCTTCTTTCAAGCAGGGATGACCCCAAGTATGGTGCTGGCAAAAAGCTGTTTCTGCTTTCTGAGAACCAGCCTAACAGTGCATGCAAAGGCTAATCGCCCATTGGCCATCCATTTCATGATGAATTCTTTGGCCATGACATTCCATGAAATGACAAAAATACCAAATATTCCTCAGTCTGGTGTGGTCTCTTCTGCTTCTACAGTGATAGTGGCAGAGAAAACACAAAGGAGGCAAAAATTACTAAGTCAGACAGATTTGAATCCATCTATAAACATTAACTTAGCTGCTAGTCCTCTAAATATGAGATCCTTACCCAATGACCAATGAACATACACATTACTTGAGGAATTGAATCATATTAGTAGACATTTTTGTTATAAATGAAATCAGAAAGTAAAGGAAATTGTAGGTAAATATAAGGATGGTTCACAGGTTTTTCTGGGTGAGATCAGGGAGGAGTTGGTGAAATTGGTTTTGTTGTGTATCCAAAAAGCATCAACAAATATCATTTAATGCGACATTTGATCATTTCATCTTTCAGTGTCCATGGTATTTGTGAAAAGCTGAAAATAATTTCAGTTTATGTATTGTCTATTGGATAAAATGAAGAGCAAGAGATGGTCAAATTGAAGAAGCATAACTCCAAAGAACTTAGAATTCCAATACTTTGGTCTGATACTTTTATTGTTAGGAAGTGTTAGGATATATGAACACATATATCCATATGATTTTATATATATATACATACACATACTTACATGCATATGCACAATATGCTATTTTTAAATTAATTAGGACTGTAACATATAAAAAGCAATAAACAGAAACTAAAGGTCCGACTATAAGGGAATAGATGAAGAAAGTTGTACTGTATTAATGTAATGGAATACTATAATTCAATTAAGATATATATATATATATATATATATATATATACATATATATGTATATGTGTGTGTGCATAATTGCTGGCACTTTAAGGTTTGCAAAGCACTAATTATATACAGTACAAATCTGGGAAAGAGGGCCTTTATGAAACAATGTGAAGTATAAGAAGTTGAACTAGAAGAGCATGGAACCATTAAACTAACTAGGACTATTAAAAAAGAAGGGCTATATGAATGAACAAAGGAAATTGTTGGAAGCCCAAGGAGACTGACAGGTTGTTATTAAGATTTGGTAAACTGAAATTCATTTATTTAAATGTTAATAGTCGTAAAAAACATAATTTATTTTCTTGATGTTTGAAAATAAGTTTATAATATTTCTTTTTCAAAAAGGAGAGCTCTAAATTGTAAATGAAGAGGGAATAGGAAAATTGTCCATATATATTTGTTAAGCCTGGTGTCATACATAAGAAAAAGGGTATAAGAATATGGGAAACAATATCCAAGAAGACAGCAAGAAATAAAATTCATGCTCCAAATGTCTATATAAAAATACACAAAACTTGGGTAATAAACAAGGTGAAATAAGAAGCTTAATTAACATAGAGAGGTAAATTTGACCTCATGTATTTTTGTGGAATAAACTCCTAACTGAAATATGACTGTGGATAGGACATAACTTATGGGAAAGGGAACGGCTAGAATAGATAAAAGGTTAGTGGAGTTGTTTTGTAGATTAAGTTAATAAATTCTTATGAAGAAACCGAGGATATGGAGGTTGGAGACCATTTGGCTGTGGATAGAAGGAGAAATAGAAGAAATATTATGGTGGGAATATACCACAGACCACCAGGCCAGGAGGGATTTGATGATGAGTTCAAGAAATAGATCACAAACCTTGTCACAAGATAGGATATAACCGTGGTGAAGAACTTCAGCTGTTTGGACATCTGCTAGAGCTTTCTCTCTGCCAAAAGGAGAGCAGCTGATAAATTCTTGACTTGCCTTAATGATAATTCCTTTCTTCTAAAAAAATGGAAGAAATTGAAGAAAATTACTATTCTAGACCTGTTTCTGATGAAAAAGAAGCATTGGTTGCTGAAGCTCTAGAAACATTGGTTTTATATGACTACATCTTATGTGATGGAGAAGATAAAAGTTGGGCAGTCTCCCATGCACACTCTGTTTTGGATTTCAAGGAATTCAGAGAAAGAAAAGGTAGATTCCAAAGACCTAATTATCTAATGGAGGTCAGTTACAGAGGGATGAGAAATTCTCAAGAATAAAATTCTGATGACAAGAATAGAAATGGTTTTAATGATGAATAAAAGGATACTGTCTCATGAGACAAATGTGGGTATACAGAAGTTAACTGCATATGATTATAGAAAAGCAACATAGTCTTAGAAAAATAATATCAGGAGAGTTAAAATTCAGAATGAACTGATTCTGTTACCAAGTGCTAAGAACAAGAAAAATTGCTATTTTAGTGAATTGGGAGTAAGTATCAGATCAATGAAAGGGTTAGAGTTGCTGTTTAGCATGGATTAGAGATGATGGAGAGAGGATGGAATCAGTCTAATTTTGCTTCTGTTTTCCATGGGAAGGAAATTGATTTTTTGTACAGGAAAAGACAAAAGAAAATTATTAAAAGGGAATTGAGATGGGGAGCCAAAAGGGCAAAATAATAGGAAGAAGTATAACCCAAGTTCTCCCACACACCCTCTCCACAAAGCTTTAGAAAATACACCAGATCAAGTCCTGATTGAAAAATCCAAGAAAAAAAAAATCACAGTGAGACTTTTTTTTTCCCAGTCTAGATTGGCTTAGGGAAACAGAAAATCATGTGGACATTGGCAATGAGATCTGGACAGGAAAGTTCAGCATAGAACTGAAAGAACATGAATATGAACACCTGGACAGAATGAGGTCCCAAAACCCAAAGCAGGGAGCCATGACTTTTTGCAGGGTAAGGGAACAGCTGCCAACTGGCAACTATCACTCACTATTATGCAGAGATGCTGGTAAATGTTTAACAAATGGCTCTCCCCACTAAAAAAAACAGGGCACACTTTTAAGTTTAATTTACACGGTTATAATTTTTCCATCATTTTCTTCAATCTAGACACCCACAAAATAATAAATCAAGCCCTGATTTGTAGTTTGCTGATTTCTGAGATGTAAATGCTCACATTAAAAATTTAACCTTCAGCTTTCACAGCCCAGTAAGAATTAGCTTCAGTACATCCTAAGAGTCTACTGACAAGTTCAGAAGGAAGCAGCAGCTGTGTGGCTTTAACCCCAGGAGCAGAGTGGGGTCTCAGTCCTGGCTTCCTGCCCAGTCTGAAGGCTACAATAGAATGACCAGGACAAAAATCCCAGACCAAAGAGGAGCCTGCAATTCTATAACTCCTGTAGAGCTTCCCACCTGGCAGATAGTAGCTGGACCCAGTAGCAGTCTACTAAAATTTCCAATTAGGAAAAGGACCCACAAGAGAGTTGTTCAGATCCAAACCTAGATTTGCTGAGCTTAGATCAGGACGGATGTGATTAGACTTTGCCTCTAAATGTTATGCCTCCCAGGAATATTATAGCCAAATTCCAGAGCCTCAAGATCAAAGAAAAAAAATTGCTGAAAGGTACTAGACAAAAAGAATTCAAGTACCGAGGAGCCTTAGTCAGAATTACACAAGTTTAGCAGACAACAGAATAAAAGAATGGAGAGCATGCAATGTGATGTTTAAAGGAGGCAGAAGATCTAGGCTCACAACCAATAATAACTTACCCAGAAAGACTGAGTATAATATTATAAGAGATAAAATGGATTTTTAATGAATTAGAGGGCTTCTAAGCATTCCTGATGAAAACCCTAAGCTAAGCAGAAAATATGATATACAAACACAATAGTCAAGAGAAGCATAAAAAAAAGTAAACATGAGAGCAAACATAAGGATTAAACAAGGATAACTGTTTACACTCTTCTATGAGTAGATGATACGTGTATCCCCTCAGAACTCTATCATCAGCAGGGGTCATAGAGGGAATGCCTGGGAATAGTTCTGTTATATTTTGATGATCTTAGAAGAATGGAAAGGAATGGGTAAAGGAATACACTAGGAAGGAGGGAGGGAAAGGAAAGATGAGGAAAATTATCAAACATAATTGGGGTGTACAAACAGAAATCTATACAAACAAGAAGGAAAGGGTGTGACTTATGAAGAACCAGCCCAGTTGAACAGGTTCATGAAGATCCTGTGGAGGAAAAAAAAAAAGGATATTAAGGCTTTACAATTCTAAAACTGTGAGTTTCTTTGTCCTGGTATATTCCCTACACATATGCCTTCTATGATAGTACTTTAATTTTGTGATCACTCTTCCCCTCTCATGGATACTGGGTGTATTTGTTGAAAAGTGTGTCCCTAGTATTATGGAAATTATTTCTCCTGGCTACTGCCTGGGGAGAGTGTAACTTTTGTTTTTTGCTATACCATTCCAGTAAATGCCTTTTGTGAAAGAACTGAGTGCACTGAATGATTTTAAGGGGAAGAACACTGTTGGGGGCTTGTGAACTAGGACTTAGGAGGATAGCCACTTATACCTGGGAGTAATAACAGCCATTCTTCTGGGGACCAAGCTGACCAGTGGGATTGTGAGTTGCATTAGTAAGCCCTGAGAGAGACTTGTATTAAAATTGTGTTTTTCATATTTTGGAGGACCCCTAGAGAGATTATCTACCTGGGACTTAGACTTTTAGATACTCTAATTTTGGAGATCCTAACAAAATTGGCTTTTTTTCCCTGTCTTTGTTTTAGGCTATAAATTGTATAGTGGTTTTTCCGTCATGTATTTTCCTTATAAGTCAGTTCCACTTGAGATAATTTTAGACTTTTGCATTTGTTGATTTGATCAATGTTAAGTACTGTTATTATATTACTGAATCCTGCCAACTACTGATATTGAAGCTAATATGAGTCAATCAGTCAGTCAATCAACATTTATTGAGCGCCTTCTATGGCATCGTGCTATGGGGATCGGAGAAAGGCAATGGACGGTGTCTGATCTCAAGGAGCTCACAATCTAATAGGGGAAGATGACCCTCACAAAGAAGCTGAAAAGCCAGGGGGAAGGGACAGAAAAGAGAGTATGAAGAGGGAGTCCAAAGAAGTCCACAAGTAGTGTAGCTTGTGTAAAATATGGAGAAAACTGTGCCAGGCCCTTTCCTTAAATAGAGGTTTTGGAGCTCATGGCTTTGCCTGTCAATCAGAGGCTCCAATCAGGCACAGGGGTGCTGATGAGCTGTGAGTACCAAGGCCAATTCAATTTTAAAAAATAAATAAATAAATAAATCAAATTAATAATTTAATTAAATAATTAATAAATAATAAATAAATAAAATTAAATAAATTTTTTAAATTTTTAAAAATTTTCTGTTTCTTACATTACTGTAATTTTTCATGTATCTGTTCTCTGCCCCCTCCTCAAGAGCCACCCCATATGACAGATAATATTGTTTTAGGGAGGAAAAAAACTCAGCACAACTGATCAATACATTGAAAAAATCTGCGAGCATGTAAAACATGTAACACCTGTGAACCTACAAGGTGCATGAAGTGGTAGGTTGGAAGTGTCTTCTTTCATCTTTTCATTCAAGTCCCACTTGATCTTCATAATTTTGTTATTACATTTACTTTTTATTTTTAGATGTGTTGTTCTTTCCATTTACATTGTTGTAGTTACTGTGTATATTGTTTTCTTGGCTCTGCTTACTTCACTCTGCATCAATTCTTTCCATGATTCTCTGTATTCATCACACATATCACTGCTTACAATACAACAATAGTCCACTACATTAAGGGACCACAATTTGCTTAGCCATTCCACAATTGATGCATATCTGCTTTGTGTACAATTCTGAGCTATCATCACAAGAGGAGCTGCTATAAATATATTCAGAAGCCGAGATAATCTGATCACTGACCTCCTGATCTGAGCTCAGCAAATGCCTGCTCTGGGTTTGGATCTGAGCAACTCTCTTGTGGGTCCTGTCCCTGATGGGAAATTTTAGTAGACTGCTGCTGGATTCAGCTGCCGGCTGGGAAGCTCGTTTTATGTTGTAGAATGATAGGCTTCTCTCTGGTCTGGAATTCTTGTCCTGGGCATTCTATTGTGGGCTTCAGACTGCACTAGAAGCCATCTTATTGATGGCTTCCTTGGTGTGTGTGTCCAGTAACGGAGTCTCTGGTTCAAAAGGTTTGGACATTTCAGTTACTTCATTTACATAATTCCAAATTTCTTTCCAAAATGCTTCCATTCTAATTTTTAAGGAATTATTTTCTCCAGTGAGCTTTTGGACCTCCTTTTCCATTTGGCCACTTATGCTTTTGAAGGCATTCTTCTCCTCATTGGCTTTTTGGACCTCTTTTGCCATTTGGGTTAGGCTATTTTTTAAGGTGTTATTTTCTTCAGTATTTTTTGGGGTCTCCTTTAGCAAGCTGTTGACTTGTTTTTCATGATTTTCTTGCATCACTCTCATTTCTCTTCCCAGTTTTTCCTCTACTTCTCTTACTTGCTTCTCAAAATCCTTTTTGAGCTCTTCCATGGCCTGGGACTGATTCATATTTTTCTTGGAGGCTTTGGATGTAGGAGCTTTGACTTTGTTGTCTTCTTCTGGTTGTATGGATTGATCTTTGTTGCCAAAGTAAGATTCCATAGTCTGTGTTTTTTTAAACTCTTTGTGAAGGTGGTGGCTGCTTCCAATGTGGAGAATGTACTGTCCCAAGCTTTGGGAGTTTTGTGCAGCTGTTTTCAGAGATACTTCTAGAGACCTGTAAGTTTTCAGTTCTTCCAAGGTGGTATGATTAAGGGCGAGGTGTTTACTCCTTTGCTGGCCTGCGTTCTGGTCTATGAGTGACCACAAGCTCTCTTTTCTGCCTTGGAACTGTGAGGAGGCTGCCCTCTCTAACACCATAAGCTTCACCACGCTAGTGCCCCTCCTCACTCTAGGACTGCCACCCAGGACTGTGACCTAGATGCAAGCAGGGGCAAAGCGAGAGAATCCTGCCTCAGCACCAGCAAAGAGATCCCTGCAATCCACCTCTGATCAGCTCTCTATTCCCCCACCATCTCTGGGACAAGAGCTCTGGAAGCAGCCACTGTCACCACCACCACCACTGCCACCACCCTGGGGCTGCACCAGGACTGGGGCTGGACAACACTCTTCCCTCACTCAGGTCTAACAGACCTTTCCTCCTGACCTTCTAAGTTGTCTTTGGCCTTTGTGGGTAAAGAAACCACCACAGCTCCTCTTGATTCAGTCCACTGAGGCCCGGGGGTTTGCTGGGGGGCTGTCTTTGCCCACACTGAATTTTGCTCTTCTCCCAGCCTGTCACAGCAGACCTTTACCATCAAGCATCCAGGTTGTCTTGGCTGGAAATTTGTTTTCATGGGTTCTGCTGCTCTAGAATTTGTTTAGAGCCATTTTTACAGGTATTTGGAGAAATTTGGTGGGGAGCTCAAACAAGTCACTGCTTTTACTCTGCCATCTTAGCTCCACCCCCCCACATTCTTTCCCCCCCCCATTCTAACATTTTAAAAAGGCAATAATGTGTAGTTTTCAATGTTCAGCCCGATGATATCAACTTCAAATCATGGCAAAAGTCTTGAATAAATCTTCTCCCTTATATTTCCCCCAAAGGACTCTACATAACCCATTGTCATGTTTCTAAGAGAATAAACACAGCTTCTGATTGGTTTCTAGGCCCAGGGTCTCCCCTCTGGTAACGAGTTGCCTAGGTTTTTTAGGGGGATGAACTTTTGTTTTAGGAGGAGGAGAGGAAGTGAATAAGCATTTATATGGTATCTACTGTATGCCAGACACTGTGCTGAATGCTTTAATGATAATGGTTAACATTTATGTAGCACCTACTATATGCTAGCCATTGTTGTAAGTGTTTTACATATATTATTTCATTTGATTCTCACAACAACTCTGTGACATTATTATCCCTTTTTTACAGATGAGGAAACTGAGGCAAACAGAGGTTAAGTACCTTGTCCAAGGTCACACAGCTATTAAGTACCTGAGGCTCTAATTGAATTAAAGTCTTCCTGATTCTAGATCCAATGGCGCAACCTGCCTGCTTCTACCTTGTCAGAGGAAACACCCCTCTATGTCACTGTATTAAGGAAATAGACAGACCTCTTTCAATACCACCCAGACACTTTTTTCCTTTCCCTATTCAGAGGACAGACCAGAATACAACAGAGCGAACCTGAGTCTTCCTACAGGGAAGCTTGGCACTACCACCATCATCATCACCATCATTATCAAAAACAAGTATTTATTAAGCTCCTACTATGTGCCAGGCGCTATACTAAGCACTAAAGACACAAAGAAAGGCTAAAGCGTAGTCTTCCCTCTCAGGAGTTCTACATCATCTAATAGAGGAAACTACATGCAAATAAGTGCATATATACTGTGATCTCAAAGAGAAGACACTAGCAGTGGGGCACGGGTGTGAGGGGGAAAATGGGAGATGCCTCTTGAAGAAGAAGGGATTTGGACACTATGAGAAACCTAGGAATTTTTTCCCAAGGGAAGTTTATGACCTACTGTGAATTCTTTCTATGGCTCCCCATGAGTCCTTTGTATCTTTTATGTTTTCTGTGAGGTAAAATAAAGACCATTTTCTATCCAATATGCATTTATTGCCATGAATATAAAGGACATACCAACATTTATAGTATATTTGGAGTTTCCAAAAGTAATGCATAGGTGGGAGCATGTTAGTTAAAATTTTTTTTAAAAATGACTTTTTGTGTCAGGCCCCAATATTGTTTTTGTGACTGCAAAGCTTGGGGCCCCTGAGCTGCTTATTATAGGAAGATGCTGCAGCTTTCTTATGACTAGTATGCATCTCACTAAAATGACTAGTATGCATTTTAGGACTCTTTTTTTTCTTTAATCTTACAAGATTCACAATCATAAACATTGTTCGGTTGGTATTTGTATTTAAAAATTTTTTTTTTTTGTTCCAGGGAATAGTTTGGGAACACTGAAGCACTGCATAGTTTCTAAAAGGCAATAAAGGGCAGCTTGGTGGCGCAGTAGATAGAGCACTGGCCCTGGAGTCAGGAGGACCTGAGTTCAAATCTGGTCTCATACCAGACACTTGACACTTACTAGCTGTGTAACCATAGGCAAGCCACTTAACCCCAATTGCCTCTCCCCAAAATAAAATAAAATAAAAGGCAGTAAAATCAACTCTTACCTCTTATTCAAATTTGGGTACAATGCATTGTGTATCCTCAGTGCCTATACCAGAAACTGACACACATATATATCGGTAAATATTATAAATACACACACACACACACATACACACACATATATATATATATATATATATATATACACATACATACATATATGTGCATATATACACATACATATACACATAAACAATACACATGTATATGTATTTCTGTTTGTATATGTATATGCATATGTATGTACTGTTGTTGCATATACACATATATATGTATGGATGTGTATATGTATCTCTCTCTCTCCTGACGTTGTTACTCAACTGCATGTCATAGTCATAAGTATATTTTAACCATTAAATATGGTCAATCTCTTTTGAATAATCACAGATATCATTGAGGTGCCCCAGTAAAGTTCTGAGCCTTGATTTAAACAGTATAATATCATCTACAAACACAAGAAGACCCTGGAGAGCCTCACCATTTATAGGGAATACCTTATCCACTTGGAACCTGTGCAGGAATATTTAAGAAGGTCAGTGGTCAGTGCCTTGGTGAGCATACATCCCCTTGTTTTTATCCC
This sequence comes from Phascolarctos cinereus, assembly GCF_003287225.1. Lineage (NCBI taxonomy): Eukaryota > Metazoa > Chordata > Mammalia > Diprotodontia > Phascolarctidae > Phascolarctos > Phascolarctos cinereus. The sequence goes on along the minus strand of NW_027556180.1, from coordinate 119,901,331 downwards.
CCAGTAACTGTTCATACTGTAATCAGAGAATTGTTAAAGTCTCCACAATTGTATTTGTCAAGGAACCATGTATAACCTTAACATATGCACAAGAGACTCCTTGTTTCAGGAGAGCATTGCTTAAGGCTATGCTCTATGAAGTCAAATGCTTTTTGACAATCAACAAAGAATAAAGGCAGCTGTAGCTTGTTTCTTTTCCACCTTCCAGACAATTATATGACTGTAAAGATGCTGCAAAATATAACTTGTGAAAGCTTGCTTGTTCCTTTTCATTCTGTATCTCATCATGGATACCCTCAGTGGGCATGTAGCACATACTTCGTGTGGGTTCACCAAAGGCATTTAGTGCTGTTGGAAAGGAGTTTCATAAAGATTTTATAAGAATGAGAAAGTAAGCCTATGGTTTGTTAGTTGATGTCTTTTTTGGATATCTAGATAGATATGTGGATAGAACACGTGGCCCAGAGTCAAGAAGGTGTGTTCAGTCATGACTCTTTGTGACCCCATTTTGAATTTTCTTGTCAAGGAGACTGGAGTGGGTTGGAGTTCAAATCCAGCCTCAGACAGTTGCTATTTGTGTGACCTTAGGCAAGTTATTTAACCTCTGTTTGACTTAGTTTCCTTATCTGTAAAACAGGAATAATAAGAGCACCCAGTTTCCTTATCCGTAAAATGTAAATAATGATAGGATCTACCTCACTGGGTTGTCAGGAGGATAAAATGAGGTAATATTTGTAAAGTGCTTTGTAAATCTTAAAATGCTATACAATGCTAGCTATTACTGGTAACCTGAGGGTAGGGAGTAATAATACCATTGATGATTCTTTTTCAATTCTTTCAGCACTTTTACCTCCCTGAAATAGCTAATAAAACAATCCCTTAATGTTTTCAAGATTGTGTTGCCTCAAGCACTGATTTCCATGGTATGGGCTTAGTCTGGTCCATGCCTTCCGGCTCTTTCCAGCTTCATCTTAAGAGCCTTTGAATGTCTGAGTATAATACTTTGGAGACTAAGGGGTTTGAGTCCCAAAATAATGAGTCTGCTATAATTGATCATGAAAACAGATCACTACAAAAATTCTCCCCCACCCTCTCCCAACACATACACATTTACCATACTTTTTTTTTTTTGCCCTGCTGCTATTTTATCTATGAATGCTCTGTAGATGATGTGGCTTATTTTGACTCCTACCTCTCAGTAAGCTTATTTTCACTTTCATTCTCTCTTTTTTTATATATAACAAAATAACATGGCTTATAATCTTCTGCTTTCCTCTTTTATATTGTTTTGAAAACAAAATTTCTTATTCACTGTTGATTTTGACCCTATGTCTTTTCACTTGGTAAGGAGATTAAGCATTTGTTGGCTAAGATTATTTCTGAGCTCTTAATTTGCTTCTTGTGGTAACTGCTTTACATTGGTTAAACTTTTGTAGGAAATGATGATGTCCAAGGTCAATATCTTTGTCTTTTTTCCATTTCCCATTTTTCTGCACTGCTGACTCGTTTGAAAGGATCAGGTTGAAGTTGCTGTAATTATTCACAATACTTTTCTCACATCCTTTCTTCTAATTTGATGTTGATTTTGATCTTTGCTCTAACTAGTCAATAATTTCACTGCACAGCTGATTCTGATATGATTCCCATATCAGCAACTCCCATGGGGGAAAAACAACCTCAGCCCCAAACTGACTTATAAAGGAATTATACCAAACATTTATAGAAGAAATAATCACAATGTCACATAAACCATTAAAAAAATGATTGAAGGTCTCTGCCGAAGTCCTTCTATGAATTTAACAAGCTCCTTCTATGAAACAAATGCAGTTCAAATACCAAAATCAAGGAACTATAAAGCAGAGGAAAATAACTATAAACTAATGTTACTAATTTTAAAAAAGTACTAAATGAAATATTGTGAAATAGACTTCAGCAATATATTGACCAAATACTTAATTATGGCCATCAATTTTTTTCAGTCAAAATCAGTAAAATAATTAATATAATTAACTATATTCATAGCAAAAAACTGAAACCCAATACTACCCTCACCAAAAGATTATAATAACAAAGGTCATAATAACCTAATATTATTTCGTCTTTTGACAGGACTATTACACTGGTAGATCAGTCGAACGCTATAGATAGAGTTCACACATATTTTAGCAGAGCCTTTGATAAGGTATCTTGTGCCCTGAGTCAAAAGGAAAAGGGAAGGATGAGCTGGGAGTTTCTCTCTCACAATGTGGGGGAAGAACCAGCTTATTGGAGCTCTGATCCTCTATAGATGTAAGATGACTGCGCACAGAGTCAGTGTGGAACAATGCATGGGTGTGATGGGTAGAGACAACATGGAACTCTGGATGTGTGGGGTCACTAAATAGCTGATGTTCCAACATTTCAGTGACATTGAATGCCACCTTATTGCCAGTCCAACCCATTCTAAAATGTGGGGCAAGAACAATGAGGCATACTCAGACGACAGGCACTCTCAGTCTCTAAAATGATAAAAACTACTGGCCCCTGGTACCTTAATGATCTGAAGGTCATGCAAGGTGTGTTATAGATCTGAGTGTCCTTCAGAGCAGGCCCTCTATAAATGTTGGTGCTTTGGGCCTCAGTTGGTAGAAAATTCTATAAATGAAATAAATAAATATATAAAAATACATAATATATATTATATGAAGATATGAATGCTAGTTGTTATAGCTATGCTAATGAGCTAATTATGATGGATTTCATTAATAAATTAAAATCTTGAGTCTCCTTCCCCCTCCCCCCCAAAAAGAAAATTCGCTAGTCTTGAATTTCATTTCTATCTGGGGCCTTTCCTTGTTCAGTCTTCCTGTAGTTTGCTTCCAATACGGCCTTTTGGTTTGTCTGTCATCCAGGTCTGTCCGTCTGTTATGCTTAGACAGCTGTATGCTCTTCCTGAGATGCTTAAACTTCCTCGTACCCTTTCTTTTCTTTCATTATTTTTGCAGGTGCTATCGATGAACATTGTGTTACATTTTAGAAGTACTGGAAATGCTGCTCCCAGTTCTCAGAGCCATGGACCTGTCATTCATCTGAACAGCTCCTGATGTCCTCCTGCCCTTCACTTGGCTCCCAAATAATTTCCCCAGATAAGTTTTAGTCTTTCCTAGGGTTAGAAGCAACTCAGTCCCTAACAAAGTAGGGCACTCAATAAATACCTTATTGAATAAATGAGTAAAAGAAAGAATAAGGGGACCAAGGCAGTACATCTTGAATGGATAGAGGATTTGGTTCCTTGATAAACAGTTGAGTCCATCTTTTATGGCCATACAAGATAGACTGAAAGAACTCTATTGAATCTTGGAGTGACCCAGAAGTTCAGGAACAGAAGGAAACCACTTTCTTGTGAATTTGGAACTTCAGGCAATCCCTTTCTCCAATATTCATTTTATCCTTACTCTTCTTAACTCTTTCAAGCCAAGAAATTACTGTCTAGCAAATGACTGCCATTTTTTACTCAGTTGGGCTGAAATCATTAAGGCTTTTTCCAGATTCTAAACAGACATCTGGCTCAATGTTTGCCTTTTTCTAGGCAGCAGGAATTAAACATTCAGCAATATTGGTTTCTTGGTTTCTCTAGGGAAGTGGCTCTTTCGGAAATTGTCCCTGTATGTTTTCTTGTTTGGCTTGTTGGAAATTGTACCTCTTGGACAGGCAGTAGTATTTCTATTTCTCATGGTTATGGGTCAGGGCTCTGACCTCCATGTGTTTAAAATCCTTCAATTTTGAATAAAATGCATTTACACAATTCTTCTGACACTGCATTGCCTGAGCTGCGCAAAGGCTAAATCTGGAAAGGTTTAACAGATCAGAATCAATTCTTCCACTTATGCACAAGGGATTAACACAGGCAACTCCCATTAATGTTAATCATCCAAACCTCTCAACTATTAAAGTTTCACTGCTCTCAGGGAAAGAAATCACACATTAGAAGGAAGTGGATAGGAAAGTAAATTATTCCCATACATCTTAGTGCATAGGGAAAAGGGTTGGGGGAGAGAAAGGGTACGTGCATAGAAGACATTTGGGAAATTAAGGTGTTTTCATTACAGAATAGTGAAGAGAAGTCCTTTCTTACCATGTCTCTCTACCTCGCTTTGGCTGAGCAGGCCTACCATCTGTGTTGGCAGGAAGTTTGCCCTTAGCTGTCTGGTGTCATGATGTTTCTCAATTCTGGAGTACCTGCCCTGGTTCCTGGCATTGGCCAAGCTGCCTTTCTGGACTGTAGTTGCATGGATTGGCGGAGGGTCGATGGATTGAATACAGGATTGGACCGATAAAGACCTAGATTCTGGATATTATCCCCCACTGGCTCACCATAAAGCTCTGGACAAATCATTTAGCCTCACTGTGCCCACTTTTTCTTCCATTAAATTGGATTGGGGATCATTTACCTCACAGGATGGGTGGGATCTGCAGATCATATTTTAGCACTTGGGGGATACATGACACTTTGCCTAGGCGATGGGAAGGATAAATCATTGGAGGTTATGTTTGCCAAGAGAAAGAGTTGTGCAAATGTGAAATAACATGGTCTGTCAAATCTGTTTGGGCCTCCTTTACGATGGATGATTAACACATAAATCACCACAGTGGAAAATTAAGTGCTTCCATGGTTATGGATCGATTGGTATAAAAACTGGCGGTAGTATTTAAAGTATACAGACCAAGCTGGCTGTCACCCATCCCACATCCCTCTTCCTCTACTCACCTACCCAAGGCCTGCTCTCTCCCTCTCCCTGATTAAATTCTGCCCTGATACTAGCCACTGAAATGCTTTGTATTTAATTTTTCCTTATTGTGATCATATTGTTTTCCTTTAATAGAGCGTCATCTCCTTCAGACAGGGACTGTTTCCCTTTATCTTTGTATCTAGCACATTATATACATACATACATACATATATATATATATATATATATATATATATACACATATACACACACACATATATATCTGTATATATGTATACATACACACACACATAGAATATATATATATATACACACACACACACCCACCATATATATGTACCTATCTATCTATCTACCCAATAAATTCTGGTTGAATTGAATTCATCAAATTCTGAATAGTACAAATTCCAGTCCTTCCAGATTCTCCTCTAATTTTGATATTCATTCAGGATAGTTAGGGACTATCATTTCATTGGTATAATGAGCTCCTAGATGCCTAAACTTCCTCTACCAATGCAATTTGGCACCTTTGCTGCCATTTATCAAATATAGAGAGGTGTTTAGAACATTAAGTCGTTATGTGGCTTGCCCAGAGACAGAGGTGGGCCTTGAACCCAGGTTTTTTTGATTATCTTTTGACTCTGACAACTTAACCTGTAATATATCTTGTGTGTGTGTGTGTGTGTGTGTGTATGGGTGTTTCTACATTGTCTCCCCAATTGAAGGTAGGGAATGTTTAGCCTTTGTTTTGCAGCTAGGTAGTACCAGTGGGTAGTGCACAGGCCTTGGAGTCAGGAATATCCCTCAATTTCCTCAACTGTAAAATAAGTATAATAATAGAACCTACCTCACAGGGTTATTGTGAGGATCAAATGAAAAAATATTTGTACTTAATAGATACTTGTTCTTTTCTCCTTCTTTCCTCAGTGCTTAGCATGGAGCTAAGCACATGACAAGCACTTTATAGATGCTTGCTGACTTGAAATGACTTCATGTCCAGTACCTTGCTAAGTTGTAGGGGATACAAAAAAGTGTAGCATGTGTTTCTTGTCTGAAAGATTTTATATCTATGTCACACAATGAATAGCTAGAAAACAAGAGATAACTATCAATTTAAAACGAAATGATGAGGGTCCTATGGGCCAGACCATAATTAATGGTCAAATTGTGAACTCAGAAGAAGGAAAGATTACTGGAAGCTGAAGAAATAGAAGACTTCATGAAGGAGGTCAGGCTTGAGTTGGACTTTGAAGGATGGATACAACTTGGACAGGTAGGGAGGACTGGAAAGGGTATTCCAGGTAGTGAAGTTCCCTCCAAAATCTCCCTCTTCACCCTGTCTAGTTATATCTTTCCCAATTCCCAAGACTAGGTACTTGACTAACCTTCTTCATTGATGCTGATCTGGGATGCATCTGTTTTTGTTACAGTAGATTGAAGTTTTTTTCTGCTTTAAACACTTTCATCTCTGATTTCTTTAACCTACTTTGACCGACTAAAGAGGTAAGCAGACTACTTTTACATTTCTCTGTGCCAACACCACAACTTCTGAGATGATTTCATAGGAAGGGAATGAGGTGGATCAAGAAGATGCTAATTGTTAGATGCTAATAATAATACCAGGCAATATTTCAAACCAGTCTTTCAAAAGCATATACAGTTCTGTGGGTTGTTGGTGGCTATGCTAATCTATATGTAGTGAGAGTGTGTATTCCTGACATGGATGATATGGACGAAGAACTTGGCTTGGTGTTTCTGCCAAGATTTCCTCCTGAAAGCAATTATCAGAATTCACCATATGATTTTAATTCTTTGCGGATTTCAAAGGAAGTGCTCCACCATTTTTTTTTGTTTGTTTTGAGCAGGGATCTGGTTATGAAGATGGTAGCTTGTGTGCATTATTTAGAAACTATCATGTCTCTATCCCTCCTGGAAAAGGAGAAGAACAGAATTGTCTCAGTGGCTTTCAACACCAGAAATGGAGAAAATAGAGAAGGGTAACTCCTCTAAATATGGGCAATCTGGGCAGCTGTACTTGGATTAATAATATGAATTTAAACATTTTCCCAACCCCTCATCCATGAGACATGTCTGGTATGGAATTTAATGTTTAAATTTCGCTCAAATTTGAGAATCATATAATGAAAATACCAACACTTCAGTGTAGTTTTGTCCTTGGTTGCACACATGCAACTTCAAAGGACACTGCATGAACAAAGCTGACAGCAGGATTTGCCTCATTGTTATTCTGAGTACTACATAGTGCTATTTGGCTTGGCCTTGAGAGAAGTTTCCAGGGTAGTGCATGGGGATTTGTCTGCAAGACTATGTCGAGGCATGTGTTAAAGGAACCATATAAAAAAAAAATTAATATTGCCATATGGGTGGTGAAGAGAGATAGAGTTCAACAGTTAACCACCCATGTAGCCTTGGGCATATCACTTTTTTCTGTGTCTGGTTGTTGCCCTGCTTTACAGATTGTTTTTAAAGGTCAAATGCTACACTTTTTAAACTCAATTTCTATAGCAGTGTTTTCTAAATATTTTGGATTGCAAACCCTATCAGCAAAATATTTTTGAATGTGTATGTGTATTTGTTATTATATGCATATTTGCTAATTTACAAATTATCTATAATATATTAACATATTATCTATGTTATATAATTAGAAACAATATATTTATCTATTATTAATATCATGTATTTTATTATATAATAAAATAATATGATAAATAAATATATTGATTATGTGATATAATAAATATATGATATACTATTGATATAATTATGTGTTATTTTATATGTATATGTGTGTATATAGCCATACATATACATACATACATGTATATCTATGTATATACATATAACACAGATACATACACACATATGTTTTTGGCTTTGGGGGCTAGGTGACACTGAATGAGTGGTGGCACTGGGAGACTCCTTATATCAACTTGGGCCCCAGGACAGATTGTATATAAGGGGCCTATGATCTCTTTGCTATTTTAATTCAGATGGCTCAAACCTACAACTGGGACCAATGGTGAAGATGGAAGTATTCTCATTTATTTGTTGAAACGGATGTTCATAGTTGCTCCTGGCCATCATGATTAAACAATTATATCCCCCAAAATTGTTACGAACTGCCCCTGATATCACTCTGTCACTGTTTTAGGAAGATTGACTATGTTGGTTAGCACTTTTTGTAATTTTTCTTATGTTTTAACCTGACTCCCATATCTGTTTTTTAGGGTTGTTCTAAGATTGTTTTATGGTGTGGAAGGTCCCCTAGAGAACTTTTAGGACCTTTTCAGCAAGGGTGGGATATGGTAGGCACTTAACCATACTTGGGCAGCTGGTCCTTTCCCACTACTGCAGACACTGAAGGCAAGCTCCCAAAGCTATTGCAGCTTTAGATGATTATTTGGCCCTGCCCTTTGGCTCAGCCCCATCTGACATCTTAGATACCTGGCAGCCTGAGTTATAAAGGGCTTAATCTCTGGTGACTGCAGAAGAAGAGTTATATTTTATATCCATTTTATTCTTAAATTGTGTTTTTTCAATGCTTAAATAGTAGAGGTGAGTTTTAATTGGATTTTATGGTCCATAACTGCTGATTGCATTTTAAACATTTTAAACTACAGAACCTGATGGACTGGCCTAATTTAGGGACTACAATAGCAGGAACACTTTAAAATCATCTGTCCATTTTGTGAGGGTTAGTTGAGTTAGAACTAGATAGTATAATCCACAAATCTATTTAACTGGGTCCATGTAAACTGTAACACACTGCAATAGATTGAAAACAAATAAATGAGTGAAGGCACCATTATCAATTACTTTACATTGCATAACTTGAACTCTTCTCTCAGGAGACCTTTCATTCCTTATGTGACACAGAATCATATGACATATACACTGACTGGGTGTATGTGTCATTTATGTATTAAATCCTAATGAGGTTTATTTTTTTTCTTAATTTTAGATAAAAGTAAATAGAAATAGAAATTCTAATATTTTCTTTTGGTACCCCAATGGATCAGCTTGCTTGCATAACCCTTCAATCGTATGTAGCCTACTTTGGAGACCTGCTGCACTGTTAGTTACTATAATCACATACCACATCCATTATAATCATAGATCACATTTATCTTATATCTCAAAGCTTACAAAACTCTCTCCTCACAATAACACTGTGGAGCAAGAACTGTTATTCCCATTATATAGATGTGGAAAAAGAGGCTTCTAGGAAATTTTTTTTCCAGTTACATAGCTAATGAGTGTTTGAGTCAGAGTTTGAACCCAGGTTTTGTGACTTGAAGATCATTGTTTTTTCCCCCCACAGTTCCACATTACATTTGTGTGACCCTGGGTAAGTCACTTAACTTCTGTTTGTCTTAATCCAGTGGAAAAGGAAATAGCAAACCACTTCAATATCTTTGCAATAAAACCTCATAGACAGTATTGGCCTGCAATGGTTCATGGGGTCATAAAGAATGGAGACACAACTGAATGATAACAAAAACAGTAGTGGGACATTAGACTTTTCTTATCTAGTAAGCTCTTTGAGGGCAGGGAGTGTTTCTTTTTTTGGCTTTGTATCTGTAGAGCTTGGGGCATATGGAGTGTTCAGGGAGGACCAGCATCTACCCTGTGAAGGCTTGCCAAGCCCTTTTCAGGGCTACTCATCTACCTTTGGTATCCACCTTTCACCAACTCTCACCTGTGACTCCAAGAAGCTGTAACATGTACAGGAGCCACGACCCAGTAAACCATCTCAGCAGAAGGGCTAAATCAGGTTGAGGGTAACTGATAGGCCTCAAACCCATTGGTGAGTTAGGGGGATGTCTATCCCGTGCATGTGAAGATGTGTCCTGGCAGAACTGATGGATGAGAACAATTTGTTCCAATGGCAATGAAGGCAGCAGAAGCAGGTGCTGTGGAGTGCTTAGAGCTTGGTCAGACTTCAGAGATGCCACTGCATCCTGGGCCATCTCCAGTCATCTTGACTTTTATCCTGCCACTGGACTTAGATGACTCAGGAAGAGAGCATGAGACTGACAACTTCATGCAATTCTGCCTCGCTTCAATCCCATTCATGCTTAAGTCAAGACATCACCCAGTGATGTTATTGATCCTCCTTGAAAAAATGAAGAACAAGCAACACTCCCTAGAGCTTATCACAATGCTTGGTGCATTTGTTGTAGACACCTAAAAAATGCTTAAATCGAATTGAATGAAAGGCTTATTAAGTGGGGCCAGATTATGGATTCCTGTGACTGCCTGGCTAAGGAGTTTGGAATTTATTTAGTAAGCAATGAGGAACAGGGGAGATTCATTTGGCAGTAGGGAGATCATCTGAAACCAGAGAGCCAAGTGAGCAAGCTTTTGCAGTAGTTCAAGTATAAATTGATTATGACCTGGAGAATAGAGCACTTAACTTCAAGAGTGAGGAAGACCTGGGTTTGCATCCCAACTCAAATGCTTAAGGATGATGTGACCCTAGGGAAGGTACTTAATCTTTCTGGGCTGGGCATCAGTTTCCTTGTCTGCAAAATTAGGGATTGGAATCAATGATCTCTAAAGTCGCTTCCAACTCAAAATCTGTGATATTTAGGCAGTGATGGTAATAAACTGGAATTTAAAAAGAGGGAATTTATCCAAGAACCATCAGAAAGGTAGAAGTGATATCACTTGGTGATTGATTGGGTGAGCAGTGAGTCAAAGATGATTTTGAATTTTTGAGAATAGTAAGAACCATTATCAGTGGCTCCATCTGCCTCAAGTATTTCCCCAGTGCAAGTATTTTCCTCCAGATAGCTATCAAAGTGATTTTCCTAAGGTACAGGTCTGATCTCCAATAGCTTCCTATTGCCTCCGGGATCAAATACAAAATGCTCTGTTTGGCATTCAAAATCCTTCCTAACCTAGCCCCCTCCTACCTTTCTAGTCTTTTTATGCCTTACTCCCTTATTTCCTACTCTTTGATCCAGTAGTACTGGCCTTCTTCCTGCCCCATGAACAAAACTTTTCATCTGTTGACTCTGTGCATTATCTCTGGCTGACTTCCGTGCCTGGGGTGTTCTTCCTCCTCATCTCCTCCTGGCTTCCTTGGCTTCCTTCAAGAACCAGCTAACATCCCATTTTCTACTGGAAATTTTTTCCAAGCCCTCTTTATTCTAATGCTTCTCTCTTTTAATTGTTTCCTTTTTATCGATTGCTTATAATAGCTGTGTTTTTGTTGCTCCCCATTGGACTGTGATCTCTTTGAGAGCCCCTTTTTGTATCCCCAGCACTTAGCACAGTGCCTAGTACATAGCAGATGCTAAACAAGGGTTTGAGTGAAGTTAGGAAGGAGGAGGGGCAAATATTGGGGAAAGATGATGAGTTTGGGTGAGATAGGATTCCAGGTGGAAATGCTCAGGAGGCAATTGAAACTATGGGCTTAGAGCTAAGCTTCATAAAAGGATTTGTTCTGTGAAGTTTGGATTCAGTCGAGGGGCCGCACTTGAGGACCTAGAGAGCCGCATGTGGCCTCGAGGCCACAGGTTCCCCACTGGCTTAGACAATAAGTTCAGTGCTGCCTGTAGGAGCATAGGCAGGGAGTCAGGGTTCCAATTCAATTCAACAAACATTTTAAGTCCAGTGTGTGTGAGGTATCAAGATAAAGAGTTTCTGTCACGAGTAAGTTTTCATTACACTGAGGGGATAGTATGTATATAGAGAGAGGCAATTTGAGGAGTAAAGCAGGCAGGGAAGGCTTCCTGGAGGAGATGATATCTGAGGTGAGCTTTGGAGGAAGATAAAGATTCTTTTCCACCATCCTCTTCTCCTTTGGATAGCTTGGTATGAAGTCTGCAGAGTTGTTGGGGTTTCCTTGTTTACCATTACACTCAATGACAGAATCTCAGACTGATACTGCTGAAGTATGTCTGGAGTCAGCAGATCCCAGGGTCATATTTCATCATGGATTGGTGCCCATTATAACCTGGAAAGGCTTGGCCATGTGATTGGTTTATTGGCACTGACTGTGGATGAATAAGGATGAAGGATGAAATAAGGATGTGGATGAAACATGTCTCTGGCCTTGGTGTTCTAGCCTGTTTTCCTGGAACACGGATAATTAGGATCCCACCACTGGGTTCTGAATTCCATAAAAGTAAACCTTCACATTTGAGGATAAGCCAGGATGGAAACCCACACCTCCACAGGTGTAGGATATTACTTGGTTCAATGAATCTGTCTTGCTTGGTCTGTGGTATAAAAGTTCCACCCCATTGGTGCTGCATCCTTGTTCTGACTTCTCCAGAGCTGAGATGGCTGCTCCTAGGCTAATAATAATAACTAACATTTGTATAGCACTTTAAGGTTAGCAAAGATCACCAGCATCAGATGTCATCTGATATGGATCTGCTTTTAATTACTGATGGCATAAGGTATCTGAAAAACAGCTGTTCTTAGTGACTGGTTAACATATATTTAGGAGCTTCCTGCCATCACTGTTTCCTATGCAATTGAGTCATTGTGAAAGCATGGCTACCTCTAGCCTGCTGCATTTGCCCTGTGCCTAAGTGCATAGAAAGCAATCTTCCACGGCCAAGATTTGCCTCAGTGAAAGTGTCTTCCATTCTGCTACTGTATGCTGTCTACCTTTCCTGGCTATGTTCATAACAAGAAACATTATACTTTTTCTGTGGAACTATGATCACCCTGAAAAAATTTACTTCTACATGCAATATTGCATGGAAACTGATTACCTTTGCTCTCTGTGGCTGCTCTGCCTTTTTTCCCCCCATCATTTTTCAGTTGGGTGGAACTCTTTGTGACTTCATTTAGGGTTTTCTAGACAAAGATACTAGAATGGTTTACCTTTTCCTTCTCCAGCTCATGGTATAGGTAAGGAAATTGAGACGAACAGGGTTAAGTGACTTGCCCAGGGTCACACAGTAAGAGTCTAAGGTTGGATTTGAGTTCCTGTCTTCCTGACTTTAAGCCTGGCACTCTATCCACTGTACTGCCTAGCTGCCCTGCTCTGTCTTAGATTATAGCAATATCTTTTTTTTGGAGGGGAGTTCTTGAAATATTGAATAAGTAAATTATTATAACATTTTTATTTTTCTTGTGATTAAATGTTTATGTTGAACACTGCTTCAGTGTTTACATGGCTTATAGAAAATCTAAGTCAAACATTCTGTTAACTAGAGTATGTTTATTTTAAGCCAATAGTATTAAATTTTGTCCTAGGTTCATAGGTTTAGCACTGGAAAAGACCTTAAAGGGCATCCAGTCCAATTCCCTTATATTACAGATCAGGAAACAGTATCAGAAAGCTTAAATGACTACTCCGAGGTGAGAAAGGTAGAAAGTGACAGGGATGAGATGTGAGTCCAGATCAAATCCATTGAGCTTCCCACTGTGTCCTGCTACCCATCAACTTAGTGCCATTGTAACTAAACTCTTCTGATAAAGAAAATAAGAATTCAGTAAATGTATTAGATATTTGGTGGTTTTAAAATTCCAACATACCTGATTCACAGACCTGAGTGAATAAAACAGATTCTTTTGATTGCTAGAATCACTAGGACTTCTGAACTCTAAAATGCTATGCATTTAGAAATCTGTACCTCAGGCAAGAATCTGCATTTAGTAGATGCACCTTTGAGGGGAGGAGTGCCCACCATTGGTGGTGGTGGTAGTGGTGATTGTTGTTGTTTGTCCTTTCTGGAAGAGGACCATGATGTCAGGGAGGTGATGCCATGACATGCAAGTGAATTTGATTTAAGTGAGGGAGGGCTGTGCAAAGTCACTAGCCTCACTTTCTCCTCTGGAGCCATCTGGGTCTACTGGCCAGATACAGGGAATGAATCAAAGGAAATTGAAGGTAATCCTTTATCTCATGATGAAATTGCTGGCTAAGACCCTATCAGCCCATTTAATTTTAGATTCATTTTCAGATAGGTACTGCCCAAAAATAACAACTGCTAAAATAAGGGATGGTGGGAGGTTTATTCTGAATATTAAACTGAATAATTGTAGAAAAAGTTATAGTAACTCCTCTTCTCTCTATAGATTCATGAAACTTTAAAACTGGAAGAGATCTTGGCAATCTTCTATCAGGAGTTAACAAGCTCATATGGTAGGTTAAATTCAACCCATGGTCTACCAGCTAAAAATGTGTTTTGTTTTGTTTTGTTTTTATATTTTAAAAATAAAGTTTCATTGTGTATAAAAATCACCATTGTACAAAATTAGGCCTCAGAATTTGGCTCTCTGCTGACCCTTGATCTAGCCTGATACTCTTGTTTTATAAATTAGGAAATGGAGGCCCAGAAAAGTGACATGATTTGCCCAAAGTCTCATCGTCAGTGGCAGTTTGCTTCCCAGCTCTTTCTTCCTATATCTCCAGGGGGAAAAGCATCATTTCTGAGACACTACGGCATCTACTTTCTTGCTGTTATTCAGAAGATTGATATGATCTATAACTTCAAATTCCCTCACCTTGGTAATTTCAGCAGTGCATCTGAGCCATTCATGTGTGACAGAATACTACAGAGGTCAGGGGAACAGGTAAAATTTCCCTTGAGAGGGACCATATCCCTGGGTTCTGGTTCTCCATTTTTCAGTTCTCAGCATTCCAGTACCTGGAGTTGGGATTACCTTTATAAAAGATGCCCTTTATTTACCCTCTAACCACCTACCCATCAAAGCTTTCTCCTCACTAGTCAGTCAAGGGCAAGTCAGACATTCTTACTCCAGCATTTCATAGGTTGTTATGTCTGCATAAAGGTAAAGAGATTAAAAGGAAGAAACTCACTGAGCCAAGAGGAGAATGAGGGGGCTTTAGGTGGGGAGATCTGGAAGTAACTGTTAATATCAGGGAAAAGAAGAAAGGCAGAAAAAGACATCAGGAGAGAGAGAAGATGATGGAAGCCAGAAGGTATGGGGATGAATGAATATTCCAGTGTGTCTGTGAAATACTGGCTCATTGTACTCAGGTCATAAGATTTTAAAAATGTTAAGGCCCAGGGAGATGAGCTAAAGTTCAATGCCTTTATTTTATAGATGGAGAAACTGGGGCCCAGTAAGGTAAAGTCATTTGCCCAAAGTCACATGGTTAGTAAGTGGCAGACCAAGGGTTTGAGCCCAGATTTTCTGATTCTAAATTAGTATTCTTTTCAATTAGCTCCTAGATTTCTTCTTCTGATCTGGAAGCTGCTCTCACTACTCTCACTACTGCCATGGGGCCCATTGAGGCAAAACTGAAGCTTAATACTGATGGACCAGCAGCAGCTATGTCCTGTAGCCCCACATGGGCTATTTTGAGTCCCAAGGCCTTTTTATTCCTTTAATAAACTTGAAGAATATCACTTGCTTATAGTCACATAGCTAGCAAGTACTGAAGCCAGGATCTGAACCAATTCTGAGGAAAATATTTTGTAAATCTTAAAGTGTTAAGTGTGAACTACTGTTATTGCCTGGTCAATCATCAACAAGCCTCTATTAAGCACTTACTATGTGCTAAGCACATACAAACAAAATGAATAATCCCCGATCTCAATTTCTCAGAAATGATGCTTTCCCCCCTGGAGGTGTGGGAAGAAAGAGCTGGGAAGCAAACTACCATTGACTATGAGACTTTGGGCAAGTCATGTCACATTTCTGGGCCTCCATTTCCTAATTTATAAAATAAGAGGGTCAGGTTAGATCAATGGTCAGCAGGGAGTTTATATTCTATTGGTGGGGTAGGGAATCACATATAGCTACGTGTGTGTGTGTGTGTGTATATATGTATATATATGTATATGTATATATATGTATATGTATATATATGTATATGTATATATATGTATATGTATATATATGTATATGTATATATATGTATATGTATATATATGTATATGTATATACACACACATACACACAAACACATATATACATATATGACATTATATCATATTAAAAATAAATATAAAATAGTTTAGGATCAGAAGAAACTTACAGTTGGAAAGGTCAGGAAAAACCTTTATGTGGTGCTTAAGTTATCTTGAAAAAATAAGAAGGGGATTTGGATCTGTAGTTACTGAAGTAGACTGTCAATTGATCCTTGAATATATATTTTTGGACCTAGCCAATGAGAGGGTTTCTCATTTGACTATGTTCTATGTCTATTATTTGTATTGTGGGGTGTATTTGCTGTGAACGGCACCCTAAGGGGATTATCTTGTGTTCTAGGTTAACCATTCTTATATGATTAAATGCTGTTGTGTTTTTTAATGCTGTGCTGTTTAAATCCAGATGGTTTTGTAAGAGATTGCGAAATTCAAAACTTCAGGGAGGACTGTGATAGGCCAGGCCTGTACAATGTACAGCCCATGGACCACTTGCAGCCCATTGAACAATTTCTAGTGGTCCACAAAAAAATGTAGAGGCTATAAAAGAAAGTAAAGGTGTAAGGAGTGCACTGTCCATGCCCCGCTTCACCTGCCTTCCACTAGTCACTACTGCATCCACCATTGGCAGGTGGTTGCTACTGCACACTCTCTCCTGTTTTTCATGTGACTGAAGGCAACCAACCATCGTCAGTCTGTCTAGTCTGAGAGGAGCGAGAGTTGTATCTTTTCACTGTGTTTTTGGTCATTACTGGTGTTGAACAGAGACAAAGTGAGTGCAGCCACGTGCCAACACAGCTGATGTCTGTTATGCAATGAGCGGCAACAACTCAAGGGCTTCTTCCCCTCCCTCGCTGCACACCCACCCTCTAAATTTCATGAGTGTCTGGCACCCTCTCCAACACCAGACACTCAGTTCAGTATTTCTTTGCATGTGGGCAGTTGCTGTGGAGATTTTTAGGTTTTAACATTAAAGTTTTTGGGGTGAGTTTATAAAATGGGTGACAAAAAGGAAAAGATGATCGAATCAGAACATAGAGCATTTAATCTGGAGTGGACAAATAGATATTTGTTTACTGACAAGAGACAAAATATCCTGCCTGGTTTGCTGAGATGTAATAGCTGTTCCAAAGGAATACAATCTTCCTCGCCATTTTGAATCGAAACATCCTGACTTACACAAATTGGATACCAATGACAAACTAATGTGTCCAAATTATTGAAAAATCTCTGTGGGAAATAATGTTTTTTTCAAGAAAGTAAACTCAGAAAATGAGGTGGCTACTAATGTTTGTTTTCAGATTTCTAAAGAAATTGCTGCTTCTGGGAAGTCTTTTACTGAAGGTGACTTCATAAAGAAATATTTGCTGATTGCAGTTTCTGGATTATGTTACAATAAAAAAAAGTGTTTTTAAGAATATAAGTTTGTCCCGTATGATCATGCAGCGAAGAGTAGCTGATGATAAACTGATCACTGACAAGAAGTGTAATATGTCCCATTAAATAAATGTGAATAGTAAGAAAACCTGAAAAAATGTGTCATTTAACAAAGTAATTTTTTAACATTAATGTGATTTCATGACAAAAATGTTAAATAAGTGTAATTAATTGATATTACTTGAAATTTCCCTTTTTGAAATATGATTTATTTGCAAAATAGTTTAATCATTAAATATACCCTTACTTGGAAAGTGAACCACTAAAAACCTATCTGTGGCCCAAGGAAATTTAGCCTATTTTAATTTTGGCCCCTACCTACTGCTAAGGTGTGCAGATCTGCAATAGGCTATTGAGATAAGCTCAAGTTGATTTCTATTTAATTGAATTCTCCACGGGAAGAGTAAAGTCTGAAACCTGAATGATGAGAATTCTGTGATTTGTAGTTCAGTTGGCCTGAAGCCCATGAGAGAGATGGAGCTATTGTGGTCTTTGAGCTTGGGATGTGGGTAAGGGAGAGGAAGGTTGGACTTTGGTTGTAACCAGGAATAAGGTGATGACCCAGGCAACAGGGCATATAGCCCCTGAAGGAGTGATCATCATGGTGGGTCATCAGATAGACACTTGCTGGCATCCTAGAACAAAGAATTCAGATCAAAGCTGCTCATTATAACTTACCCCTTTAAGAGAGGGGGGTCTGAAAGTTTTTTTTACTCTCTTAAAATTCTTTGTGGCTAACAGGTAATTTTTATAATTTCCCCTTGCTGTTTCTTTAAGCTTTTTTTATTGTGATTTTTGCTTTATATAAAAATCTGTTTCGAATACTTGAATTTATGTATCACATTTTGGGCTAGAAAAGGAGAAATGAAAGATTCCAGTAACTATGTGGGGGTACATAGAACTAAAAAAAAATAGGTCAGAGAACTAAATTGATATGTTGTCCTAATGATAATATATCAACTCTGATCTGGGGGCTCAAGAGCTATATGTGGTTTTAAAATTGATAAACTGTATTTTAAGCTCCCTAAAATAGTAGAGAAAGGGAGTTATGTGGAATTGAAGAAATTTTGCCTCCAGGCTAGAAAGTGAGCTCTTTGTGGTAGCAGGGAATACCCTGGTAGGAATCAGCTTTACTAAAATGCCTGCAGGATGAGGGAGTAAAAGGGTGAGTATTCAATCACCTTTGCTCCCCAATGACACCTGGTGAGTACCCAAGAATGAGGGACAGACAGTAGCACAAAGGCATAGAAATGGGATGCGGAGGGCCATGTGTAAAGAACAGCAAGAAAGCCAAGTTGGCTGGATTGTAGAGTACAGGAGAGGATGCTTAATGAGGCCAGAAAGGCAGGTCAGGACCAGGTTGTGACGAACTTTAAAAAAACCAAATAGAGGAATATGTGTGTGTGTACATGCGTATATACATATATACACACACATACATACACAGAGGACTATATATACACATATATGTGTGTATGTGTATGTCTGTATATACACACAAACATATATCATATAATATATTATTATATATTTTTTATATATTATATATAATATATATACACACACATAGTCATCATAGAGGCAATAGAGAGCTATCGAAGGTTATTGAGTGACATAATGAGATGTGGAAAACCAGTTCGGCAGAATAGGGAGAGAGAAAAGTTTCTCAATTGGTAGCCAGAGGGCCTGAGTTCAAATCTTGCTTCTGTCACTTCTTTTGTCCTTAGTTTCTTCCTATGAGATGATGGGGCTGGACTCTCTAAGGTCTCTTTTGGTTATAATCTGATAAAGCTTTAGGAAATTGTAGAGTTGGAGGGCCAACCATCCCAACCATGACTTCCCATGACCCAGAAGGAAAGAGTTGCATCTGGGTTGCCTTCAAAGCTGACACACTCTATTAGAGAAACAGTGAAATTTGTGCTTCAGTGCTTTTGCATTAAAAAACTAACACCTCAGCTACTTTCTCATAACAAAAAAGGGAAAAAAGAAAACGAGAAGAGAAGCCCTTTTGGTACCCTTGCAATAACAGGGTAACACAATAGTTAAAATGAACATCCATTCCTTTCAGTCCCCTTTGACTTGAGACCAGACTTATCTTTGCATCTTGGCTCACTTAGTCCGTTGGAGTCCAAGTCTTAAGAAAACCACGTGGGCTGGACTTTTCAAAGGCCAATAGTGTGGGAGAATTTGATTTTCAGATTAGGGATTTTGCTGCTCTGCCAATTAGTGAGTGAGTGGTTGATAAAGGAAGATAAGGAATTTCATTATAGGATATGATGTTTTGTCATACTTTGAGAAAATAAATGATCTGATGTTCTTTAGATTAGAGAATCAATACAATGCCAATCCATTATTAAAACAAAATAAAGTCTAAGGAAGGGCAGGATGAGCCTGGAGAAGGCCTTTGCCCCAGGAGTGCTGCATCTTTACCATTTCAGACTGATGGATGTTTTAACTGTCCTGAAAGCTCTCCAAAGAAATGATACAGTCCCCAACAGTGAATCATTCTTAACCGATTTTTATCTTCCTCCCTCTATTCTCTTCCTGCCCTGCTGTAGAGTTCCCAATGCTGCGCTATTGGGGTATCACTGCCACTGTTCAATTACAGAAAAAATGCACATATCTCACTTCTGCAACTAAACTGTAAGGTCCTCAAGGACAGGTGCCAAGTCTTTTTATCTTCTTATATCTCTATCACCTACCCTAATCTCCTGACATTCAGTAAATGGGGTTATATTAATGATGTCAATTATGTTAGTGATGATGTCATTGCCTTGATTATCTTTTTTGTTGCTACTCTCTAGCACCCAGGGTCAAAAAGTGAAGTATTTCGTCTCCAAAGTTTTTGCCTCTGGGTTTGCAGTATTTCCCCTCTTTCCATCAATGATGGCCTCACCCTCTTTATTGCCCTGAAGTGTGGCATGCTCAGATTTTCTTCAGTCCATTGAATGATGACTATTTACTTCAGGGTGGGAGACTCTCAGAGAAAAGCTATGTACAACTAAACTATACATGTACAATGAAATACTCCTGTGCCATGAGAATTGATGAAAGGGACAGTTCCAGTGACACCTGGGAAGAGTGGCGTGAATTGGAACAGAGTGAAGTGAACAGAAGCGGGAGAACAATTTATACAATAACAGTAACACTGTAAAAACAAGCAACCTTGAAAGACTTAAGAACTCTTGATCAATGCAATGGTTAAGCATGATTCCAGAGGGCTGAGGATGTAGAACACTAATCAATTTCTTTCAGAGAGGTAAAGAAATCAAAGTGCAGAATAAGACTTGCATTTTTGGACATGGCCAATGTGGGAACTTGTTTTGCTTGACTATGTATATTCATTACACAGGTTTTTCCCCCCCTTAATTGCCATGGTGGGAGTGTGGGAGGCAGAGAAAATCAGCTTTTGTTCATTAAAAAAAAAGTTAATTGAAAAAAAAGCTAGTTAAGTCACACATGCACAGCATTTTGTTATTTAAATTTGCACTTCCAAGTCTTCTTTATTATTATTCCTTTTTTAATCAGAAGAATTTTCTTTAAGCCCTGTCCTGAGTAGTCACTGTTTTTTTTCTTAATACCTTACAGCTATGATGGTAGTGTATTCCAAAGTGGAACCCTGGCAATTATGGGGTTAAATCCAGAGTAAAGCAATGCATTATTGGCAAGACCCAGCAGAGGGTGACAGAGTCCTCATCAATGGTGATAATGCTCAACACGTAAATTAAGTTTTAAAGTTTACAAAGCACTTTTCTTATGACAGCCTTGGGAGGTAGATAGTACCAATATTGTCCCCATTTTACACATAAAAACAAAGGCTCACAAGATAAGTGATTTGCTCATAATTACCCAACTAGTAAATTTTAGTTAAGATTAGAACCTAGGTCTTTTAACTCAATACTTTGTTCTTTCCATTATACTACACTCTGCCCCATTGTGTTTTCAAGAGTAGGTATAGCCACCCAGCCTTAATTGCCTGTAACTGCAAATGCTAGTTTATTCAGAGAAGATACGAACCTTAGATCAAGTATAGATATCTTATTGGAAAGTTTGGCTCAGGCTCTAGAGGAATGAGGCACCACACTTCAGAGAAGTCAGGCAGGAACATGGAAGGAAACCAGAGACATAGGAGATGAGGCAAAGAACAAAGGTCAACCAGCTCCGTGGGTGGGGAGGTTAGTAAGATCATGGATGGAAAGTCAAGAGTTCTGATAATTACCAATCAGTTGATGCCAAAGCAGCAGAAGAGATCTGAGAAGGCCTATCACCGTTGGTTGTATGCATATGTTGTCCACAGGTCTAATGCCATTCATAAAGCTTCCACTTGTCTACCACCTACTCTCATCTCGACTTCTTGTTTCCATTACCACCTACTGAAATTAATCTCTCGAAGTTCCCCAGTTGACCTTCTTATCTCCACATTCATTCACTTTTTTTTTCAGTCTCTGCTATCCTTAATCTCTACACATCATCTGACACAGTCGACCACCTCTTCATTCTGGCTAGACTTTCCTCCCTCAGCTCTTGATAAATTTTGCTCTTGTGCTTCTGTTTCATAACCATTTTAGACTTCTTTGCTGTCTCTTAAGCCTCTAGACTCAGGTCACAGGACATTGAGTTGGAATGGACCTTAGGATCACATAGTCCTATTTTTCCTCATTTTATGGATGTAGAAATTGAATCCTAGACAGTGGAAGGTTCTTGTCCACATAATACAACTAGTCAGTGTCATGGCTAGCAAGAGAACATAAATCTTCTCATTCCATTTGCTCTATCTATAGAATCATGGCTGCCCTAATAACTTTTTCCCAATTTCTTCCTTCTCTCTTCTTTGACCTGTAATAATGTGACCGACATCCCATGTCTCATACTTTAGGTACAATTTCTCTTTCTAATTCCGTCTTCCTTCTCAGGTTTCACAACACCTCCTCCTGCCCCAGTGGTTCTCTCTCCATTCTCTGTGCCCTAGATCTCAAGATACCCTCTCCTTTTCCATTCTCATGATCACTATCTTAGTTCAGTCTCTCTCTACAATACATATGGAAGTAATAACAGCCTAAGTAGGGCTTCCCATCCCTACTTCATTCCCTCTTTTGTAACATCCTCAGAATGTTTGGGGCAGCTGGGTGGTGCAGTGGATAGAGCACCAGCTCTGGATTCAGGAGGATCTGAGTTCAAATTCGGCCTCAGACACATACTAGCTGTGTGACTCTGGGCAAGTCACTTAACCCCATTGCCTAGCAAAAAAAAAAAAGGAAGAAAGAAAAAAAAATAACATCCTCAGCATCGTTGCCAAAATTATGTTTCTTTTGTATTAATCAGACATATCACTCCTCTGTTTGACACTTCCCATAGGATGCCCTTTGACTACAGAGTAAAATTCTAATTATTTAGCTTGACATTTAGATTATTTTGTAATTTACATGAGGAAAGGGGCTGTGATTTATACATGATTGAAAGCCATTTATTTGGTGTGTACTGTGTTGCAAGCACTATGCTAAGTGCTGGGAATGAAAACAGAAAAACAAGACAATGCCTGCTCTCAAGGGGCTCCCACTTTAATTGAAGATTGTTGCTGTGTTGTTCATTCTTCCTTCTTGAAGAGGACCATTGGCATCAGGAGGGTGATGTCTTGATTTGCAAGTGAATTGGATTTAAGTGAGACAGGGCTGAATTGGAGAAGACAATACATGTAAGAGAGTTCAGTGTCAGGGAAGATGGGAAGACCTAGAATTCCTAGGGGTGCAGAGGTAGAAAATATGGCAAAATCCCTGTATCCTTATGGTACATTAGCAGGTCAGATGGCAGATGTAGTGGTAAGGCAGATGGTTAAGTCCAGTGATCCCCCACTTCACCAAAAATAATTGTGGTTGGTGAGTCCCAGCTTGTCCAGGTATGAGTAGCTACGTTACTGTCCTGGAGGGGAAAAGGGAATGTAAAGAGGAAGAGTCTTCCTTCTTGGTCAGCTGATATCCCAGTTTTGTATTTCTCTGAGCACCTACCACACTGATCTATATCCACTAGGTACTTAATAAATGTTTGTGGAATTGCACTGACCTAGTACTTGGTCTTCTCAGTCTTTAGCAGAGTATGTCTAGCCCCTGACACCCAGACCTACACTCACTGAAATCTTCCTGGATTAAGTCCCTATAGGAATGTGATTCTGAGCCTACATGAGCTCTAGGGTTTTTGTTTCAGGATGAAACTACTCTCTCTCTATATATACATGAATGCCCATGGAATCTTCTGACTAGCCATTTTACTGTTTAAAGGGATTTAATCAGTCCCTTAATCAGTTTTCTTGAGTTTTATTCTTCTCCATCAGCACATTCTGGATGCCATTTCACTTCCTTTCCTGGTTCTCAAGTGTTTTCTTACCAGCAGATTGTCTCAGATCCTTCACTCTGGGTCAGTTTAATCTTAAACTCAATTTCTCCACTTCTTTAACTTTTCATACTTCCAACCACTGGCTTCATTTGCCCACTTGGTCTAGCCAAAAACTTTCATTCTTCTAAGGAGAAATGACACACCCCGGTCTGTACTTCAAATTCAAAGACAGAATTAGCAAGAACATGGATTTTTTCAACCTTAACCTGCTGTCTAGTCATGCCTCCTTCACCTTGTACTTGAAAAGATGATTATTTTTAACCCAAATATAAGTTCCTTTTTGCATAGCATAGCTTTTGAAAGGGAGTGGCATAATAAAAAGGGTATTGGGTTTGAAGGAATAAGTTGTTCAGTCCTTTCCAATTCTATATGATTCCATTTGGGGCTTTCTTGGTAAAGATACTGGAGTGGTTTGTCATTTCTTTCTCCAGCTCATTCTACAGAGGAGGAAACTGAGGCAAACAAAGTGACTTGCTCAGGGTCACATAGCTAGGAAGTTTCTCAGGCTGAATTTGAACTCTTGTCTTCCTGACTCCAGGCAAGGCACCTGCCCATGGAAGCATAAGATATGGATTTAAATCCTAGTACTGATACTTGCCACCTGGGTGAGCTTGGACAAATCACTTAACATCATTGTGATCTAGTTTCCTCATCTGCAAAAAAGAATAATTTGGGTTAGATGCTTTCCAGTTTGGGGTTGCTGGGAACCCCAAAATGTCAGGGTATAGTGTGGTATCTCCTTGGAAAGAATTCACTCACTCAAACCTTCCAGTCAAAGTGGCAAGGTTTATTTTAGCCAGTAGTGTGGGGGAGATTCTTAGGGAATCTGCAACTTAATAGGAGTAAGACTGATGCTTATATACAAAACAGACAGTGAAAGGATCTGGATGGGATTAAGGAATGGTAAATAGTCCGGGGTGGGCCAGGTGCAATAGTGAAAGGACTTAATAAAGTAGGCTAATTAGGTGACCTAGATGGGATTAAGGAGTGGTGGGTATATTTAAGTAGTTTGGGGTGGGCTAAGAGCTACAGTGAAAGGAATGTCAAATAAGCTAATTAGGTGATCTAGGTGGGCTAAGGTGGGCCAGTTGCCTTGGGTGGAGGTGTTAGTGATCTGGACTGCTGAAATGTATGGGAAAATTCAGGGACTGGGTTGCTTTCAAAGACATGGTCTTTTCTTTTTAGGGGTCCAGGTCACATCACCCCATCACTTCCAGCTCTAGACCTACATACCATTTCTTGACCTCTATTCATCCTATCTGCATTTTCGTTTACCTCAAGGTCCTTGACCAAAGTTAAACTAAATACTACTTCTGAGTAGAAATATTCTTTGTCATGGAGCCCACCTAGTTATTTGCAATGGAATAGGCCTGAAAGTATTGTTGTGATCTATGGAAAATGTCAGACAGTGAGACTGGCTTCCAAATCATATCTGCCCAGTTGGTTTCAGGGCCTACCTTTGGTTCCAAATTTGCAAAGTAGTCTAAGAGCCAATATAACTTTTGGTGGTTTCCTAGCTTGGAACATGTTTGGTCTTTAGAGATGCAAGGATATGGGAAATAGTTAATCTCCAATTCATTTGTTGGCATTTGTCTCATAGGAGGACTCCAATATTGTGCTAATATTCTGGGGGAACATGTTTAGTATGTCCTTTCATCGGTATCTTGTGACCTTCCAACTGATTGGGCATAATTAGTAAGATAGTTTCCTGAAAACATTCTACTAATCTTTTAATAAGTTTAAAAGGCATTATTCACATAATCACAGAAATATATCGAACTCCAGAAATGTATTTACAGTCTTTTTTAGAAACACAGATGTAGTCTAGGTAAATAACACAAAACAGTTATTCTTCTGCCAAAAGAAAATGCTCTGTTTGTATTAATCTATTTTTTTTATACAGGCAAACAGAACCACTCATATCTTAGAAAGATACAGGAAAGATCAAGTTTTTAGCCATATTGGTTTTTTTATTAGTCTGTATGATTATTCATCTCTAGCAGTTCAACTTTATCTCTTTTTTATCTCACTGTAGGATGCTATAGGAAGGCCACCATACTTTTAAGTCAACATGGTTAAAATGCTCAATATCATGTTATCTTGGCTTGTGCACAATTGAGCTCTATCTTCCGTTTCTTCTCTCCACTATCAGCACGCAACAAAAAAATATTTTGAAGGCAGTGACTCGCCAAAATTGTGTGAACTGCAGAAAGGGAGATATCTGGATTAGGAATTATCCATTCCTTGGTAATGCTTTAGATTGTTTAGGATATCAGAATTATACTGATTGTAAATATGAGCTGCAGTGGAGAGGGTTAGTAAATGTAGCATCTCTACAGGTGACAAGAGAGAGCAAGACTCCTTCTCTTTCTCTGACTAGATGATCCAGGCACTCTACAATACACTCTGGCTCACATTCATAGACAGAGCACATTGGCTTCCTGAAGACCTGTCCTAATAAGATGGTAGTTTCTTGTGTCCCTACTAAATACACACATATATGTGTATACATGTACACCTTGGGAAAAAAACAGAATTCTAGGAGTAGGGACACAATATATATACAAATGTATGTGTATATGTATATGTATATAGATAGATAGATACACACACATATATGCATGCATATATGTATATGTAAATATATGTGTATGTTATATACAATATACATATGCATGTGTATATGAAACATACACATATATGTTTATATATATACACATACATGCACATATTTTGTGTATGTCTATCTCCTTGCTCATAAAATCTTTGGTTTTAGAGCTGGAATGAATGGATGAATGAATTATTATGTACCAGGTTCTGTGATAAGGATACAAATCCCAAATGGAAGGTAGTCTCTACTCTCAAGGAGCTTACATAGTAAGAGGGGAAACAACACATATAAGAGAGTGGTAGCCAGGGAAAGGGGTTTGGACTAGGAAATCACAGAGATGGTAGAGTCATAAGGCAATTGATTGGCAATTATCCTTTCAAGGAATGGTAGCCTAACCTCCTTCATTTTACAAATGAAGAAACTAAGACCCAGGAATTTTAATGCCTTGCATAATTAGTTAACTAACTGCATGCACCATTAGTAAATGGAAGAGCTAGGGTTGAAATACAGGCCATCAAGTATCAAATCCAGGGTTCTTTCTACAATGTCATGTAGAATCTCTAATATGTGATTTAACAAGATCATGTGTTTTGTCAGTTAACTAATATATGGTGCTGATTTTAACTTACCAAGCACTTTATAACTGAAGTCCTCACTGCTTTAACCATCCTTGTTCTATTTGCTTTATTGAACAGTTCTTGAATCCTCTTCCCTCATAGGATCTCTACAGTGGACTTGCTAAAGAACTCTCATGGAAATTGAATAATCTGGCCACAGTGGGAGGAAGCAACATTTCTGGAGAATTTATTGAGAATCTTGATTGAGGGTGAGTGGAAAAGGATTAGCTGTAGAAGTTCTAGGGCTCTACATTGGAATTTTTTTTCTCATATTTATAGGTCTAGAATCTGTAGTGGCACAGGTGTGTGGAACTGAAACCAGCATGCTGACTCCTGAGCCTTGGGCAGTTTCTTGTCATGCTCTGCCATCTCATGGAGTAGATCCAAGTATGATTCAGTGGAGCTTCTGAGGCAAATGGGAGCACCATGCATGGATCAGCTGTGGAAGAGTGTAGAGCTAGATGAGATGCTGGCCAGCTGACATGTGTAATATCTGTGTGGTATATGTGATCTGACATCATGCTCCTGGAATGCCCCTCATGGTTTCTTTTTTTCTTGCTTTTTATATTCTTTCCTTCCTTCCTTCCTTCCTTCCTTCCTTCCTTCCTTCCTTCCTTCCTTCCTTCCTTCCTTCCTTCCTTCTTTCATTCCTTCCTTCTTTCCTTTCCTCCTTTCCTCCCCTCCTTCTCTTCATCTCTTCCTCTTTCTGTCTTTTATTTGAGGATACAATTAATTCACACAATCAAAATGAAAACTCAAAACCAAATGAAATAGCTATTAGTTCTTCTTGTGAAGACCTGAACTCATACAATCTTAAAATCAGAAGTTAAGAAATAGGAAGACTTTCAAAGGATCATTAATCTCTCTTTTTTTGTATAACTATTCTATATAACATGAGTGCTTAAGAGAAAATTAGGTCTTTACAGACCCAAATTTTGCGGATTGTGTGTGTTTAAGTGCTGTATTCTGGGAAGTTTTCCTGGTGCTCATTAATTCTTATTGCATTTTTGTGCATAAGGCAAGTACAAATGACTTCCTCCTTTGCTACAGCTGAAAATCTGACAGCAAACATAAGATGAAATCAAGAGTAGAATCCTCTATTTTCTGGTATAAATCTCTTCCCCTTAAGATATTAACACGCTAAAACTTACAAAATCTGTCAATGATGTGCTTTTCTAGAATGTAGGCAGTTCAGTTCACCCTTTGCAGGTGTGCACTTCATTAAGGAATCGTATTTGAAACTTTTTCAGGATTATTACTCATCATTAACAAAGCATGAACATAGTTTAATTACAGTAGAACTAGTAGTTATAGGTGATGCTGTCCATGAGGTGATGCTGGCCTTTAAAGATATTCACTGGCCTTAGGACTATAGGGATACTATAGACAGAAGCCAGAGGGATACTATAGAAATGATGAACCTGAATGTAATGGAAGAGCATAAGAAGGCTTATTTGAACTGATGCAAAGTGAAAGAAGCAATACCAGGAAAGCAATATATGCAATGACTACAGCAATGTAAATGGAAAGAACATCAAACTGTGATGAAGATGACCAAGCTTGGGCATAAAGAAGAGAAGAGAGGCAGCTAGGTGGTGCAGTGGATAGAGCACCAGCCCTGAAGTCAGGAGGACCTGAGTTCAAATCTGGTCTCAGACCAAACACTTGACACTTACTAGCTATGTGACCCTGGGCAAGTCACTTAACCCTAATTGCCTTAAAAAGAAAAAAAAAAAGAGAAGAAAAATGAAACATCTTCCCTTCTTTTCAGAGATGGAGGGCTACGAATATAGAACACTGAATATACTATCAAACTTGATTGATGCACAGGTTAGTTTTTCTGGACTTTGCTATTTTGTCTCTCTCGTTCTTTGATACAGGAAGATGGCAATGTAGTCAGTAAAGAGGGGTAAACTTATGGAATTGAAGGTGCAATAAATAAAACAAAACACCGTTTGAAAAAATGAAGGTTGGTAGAAACTCCTGGGTGTGGATTCCCTGTTAATTTATTTTTTGATCCAAAACAGTAGCTTCATAAGTGTGAGAACCTTCTGATATGGGATCTCCCTCCACTGATGCATATCACTAACTTTTCTGCACTTTATAAAGCTAGAGAGTTGACCAGGGCACTGAAAAGTTCAGCGACTTAGCCATGATCACACAGCATGTCTTTGTCAGAGGTAGGACTTGACCCCAGGTCATTCTGACTCCAATACTTTGGCCTTCTGTCTACAACTCCAAGCTGCCTCTCATGAATTCCTCATAAACCATACATGAAATTTTAAAACATGCTAATTCTGCTAGAAACTAGGTAAATATATATCACTTTTATCATATATCTATATATGTATACATATATATGTGTATGTGTGTATAGACATACATACCTACATGCATATATATATATATATATATATATATATACATATACACCTACATCTATACACACATACACACACACACACACACACACACACACACACACTTTCCTTGCTGTTGTCTTGCTTACTTCTCCAGTCTTTATCACTTTATCTTTCCTTATGTTGTGAATGTAAGTGAATGAGAGAAGGTTTTCCTGACTATTTTCAAAATGGAAGTAATTGCTTTTAGATGAAGACTAGACCCAGGATTCTGTTCAAAAGGAACAACTGAATATATGGTTGTTCTAGAGATTTACTTACATACTTAGCTCTAGCGTTCAGCCCCTTGGGTAGGAATCCTTGGGAAGTAACTAATTTATTGGTGCTAAGTAGTCCTTGGTATTTTGCCGTAATTCAAGTTATAAGGCTGCAAATTCAGTCCTATAATATGTACTATTATTTGTTAGCTCTAATGGAAGAAATTGAAACATCAAGATCTTGGGACCAAAACACATTTGTTATTCTGTAAGTTTGGAACACAAAGCTATTCAGAAGCTCTCAGCACAAGCAGGCAATGTCCATTTTAGCTTACATTCATCTAGGAGCTGGACATTTTACTGCAAACCAATCAGTGCTCTTGATGTGGTGTTCTTTCTCAGCCCTTGACCTTGCCTTTCTTTTACTAAGAATATTGAAGTTATATGACTTAGACTTCCCTAACTCCCATTCTCCATACCTCAAAACCTTTCTTACTAAACCTCTACTCATTTTCACATGCGTACACAAGACCAGCTTCTGCTACCCTAAAAAAACAAAACAAAACAAAACAATCATTTCCCCTTCCTCAATGTTTCCTTTCTTTCAAGCTGTTCTTCCATCTCTCTTGTCCTCTTCACTGTCAGACTTCTAAAAAGAAGTTGACATTCACTGATTCCACTTCTTCTTCATTTAGGCTTCAAACTTATAAAACATGGCTTTGAGCACTTAACTAAAACTACCCTCTTGATGACCACCACTGATGTTATGATCATCCATTTGGTAGATTAGAATAATGACCCTTTATCAATCTTCATCCTTCTTGATCTTTCTGAAGCGTTTGACACTGTTCCAATGAGCTAGGATCATACAGTTAGAACTGCAAGAGACATTAGAGGTTATTTAGTTCAACCCCTTCATTTTATAGATGAAGCTGGGGTCTAGGGAAGTTAAGTGAGTAACCCATAGTCATACAGGTGGACAGGGATTAAAATTCCCTATTCCCTATTGTTTGATGAAGAACTGTGAATGACTCAGCTATTCTCAGCAATATAATGATCCAAGAAAGTCCCTAAGAACTAATGATAAAGCATGCTATCTGCCTCCAGAGAAAGAATTGATATTGTTTGAATACAGACTGGTGTACGCTATTTTTTACTTTCTTTCATTCTTTTTCTTCTTGTACAAAATGACTAATATGGAAATGGTTTATATGATTGCACATGTATAACCTATATCTGCTTACTGTCTCAGGGAGGGGGAAGAGGAAGGAGGAAGGGAGGGATAGAATTTGGAACTCAAAACTTAAAAAAACCCCAAATGTTAAAAAATTGTTTTACCATCTAATTAAGGGAGAAATATATTAAATATATAATAAATATAAATATATTATATATAATAAAATATAAATAAATAATATATAACAATATTAAATACATTAAAAAGTTATATAGAGTATACACATATATACACACATCTATATATGTATAGATATATGTATATGTGTGTATATATGTGCATACACATATATACATTAGAAAATTAGAAAATTGACGCTGTCCTCCCCTGCCTTCCATGAAATTATAATCTCATTGTAATCTCAGACTTCTGTTTCCTTTTGTGATTCTTCTTCTCCTTCTTCTTCTTCTTCTTCTTCTTCTTCTTCTTCTCTTCCTCCTCCTCCTCTAACACCTCCTACTGTCTCCTCAAGATTCCATCCTCAGATTTCTTCTACTCTCTACGTCTTCTTTCCTTGGGATCAGAATTTAGACATTCTCCTCTCCTGAGAGAGAGAGAGAGAGAGAGAGAGAGAGAGAGAGAGAGAGAGAGAGAGAGAGAGAGAGAGACAGAGAGAGAGAGACAGAGACAGAGAGAGACAGAGACAGAGAGAGAGAAAAGAGAGAGAGAGAGAGAGAGAGAGAGAGAGAGAGAGAGAGAGAGAGAGAGAGAGAGAGAGAAAGGATTATAGTTATCTTTTTCCTTAAATATCGTTAGTCTAAGAGAGATACGTTTTTAGATTCAAGCTGCACTCCTGATTATAGTCCCTTAGTGAGGAAGGAGTGTCCCCAGCTATATATCCAAGGCTTGATTCCCTTCTCACTAAATATCAGTTTCACAATGAACACACATATAAAATAGGGAATAAATCCATTTATCCAAGTCAGTATCAAAACGGAATTCAGAGAAAGTACACATAGGAGACTATATATTAGACAATAAACAAGGGAGAATGAACTCTCCCATTAAGAGTGAGATATTTCATCTTAAACAAATAATTTCAGATCTTACCTAAAGAAGAAATTCTCCAAAGTCTCTTGGAATAAGAGCATAATTGAGGTGCTAGCTCCTCTACATGTTGGCTTCTTCCTTTCTTTTCGTTCAGGGACTTGAAGAGAGTCCGGATCTATGTGTCTAATCTCTTTAAAGGTAGAAGCCAGATGACCAGGCTCTCTTTTCTCTCAAATTCTCTCACCAACTCCACTCCTCACTGAGGCATGGAACATTGCTATCACTCTTCATCAATGAAGAGAATCCTACAGAAATGTTACTTGGACTGTATATGCTATCAAGACCTTAAGCTCAATGCATCCAGAGCTGAGCTTGATGTCTTTGTCTTCAGATGTGTCCCGCCATCTGGAACCTCAATTGTGGACTATTGCCTAAGTGCTCTCCCTGACTCTGGTTTCTCTCTTCTCTCTGATCTATCATATA
Organism: Phascolarctos cinereus; assembly: GCF_003287225.1. Taxonomy (NCBI): domain Eukaryota; kingdom Metazoa; phylum Chordata; class Mammalia; order Diprotodontia; family Phascolarctidae; genus Phascolarctos; species Phascolarctos cinereus. The sequence goes on along the minus strand of NW_027556180.1, from coordinate 119,869,333 downwards.
CATTCCTGTCAAATTAATCTTTCTAATTAAACCTTCAATGTTTTCTTATTTTCTACAGGATAAAGTTCAGATTCCTTACCATGACAGTCTAGATCCTCCACAATATGACTCCAGCCTATCTTTCCTGACTTAACTGGTAGTATGCACCTCCTCATGTTCCATAGTTCAGCTAAACCCAGTATTTCTTGTTCCCTTCTGAAACATCTTGTGCTTTTATCTTCTGTGCCCAGCTCAGGTCCATCACCTTCATGAAGCCCTCCCTAAAGCTTTCAGCTAGAAGCAACCTCTCTTTCCTCTCAACTCTATCAGTTAAAAAAAATCATACTCACATACTTTTCATGTTCTACCTACTTTATTTGTGTATATAGAAGGGTGAGTTGCAACCAGCTCGAACTGGCTCATGAGAGCTAAATGCTGAACTTTCAGTCTGAACATTTTGAACATTCAGTCTGAACATTTACACCTCAGAAATCACTAAATGCTACAAATTAAGGCTTGATTTATTGTTTTGCTGATTTTCTGGACTTAAGAAAGAGATGGAGAAAATGTTAATAATGCAGATTAACCATAAACATGTGACACACATACTTTTTTTTTCTTAGAAAGCCAGTTCAACATTTACCAGACTGCCCCTATTGATATTCCTTTTTGCATATTTATTTTGTGCCTATGACCAGAAAAGGAAGTGTGTAATGAGAACAAAGCCCATATATGCCACTTATAATCCACACAGTATCAGGAGATCCTGGGAAAGGTCCCAGTATGTTCATTGCATTCCTGTAGTTGATTGGCTTATGGGAGGACATGGATAAGCATTTCAGAGGATGAGAAAAGATGGATGGGTTGCATTCTGTGCAATCAGAGGGAGTACCCTCATCAATGAAACTCCAGCTGCATTGAAGTCTGTGTCTTAACATCCCTATTAGACTATTAACTCTCTGAGGGCATGAACTGTGCCAAATTCATCTTTGTATTCTTCAGTACCTAGCATTCTGCCTTGTGCAAAGTAGGCATTGGATAAATGATCGCTGAATGAATAAGCAAATTGCTAGCTATCAAAGAGAGATTCTTGAAAGAAAGGGACTAGGAGGGTAAGAATGTGAAGGGCAGAGACTGTGCAAAGATTGGGGTCATAAGCGGTGACAAGAACTTTGCAAGAGAAAATCTGAGAGTCTTATACAGCTGAGAAAAATAACTTCATTCCTCCTTAGGGGGTGAAAAAGATTAAGTCAAGTTAGTTGTAGGATTTTATTTTGTTTTGTTGGGATGTGAATTAGGAAAACAGTTTGTGAATGGTTTCCACAGAGACATCATCTAATAACTCATCACCTCCCCCACCATCATCACTGAGTCATTTCTCGGGGAGTCAAGGAAGAGGAGGTTTTTTGTTTGTTTGTTTGTTTCAAGGCTACAATGCCTTTTGAAATCTTAGGAGACTAGTGCTTCCCATCCATAATATAGATACTGCCTCTGCAAGGCTTTTCTGAAATTAGAGGATAACCATTGTTTGTGTGTTAATCCTATGCAAAGCCAAACATGAAAATGGAAAAGATTTGGGGCTGGAGATGGAATTGAACATCAATCAGGATTTGGCTGTGCTCAGATTTAAAATGATCACTGTTTTGTAAACAATGAGAACAGGTTTTTCCTGGAATAGCTCAACTGACTCACCCAACTGTCTGGGGGCCCAAACTAGGGCTTGATAGTAAAGGGAGAAAGGAAATTAAGCAATACTTCTCCAGTAGATTTCAGGGCTTGTTCATATACCCTTGGTATTGTACAGGTTGCAGCCTTAGTGGGGAAGCTGCATGATATTTTTAGGAATAAGAAGCATTCAATAAAAAACCAATTCTTGACCAAAAGCTGTCTTAGATAAGTGAGCACAGATTTGGAGCTAGTTTTCTCATCTGTGAAATGAAGGAGCTGGACTACATGGCCTCTAGGGTTCTTTACACCTCTAAATCTTTGACTCTATTTACACATATAACTATATACAAAAGAAATTCCAAGTAATTTTTTTTTGGAGGAGGAAGGTACTGACAGCTGGAGGAGAAAGGAGGATCAAGAAAGGAAAAGGGGGTTTATGGTTCTTAACTAGTAGGCATCAAGCCTTTGTTTGAACATCTCAAGAAACAAGTGGTAAATCTTGCTCTGCACTATTGTATGAGATGGCCCATTCCATTTTTGAATGTGTTGAACTATTACAAAGTTATTTTTTTAAAATAATGAACCAAATAGGGATGAAGTATTTGCTAGTCTTCTTAGAGACAGATATTACTGAGAGTATGCACACATCTACCTTAGGACACTATCCAGACCTTTTTTCCCCCCTAGACAACAACTAAAATTCAGAAGACAGGCTAACTAGTGTGGGTCAGCTGCTGATTAGAGCAGCTGTTTCCCAACATAGTGAGTTTCTGACATGTTTCAGGACTTGGGTATTTGAAATGTACTTTTTGAAAGCGTTTGGATTAAAAAGTCAAACAAATATTCGAAAACATAATAAAGAACCTCAGGACACCTCCCTTATCCTTCACCCCACCCTTCCCTTCTAACTCACATTTCAGCTGTGCAAGTAAAACTATCCTAGGTTTAGGGTATCTTTTGGGTCTGCAACCGCTCAAAACCATAGCTCATGAGCCCCCACCAATGTGCATGCTTTTACTGGTCAGCCAGAGGTCACAATTAATTCCAAGTATTTAATATAACAATATAATAATAAAAGCATTTATGAAACATTTCCTCTCTAGGACATGTTCTCCTACAAATATATATAGCATCAGTGGGAGGAACAGACATACGTAGAGAATACATAAAGAGAACACACATGGAAAATTATACACATGTGGAGAAGATGTGTGGCCAGGGCTCAAGGGCAGAGAGGACACTTATACCCCTGATGCTGAAAGATCACCAATGTTTTCAGATTATATAATTGAATTTCTCCCACTAGACATACTCCCTATTAATCTTATATGTCATGCAATATCTGCTGGGCATGTTGATTCTGCCAGGTGTGAAGGTGTAAATAGATTTTGCTGGGAATTGCTTTATTTATTTATTTTAAAATTGTATTTATTTACTTATTTATTTTCATTCATTCATTCATTTGTTTGTTTGTTTTATTGTTTTCAACATTCACTTTTATAAGATTTTGAGTTCTGAATTTTTCCCCTCCCTCTCCTCCCCTCCCCAAGATGGCATGCAATCTGATACAGGCTACACATGTACAATCATTTTAAACATACTTCCACATTAGTCATGTTGTGAAAGAAGAATCAGAACAAAAGGGAAAAACCACAAGAAAGGAAGAAAAAAAGAGAAAGAAAACAGTATGCTTCAATCTGCATTCAGACTCCATAGTTCTTTCTCTGGACATGGATAGCACTTTCCAGGATGAATCTTCTGGAATTGTTTTAGATCATTGCATTGCTGAGAAGAGTTAAGTCTGTCCAAGTTGCTCATCACACAATGCTGCTGTTACTGTGTACAGTGTTCTGGTTCTGCTGAGAATTGCTTTATGATGCTGTCCTGAGTTTCTGTTTGGCAACGCCTAATGGTCCTGTGGTTGCCCCTGGCTGCTCCACCACGCAGTTCTACATTGCTGCTACATCTTGCCCAAGATAGGAAAAGTGGCATCTGCTAAGGCTGATCTCACTTTCTTTTTGAAAGGCAAGGTCCTGACATATGTAATCATCTGACTAGGTGGAAAGAAAAATCCCTATGTAACTTTTCTTCTCATAACGAGTTCTTCTCAGAGTCTTAGCTGAAATGGCCATTTTCTCTCTGAAAGGAAATTTCTTGCCCCCTACACTAAGTGTTTTGGAAAACAGAGCAGTACAAAATCAAGTCTTGCTTTAAACTTTGACTTTCTGGTCACTAAGGGCAGTATCTCTGTCGGGCCCCCACTTTGACTTGGTGTTAGAAATGACCTTTCTGTTCCCTGCTAAATTCTTAATCACTAGGTTATACCTAGTTAGCATCAGTTTAGATTCTAAACTTTGAAGGCTGCTTTTTCAGAAAACTGCCAAGGGCTTTCTGGGTTCAAGTCCCCTCGGCACTCTTTTGAATAGGAGGAAAAGACAGCAGAATAAAAATGAGCCCAGGGCAAGGTCATTGATTGTCCTTCCCCTGCCTTTATCACAGATATGTGGTCACCATTAAGTTGTCTTACACTAATAGCTGAAACTATCAGGTGATCAGTCAATTAATGCACAGTCTTGAAACATTTTCCTTAATATAGAAAGAGGTTGAATCTTGGCCTTGAGAATAACCAAATGTGATAAAACTTTTTGGGTTTTGTGGGAGACATTGTGTTGACAAGCATTTTGAGGATTGATATCTTTTTAAAATGAATTTGAGACAAAAACTTTTCATTAAGAATTTTTTTAGTTTGCAAAGAAGAAATGTACTAATATAAAACAACAATAGTAATGACAATAGCTACCATTTGTAAAGCATTTTAAATACAGATATTTGCTACAGCAATTTTTTCTAAACTCTCTAAAGCCATCTGGTCCCTATTCATGCCAAGGGTAGCTGGGTGGCTCAGTGGATAGAGCACCAGGCCTGGTATTAGGAAGATGAATTCAAAACTGGCCCCAGATACTTTATAGCTGTGTGATCCTGAGCAAGTCATTTAACCTTGTTTGCCTCAGTTTCCTCATCTGTAAAATGAGCTGGAGTGGGAAATGGCAAACCATTCCAGTATCTTTGACAAGAATACTCCAAATGGGGTCATGAGGAGTCAGACATGACTGGAACAAAAGCAAAAATGCCATTTGGTCCCTGTTTATGTCAATAAAACATTTAATTAATTATGAAGGATATGTAGGTTTAGGAATATAGTTTTTCATTATTTTCCCTACTTTATTTATTACTTTCAAATCCTTCCTTTTTTTGTTTTTTGTTTTTTTTTGGTTAGGCAATGGGGTTAAGTGACTTGCCCAGGGTAACACAGCTAGTAAGTGCTATGTGTCTGAGGCTGGATTTGAACTCAGGTCCTCCTGAATCCAGGGCTGAATCTGGGAATCTATCCACTGCTCCACCTAGCTGCCCCCAAGATCCTTCTTTATTTGTCGGAGTAAAACAAAGCTGAGTTGAGCTTTGCAATAATTTGGATTCTGTAGTTAATAAATTGTAAGAAACAAGCATTTATTAAGTACATACACAAGGAGTATCCATAAAAAGTTTAAAGCATTTACAACCCAAGCCATTTAAAGGTGGGGCATATCTTGAAGATGCAATTTAGGAAACATAGTCATGTGCCTAATTGTCCTCAGGATCCCTTATTCAACTTCTGAATAATGGCACATTTAGGAATGGAGTGTTGAACTTGGAGTCAGGTGAACCCAGGTTTAAGTACTGGCCTTGACACATACCAGCTGTTTGGGAATTCACTCATCCTTTCTGAGTCTCATTTTCCTTATCTATAAGATGGGGATAATAATGCTATAGTAAATGGCTCGTAGTTGTTATGAGTCTCAAATGAGATAATGTCTGATAAGCACTTCACAAACCTTAAATGGTTATATAAATGTCAGTTATTTACAGGGATCAATGATGTAGATCTGGAGGAGACCTTAGACATCGTTGTCATCACATGTATTTTGCAGATGAAGAAACTGAGACCTAGGGAGGTCGAGTGACTTACCTAAGGCCACACAAAGTCTAGTTTGAAGCAAAAGTACTGTGATCCCAGTTTTACCACTCTTTATGCCATACGACATTGACTTCCTATTGCTATCTCTCTCTCGTCTTGATCTCTATTTCTTTGCGGTGGTGATGGCAGTATCATAGAATCTTAGCAAATCTTTAAAAATTGACCATATGTCTATCTTCCTCATGGGTTCAATCAATACTTGCCTAGAAAAGGAATGAAGATTTGAAGCCTGTAACTATTCTTTTCTGCCTATAAATATACCCAAGTCACCTCCATCCTTAAAAAAAAAAAAAAAAACCTAAACTAAACAAAAAAACCCCCAAATCCCAAACCCTCACGCTATCTTGCCATGCCCTCCAGTTATCATTCTTTATTTCTTCTACCCTTCCCAGGTATCCTCCTTATAAAATCTGTCTTTGCTTAGTGCTTCTACTCCCTCTTTTATAATTTTCTTCTAAACTCTGCATTCTGGCTTCTTATGTTATCATTCAACTGAAACCTTACTCAAAGTTGTCATCACTTTTTGTCATCCAATTGAATGGATTTTTCTTACTCCTCATCCATTTTGAGAATTGCTCACTGTAGCATTTGATTCCTCCTATATACTTTCTTTTCTCTAGATTTTCCAGACACTGCTTTTTCCTGGTTCTCCTCCTACTGGCCTAACTACTCCCTTTCAGAATCTTTTACTAAATTTTCTTCCATGTCATGGCACACCCTGGGTGTCCCTCAAGGCTGAGTCCTGGGCCTCCTTCTGTTTTCTCTCTTTCCTTTCTCACTTGCTGATTTCATCGTGTTCCATGGGTTCAATGACCCTTTCTCTGCAAATGATTCCTAGATCTATTTTTCCAACTGTAATCTTTTTCTTGAGCTCTAGCTCTATCACCAACTGCCACTGGCCATTTTGAACTGGACATCTCAGACTCTACACTTCCAACAAATCATTATCTTTCACAATAATATACAGAACATAGGTAACAGATATCTGTTGTAGTTATATCCACATTTCTCCAAGTTAATAGATCTGTATATCTTTTTTTTTCTTTTTCTCATTAGCTCCTAATGAATTAATTCTGTTTAGCACCCAACCCCAGAATTTTAAACATTGTACTGAATGTATTGTCATTTTTTTGTGACTTGAGGGCAGGGCTAGGCTTTTTGAGTTCACCTTCCTCAGCTCCTAGTAAAATATTTTTGAAAATATTTAGCTGACACTAAATATGTTCAGCGAAAGTAGCATAAGCAAAAGGAAATCTTAGAATTTAATTCAAGATAAAGTGTTTAATCCTTCCCTTTGTACTCCCCAAAAGGAAAAAAAATAAGAAAATCATTTTCAGGAAAATGTTCTCATTTTCTTTAACAACACTTCTCCCTTCCCCTCCTTCCTTTCCCCAATAGAAATAGTTCTTCTCTGACTCCCATTGGAAATCTTAGCTATTCCAAATCAGGTCTAGCCTCCTTCCTCATTTTTTACATCTTCCCATGTAACGCACTTAGGAGCAGGTAGTGCCAAGATCAGAGACCTTGCCAGAAGTAAAAGAAACATGCAAATCCACCATCTATTTTAAAAACTAAATCTTTGAAGAGGGAGAGGGTTTCACACCTTAATAATATGTGCTATTTGCATTGATCCAATTAGTGCATTTGTGTTCAGAGCATGGCCATTGGGGACCCCAGAATAGAACTTGTGGCAGCCAACTTCTTGGGTTTCATGAACTTTTATGACATTTGCATTGCTTGTTATGTCAATATAATTGTAAATAGAGAACACCTACACATAACAACTCAACAGCCAAGACAATCCATTTACGGGTTGATATTTGGTTCAGCCCTTCTCTGGAGATGGAACAACTTAATGCTTCAGGGAAAGGGCTTCATTAAAAGTTCAAATCTATTTCAATTCAATTCAGTACACTTTTATTAAGTGTCTACTATGTGCAAGGACTGGTTTCAGCAAAAGGATGGTAAACAACACAATCTCTGTCCTAAAGGAATGTAAAATCCACTTGGAAGGATAGGATACAAACAAATAATGCAAGGTAAGAAGTAATAAGGGTGGGGGTGATCCAGATAAATTACTCCAAGAAAATATGAGGAGTAAGAAATTGCATTGGATGATATACAAGAGGAAGGGAGTAGGGAAGGATTTGGGAAAGAGGTGTCACTTATTTAGGCAAGCCTTAAAGGAAGAGAATTTCAAGAAGTAAAGGTAAGAGGGTTGGTCCTTGTCTTCTCTTTCATAACATCTGGACTCTTCTCCTTCCACTCTTTTTTGAAGCTCACCTGGAGGATGTCTGAAAAATGTCATGGCAAAAAAAAAAAAACCCAAACAAAGCGAGAGAGACACCATATTACTCTCCATCTTTGTCAATTGCATGCCAAAGTCCAAACCAGTTCTCTAATAGCCCTGTACAAACTTTTTAGATTGATTAAAGGTGAGCAGAAATAGCAATTTTCTATTTTTATTCTGCATAGGTAAATTATTCTGTGGGAGAGATTTCATCTTGTAAAAATAAATGCCAAGAAGTTATTATTGCATACAAGAAAGTACACATATATGGAACCAAGAGGAAGCCAAATTAGGGAGAGGACATATTTCACTTCCAAACATCATGGGTTAAATTATAGACAGATATCTAATGACCTTCTAAATATCCTTTTGTCCACAAGAGAAACTCTGATTCAGGAGACAGGAATGATTATACCTTTGTACATGTATCCCTCCTCCCCCCTCCCCCCAGCCAAGGTGGTCTCTTGAAAGGCAGCTCTGTGACTCTGTCTCTCTCTCTCTGTATATACTTATATATGTCTATACATATATAGACATATATATGTAAATTATATCTTTTATACAGTAGCTAATGAGAGACAAAGACAGATAAAGAGGAGAGAGAGAAAATGTTTACTAAGCACCAGAGAGAGAGAGAAAAAGGGAGGGGAGGAGAGGAGAGAGAGAGAGAGAGAGAGAGAGAGAGAGTGAGAGAGGAGAGAGAGAGAGAGAGAGAGAGAGAGCGCCAGTGTTACACGCGGAGAGAGCCTGGAATCTTGATTGGATGAGAGACCTATGAGTCCACAACAGTATATACATATGGTGAAGTATTGCTCTTAATTGGCTGAGAGCCTTCTGAGAGAGATAATGAAAAGAGAGAGAAGACTGGATTTTGAAAGGCTAAGGGAGCCCCTCCCTCAGTGGTAAGCATATATGAAAGAGTTGGCGGTCCAACATGTTCCTTGATTCCTAGAAATTTGACCCCCAAAGGCTACTAAGAGTTAACTTCTTGGGTGAGATCTTTCTCTCCCTGAGAGAGAGGTTAAACTGAGACTTGTCTCACTTCCAGCTCCTGTGTTTTTTTATCACCTAAATTAAACTCTGTAGCCTTTCTGAATGCTGGCTTATTCGTTTGCTTTGATAAATATGTTTGCTTCTTATCCATGATTGTCTTTTGTGGAATAAGCATTTGGTGGGAACTGAAAGAAGCTGGTAGAGATTAAATTGTTACTCTCCAGGTAAGGGAGGGACTATTTCCCCTCCCTCTAGAGGCGGAAAAGTGGTTTTTATTTTGAATCCCCTCCGCGCAGTAATTATTCCCCTAGACTATAAATATCATATGCAACAGATACCCCTCTTGAATATAGGAGAACAAGGGAATCATCACACATCTGCACCAACCCTCCTGTTCAACACTAAGGGAAAACTCTAGTCTTCCTGAGATTTAGAGTGAGGCATTCCAGATCTTTCTATATATTCATGCGAAATAGTGTCTGGTTCTATGTTACGTGGTCCATAATTATTACATGCAAACAATAATTTAATTTTTATTAAACACCTCAGGATAATGACTAAAATACGAATCTAGGAATTTCTGTGTTACCCATTTGGAGCTACCACAGAGACCATTCCTGAGATCCCTGAGTTAGAATACCTATATGTACATATGCATGCACATATACATGACACGCAGCACATTTATTCCTCAGTTAATCTTTGAGACATTCTTCTCCCCTCAGGATCCCATCAGCATGAATCAGTGAGATAGGAAAAGGCCCCAAGCTCATCTCTCAGAGAGCTGGCACTCCCTGGCTGGTGTTCTCTTGTGAGAAGCTGCAATTACTTATTTTCTCTCTGAGGTCTGGCTGAGTGTGACATTTCCATTTGCTGGTGTGATCCTCACCCTGTCCCTGATTAGGGTTGTCAGCTCTAGTTGAGGCTTCTTAGCCAGAGGAGATGAGATGAGACCAGGAGGGGAGAGAGGGGAGTAAGGAAGGAGGAAGCAGGAGGATGGGGCAAGAGACCAGCCTTTCATCAAACAAATCCCCCCAAACATCCTCCTGTCCACTGCCACTAATATTGTTGCTCTGAAACTCCAAGGCTTGGAGAGCTATTGTTAGTAAAATAGTACTTTCACTATGCTAATTAGTATGAGTACACTAATACTGCCAGGTTCGTAAATCATTGAAAGGCAAGCAAGATAATGTAAGGGTTAAAGACTGGGCTCCCTCTCTGATTTCCTGAATGCTGCTGTCCATAGTCTTTTTTCCTAGCTCTAGGCAGTCTGATTCTGTAGCTCCATTTACCTTTGGTTTTTTACACATTTTGTTCAGAAGTTGGTGTTTACTATAGTTGCCTTACTGGGTAGGTAAAGAGCCACCCCACATACCTGTATATCCCTCCAAGTATCTCTGCCTGACATCCTTATCTTATACTTACAAAGGTGGTATGAAAGAAAGACCTCATTGTCTCAGCTGCATCTAATATCCAGTAATGAATGTGGTCATAGTCTTGGGGCCTCAAAAAATATGCCAGGTCTTACCTTGAATTAAAGATGAAATGTTGGCCCAGGCATCTGGAGGAGAGGCAAAATGTAGCAAGAAAGAAGGAGATAAATTATTTGCAGAATTACTGAATGAATGGATGAAGGAGAAAGCATTCATGAAGTACTTACTGTCTGCCAGGCCCAGGGCTAGGCAGATACCAATACAAATGCAAGACAGACATTGCTTTTAAGGATTTTGCATTTTCATAGGGAGAGAAAATACACATCTAAGGAATGGTGGCGGGAGACATGTTTTGATCTGGGAGGTCACAAATGACAAGGACAAAATGGTTAAACTGGCATAATCTTTCCAGAAGCATTGATAATGTTGACTTGATTATAATTCTAGGAGAAAGAGATGAAAAGAGGAAAGGGTGCATACTACCAGTAGGGAAGGAGATGGCTGGGCTGGAGAAACATGGTCCCGAAGGAGTTAAGAGATAGGTAGCTTAGCTCTTCCTAGCCAAGGTCCCTGTTTCATAATCTGGTGGTGGCTGAATGCTGTGATGTCTTGTAAAGTAACGAAAGCATTAATCCTCTCTACATGCTCTCCCATCAAGTACCTTTTTGGTGGTAGCCAACTTGTATCCTGCCCTCCATTCATTCTTAACTCTAGCTTAGGTAATTAGATAACGCTTTGAAACTGAAACATAAATTGTGCTCTTATATTCCAGAACTGGAGCTCTGGCTGAGTCCTATCCTCTTCTATCTTAGCTTATTCAACTCACACTTTGAAATCTAACTCAAATTCTCCCTTCTCCACCAGGAAGACTTTCTTGATAGCTTCTAGCTGATGACCATGCTCCCACACAAAGCACTTATTTCTGCAGCTCTCAAATGTACCTACTGCAAGATCCTGTAGTGTGGAAATGTGTGTGGGTATTTTATCCTTGAACTAGGCTGTAGACTCCTCGGGAGTAGGGACTGAGCCTCATCTAACCTTTAGTATTCCCTGGTTGTAGCTCAGTTTTCTGCACATAGGTGCTTACAAATGTTTGTGGGTTGGTTGATTTAAACTGAGGTATAAGATACCTGGGTAGGAGTTTGGGCAGTTAGGTGGTGCAGTGGATAGGGTGAGGGACTGAAGTCAAGAAGTCTCATCGTCCTGAGTTCAAATCTGACCTCAGATACTTACTAGTTTTGTGATCCTGGGCAAGTCACTTAACCCTGTTTGCCTCAATTTCCTCATCTGTAAAATGAGCTAGAGAAAGAAATGGCCAACCACTCCATTATCTTTGCCAAAGAAATCTCAAATGGGATCATGAAGAGTCAGACACCACTGAAAAAAACAAACAACTGAACAATAACACCTGTGTTGGTATGACTGAACAACAAAACACCTGTGTAGGTATGAGATAAGGCTGTTGAAAGTCTTGGGGAACTTAGGAAAGGGTATATTTGCACCTGAATTAGGAAGGGGAGTCACTGAATCAGACAAGAGTTAATTCTCTTGCTGAGGGAGTTCAGATAAAGCTTTAGCCTGGGGTGTTCAGGGTTGGTGAGGATTATCTCTCTCACTGAAGAAAAGTGGAATTTATGAGAGATGTAGACTTTTCAGGTAGCCAACGAGAAAATGACCAGGATTAAAAAAAAAAATTAAAAAGGAGCAGTTTCTTTTTTTTTTCTGGCTGACCAGAGGCAAAAGCATTTCAAAGTAAGTCATAGAACATTCTGCACATAGATGGAGAAGTGGAAGGGACCCCATAAGTCATCAAACCCAGTCTCCTTATTTTATAGATGAAGAAACTGAGGACCTGAGAAGTTAAGTGACTTGCCTTTGGTCCAGTGGGGTATTGGAGTAGTATTGCTTTTGAGAGCCAATTACGAAATTTTCCATGTGAGCCTTTACGTTTCAGAAATAGCTACAGAAATGCCATAAATCTGGGCTTGTTTTGCTTGGTTAATTGTCTAGACTTAAAGTGATGGTGAAATTGTTAATAATGCAAACTAAATTTAAAAATGTGTTTTAGTCCAACACTCCCCCCTCCCCTAAATCCTCACACTAAGATCACACAAGTAATAAAGGATAGGATTCAAATTCTTATCCCATGACTCCAGGGTTCTATGTTGGGTACTTTTCCCACCCTACTGCTCTGGGACCTATAAATGCCAGCTGACTGACTGATTGATTAGCTAGGCAAAGCTGTCTATATCTATTGCATATACCTGATCTTGGGTTCTAAAGACTCCAATTCCCCCCTCTGACACTTACAACCTGTGTGAAACTTGGCATGTCACCTAACCTCTCTAGCCTCAGTTTCCTCATATATAGAATGGAAATAATTATATTTGCATGACTTAATACTTTCGGGGTTGTTGTGGAGGGAAGCACTTTGTAAATCTTATGCATTATAAATATGCTGTATAAATGTATTGTTATTCAGTTGTCTCAGTTGTGTCTGACTCTTCATGACCCTGCTTGGTGTTTTCTTGGCAAAGATACTGGGACGGCTAGCCATTTCTTTCTTCAGCTCATTTTACAGATGAGGAAACTGAGGCCAACAGGTTAAGTGACTTGCCTAGGATTGCACAGCTAGTAAGTATCTGAGGCACTATAAATGTGAGGTTTTATCTATTACAGTCTAACATATATATACATATATATGTATATGTAGATATTTATATATCTACACACATGCATATACATGCACATATATACTATATATATATACATATGTGTATATGTATATCTTTCTATCTATTGTGTTCTTATGAATTCTCATGCCTATATAAAATTGCTTTTGTGTGTTCAAGATACCTCACTTCAGAGTGGGAAGCTACTATTGACTTACTATGAGAAGGACTTTCCGAGATCCTTGTCGCAGGAAAGAGCTCCAGGTGGTCCTGGACTTTGTCAATCTTGAAAGGCACAGGGCTGAGGACACATGGCTAGCCAGAATGTTATTAAGGTAGAGTTAGCATAATTGTTCCCTAGCTATAAATAGTCCAACTGGTCCATTGTTATATGTGTGGTGATGTTGATATTACACACTTCACCACTCTTCCACCATTCCTGCTGTCACCCTCTATGGCAGGGCTCCAGACCTTTGAGGAGGGGCAGACACCAGACAAAACACCTATGTTTCAGGTGAATTTTAGGTAATGCCCTTAGACTCACATTTCCTCTGCTCAAAATACTTTATCAAGGTTCTTAAATGTCATCCACTGGGGAGACTGTTTTAATGAATTCAGTATTAACAGATGTTGCAATAAACATCGTCTCCACCTTTCTAGAAGCTGTCTCAAGTCCAAATTGCTATTTTCAGTGAGGAAAAGAGCAGTTTTGTTTAAATGCTAATAAACAGGCAAATTCATACTTCTCTCTTTACCTTTATCTGAACTTGAGAGAAAGAACTCAAGAGGGACTTTGCCTCAATGAAAAATGCATTGGAAGTAGCACTGATGCTACTGAGAGGCAACTTATTATTCACCATAATCTCAGGCAGCCAGGTAAATAAGTACTGGTCCATGAACTGAGGGCCCAGAAGAAATCAGGGTAGGCTTAATGCAAGTCAGGCATCAGATGTCAAAGAAATTACTATAAGCTGCCTTATTCTATTTTTTAAAAATACCGGTTTTCATGGAAATTTTTGTTTACATGGCATAGAAATGAGAGCTTGGCTACTGTAGAAAAACATCTTTGCTTGGTTACGTTTACTGATATAAAGATAAGAAAGACAGAAAAAGAAAAATCGATGGTAAATGTAAGTTTAATCAATACAGAATTCAAAGGTCTGACAGAAGGGCTGTCTTCTAACCTGTCTTTTAAACAGGGTGAAAAGTGTAATGTAAGCAAGTCCTGAAATGTGCCATCATTCAGGATTTTGACATTTCAATGGATCTGTGATCTCATAAATATGGGCAATTCCTTCCATGCCCTTTCACCCTTGTCCAGGTCCTCCTGTAAATCCTCCACAAGGGTCCATCCAATGTACTATGAGCCTTCCTCTGGGTCTCTTGACATTTTGTAAATAGCAATGGTGCACAGAGGCAGTCCTTCACTCTTGCTACGTGGTTGGCCTGTCTTCTTTTGCACTTGTTTATCTAATTGATGAATCCTTTACACTCTTTCTCTTGCACAATTCTTGGTTGGCAATATGTTGCAGTTTGCCACATGCCTCTTCATTGCACTTTCAGTGAAAGCAATGAAGGTAGATAAGTGGTAAAATAAATAGAGTGCTGGACCTAAAGTTAGCAAGGCCTAAGCTCAAATCCAGCCTCAGATACTTAGTGGCTATGTAACCCTGGGCAAGTCACTTAGGTGAGACTGTTTTCCTCAGTTTCTTCAACTGTAAAATAAGCATAATAATAGCACCTACCTCCCAGATTGTGAGGGTCAAAAGAGATAGTATTTGTGAAATGCTTCGTGAACCTTAAAGTGTTCTATAAATGATGGCTATTATTATTGTTATTGTTATTACTATTTTCAATTCTAATTCTTAGGAGACTGCTGGAAGATGATAGAACTGGCCCAAGTAGCTTATACAGCATGAGACTAACCTTAGATTCATTGTCTAAATAAGTAATAACTAGCTTTTATGTATGACGTATGGAATGTCTCATTATTTTATAGACACATTGTTTATCCTCCTCCTTGACCTATTCTTAATTGATGATATCATAATCAGTTCTATGATTCACTACAACATAACATCAGTAGAAAATACACACACACACACATACACGGTTTCAAAAGAAAGTCTGTTTCAGAGAGAAGCTTGGGGTCATTAAAATACTTTGTAGTTGTTGTTATTCAGTCACATCCAACCCTTCACGACCTCATGGACCATATCACATCAATCATGTGCATAGGGTTTTCTTGGAAAGATATTGGAGTGGTTTGCTGTTTTCTTCTTTAGTGGATTAAGGCGAACAGAATGAAGTGACTTGACCAGGGTCACACAGCTAGTAAGTGTCTGAGGTCAAATTTGAACTCGGGTCTTCCTGACTCCAGCCCTAGCACCCTATCCATTGTGCCACCTAGCTGCATCTCTTTGCAGTTTTCCTACAGCAATAGATCTTGCTCTCCTCCACTCATTCAGTTTTACAGTCTGGTTATTGTCCATATATAATATCTATATAAGATACCAGTGGGCCAGAGCTGTGGACGATCCATCCAACTTTATGTGATAGTCTGAAAAAAAGATATACTTCATCCACCTAATTTTTCCTGTGTGGATAGTTAGACTAAATTCTCAATACTAAGTACAGAAGGAAATACCTCAAGATTTAGACAGATGGGTTGCATCATCCCATTTGCCATTTGCTTGAATTAGGAATTTATTTGCCCCTAAAGAAACTTATTTTTGAGGAACAATTTTATGCAAGTGACAAAGTAACTAAAAGAATGGAAAGGTAGGAAGTATTGGCTCTTTGTTATCCTCATAAGCAAAATCTTTCCTGGTACTTTGAGCCTCCTTTTTTCTGACATTATCAATCAAGAAAGATCCAGTGTGGCTATCCATTTTAGAATAGAATAATAGAACTGCTCTTAGTAACTCACCAAGTGTGAGAATCATCTCAGAACCATTGCCTATGTAAGAAACAAAGCTAATTTTTATGTGTGGCTTGTGAAATTTTTCTCATTACATTATAGTCACATTGTATATTCTCCTGCTTGACCCATTCAAAGACCATGACATAATTGAGCAGAAAAAATCCTATTACATGAATTGGGCTGGAGTAAAGAACTCACGGCAGAAGGAAATGACAAGTAGTGCCAGTTACAATATTAACTCAATTTCCCATCACTTATGATGGAAAACAGAGCTCTATATTGGGCCTGGTGTTATTTCTTTCTTTCTCACTTATCATGATCAACAAAGGAAATGAATATCTGTGTGAAGCTTAATTTCTGCTCCTCGGGAAAGCATGGAATTGAACGTCTTCACTTAAATCTCTTAAGAAGCCTTCTAATAAAGGTTATTCTAAGTTGGTGACTATACCATAGAGGCTGCAGGTAGCTTGTCAACACCCACTATGCCAAATTGATCTAGTCTTCAGGGCTTAATACAAGACTGAAAGCTAAAGTCAGGTACTAACATTCCACATGAGAAAACACTCAAGTATCTCATATCTTTCTTATCTGGTATAGAACTAACTAATGAATGGAAGGGAATTATGCTTGTTTTCTAATGTGCAATTAGAATAGAGCAAATTCGTCTCAGGAAAATTAGGGCATTGTTTGAAATGTTTAAATCTGGAATTTCAGGGAATGCCATATATCTTTAAGGGTCTTCTGACTTGTTTTTTTAGTATCCTTTTTGAAGAGATGAGTCATAAACCTATGGTTATTGCCACACTTGGTGAAGTTCATAGAATCATAACATTTATCTCTATTAAATTTCATCTCATTTAGATTTGACCCACCATTCTACATCTTTTTGGATTCTATGTATCTCATCCAGTATATTAAGATATCAGATTATGAATTGGAAAGTAGTGTAGAGGTCATTTAATCTAAATGCCTTCTTTTACAGTTGAGAAAACTGAGGGCCATTAGTGAAGTAACTTGCCTCAAGTCACTTGCTTTTAGTGGCAGAGCTTGTCTTTGAACTTAGATTTTTGTGATGTCAAGACTAGCCCTAGCAATCCCTCCAACTCTTATATCATCTGCAAACTTGACAAGTATGTCACCTGTGACTTCATTCTAGTCATTGAAAAAGCTATTAAGTAGCACAAGGTCCTGGACAAGTCCATTAGAATCCTCCTATGCTTTAACACTTTAATGACTACTCTTTGATGCCAGTCATTCAAACGATTCTCTATCCACCTAACTAGTCTGACCCACATTTTTTAATCTTGTCAACAAGAATAGTATGAGAAACTTTGTAAGATTTTAAGCTGAAATCTAAGTAAACTAAATTCTCAGCATTCCTCTCATCTACCAGTCTAGTAATCCTATCAAAAAAAAAGAAAAAAAAGTTAGTTTGGCATTACCTGTTTCGATGGAGTTCTGTTGGTTCTTAATGATCATTGCTACCCTTTCTTATTCTTATATACCATTTGTTTAATAAAATATTATAGAATTTAATCAGGTGTGGAGGGCATGAAACATAAACTCTACTAAAACTTAAATAATGAAATCTTAGATAATTGAGCCATTCTTGGGGATATAGGACATTGATAAACAATATCAACTTATTTTGCTCAAGATGACAATTGAATTTCCATTAACAATGGTTTTGTTTATGTACTGCTATATAACCACCAAATTAAAGAAGGTATTTAAGAATATACTATCACAGGCCCTGTGTAGAAACCCATTCCAAATTCATTCAAAGTAATCTAAACTTGCTATCATCATTTTATCACCACACATTTACTCCTCTACCCTTTGCAACTTGATTTCCAGCTCCATCACTTTGTAAAACAGCTCTTTTTAAGGTCATAGAAGACCTCTTCTCCAAGTCTTTGTATCATATTTATTTGTGTACAGGTAATTCCACCCCCCCCAACCCTGTGATTACACCAATATTCTCCAAAAAAGAAGCCAGAGACGTCTCAAGGGCCATGGAATTACTCAGGAATCCTAACCAAAGGGGGAATGTAGTCAGCAAAATAGGAAGTGGGAAGACAGTTTATATCCCACCCTCACTGGTAGCCAATCTTGAGATTTGTTTCCAACACAGTCAACATCTATCCCATCCACTAACACTTCCCTACTCTGCCTCCTACCTCTGCTGTGCAAACTCCCAAACTCTTGCCTCTACCCTTTTTAGGTAGGTGTCTGATTCTTAGAAGTCTAGAATCCAGTATATTAAATCTAAAACTCTTTAAGGTTAGAGACTGTGCCATTTTAAAATATCTTTGTAACCCCAGTGCCTAGCACAGTGTAGTAGGCATTTAAGAAATGCTTTTTGAGTAGGAAAAACAGTGTGCTATAGTGAAAGAGAACTGAGCCTGGCCAGGGTGACCTCCTTTTAAGTCCTGTCTTTGATATGTATTGGCTCTGTGACTCAGGGCAGGCTACTTAACCTCTCACTGCCCTGAGCAGCTCTCTAAAAACACAACTTGCAAAGAAGATGCCAACCTGCATTGGTAAAGAGTGCTTACCCAGGATTCCCCTATATCAATGGAATGGTAGGTACAGTCTCTACCCCTGTATTTTTATATGTGTCCATGTTGTTGCCCCACCTTCCCTTTGAATGTCAGTTCCTGGCTTTATTTTATTTACAATTCTACTATAGCACCAATAGGACTGATATAATAGGACATTTTTTTTTAGTATATGTCGAATTTTGAGTTAGTTTATGCATGATTTCTCCAATGAGAAAGTGAGAATACAGAAAAATGCTTCACTTCCCAATATTTCACAAACTACAACCCTTCCAATGCCCACTTCCACAAGCAAACCAGTTCTTTGTAAAGGCAAAATGCCATATTAATGGTTTATCTTCTGGTGCAATAGGAGCAGTAGATGAAGGAGCATTGGTCCATCTTCTCCCCCACCCCTCCTTATTCCATGGCCCCCAGCTCCTGAGGCTAGAGTTGTGGCCTGCCCAACTTGGAAGAGATTTTGCTGTCTAACCTGGCTGTGGGGACCCCAGGGGGACACCTGAGGCCTTAGACTCTGCCGCTGTTCACTGTAGTGTTTTTGTATTTCTTAGCCACTTAACATGTGTAAAACTGTGCTACTGCTTTGAATGGATTCCTATTTTTTTTGATGTGTCACTAATGAATTTCTTTGAGCATTGTGCCCTTACCTTGATTCCCCCCATAAGCCCTGTGGTTTTTATTGAGAGATTTTGCATAGCTGCTTTTGGGGAAAGCGTGTCAAGTTATAACAGAACTGACTGTATCTGCATCCCAGGGCCTGACACAGAGGTACTTAATATATGCTTGTTGGTTGACTGGTTAATTGATTCCCACTTAGTCAAATCTCTAAGAGTATAAAATTTAAATTGTGGAGAAGGTGCAGGTCCTTGCCCAGGTAGAGGGCCTTCATTGGCAGAGGGAGTTCCCTATACCAGTGAAATTACAGACCCAGTTGTCTTTATTTATGGAATGGAATGGAGCAGGCATAGTCACAAGGTCCCAAGTTTCTGTAGAGTACTTGTCTCCTCGGCTTTTCTCTAAGGAAATAAAGAGAAGTATGCAACAATGCAAATTAATACATGGTAAGAATACCATGCATATGCTTCTATGAATTGATTACAATTATATTTTGCAACAATTTTAAAAAAAATGTTCCTCACAATGAAGAACTGTGGCTTTAACAAAAAATGATAAAGATGTATGTTAAAGCAGTCCTCTCTGCCTTGCTTTGTCTGGATCTGATGATACTTTTAAGACCTTGTCTATCCCACAGGGGCAGAAGCAGCTTGTAGGTCAGGGATTTTGCATTCAATATGGATGCTCTATAAATATCCTACACTATATATCTATATCTATATCTATATCTATATCTATATCTATATCTATATCTATATCTATATCTATATCTATATCTATATCTATATCTATATCTATATCTATATCTGTATCTGTATCTGTATCTGTATCTGTATCTGTATCTGTATCTATATCTATATCTATATCTATATCTATATCTATATCTGTATCTGTATCTGTATCTGTATCTGTATCTGTATCTGTATCTATATCTATATCTATATCTATATCTATATCTATATCTATATCTGTATCTGTATCTGTATCTGTATCTATATCTATATCTATATCTATATCTATATCTATATCTATATCTATATCTATATCTATATCTATATCTATATCTATATCTATCTACATATATATATATGTATGTACGTATCCTACACTATGTAAGGGAAGGGGATGTTATAAGCAAGGGATAGAAGATGGAGACTGTAGGGATAGAATAGGGAGGGGAGAGGGAGAGAGACAGAGATAGAAACAGAGACAGAGAGAGAGAGAGAAGAGGGGAGGAAAGGAAAGGAGAGAAGAGAGACAGATACAAAGAAAGAAATGGGGAGGAGGAAGAAGAAGAACAAAATGAAAATGAAGACGAGATAGAGCACTAGAAAGGGCGAGAGAGAGAGAGAGAGAGAGAGAGAGAGAGAGAGAGAGAGAGAGAGAGAGAGAGATTGAGAAAGAGAGAATGGATTTTAAGTCAGATTACCTGGATTCAAATCTCCGTTCTATTACTTTGGGTCTCACTTTCCTCATCTATAAAATGAGTAGGTTATACTGCATGATCTCCAAGGTCCCTTCTAGTTCTAGATTGATAATCCTATGATCTTTGTTACCTTTCAGATTAAACCTACCCTTCTTCTCAATTATCCAATTTCTGTTGATAACATTATCCTTCAAGTCTCCCACACATTCCTGCTCAAGATGGAGGACTAATACTTCTGGTTGAGAGCTTGCTGAATATTTTCAGGGGTGCTCATCTACCTTTGGTGTCTGTCACCCAATTCTCACCTGGGGCTTCCAAAAAGCTCTAGCATACACAGCAGCCACACCCTCAGCAGACAGGTTAAACCAGATTGAGGTAACCAACAAGCCTAAAAAGAGTCTACCCTAGTGGAATGGGCAGATGAGAACAATTTGATCCAATGTCCTTGAAGATGGTTAAATCAGGTGCTGTGGAGTGCTTAGAGCCTGGTCAGACATCCAAGACACCAAGGTCATCCATGGCATCCTGGCCCATCACCAATTGTCTTGACTTTTATCCTGCCACTGGACTTTGGTGACTCTGAAAGACAGAGTGAGGCTGATAACTTTGTGCAACTCTGCCTTACTTAAATCCAATTCACATACAAGTCATCACCTGTCATCCACTATTTTACCCCAACATCATGATGTCATTGGTCTTCTTTGAAACTGAAGGATGAACAACAGAGATCCTGCTAATGAGCCTGAAACTCCAGCAGGTTGGTCCCCAGAAGTGACCCATAGAGCTTATCACCAGGTCTTTACTTTCTAGTTTCATTGGACCTTCCTGAGCTTGCATTATTACATCAACATTGTTTTCAAGTAACAAACAGTAGTCAGCTTTAGATCCCAATGAAGCATTGGATGAGGACCTTTTGCTTGACTATGCTTTGTGGTAAAACGACTGTCCAAGGTAAACCCAGGCAGTGTGATATAGCAGAAAGAGCATTAGATTTGGAGCCAGTCGATACGTTGGGTCTCCTACTTCTGCCATTTACTAAGGTCTTGGGCAAGTCATTTAACCTCTGTCTGCCTCAGTTTCTTCATCTATAAAATGGGGGAGTAAGACTCAATGACCCCTAGGGTCCCTTTCAGCTCTAAAATCTGTGACCCTTGTAATCTTACAAAAGATACTTGATACATATTTGTTTGGTAGTTAACCTATCAAAACCATGTTAGAGGACCAATCAGTCACCAGCTACATGGTATGGTGGATTAAGCAGTGGGCTTGGAGTCAGGAAGATCTGAGTTCAAATCTGGCCTCAGATGCTTATTAGCTGTGTGACCCCAGGCAAGTCACTTAAATGCTGGTTGCCACAGTTTCTTCATCTGTAAAATATGGGCAATGATAGCATTTATTTCTCAGAGTTTTTGTGAGGATCAGATGAGACAATACATTTAAAGTGCTAAGCATAGAACCTGGCACATAGTAGGTACATATAAATTTTAACTATCTGTATTATTATTATGATATGCCTTCTGTGTACCAAGCACTGGGGATGTAAATATGAAAAAAAGATAGTCCCTGCCCTCAAGTAGCTTACAGTCTAATGGGAGAAGACAACACACAAAAGGAAATGGAAAAGGGGTGAAGAGGAGGGGAGATACAGGCTGGGAACATGATGAAATCCAAAGAAGTGCAGCCAGCATGGGAAATAGATAGCTGATAGAGATAGCTGGCTTGGATACCCTCCTTATATTGAGTTCTGAGAACTCTCTGTTTAATTCTCTTATCAGAGAGCATAGATATATTTACTGATCAACACCCCACAAAGTTTATGTGTAGTTTTAAGCAGGTACTGAGCAAACTACAAGTATCATTGCCCCCAACTATTTTCCCTATCTAGGTGACAGTGTTTAAAATTAATTCCTCTGCAGAAATATCCTTGAGTCCCCTATTGTAAATGAGAATTCACTTGGGAGAAGTAATACATTAAATAAATTCAAGCTAAAGTGTTAATGATTAATCTGGTTTCCTTTTGACCAGGACAGAGAACAAATTCTTGGTGCAGGGAGGAGGCTGAAAATTGTACACAAAGGAGAGGGGGCAGATAGGAAGTTTCAAAGGAAGGAGAGAGTGCAGAAAGGAGAGAGTACAGAAAGGTCACGTATGTCAGTACTCTTGGGGTGTATGATATAAGCAGGGATGGTTTTTTTTTTCCAGTATGATAAAAGTACCTGGCATCACTTTGCCAATGGATAGGCATTCTAAGGCTTTTATGGGTGGACTCCCTTTAGAGATTGAATAGCCCTCATTTTCTGAAATGGATTAAAGGCACTGTCATGTGCTATTCTTGTTAAACAAAATGTGGCAAGTGTGCTTGACTTTGGTAGCTGTTTCTTCTGTTTCTTTTCCTCATTTTCTCCCACTTTCACTGTGACCTTTCACTGTGTAGTACACAAATATCTGTGCCCTGTAGGCTCTGACCTTCTTATACAGAGAGAATTCTACTACTCCATTTGCAAATGCTATTTTTTTTCCATGATGCAAGAAACGGAATAAAAGATATCATTAAGGGAGGACCTCTATGTCCAGAAAGAGAGGCAAGTAATGCTGCAAAAATGAGGAATAACAGGCTGATTGCCTGAATGCTGGACTGCTGCTATCCATGAAATATTGATAGAACCAGAGAAAGGTCTTTATAGAGGATTTATGGGTTGGCTTAGACAATCACCCAGGATGAGATGAGAAGTCGTGGATAGCTAGGACCTGTACTGAGAGAGGAAGAATTCACACAAATGAGATGTAGATACTTGGAAATATGCTGAAATAGGGATGATGGCATTTATACTGGTCTACCCACATTTTTTGGTGATCTTTCCAGTAAACAAAGGGATTTGTGAAGTACATGTCCATGACTAAGAAACTGAGGGAAGTTAGCTGACATAGACCTAATCAATGGATTGTTGTGGCATCCCTGTTAGCATGCTCACCAAAGGAGCTAAACTGCTACAGATGGTATGATGACATACAAACTGTTGCGTGGGAGTGGAGTCAGACTTCTTCTGTTTGTTTCCATAGAAAAGGAACCAGGAGCAAACCATGAAATTTTCAGAGAAGCATATTTGTATTTGATTTCAGGAAAAAGGTTCCTACCATTTTGTGTCTGGTTGTTTTCAGTCAGGTCCAGTTCTTTGTGACGCATTTGGGGTTTCATTGGCAAAGATACCAGAGTGGTTTGCCATTCCTTCTCCAGATGAGGAAACTGAGGCAAGCAGGGTTAAGTGACTAGACCAGGGTTATATAGCTATTAAGTGTCTGAGGTCAGATTTGAATTCAAGTCTTCTAACTCCAGGCCCAACACTCTATTCATTGTGCCACCTAGCTGCTTCCATATAATTAGAGCTCTGTGAAAGTATAATGAGCTGCCTTAGGTGGTACAGCTTCCTTTTTTCTCCTCCTCCTTCCTGCCCCTCCCCCCATATTTTTGAGCAGAGGATGGGAGGGTGACTACTGTATTCATCTAATATGTTGTGGTGAAGTTTGCTTCTCGGGATATTTCATATATGTAATACATATGAATATATGCATTTATGCATGAGTATATATATAGTAGATCTAGTAAACAGCATATGTGCATATTATAAAGGATGTATAATAGCTTAAGGCTGCACTAAGACTTTTTGGACATTTGACCTTTCCAACTCTAAACTTTTATGATTCTGTGACATTCAGGGAATATGATGTTATAACATCAGTGCTGTCATTGGAGTCAGAGAACCCAGGTTCCAGTCCTGGCTCTGGTACTTAGAACCCGTGTGGCCTTGGGTAAACTAACTTTCTCTTGCTCTCAGTTTTTTCAACTGTTAAATGATTAGGTTGCACTATATGACCTTGGAGATTCTAGCTCTAAATCTGTAATTCTATGATCCTAAATAAGACACAGGGGGTGGGGGTCAGGGGGATAAGGGAATAGAATCCATGTTTATATAGCACCTACTATGTGCCAGGTCCTGAGCTAAGCACTGTTTATTTAATTTAATTTAAAAAATATTATCTCATTTGATTTTCTCACAAATCCTGCATACTCTTATTATCCCATTTTACAGATGATTCAACTGAGGTAAATAGAGGTTAAGTGATTTGCCCAGGCTCACACAGCTAGTAAGTGTCTGAGAATGGATTTTAACTGAGGGTCTTCCTGACTTCAGGCCCAGCGCTGTCCCTGCCAGCTAGGAGATTACACTCTACAGTGGCAGAAAGAAATTTAAATGAAGATAAAGTGAATCATGGGGGGGTTAGAAACAATACTAATAAATGAATAATGAAGTCTGACTATTAAAAAAAACTAACCCACTGGGGCCCTTAGGAATCTGATCTCATTTGAATTGAGAAGTGAAAGAATCTCATGAAAAATCATTGCTGTAAATCTCTGGGTGAAAACAACTCTCTGAGTGCAGGCTGCTATTATAATTATTAGCTTTACCCAAACCGTGCCTCACCTCAGACCTTCACTGATAAAGAGGTAAAGCCCTATTGCTCAAAATGATTAAAACATTTAGCACATAAAA
This sequence comes from Phascolarctos cinereus, assembly GCF_003287225.1. Classification (NCBI taxonomy): domain Eukaryota; kingdom Metazoa; phylum Chordata; class Mammalia; order Diprotodontia; family Phascolarctidae; genus Phascolarctos; species Phascolarctos cinereus. Next base: position 119,844,208 of record NW_027556180.1, on the reverse strand, counting down.
TGAGCACAAGGGAGAAAGTTTTGTCTTCATTATACTCAGTGTTATGCTACACAATGAATATAATCTCCCCCAGGTTTTACCAAACATCCGAAGCTATTTAATTTATATTATTTTATTCACTTGAATTCACCTTAGACTTACTGAAGGGAAAAACCTTACAATAAATGGAAAGGTATAGTTAACAAGATATTTTAATAATGGATCTTAACAAAAACCATGTAGCAGTTAAAATGAAATCAGCTCAGCCTACAGTCAGAGAAGTTGATGTCCATGCGCTTTTTAGAAGGGTCAGAGTGTGTTAGTCTTCATCATGGGGAGATGGTAATTATTATACCAATCCGGAAGAGACCTTGACTGAAATACAGTCTGCATAAAGTCCTCCAAAATAAGTTCTGATCTAACATTTCATAATCTACCATGCTTCAGCAAGAGAAGAAAGCTCAGTGTAAATTTAAGAAAAACCATTACCCTACTATTGGTGAAGGAGAACATATATTGCTCACTATGATGGGCACATAATCACCCAGTAAGTGTTTAAACATAACTCATCTTATTTGGTTTTATGAAAACATGACATTGGTTGGAATGACATTACAGAGGGCACTTAGTTCCACAGGAATAATGTTGCATGTGTTAGAAATGAGTAGTGAAGTAGAAAGAATATTGGGCTTGAAATTGGTAAGACATGAATTCAAATCCTTACACACAAACTATATGACACTGGATAAGTCACTTAAACTCTTTAAGACTGTTACCCCATCTCTGTAAAATGGATTTTACAGGGTTTTGTGAGGATCAAATGAAATAACATATATAAAGCTCTTTGCAGACCTAAAATGTGCTGTAAAAAAGTGATAGCTATTGACCAGCTAATCGACATTACAACAGGATTTCACAATTTTATGGTGGGGTTTATTTGTAACATGTTATACTGGCCCACTTGGACTTGGCCTCAAGTATTGTTGCAAAGCACTTGGTACTCAGTTAAAGTTTGGGTTTGAGTCAAGTGAAACATCCACCCTTACCAATGCTGAATCAAGGCTGTTTATTAGTGGGGAGCACGTAGCAGGAGCATGTGCATTCCTGCTTGGTTACCTTGGGATTCCTCCAATGTCCTGCTCTGTACAGGGGTATGTTTTTGTATAGTGTTGACTATCTATTCTGAGAGCTTTTTTGTATAATGGACTCCCTTGGCACTCTGAAAAAGACTGTGGACCGTTTCTCAGAATAATGTTTTTAAATGCATAAATAAAATATATAGGATTACAATGGAAAAATTATATTGAAATAAAGTTACTAAAATTTTTTAAAGGAAGTTTATAAACCTAGGTTACATTATACTTTATAGAATAGATGTTTTATATATATATACTTTTACATGTGTACACATGTATATAACATGTATAGTTTAAAATATAATTGATATATATAGTATGTATGTGTCTATGTACATGTATAAATACACGCACATGTACTAGGGCAGCTAGGTGGTACAGTGTAGTGGATAGAGTGCAAGGCCTGGGGTCAGGAAGACCTGAACTCAAATCTAGCCTTAAACACTAGCTGTATGACCCTGGGCAAGTCACTTAACCCGGTTTGCCTCAGTTTCCTCATCTGTAAAATGAGCTGAAGAAGGAAATGACAAACCATTCTAGTAACTTACCAAGAAAACCCCAAATGGAGTTATCAAACAACATAGCCATATACTATATAACTATGTAATTATATATATATATATTATATATGCATATATAATAACATAATTTTATACCGAATATTCCAATTTAATAGGCAAGCATTACAAAGTTTCAGTTATAGGAAAAAGCCCCATTAGACAACGGTGTAATGGGAAGGCAGCTAGTGGTACAATGTGCAGACATTGATCTGAAGTTGGTAAGAGCTGAGTTAAAAATCTAGCCTTATACACATATACATAACTTATGGTATATGATTGCGATGGAATACTACTGTGCTATAATAAATGATGAGCTCAATGATCTTAGAAAAACATTGAAAGACTTGCATGAAATAATGAAAAGAAAAATGAGCAGAACCAAGGGAACATTGTATACAGTAACAGAAATATTAAGAATGACTTTGAATGAATAAGTTATTTTGACTATTATAAATGCCCAAATTAACTATAAAGGACATTTGAAGAAAGACGTTAACTGTGTCCAGAGAAAGAAATGAAAAATAGAAATATGTATAGAATAAGTTTACAAATATGCACACACACACACACACACACACACACATTTGTGTCTAATGGTAGCCATCTCTAGGGCTGGGGTGGAGAGGGAAGGAAAACAAGAATAAAAGGAATTTAGATGATAATTTTGTTGTATATTTGAAATAAATAGCAAGTTGTACATAGATTTACAGTTTCATGTACAATCATCTTTTTTATTGTGCTATGTTATGGAAATACTTATTTTATTCCATAAGTTTAAAAAAAAATCCAGTCTTACGTGTATACTAGCTGTAGGACCCTGAGCAAATCACTTAAGCTGTGCCTCAGTTTTCTCAACTGTAAAATGGGGATGATAATAATAGTACCTACCTTGAAGAATTGTAGAGTTGTAAGGATTGAAAGAGATAACTGTTACACAGTGGCTGTCACATAGTAAGCACTTTATAAATACTTATTCCCCTTCCTTCTCCTTCCCTTTTCTTTCATAGTCATGGTATAAACCAGCCAGAACATAGAGCTTAACATACAGATGGAGAATGTAAGCCATTTGAGCATGTAAATCATCTCACTTTTGTATTTGTGTCCTTAACCTAGAATAGTGCCATGTATATATGCTGTGCTTGTGAGAGAAGTAAAGAAAGAAATATTTGTTAAATGCCTGCTTTGTGCCAGACCCCGTGTTATACACTTATAAATATTTATCGCATTGGATGCTCATAACAACTCTGGGAGGTAAGTGCTATTATTATTCTGATTTTACAGCTGGGGGAACTAAGGCACATGGAAGTTAAGTGACTTGTCCAGGATCAAACAACTAGGAAGTATCTGAATCTGTATTTGAACTCAGGCCTACCTCTTTCCAAACCCAGTGGTCTATCTACTGTACCACCTGGCTGCCTCTTATCAGTAGAATAAATTGTTAACTCACACCCCACCACCCTACTGCTTAGAATTGAGATAATAATTTGCCCCTTTCCTACTTGTTTCTAGATGAAAATAAAGAAAATTAGCCTCCATACCAGTCATGTAACTAGAATGAGAAGGTATTTTTTTTCTATTTATGAATAGGGAAGAAGCCATTTGATTCCAACCTTTGTACTTTGAAAAAGAGGGGGACCACTTTACTGACTTTGAATTGGGCAAAGCTAGGCATACAAGAATTATGAAGTGGTTTCCAATTCATGAGAACATAGAACTGAATAAGCCTAGGTCCTCATATGTGACCTGACTTCAGTGGCAGTAGTAGGCAGGGCTGCTAGATGGCACAGTGACTAGAACACTGGGGCTGGAGTCAGGAAGACCTCAGTTTAAATCCAATCTCAGACACTTATTAGCTGTGTGACCCTGGGCAAGTCACTTAACCCTGTTTGCCTCAGTTTCCTCATCTATAAAATGAGCTGGAGAAGGAAATGGCAAACCACTCCAGTGTGTTTGCCAAGAAAACCCCCCAAAAACAGATCACAAAGAGTCAGACAAGATTGGAAATGACTGAACAACAATAATTATACACACACACACACACACACACACACACACACACATATATACACACACATATACATATACATACATATATATATACACATATATTCTGAGATTAATTTTTCTGTTTCCTTGAGTTGAAAAATATCACTTTGGGGTTTCATAATTCTCTTCTTTTTGATGAAAAAAAAAACAGAGAAACAGAGACTTGAGCCTTACTTTGCCCTATCCTGCATTTTCACATGGAGTATGGAGTAGTGAGGAGAATCATGCTTCTTAATTATCTCAGAATAGGCATCATTAAAAGCTGATCTTGTGGAAGGCAAAGGAATGACTAGCAGTCTTTTTCTTATTTTTTCCCCCTTATCTAAGAGTTAGTAAGTCTGTGTGGCCACATGCCAAAATAGGCCCAGGAAAGGACAATTCATTGCTATCCTCTTTTTAGAAATGATTGTGTATATCTCTTTAGGGTTGTTATTATTTTTAAAAATCTGAACCTGTGATTCCATACATGCAGGTGACTTCCACTGTGGTCACTTTATTTCTTCACCCATTTGAAGGGTCACACATTGGACTGAAGCTTCACTACGTTTGGAAATAATTGGAAAAACAAACAAACTCTCATTTCTAGATTCTCTGTTCTCTTGCCTTCTATTGGTAGAGGATACAGGAACCTTCTCATTTCCACAACTGATGGCGGAAACACCCTTTGCTGATTTATTTAAGCAACTAATCTTCAAGTTATGGTCCTCAGGAGTGTTAGGGTTAAGTGACTTGCCCAGTTTCACATAGCTAATGTCTGTCAGGGGCAGGAATTTAATACAGTTCTTCCAGATTATAAGAGTCTGTCACTTATGTCACACTGCCTATTCTCACTATATAAGTAAACACTTGTGTAGTGTGGTTGTATGATACGGAGTGTGAGCAACACTTCTCAGATGCTCTCGGGGACAAACACACCAACTCTTTGTATGTTATTGGCTCATTTTCTTATTCTTTCTTATGACTACTTATAGACAGTCTAGTGGATAGCTTCTGGAATATTATTTTAAAAATGACAATATCTCTGATTGGCTCAGTTCCCATCCTGAAATAAAATAAGGAAATCTCCTCTACTATGGGCTAGCTTCTCCTCTCACAATCTCAAATCATAAGTTGATAGCCTTAGATAAAAATCACCATTAACAACCATGTAATTTATTAGCAGCAGCAAGTAACAAATGAATGTAAACATTTAAACAATATATAGAAAGCTGTGATGGCACTTACAGCCAGATTCACCTCTATGTTCTGGGAAAACAGGGAAAAGAAATGCTAATTGGACTTTGTTCTTATGAACTGTCACCAACTGCTGGTTTGGACTGGTTTCAGCTCCATCCATTCCTTTGCCACATGCCTTTCTTCTCTCCTCTTACTCATCTGCTCATGTCTCTTTTGCCTCTCAACCTACTTACGTGGTGGCACAAAATTAAGAGAAAAGTTTTCCTCAAGTCATTAGAATCCCTTTTCCTAAATGATATCCTAGCAAACTAAGTCCTCCTCAGAATGTCCGTCTCTTTCTAGTCAGGATTCCCATTTATAGTCTAGCTTAATCATTCTCTTCTGAAGAAGTCTTCTAAACTTTTTGTGATCAATCTCCAAAATTTCTATGATTCTGTTAAGAGTACAATGATATTCAGAGTGTTTGGTCTCAGCGATCTGGGGGCTACAATGAATTATTTCTAATGGATTTGAGCATGTGCAGTGAGATAGAAATATTGCTAATAGTACATGTGATTAAAGTCCTCGTTAAATTTTTCTCTCTCTTGCCTCTTTCTATTTCTCTATCTCTCTGTGTCTCACACTTATTTAGTGGGATTCAGACTATCATGTATTTTATTAGTTACCGCTAAAAATGATCCCTTGCCCTTAATAGATCTTTTGGGGAATGTCAGAGTTTCATAATCAATAAAAATTTCTGGTGAAAGGATGCAGGCATGTAAATTATTAAATATTAACCCCATCCATTGTGGAAGAGTATGAACAGTGTGTCCCCAAAAGTTCATATGTTCTGGTGCTCATAACAAATAATTGATGGAAAAAATCAGTCTAGTTAAAAATGTATTACCAATGATCATAAATTGAGATTGGTGAGGCAACCTTCACTAGAGGTCAGATTGTAGTTGGCATACAGCAAAGATGGACTATCTTTGGTTTTAGTACTTGTCTACAATAGATGAAGTTATTTGAAGAGAGTATCTGCAGTTATTTGAAGTCTGGTCTCTTACAGTTGAAGCCTAACTCTTTTGTCAGCAAGTTGGATGAAATTTCAGTTGATGAAGGCATTTCATTGCACTGAACAGATCAGTAACTCATCCCAAACCTCATTTTGGAAAGTAAATACACCTGACACATTGATGTATCTTCTGAGAGTGTCGGGTTAGAAAGGATGTAAGATCATAGGGCTTAACAAAAAATGTGTGGGATGACTTTGATGAACCACTGCAAGTTCATTTGTGTAAAATGGGGAATTTGGAGATTTAATAGTCTTCTGCTATCAATTGTTGAAATGAGAAGGTTCCTAAATCCTGTACCAATAGTAGAAGAGAGACTAGAGGACCTAGAAATGACAAAGGAGAGTTTTTCCAATTATCTCCAGACATGAATGAACCCTTAATCCAAATGTGTGACCCTTCTAATGGATAGGGAAAATAAAGTTGCCATTGTGAAGTCAATATTTCAAAAAGTCCTTAAATTTGTTTAAAAAAGCTTCACTTGGGCTGCTTGTCACATACAAAATAGTGCAATCTTCTTCATTTTGGAGAAATAAGGAAAAAAGGCAATTACAGCATGAAAGTTTAATTAAAATCCCCTACTATGTCAATGAATCTAAATAAACAAAACCTGGAGAACTGAGATGATGGCATACACTCAAGCACAATAAGAATAAAAGATGAACAATGAGGATATGTTCACGAATTACTTAGTAAAAATCATACCCCATTATAAGAATATGTCTGAGAAGAAAAGAAGAGATGATTTTTAGCCTGGTTAATCTTAAAGCAATTTTCTATATAATTACAGGCTAACAGATATGAAAATAAGCCCTTTTTTTCTTATATGACAACTCTCATTCATGTACCCCAAGGCAGCAAGGTGCATTGGAAAGGGTTCTTGTAAATCTTGGCTTTGGTGCTTAGTACCTCTGTGACCTTGGGCAAATCATTTAACCTATGTGGACCTCAGTTTCGTCACTGATAAAATGAGAAGATTGCAGTAGATTATTTCAAAGGTATATCCCAGCATTAAATTTTTGTGACCCCCACTTCTCAAGAGGGAAGTTCTTGAGTTAATTCCCAACTGGGGAGGGCAGGAAATGGGAGACTGACTGAGGAAATGAGAAAAAAGAAAAGAAAACTCAGAATGCAGTGAATGAATACTATAGAGTAGATTCCCAAGAGGAAAAGGAAGGAATCTAATATTTCTTCTAATCAGAGCACAATAGGAGGAGATTATTCAAGCAGAGGTAGGGGTTGGGTCAATGGGAAATATCATGAACTCTTACTGGGCTAGGTCAGGGAAGGTTAATGAAAATTAAAAAAAATAAAAATATTGAAGTAATAGTAGTGAAGGAATTAAATGACTCAGCTGAGACAAGGAGTGTGAGAAAAGGAGTTTAAGAGAAAGAATAGTTTGGGGAGGGATAGCCTTCAACAGAAAGGGGCATGAATAGGGAAAGAAATAAATATTTTACTAGGATTATCTAAGGGGGAAAACAAAACTAATCAATCATAACTATGAATATAATTGGGATGAACATACCCATCAAATGAAGGAGGATGGCAGAACAGTTTAGAAAGCAAAACCCAACAACTGTTTACAAGAAACACATAACAGAAACTGCAATAATATGTGACTTTTTCTTAGAATTAATTATGCATCAGCAGAATCTAAAAAAGCAGGTATAGCCTGAGGGACTGAGATGTTAAGTCATTTGTCCATAGTCATAATTAGAATGTGTCAGAGGAAATATTTAAATTTTGCTCTTCCTGGCTTTAAGTCTGCCTCTTTATCCACTACATGATGTTGTCTTTTATAATAGTAAAATAGCATCAAAATTAAACATATGTGCACTGAATAGTATAGCATTTAAGTATTTAAAAGTTATGCCAACTCAATTATAGGAACACATACATACATAGTAAGTAAACATATTACATCCGTTATAATTATTGGAAACTTCAATATGCCCCTTTCAGACTTAGAGTTAATGGAGTATAAGGATTTATTAACTTCCTATTATCTGCTGGGCATGTGTTAAGTACTGGGGATACAAATACCAAAAAGAAAAAGCCCTCAAGGAGCTCGTAACTTAATGGGAGAAGACAACCTCAAAAGGAAGCCAAAAAACAGGGGTAGGGGATACCCAACAGAGGAGTATGGTGGAGAAATAGGAGAAAACTCCAAGTAGTGCAGCCAGGTGGGAAATGAAGAGGTGTCTAACCTGAACACTCTCCATAAATGGAGGTTTTGGAGTTCATGGTTCTGCCCTCCAATCAGAGTGGCAGAGAGTGGTTATGAGGTGTAAATACCAAAGCTGAACTGATCTTTCAGGATGATGAGGGTTTCCCAATATGAGGCAGCCTGGGATATGGTGCAGAAGTCAGAGATGCCCTAAAGTAGTGCAACCAGGTGGGAAATGAAACTTACAGAAATCTAACAGAGAGATAAATTAAAGATTTGAACACAATATTAGGAAAAAAACTACATATGATAAACGGTAGGCAAGAACTAAATGGGAATCTTAGGGAACATGCCTATTCTTAGCACTGATGTCACCTTTATAAAAGCTGATCAAATACTAAGGCATGAAGAACTCATAAATAAATGCAGAAGGGCAGAAATATTAAACAGATCCTTTATGGATCATAACAAAAATGATAATAAATGAAGGAACTATCAACAAAGGATTCAGATTTAAGTGTAGATTAAATCATTTAATTTTAAATGAGTGAGGTTAAAGAACAAAATCATATAAACAATAAATGATTACATTTAAGAAACAAAGCCATGAGACATCCTACCAATTTCTGGAATTTGGCTAAAGTAGGTATCTCTAAAGAGTTTCAGTAACAACAACAACAAAAAAGAAAGAAATGATCAATGAATGGCCTGAGCGTGTAATTAAGAAAAGTAAAAAATTAACAAATTAATAATAACTCCAATCACAAAAATCAAGGAGAGTAAGGCCAGTCTGTTGGGTCTAGTTCTTGGCGAACCCATGCTGGCTTAGGATTGCTATTTCTTAATCACAAGTCTTTGATTTGGGGGATATTGGAATGTTACATGTGGAAGCCAAGATTTTCACTAATTTTTGTACTCTATATTGTGAAGTATCTTCTCTGGCATTCTAATCAGGTTAAATTTAACAGACATAGGAAATGACTAGGTGGCTATATATACATTCATAACCATTAAAATTACAATATTGAAAGGCAAGCAGTTTTAGTACAATTCACCTACTACTTTTTCATGGTGAAAATAATGACTATTCTATTTGAACTTATTCTTCAGACACTATAGAGAAAAAAGAGGAAACTATTTTGAAAATTTTGGAACCAACTATTAAAGCCCTTAATTTTCTTCATCTACTCTCCCAAGTAAGAGAGGGAAGGAAATTCTAAGAGGGGCTTCTACTTACAAGTTAACCATGAGAATTCTGACAGAACGACTGATTCAAGACAAGCATAGAGAGTTGTTGTCACTGGGGCAGTTAGGTGGTACAGTAGACAGAGTGCCAGGTCTGGAGTCAGGAAGACTCATCTTCCTGAGTTCAAATCTGATCTCAGACTCTGCGACTCTGTGCAAATCACTTAACTCTGTTTGCCTCAGTTTCTCATCTGTAAAATGAGCTGGAGAAGGAAATGGTAGACCACTGCAATATCTTTGTCAAGAAAACCCTAAAGGGGGTCACAAAGAGATGGACACAACTGAAAAACAACTGAATGACAAAAATTGTCACTAAGTAAGGTAATTTTTGGCATCTGAGAACAATGAAGTGAGAAAATGGCTGTTAGTCTGTGTATCATCCTTATTTTGCAGGTAGAAAAGGGAGGAAATAGTGCTAAGAATCACTCTGTTTTTGAACCATCTGTAAACACATTAATTTCACTGTTGGTTCCATCAGTATAAGATCTTTGTCCAAATATGAACTAACATTATTAGATGATTTTAAGATGAAGTTGGTGAGATTGGACCTGAAAAAATACGTACAGAAGAAATATGTGACAGAGGTGATATAATTTTGCATATACTCTGAAATTAATTTTTAAGATATCTTAAAGAAGATTCCAAAAGAATGGAAAGGATCATGAATAGTCATACGTCTAAGGGCCCTCAGGTGATCCCCATTCAGTCTTCTCATCTTATAGATGAAGATACTGAATCCTAGAAAGGGTAAGTGATGTTTTCAGGATAAGATAGCTATTAAGTGGCAGAGCTAAGATTCAAACCAGACTTCAAAGCTGTTGACTTTCTAATACATTATGCTGTCTCTATCAGGGGGCATTTTTACCCAAAACAGGTAACAGAGAAGTCATTAGGAATTAAACTCCTACAAGTTTTCTTTTTCATCTTCATAAAACAAGAATGGTTTATACATGCATTGAGAATATCTTTTATGAAAACCCAGGAAAGGAATGGATAGGACAAATTTGTGACCAATTTTCTGCAGCAGAAATTTTCATCGTGGTCACATCAGTAATTGAGAGGTGCTGAGAACATAATATCCTGCTGTTTCTAGTGTTTGTTGTTGCTGTTTTTTTTTTTAAGCTTGTGCCATGACAGAATTCAATGCAGCCTTAAAGGCTACCATATAACAAGATATTTATTTCCCGGGCATACGTTAAAATAAGTTGAAATTCTATGACAAATGTGATGATGGAGACAGTTTGGAGATAACTTTATTCCATAGTCTGCTAAGCATTAATATCAAGCAAAGCATGAAGCAGGAATGAATCTATTAATATAAAATTTAATGGAAATAAATATAAAATCTTTCACTTGGGTTTTCAAAATTCAAGATAGAAGAGCATACTAGACAGAAACAATGTGGCTAGATAGCAGTTCATGTGAAAATGATTTGGAGTCCCCTTCAGAATGTAAGCTCTATGAGAACCTACTGTTTCATTTCTGGTTTTGTATCTCAAGCACAAAATAGGTGTTTCATAAATTCTTATTTATTAACTAATCGTTTTTTATTTCAATAGGACTCAGTGGTATAATATGGTAGTTAGTAGTGAAAAAAAAATCAGTCTTAGACTGCATTAAAGAATGTATGTTATCCACAGTAATGGAAGATGATATCTTACTTTGTGCTGCCTTGTCAGAGCACCTCAGGACTGCATTAAAGAATGTATGTTATCCACAGTAATGGAAGATGATATCTTACTTTGTGCTGCCTTGTCAGAGCACCTCAGGAGTACTGTGTCCAGTTCTGAGGGAAACATTTTAGGAAACATATCTAAGGGAGGATGGCCAATACAGTAAGGGTGACTGAAAACTTTGCCATACAAGCATCTAGTTATAGGAACTAAGGGTGCCTAATCTGGAGATGAGAAGACTTGAGGGATGTGTGTGTATATGTGTGTGTGTGTGTGTGTGTGTGTGTGTGTGTAGGGTTATGATCGCTGTCTTCAAATATTTGAAGGATTGTCTTGTGGAAGAGAAATTAGACTTGTTCTGGTTGACCCTAGAGTACAGAACTATTGGAAGGAAGGAAGGAGGGAAAGACAGAAGGAGGAAAGAAGGAATGAAAGAAAGAGAGAAAGAAAGAAAGAAAGAAAGAAGAAAGAAAGAAAGAAAGAAAGAAAGAAAGAAAGAAAGAAAGAAAGAAAGAAAGAAAGAAAGAAAGAAAGAAAGAAAGAAAGGAAGAAAGAAAAAGAAGGAAGGAAACTCTAGGAAGACAGATTTTGACTCAGAATAAGAAAATATCTTTCTAACAAATAGAGCTGTCTAAGATGCCTCTGGAGGTAATGAGTTCCCTCCCACAGTAAGTCTTTAAGCAGAAATTTCACCATCACTTTTGGAGATGGTTTTGAGTGCATTAATGCTTCAGGTCCAAGTTGACTTTTCCTGAATATTTCTTTTCAGTATCCTTTGTTGCTCTATTTACATGTTTCCCCCCACCCCTTCCACCCCATGCTCTGTCTTGGATCTGCTTCTCTCTATAAATGCTCTCTCTTTAGCTCTGGTGAGCTCAGTTTTCCTCTTTATATAGTAAACCACACAATCTATATAAGCAGCACTCATCTCTTAACTGAACTCCAGTTCTTTATCACCCAGTGCCCATTGGACACTTCCACCTGTATGTTCCATAGGCAAACAAATACAAAAAATAACTCATCTCCCACTCAAAATCCCACCTCTTTGATTTTGTTCTTTTTTTTATTATGAATTTGACAAACAAAAACAAACATGAACTTATACAAAGAAAATAAAAAAGGTATTATAAATGAAACTTTGAATTTGTATTATGCAGTTTATTTTTTAAATATATTAAATTTAACATGATAATACTAACATGGTTCTTATTACCTGTATTGACCTCTGAACATAATTCTCTTCTGTATATTTTTAAACATTTTATTGACACTTTCCTTTCTTTTCCTTTCATCTTGAATCACTGTCATTATAACCTCCACCCCCTATACTCCTGCAAATGGGGTAAGAAAGGATATTGAAAAGAAACACTCAGATAAGTCAATTTAAACCTGAAATATGAACGCACTCAACAACACCCCTGAAAAATATTGGTGCAACTTCTGCTTGAAGACTTAAAATGATAGGGAACTCATTACCTCCAGAGGCAACGACAACACAACACAATAACTACAATACAATAACCACAAGCAATATAATAACAATTAAGGGGGCAGCTAGGTGGTGCAGTGGACAGAGCAACGGCCCTGAAGTCAGGAGGACCTGAGTTCAAATCCGGCCTCAGACCAAACACTTGACACTTACTAGCTGTGTGACCCTGGGCAAGTCACTTAACCCCAATTGCCTAAAACAACAACAACAAAAATATATAATAACAATTACTTAGAGAGAAACAACTTTGAAAGACTTAGAACTCTGATCAATGTGATGCTCAATCATGACTCCAGAACACTGATGATGAATCAGGCTTTCTCACCTCTTGTCAGAGAGAGACAATAGACTGGTGATACAAAATGAGACATATATATTCAGGCATCGTCTGGATTTGTTTTGTTTGACTATACTTAACAGTATAAATTGTTTTCTTAGTTCTGCTCACTTAACTCTTCATCCGTTTTGGAACTCTTCCCAAATATCTCTGAATCCATCCTCCTTTTGACATTTCTTATAGTACGATAACATTACAGTATATTCATGTGCCGTAATTTGTTTATCCGGTTCCCAGTTGAGGGATGCCCACTTTGTTTCCAGTTTTTTACCCCAACAAAAAGTGCTGCTAAAATATTTCTGTGCACTTGGGTCTCTTCCCTATTTCTTTTATCTCTTTGGGGCATAGGCCTGCTACTGGTATCTCTGGCTCAAAGGATGTGCCTAGTTCGAAGACTTTCTGGGTATCATTTTAAATTGTTTTCCAGAATATCTTGTTGTGATCCTGATCTTGTTGGCTTCATGGCACCTGACTCTCTGCTAATCCTGTTTCCTGCTAGGGTTTTAAGAGGAACTCTGGCTTTAGGCCACTTTTAATGCCCTAAAACTTGTGCCACCCAGTTCTGTCCCTTGTGCAGTGAATGATCTTACGTAGTGATTTCCTGCTGCTATTCCACTGACCCTGGGTGGAGATTCTGCTGCCTTCAAACCCATTATGGGAATTTGTATTGGACCCTACCTCCTGACCCATGTCCTCTTCAGAAACCTGCAGGCTTCTTGTTATCATTATCCTGTGCAGTCCCGGCCTGGATAGAGGAGCCAACCGGTGTTGGTTTTCTTGGCCATTGTTCCATTGGTGCTTGTTTTAGATCATCATTGGGCACACTTATGGGAGACCTGGGCTCTTCAGGGACCTTTCACAGTTTGTTGTTGTTGTCGTTGTTTCTCTTTTGCTCTCGAAGAGAACGTGGCCTCAGGAAGGGGATGCCATGACTTGCAAATGAATTGGATTTAAGTGAGGAAGGGCTGTGCAAAGTCACCAGCCTCACTTTCTCCTCCAGAGCCATCTGGGACCAGAGGCAAAACATAAATCCGGAGATGGCCCCCACCTTTCACATCACTATCTTATCTAGAATCCACAGCATTTTTCTGCCTTTTCTATGTCTGTTGCACAGGTTACAAACCCTGATCATCCTTGGCTTTCCCTATTACCTTATTTCCCCATATCCAATGAGTCATTAAGTCCTGTTGATTCAAGCCCCATAATATCTCTCCTATACATGTTCTCTTCACCAGCACAACCTCCTCCTTTCTTCATGGGCTCATCACTGCTCACCTGGACTGTTGCAGTAGCTTTCTGATTGTCCTACTTTTTCCAATCTTTTCATCTTCTAATTCAACCTACACACCACTGACAAATCGAAGTGCCTAAAATGCAGTTCTGGCATCTTCTGCTTAAAGAAACTAACTCTCAATAGCTCCTTTTTACTTCTAAGGATAAAATAAAAAGGCTTGTGTAAAGCTTCTTCCATCTGGCTACAACCTGTTTTTCATGTATATACTCTGCTTTAGCCAAACTGGTCCAACTGCTGTTCTTCATACCTTACAATACATTTTTTATCTCCGTCCCTTGGATAGGATAAGAGGCTGTCTCCTATACCCAGAGGGCTCTGCTTCCTCTCCACTGCTTTGCATAATCTTTAACTTTTCTTAAAGAGGCCCTCTCTGAACTCCTGTGTTGCTAGTGCTTTCTCCCCACCCCGTGGAAACTACTTTATATTTACTCTGCATATGAGAAGTTCAAGGTTTTGTGTCACCATCCTACCTACAACTCCAAGGATGCCATGACTTGGACTCCCAAGTCTAGTAGGTCCAGTGGGGATTATGACCTGCACCTAGAAACTAGGAAGGACAAACAACACAGAACTGAAACAGGCCTATTTCTCAGTCTGGGCCAAAAAGAGGGAAACCTCTTACTGATTCAGTTCATGGCATCCGGGTTGTGGGTGAACCTTGTAGATGTAGTAGAAAGGAGTGTCTAGGAAAGAAAGAGTGATTATCTCATATGGCCAGTTTTAAATATGTAACTTGTTCCAGTTAAATTGCCAATTAAAGGAGGCTACCTCCATGCACATGGTGTGATAGGGGATTCACTGAGGCTCTGGTTAGGAGATCTTGGCATGCACAGGCAAGCCCCATTACACATTAATCTACTACATATTGTTTTCCCTTTATAGAATAAGAGGCTTCCACACAGTAGGTGTTTAATAAATGCTAATTGAATTGAACTGAAATTAGACTAGGTGACCACTAGAGTTCATTCAAAATTTGAGCTCTTATGACAAGGTCCCTTACTCTATGGGAAGTGCAATCTAGTAGAAGAAAGAAAGGGGCCAAATATGAACTGTGGATATTTTTAGAAATTAAGTTGAGAAAAATATTGGCCACTGAGGATCTGTGTCCCTTGCCCAACTGATAGAATTCAGCAAATGTATATTATTAATTGCTTACCATGTGCAAGGCATTACGCTAAACAATTGTGATAAAAAGACAAAAATGAAAAAAAAAACAGTCCCTGACTTCAAGGAACTTCCATTTTATGAGAGTGGTGTGTGGAGGAGGCAGGCATGTACAGATAGGTGTAATACAAGACAAGGAATAATGATGCAAAAAAGAGATCTAGACGAGGTGTGCTGGGATTCTTTGAAGAGGGAGGGGTGACAGTGGACAGAGTTCTCTGGACCTTGTAATTCTCCGAAGCACTGTCCAGTGGCTGATTTCTTTCCTGCTTGAGCACTCTTTTATAGAAGACAATATCAGCATTTTGATTAAATTTGTTCCTTTATTTCTAAAGCTAATGGGCAGTGCTACACAACTCCTGAAATTCAGTCCTATCAAGGAACTTTTCTGAAGCTTGCCTTAAACACTGCTTTTGTCTTTTCTGTCCCCTCTCCCTTTCTGGGCTATGGGAAAAGAAATGCAGAACTGATAGGTCAGCAGAGCAATGGATAACACATTAGGCTTGGAGTCAGAGAGACCTGAGTTTGAATCTTGCTTCAGATACTTATTAGCTGCATGACCTTGGACAAGTCACTTAATCCTTCTCAGCCTCAGTTTGTATCTGTAAAATGAGGATAATAATAACACTAACCTCACAGAGTTTGATATCTATAAAGGACTTTGCAAATCTTAAAGTGTCACGTGAACACTGGTGATGATAATTCTGCTGCCAACAATAATGATACAGAGCTTTCTCCTGTTTGTTGTGGTCCAGGGTGGGAGGAAAACCCACTGGAGATAGGTCAAATCCAAAAATATCTGACAAAAGTACGTTTAAAAAAATCATAACAATTAACTGTTAAACATAATCCAATTGACCATCTCTCAAATGCTGTTATTTATTGTGTTTCTCTTTTCCTTCTGATAGTTAAGTCCCTGGTTAAATATACACCAACATCATTATATTAGCTTTGCTCTATTATGATGTTAACGTGATTTATTTTTAATTATAAGTAAGTGAGTATTTATCTGTTTGCTATGAAGGTGACTTCCTGGGAAACAGCTAGGTGGCACTACAGGGTAGTTCTCCAAATCAGGAGATTTTCCTGATTGTAACCCATTTCCTTAATTCAGGCTGAAATAAGTTATGGGGTAAGAAATTCCATGTCTGGATTAGAGAGTCAAAGAGATTAAATGTGACTATTATAAACCATTTGTTTATTCACACCAAACTCTGGATGAGCATTTCTGTGAAATTCATCGATACAATTATGTGCACTTGTGGTATCCAGGGCCTTGAGACAGTATACTGGAATGGAGTATCCCTTTTACAGAGGCAAATTAAAAATAATGGAACAAAAACCCCTATTTATTCTTCTCTTCTGGTGAGGAGCTACATTCATTATTAATTCTTTAATACTCTAGAAAATAGCATTGGTTAGATTGGAAGCCATGAACATTGCCACCATTTTGTTTTCCAGTGAAATGCATTCTACAATTGTACTATTCCAAGGAGTAATGCAGCTATTTCCTTATTTCACCTTTGCCCCTCTGGTTATCAAATGGTTAACCAGATGCGCATTCCACAGTTCTCCTGCAGGACTATTGTTTTTTTCTGTGAAATTCAATTAGAAGGAATGGGAGAGTACTGGAAGTAGGATGCTTGTTTTTACAATCTGTTACTTTATAACTAAAGTAGTCCTTGGTCCCCAGTGACCTATTAACTTCAAAGTTTTAATAGGTTAGTGGGCTTCCTCAAAATCCCAGGTTCTAGGGTGTAAATCCAGACTTGAGAAACCAGGACTCTTCTATAAGAATGTTGGTCACATAAAGACTTGTCACTGAATTAGTGATGAATTCCATTCCCATGTTTCTCATACTTAGAGGTTTGAAAGGAATGGGTGTTGAGCCATATGCCAGGCATACTGCATGTAGTTATTCCAAATGAATATTTTGGCAGCCATAGGAGTCTGACAGTAGAATTCCATCCCTCACCCCCTCCATCCCTATTGAGAGCAACAGTGTGACCATTAGAAGGTCAAGTGAGAGTTAACATAGCAAAAGAAATTGGACCGCAGAGTGAGGTTTTGGTTGGGAATACTTTAAATGTCCAGCTAAGTTGAAAATATTTTATACATTGGATACCCTTTGCCATTGCATTTATGAGGCATTCTCGGAATGAAAAACATTGAGGTATATATGAGGCAGCTGTTGTAGTGAGAGGCAGGTGGTATAGTCAGAGGTAGTTGGTATAGTCAGAAGCAGCATGAGCCTTTGAATCTTCTGTAGTGGAAAAAGCAGTTGGCTTGGAGTCAAGAGACCTGGGTTTGATTCATGGCTATGCCATTTATTAGCTGTGTGACTCTGGACAGGTTATATGACTACTTTAAGGCTCAGTTTCCTCATCTGTACCATAAGTTTATTAATGCTTGTCTTAACAGATACGCAGATTTATAATGAGAAAAAATGCATTGTAAATTGTACAGTTCCAAAATAAATGTAAGTTATTATGATTATCTATTCCACAAAGTCCCATGGTTTTTTTTTTTTAGTTATGATAGTACTTAATACAATTAAAGCTCTAAACTTGGCAGGTGAATAATGGCGATCTGTAGTTTTACATATAATTTTACTATACTGATGTTTTGGAGATAGATTATGAAACTAGCAAATGTGAAAAAGGCTAGTGAATGGCAATGCTTCTTGGGCCCAAAGCTTGGCTTCAAAGACACAAGAGCACCACTTCTTTGTTTCTTTGTATAGGTGGGGAACAACATTGCATATAGTTAGACTTTTTCTGGATCATTTGGTTAGTTTGATTTAATTTTTTTTTCTCTCCAATTGTTTGTGTTCTTTATGTAACCTGACTTCCACCCAGCTGGAGGTAGTTTTGCATGCTGGGGTGTATTGAGAGGGAAATGTAATTCCTGATCGGCTCCTAATATAGACACTTACACAGGCTGTTCCAGGAAGACTGCTAAGCTTGCTGATAATAAGACAGGAAGTCCTTCAGTCCTCCAGAATGTCACTGAGGCCCTCCTCTGACCAAGGGGTGGGAGACAGGGAGGAAGATGAGCTGAAGCCTGAGGTGTTCTCTTCTTTCTCAGGGAATTCCTTCTGAGGGCAACTAGGCGGCATAGTGAATAGAGTGCCTGAAGTCAGGAAGATGAGTATCTTCCTGAGTTCAAATCTGGCCTCAGGCTGTGTGACTTTAAACAAGTCACTTAACCAAGTTTGCCTTAGTTTCCTCATCTGTAAAATGAGCTGGAGAAGGAAATGGCAAACCACTCTAGTATCTTCGCCAAGAAAACCCCAGAATGGGCTCCTGAAAAGTTGAACATGACTGAAAAAATAACTGAACAAAGCAGTCATAATCTTAGGCAAAGCAAGAAAAAAATAGACCTAATTAAAAGAGATAGGTAGGGAAACTACATCTTGCTAAAGGACACCATAGACAATGACATAATAACAGTACTAACATATATGCACCAAACAAGACGGCATCCACATTAAAAGGAAAAGTTAAATGAGTTAGAGGTAAAAATGGACAGTACAACTATATTACTAAGGGAACTGAACTTTTCCTTCTTAGAGCTAAATAAATCTAACTACAAAATAAATAAGAAAGAAGTTAAGGAGATGAATAGAATTTTAGAAAAGCTAGATATGATAGCCCTCTGGAGAAAACTGAATGGAAATAGAAAGGAGTATATCTTTTCTCAGCTGTACATAGCACCTTAAAGTGACCAAGGACATAAACCCCTCAGAAACAAATGCAGAAAAACAGAAATATTAAATCTATCATTTTAAGAATACAATAAAATTCAATAAAGGCCATAGAAGCATAGATTAAAAAATTAATTGGAAACTAAATAACCTGGTCCTAAAGAATTAGTAGGTCAAAGAACAAATCATAGAAAAAGAAATCAATTTTATTAAAGATAATGATGACAATGAGACAGCATTTGTGGGATGCAACCAAAGCAGTTCTTAGGGGAAATTTTATATCTCTAAACACATACATCAATAAAAGAGAAAAAGAACAAATGACAAACCCCTGATTAAACACCAAAATGGAAATTCTAAAGAGGAAAGATTAATAAAATTGAAAGTATATATAAATACATACATATATACATATATATGTATATTTAACACTAATAAATACAAACAGGAGCTAGTTGTGTGAAAAAAATAAAATAGATGAACCATTGATTAATTTGATTAAAAAAAGAAGAAACCCAAATTACCAAAGGGTGAATACACCATCAACAAAATTAAGGCTATTATTAGGTGGTATTTTTCCCAATTATATGCCAGTAAAACTCATGATCTAAATGAAATGGATGAATATTTACAAAAAATATAAATTGCCTAGATTAACAGAAGAGGAAATAGAACACTTAAGTAAACTTACCTTAGAAAAAGAAGTTGAACAAGCAATAAATAAGCTTATTAAGAAAAAAAAATCCCCGGGATAAGATGGATTTACAAATATTTAAGGAACAATTAATCCCAATACTATATAAACTATTTGAAAGAAAAAGGCAAAGAAAGAGTCCTTCCCAATTCATTTTATGACAAAAATGTGGTTTTGATACTTAAACTAGGGAGAGCAAAACAGAGAAAGGAAAACAGAGAAAGAAAACTATAGACCTATCTCCTTAATTAATATTGATACAAAGATCTAAAATAAAATACTAGCAAGGAAATGACAGTGTATATCATGAAGATAAGATATCAGGTGGGATTTATACCAGGAATGTAGTGCTGTTTTAATGTTAGGGAAAAAAACTATCAGCATAATTGACCATATCAATGACAAAAACAACAAAAATAAAAATCAAATAAAAAACCAATAAATGTAGGAATTGGACAAAACACAATGCCCATTCCTATTAAAAACACTGGAAAGCATAGGAGTAAATAGAGCCTTTCTTAAAATGATAAGTAGTATCTATCTAAAACCAAGAGCAAACACTACTATAATGGGGATAAGCTAGAACTCTTCCCAATAAGTTCAGAGATGAAGCAATGATTCAATATTGTATTAGAAATGCTAGTTATAGCAATAAGATATGAAAAAGAAATTGAAGGAATAAAAAACAGACAATGTGGGAACAAAACTCTACTCCTTGTAGATGATATGATGGTATACTTAGAGAACCCTCGAGATTCAACTAAAACTAGTTGAAACAACGAATAACTTTTGCAAAGTAATAGGATATAAAATAAATCACATAAATCATTAGCATTTCTATATACTTCCAATAAAACCCAGAAAGAAGAGATAGGAAGCAAAATTCCATTTAAAATAACTACAGACAGTATAAAAGACTTGGGATTCTTTCTGCCCACAAATCCACAATCTATATGTATGCAATTAAAAAGACTTTATACACAAAGACAGCTCTAAACAAATTGTGAAATATTAATTGCTTGTGGGTAGGCCAAGCCAATATAATAAAAATTATTATTCTACATAAAATAATTAACTTATTCAGTGCCATACCAATTAAACTGCCAAAGAATTACAGAGCTGGAAAAAATAACAAAATTCATCTGGAAGAACAAAAGGTCAAGAACATGAAGGGAATGAATAAAAAAATAGTAAATGAAGGCAGTCTAACAGTACCATATTTGTATTATGAAGCAGTAATCATTAATACAATTTGGCACTGGCTAAGAAATGGAGTAGTGGATCAGTGGAATAGATCAGGTACACAATACACAGTAGTAAATGACCATGGCAATTTAGTATTTGATAACCCTAAAGATCCAAGCTTTTGGGGCAAGAACTCACCATTTGACAGGAATTGCTGGGATAAGTTGGTAGAAACTAGGCATAGATCAACATCTCACACCATATCCTAAGATAAGTTCAAAAAATTTGGAGAGCGTGGAAAAATTTACCTGTCATGTCTCTGGATAAGAAAGGGGGTTATGATCAAATAAGAGGTAGAAGGGATCATGGGAAGTAAAATGGATAATTTTGATTACATGAAATTAAAAGTTTTGCACAAACAAAATCAATGCAGCCAAAATTAGAAGGAAAGCAAGAAACAGCAAGTTTCTCTGATAAAGGCCTAATTTCTCAATTATATAGGGAGTTAAGCCAAATTTATAAAAGTATGAGTCATTCCCCAATTGAGAAATAGTCAAAGGATATGAACAGGAAGTTTTCAGAAGAAGAAATCAAAGCTATCAATAGTTACATAAAAAACAGTTTAAATCATTACTGATTAGAGAAAGTCAAATTAAAGCAATTCTGAGGCACCACCTCACACCTATCAGATTGGAGCAAAAACAGAAAAGGAAAATGATAAGTGCTAGAAAAGATGTGGGAAAATAGGTACACTAATGCACCGTTGGTGGAGTTGTGAATTGCTCCAACCATTCTGGAGGACGATTTAAAGGCTGATAAAACTGTCTACTTTTTTACCCAGATACTAGGTCTATCCCAAAATGATCCAAGAAAGGCAAAAAAAATTTATACATTTTATGTATATAAATATATATAAATGTATAAACATTTATAGCAGTTATTTTTGTGGTGGTGAAAAATTATAAATTGAGGAGATGCCCATGAATTGGGGAATGGATGAACAAGTTGTGGTATATGATCATGATGGAATGTGATTGTCCTATAAGAAATGATGAGCAGGATGATTTCAGAAAAACCTGGGAAGATTCATATGAACTGAGGGTAAGTAAAGCGAGCATAACCAGGAGAACATTGTACCGAGTAACCTCAGTATTGTAAAGATGATCAACTGTGAAAGACAGCTATTCTGATTAAGACAATGATTGATCCAAGATGATTCCAAAGGACCCATGATGAAAAATATTATCCACTTCCAGAGAAAGACCTGATAAATTCTGAATGCAGATTGAAGATACTTTAAAAAAAAACCCTTTGTTTCTTTTTTTGTTTGTTTGTTTTTTGCAACAGAGCTAATACGGAAATATTTTTGTATGACTTCACATGTATAATGATACCATATTGCTTGCCTACTCAATGTGTGAGAGGGAAAGAATTAAAACTCAAAGTTTAAAAAAGTGAGAAAAAAACCCAACATAGCAAAATAACTAACAATAGACTGGATCAATTAATTAATGTCCCTTCAACTCATGTGTAAATGGCTTACATTTTTAAAGATTCCAGGGGAGTGCTAGTCAACTCTCTCTTTAATGCCTTTTGGTCGCCAACATATCTGGAAATAGACACAGTCAGATCTATCGCATGGCCCCGATGTGGAAACTTAGAGTTTAATGCCTCTCTTTACCTAATCAAGTTCCTCAAAACCAAAACAAAATCCAGAAGCCTTCTGCTGTAGTTCTCACATATAAAAAGTTGGAACAGAGGAAATCTCTCTCTTTGTTTTTCTCCTTCTCTGTCTCCGTCTCTTTCTGTCTCTCCTTTTCTCTCTCTGTCTCTGTTTCTCTGTTTTTGTCTCTGTGACTTTCTGTTTCTCTGCCTCTCTGCCTCTATCTCTCCCTATGTATCTCTGTCTATCTCTCTGTCTCTCCCTGTCTGTTTCCATGTATTTCTTTCCTGATCTAAGGTGAATGAGTATCAGTGACAAATGGACCAGGTAATGAACGTGGGGGCTTTAAAAGGCCAAAAGAGATATCAGATATCAACATTAGATGTCCATTAAAGCGTCTACCAGTAGCAAGAGCACCTAAGCCCAAGGAGGAGCCAGCTCTGAGGAATGATACAATTTGATCACTTGCTGCTTGATCCAGTATGGTAGTGTGGCCGGTCAGTTGGTTTAGTAGTGTCTGACTCTTTGTGACCTCATTTGAGGTTTTCCTGGCAAATTTCCTGAAGTGGTTTGCCATTTTCTTCTCCAGTTCTGAGAAACTGAGGCAAACAGTTAAATAACTTGCCCAGAGTCACCCAGATAGTAAGTGTCTGAGGCTGGATTTGAACTCATGTAGATGAGTCTTCCTGATTCCAAGTTCAGTGCTCTATGCACTATGGCACCACCTAGCTTCCTGCAGTATTGTAGTATTTGGGGCTGACCCCAAAACCCAAGATACTATGTCTTGTAAACAAGAGAATATCTTGTCAATTAGGTACACTACTTCAGATGTGAACTTGGTAGGAAAGAATGGAGAATTCATTTTAAGTTGGAGCCCACCCTCTCCAGTGACCAAATAGTAGAAAAGAGTATACTTTCAGTTTTGAAAGTTAAGCTGATTTTTGCCATATTTTCTCAACATATATACCTTTATAAAAGCTAATTAATATTAATTAGTTCACTGATGTGGAGAAAATTTTAGTTGGTTAAATGATATTAACCTGTGATTGATATTTGGGAACACATACTGCTGCAGCTGCTGCTCTTTGTCCTTCGTTCTGGAAGAGGACCATGACGTCAGAGAGGCGATGCCATGATATGCAAGTGAATTGAATTTAAGTGAGGGAGGGCTATGCAAAGTCACCAGCCTCTCTTTCTTCTCCGGAGCTGGCTGGGTCCAGTGGCCAATACGGATCAGGACAACTGGAGATGTCCCAGGATGCAGTGGGGGACTTTTCAATCTGAGATGCATTCTGTCTGGAGCAACAATATTAGAAAAACACTTCCCAGTCCATCAAGATCACCTCTAGATTCCTGCGGGGTAATAAAGCTCGTGAGCTCTGTAGAACCAACTTGACAATGAGAAAAGGGGGAGAATGAGCTCCAGAACTGATCATTAGGATAATAAATTTAGAGTTGGAAGGGGTGTGGGAGGTGATCTAAGTTTAACCCCCTCATTTTACACGTAAGGAAACTGAGACCTAGAGAGAGTAAATGTCTTGCTCAAGGTGTTACCTGCAGCAGGTAGCTTAATTGGAACTCAAAACTAGGTCTTTAGATATCAGAGGCCCTTTCCACCATACCATACTGTTTCCATTCAAATGCCACCTCCAATTGGAAGTCTTTCCATATTCCCCTTTCTTTCTCTCTCTTCAAATTATATTGAGGTATCCACTCTATATGGAAGAAAGGTGGCACAGTTTATAGAGCACTGGCTTGGAATCAGGAAGCCACAACTTCATGAATTCAAGCCCAGCCTCAGACACTTACTGGCTGAATGACCCTGGGCAAGTCACTTAACCCTGTTTGCCTCAGTTCCTCATTTGTAAAATGAGTTGGAGAAGGAAATGAAAAACCACGCCAGTAACTCTGCTAAGAAAACCCCAAAACGGGGTCACGAAGAGTCGGACACAACTGAACAACCACAATGTCTACTCTGTAGAATGTAAGCTCCTTGAAGGAAGAGACTGTTTTGCATTTAATGTTTGCATTCCAGGCCATATACAGTAGGTGCTCAATGATTCCTTTTTGGACTTAATTGAATTAAACTGCTTTCTCCTGTTGTCTGTTGTAGGTAAGTATGCTTAGCTGATCCAAGAGCACAAAAAAGTGTTAGGATGACATAAGGGAATTTGGTGATATATAATATACATAGTATCCTACTCACAGTCTCAAATTGCTTAGTTTAGGATAGGTGTAAAACATTAAACGATCCTGACCAGATAATTCTTTCGCTACTGCTCCCTTGCTCCACAACCGTCTCCACTTTAAAATCAGCAGATGCCTCTTTTAGTATCTGCCTTCATTTTCCTTTCCCTTTTTATCCTCTTGTCCTAGCCAAGCGAAGCGAAGGCTTGGCTTACTTCTGGTACTTTCCCATTTGAACCACAGGTCTATTATTTTCAATTTCTAATTGAAATCTCTGTTCATGTAGTTACCTGAGTAGAATTCAGCGCCTGATGCTGGGTAGAATCTCTTAGATTGATTTTCTCTATATTTTCTTTCTTTGACCATTTTCTTCTGAGATTCCCTGACCCTAGCAGTCTTGAAGAATTGCTCAGGACGCTCCGAAGTTAAGTGACTTACCCAAGGTCACAAAGTTAATAAAGGAGGTTCCAAAAGTCTTAGTCAAGTTTTAATAGTTTAAAGATACTTGAACTCAAGAGTCTCCCTGACTCCAAGGCCAGTCCCCTCTTCTCAGTCAATTGCCCCATTCTATATGGCACATTTATATTTATTCATATCACTAGTATAAAGCATTTTATACGGTAAAATCTACTCCTGGAGAGCTTTTAGCATGTAGAAATGACTCATCAACCAAAAACGTAAAGTTATGTTGATCCATAGAAGCCCAAAGTACAGTAAAACAGGTATTTTACCAACTGATCACAGGCTGCTGAATTTGATTAAAATCTGCTCCTCCTGCTCTCATAACATTTCACAAATCACTACCCTCACTTCAATAGGCTGTCTGTGCCCATGGTGCTAGTAGAATCTATTTCTGTCGGTAAAGCCCTTCCTATCTCTGGAATGACATTAATGATTATCTTTCCCTTTCACATGGGCGCCCACCAGCTGAATTGCCTAGGTGACTTCCTGCCCGCTTGGGTGATTAGAATCCTGCAAGTGTCACACAGACTCATGCAGCTGGATCCAGCTCCCCAACTCCACTCAGCAGCTTTGTGGCTCAGTGTCCCAATCCTTAAGGACAAAGAGATTGTAGAGGCATCTCCCTGACCTGGCTTTCTTTTTTTTTTTTTTGCCGGTGTGGGCTAGAATTTCACGTTTAATAAATGTGAAGTCAGCAAGGCGTTGCTTCATTCTAGGTGAACATTAATATTGAACAATGGGATCCCATTGGGAGTGGGTGGCTGCTGTTGGAACGCTAGGTCGATTCATCATGCCTGGTGGGAAACGTGCTGACCGACTAAAGAAAGGGAGGTTTTGTGTGGACTTGTCAAATGCATAATTCTAAGGGAATTAAGCTAAATGGAAAATATTGGGGTCTATTATTGAATTACCATCCTGGAAGGGAAACTGACTTGTAGTCTTACCAGAAAATCACAATATTCTAGGATTACAAAAGGATATAATTTATTCTTTGATATTTTATATTTAAGGGCCAATAAAATCTTAGTATCATATTTTGAATCAGCTATACTCATAAATTCACAGCATTAAGAACTGGAAGGGGCTTTAGGGATCATCTAATCTGATCACCCCTCCCCCTTCATTTCACAGAGAGGTAAAGCTCCTCCCTTAAGGTCACACACAGAGGAGGCAACAGAGGTGAGATTCAAAGCTAAGTCTTTTGGATTTAGGGCTCTTTCAGGACTGCTATTTGGAGAGCTAAAAATGATGCCTAACTAATAGGAAAAACTAGGGTTTTTAAAAAAATTATTTTATTTTATTTTTAATTCATGGAATAAAACAAGCATTTCTATAACATAGTATAATAATAATAAAAAAAGATGATTGCACATGAAACTGCAAATCCACTAGTACAACCTTTTAAATATACACAAAAAAACCTAGTTGTAAAAACTGGACTTCCACATTATTAGTAACAGATTACCTTGATGCCTTATACATTATTAAAAATTATCAGAGAATTATAGCAATGCGAGAGAGAGAGTATAATTGCCGTGCCATCCTACTGTGGAGCTTCAATCAGTCAATCAAGCAATCAAAAAGCATTTATTAAGCACTTACTAGATGCCAGGCATCATGCTAGACAATGAGAATACGAAGAAAAATAATTAATAAACAATCTCTACTCTCAAATAACTTAAAAAAACATAAATAAGTATGTATAGAATAAATAAAATAGATACAAAAATATTCTCAAATGGATCTGTAATCTTATCAGTTCAGGAGTTCCCTGTCATTCCCTGTGTGTGAATCTCTGCACATGTCCTGCCTAGGGGTGTCCATTCTTCCAGATGATGGTGTGTTTGTGAAAGAATGTATGCCGAGTTTATTGGGGAACTATTATTTTGTTACTTTCCTTAGGTGTTTTTACTTTCGTCAGTGTCCCCTAGTTGACTAGAGAAGATAAACAGATTGGTGTTTGTGGACCATGTGAATTGTATTTTTGAATGATTACAAACCCATGGAGTAACTTGAATTTTAGATCTTGGTTAACTTTGTCGGGAAAACCCACTCTACAAATTGGGGGGTATCCCCCAGTGCTATACAATATTTATCCTTACAATATTCACATTATCAATATGCTACTAAATAATTTGTTAAAACACACAGTTACAAGCTATAAAATTTTTCCTAATGTTGAAATTTCTTGCTATGGGTACATTAAAAGTTACTTTAATTCATTTATGTGAGTATCCTTCCAAACTGGAAATTTCACATCAAAATGGTTGCCTCCTCCCTCCACACTATCTTGTTTTTCTCAAAAGCCGAAAAATTATCCCTTCCATATCACAGGGCTTAGGGATATAGCACCTGCCACAGTCTAGGAAATCCACATAAAATTTTTTGACCCTCTTTTCTTTTGCTGTTTGGCAAGGCAATTGAGGTTAAGTGACTTGCCCAGGGTCACACAGTTAGTAAGTGTCAAACGTCTGAGGCCAGATTTGAACTCAGGTCCTCTTGACTCCAAGGCCAGAGATCTACCACTGTGCCACCTATTTTCCTCTGGCCTTCTTTTCATGTGAAAGAAGAAGTCTGAGGTTTTTTTTTCTTTTTCTTTTATGGGATGTTTACAGTACCTTATTGTAAAATTTGGGTTGATACTATACAATACTATACATATATTTTATGCACTTTTGAGTTTCTAAACTTTTTCTGTGTCATTCAAAGCCTTTGTGTGATGGCTGTGACTTCTGCAAAACTCCCAAAAAATTCCCATTTAATTTCTTATGCTGACCCCTGATATATCAAAATTGTCATTGAGAAAGTCGTGATATGGGAGGGATAACTGTAATTGCTTTTCCACTATTCTCCCACCCCTACCCCCACCTCCCCAGCCTGGTGCCCTCAGTAGGGTTTGCCAGCATTTAAAGTACCCAGGCAGTACAGTGGATAAGAAATGCCGGACTTGGAGTCAGGAAGAACTTGAATTCAAATATTGTCTCAGATGCTTATAGCTATGTGACCCTGGGCAAGTCACGCTTATCCTCAGTTTCCTCATTTATAACATGGGAATAATAATAGCACCTACCTCATAGGATAGGGGAATTAATTGGCATACCATATGTAAAGTACTTTGCAAATCTTAAAGAGCTTTATGAATACCATCTACTGAAGCACCTGAACTATTAAGAATGACCAAAGCTCTTGCCAACCTATGGCATCTCTTTGCATTTTTCCTCCCCTGGCTCATATGAACTTAAGGTAACTTTCCCATGATGCTTGGGGTAAAATTTGCATTTTGAAGAGGCCTCTCTCAATTTTAATCAGATTTACAATATGGATTAAATGGGATATAATAAAATTCTAAATGTTATCATCAAACAGAAGTTTCCCAATATCAGTTGCTTTTTTTATTCCTATGAACTTCTCTATTATCATCTAAAAAGCTACATTATGGCTTGGAGGGGACCAAGCCTTAGAAGTCCTTCCCATCTGAAGAGACTTTGAGCCCAGGTCTTGATGTTAATCATGTGTCTCATCTGAGAACCATAGAAATAGTTGTAGTTGAAAAGGATCTTGGAGCTCATCCAATCCTCCCCTTATATAAACAGTAATCCAGTCTACAACGTAATCAAATAGCCATCCAGCCATCCCAAAGGGGGATGGCTTCTTGTAATGGGGAACCCATCATCACCTGTCAACCATTTTGGATAGCTTTAATTCCTAGCAAAATTCCCCCTTATATTAAGCTAAAAATCCTTCTTCTGTTACTTCTGCACCTTCTTCCCAGTTCTGCCCACTAAGCCAAGTAGAATAAGGGTAATTTCTATTTCACATGCCAGCGAGTTCTTTCAGCTCTTGAATAAAGCTACACTTAACTCTTGTCTTCTCTTCTTCAGGCTAAATATACCCTTGTTCCTTCAAACAGTCTTCATGTAGCATGGTCTTCAGTTCCCTCACCATCCTGGCTACTATCTTAGTTATACACTTTTGTCATTGTCCTTTCCAAAATGTAGAGCACCAGACTGAACATAGACAGCTAGGTGGTGCAGTGGATAGAGCACCAGACATGGAGAAGACCTGAGTTCAAATCAGGCCTCAGATACTTAGCAGCTGTGTGACCCTGGGCAAGTCACTTAACCCTGTTTGTCTCAGTTTCCTCATCTGTAGAATGAGCTGGAGAAGGAAATGGTGAACCACTCCAGTATCTTTGTCAAGAAGAGCCCAGATGGGGGCAGCTAGGTGGTGCAGTGGATGGAGCACCGGCCCTGGATTCAGGAGGACCTGAGCTCAAATCCAGCCTCAGACACATAACACTTACTAGTCGTGTGACCCTAGGCAAGTCACTTAACCCCATTGCCTAGCCAAAAAAAACAGAAACAAAAACAAAAAACAAGAAAAGCCCAGATGAAGTCATAAAGAGTTGGATATCACTGGAACAACTGAACAACAAATTTAGCATAATACTCCAATGTAGTCTTTAGAAGTACAGGGCAGCGTGCAGTAGGATTGAACACTATACTTTTTTTAAGTGCAGCCTAAGATCTCTCTCTCTCTCCCCCTCCCTCTCTCCCTTTTCTTTCCTTCCTCCCTCTTTCCTTCCTTCCTTCCTTCCTTCCTTCCTTCCTTCCTTCCTTCCTTCCTTCCTTCCTTCCTTCCTTCCTTCCTTCCTTCCTTCCTTCCTTCCTTCCTTCCTTTCCTGCCACACCAGTGTTGACTTCTATCAAATTCATAGTCCATTAAAGTGCCTAGTTCTTTATAAATTTCTGCCTAGCTATACTGCCCCCATGATATACTTGTGAATTTGATTTTTTTGTACCAAAATGAAGAACTTTAAATTCTCTCTACTAAATTTCTCCTTATTATATTTGACCACTGTTTTGGCCTATTGAAACATTTTGGCTCCTGATTTTGCCATCACACATATTCACTATGAATCATATCATCTGCAGATATATGAAACATGCCATTTATACCTTCATCCAAACCTTCATCCAAATTATAAAAAAAAAATCGTTGGATAATATAGGGTCAAAGACAGATCCCTGGACTAGAGAACTCTTTTCAAGTTGATGCTAAGCTAAACACCTGATCATGTCTTTGGATGAGGTCATTCAATTATTTCTAACTTCACTTAGCAATATTATATTCTAGCTTATATCTCTCCGTATCTTTTCTGTAAAGATAACATGAGAAACTTTAACAAATATGTTGTTGAAATGTAGGTATGTGATTCCTGTAACATTCTTCTGCTCTATCAGTCTAGTGACCTCATTGAAAAAGAGATTAGTTTAGTTTGCTCTTTCCTACTTTTTTTTTTGTTTTTAGGCAATTGGGGTTAAGTGGCTTGCCCAGGGTCACACAGCTAGTAAGTGCCAAGTGTTTGGTCTGAGGCCGGATTTGAACTCAGGTCCTCTTCACTTCAGGGCCGGTACTTTATCCACTGCACCACGTAGCTGCCTTCCTCTTTCCTACTTTTGATCAAGTCATGCTCCTCTTTCTAAATATACACAAACTATTCCTTTAACCATACATTTTTGAATTTTTCTGGGCATTAAAGTCAAGATCATTAACTTAGAGTTTGCTAACTCTACTTTTTCCTTTTTGGGGGGAGGGTGTATATGAAAAAATTGGGACTTTTTTGTCTTTAGTCTTGTGACACCTTTTCCATTCTTTTCAGCTTTTTCAAATATGACTGGCTTAGCAAGCACATCTGTACTTTTTGTTTGGGTTTATCTGGGCCCTGGTGAAAATTAATCAAGAATATCTAAATGCTCTTTTGCTATCTCCTCACTTTTCTTGAGTTTCAAGTGCTAGTTAACAATTTTCATTCAATCATTTCTTGGCTAAAGATCATTATCATTGACAGAGAAACCATAACGCTGTATTGATAATGATTAA
Organism: Phascolarctos cinereus; assembly: GCF_003287225.1. Taxonomy (NCBI): domain Eukaryota; kingdom Metazoa; phylum Chordata; class Mammalia; order Diprotodontia; family Phascolarctidae; genus Phascolarctos; species Phascolarctos cinereus. The sequence goes on along the minus strand of NW_027556180.1, from coordinate 119,813,107 downwards.
CAGGCACATTTAGAGCACAAGATAAAAACCTCAAAAAGCTATAGAAACACTTTGGGAACAAGCAGATGTCATTTCCCCTAACAAAGGTAGACTAGATAGATATATGCCATTGGATTTGTCAAACGTAACAAAAAAAATGGTTTATCTCTTGTCGGAGCCTATGAAATAGTTAAGATCAGAGGGTGGGATCAAAAGGCCTTCCATGATCAACATCTAAATGAACCCAGCCAATCACATGTCAATAGTATTTAACATTAAACAAAGCACTAAACAAATAGCTGAGTCATATGGATTTGGTTGTGGAAACAGAGGGGTTTATGATGATAATTCAGGACCAGGTCATTGCTATCAGAAGACACAGAGGAAGTTTTGTTAAGAAGCCCAGACACGGCCATCAGTACAGATTGTGCAAGGAAATGGTAGAAGCGTATGCATTACTATAGTCCGGATGTTAAAATCTAGTTTCTATGAATCCCTAGCATGACTTGGTGGCTAGAATGGCATATCAGAAGCTCACTATCTTTCATGGACTGACACACAAGTTCCTATACCACTAAGACAAACCTCAAAATCTCCTGGAAGTAAACCAATACACTCTACCAAATAGAACCACGTACCATTATTCCAGACAAACTATAACTATAGTCAATGGAACATACTGAACCATAAAACTTAAAAAGATTATTTAAGAATAAATAAATAAAGCCATACAAAATATTCATAATCCCTGAGCTGCAAGGAAAGAAAATGTTTCAGAATATACAGACCCAGTAAAAGAGATAAAAATTGTATGAGGATAACGCACATCCTTATTATCCTTGTCATTCTGTGTTGCACTGAGAATACCTTCAGTGATTCTACAGATGAAGATCTTGCATCCTACTCCTTTTATTCAACTACAAAAAAGCAGTTATTTTATTCATACATGCTCTAATCTGCAGAATATTTAAACATAAAAGAATACTAGCAGTATAGAAACTTGTCACAAGGCAATTCTCTAAAACAAGATGTGAAGAACAAGATAAATATGAGTTGAGTAACTCTTTTCCTCTGTCATCTGCCATGATAATACTACTTAACCTTGAACAGATGTTCTATCCATTCCTTGATCCAAGGCAGCTTAATATCAGCTTAAGTTTCGTTCTAGACTTTAGTGCTCCTGCTTTTGGATTGACCTATATATATATATATATATATATATATATATGTGTGTGTGTGTGTATATATATGTGTGTGTGGTGTGTATATGTGTGTGTGTATATATGTGTGTGTGTATATGTGTGTGTGTGTGTATATGTGTGTGTGTATATATGTGTGTGTATATATGTGTGTGTGTGTATATATATGTGTGTGTGTATATGTGTGTGTGTATAGATGTGTGTGTGTATATATATGTGTGTGTACATATGTGTGTGTATAAATATATGTGTGTGTATATGTGTGTGTGTGTATATATGTGTGTGTGTATATGTGTGTGTGTATATATGTGTGTGTGTATATGTGTGTGTGTATGTGTGTGTGTATATATGTGTGTGTGTATATATGTGTGTGTGTATATATGTATGTGTGTGTATATATGTGTGTGTGTGTATATATGTGTGTGTGTGTGTGTATATATGTGTGTGTGTGTGTATATATATTAGATCTAAATTGATTGGAGAATGCCTTGTATGAAGAAGACAGATTTATAAAGATTTATTATATGAGGTAACATGTTATAACTACAATGTATGGATTTAAACAAAATGCTATAATCTTTTTAAAAGAAATTTTTTTAGTGCTTACTGTGTTCAGGGCGCTGCACTAGGGGCTGAAAGGGATATATTGAAGATTAAGGAAACTTCACCTCTGCTTTCATGGAATTTAGGGGTATATGACACATACACAAATAACCATAATACAAAATTGGGTAGATTTTTAAGCACATTCTAAAGCATTCTAAGGCACCTCCCTTAGACACAAAGCTAGTGTTATTTCTAAGGATAAATTAAGTGCTATGTTAAGTCTTAGGAAAAGAAGGGTCATAGAGGCAAGTATGCTGAGTCCCATTAGGTACTTATGTGTCTGGTATGGTAAGTGTTGAATTGTGCTTTCTAGCAGCTCTCAAGGTATTCTGACAATTGAGCACCTATCCTCAGAAGACAACAGACTGACTCCTAGTAACATTTGTGTGATTTTGTATGAACAAGATTTCTATTTTGGGTATTTTAATTGCTTCTCCTGAGGAACCCTATGAAAGCAAAATGTTATCTTTTATGAGGTTTTTCCAGGGCACTAAATCTTAAAATAATCAATACTATATATGTTAACTAGTCTCAGTATGTCTGTAGTAAGTATGAATTATTAGATGCCTGCATGGCCTGGCCTATTTTTCTTTCAGCTATCACTCACCATTTATCTATCCATATACATTATCTAGATGTTTTACAGGAATATCTCTGCTTACATAAATAAATTATGTGGCAGGTGGCAAAGACTGGCTGTGATCGCAAGGCTCTCCTGTGTATTATATTTAACAATATAACATACGATTGTGGGGAATGAGGTGGAAAGTGGACTGACTGCCCTGGGCCCTCTCCATAGTAGTTTATTACTGGAAACACCAAAAGCACTTTCTTTTGTAGCAGTTTCACCTATAATACTACTCCATCATGTAGAAAAGCATTTTGAAAAACAAAAACCACCAAAAAAAAGTAAGGTGTTATTATTTAATCCAGTATCATCAACTCTTGAAGATGGAACATCAGAGGCCACCTTTTCCAATATCCTGGAGAATCTGTCATCTGACCATTGTTTGAAGAGTTCTAGTGTGGAGTGCTACTACCTGGTAAGGTAGCCCATCACACTTTGGGATAACTATTTATAAGGAAGCTTTTCATTAAATCAAAACTAAATTTGCCTTTTTTGCAACTTCTACTTATTTTACTATCTACTTATTCCACTCTTTTTGTTCTCTGGAGACAAAACAGTTAAATTTCTCTTCCACATAACAGCTCTTCAAATTCTTGAAGACAGCTAGCATACTTCATTCAAGTCTTTTCTTTTCTAGACTCTGTCCCAGTTGCCTGAATACATTTTTATATGGAATAATCTCTTGGTTCTTTACCATCCTGGTTGCTTTCCTCTGGATGATCTCTCTCAATCAATGTCCTTTCTAAAATGTGTAACCAGAACTCAGCACAATACTATAGATGTCACAATCACTACTGTAGATTATAGCAGTGACAGTCTTCCTAATCTGTCACAAAATGTCTACTTCAAATCATACTAGGTTTTTCAATTGCCCGTTTGCACTGTTGACTCATATTGAGCTTACAATTCACTAAAATTGCCAGATATTCCACATTCCTCCCTCCCTCCCTCCCTCCCTCCAAGGAGTTGCTATCTCTTCATCATTGCTCACCATCTTGCTCTTATAAAGTTAATATTTTGTACCCAAGTACAATACTTTACATTTATCCCAATCACTTTTCATTTTCTTACATCCAGCCCAGTGTTTTAGCTTGGTAAGATTTTTTTTTTTGATTCTTACTACATTACTTATGTTGGCTTATGTCAACTAGAAATTGATGAGCATGTTGTTTCTGCATTCATCCAAGTAAATGGTAAAAATTTTAAATAGCATAGGACTAAGGGCACATACCAGGAATATTCCAAGTTGACATAGAAATGTTAGTGACTACTCTCGATTTTAAAGGTTTTCCAAATCTGCTTATACTATTATTTAGCTCCGACGTGTGGCAATGTGGCCACAATAATCCTGCTCCTAAGGCAGCCTAATCAGATTAAAATATAATTGAGAAATATTTAGCAAAATGAATAAAAATTCAGGAGAACATAAGCAATATGTAGCTTTCTAAGTCAATATGTGGCCCATTGGGATCCTTATGTATGGTTTAGTGGCCCCTTTTCTATTTGAGTTTGCCACTATTGGCTTAGCCTAGAATTCACCATCTTGTTCACAAGAAAAGAATAACAGACATTTTCAAATGCTTTGTTGATATTTAGATAAATTATTTCTACAGAATTCTCGTAATCAACCAGCATAGTAACCTGGTAAGAAAGGGAAATAGTGTTAACCTGACACAACTCCTTGTTGATGAATCCTATCCTGGTTCTTTATGATTACCGTATTTTATGATGTCCATTGAGCAGTTAGGTGATGCAGTGGATAAAGTGCCAGGCCTGAAGTCAAGAAGACTCATTTTCCTGGGTTCAAATAGGCCTCAGACATTTACTGGCTATGTGACCCTGGGAAAATCACTCAACCCTATTTGCCTCAGTTTCCTCACCTGTAAAATGAACTGGAGAAGGAAATGACAAACCACTCCAGTATCTTTGCCAAGAAAACCCTAAATGGGGTCACAAAGAGTTGGACATGACTAAGAAACAAATGATATTTATTAAAATACCTATTATGATATATTCTAGGGACTTCCTGTTTATAAAACCCGCTAGATAGTAGATTAGACTTTCCCCAGACCACATTAACTCATAAAAATCTCTCCAAAGAATAATTATGCATCAGCTATGGAGCAATGCCAACTAAATCCACAAACTAGAAACATGAGAGAATGCTGCCTAGAAAAAATCCTTGTGAATTAACACTAGAGAATGTAAATCTTTAATACTCTTATTTAATACACCTACCCTACCAGCCTTAATGTAGGGACACATAAAATGACTCAGGGGTTTGTGTCTAAGATCAAATTTGTATTCCACTCCTGTTGTAGAGACTATATATCTCCTGTCTTCTTTTAGCCACAAGACACAGACACTGATTCTGACCAGCCATATGATGAGAAAGGAGAAAGGGGCTGAAAGCATTTTGTCTTTTACCTGGGGCTGCTCCTGGGTTGGGGATTCCAAAGGCTTCAGAGAATTCTGTTCAAAACATACTCTCCACTCCTCCCCCACAAAAATTGGCAGATGGTAATTCAATCCAGCCAGAGAAGGAATGGAGAACAGCCAAGGAAGGAACTAGGGTAGTGGGCCAGCATTCATGATTGAACCAGACATGCAGGAAAGGGACTGAAACCCAGCTGGGTCAGTCTTGTCTTTTCAAGAGGTTATTCAAAGCAAGGACCCAGACTGGCAAACCCTAAATTCCTAAACATGAGAGGAAGCTGAGCAGGTTTGCAGTATAGCCTCAATGGTCTAGCCATCAGGAAAGGAGGAATCCGAGAAATGAGAGAAAGAAGAATATAATGAAAAATACTGAAACACAAAATATTTTGAGAAAATAGAAATTCTTTATAAAACCTGCAGATCAACCAGATAAATTAGAAAGGACTATAAACATAGAAGGTAAGATAAACACTAGATCCTCAGAGAGATTCTAAAATTTTCAACAAATATTAATAAATGAAAGAAATTGAACTAATACCTGATGAAACTCTGGATCCTACGGAATCTCAAGAAAGCATGGAATATCAAGAAGGAATTATATAATGGTTTAAAAAAGAAATGAAATTTATGAAAAGACATTAGGAATGAATATATATATATATATTATATGTATATGTATATCACAATTGTAGTAGTCAATGCAGAAATGGGAAAAAAAAACTACTCAGTAGATCAGGAAAAATTAAATCCAGAGTGGAGAATGTCCTCAAAGAAGCAAAAGATAAATTAACAGATTTAAAAAGAAAAAAGCACTGATGCGGAAGAAAAAAATTTAAAAGTAGCATAAGATGACAATGTTAAAAGAACATATAATTTCTATACAAATTAGTCACTTACCTGGAAGACAAGATCTGCAGAGAAAATGTAAGCATCATATTTTCCCCATAATAATATAACAAGTGGAAAAAAAAAATCTTGAACACCACAATGCAAGAAGTTTAAGAAAGTTACATGGAACTTCTGAATATTGACAACAAAGCATTAATCTGAAAAATCTACAGATCATTTCCAGAAGAAAAACCTGTTCTTCAAACTGCTGTATAAAGAGTGGTTAAATCAAACAATTTCCATGACAATCTCACTCACTAGAATCTATAGCAAAGAATAGAATATTAAATTTCAAAAAGCAAAGGAGCTCAAATTGCAACCCAAAATGATTCACCTACAAATCTAAGACAAATCATCAGCAAAAAAAAGATGAACGTTCAACAAAAGATAACCACTTGAGTCATTTTTGGAGAAAAAAATAAAGACCATAGCAGAACAGTCAACCTGCAAATACCCCAAACAGGAGAAACACAAGAAACATAAATGTTATAATTACCAATAATTACCAATAAATAAATGAGTAATGGGATAGTTTACCCAGTCTTCATGGGTTTTTTTTTTCAAAAAAAAGAAAGAAAAAGACTGACCTATGGGGCAAAAACATGAAAACAAAGAAACAAATAGGGATCCTCAAGAGATTTAGAAGCAAATAATGACTAATCATGACAGCATTTATAAAGTACTTAAAGGTTGGCAAAGCACTTTACATGTATTAACTCATTTAATCACACAAAAGAACAAAAATCTTAGCAAAAGTTAAAGAAAAGTGAAGGTGAAAGAACAAAACTAAAGCATCAAGAATTAAACCTTACAATCCCCACATATGTAAATGAATTTATTTTGTAAGACAAAACTGCAGAATGGGGAGGTATATTGCCGGGGAGAAGCAATACACAGGGAAATGAGTGATGTACCCCTTCATAAACAGGCAAGAGAAAATAACACCTATAGTATTTCCACCAGAAGAAGGGCTGCAGGAGAATGGGAGAGGTGACAGAAGGCAGGGATTGAAAATGGGGGAGTGACAGAGTGAGGTTTCAACCTAACAATAAGAGAGAGTCCCACTGAAGAGTATTACCCTGGGGGAAGAGGTATATATTTATAATGGGAAATAGGGACTTCATTATGAGTTTAATCTGGAAGGAGTTGATACATGGAGAAACCACACTTTCTGAGATAGTGCAATGTCTCAGTGGACAACATCCTGGTTCTGGATAAGGTAGTATATAAGTTCCTATGGGGAGCTACCACCCAGAAGGTAAGAAGTGAGGGTGATAACTCGGAGGTGAAGTGGCATGATCAATAGGAAGGAGAATGAGAATGAAGAATGCAGAGGGAAGATTGGACTAAATGATTTGAGACACAGGTAATTTCTACCATGAGGTGCTACCTCTATTTGCATTACTTTCCTCTAACTAGACATTTCTATGTGTGAAGAACAACAGAAAAAAGGGATATTGGGGCAAGTTCTGTAAAGGCACTTAATTGTTCACATGAGAGAGTTCAGATCTGATTAAATCCCTTGAGGAAAACAAAGAGATCAAAGAAGGAATAAATAAGGGTATATAGACCATAAATAAAAGAACAAATTCCAGAATAGCCTAGAAAGGAATATAATTAATAAAGAGAACAACACAAATAAGAACCCCTTAGAAAGAGCACAGTAAAAGAAAACTAACAAACAGAAGAAGATGGAAGGGAGCAAAATGGTGTGTGTGTGTGTGTGTGTGTGTGTGTGTGTGTGTGTGTGTGTGTGTCTGGTGTGTGTATATGAGAGAGAGAGAGAGAGAGAGAGAGAGAGAGAGAAAGAGAGAGAGAGAGAAAGAGAGAGAGAGAGAGATTTTGAACTAACTACTTAACTGACAAAGGAAAACAAAGGAAAAAGAAGGAAATAAATTTATAACTAAATAAAAGAAAAAAATCAATAATTTAAGTGAACACTGAAACTAGAGAATAGGTTGACAAATAGAAGTGTGGGGTAAGAGAAGAAGAGATCCTGTGGGAATTGGCTTACATTAAAATAGTTTAAATAAAACTAATTAATAGAGGGAATATTTTATGTCCTAAAATTGTACTATAAAAACTCAAATGGAGAAAAATACAAGCCTCATTTATCAGTTCAAATGTGAATAGACTGAACAATCCAATAAAACTAAAGTGTGGTTGAATGGATAAGAAAACATAACCTCACAATCTTTTGTTTACAAAGAACACATAAAAAACAAAGATACACATAGAATCAAAATGAGAGACTAAAGTGAAGGAAGAGTTGGTGTGCAACTTTTGGTTCACAGATAATTGTGTACTCAATGCAGTCTCTGAGGCAGATTTGCAACAGAGAATAGATTGATTCTCTGGCTTTTGAGCCAACTTTGGCCTGACAATTAAGACCAAGAAAACAGAGGTTCTCTACCACCCAGCACCATGCCACTCAAATGTGGAACCATTTGTTATTGGCAAATTGAGACATTTTGAATGCTGTGGATAAGTTTACTTACCTTGCTAGTATACTTTCCAGTGATGTACACATAGATGATGAGGTTGACACATACTTTGCCAGAGCTAGCTCAGTATTAGGGAGACTCCAAAGGAAATTGTGTGAGAGAAGTGGTATTAGACTCAAATTGAAGGTCTAAAGAGCCATTGTGCTGACCTCGTTGTTGTATGCCTGTGAAACCTGGACAGTATACCAGGGACATGCCAGGAAATTGAATCTCTCCTATTAGAATTGTCTTAAGAAGATTTTAAAGATCACCCAGCAAAATAAGGTACCAAACACTGAGGTTCTTTCTTGAGCTGAACTTCTAAGTATTCAAACTCTATTGCAGAGAACGCAACTCCAATGGGCTGGCCATGTTGTTCCAATGCCAAATGTGCATTTGCCTAAATGACTGTTTTATGGAGAACTCACACAAGCCAATCTCTCACATGAAGGTCAGAAAAAAGCATCACAAGGACACTCTCAAGGTCTCTCTGAAGAGCTTTGGAATCAATTGTGGGACATGAGAGACACTGGCACAGGACTGTCCAGTGTGGACACGTCCTCATCAAAGAAGGCGCTGTGCTCTATGAGCAAAGCACAATTGTAATAGCTCAAAAGAAATGTGCAATGCACACATTTAGAGATATCTCCATTCCAAATGTTCATACAGACTGTGCCTGACCTGTGCTAGAGCCTTCTGAGTTTGTATTGATATGATCAGCCACAGTTGGACACACTATACATTGATCTTAACATAATGATGTCATTTTGGTTCTCTAGAACTACAAAGGATAACAACTTTCCCCCCTTGTAACTATCTTCTGTGGATCAGGTGAATCCAAAAGAGTTGGAGTTATAGTGATGCTATCAGAGAAAGTAAAACCAAACATTCGCAATATCAATAAAGATAAACAAGAAAATTATATCATGTGTAAAAACATAAACAATGATAAATACCATTATTAAGTATGTATGTACCAAACAGCATGGCATCTAAAATCATCAAGGAAAAAGTAACCGAATTATAAAAAGACAATTATAAAAAGACATTACAGTTTCTTTTTAAAGCCTGGACACATCTTACAGAAAGATAAACCAAAAAGAACGCATGTAACTGAACAAACAGCTGGAGAAAATAAAACCGAAAGATATGTGGCATCTTCTGAATGGGAACACCAAGGAATATACACATTTTCAGGACAGAAAAATTGCAAATAAATCTATGTGTACATCACTGGAAAGTATACTAGCAAGGTAAGTAAACTTATCCACAGCATTCAAAATGTCTCAATTTGCCAATAACAAATGGTTCCACATTTGAGTGGCATGGTGCTGGGTGGTAGAGAACCTCTGTTTTCTTGGTCTTAATTGTCAGGCCAAAGTTAGCTCAAAAGGCAGAGAATCAATCTATTCTCTGTTGCAAATAAATCAATCTATTCTCTGTTGCAAATCTGCAAATACTAACTACATCCTTATAGGTATAGCCCAATAAATATAGTAATCAACAACACATCACACAAGTGAAAGACACAGAGCTAAATGGAGACAATAATTAAATTCTAAATCCACGGGTCAAAGAACAAATCACAAAAATCATACACTTTAAAAAAAACAATGATAATGATGATACAACATCCAGAGTTTCTGAGATGCAGTTAAAATAATTCTCAAAGGAACAACATATCTCTAAAATATAATGAACAAAATAGAAAAAAAAGGATTAGTGAAATAAATATGTAATTCAAAAATTCATAAGACAATGAATAAATCCCTAATAATTACAAAACATTAGATCTTTTAAATTATAGGTGAAATAAATCAAAGACCAAAGACTATGGAACCAATAAGTAAAAGTGAAACCTGGTTCTTTAAACATACCAATAAAATTTAAGAAATTTTGGCCAACCCAATTAAGAGAGGGAAAATCAAACAGAAAAATAAATAATGAAAGAGAAGGAATTATACCACACAGAGAAGAAATTAAAAAGTATTATTGGGACCTACTACATACAGTTAGGTGCAATCAATGCCAAGAATTAAAAAAAAAACGTGGTTTATCTTCAATAATGTAAAATGCTTAAATAAACAGAAATCTTAATTCAATCTAAGAAAAAATAGGAAATTGAACTAGCTATAAAGGAACTGACAGTGGTGGAGATGGCAAACAATTCTTATAGAAGAATTTAATCATATTTCTTAAGAACAAATAATCTTTTTAAAGAAGTCATTCTCAAAAACTATGAAAGCATTCTATTTGACTCCTTTTATGTGACAAATACAGTCCTCATACTTAAACCAGAAAAGCACAAATCAAAGAAATAGAACCACAGGCTAATAAAATTAATGAAAATAAATTAAAAATTTTAAATAAAATTCTGGAAAGGATTACTACATCAATTTGCTTAAAGTGTCATTCATTATGGTCAAGTTAGATTTATATTGAGGATATTAGGATAGTTCAACATTAAGAAAACAATTAACATAATTTTATTTCAAACAAAAACTACATGATTATATGAACAGATTCAGAAAAAGCATTTGACAAAATACAAAAATACAGGAATATAGAATTTTTAACACAACTATCCATCTAAAACAAAAAAGATAGCATTATATTCAATAGAGAAATGCCAGAAATCTTCTCAATAAATGTAGACAGTAAGCAAGGATGCCCACTATCCCCAGTATTATTTGACATGGTTTGATCCCCAATAGACTGTGAACTATTTGAGAGCAGGGGCTGTCTTTTGTCTTTCTTTGTATTTTCAGCATTTAGCACAGTGCTTTATAGTATGTGCTAAAGAAATGCTTGTTGTCTGACATATTTCTAGAAATGCTACCAATAATAATAAAAAAGAGAGAAAGAAATAAAAAGCATAAGGACAGGTAAAATGGAAATAAAACCATCTCTATTTGCTTCTGACATGATTGTTTATATAATCTTAAGGAATCATGAAAAAAACTAATTGAGACAACTAATTGCTGTAGTGAAGTTGCATGCTACAAAATAGGCCCACAAAAATCATTAACATTTCCATGTAAAAATAACAAAATTCAGGAGACAGTTAACAAAAAATGAAATTTCCCCAAAACAACTACAAAATGCATAAAATATATGGTGGTCAATTTACCAAATCACAAAACAATTAAAAAACCCTCCTGAATTTTTTTAAAACCCCAAAATATCTAGAGGCATATTTAGTGCTTTAGGCAGGGATATGCCAATATAATAATGCTATCAAAATTAATTTATAGATTTAGTGCTAATCAAACTATAAAAGGATACTTCATAGAGTCAGATGAAATAATAACAAAATTCATTTGGAGTAAGAGACAAGCTAAAACAGGGCTTCTTACCTTTTTGTGTGCCATAGATTCCTTTGACAAATTTGTGATACCAAAGACTCCTCAGAATAAAGTGGTTTTTATTTTTTAATTCATAATTTCAGTTGGAGGTTAGGGAAAATAATGTTGTAGGTTTTTTTTCTATCCAAGTTCATGGGACCCTCTCAAATCTATCCATGGAATCTGTGGAACCCAATTTAAGAACCTCTATTCTATAAGATCAAAAGAAAATAATGAAAAAAGGTAGATGTGAAGGAGAAATAAAAAAGCACAACTCTGTGATTTTTACTTTATATTCAGAAAACGGGCAAAGATGACAAAAGATGTAAATAGTGTTGGAGGTATCTTGGAAAGATGGACACATTAGCACATTGTTGTTGTGTTCATTGTAATTGGACCAACTATTCTAGAAAGCAATTTGGAATTATATGAAAAAAGTGACCCTAACTCTAAGGTGTTTCCCTAAAATGATATTATAAATCAGTAATTATCAAAACCAGTTGGTACTGACTAAAAAATAAAAGAGGAGTTCAATGGAACAGACCAGATAAAGAAGAATAGGAATATTTAACACTCAATAGCCTAGTGTTTGATAAACCAAAAACATCCATTCCTCTATTTAACAAATTGCTGAGAAAATTGAAAAACACTGAGACAAAAATTAAGTTTAGACCAATACTTTATGTAATTTACTATCATACATTTTGAATATTAAAAATCATAACATGAAAAATAAAGAAAATCAGATAAAATATCTTTCAGAACTGAGCATAGACTGTCAATCATTAAGAAGAGATAGAGGTTATTACAGAAAATAAAATAGATAATTTTGATTACATGGAACTGAAAAGTGAATGCATGAGCAAAATTAATATAACTAGGAAATAAGTGGAAGCAGTTAACTGTGAAAAAAAATTTTGTATCAAATATTTTTGATAAGGTTCTGATAGCCAAGATAAGTAGAAAACTATCAGATATCTATGTCCAAAAGTCATTCTCACCAAATTAGTTGGTCAAAGGATGTAAACAATCTAAAAAGAAAAATTGAAAATAAAAGAATGATCCAAATCAGTAATAATGCAAAAAAGGAGAGAAATGCAAAAAAAAGTACGATCCTGTGATTGTATCTCATACCCAGAAAATTGGCAAAGATAACATAAGAGGTGAAAAATTAGTATTGGAGGTATTATGGAAAGATGGACACATTAAGGCATTGTTGTGTCAATTGTGTGAATTTCACCAACCATTCTAGAAAGCAATTTGGAATTATCTGAACAGAATCACCCCAACTTAAATTATTCAGAAACTGTAGCATTCCAAGACTTACATTTTGAGGCCATTTGCTGTAAGCTCCCTTTTCTCCCCTCTTCATCTCAAACTCCTTTTACATCATTTCTCATTTCCTTCTTTCTTCTTCCAGTCTCTGGTAATGAGGTGGCCCTTCTCCTCGTCAAGACCAACCCTTCTCTATGTGCAATTCATCATATCCTTTCTGATCTTCCCTAGCAGATGGGCCCCTTAATCATCTCTTTCTCTTACGTCTTTCCCTCTCTGCCCATCTGTTTGTTTCTCTCATCTTCAGTGTCTCCCTATCTATTGGTTTCTTTCCTATTGCCATTTCTCCAAACTTCAAAAACTCCTCTCTAGACCTTATCCTATCCTTAAGCTGTCATCCTCCATCTCTCTTCTCTTTACCATCAAACTTCTGGAAAGGACTAGTGATTTCTGTGATCTCTTTGGCATAGAGAACTCCTGGGTAAGGAAGCTTTCCCTAACAATGAAGGCTGACACTTGCTCTGTGACATATAGTCTTAGAGAGTTGCCTAGAGCAGGGGTCAGTAAACTATAGCCCAAAGGGCAAGTCCTAAGACTGCCTGTTTTTTGCATGCCCAGCAAACTAAGAATGACTTTTACGTTTAAAAAATATTGATTTAACTACATTTATTTAAATCTCCAGAATGGAAAGTCCTTTGAGGAAACCAAATTAGATTTTGTATTACATTAAATGGGAATTCACGGGGCAGCTAGTTGGCACAGTGGATATCATGCTGAACCTGGAGTCAGGAAGACCTGAGTTTGAATCTGACCTCAGATTCTTACTAGCTGTCTGACCTTGGACAAGTCAGTTAACCTCTGTTTGCCTTAATCCACTGGAGAAGGAAATGGCATACCACTCTACTATCTTTGCCAAGAAAACCTCATGGACAGTAGTGGTATTCTATGGTCCACGGAGTCATGAAGAGTCAGACCTGACTGAACAACAACAACAATAACAACAATAGATGGGAATTTAAGGCATATTGCAGCATCTATGAGATCCTGAAGTTCTTTTGTAGGGAGTTTGATATCAAGAAATTCAAATTTGTTTATTTAATAAGGTAAAAAGCATTCTTAGCTTATGGGATATACAAAAACAGGTGGTAGGCTAACTATGAACCATGGGCTGTAGTTTGCTGACCTCTGGCCTAGAATACTGAGAGGCTAAATGTCTTCCTCAGGGTCACATCCTGGAAATGGAATATGAATCCAGGTAGGTCTTCTTGGCTTGAAAGTCACCTTTTTGTCTACCATACCACAGGCATCTCTCTTCATTTTCTCAAACTCTTAGAAACAGGTGTCTAAACTTATTGCTTTTATTTCTTCTCCCTTCACTTCCTCCTTAACACCTTGTAATCTGGTATGTTACAGTCATCGTTCAACTGAAATTTTTCTCTCCTAAGCTACCAACCATCTTGTAATTGCTAGATCCAATAGTCTTTTCCTAGCATCAGACTTGTGACCTTTCCTTTATGTTTGCCACTTAATCACTGTCTTCCTGAATACTCTCTTAACCCTAGCTTTTCATTAAAATATGCTCTCTTGGTTCACCTCCTATGTACATTACTATTTCTTCATAATCTCCTTTGCTGAATCATCATCCATATCATGGTAGCACCATAACTGTTTATCTACCTCTAATCCTCTGTTCTGGGCCCTCTGGCTTTTCTCTATATACGTTCTCCATGACATGCTCAGTTCCCATAAGTTTGATTACCAATTTTATATAGATGACAGTCAGATCTATATATTTAGCTTCTGAGCTCCAGTTTTGAAACTCTAGTTTTCTGTTGCACATTTCAATCTGCATATCCTGGAGAAATCTCAGACTCATACCCCAAATAGAACTTATTAACTTTCTCCCAAACCCTTTCTTCTGTCAAATTTCCCTGGTTCTATTGGGGCATTGCTGTTCTTTGAGAGTCATAACCTTGGCATCATACTCAAATCCTCATACTTCCTCTTTGAACATACCCAATAAATTATCAAATTGCCTCATTTCTTCCTGTACAATAACTTTCACTTCTTATCTCTTTTCTCTAACTTAGTTTAGGACGTCAACTCTCACCTGAATTATTGCAATGATCTCCTAATTGATCTCTTTTCCCACTACATTCCATCCTGTATATAATGGTTGAAATAATCTTCCTAAAGTACAGATCTTACCATGTCAAACCCCTTATTGAATAAAATCCGGTGGTTCCCCATTACCTCTAGGATCAAATGATTTCTCTGATTGATTTACAATTTTCTGATTATAAAGAAGTTTGACTATCTTTTTGTGGAATCAAGTTTTTCTTTCCTCTTTTTCAACTGTACATTCATGTGCTTTGACACAGCTTCATTGAGAAGTATACCTTATTAGTGTTTGTTTCCTTAAAAATTCATTTCTTTAAAATGATATAGTTTTCTTGTAAAGATTTGAAGCTTTCCTTTACAAATTTTATTGTAGAATTATAGGTTTATACATTTAAGATTGACATAATTTTATTTAATACAGTACCTTTTAATATAAAGTAATGTTCTTTATTTCTTTTAATATTTTCTGGTTTGAATTCAACGTTGTCTGATATTATTAGTCATTCCCTTTTTTTGTGTGTGATTTTGACAGTGTGAAGATAAATTTTCAACCAGCCTGTCATTTTAAATCTATTTAGCTCTTTCTGGATTAAATGTGCTCACAGTAAATATCATATTATTAGAGTCTTTTTAAATCATTTTTTCTCTCCTGCATTTTACTGGGGTGTTTAAACTATTTGCTTTGGCATAATTAATTGTTGGGTTTGTCCTTTCTTTAGTCATTCTTTTGAAAGGGAACACAAATTCTTATCATTTCTATCACTAATTTTTGGCCCAAGGTAATTCCTCCTTGTTTTGCTTCTTCTGTGAAGATCCTATGGGCCTAGGGTGATTCACAGAGAGGACTAAGTGGATTAGATTCTGAGATGCTTCAACCAAGTGACATTAGCCCAAGGGTTGCTCTAAGCTCTCTGCTATAAAAACCACAGGATAAATGAGATGTTGGTTGTGCTTTTCTAAATCTTCCTTTCATTGGAACTTGGGTGGGTGAGGGGGTGGTCTGAGAGACAAGAAGCACAGAGCCAGAGCTGCACAGCAGTGTCACTGCTAACAGGTGACTGTGTAGAGATGGCACCATTTATCCTGAACACAGCCATAGTGAGCCAGAAGGAGTGAGCCTTGTCTCTCTCTCTTCACGTTCTTCTATCCATGAGAAAGGACAGTGAAAACCCTTCCTGACTCTGTTCCTTTATGGAGTTGGCTGTGCCCTGAGAAGTTCCTCCATTCACACCGAAGATATGATGGAGGAAGGGGGAAAGGGAAGGAAATGAGAGAAAATAATGATGACCATGTTATTTGTTTTCCTTTCATTTCAACTTCATATTTATTAATGCTCTAGTTATTACATATTTTCTGTCTAAATAAATACTGGCACAGAGGAAAGACAATTCAGTGAATTCCCCTGAGGGTGGAGAGTAGAGGCCAGATAACTGTCATGCTTTCTTTATACTAATAGTTCATTTCTTCTTCTAAAACCTGGCATAAATAGCATCCTCAATGGAACGAGAAAGCAAAATAATTGCCACTGTTGTGGGGAACCCCCACACTTGCTTATGCCATCTGGGTGGCCAGAGGAATTTTGCACAATGGCCCATACCATTCCATCAGAGCGCCACCTGGTGGCCAATTTAGGTATTGCACTTTGGGTTAATTTAAGCTCTTTGGATTTTTATTTATGTTACATCAGAAAGTAGCTATACATCCCAAATGAATGCCACACATTTAAACAACAGAATCATAATAAACAATTATTTTGTCTTGTGTTGATAACTAACTGTGTAGGCTCCCTTAATTGGGATTTAATGTTGTTGTTCAGTCATGTCTAAATCTTCACGACCCCATTTGGGGTTTTCTTGACAAAGATACTACAGTGGTTTGCCATTTCCTGCTCCAGCTCATTTTACAGATGAGGAAACTGAGGCAAACAAGGTTAAGAGACTTGTCCAGAGTCACACAGTACAGAAGTGTCTGAGGACAGATTTGAACTCAGGAAGATGAGTCGGCCTGACTCCAGGCCTGGTATTCTACCCACTGTACCATCTATTTCCAATCAGCTGTCCTTTCCTTTGTTGATTTCTATTTTGTTTCTCTGAAATATCCTTCTGAAACCTTTAGTGATTTAGTTAATGTATCACCATTCATGTGTCACCCATTCCTCAACAGCTGAATTTTTTCAGGATATCCCACAAAGTTTTTTCCCCCCATCTCTGTTGCTCCTGTTTTCCTATAATATATAATATATTATAATATTATATAACATTACACATTGTAATATAATATAGTAATATCATATGATATGTAGTATAATATTGTTATATTATTATGTAATATAATATATGTAATAATTATCCTATAATATTTTGCTAATTGTATTGGTACTCTTACTTCCTTTGTTTGTTTGAAAATTTTTGACTTATATGTTTATATGACTTTTAAGCCATTTCTCTTTTCCTTAGTATTTCTAATGATTGTTTTTTTTTCTGTTAGTGTGCACAAGAACCCTTACCTTAATCCTCTTATTCTACCATCAATCTTTTATATGCTTAAAAAAATTTGAGTTGGTCAATAAGTTCCCTGTGTAGCCAGATCCAGTCTCTCAAGTCAACCCCTACTTTTCCTCCACCACAGAACAGTTTATCTTTGTCTTTCAGAATTTGTTTCCTGAGAGCTTCCCCATTCTCTCTGGCCTGACTTTTCCTGTACACCTTTAGACCATGGGATCAGATTTTTCTTCTGTACTTTTTAAAATACACTCCTAAAATCTAGTTTGCATATCAGACAATGACTAGCTTTCCTCTTCTTCTCTATCACAAATCTGAAGACAGAGTAGTCACTTTTCTTAAAATTTCCATTAGTAGGCTCCTTATTGAGCCTTCTATCTTTCAATAGATGAAATTAGAAGTCAAGTCAAGAAATTGAAAGCTCTAACAGATTTATGGATGCCTGATGCTCCTCTATCTACGTCACCATTAGTATAACATATTTTCATGCTAAGCTTGCTATTTATTTCCTAAATTCTTCATCTATTTTCTCCTTTTGTCCAGTTGCTCTGTAATACACTCCAATATCCAGTCACTTGCCATTTTTATTTTTGCTCCCATTGATCTTTACCCAAATCATACTTCTTCCCCTACCCCTGCACACTTTAATTCCTGAATTTTGTGATCTGAATATCTTATTATACAATTCTACTATGTTCCCTTCACTTACCCTACTGCTTTTAAATAATCTGTTCTTTCCAGGGTGATAGATAGATAGATAGATAGATAGATAGATAGATAGACAGATAGTCATTATTCTCATCTCATCACATCTCAAAGACCCACAGGAGATAAAATTTGTCATTAGCATTAGGATTTCTAATTCAACTAATTCAACTTTCCTGTTACCCATATTTGTGCTTTTGTGTATGCATAGGCATCTGAGGCCATTGGTTTTATTAATAGATTTTATTTCTATGAATTTCTATGAATTTATTTCTATGAATCTTTGAATTTATTACTATGAATGTCTATGAATTTCGCATGGTTGTTGTTAAATCGTGTCCAACTCTTTGTGACTCCCTTTGGGGTTTTCTTGGCAAAGAGGCTGGAAGAGTTTGCCATTTACTTCTTCAGCTCATTTTACAGATGAGGAAACTGAGGCAAACAAGATTAACAGACTTGCCTAGGGTCACACAGCTAGTAAGTGTCTGAGGCCAGGTTTGAATTCAGGAAGGTAAGTCTTCTTCACTCTAGGCTTGGCATTCTATCCACTGTGCCACCTAATGCTCTCATAGCCATATGTGGGTAAATTTTTAACAACTGGCTTCTCTTTAAAAAAAATGTATGCATGACATATTTTAAAGTTTTATCTGTATTATTAATATTTTCTCCCTTTCTTTCTTGTATATAGGTAATCGACAAAATAATAAATTAAACCTGATTTGTAGCATTTGCCAACTTCTGAGGTATAAATGCTCACAATGAAAATTTAATAACCAGCTCTCAACTAGCTGGCTCAATTTGGTGCCAGCATATCCCTGACCTATTTTCTCATGATAAATATATGCATGGGCATTTGTTAAGCATGGGCTAAATGTGCTCGAATATGTCAGCATACCCTCGGGTCAATGTTACTTCTGTCTCTTCTTTCCCTTTGAAGAGTTAAAGGTCATGCTTGTCCAATTATTTGCCAGCATACTCAGACAAAGCTATATAGATGCTTTATGTATACTATCTACAGTATCTAGCTTCATAACTATTTATAGGCAGTTTTACAGTAATTTTCTCTTGTCCTCCTCAGGTTAAAGCCCTTTTGACTAGATTTGTAAGACTCCAGGAAAATGCCTTCCCTACCCCAAGTTCTTATTATGTGCCTTTCATCCCTGATCAGGAGCCCACCATTCCTATAGTTTAAGTTGTGACCTAGAAATCAAACCCTGTTTTCACACCCTTTTCTTAAAACTACTTGTTTATTGCCCAAATCTGCCTTTCTCTTCTCATGTCTTTTGCTTTTGAGTGGTAGTGGTGACACTTGTGTCCCTAGAGTCTAATGGGGTTTTTTTTGTTTTCATTTGGGGTTTTGTTGGTTTGTTTTTTGCCTAATTCTTCATAATTCTCAGGAATGTTCCCATCTTCCTTCAGGCAGTATCACTTCTGCCCATGTATATTAAGAGAAGTGAGTAGCAGTCATGAAGTTTGACATGTCTTAAGGGACTTTCTATCTTGTGTCATATGTTTGGCATTGGAAGACAGCAGACCTTCCTTTTGTCAATGTCAGGCCAATAATGAACTGCTTCAGTTCCCCTAAGCATGAATGCACCAACCACCACTATTTCTCTTTGATTCCTCTATGCTTATTGGATGATCCTTCAACTGATGGTACATATACATATCTCAATACATATACATATACATATCTCAATATGAGAGAGTCAATAGGGTGGAATGGGAAAAACACTTCATTTAGAGCTAGAGGACTAGGTTTGAATTCCAGTTCTGCCATTTACTCTTTGTCTGACCTTGAACAAAGAAATTTACATCCCCACCCTCAGTTTCCTTAAAATCAAAATGATGAGGTTGGACTGGATCAGTGTTCTCAATCTTTTTTTGTGTGTCATGAACCCCTATGACAATCTGATGATATCTATGGACCCCTTCTCAGAATACTGTCTTTAAATACATAAAATAAAATACAAAGGATTATAAAGAAAACCAAAGGTTAGTGAAAATAAAAATATACTTTTTCCCACTTAAGTTCATGGTGCCCCTGAAATCTATCCATGGACCCCATGTTAAGAATTCCTAGCTTAGATAATCTCTAAAGTCCCTTCCAATTCTAAAATCTTTCACCTTCTACATCAGAGATCCTTCACTTTTTTAAGGCACAGACCCCTTTGGCAATCTTTGAAAGCCTACGAATACCTCAGAATAATGTTTTTAAATGTATAAAATAAAAGACACAGGATTACAAAGGAAGCCAATTTTTATTGAAATAGTTATCAAAATATGTATATGAAAAAGTTCATAAACACCGGGCTGTGACCATTGCTAGCTCACAATTCCTTGAAGAACAAACAGCCTCTTCCTCCTCCTTCAGAGGACTCCTCACATTTCACTGCTCTAAGTTCAGTGTTTCTTCTTCTCTTTCTCTTCTGTGGTACATTCCTTTCTCACCAACCTCCACAAATCGATTTTTACCTCTGTCTTTCCTGATCTCCTTTGTCTTTTGTTTACTCCTGGAAAGCCCTCTTCTTTTTTAACCTTTTAAATAAATACTTCATTATCCTGTGGAACAAAGAGGTGCTTCATTAGCTGTTTATCCTTTTTTTCTCGGAGAGAGACCAACTTGTACTTTGAGAATAATTAGATAGTAGTTAACTAACTCCAGAAAAAGAAAAAAGACAAAAATCACAACTTCTGTGTAGGTCATTGCAAAATTCTCCCTGATCTACATGCTTCCTGAAAGTCATATTCTTTTTCTTTCTTGCTAGTCATTCTTGCTACCAACTACCTAGGAGGACTTCCTTGGTCAAGGTCCTGCTCCAATCCATATCCAACTGTCCTCGCTTATGTAAAGCAGTTATCCTTTGTTTTGATAAGTAAGGGAATTCTTGGGGGGAAAAGTTTTCAAGAAGGATTTTTATATATTGATCACATTTTTTCAATTGACTTGAATGGCAATGTCAGAGAGACTTCATATTATCTTTGGTCTTCCTTTGATAGTGGTTTCTAAATTCTAGATTTATGTTTATCTTCTCTCAGTCTCCCAATCAAATCATGATCAGTTAAAAAAAACCCAAACCTTTGCATAGACAAGGGAACTGTCTTGACTGGATTAAATAATTGCTTTTCTTAAAGCAAATAATCAGGTCCTAATTTATTTGTTTTGTACATTTAGAATTTTTAATAAGTAACCAGTTACCCTTTATTTATGCAGATGGAATGGTAAAACACAGTTTCCCCACCACAGAACAATCTGGGTTCAGGGTGGAGGATTCTTCAAACAGATGCCACGAAGATACGTTGAACATTCACTCATTCATTCATTCAAGAAACATTCAGTGCCTATTTTTTGGAAGACATTGAGTTAGGCATTAGAAATACAAATGTATATATGTATATGTGTGTGCACATATACATAAACACATATAGAATACACATATGGAAACGTATGTACTGTATATACATGCACACTGTAAATATGTGTGTGTGTGTGTGTGTGTGTGTGTGTATGAGTAAACACACGCGCACACACACACTCCTTTCCTCTTCTGAAAAAACTAATATTCTAGAAAGGGTAATGCTTTGGCAATGATACAAGAAAGAGTGATTAAGTGCTAAGGAGACACCCAAGAAAAGTGGTATGTAAATTTTGAGGAAAAAGTATTCTTTTGGCCTAGTTCTTTGTGGAACAGGTAGCACCTGGTATTGAATTTAAAGGAAGATAAATGTGGGGAAAGAGTAATTTTCAGGCATAGGACATGGCAGGATCAGAATGGGGGCAGAATGGGGACTTTGACTAAAATGCGGTGTAACAACTGTTTTACCAAGGTCTTTCATGAACTAAAATACTGTTATTGTATTTTTTAAGAGTCAAATTGACTTGCAAAAAAGCAGTTTATACCGCAGTTGGGAGTGATACTTATAATTTTATTTGTACAATGTGCTTTTCCCTATGGAATCAGAGAGAGTGAGCTTTCATCTATAAGGATATACATGATAAACTATGGAGAAGATAAAAAGAAGGTGAGGAGAAACTTTTTTCTTCTGAGAACTGTGTTGGCTATTATTTTACAAAGAAATATAATTTTATGAGGAGTAAGTCTGGAGAGAGACTTGTTAAGAGTGCTAGTGTTAGATATGCTGCAGAGATTTATTATTTCTGATGGCTAAAGAACTAAGAAAGAAAAAGATTTAATATAAGTTATTTCCTAAGTGACTGAACTTAACTCTTCATATTGAGGATGAATATGAAGAAGATTCTTATGAGACTTTAATCAGTATATGGCATGATCTGAATGATGAAATTTTATTTCTGGAGGTAAAAAATTGCCATCTATTTTATAGAAAGGGCATGAAGTGACTTTGGTTGTAATCTTTCTCATAACAAAAATGTTGCAAATAATTATCTAAGTCTTTGTTTTATTGATTTTATTTCTTAAATTACATATTTCTTAATTTTAATATTTATTTACAGGAGATTAAAGGGTTTAATATGTAGAGATATGAATAAATACTATTGGGAATGGAGATTTCTCTGGTTTACTCAACAAATAATATTAAAGGAACTGGGGTGGGATCTGGAGCTAATATTAATTAGTGAGAAAGTAATCATAATTTTATTAATAAGAAAATATCACAATGTATCCTTTGATTGTTCTAGAGCTTGAGATGATAAGATTAAGTATGGAAATGAATCAAGGGGCAGGCTGAGGGATGACCTACCAGTGAAAAGTGGACAATCCCTATAAATTTGGCTACAGTGGAATATATAAAGAAGACGTGAGATGGAGAGGCAAATTGGAGACAGATTTTGGAAAGTCTTGAATACCAGAATTAGTCTTTCTTAAGATGATTGACATATGGTCTCTGGCTGTGGGGAGTGGAGATATGGTTTCTCTACCCTCAGTCTCTTCATTTTTTACCCTTTTTATGCTTAGTTAGCATTTATGTAATTTCAAGTCTAGTGCTTCTAGTTGATATATTTTTTCTTCTCTGCTATTTGAGCATATGTGTGTCTGCTCTTGGTGCTTTTAATAATCCTCTCACCAGGGAATAAACAAAACAAAGCCTCTTTTAAATTGCTGATTCACATCATAAAACACGCCATCCAATTGCCAGTTAATCGAAGCCATCACTCATTCCTTATGTTATTAGGATTCATAGAAGTAGCCTTTGATGCTAAACAGAGACATTTTTTAGATGGAATCTTAACCTTTTTACATTTCTAGGCAAGAAGATGAAGCAATAGATTCTTTAAAAAAGGACAAGGTGTACTATGGAATGGCAGAATGGCAGTAGTTGGAGAAGAATAAGTGGCATAGATATAATCCATGGATATGTTAATGTTAAGAGAAGTTACGTTTATTCAAGAAGTGGTACACTAGGTAGAGAGATGGCCTTAAAGCTGGGAGAAACTGAGGTTAAGATTTTCCTCCGCTGTATTTTAGCTATGTGATTAGGGAGTCTCTCAAACTTTCAGTGATTTAGGCAATTCTTTAAGACTATAAGTTACAAATGGATTGCTTGTCTTCATCAGGGACCGGTATTTTCACCCTAGGAAGTTTTTCTTGACTGATGAAATGACAGGTCTGAGGATACTGAAAAGCTTGTTCAAACACCTAGTTATTTTTTAAAAGAACCATCTACTTACTTTAGATTAGACCTGTGATGTAGGCAATTTGCAGTGAGGAAACCCGTTTTACCAGTGAAGCTCAATATCTGTTGTGCAATTTATTGTTTTAGAGAAGTTGTGTTTATGTGTGAGACAGCATTGAGAAATTAATGGACTAAAGAAGAATCAGATAGTCATGTGTCAGAGATGGGCATTGAACACAGGTCTTACTGACTCCAAAGCAGACACTTCATCCTCTATGCCATACTACTGCCTTTCAGAGTCAACTAGTTGCTTGTTTAAAGTGATTTAATTTCCCACAAATCCCAACCAGTTTGCATATATACATATAACATTAATCTCCTAAATCTCCATATTCCTAATATTCAGCTCATCTCTAGTTCTAAATTTATGATTCTATGATCTAGATTTCTATCTGTCTTTATTGTATTGGGGGTAATACGTGAAGTTTTTCGCTAATTAATCCTGTGTGTGTCTCATTTGAAATGTGTACTCTGTAAAGCTAAAGTGAGAAGTCTACGTTAAAACCTTCTGAAATGACTCCTCTAGTGCCAGCAGAAATATTCCCTTCCTTTAATGTCTAGGAAATACCTGATAGAACAAACCAAGATCACATTCTTTTCCTACTTTCTCTTTGGGCTCCAAATTTATGCATCTAAACCTGGATCATGTCCACTCCCCACTTCAGATTCATGGGATCTTCAGTGTATCTCTCTACTTGTGGTAGTTAAATGAAAGTTAAATCTGAACACTAGGCAAAGATATAAATTAATATTTTCCCATATATTTATGATATTTGGTTTATGTCAACTGAGAGTGACTGTATAGGTCACAAGTATAATAAAGAACCAAACACTCAGAATGAAAGCACCATAGATATAGAGCTAGAAGAGACCTTGAAGGTCATCTAGCCCAACCCCCTCATTTAATTTAATTTAATTTTTTAATTTGTGGAATAAAACAAGCATTTCCATAACACAGTGCAATCATTTTAAAGGTGGAGAAACCAGGATTCAGAATGATGAGGTGATTTCTCCAGTCTTCAATCATCCATAAGATCCATATGGCATTTCTTTTGGACAGGAATTCAAATTGTTTGATTTAAGTCTATGTTTTTGAGAGAAGTCTAGAAACCAGACCACTCCATTTGCCACTTAGAGCAGTGATATTAAAGATGTGGCCTGCAGCCACAAGCAGCCACCAGACTCATGAAGATAACCTAGAGCTAGATTAAAATATAATTGGGAAATGTTTAATAAGATAAATAAAAATATAATATAGGATAAACAATGTTAATTTGTGGTTTTCCATAGTCAATATGTATCCTGCAGGTATTAATATTTTCTTGAGTTTGACCCTACTGATAAGAACTTCATCAGCATCTTTTAAGTCAGAAGGGACCCTAGTGGTCCTCCAGTCTAATCCTTTTATTTTACATGTGAAGAAACTGAGGATCAGATAAGTGAAAGAACTAGCCTGAGGTCACAGTATATAAGCAGCAGCATCATTTGAATTCTGCTTCTCTGCCTCCAGACCCAAGGTCTAATTCTCCTGAACCACACTTTTTCTTGATGCTCCAGTTCTGTCCCTAGGCCCCAGCCATTTTCCTAATAAAGCATTAACATTTTAATATTAAAGCATCATCCCTTTGTATTCACATACTGCTCAGTTCAGAGGAGCTTGGTACTTATTTTGAAAGGTGGGGGAAGTACAGGCAAGACAGATCTACAGAAGTATAAAATGACTTCCTTAAAAGTCACTCAGTGAGCGACTTGTTTTCCCAGATCTCCTAAACAGACCACAATATCTAATACCAACAGTTCCCTTGGTAGAAGACTCCATTGTTGTTGTTATTGTCATTTTGTGTTCATTATTAAGAATTGTGTTGAACTTATTCCAGTGTGGTAAGGTAAATGTTAACTTTTATTTTGTATATGCTATTATCAGTCCCCAGGGTCATTCAGCTCTCAGCTTTAGGGCTTCTTGACAAATGAGACTGTGTTTCCCAGGAAATGTTGCTAGGGAGCCACTGGTTCCTTGATACCAGCTTTTCACACTTACCACTGTCTTTCCTGTTTTCCAGATGCATTCAGGCCCAGAGATTAAACAATAGAAAAAAAACTGAACCAGAAGGAAGGCATTTTGCAGCAATATGTTTTGGTAGTGTTATCATAAACCACTTCTGAATTGGCCCGTTGAAACAGGGAAAAATATATGGATAATTCTCATGTCGTAAAATTACCAGAAGTATTTAATTTTCATGGAAAGAAAATACCCTTTAAAAATATCATTAGAAGTCTGTGAAAGTGCAATATAAGAATCTCAAGCTTTCTTCTGGGAGCCCTTTTACTTTATAGTTTGGAGGGGAGCTTCTATTACGATTCCATTTCAGTTGTTTAATAAACTCGACCATGGGCTTATTTTGTTTTCTTCAGAAAAGGAGGGGGCTTTGTGGAATGGGAAATAATTAAGTGAATAAAATGAGTCCCTTACTTCACAAAATCCATAGGCATTATTAAAAGATGATTTTACCATGGAAGTGAAATCAAGTTGTTATGGCAACTGGATTGTGAAAATACCTGCCCATGTGTTTATTTTGATTTTCTGTGCTTGTTTTTTCAAAGAAGGGGTTGGGGAGGGGGGAAGAGTTATCTTCCATCTGGTTTAATCACACTGTTAAAATACCGATGTCAAGAAAAAGCACCTAATAAGGATAACCAAACATCTGTTTTCAAGGCTGAGTGATATTTCACCTCAACAAGACTTCCAGAAACAAATAAAATCTCAGGCAAATGTCTTCTAGGAAAAAAAAAAGACAATATGATTAGAGATCATCTCAAATTTCCAGATAATTCCTATAATTTTAAACCATAATTGTAAATTTTTAAAAAAACTTTAAATTGAATTTAGATTGCCCGAGTCATTGGGCTAGGGAATGGCAAAGGGGTGGCCAGTGAGGGTCAGGGAACACCCAGGTACATACATACACATGCACATATGCACACACAGTTATACAAATTTTTCTAATCACAGTAGCTGGTGCTCTTTAGCTAATGAATCATAATCAATAATATCAGAGTTGTCCAGAATAATGAAAGGAATAGTTTCGTTTATTCTGCTCTGGTCAGACCGCATATGGATTACTGTCTAGTGCTAGGCACTACATTTTAGGAAGGGCATTGACAAGCCAGACTGGGTCCAGTGGAAGGCAATTAGGAAGGTGGAGAGATCTAAATCAAACCATCCAAGGACTGATTGAAAGACCCGGGGATATTTCACTTTGAGAAGAGAAGACTTGAGGAGGGGAAATGATAGCTTTCTTCCCATATTGAAAGGTATGTCATATGGAAGAGGGGTTATTTTTTCCCCTCTCTTCTACTTAACCCAGCAGAATAGAACTAAAACCAATTGAGAGAAGGAATTTTTGGTTGGATATACTTGGTTTAGATGACCTTTGAGTCTTTTACTTTCCCCCTCCCCTCAACACTGAGTCTCTGTGAAATGGATACTCAAAGAAATAAGTTGGCTTATCTCACTCTATGAACCAACTAGACTGGCATACTTACTATTTCTCCCACAAGATACCACACCTCCCATCTACCAAGAAAGGAACTGACCATTTCTTAAGAAACAAGAATGGATCCATTGGAAATCGTCTCTCCAGTCAGCATAGATGCAATTAGTCAACAGAAAGGCTTATTGAGCAGGGCTTTTTCTAGGCAACACTGAATCCTACTTGGCTTCTTGTCCAGAGTAGATAAAGACAGAGCAGAGGGGGGTCATTCTTGCTGCCTAGATAGTTTCAAACAATAATAAAATGAGTTTTTATGATATTTTCTATCTCATTTTTTCCTAAAAGAGATATTGATCAGGCTCCAATTTCCAGCAGCTAACAGTTCATACATTATAGGCATTGGATCTAGAGGAATCTCATATATAAAGGGCTTTACCTTGAGAAAAAGTGTCTTTTTTATGCTTTGTAGTTATACTCAGCTAGTTGTATACAGAGGATAATGCAGTGGATAGTGAAATAAATTCAAGGGTTGACTCACTGGTCCTATGATCATGGTGTATGGTACTTGTTCTATAGATGAGGGGGAAAACACTCTGGGCTGCCTGTTGCATGTGAAGATACCACTATTGACCTTGAGCTGAAAGGATATATACTCACTGAGTTGTTTTTCAGTTCTCTGCAGAAAGAAAACCTATACAGCAAAAATCTGAACTTATGGAAATAACAAATTAGTGAAGGTATTCTTTTTAATAGCTTGTGCTATTTACCAGTCCCATCACCATGTGAAATTCCTTTTAAATAAAGTCTTATTCGATGAGTTTGAGTGGAAAGAATTGGGCTCCTTGCCCAGCATCAAGAATTTACAAAAGAGATCAACCGATTGAGTACCCTTTAAAGCAATAAGAGGCAATTTGCTCTAGCTGTAAAAGGACTGGACTAAGAGTCAGGAGAACTAGATTTAGTCTTTCTTCCACTATTTATTAGCTGCATGACTTTCCTCAGACTAGTCATTTTTCTTGAATGCCTCAGTTTTCTTGCCCGTAAAAAACGAGAAGTTTGGATTAGATGATCTCTATACTCTTCTTAGTTCAATATTTATGATCCTTTGATTGATAGGGTCACGCCTGTGCCATAAGAAGAATTTTGACAGCAATGCAGAGGATGGATCTTTAGGGGAGAAACTGGGAGTACGTCAATTAAATGGTTTCAAACTACTTTCTTCACCACAATCCTATGAGGTAGATATTATAAGGATTGCTTTTCCCATTTTAAAGATGGTAAAACAGAACCTCTTGGAGTTTAGGTGGCTTTCCCAAGGTCATACAACCAATCAGCCAGTCAGTTAACAAGCATTTATTAAGCTCCCCTCATGTGCCAGGTACTGGGAATACAAAGAAAGGCAAAAAACAGTCCCTAACCTCAAGGACATCACATTTTAATGGGAGAGACAACATATAAATAACCATTTATATATAAAATATATCCTCTAAGGGATTGGCACTAGTAGCTCAAAGACTGTGAAAAATCTACTGCAGAAGGGAGGATTGGGGATGAGTCTTGAAGGAAGCCAGGGAAAGAGGAAGAGGAAGAGCATTCCAAGTAGGAAGACAGCCAGTGCAAAATCATGGGGAAGAGAGCTGTGGTGTTTTTTTGGAGGAACAGTAAGTAGGTCAGTGTAGCTGGATCATAGAATGCAGGGAAGACAGAAAAGAAGTAGTCAGGTTAGGAAAAGATTTAAATGCCAGGGGAGGCTGCTGGTGCTCATTGGGTGAAGAGGGGTGGGTAATATGGTCAGAGCTACACTCTAGGAAAGAGCTACACTGAGTGGAGAATAGATTAGTATAGGGAGAGCCTTAAGGCAGAGATGCCAAACAGAAGGCTACTGCCATAGTGTAGGTGAGAAGTGATGGATGATGGCCTGAACTATAATCAATGTCAGAAATGGGATTTGAACCCAAGTGTTTCCTGACTTCAAGTGCAACATTCTTTCTACTCAATCTGAGTCAAAGGAAGGGATCAGGAGCAAAAATGGATAAAAATGAGTGAACAAAATTCAGAATTCCCACCTCATGTACTTTTTTACTCCTTTGACCAACAGTAGTACAGCTAGAAAATCAATAATACATTAAAATCAGTATTCAGGGAAGCTTTACTGAAAACTGGAGCAGAAAGACAACATTTTATAGTCATCATCTTCCTTCACCAATCACAGAATGAACCTTTGAATTTGTTGCTGGGGAATTGTATCATATAAAGGGTCCTTTATCTTCTCTGTGGCATGTTCTTGCTGGGTTTGATTTGTTCTTTAATGTTTATTTCTTCTTGATACTGTAGAGCACTTCATTTTCTGAAAATGAAATCAAAATAATAAATGACTGAAGGGATTCTTTAAATGGCATGTAGTATCTCCCAGTGACATCATCATGAGAAATTCCCTTTAAATGATGTTGTATTCTAAGAGCTCAAATTGAGTCAGTTCACCGAATGTGATGTAGTTCCCACATCTATCTAATAAATGATACATACAACATTAAGCTTTGCCTTGAATTCTGGATATGTCAAAGAACCAGTTATTTTAATTCCATTGTTTTCCTTGAGCAATCCTTAAAGTAGGTTTTTCTGCCTTTCCCAGCAGTTTCTTGAGGGGTAAAAAAAATGGTCCCAATTCTAACTATTATGCAAAAAATCTCAAAGCCTGTTGACTATTTAATTCAGTTGGAGTACCTTGTTACACCAAGAAGTTCACTGGAGTGTGTTGCTTTCAATTTCCATGTTATTTTCAAGTTAAAAATAGTTTATGAAACACCTACTATGTGCAATACACATAAGTATTGGGGCTGCAAAGATGAAATAAGATAAAGAATCCTTGCCATCAAACAGATGATGCTCTATTGGGGTAGGAGTGAAGTAAATAGTAAGATAAATAGGTAACTATAATGCTAGTTATAATATAAGTTCCTAGGAAAGCTCCAAAGAGACAGAAGAGAAGAAAGACTGGAGATATCACTTTTTTTCCAGGGGGAAGGTACATTGTTTTTCTTTTGTGTGTGTATCATAAGTTGGTAGAGTTTTAAGGGTCATTAAATGGAATCTAGTCCAACCCCTTTGAATTGTTGTGTGAACATCAGGTGTCTAGAGAGGGTATTCTAGGAGCCATAATATAAAGTGAAGCTCTTAGAAATGCTCTTCCCAATTATTATCAGAATCCTTCCCAGGCTCCCACAAGCCTAAGGATAGTTTCACAGACAATGTAAAAGGGTGAGCTAATGTGAAATGTGAAAGGGTACCAATCTAATGCGCCCGTTACTCATTGTTGTCATGTGGTCACTGGTACCTCCTCCTAAGGATTCTTTTAAGAGTCAGGAGCAGTTGGGAAGATGTGCCAGAAGAACAAGGAAGTGAAGAGCCTTGAAGTATGGCTGACATTAATGGATGCAGAAGAAATTGGTTTTAAGATCAGGGGTGGCCAACATCATTCTTCCTAGAGTAAAGGAAACAACTAATTTGAAAAAATCATTGGGTCAGCAGGTAGCCAACAACATTCTGGAATGAGTTTTTAAGGCTATATTTGCAGTACCTTTGGGCAGTTCTAATTACAAGCAATTAGTCTTCCCCTTAAACATGGTCTTAAAAACAAAATAAAAATACTTCAGGTTGGTTTCTTTTAGCTTTTTCCTCCCCTTCTGGTATAGATCATTCAGAGCAAATTATATAAATACTTTACCCTAAATAAGACTGGTAATAACACAGAGTTAAAATGTTTAAAACCAAATCTACATTGTTTGGTTTTAAATCAAACTATAGGACTTACTATAGTAAGGTCTTATTTTCATTATGTTGCTTTGTCAGCTAAATATTTTATTTGTAAAGCAAGGGGTTTTGTGTATATGTGTGGGTATATCTGACCATATGTACTAAAATGTGTATGTACCATCGTAATTTCCCCAAAAGGTTATAATTTGCCTTACTAACCTGGGAAGACAAGTCAAGTTTGATAATTAAGTATCTAAGTCAAGATCACATGTGAAAATATATACCCACTTGAGATAAACTCTCATTTTTGAAATATTAGATTGAGTCTGCTCAGACTTGGAGAACCAGTCAGGTCCATTCAAACTAGCTCAAGAGTGTGATAGAGGGGGAAGGGTATTGCCTCTGGAGCCAGAGAACATGGGTTCTAATTCCACTTTTGAAGCTTATAATGTTTGTGATCTTGGGCAACATACTTAACTTTATAGGCCTCAGTTTCCACATCTCAGCATGAATGATATTAGGACTACCTAAATGGCTATTGGCATTTGAATAGGGTGAATATGCACATAGCAAATTCTCATATGGCTCTGCCTTTCTGTGAATGAGCACAACTATATATGCATGTATGCATGTATTGTATATAATGCATGTTACATATTTAACTGGGACAGGGATCATGCCCTCCTACCCCTGTTATTGAGGGCATTGTTGGTGTGTTTGTTGTTTGTTTTTTTTAATTTTATTTTTCCCCAATTACATTAAAACAATTAAAAAAAAGTTTTGAGTTCCAAATTCTGTTTTTGAGGGAAATATTTCTTTGCAAAAGCTAACCTGACTGTTTAGTAGTTGAATGGAATTTGAATGCTAGGCTAAAATTGGAGGAATACAATTTGGGGGCGGGGCTTGCATCAACCAGAAACTAGATACCACCAAGCTATGGTAGAGTATCCTGGGGGAAGGGTGAAATATAACATATCTGACTCCCAGGCAGGGGGGCTAGGATAACCACTAACACATATGGAGCTTTACCTAGGATAAAACTGAGCCCTTTACACTTTGAGGGACCACTGAAGAGAGTTTCTACTTGGGACTTTAAATTTTAGATACCCTAAATTTGAGGTCCTAGAGAAATTGGCAATTTTAGAGACTGTACTTGTACAATTGACTTTTTTTTTTAGTTTATATTCCCTTGTGAGTCATTTCCCTTTGATGTAATTTTGTTCTTTTTTAACTTGTTGATTGAGTATTAAAAATTAATGCTTTCTGTATTATTAAATCCTACGTATATTGATATTATTTAGTGTGAGAGATCTGGAGTTTATATCAGTAGAATGCAACTGACTGCCTAGTTATAAAGTTTGCACCCAAACAGATCTAGAATGCTTTCCTGTTGTGAGTGTAAATAGCAATTGTTCTGGACAGAAACTTTGAGGGTCTTCCTCTCCCATATTGATACTTCTGTGATGGTAAATTAGGCCATCTTTTGTCTTCTTACCTAGCCTTAGTCATTGAATGGGTAGTGCCTCAGACAAACTGAGGCCTGGGAAGACCTTAATTTAGAAAAACCAAGGTTATCCACTGCATCCTGGGCTATCACCAGTTGTCCTGATCTATGTCTTGCCACTGGACTGAAGACTCTGGAAGAGAGAGTCAGGCTGACACCTTTGCATAGCTCTGCTTCACTTAAATCAAGTTCGTAGGCAAGTCAAGACTTATGATGTCATTGGTCTTCTCTGAAAATGAAAGACAAACAATAATACCAATGAGAGTAAAATAAATGTCCTGGAACTCCTTAAAATAAGGAGCCCCATGCCTAAAATCCACAAGTAACTGACATTCTTTGCTATTTCTCTGACTGACCTTGTCTTACCTGTTAGTTGAGTATGTAATTCCACTTGATTTATCCTTGAAATAGACAGGAAATATGGGGATATTTTCGGGTGCCTTTTGAAATAAGGACCCAGAGGAAATTTGTCTGGACCTCTGAGGGTATTGCCTATGGTACAGGAAACCCTGGAGAATTTGGTAAGCCCTGTGTAGAAAGGGACTTATTTTGTCCAAACGCCAGTTAGATGGCCTTATGCACATAGGGAATCACGGAAGATTTTCCACTAAGGACAGTTTTCACATCTGAGGGGAGTGGTTGAGGGGAATAAAATTGTTAAAGATAGTCCAGGGGATTCAAAAGTCACAGAAGAATGGTCTTGAAGAGGGGTGACCTGGATTTTAGTGGGCTTGCAGTATAGTAAGTTTGATATGAAGAGGAATAAGAATTCACAGGATTGCGTAGGTACGTTGTTTACAAGGTGATGAAACTAGATGAATGGTATTGGTTAACAGGTATGGTGGGAGGTAGAAGATGGAGCTTGCTTGTTTGGCAGAGCTTAGACAATAGGAGAACTCAAAGGCTTTGACTGGCTGAAAGTTTAAAATAGAACAGGTTTTGTCAATATTTTGGAGTCTATCTGCCTTGATGGATTCTAAGATCCACACTAGTGACTTTTGGATTTCCAGACTTGCATGAAATCTTTTGTTGTTTTTTGGTCATTTCAGCCATGTCTGACTCTTTGTGACTCCATTTTGGGTTTTCTTGGCATGAAATCTTACCCAGTCTTGAAACCGCTGAGTCATCTTTGGTTCTTCTTCTCCATCTCTACGCCTACTTAATTGCGAAGTCCTATCTTTCAACTATCCACCAAATCTGTGATATGTCTTTTTTATTCCCACTTCCACCAAGGAAGAGCCACTTACTGAACTCTTCATATATTCTCAGTCTTCAGCATGGCCATCTCTGTGTTAAGTGTTCCTGATCTCAAAATTGCTACCCACTAAATTGTTATTACCACAGCTCTTTTCTAGCCATTAGCTTTTTTGAGTTAGTTACAGTTGCAGCAGAAAAGTTAATAGTGAGTCTGAACAACGTACACCTTGAAAACACAGAATTGTGTAGGAAAAGAGATATAAAATAGAGGTATCAGACTTATTCAGCAAAACTCCCCAGTGTGGCTGTACTACATTAAAATTTAATTGGGAAATGCTTAACCAAATAAATAAAAATACAATATAATAGAGATAATGTTAATTTGTGGTTTTCTAAGGCAGCATGCTGTCTATAGGGATCTGTTTTTATTTGAGTTCTATAAAGGCTGCTATCTAATATAAAAAAGTAAATCGCCTGATCAAGAGTCATGAGTGAGGAATAACTACTGAACAACCCACATACTCTACTGGAATTCTCAGTAAGTCAATAAGAAGAAGGTCAGTAGAATGTCAATCAATAAGCAGGAATTCTTTAAGCACCTACTATGTGCTAGGCATTGTGCTAGAAGGTGGGGATATAAATACAAAAAAAAAATAGAAAATTCCTACTTGCAATAACCTTACATTCCAATGGAGAAGATAATAAGTGCCTATAAAATATATACAATATAAGTATAAAAATAAACATAAATATATACAAAGTAGTTGAATATTAGGTAGTTTTGGAGGAAGGATATTAGCCCTTGAGGGAATTAGAAAATGCTTCATACAGAAGATGCATCTGAGAGGCAGAGGTAAGGAGGAAGTGCATTCCAGGTATGGTAGGCAACCAAGACAAAGACATCAGGATGGAAGATGGCATGTTGTGGGTTTAAGATTAACACAGGATAGGCAGGCACAAATGGGTTACAATCTACATTAGAGGTGTCAAACCCACAAAACTACTGAGTGAGGGACCAGATTAAAATGTAATAATGTAAAAATGTAAATAAAAAATACAATACTACATAATGTTAATTTGAGGATTTCTAAATCAATACGTGGCCCACAGAGATTTATTTTTATTTGAGGTTTACTTGAGTTTATTTAACTCATTAGAAGGAATAAATCCACTGATGATATCATAAGTCCATTGCAGTATTGAAGAGAGACATTTCATGTTTAATTTATTATGTCACTTTTTCATTTAAAATGAGAAAATATTGCATCTTTTGTCTACTTTGTAATAGCTATGAGAAATTATGTAAGACAATGATATTTTAGGTCTGGATTTATGAATGGTTTTTGATGCATTGATCACTTTCATTGATAGAGGGATAGATACATCATAATATTAAAGTTCAAAAAGAAGAAAAATTCTCTGGACCCCATACAAGGTCATATTCCTTGGTGAGATCTTGCTACCTTGCCTAGTCTGAATCCCCACTTTGTCTTCCTTACACCTGTGAAATCTTGTCATTTAAACAAAGCTTTCAAACTTGGAGCCCTCTTAGCTACCAGCAGTTCCCACTCCTTACCTTTGCCATGCTAAAAGTACTGTGGCATCCTGCTGAAGCCTCTGTAAGACTAGTTTCAGATGACAGCAAGTGAGAGAAAGGGTCGGAATAGGCAAGGTCAGAAGAAGAGCCCCTGCTTTGCCTCTACAAAGCTTTTAAGTACTCTCAATCAACAACATCAACAACAAAAATCCTGGCCACTGAATTATCAGGCAAATAGTCAGTGAAGTGGAAGTTCATTTGGGTAACCCACAGAGACAGATGGTGAGAAGTTTTGAATAAAGGAAACAATAAAACTGGAAATATTCAATTCAACAAACATTTATCAAGTACCTATTCTGTGCAAAGTACTGTGATAGTGCTGGCGACACAAAGCCAAAAATCAAAATTATCTCTTTCCTCAAAGAACTTAGATTCCACAGAAGAAAATTGCAGATATTATCCCTTCCTCATTTTCTTGTTTCTGTCAATAGTACCACCATTCTGTCAATCACTCACACTGAGAAACCTTAGTTATCTTTGAATCTTTCCTTTTCCTTACCTCTCCCCACTTCCCTGGCAAAATCCTGTTAATTCTACCTCGGTGTTATCTCTCATATGTAATCTTTCCTTTCTTTTCCTGTTGCTATCACCATAGATCAGGCATTCGGCACTTCATACGTGAACTCCGATAGCCTCCTAATTAATCTCTCTATCTTTGTCCTTTCTCCTTAAATCCATCCTATGTAACCAGTTTAATCTTCCTAAAATAGTAATTACATACTGTCATTCCAGTAACTCCAAATTATAAGCCCAAATTCCAATGCTTTAAGGACCTTTATAGTGACCTCCCCAAACTATAACATCTCATCTTCCACTAATCCACAACAAAAAAAAACCTTTCTTAATCTAAAAAGGATGGTTGCTTCACTGCCTCACATTCCCCATCCTTCCCAACATAATACTCCAAGACAATGCCTATGCTTATTAATTCTTTTTTTCTGCTCTAGAATTTGGTTAGGGCCATTTTTACAGGTATTTGGAGCAGTTTAGGGCAATTCTTTTTTACTTTTACTAAATTTTCCCAATTTATTATTTATTTTTAGAAGCTATTTTTTAAAAAATTAAGTTCTGAATTCTCTCCCTCCTGCCCCTTTCCCATCCATTGAGAAAGTAAGAAATAATATATCATTATACATGTGAAATGAAAAACATATTTCCATATTATCCGTGTTGCAAAAAAGGCAAGGAAAATAAAGGAAATTTAAAAATTGTGCTTCATTTTGCACTAAAGTTCTCTCTCTCTCTCTCTCTCTCTCTCTCTCTCTCTCTCTCTCTCTCTCTCTCTCTTCTCTCTCTCTCTCTCTCTCTCTCTCGGTGGATAGTATTTTTCTTCATAAGTCCTTCAGAACTGTCTTAGATCATTGCATTACTCAGAATAACTAAGTCGTTCACCATTGACATCATACAATATTTCTGTTACTATGTACAGTGTTCTAGTTCTGCTCACTTCACTTTGCATCAGTTCATATGAGTCTTCTCTGGTTTTTCCTGAAAGTATCCTGCTTGTCATTTCTGATAGCACATTAATATTCCACCACAATCATATACCACTATTTGTTCAGCCATTCCCTGATAGTCAGTCCCTCAATTTCCAATTTTTTGCCACCACAAAAAGAGCTACTGTAAATATTTTATGCATGTAGGCCTTTTTCCTTTTGTTTGGTATATAGACCTTGGGTGTACACAGTTTTAAAGCCCTCTAGGTATAGTTCCCAATTGTTCTTCAGAATAGTTGGATCAATTCACAACTCCATCAACAATGTAGTAATGTACCTATTTTTCCACATCTCTTCTAACATTTGTCATTTTCCTTTTCTGTAATGTTAATTGATCTGATAGATGTTTGGTACTTTTTTGTTTACAAGTTGTTTCAGGTGTCAACTCTTTGTGACCCCATTTGGGGGTTTTCTTGGTAAAGATACTGGAATAGTTTGCCATATCCTTCTCCAGTTCATCATACAGGTGAGAAATTGAGGCCAACAGGGTTAAGTGACTTGCCCAGGGTGGCACAGCTGTTATGTGTCTGAGGCTACATTTGAACTTATGAGATGAGTCTTCCTGATTCCAAGCCCAGTGGTCTATGCACTATGGCACCACCCACCTGCCTTGGTGGTACTTCAGAGTTGTTTTAATTTGCATTTCTCTAATCAATAATGATTTAGATCATTTTTTTTTCATATGACTATAGATAGCTTTGATATTTTTCTTCTGAAAACTACCTCTTTATATTCTTTGAGCATTTGTCAATTAGGGTATGACTTATATTTTTATAAATTTGACAGTTTTCTTTATATTTGAGAAACAAGGCCTTTATCAGAGACGCTTGCTGCAAAAACTTTCCCCCCAGTTTCCTGCTTTCCTTCTAATTCTGGCTGCATTGGTTTGTTTGTGGAAAAAAAGCCTTTTTAGACTTCCAGGAGCCAAGATGGTGGAGTAAGCAGTAAGGAGCTCTTGCCCTCAGAGAATATTGCCCCAGGAAAAAAATCCTGAAATAGTAGAATCAGCAGAAAGACTAGATGCAGCAGTCTTTTAGCTCCTGAGGCTAGGGGGATTAGGAAGAAAGGTCCCTCTTGCTGTGGCTGGAGGGAGACTAGTACAGGAAGGGAGGTGTCCCAGCAAGCCAGTGGCAAGCCCTACCTCAGTAAACCAGTAACTAGGCCCCTAAATCCCAGCACAAGAAGCCTGAGACAGTGCCCCTCAAGCCCCCAGAAGCAGAGATCAACTTCAAAAGCCAGAAAAAAGGCAAACAATATGAGCAAGAAACAACATAGAAAAACAATGACCATAGAAAAGTATCTTGGTGACAAGGAAGATCAAAACACAAATTCAGGAGCAGATAACATTGTCAATATACCCACATCTGAAACCTCAGAGGGGAATATGAACTGGTCTCAACCCCAAAAGCCTTCTTGGAAGAGCTCAAGTGGGATTTTAAAAGTCAAATAAGGGAGGTAGAAGAAAAACTGAAAAAAGCCTTTTTAATTTCATGTAATCAGAATTATCCATTTTACTTCCTGTGATCCTCTCTATCTCTTCTTTGGTCATAAATTTTTCTCTTATCCATAGTTCTGACAGGTAAAATTTCCCATGCTCCCCTAATTTGCTTTACGTCTAAGACATTTTGTCTCGGTATGTAGTATCAAATGTTGGTCTATACCTAGTTTCTGCTGAACTACTTTCTAGTTTTCCCAGCAATTTTTGTCAAATGGTAAGTTTTTGTCCCAAAAGCTTGGAACTTTGGGGTTATCAAACACTAGATTACTATAATTATTTACTACTGTGTATTGTGTACCTAATCTATTCCACTGATCCACCACTATATTTCTTAGCCAGTGCCAGATTGTTTTCATGATTACCATTTTGTAATACAGATTGATATCTGGCACTCCTAGGCTACCTTCTTTCATACTTTTTTTCATTGATTCCCTTGATATTCTTCACATTTTGTTCTTATAGATGAATTTTTAAAATTATTTTTTCTAGGTCTATAAATAATTTTTGGTAGTTTGGTTGTCATTTTTGTTGTATTAGATTGGCCTACCCATGAGAAATTAGTATTTCTCTAATTGTTAAGATCTGTCTTTGTGTGAGAAGTGTTTGTAATTGTGTTCATATAGTTCCTGGATTTGTCTTGGCAAGATACTCATCAGCTCTTAAATTTGCTTATGTTGTTACCATCTGGGTTCTTCTGGTTTCTTTTCTGTATCAATTAATGTAAATTGTTTTAACTTATGGATGAAATTATTGTAGTCAGTGTTGATGTAGGAAGGCAACAAGCAATAAACATTTTGTAAACACTTATATGTCCAGCACTGCGCAAGTTCTGGGGATTTGATATGTACAAAAAGAAAAACAGTCCCTGCCCTCAAGGAGACTACAGTCTAATGGGGGAAGGCAACACATGAAAGGAAGCTGAAAAGGAAACTGAGGAAGAGGGTACCAGAGCATGGTAAGAAGTTGGCAGAAAGAAATATTGGCCAGCAGTGGAGTGAAGGATAACTGATGACCTAAATGGAACTCATGAATGGGAGAAGGGGAACTGAGCAGAAAGATGTTCTAGAGTAAGAAGACCTCAGGTACTGAGGGAAGTTCCAAGGTGAGCTGGAGGCTGAGGCATGATGGTAGAGTCCATAAAGTCATTTCTATTGCCTAATTCCCATTTTTAATTTTCAATATCATGTTAACTAATTCAAAGCTAAATCTTAATTGTGTACCAGAGCTTTCTGTCATTATTCTTCTTTCTTCTTTTTTTAACTAATTAATTAATTTTGATTTATCAACAATCACTTCCATGTGCTTTTGAGTTTAAAATTTTTCTCCCCCTCCCTCCCCAAGACAGTGCACAATCTAATATAGGCTATACATATACATTCCTACTAAACATATTTTCACATTAGTGATGTTATAAGAATTAGAACAAATAGGAGGAACCACCAGAAAGAGGAAAGAAAACTCAATGGCCTTTCCCCTTCCTGTTCATGCTTTTCTTTTTCCTTTTCCCTCCTCACTAGTGTTTTGCTTTTGACCACCACCTCCATCAGTCCCTCCTCCCTTCTATTAGCCTTTACCCTTACTGCTTCTTCCCTCTGTTTTATCCCCTGTCCCTTTTCTTTCCCCTTTTCCCTCCTACTGCCTATATGGCAAGTTAGATTTCTATACCTAACTGATTATGTTATTGCTTCTTGAGCCAAGTAAGGTTTGAAACTTATTTGAGAGTAAGGTTCAAACAATGCTCATCTCCCTCCCTTCTTTCCCTCTGCTGTAATAGGTTTTTGTGTCTTTTCTTGTAATGTAATTTACCCTTGTCTGCCTCCTCCTCTCTCAGTACATTTTCTTAGATCAGATTAATCCACTTACTTGGATCTATTTAACCCACTTGATTAGATTTTTTTTTATCATTGCATCAAAGTCAACTTATATCCACCCCCTTTATGTATACTCCTTTAACAAGGTGTAATAACAATACAATTCTCAAGAATTACAAGTGTCATTTTCCCTTGTAGGGATGTAAACAGTTTGCCCTTATTAACAACATATTGCATCTTTCTGTCCCATTTACCTTTTTATGTCTCTCTTGAGTCTTGTATTTGAAGATCAAATTTTCTGTTGAGCTCTGGTCTTTTTATCAGAAAGTTTGGAAGCCCCCTACTTCACTGAATATCCATCTCCTCCTCTGAAATATCATGCTCATTTTCGCTGGGTAGTTGATCTTTGGTTCTAATCCAAGCTCCTTTGCCTTATGGAATATCATGTTCCATGACCTACGGTTCTAGGACCTCAGGGCAGTTTTCCTTTATGATTTTCTGAAAGATAATATCCAGGCTCTTTTTTTCATCATAGTTTTCAGGTAGACCAATAATTTTAAAATTGTCTCTCCTGGATTGATTTTCCAGGTCAGTTGTTTTACCAATGAGGTATTTTACATTTTCATCTATTTTTTCATTTTTTTTGTTTCTGTTTGACTGATTCCTGCTCTCTCATGGAGTCATTAGCTTCCATTTCCCAACCTAATTTTTAACAAATTGTTTTCTTCCATTAGATTATGTACCTCCTTTCCCATTTGGCCAATTGTATTTTTTAAGGACTTGTTTTCTTCAGTGTACTTTTTTTTCCAGTTGGCCAATTGTCTTTTTTAAGGATTCTTTTACCTCCCTCATTCGACTTTTAAAATCCTTCTTGAGCTCTTCTAAGAAGGCTTTTTGGGTTTCAGACCACTTCATATTCCCTTTTGAGGTTCATATGTGGGTTTGTTGACAGTGTTGTCCTCTTCAGAATTTCTGTCTTGACCTTCACTGTTCTCATAATATGAATCTATGGTACGTTTCTTTTTACTCATAGTGTTTGCTTATTTCCTGGCCTTTAAAGAGATTGATCTCTCCTGCTGGGGAGCAAAGAGCACTCACCCAAGCTTCTTGTGTTGGGAGCTTTGGGCCTGGTCACTGTCTTTGTGTGCTGGGGTCCTCAATGTTGGCAGTTGGAAGCTGTAGGGTTCTGGCAGCTTACCTACTGTTGGCCTGGAATCAGCAACACTGGAACTCTAGGGGTAGGACTGGGCAATCTGGCCCTTGGATGTTGCCTTTTCCTTTCCTTTTGCTTTCTTCAGCACCTTTCAGATAGATGTTGCAAGATGTTTATCCACCTAGGGCCCCTTGGAGGCTTCACAGATTTTTGCTGAGGCACTAAGAGACTGCTGTAGAATGCCGAGGCGTTTGGTAGTTTTCTGAGCTTGTTTCTCCTGGTTCCCCAGCCCTCACTGAGGCACTCAGAGGTCCAGGTGTTGGTGTTTGCCTGCTCCACCACCTGAGTTTCAGGATCTACTCCTGGTATGCTAAAGGAGGACTTTCTGCTAGCTTGCTGGGATACCCCCCCTTCTGTACTGCTCGCCTTCCCCCAGGGCAAGAAGGGCCTTTCCCATTAATCCCTCAAGCTACCTGGGCTACTAGACTGCTGCTCCCCATCTTTCTTCTGGTTCAGCTGTTCCAGGGTTTTTTCTAGGGCGATTTTCTGGGCTTTCAGAGGTTGATAGGGGAGAGTGAGAGTAACTACCTTTTTATTACACCATCTTGGCTCCCAGAAGTGGAAGTCTCTATTTTTTCTTCTTTATTACAGATTCTTATCTTAGTTTTGATGAGTCAGTGGTCTGACTGTGCACTTACAGCTAGCTGACCTGGGATAAGTCTTTTCTCTACTGTAAACAACCAATATATACACTGATTTACTTAAGAAAGTCTTATCAAGACTTTTGTGGAATCTCTTCATCCTAGATAGTACACATAGGCTACAATTATTTTCATAAGGGTCTTTTTGTTTTGTTTTTACAGATACTTATGAGGACTTTAATATGAGCTGATTAAATATCCTATGAATTGTTTCTTATTGCCTTTGGACATGTAATAAAAATAATTCTATCTGTATTTGCCTTCCATTTTTCTAAGCACCTACAACTGCCTTTGTTTTTTTGGTTTCAATTAAAGTGAAACTGTCAAAACTGGTATAATTCAGTTTTTCCATTAGGATCTCTAATCATTGACCATTGGACAAGGACCTCATATTTAGATTACTGACAACTAAATTAATGTTTCTGATATTTCTAAATCTGTCATTCTCAGCACTCTTTGTTTCCCTTTCTATCATGTTGCTACT
Organism: Phascolarctos cinereus; assembly: GCF_003287225.1. Classification (NCBI taxonomy): domain Eukaryota; kingdom Metazoa; phylum Chordata; class Mammalia; order Diprotodontia; family Phascolarctidae; genus Phascolarctos; species Phascolarctos cinereus. The sequence continues at coordinate 119,770,602 of NW_027556180.1, read as the reverse complement.
TGTGCTAAAAGTTCATAGGACAGAGGGGGCATTTTTACCTTTTGTTCATTTGTTTTGTGGGTTGTCATGGCAGAAGAATTATGTCCATGTGTCTGGCCTATTGGTGCTGAGTACTTCCTTACTTAGCTAGCTTGATTTCTTGACACAGTCTGTTTCAGGGACTGTACTTAAAGCCTTTTGGGGGATTGTATAACCTTATAGAGTGTGCACTATATTATCATAGCCTTCAAGAATCCATCTGTAGTATACTTTACAGAAAAATCACACCTAAACATCATGGGTACTTTCTTTGAGAAAAGAATTAGGAAGCTCTGTAAGTCAAAAACACCAAATAACATTACAAAAATGGAATTGCTCATGCTTTCATGGACAAGAAATATTTCATAACTGATACAAAAAGTCATTCCTGAATCATGTGCTTATGAATAGTCAAACCATAGACTTGTTACTGAGCAAAGATCAAAAGTAATTCAAAACTAGAAGGAAAATTAAAAATGAGAATAAAATATGATATACAATCCAAAATAGATCAGCCTAATCTATTTCAATAAGTTACTGCCGTTGAAACATGGGAAACGGATGGAGGAAAGAGCATCAACACCAATTATTTTAAATCCATTTTGAGGTTTTACCAAATCAATTAGTTACCTTAGCAAGAAAACAAAAGGAACCGAATATCTGCCTTGGCCAACAAACATCTAACGTACTTCCCAAGCAAGATACGGAGCCAAATAGAACTCTGGTGTAGAATGCAAATTTGATTGTAAGATCCTGTTTAAGACAATGATGGAATGTAATGAGAAGTGTTACTTAAAAAAAACCAAACAAACCAACAACAGTAAGAAGCAGTGGAAAGAAAACAAATTTAAAGAAAACTTAGCAGGTAAACTAATTAGATAAAATCGTCCTTAGGACGTTTAAAGTTGAAACTAGAAGGAGAACGACCAATAGAGGCAAGATGGAAAATATTTGTAAAGATTTTTAGAACAAAGTCTTTTCACCATCAAGTACAAATGGAATTACTACATTTGGACTTTCACTTTATAGTCCTCTATATACTCCATAAGAAATAACATTGATGAAAGCCTGGATGGGAAAAGCAGCTGAACTACATCAAATATATGCTGAACTGGTCCGTGTTTGAGTGATACAGTGTTGAAGGCTTTGAGAGACTAATTCTCAAGGTACCTGAAGCAGGGAAAAGTTCCAGAAATGTGCAAAAATATTGGGCCTTATTGCCCCCCAAAAAGTGATTGGGAGAATATCTACAGTTACTGACTTTATATGTCTATTTTCACCTCTATTATTGTTATGGGAATAATCTAAACATATTGAGGACATTAAATTAATGGTTTTAGATGGGAATGGGCAGAGATGTGTGAACAATATTCCACAGTATAACATAGCTTCACTTTCACACAACTGACTAAAAATATATAGAATGCAAGACTGCATTGTGATTTTTGTTTGTTGACTATAAAAAGACATTTGATTGAGAACAAAATGTTATCTTGAAAAGTTTCCTCCTAAAAGATAACATATTATACAAGAATCCTTGAAAGATACGACGACTGATACCCTTGTTCAAAGACCCTGTTATTATTACTATCAAATGAAGCATAAAACAAGGAAATATGTGTTCACCAAAGATATTTACCATTTTCATGAAGGAGATCCACAGTGAAATCTAGTTGAAGAGAGAATCTTTATTCTTTTTAAGGTTTTCCAAATATTCTTGTTTGTGGTTGACATATTGATTTTCTCAAGCCCTAAGACATTGAACTTCCTCCTAAATAAGGTCCATAGTTGGCCAAAAGAATTTGTCCTAACTCAAAACTAACTGGATAAAGGGTATTTATTATTTAGATTACAATATACTGATTGTCAGATGGACAATTCATAGAGCTTGTTCACCAGTATACATGTTTTGCAAGTGGATGATGAACTGGGCCCAGAATCTCTAAAACTTTGACAAATGTGTTTTTACTTGGAAGAAATGGGATTCCTTAGATGATTTGGTGGTACTTCTAAGATTGTAGATTAAAGTGAGGAAGTATTCTTATTTAGTCCACATGGAAAAAGAGGGAAGTCTTTTTAAAGAGACCTGCAAGGGGGTAAAAATATGTTATCATCCCCCTGACTTGGCCTTTTTGAGAGGGGAAGGTTTGGGTGGGTGAGTCAGGGAATATTGAGGCAGTGGTGGTATTGGGAGAGCTTCTCTGTCAATTTAGATCCAGGGGCAGATTGGATGCAAGAGATTGTTACTACAGTTGAACCTGACAGGTGATGGAGAATATGTGACTGTACTGTAGGTGTTATCATCTGGGTGGTTGCCCTGGTTTTCCTGGTACTATTCTTGCTCAGGAGATGCATAGAGAACTGCAAAAATTTGGCTTTACTCACCACATGGACTATTTGGTTGATATTTAGGGCTCTTCTTCTGAAAGGGGATTAAAAGCTTGAGATTTCTAGTCTGTTCTTTTCTACCTCTCTTGGCCATGCCTTCAGGAGGCTGTTAAGATTTCCTATAGTGTATCTGTTTTGATTTTTCTATCTTTTTAGTTTATTTTTTCTCGTTCCCCTCTCCACCCCCCCATACCTATGCCAGGTTTCTCACATCAGTGAGATTAGGATAATAAATAAAGTATTATTTTATAGCATAAATATATATAATTATGTATTATAAAATATAATAAAAAATTTTAAAAATCAAGGAAAGCTCTAAAGAAATTTAAATGGTGGAAAGTCCTCAAGACGATCCTTAGCATTTTGACAGCAAGGCATGGAATGTGATAGGAACACTATTTCCCAAGAGTCCCCCTTCCCCTACAACATATATTAGGTTAATTTTACTCTAAAAGAAATTAAAGCTGTCCCCAGACTGGATTGACTCAGAGGGGCTAAGGCCCAAGCTGTATATCTCTTGATGCTGTTTCCTGGTTACTTCTGATTGTATTGACGTCAATTCTTAGTCACCTACAGACACAAGTTAGGGATCTTCAGACTTGGCAGATATATTCCAAGACTGAGAGCTGCCATTCCCTGCCCTGCTGACCATAGATGTTTCCAGATAGAGACAAGGAGAAATGTCTACCCAAGGTCTTTTCAACAAGGATAGTAAGTCCCTCGAGTATCCTTGTTGAATTTCTATTCTATGGCTGAGTAAACCTCAGCCTTGTTAACTATTTAATGACCTAGAAGTGCCTCCTTTTATTCCAATGTCAAATCTGAATAGTGTACCAACCTGAATTGGACCTACCCCTAACACCATCCTTCTAATTTAATCTAAAAATGTTCTTGGGATAATAGAGCATGGAATCCCATGCCTTAGCTATCTGGAGCATTTGTTTGTTCTGAACAATTGATGATCTGAGGATGCTAGATAGTCAAATGTTATTGTTTATCATTCCTGATTTTGCTTATTTTCAAAAAAAGAGGCTACTATAAAATATACTCACCATTAAATTTACCCTAAACCAAATCCAGCATTTGTATGATGATTCACAATCACAAATATATACTATGTAAACAATAGAATAATATTAAATTATATATAACATAATTATTGATTAATATAAACAATAGTAGTCTGATGATCACTAATTACATTGTGGACAAGCTCGGGCAAGTCAATTCGTTTGTCTAAGCCTCAGTTTCCTAATCTGTAAATGAAGGGGGTTGGGCCACATGATTTCTAATTACCTTTCTTCTCTGATGCATGATCCTATGAACAGAAGCTCTGGTAATAAAAGCACTATTGTTAATAGAATGCTGGATATCAGACCCTATATTATGTGAAACTTTTGGCAAAATCAATTAGCGCTTTAGTTAACTGCCATTTACAGCCTTTTCCACATTGGCAGAACGCATGTGTTACCCAGCTCAGCCTTCTATTCCCTCCTTGCTCTTCTTTCGGAATCTGGAGCCTTCATCACAACTTATATCTCCCTGTGGCAGTGCTACTAGGATGAGGAACTGAGACTTTCTTCCCTCAGCTGTTGCACATTCTCTTTTGACTAAAAAGGCCTCTCCAAGGCAAGCATTTTTCTTGAGTCTGGATGACAAAAATACAAAGTGGAATGCAGCCTTTTGGCAATTTAACCAGAAGGCTAAGCAATGAGAAAGATGGCTCTCAGAGAAGAAATATGAAGAGAAAGTATTTTCTCAATTATTTTTCTACAGGAATAATAATTTAAAATTTCAATTTCCTTGGAGTTTGCTTGCCACCAAATAAATCTTGATTTTTTTCCCATTATGTCCCTTAGGAAAGATCACGTAGGAGCTCTGAAGCAAGGGAATGGTTTACTTAATTATGGAAAGGATAGACTACACATTCGTACATCACGCCTGGATGAAAAGATTTAGAGGGAAAGTTATCTTACTGCAAATCCCTTGATAATCGACTTAGAGTCTCATTTGAAAACTTGAAGTGTGGAAAAGTAGATGTGCTAAACCTATTCATATTCTCTTAGTGCCAATCTAATGCTTTTTATAGGTTGTGCTCGTTGCTGGGGCGATTCTGAAGCTGTTGTGATCTCACCAACCGGTTATGAATAACAATGGCAAAATGGAGCCCAGTGTGACTACAGTGAGGATGTCTGTGCAGAGAGTTCCCCTTCTCCCCAGACATGCAACTGAACCAAAGAATGCAAGTGGAGCCTTGTTGATTTTATGTTAATGCATATGTCATTATGCTGTGAGCATGTTTACATGGCATAATTCTGCTCTTATGCATTTAATCAGTTAGAATTGTGGCTCCATTTAAATACCTAGGTGTCCCCCATCTATTCAGTTTTATTGGAACCAAAATAAAATTTCAACAAGAATGCATGAGTTCCCCTATGGAGTCAATTTGTACCTACAAGTATTTATCTAAGCAGTCACTTAATGGCTGCTTGACTAATGTGTACTTAAATTCTAATTGAATAACAGAGTCCTCTGAATGTGTTCTTTTTTAAAGCAACAGTATCCTTGCTGAGCAAACACCAAATGGGGTCAAGAAGTGGTGGACATGACTGAATAACAACAATCACTCCCTAGATCACACAGAGCAGTGGATAAAAAAGGACAGGACAGAACTGGTGAATTGCTGAATCCTGTCTGAAAAATGGGACCCAGACACAATGAGAATTTTTTCATTATCATTTCTTTTCAATGTTCCTCTTAAGTCTTTCTCCTACCATGTCAGATTTTTTTTTTCCTTTTGCTTCCTGGCTGTGGCAATCACTCTCCACCCCACCCAGTTCTTCATTGTGACACCCTACTTCAGACAGGTCCTTCCTAGATCAGCCCCTATGGCCCAAGACCTTTATCATTCTTCCATCCTCCTTTGAAACATCCCTATCTTGTGAATCATCAGAGAGGTCCTGCTATGTTCCTAAGGTGAGAGCCAGCAAATCTAGTAAAGTATTTCAAGGTAATGTGTTAATGGGTGCTAATGTTGAGAATAGGGGAGACTGCATGTATATAGGAAGTCAATGACAAAAATCAGACGAGAAGCCAAGTAATTTAGAGTGAAGCAGGAGGTCAAGTAGTTGGAGGGAATAAGAGCATTGCCAGGGATACTGATGCCCATGATACTGGGGAGCCTGGAATGAAGCAATGAGTTGAGTAGATTGCTAGGTATTCTTCTGAGACAAATAACTATGAGCTAGCAATTTGCCCTCTCTTACTAAGGTGACTATGTCAGTGGATTTGGGCCTGGCTCAGGGCCAAGGGAGATGGCCGTAACAGAAAGCCTCTGCTGTGTACCCATCCCACAAAGCAAAGAGTATGAGTGGAATGGCCAGAAACTGAAATAAAACACACGCTACCAGAGATCCACTGAGAAGATCTCTCTGGTGTTTGGTGGTACGGAGGATTACTGAAGACTGGGAATCCAAAGGATCCTTTGCAAATCATTAACAGTTAAAAACCTGAATAAATAGGTGGAGAAAACAATGAAGGGAACTGCTATTTGGGACCTGATTCTGACCCATTAGAAAGAACTAGCTGATGAGGCAGAAATCATGGGAAACTTGGAAAGAAGTAACTTCTGGTTTTGGAGATCATGTTAAATAATGAAAGGAGAGATGGGTATAGTAGGACACACATCTCAAATCTGAGGAAAGTAGATTATAGAGAATCCAGTAGAAGAATAGATAAGATCCCATTTTCCTTCAAGGAAAATAGGCCAAAGAGGGATGGGAATTTCTCAAGAACAAAATTCTGATGACAACCACAAAATATTCCATTGAGGAAGAAAATGGAGAGTTAAAAATTTTATATAGTTACATACAGAACTCATAAATCAAGCTGGATTTTTAAAAGGTAAGTAAATCTGATGGAAACAAAAGTAGGTAATGGAGAATGAATATGAAAGAGTGGTATGGGCCTGTCAGGAGTGCTAGAGTGCAGAATGAGCTGCAGTAATGTAGTAGATAGGAAACAGATGATGTAGTTCAAAGAACACTGAATTTGGAGTCAGAGGAAAAACTGAAACTGTCTGGGTAACCAGTACTTTACCCCAGGTATCAACATGGCAGGAGGAGGGGGAATCATTTCTTCTCTTAGTGGTCTCAAGATTGCTGTCCCTGTTCCTTGTTGTCTTCCACCAGCCCTGTCCTGGTAAAGGCCCTAGGAGGGGGTGAGGGAACAGATTCAGAGGGTCCTGAAAATGGCAAGAGAGGAATGAGCTGCTCCCTTTCCTGGTACTAAATGTCCCTAGAAGACAAGTAGTAGGGAAGAAAGAGTTGACCCAGGCAAGTTGTTTTGCTCATGCAGTGCCTTATCAATTGAAGAACACCTCCCTCTCTGGGCCAGTGACTGCCTCATTCCCAGAGTCTCTGCAGCGTTAAAGCACTTTTACTCTTCAGATGATATTCTTGGCTGAAAGAAGTAATTCTCCCTTTCTAAAGAAGGCTAGACCCCTGTGGACAGAGTTCCTGGGGATACTTTGGAACCTTCCCTCCCCTATAGGAATAAGATCCATGGGAACAGAACCTCTCTTCACAATAGGCTGTGATGTGTTTTCTGAAGGTCTGGTCCTTGAAATACTTTCTGTATGAAAGCAGTGCCTTGTCTACAGAAGCACTTCTCCTTCCCCTGAGCAGGAGGACTATATTGTACCTAAAATATCCTACCTTATCTTCTACACCCAACTCTTTCTCCCAGCAGATGATTCCTAGGATGGCAAAGACCTCAATCATTTATGTTCAATGTGAAAAAAATTCCTACTTCCAGCCCCGATCAGAGAATCTGCCTTTTTTCTGTCATTTCTGTGTGATCTTTATAAAATGAGGTTTTAGATATCTAATTAAATTAGATAATTAGCTAATATCTAAATAAATTAGATAATCTCTCAAGTGCCTTCTGGTTCCAAATTCTGTGAGCTATTAATACTTTTTTGTTGTTGTTTAATCATTTTTCAGTTTTATCTGGCTCTTCATGACCCCTTTCAGGGTTTTCTTGGCAAAAATACTGAAGTGATTTGCCATTTCCTTCTCCAGCTCATTTTACAGATGAGGAAACTGTGACAAAGAGAGTTAAAGGACTTGCCCAGGGTCACATAGCTAGTAAGTGTCTGAGGCCAGATCTGAACTTACAACGACGAGTCTTCCTGACTCTAGGCCTGGCATTTTATCCACCACACCATCTAACTGCCTGCTATTAAGGCTAAGAACAAAAAAGGGGCCTCTTTTATTAAGCTCATATTGCATGATTGGTTGAGCTCTATTACCATTCATATACATCCTTGACACTGTCTTTGGCAGCACTTCTGATCTATAAATCATCAGTAATATGCTGCAATTTACTTAGAGCAAATGTGCACTTCTTGTTCCTTTTGGTCTGGGATATGCTAATGAATGTTTAACAATTGGCTTCTGAAAAAAATGTTTGAGATACACTTTTAAATTTAATCTGCATCATTAACATTTCTCCTTTCTTAAATCTACACAATCAACAAAACAATAAATCAAACCCTGAGCTGTTATTTGCTTGCCAATTTCCAAGGTATAAGTGCTCCCACTGAAATTTTAACAATTGGCTTTCTCAAGCTAGTTCAGTCTGGCTCTGGTACACCCCTGCTTTGGGATCTCCTGCCACACTGAATTGTCTAAAATTGTAGTGTTCCCTAATTCATACCATGGAGCATCCCAGAAAAAATATTAGTGTTCAAATGATGGGCTTTTGCAACAGGAGGCAGCTTGGTCTAACCAAAAATGCTATGTATCGTCTCCAATGGAGTCCAATCCACTATCTATCTTCTGCTCGATTCTGGGCCTAGCTCACTCACCAATAGGAGGGCTTGTCCATGAAATATGTACTGGTGGACTAACTTGCTAGCTGTCCATCTAAAGATTTGTGTGACTTTAAAGATTCCTGATATTTTCATATATTCAGTGCTATGAATTAAGTTTCCTTTTTCTTCCTTCCTTCCTCCTTCCTTCCTTCCTCCCTTCCTTCCTTCCTTCCTTCCTTCCTTCCTTCCTTCCTTCCTTCCTTCCTTCCTTCCTCCCTCCCTTCCTTCCTCCTTCCTTCCTTCCTTCCTCCCTTCCTTCCTCCCTTCCTTCCTCCCTTCCTCCTTCTTTCCTTCCTTCCTCCCTTCCTCCCTTCCTCCCTCCCTCCCTACCTTCCCTCCTTCCTTCCTCCCTTCCTCCCTTCCTTCCTTTCTGAAATCAGTAAATAAGAAAAGACTAAAGATTAGAGAGAAGGGGGAAGGGAGGGTGGTGGTGGTGGTGGAAAATGGGAGAAGGGATCAAGGGTGCATACAGAGTGTTGGCCTTGATGAGTAGAAAAATCACCTCTTTAGCAGAGGCTAGAGTAAAGGAATATAGAACGGGAGGTGATCTCAAACAGTTTTGAGATGAGAAGAAAGAAGAGATAGCTCACAAGAGTCTCCTTTCTCAGCAAAAATGAAGTTGGGTACTGAACTCAAGGGGTGTTGGGAAAGAGTGGTACCTGAGTTTGAGGAGGAAAGTTTTGAAAGAGATTGGTGAGGTAGGCTAGAGAATCAATTAGGAAGGTTTTATATGATTGTTTTGCTGTGGTGAGGACCCAGCTGAAATTAGATAATATACACAAATATATTAGATAATATACATTTGGATATACTCAGCTTGATTATGTGATTTCCTCTAGCTTTACTCTGTAGCATGTGAATAGGAGCAGAGGAGTAGCATGGTGGGAATAATCAAGGTAGGAGTTTGACAAGGCATGAAAGCTGATAGGACAAAAATTCAAGACATGAAAAAAAGTGAGGACAGTGAAGGGCTGAACTGGTTAAAGTTCAAGGTTAAGAAAGGAGAAAAGTGAAATTTTAGTAGAGGTGATGGTCTGGGTAAGTTCTGAGGGATTAGAAATTACAATAAGGGGGCAGCTAGGCAGCACAGTGGATAGACCACCGGCCTGGAAGTCAGGGGGACCTGAGTTCAAATCCAGCCTCAGACCAAACACTTGACACTTACTGCCTGTGTGACCCTGAGAAAGTCACTTAACCCCAATTGCCTAAAAAAAAAAGAAATTAAAAAAAAGAAATTACAATAAGAAGGAAGAATGTTTCAGAGAAGGAAGGCGCAGGCAAAGTGGAATTATACAAAAATATTTGATAAAGAAATTTCAGAATGTTGATCATGGAGATGGAACTCTCGTGGATGATGGTAAAATCAAGGATGTGACCATCCCTATGTGTAGCTAAGATGAAATGGAGGTAATGGAAGTTGAAGAGACTGAAGAATTGGGAGGATGAAGTGTTTAAGGTGAGAGAAGGACATGGAGGACTGGTAGATAATTGCCAATTGTAGGTTGAATTGGTTGACATATTTGGATGTCCTCAAAGAATGAGGAGTTTCTGAGTGATGATGATAAATGGATCGTAGTGCGAATAAGAAGCATTTAAACTCTTTTTTTGGGACCAATGTCTTTCCCCCATACCCCCAGTACTGCCTCATTCTAACCTTGGGGTCTACATAGGCCCAAGAAAGCTTTTCCATACATGTTTTTAATAGCCAGGATTTTTCAATGTTTTATTTATAGATTTTATTTTATTTTATTTTTTTACCCCCTAAATCACTCTATGACAGAATGTGTTGTGTTGTGAATAGGGAGCTGGCCTTGCATTCAGAATCAGGGTTCAAATTCTGCCTCTGACACATACACTGTAGAACTATGTGCAAATTAGTTTTCCTTATAGTGCTCCCAAGTAGCTCTTTAAAGATTATAAGTTATAGAGAAATTGTTGATTTCCATTGGTAGAGGGAGTTTCTCACAAGGGATCCCCTAGCCTGATAAGATTACTGATCTAGAACCCATTCTCAAAAAAAACCCAACTCTACATTGTTCCAATGAATTTTCATCTCGTTTTAATCTCATTACTTTTCCAATTTGTCATAGCTACTACCCCCTCTTTTTTTGTTGTTGTTGTTGTTGAGGCAACCCAAGTTAAGTGACTTGCCCAGGGTCATACAGCTAGTAAGTGTCTAAGGCTGGATTTGAACTCAGGCCCTCCTGACTCCAGAATCAGTGCTCTATCTACTGTGCCACTTAGCTGCCCCTGTCATAGCTACTGTCAACATATTCCTGCTTTTTAATAAAAGTAGTTTATAATTACGTGATGCTTTAAAGTTTACAAAGCTCTTCCCTGGCAAAAAATATTATGAAGCAAGAATTATAAGAATTATTATGCCCATTTTACAGATAATGAAATTGGAGTGGAGAGAGAGACTAAGTGATTTGTCCATGATCACATGACTAGAAGGGAGCAGAGAAACAAGCTGGAACCTGAGTCTTGACTTAAAGTCCATGGTGCTTTCTATCAAGCTACACTGCCTTAGCACAGGTTTAACTTGAGATCAACTTTCAATGTATTCTCATGTTTCATTGTATTAGTAATTAATAAAATTATTAAGTATCCCTGGACCTCTTTGTATACTACAAGGAACATCTGAGTATGCTGTGAGTTTGGAGACTGAGTGATGCACACTCTACCTAACCTTCTTTGTGACTATTTCCTTATTTGTAGAATAGGAAAACATCTCCCCTTCTTAAGTCATAGCATTGTTATAAGGATCAAACATAATCATTGATGTTAAAGTGCTTTGTGAAAAGGGTGATGTGGATGTAGGTTATTAAAGATAGTGAGGTGTGGTACAAAGAACCATGGATTTAATGTGAGAATGCCCAGCTTTGGGTCCTGCCTTTAATACTAGTTAGTTGTGTGATCCTGAGAGGTCTCTTTAACATCTCTGAGTATCCGGAAACTAGAAGTGTTAATACTTGTACCAACAGTCTTATTTGGATGTTGTGAAGAAAGTGCTTTGCAAACTGTGTCCATGTGAGTTGTTATTAATAATAAGGATTAATAATCAATAAAATAATATAAGTGGTATGTAGTCAGTACAGAGATAACATGATGTTAGATGGTTGGTTGGTTGTTATAAACAAATGAAAAAATGATATCATTATGCTAGAGTCAAGTTTCATTGTGTCCAACTGCGGCTGATCAGACCAAAACAAGCTAGGAATGCTCTACCAGAGATCAGGCACAAATAGTCCCCGTGGACATTTGGGGTGGATTCTCTAAACTTGTGCATCTTCTGTTTCTTTTGAGCTATTTCAATTCTGCTTTGCTCATAGAGCACAGCATCTTCTTGGATGTGGGCACACCATGTGAGCCCAGTGTCTCCCATGTTGCACAATCAATTCCAAACTTCTTAAGAGAGATCTTGATAGTGTTCTTGTATCGCTTCTTCTGACCACCATGTGAACGTTTGCCATGTGTGAGCTCTCCATCAAATAGTCTTTTTGGCAGGTTTACGTTTTACATTCAAATAATGTGGCCAGCCCATTGGAGCTGTGCTCTCTGAAGCAGAGCTTGAATGCTTGGCAGGTTAGTTCGAGAAAGGACCTTAGTATCTGGTACCTTATCCTGCCAGGTGATCTTCAGAATCTTCCTAAGACAGTTCAAATGGAAGTGATTCAGTTTCCTGGCACAGTACTGGTATACTGTCCAGGTTTCATAAGCATACAACAATGAGGTCAGCACAATGGCTCTGTAGACCTTCAGTTTAGCAGTCAGTCTAATACCTCTTCTCTCCCACACTCTCCCTCAGAGCTTCTCAGACACCGAGTTAGCTCTGGCAACCTGTGCATCGACCTCATTATTAATGTGTATATCACTGGAAAGTGTACTGCCAAGGTAAGTGAACTCATCCACGGCATTCTTAACTTCCCCATTTGCTGTAAGTGGTGGTTCTACATATGGATGATGTAGTAGTGGCTGATGGAGCACCTGTGTTTTCTTGGTGTTAGCTTGTTATGCCAAAATTAGCACAAGCAGCAGAGAATTGATCCATACTTTGTTGCATCTCCCACTAGGTGTCTGAGCAGCCTTTTAAGGATTGCACTGCTCACCTTGTGGTGTGAGGAAGGGGCTAGAAAAAGTGCCCTTAAAATTGTCTGCTTACGTAAAGAGATAGTATGGTACAGTGGTTAGAAAGCTACCCTTGGGAGCAGCTAGGTGGCACAGTGGATAGAGCACCAGCCCTGAAATCAGGAGGACCTGAGTTCAAATCTGGCCTCAGACAAAACACTTGACACTTACTAGCTGTGTGACCCTGGGCAAGTCACTTAACCCTAACTGCCTGAAAAAAAAAAAAGGAAAGCTACCCTTGGAGCCAAGGATTGGATCCAAGTCTTACATATATTGGCTATGTGACCATAAGCAAGTCATTTAACCTTTTAGTCCCCCTAGCAGCCTTGTAAGCCTCTAAGATACAGCCCTCCCTTTGTACCAGAGAAGAAGTCTGAATTTCTTCTTTTGCTTTTATGGGGTGTTTACAGTACCTTATTGTAAAGTTTGGGTTAAGTATTTGGTCATGGGCCGCATGTGATCTGCTGGCCTTCTCGTATCGTCTCTGGCTTTCACAAAACTCCAAAAAAATTCCCATTTAATTTCTTATGCCAACCTGAGATATATTGAAACTGCGATGGGGAAAATCTAGATGTGGAAGGGATAATTGTTATTTAGTGCCCCCCATTTTATAGATAAAGAAACTGAGGGTCAAAGGCATCAAGTGACTTACCCAAAGTCAGACACACACAGAGCTAGTAAGGGGAAAAACTGGATCTTGAATCCAAGTCCTCTAGTTCCAGGGTTTATTATTTCGAAGCATGCCTCCATTCTTGTTTTCATTCTTGTTTGTCCCCAGAAAATAATGGCAAGCTTCTTCCTTATCCTTCTAAATTGCCAGGGAAATCATTGAAAGAGTTCCCTTCTCTTGATCCAGCAGCTTATTTCTAACTCAAGTGAAAAACATTTAAAAGAGCTCTTCCTATTTTTGTTTTGAGGTTGGTTATTGCTATTAAATTAAACTATTCTTATGTATGTAGTAACTGCCTTATGAAATCTCATAATGCAACTTCATGTTAACTGATTCACTAATTATATAATTAAATTGCTAGAACAATTATCCTACTTATATTTTATTAATGCTTAATTAAAGACATAGCTTAAGTAATTATATCATGAAGTCAGGAACTAGTGAACCAGAGCCTTGAAGTAAACAATGGGAAGGCTGAAAATTACTAGGTAGGAGATTTTCATTTGATGGGGTCTTTAGCTACATTAATAACTATATTCTATCATGGCTAAAATTTTTTTCTCACCATATTAACCTTTCTGAATGAATTTCGGACATAAAAATGGCATATTCATGAAGGTGGCTTTCATTGGTTGTCACAGAATAGGTATCAACATGACCTTTGTGTATTTTCATGCTTCCAATTTTTAGATCTGATGTCAATAGTGTTTTAGAAATAAATTGAAAGAAAGATTGACAAAAAGTCATAAATTGAATCTCCACAGGGACCTTGGTTTAGAGGCCTCAGGAGACTGTGGCTGTTGAATTATAACCTTAATAGAGTTAAATAGTTCCTTTCTGAGTGTGTTTTCTTACCAGTCAGAAACATTATACCACATCACGTTTTGTATAATAGAATGAAATGAATAAATAGTTTTATTCCAAACCTGAATCTTTCAGGCTACAACTGGGGGATAACATATGGCCAAACCTACAAATGTACCACGAAGTAGGAAATTGTGACAATTATGCAGTGAACTGGAGGCAAAGTGGGATTATTTTACTTGAATTATCTGGATAATTGCTTCAATGATCCACTTCCTATCTCATGTGTAGACACAGCTTCTCAGTATGTTGACAGCTCTTCAGAAAACTGGAGTTTGCTGAATAGAGAGGTGACATGGTAAGAGATATACTTTAGGAAGATTAATTTGATAGCTGAGTGAAGGATGTACTGGAGTGGGGAAACAGGAGCCAGGGAGACCAACTAACCATTTCATACCTCCATGTCCTAATTTCCAATTCCTAAAAAAATGAGTCCAGTATTGTGATCTCTTTTCTTAATACTTTGAGAATATTGGAGAAACATTGTTTCCCTGGAGATTTAAAAAAAGATGAACCAGAAAATTTATAAGGTTTCCTTTCAACTTTTTTGATTGATAACTCACATTTAAAAATGCTTTCACACATATTGTCTCAATTGATCTTCATAATCACCCTGAGGGGGAGGTAGATAGCACTTGTATTATTATATGCATTTTATAGATGAGGAAACTGGGACTCTAAGAAGTTAAGTAATTTACTCATGGCTAGTAAAGGGTAGAGAGAGGTCTTGAACCCAAGTCATCTGATTTTAAGTCTAGTGATATTTCAAGGGCACAAAAATTCCTTGTGGATTTATAAATTTCTGTTTCTAAAAGAAGCCTCCTTCTGCAGGTTAATTTCTGCTCCACATGGGGTTGTCCTCACTTGCATGAATTTTAAATGACTTATTGCATTCTTCCCATATTGCATGAGAGCAAAGAGACATTCCATAAGAAGTATGTATGCTTAATTTTGTGGCTAGCCATAACTTATGGAAAGGCATGCGGAGAGCTTTTTTTTTCCTTTTAAATTGACATTTGTTTCTTCCTGTAAACACATTAAAGAAGACAGCTTTATGGCCTTGGTCTACCCTTTAGACATGGGGTCACCCATTCCTGCTGGCATATTTGTAACAGGCCGTGGGATTTGGTTCTTTTCTTATGAAATCCAAGCTGAATGTTGGCCTGGGTGTGTAGGGAAAGCAGACTGTAGTCCATTCTTCACTGACCTATCATAGCAAAATTCTGAAACTCTTCTCCGTAGCAATTGCACAAGATTCTTGTGAAATTACATGAGTCAAAACTCAGGTTGCTGTAGTAAACTAAATGTTCATGGGCAAATCTGAGAGAACACTGTTTTTTCATATATAGGAGTATCAAAGAGCATGGTGTAGATAGAAAACTGGGCCTGGAATCAGGAAGAACTTGGTATTCTTGTGTGATGGGTTGTTGCAAGGATAACTTTTGATGTCTCCCTCCAACCAACTGGATGACATAACAGGCATTAATTTTGTCAGAAGGGAATACCTTTCCTGAAGCTGGATGTGTGATCCCTAGAACTTCATTAGGATGACATGGGGAACTCCTCCAAGTGGTGGCCGCTGCCTGGTGCTGCCCCTAATGAGTACTGACTGGGAGTTATGGTGGGCAGACTCTTGTCTAAGCTCATCCCCCAACTCAAATGGCTCTTTAGATATAATACTACCACCACCACCACCATTTATATGGCACTTCAGGTTTGCAAAGTGATATGTATTCTCATTAGATGCTTGGTGTTGGTGCTAATATTATCACCATTTTACAGATGAGTAAACTGCAGCTAAATGGCCAGGATCACATAGCAAGTCAATGTCTGACTCAGGATTCAAACACAGGCCTTCCTGACTTTAAGTTTAGTTCTCTATCCACTAGGCATTTTCTGGCTCTTTCTTTTTTTGTACTGAGTATTCTCTTCCTTGTATTTACAAGATGGGAGGGCAGAAAGGTGAAGAGGGGATTTGTCCCTTTCTCTCCAGCAGCCATGTTGACTTACAGCAGAAATTCTGTACCCTCCAATTTATGGAGTAGGGGAGGAAGAGAAGACTCATTGGATTGCTCAGAGTTTCTCCTGGTAAATGAGTCTCCCTCCTCCATTATTGTTTAGTCTGTTTTTCAGTCATGTCTGACTCTTTGTGACCGCATTTGAGGTTTTCTTGGCAGAGATACGGGAGTAGTTTGCCGTTTCCTTCTCAAAGCTCTGAAAACAGAGGCAAACAGAGTTAAGTGACTGGTCCCAGGCCACATAAATAGTAAGTGCCTGAGGCAGGATTTGAACTCAGGTCTTCCTGACTCCAGACTGGGCTCACAGGGTTGTTGTTTGTTCTTCTTTCTCTAAGAGGACCATGACATAGTGGAGGTGACACCATGACATGTAAGTGAACTGGATTTAAGTGATGAAGCGCTGTGCAAAGTCACCAGCCTCATGAGGAGAAAGTGAGGCTGGTCACTTTTCATAGCTCTCCCTCACTTAAATCCAAGATCAAGCACTCTATCCACTGTAACCACCTTGCTGCCCAATCCCTCTTCCATTACACTAGCTACATAACCATAGTTAAGTCATTAAATCATTCTGAGCCTCAGTTTCCTCATTTATAAAATGGACATAATAATACTCGTACTGCTTGTCTCACAGTTTTCTCATGAGCTAATGTCTATAGCGCATTATACAAATTGAAAAGAATTATATAAATGTCAATTATTAAATTAACATGTTGTAAAAAGTAATATAATGATTGCAAAACCAATGTTAAGTTGTGCCAAAGCTGTGGTTTTCATGTTCATTGTTGTTCACTGTTGTCTCTGTTGAGAGGGCAAAATTTTTTGAGTCCATTGTTTTCTAGAATATTACATGTAAATAACAGGAAAAGCAGTCTTTACCAGTGCAAGAAGCATAAAACAGAGTGAAGCATTTAGAGATAATCCTCCCTCTGAAACTGGGGTGTTTTGTAACTTCTGCAAGTAATATCCTGTAGACAAGGGGTGGGGAAATCCATGGCCTTGTGGCCATCACTGCTCTAGACAATTGCCTACCTGCAAAATGAAAAACATAAAATGTCCTAATTATTAACTATAAACAGGAGCTGAAGACCTAACTGATTAATAGCTTTTAGAGATATTATAAAAATTTAGTGCCCTCTAAAGATTAGCAGTGTATTTTATGTTTTGAATTTGCAATCCTTACAAGAAGTTCTTCTATGAATATTTTGGTATCTGGTGAGCCTTTGTTTGCTAGAACGGTGCCTGGCAACTGTGTTGTGCTGTAGCACAGTCATTTAAGTGGGGAAGGAGCAGTTCTCATGTAACTTGCTGTGGAACTTTGATTGGTCAAAGCATCTCTGGAGAGAAAAGCAGCATAGCTCATCGGACCAATTAATCAGCTGGAGTTTGGGAAGAGCAAATTTCCTTCCTCCTTGGCTTCTGACCCACCCTCACTTAGTGGCCCTCTATGCTTCTTTCTCTAGGGCCAAAACAAGAATGCTCATATTGTGGCATCACTGTAATTGAATACATTTGAAGCAGTAACACAGACAAGTTATTGAATGATTTCAAAGATTTAAATTTGACCTAGATCAACTCCCTCCCTCCCTAGCCTGGAAAACATGCTATAGGTATTGACTACTTACACCAATGACTATTTTCCATTTCATTCAAATTACCAGAAACAGCTATTGGAAAAACAGGATCTATGTAACTTTGGTAGGGAAATATGGGATTGATGGGAAGACTAGAGGAAGGACAATGTCAGGGATGATATTGTCCCCTCTGCTTCCTCTCCCTGGAGGCAGTTATGTGGTGCAATGGATAGAGTACTTGTCTTGGAGTCAGGAAGAGCTGTGTTCAAATCTACGACTTTCTAATAGTTCCCAGTATCCCTGTGCGACCATTATTAGTTGTTTAGTTACCCAATGGTCTACTTCCTTTTTTGTGTGTGTGAGGCAATTGGGGTTAAGTGACTTGCCCAGGGTCACACAGCTAGTAAGTGTCAAGTGTCTGAGATCGGATTTGAACTCACATCTTCCTGACTCCAGGCTGGAGCTCTATCCCCTGTGCCACCTAGTTGCTCCTGTTCTATTTCCTTTTAGAGATCTCTTCATTAGAAAATGAAGCTGTGGAGAAGTAACTAGATCTCGAATTAGGCTTGGAGGTAGGAAGATCTGAGTTCAAGGTCAGACTCTGGCACATGCTAGCAATCACTTAATCACCCAGTGCCATAGGCAACTCTTTAGAACTATAAATTGCTGAAGAGCTCTTGATTGGTCATTACACCAGGAGTTCCCTATAGCAATCACCTCAAACTCAAATAGAAAGAGACCCCTGTAGGCTATATATATCACACACACACACATATTGACTAAGCAAACCACAAATTAACATTATCCATGTTGCATTGTATTTTTATTTATTTTGCCAAACATTTCCCAATTACATTTGAATCTGGTTCTGGCAGCATTGGGAATTTTATGGGCCATTGGGGCTGAAACCCACCCCTACTGCACTTAAAAATGTGCAATAATCTTTAAAAAAAATTATACTGTTGTGGAAATGCTGTTTTATTCCACAAATAAATAAATAAATAAATAACTTAGGGAAAAATGTATATGTTGACCTTCCATTTTCAGTTGTTTCTCTGTGTCAGTTCACACAAATTTTCCAATATTTCTTGTAATTCTTTTTATCTATCATTTCTTATTATACATGACTCATTATACCCTTATTCCAGAGTAGTACCCTGGGGAAGATCACTTAAACGAAGCTTAGCTTTGGCTCATCTCTAGGGTCTCCCAGAATGGATTAGCAGGGCCCTTTTTAGAAATGCACTCAGTGTGTGTAGTAGATCAAGTATATGACAACTGTTTATTTCCTCCATCATAAAAGAAATGCTTAATACATAAAAGACTCATAAACATACATTGACAAAAACATAAAACATAAAACAGTAACCCACAGCTCCTCTTGTACTCTCTTGGGAGGTTGAAACTTATAACATTAAAACATGAAATACTTTGATGAACAGCCATTTTACCTTAGATCTGCACTATCTCAGAAACTCATTCAAAGTCCTTTCCTTCTGGTAAGTCAGTGCATGAGTTAGCCTTGTCCTTCTCTTGGGTGCCATATTTTCCTCTTATAAGCATTATGATAGCTTCAGAAAATACTTCATGGTGTTATTAACCCAGATCTCTCAATGAACCAATACCTATTTAATGTAAAAGGTAGCTTTAAAGTTGAAAGTATCTCTCAAGATAACTGTTCATTCACTTCTACTCAGGGAAGGAAACACAAACCAGAAGGGGTCACTAAGGTTAGAGAGCAGACTTCAAGTTCACAAAGACATAGACTTTTACTGACTTAAGAGCAGCTGCCAGTTGCCAGTGGTGGGGTGAAGGAGAATCCCCTTTCTATCATGGGAAGTCCAAGGGAGAGATATCTGAGTCAGAAGAGAAGAGGAGAGCAACAGTTAAAAGTCTACTAAGTGAAAATTCCCCAAATGACTGATATAAAGAGAAATATAAATGAAATAATTCTTAGATTCTGCCCCATACCCATTAGATCACAGAAATACAAAAAGAAAGACAGAAAGAAAGGAGAAAGAATGGGAGGAAGGAAGGAAAGAAAGAAAGGAAGAAAGGAAGAAAGAAAGAAAGAGAGAGAGAGAGAGAGAGAGAGAAAGAAAGAAAGAAAGAAAGAAAAAGAAAGAAAGAAAGAAAGAAAGAAAGAAAGAAAGAAAGAAAAAGAAGGAAAGAAAGAAAGAAAGAAAATTCTAATTGTTGGGGGAGACATGGGAAGTTAGACACACCAATGTTCTGTTGCATGTTGGAATGGTTTCAACCACTTTGAAAAGCATTTTGGAACTAAACATCCAAAGTCATGAAACTTACTTAGAGATAAAAGAAAAAAAAGACCCTTATGTATGAAAATACTTATTGCAGTTCTTTTTGTTGTGGCAAAGAACTAGAGACTAAGAGGTTACTCATCATTTGAGGAATGGCTGAATAAATTATGGTATATGAATTTAATAGAACATTATTGTGCTATGAGAAATGACAAGAGGGACAGATTCAGAGAAACCTGGGAAGATTTGTATGAATTGATTCAGAGTAAGTTGAGCAGATCCAAGGGAATAATTGATACAATGACTACAGTATAAGATCTAGAAAGGACCTTAGAGTGCCCCTTGGAGTGCCCTTAATACCTAGTACAACGGCTAGCACATGAGTATTTCACAAATACTTGATGTTTAATTGGTTGAGGTTAAACAACCACATTTTGGAGGTGAGCAAATTGAAGCCCAGAGAAGTTGAGTGACTCACTCAAGGCTACATGGATAATAAGAAGCGGTGTTAGGACAATTTGTTAAATATTTATAAAAATAGTTAAATAAACATTTAATGAATACTAAAATATTTGATTACTTCTCCAAAGCACAACAGCACTGTGGAAGTTGTTGAGGTAGACCAGTGGTGTCATACTCAAACAGAAATAGATCCCTGAAGCTACATATTGACTTAAAAAACTATAGATTAACGTTATCTATGTTGTATTGCATTTTCCTTTATTTTGCTAAACATTTCTCAATTACATTTTAATTTTATTTTGGCTCCACATGTGAATTTTGCTGGCAGCATGAAGCCAAGGGCTGTGAATTTAACACCCCTGGGGGAGAGACTATGATTAGTTAGAGTTCCATAAGAAAAAAAAATCACAGTATTAGGCTAAATAATGTAATCATAGAATTTTAAAATCAATTGAATTAGGAGTAATTTCAAAGTAATTCCTGCCAGTTCAGCAAGGAGAAAACCAAACCCACTCAGTGTTGGGAGGAGCCTGTTGGTTATGGCAAAGCCTATGTAGACATCTTGATTCCTCTTTCCCAGACCCCTATAGCACATTCCACTTCTTTCTGGTTTCTCTGACTGCTGACATTACGAAGACGCAGCCAAGCAACAATATATCAAACCAACAGCTCCAGGCACAAGGCTGTTTCAAATCAAAATGGATTTTATATTTTTTTTAATGAAACAGGAATGGCATATTGTGAATAATTCTAGAAATTTACCAGCACTCTAAGATTTGTACATGCTGTGGAGGTGTTGAAAGGTTTACATTTCAATCAAGTCTTTGCACACCCTCTCTATGCTGTACAGGATTTAAATGGGACAGGGATATTTCAGAGGCTCTTGTTTCAAGGGTTGGTTTATTAAAAGGCAACAGATTCATAAGCAGAATGTGGGATGTCAACATATATACTTTTTTGAGGGATTATGCTTACCTGCCCCAAAGGCCAACGTGTCCCATTGCATCCAGAGCCATCGCCAGTCATCCTGAATTAGGTCTTGCCCTGGACTCCTTACTAACTGTGTGACCCTGGGCAATTTACTTAACCCTGTTTGCCTCAGTTTCCTCATCTATAAAATGAGCTGGAGAAGGAAATGGCAAACCACTCTATTATCTTTGCCAAGAAAACCCCCCCAAAAGGGTTTACTTAGAGTTGGACATGACTGAAAATTGATTAAACAATAAAACAGTTAGGAGGTTTGTCCTTATGTAAAGATGGAGACCGACTATATCAATTATTCAATTACCATACTCCACTTAATATAATTAACAAGATGAATAAGATGCTATTTATACCCAATACTTTAACCAGATGAGAATACTTCTCCGTTGAATCAATCAATCACAGGCTTTTGAGGAAATATGCAAAAACCCTTGGTGTCCTTGAAAGCCATTGAATAAACCGGAGTGATGTTGCTCAGGAAGCACGTTTGCATTGGTCGAAGAAATGTGGTCATTTCCTGTGGTTTGTCCTTAAATTTGAACATCTGCAAGCTTAAAAAAAAATAGTCCTCCTCAGCCAAACCCTGGAGAAGGAATCACTTTGGGTTGGCCGGGGGAGAATAGCCTTGTTCTCAGTCTTCCACTGTTGTCCCAACTCCTAACCTTGCCCCTTGTGAACCTTGGAGGATCAGAGGATTTTAGATTGTCCATTGACATCCAGGTGCTATCAGTGCCCCTGGAAAAGCGGACACAGCATCTGCACTGGGAGCCAGGGACAAGCTAGGCACAATAAAAAATGGCAACTTTCTTTTTAGAAAGACTCTCTAAGGAGTCCAGCAAAGAAGCTCTGCCACATCTAAGGGGAATCTCATGAGATGCCCATGAAGGGGAGAAAAAGATCAGCAGCAGCCAGAAGCTTTGAGCTACCCTTTTGGATTCATGTACTAATAAATATGAAGTACTTAGGACATAGTAAGTGCTATAAATTTTAGCTATGATGGTGATGATGATATACTTGATGCTTAAGCCAACTTATTTTTGAACTCTGCATATACTAATGGGAGTGTAAGTCATAGGCTTTTTTTTGGAGGGGGGGATGTTTTGTACCAACCTTTCTTATTATACTATCTTAGTAAATACCCTTTCCTGAAAGCTAATTGTCTGACTAATTGATATAAACCAATAATCATAAATGGAAAAACTCCAGTTGGGGGGTTATATGCTAAAGTATTAGAGAAAAACAACTCAAACCCTTAAGGCTACTTTAAGGGGACAAATAGCAGTCACCTTCTTGGGATCTGACTTGCTAGGGTTTGGTGAATAGCCTCATGATCTATGCTTATGTCAAACTAAAGTATTTCTCTTTTACAGTTTCCACTCATTACTCCTAATTCTGCCAACTGGGGATCAAGCAAAAACCTTCCTCTATAGGAAATCCTTCAAATATATAGACAGATATTATATCTCTTATGCATTTTTTTTTCTCCAGGTTGAGTATCCTTAACTTTTTTAACCAGTTCTAATAGGACATGCTTTTGACGTGATATTTATTTACTTCAAGGGTGGCAGAGTAGATAGAATGTTGGATTTGGAGTCAAGAAAATTTTGGTTTAAATCCCACCTCAGACACTTAATAGCTCTGTGTGAGCCTAGACAAGTCACTTCATCTCTCTAAAGCTGTATCTTCTTCTGTAAAATGGGGGTCTTATTAACTTCTGCCTCATCAGTTTTGAGGAGTAAATGAGATAAAGTATGCAAGATGCTTTTCAAACCTTAAAGCACTGTATAAATGTGTGTTATTATTGTTATTATTATTATTATTTTCCCCTTGGTCACCCTTCTCCAAATATGCTGCTAAGAACTTTCCTTGGTATTCTTCTTGCATATTTTCTTCCTATTGGTAACTTTCCCACTCATTCAAAGGTAATTATTTCACCTAGTTTTATATGTTCACTCTTTATATTATCAGTATTGACCTCTCCATAGGCATTTCCTAGCAGTTAATGACTGACTAGGTTAAGGGCCCTGGGCTTGCCTGAGGCCCTAAGCCAGCTTCTCGTTAACTGGGAGAAAATAGGCTCTCTTTCAGTTACTTACTCTCACGTACCCTTAATAGAACAGAATCCCTGAGAAGTTACCTAGACGAAAGCAGACGGCTTTATACTTTCAGTGTCTCATTTGTAAATAACCCTGTTATGAGTAATAGGAAGTGATCCAGATGGTTGTAAAAAGACACAAGTTTAATGGTTAACTCCTAGTGGACTAATGGTTTTGCTTGAAAAACATTGCACCTGCAGGATATATTGCTCCAGTTTTTGTTCAGAATATAATGAGCCAATGCTCAAGCAGAGATGTACTCAGATCTCTCTGGGAGTTATAAACCTAGAAATATACAGAAGAAAAATTAAACAACAACAACAACAACCACCCAACCCACTTCTTTCCCTAATGGCTGACAGGACACTATCTTAGCACCATTCTTTTCCAAGAGTCAGTGATTTCAGGTGCAAGCAGTCACACTTTTTAAAAAATTATTTATTTTTAGTTCTCAATATTCACTTCCGTAAGGTTTTGAGTTTTGAATTTTCTCTCTCTCCTCCTCCCCCTTCCCAACATGGCATGCAATCTGATATAGGCTCTACTTATACATTCCTATTGAACATTTTTTCACATTAGTCATGATGTAAAGAAGAATTAGAACTAACGGGAGGGGCCATGAGAAAGAAACAAAACAAAACAACAAAAGAAAAGGAGAGCAAATAGTATGCCTCCATCTGCATTAAGACTCCAAAGGTCTTTCTCTGGGTGAGGAAAGCATTTTCCATTGTGAGTCTTTTGGAGTTGTCTAAGGTCCTTGCATTGCTGAGAAGAGCTAAGTCTATCAAAGTCAGTTATTGCACAATGTGGCTGTTACTCTGTACAACGTTCTCCTGGTTCTGCTCATTTCACTCAGCATCAGTTCATATAAGCCTTTCCAGGTTTTTAAACTACATATTGTAGGATTATGGTTCTTAATCCACTCAGTTATCTGCTTCTGTTTTATGGGAGAATTCATCCCATTCACAGTTACAATCTGTGTCTCTCTCCACCCTACTTCCCCTCCCTCCCTCTTTTTTCCTCTCCTTTCTCCCTTTCACTCCTCACTAGAGTTTTGCTTTCGACCACTGCCTCCCTCAGTCTACCCTCCATTCTATTAGCTCCCTCCCTTTTCTTTCCCCTTTCCCCTCCTACTGCCTATAGGGCATGTTAAATTTCTATACCTAACTGATTATGTTATTCCCTATTTGGGCCAAATCTGATGACAGTAAGGTCCAAACGATGCTCATCTCTCTCCCGTCTTTCCCTCTACTATAACAGATTTTTGTGCCTTTTCCTGTGATGTAATTTACCCTTGTCTGCTTCCTCCTTTCCTCTTCTCCCAGAGCAATCCCTTTTCACCACTTAATTAGATTTTTTTGCCATCACATCAAAGTCAACTTATACCCACACCCTCTGACTGTGTTATACCCCTTTTTAAATATAGTAATAAAGATACAGTTCTCAAGAGTTACAAGCATCATCTTCACTTGTAAGGATGTAAACAGTTTGCCCTTATTAATAACTTGTGTTTTTTTCTTTCCTGTTTTCTTTATTATGCCTCTTTTGAGTCTCGTATTTGAACATCAAATGAGTTGTCTGGCCCCTGGAGGACACCTGCTCACCTGGCTTCTTTAAAGCACTCAAATGTTTGGCTGCTGGAGGATATCTGTCAGCCTGGAGTTGTGCTGAAGCATGGGGAGATGTGGCTGCTGATGAACATGGTGGTTTTCTGAGCTGGTATTAACAAATTCCCCTGCCTGTGCTGAGGCACTTGGGGGGTCCTGGTGTTGGTGCTTGCCTGCTCCACCACTTTGAGGATCTCCCCCTGCTTTGCTGAGGTGGAACTTGCTGCTGGCTTGCTGGGACACCTCCTGTCCTGTATTGCTCCTCCTTCCCCAGAGCAAGAGGGACCTTTCCCGTTGGTCCCCTAAACTTCCTGGGCTTCAAGACTGATACACCCCATATTTCTGCTGGCTCAGCTGTTCCAGGGTGATATTTTCTGGGCTTTCAGAGGTCAATAAGGGAGAGGGAGAGTGACTTACTTCTTACTCTGCCCTCTTGGCTCCCAGAAGAACAGTCACACTTTTATGTTCACTGTTATACCCCTTTAAAGTTTTACTCACTGTCTCTGTCACTTAAGAACACAACAGTTGGACCATTACTACCAATAAGCTACAATTCTGTATATTTGCTGATAGTGTGATTGTAAACTCCTGACACTTTTCTCCTCTCATCACAGACTGATTCCCAATTCAGCTCCACTCCTAAGTATCTCACATTTGTCTTCTGCTTTCACGATTGCTTTTGAAGGCTCAACAGATTTGGCTGCATCTGGAATCCCAGGAAAGAAAATCAAGAATTAAGTTTCTGTCTGTCTCTGTCTCTGTGTCTGCCTCCTCCCCTTTTGCCTTTCCTCTCTCCTTCTTTCTCCCTCTTTGCCCATCTCTTCCTCTTCATTCTCTTCTCTTTTTCTCTTTCCCTCTCCCCTTTTCTTTCCCTTGGTGATCTCATCAACTCCCTCAAATTAAATTATTATTTTTATGCAGATGGATTCCAAAACTACTTATTTACTTAGGCATCCAGGGCCTGCTGTACATCCCCACCTGATTATCCCATGGACATTTCATGTCTTAAAATAGAACTCACATTTCTCCCCAAACCTATTTCTCCTTCAAGCTTTCCCTTTTCTGTTGAGGGTATCACTACATTTCTGGCTGTTACCTAGAGGTCGTTTTGGACTTGTCCCTTTCCTTAGACTGTAAACTCATTGGTGGTAGGGACTGCTCTACTTTGTATCTCTAGCACTCAGCACAGCTCCTGCCTGGTACATAGTAGGCACTTATATATTACTAATAATTTTTGTTGACTCTGACTCTCTATTGCAATTAATTTCTAAATCTTGGCAATCTTTCCTGCATCTCTCTCATACTTATCCCCTTCTATGCACTTATGTACTCTACCTTACTTTAGTCCCTCATCACCTCTCCACTGCACCATTGCAATTGCCTCTTTGTAAGTCTCCCTGTCCCCAGTCTTGTCTTTCTTCAATTCATCCTCCACATAGGGGATCAACCAAATTGATTTCCCTACGACACAGATCTGGTAATGTCAGTCCCTGTACCCTGGACCTTCCCTCCTCTCCCCTCATCAAAAATCTCCAATGGTTTTCTATTACCTCTAGGATAACATTCTTCATTCAGCCTGACCAACAAAGCTCTCTGTTTCACTCCTACCTACCTTTCTAGTCTTAATTCCTATTACTATCCTGTTATACTGTCCATTCTGGTCCAGTTGGCCTGTGTATAGCCTTCTGTCTCTGGCCTCTGGGACTTTGTAGAAGTGGCCCTTCATGACTGGATTGTCTTCCTGCATTGCAGAACCCCTTTTTTCAGAATATAACACAGCTAGGGGCAGCTAGGTGGCACAGTGGATAGAGCTCTGGCCTTGGAGTCAGGAGGACTGGAGTTAAAATCTGGTCTCAGACACTTCCTAGCTGTGTGACCCTGAGCAAGTCACTTAACCCCAATTGCCTCACCAAGAAAAGATAACACAGCTATCACTTTTTCCATGATAGCTTTTCTGATCTGCCCATTATTGCCCTCCCCTCTTGAATTTCCTTGTCTGGAGTACTGAAAAATTAACTGAAAAATAAAAATGAACTTAAAAAATTACATTTTATTATTGAATATAGTTATTATATAATATATATTTCATACTCTTGTACATGTTGTCCTACTCCACCTCTTTTCCCTGAGTCAAGTAAAATATAAGCTACTTAAGGTCAAGGATAGTTTCTTTCCTTCTTCTTTTTTAATCTTTGTAACTCTAGCATCTAGCAGACTATTAGTACATCATAGGAATTTAATAAAATGTGTTCAATTTAATTTGGGGGCAGCTAGGTGGTGTAGGGGATAGAATGCAGGGCCAGGAGTAAGGAAGATCTGAGTTCATATCTGGCGTCAGACACTTACTAGTTTTGTGACCCTGGGCAAGTCATTTAACCCTGTTTGCCTCAGTTTCCTTATCTATAAAATGAGCTACAGAAGGATATGGCAAATCTCTCTAGTATTTTTGTTAAGAAAACCTCAACTGGGCTCATGAAGAGTCAAATGTAACTGAAACAACTGAACAACAGTTTAATCAAATTCAATTTGAGAAGTGTTGTAGATAAAGTGAATAGAATGCTGGACTTAGAGACAAGACAATCTGGGTTCAGATCCTACCTCTGATGCGTATTAACTGTGTGCCTATAAGTTCCTATAAGTTGGGGATAGTAGTACCTGATATTTTTCCCTGTAGGCTACCATGAGGTTCAAACAAATAATTTATATAAAGTACTCTTCAAACTCGAAAATGTTATGCAAATATCAATTATTATTTGTGGCTCACTCTGTCATGTTGAAGCAAAATGGTATTGACATATCTTCTCTGATTTTATCAAAGAGACAAAATGCCAGAGTGGATAGAGAGCCAGCTTTTGAAGCTAGCAACACAGGGGTTCTAATCCAACCTCTGATATATACTTCCTTCATGTACTTGTATACTTGGACTTTGTACATAATTTCAGTGCTTGAAGCAACTCTAAGAATATAAACAGCAGGTAAGGTGCCAATCTTCTTCGTTCTGAGAAAACCATAGCTCAGTCCCAATTTCTAATTTTTAAACAGATTTTAAAGATGATTGGTACAGCAATAAGAGTCCCAGAGAAATGTAATTACATTGCATGAGGTCTCCAGGCTGCAGGTTACATAAGAATAGAGAATAAGGCCATAGAACAAACTGCCAAGTCTAGTTACTGATAGTGGGGTGTGAGTGAATAACAAAGGTAATGAGTACTCATTTGAGGCAGAGGGTGGGATTTCATGGCCCTCTGGAGGTTCCTGGTGAACCAATTAAATTGTTGAAGAGTCACTGGTCTTATTCCATGCACTATCCGGGAGTGGAGAGGTTTTGATTTTGTACTAGTTATATAACTACATGACTCCATTGATTTATAAGCAGTGTGGAGATATGATGACACTGGAGAGATATTATACATACCGCTCATTTTGATTTAGACTACTATTAATGGCTTTTCACGAAAACATATTGAATAGCCTGGGCCATGAGGGAATAGTCTACCTTTTCTCTTTATTTTAGAAACATCATTGATCATGGAATCTCTTAGACTTTGTTGTATAAGGAAATCATTTCCCCTTCCTAATTCTGCCTCACCAAACTTTTTTTTTTGATTACTCTTTTTCAATTTGACATGTCCTCAGATTTAATGGGCTAAAAAATACAAATAGGAGCACCAGTTATTCGTTACTATCAAATAATGTTTTACCATACATGACTTAGTGACAATAGGTGATAACTATATGGAACTTGACAAAGAACTTTACATACATAGCCTCACTGAATTCTAAGTAGATTTTGATATTGTTTGTCCTTTGTTCTGAAAGATAACCGGTGACATCAGGAGGGTGATGTCTTGACTTGCAAGTGAATTATAACCCTGTAAGTAGGGGACATTGTCACCTATTCATTTTTTTCTAAAAATGAGGGAATGGAGAGGTTAAGTATTTTGTAAAAAGTAACATAGAGAACAAGTGCAAAAATAGAAATTTGAACCTAGGTCTTCTTTCTCCAAATTAAATAGCTCCCTCAACAGAGAAATTTATTTAAATTTATTTAAACTGAAAAGTTTCTAGGGATTAAATGTTATAATCTATCATATTTCATATTAGATAAAATATAATAAACCACAATTAACAAAGTATCATAAGGATCTGGATATAGTCACATAACAAATTATTTCTTCCCAACTATGACAGATAATTATAGCAATAGTCTGATGCACACACATTTTATATATATATATACTATATATATATGTATGTATATATATATATATACATACATATATATATATGTATATGTAAAATTAGCATAGTCACACAGTTAGCTCTAAGGTGGTTGTTAGTTCATTTTACAAAAAATAGTGAAAGGAGTCCCATGGTATATCTTAATAAAGATATTTTGGGACAACAAAATTACTTAGCAACAATATTGATTGAATATGTGAAATGAGTGGGAATGAAGAGTTACGAATGACACCAAGGTTGAGGGCCTGGGCGACTGTGGTTGTGCCATTGATAGCAATAAGGAAGTTGGGAAGAGGGGAAGATTTTGGGTGAAAGATGAGCTCTGCTTTGGGCATATTGAGTTTGGAATGCCAGGAAACATTCTGTG
Source organism: Phascolarctos cinereus (assembly GCF_003287225.1). Classification (NCBI taxonomy): domain Eukaryota; kingdom Metazoa; phylum Chordata; class Mammalia; order Diprotodontia; family Phascolarctidae; genus Phascolarctos; species Phascolarctos cinereus. Next base: position 119,741,051 of record NW_027556180.1, on the reverse strand, counting down.
AGATTTTTTAGAAGAGATTCATGACATTTAAAGACAGTTAGGTGGCTTACTGGATAAAGCACTGGGTCTGCAGTCGGAAGACCTGAGTTCAAATCTGTTCTCAGACACTTACTAGCAGTGTTACCTTGTGCAAGTCACTTAGCTTCTGTCTGCCTCAGTTTCCTCAACTGTAAATTAGAGATAATAGTAGCACCTGTCTATTATGAGGATCAAATGACATATAATTTGTAAAGCACCTGGCACACAGTAGATTCTAGCTATTATTGCTATTGTTATAGACTTGCAATTTTTTTTTTGAGATTTATGTCATGCAAGTCTCATCCTCATTTTGCCAAAGGGGAAATTGAAGTTTAGAAAAATTACCTGACTTCTTCAAAGTCCCATAGCTAGTAAATGACAGCATTTGAATAAAATATTACAAACATTAGATAAACATTTATTAAGTACCCACTGTGTTTAAGATACAATACAAAAACACTGTAAGTTGCAAATAAGGTACCAGTCTTCATTGGGAAAGCGAGTTCCTTGTTGACAGCCCTGTATGCAATGGAATCGTAGGTCTGATTTATAAAATGTGGCAGGTATTTTGTTAGTCTCTGGACACCGTACTAGACAAAATCCAGATCTGCCAATTCTGAGTTCAAAGTTCTATTACACCCTGCTCTCTCTTTGAAGATGTTAACCCTCCTCTGAAGTATTTAGTTGTAGGTTAGATATCTTTGAAAGTTTTGTTAACTATCTCTCTAACATCTTTGGAAGTTACATTAACTATCTCAACTGGATAGCTCAGTATGCTGAATAGCTTATCCTGGTACTGCTCCATTTTCTGGGGATCTGAGAATGTTCTGAATTTACTCCTGTAACTGAGGCAATAGCCCCATTGAAGAGGTTGGGGAGCTTGTTTCCAGAAAGGCTTGATGATATGTAATGGAAGTGCTGTGCTCCCTGATTTGAAGCATGTGTAGACAGTCTGTAACTGGTTCTGGTTGGCTCACCATGTACTGTGCACAACTACTGAGTGGTTAGAACTGGGGTGCACTCAAAAGACACCAACTGGCCAACGTGAGGTTGGTCCTCATTTCTACCTGGGTGTATTCAAATGAGGAGAAAAAAATCATGCAGGAAAAGCAAGAAGCTAGTCTCTCTCCCTTGCCACCCCACATCCCTCATAAGGAATACCTGCTAACTCTTGGAAAAATTAGAATAGATTGAATTTTTTTTTTACAAAAAATTAAAAAATTTTTTTTTAATTTTACACACTTCTCAGATGTAATGAAAAATGCTTGCTGTGCTTGTGAATACTACTGATGAATAATGGTGGAAAACATAATCAGGTTTTTCATTGCAAGTAAATCATGGTGTTAATTGGGGATCAGGTGGTATGCTTCCTGAAGCAAGCAAAGGGAAAATAGTATTTATAGGAACTGTCAATGGAAACATGTACATTCCTGCTTTGACCCAATGTCAAAATGGCAGATGGTGTATTTCAAGAGGTATTAGAAAATTAAGCTCTTCTTAGGTTAGCAAGCTTGTCAAGTTGGATGACATCAAAAATAAAATATAAAGTAGACTTTCTCTACAACTGAGACTGTCCAAGATTGTTTAGTTACATTGAAAACCTAGTGTTAATGCTGTGAGATGTCTTTCTTGCCATTCAGCTCACGGATTTTTCCAATTACACTGTTACTGTTATGTCTTCATATAATAGCATAGATTTATTTAATTGGGGGGAAAGAATGATAAAAATGTTTTATTTAACCTTAACAAGTCAATATAACTTGACAGTCAGCTCTCCATGAGGGTTACTGGGGCATCTCAACAGACATCCTAGATATTTCTGGGCCCAAGATAAATGTTTTTAGCCTCAGTGATTTTTGTCTACACAGACTGAATTTGCTACATAATTACTCAACACTCGACTTCATTTCCACTATTGAGACTTGGTGGCCTTTGAGCTCTGGCATTTTGTTTTCAGAAAGGAGCCATACATGTATTCTCTGTCTTGATAAATGTAATAGCACATGATGGTGTGAATCCTAATTAGGCAATCTCACATCTCTGCTATGTGAAGGTCAAGAGCCTTTAAGTACCAAAGAAGTGTGTTTATCTCATTAGTATATGCTGCTTCGGAATGGATTATTGCAATAATAATATAGTTTTAGAAAATTAGGGTAATTAAAATATGCAGTGTTTCCTTTTTATGTTGTGTAAACGTTTGGTTTTTTAAGCTACTTAATTTTAAGTTGCTGTAAAATGAGTCTTTAGGGTTTTGAGTTCCTAAAATTTGTAGCTCTTCCCTGTGAACAGGCAGTTCTTTGGGGAAGAGCAAAGCATTTACCAGGACTGTGATAGCAGAAAGAAAAAGGGAAAGAGTCAAGGTTTATTACATTTAGCAGAGAATCAACTTTGATACAGACAGCTTTTTACCTATGAGAATTGCCTTCAAAAATGTCTTTTTCTCCAAATGCTCTAATTTTGCTCTGAATTTTTCTAACAAAGCTTCCCACCTTAACAGAAATCTCGAAAAACTAGATAGCCTGGTGGTGGTGGTTGTATTTACTAAGCATCAGGAATTGTCTTGGTTTTAAGCTACTTTAAGGTAGAGCAATAATAACAGCCCATAGGTGTATAGCGTTTTATAGCTGGCAAAGTATTTTCCACACCACAATCATCAGGAACTGGAGAGGCCCATGTGTTTATTTAGGTGCCTGCCATTTTTCCTGTCATCAGAGGGGGAAGTTTCTATTAAATTTACATACATCACCCCTAGCTCTCAGGAATAGGAATCAGGAGCAACTTTTAGGGGTCAAATTAGAATGAATAAAAGACTAGAGTTTCTTTAGAAGAAGGAACTCTAAAAGTGAAACAGATACAGAAGGCCTTGAAAGGCAATGAGTTTAAGTTGCAGAAGTAGAGTCAATCTTTGATGTTAAGTAACAATTTCTTGGCAATTAGAACTGTCAAAGAGTGGAATGGTCTGTCTTCAGACTTAATGGACCAGGACCAAAACTTTCATTGGAGGCCTTGGAGCAAAAGTTGGTTGATGCCATGTTGGATATGTTGCAGTTTCCATTAAAATTGACCTCCAGTGCCACCTTTCCAGATCCATAAAGATGCTAGGGCCTCCCCTCTCCCTACCTCTTAATATTATCTTGCACTTATTTTTGTATGAGAGGTCACTTCAAAACAAGGAAAGCTTGGGTTTAAATTCTCCATCTGAACTATATTGGATGTATAACAGTGGGCAAGTCACATAACACTGCAATATGACTGTGCTGACCAGTTTTGGAAGAGGGAGTTTCTTCATTTGGGAGTTCCCTTTACCCATGAATTAATAGATCTGATGGGGTATGGGCCCAATCCTTAAACTTTTTTTACTCTGGTCTCAAAGGGTTCCTTATCGACTCCCCTTATCTCCCTTTGAAAACCCTAGCCCCACCTTTTAATCTTATGAAGATGCCTTTCAAACTTCTTCCTTCCAGTTCCCTTCATTATGTAATCCCATTGTGTATTCAATCTCTCAGACCTTCCAATCAGAATTCTCACCTAGACCCTTTTCTCAGCCTCCTCCTCTGGCCACCCAAAGTTACTTTAATGTATCCACCCTGACCCCCATTCAAACGCTGAGACTCTGTCGTGCTCAAAAGGCTGAGACTTTCTCATGCCACTTGTCCCTAGGGTGGGACTAACTTTCAGATTCCTTAAGAGTCTGGCCTGTGTGGTTTATCTCTAATAAACTTTTTCACTGGCTGAAAGAAGATTTGGGTTGAATTCATTCAGGCAGGGCTCTCAGTGTCATGATCTTGGGGTGCCAGCACCCCTAAATCTCTACACCTCATCAGATCCAGTTCCTGTCTGTATGTTTTGTGTATAACTGTGTTAGAAAAATATGAAACAAAAATCTATTACAGTGAATGAGTGAAGGAAAGCCTTTATAACACAACACACGTTAGTAGCACGTAGGCACTGGTTCAGTGGTAGAATCAACTTTTAAACTGTTAGTAAGATCCTTACTACACCCATTAGGGCTATGATTGGTCTGGTTCATTTGAGTTACATCCTTCCTGGACAGCCCATTGAGTGTTCATCCATGTTCTGTTAACTCTGCCCACTTCATGGGTCTGTTAGAAATAGACTTGACACCAAAAATTTAGTATCAAGAAAATTTATTATAAAGAAAGTCCAGAGGATTTAGACGTTTCTGGCCAGAAGTGGGCTCCACCCCTCTTCGGGAGGGGTGGGCCCTGAGTGCAAGGGAAAGTGTGCTTTTATGCAGTTGAATTGGGCGTGAAACCTCCCAGGCCGGGATTGGTCCATCCCTTCCCAGGTTACGCCTTTCCTTACATGTTTCCCCTTGATATGCTCAAGTATGTTCCCCCTCCCTTGGTCATACGTCCCATGACTCATTAATGAGGCTCTAATTTTATGCAGGGTGTGTCAGATAATAGTAATGAAGTTCATTAAGCAGGCACACTAACATTTTTCAGGTATCCTCAGGTTGACCCTAACTGGTCTGAGCTGGCTCAACCCTTATCTTGATTTTGGGGTCTTTTTGGAACAATCCACTTACTTTTTTTTTTTATTGGCTAAGCCCGAGCCCACCAACAGTGTACTACTTCCTGGAGCTGTTGTTCTTTAAATCTCTGCATTATTCTACCTGTGGAAATGTAAGCCCTTCTAACTCTTAACAGGTCCCATGTTAAAAGATGGCTCTCTCCGCCCTTGGAGTGTGTCAGTTCATATTCAATAAGTTTATTAGGCAAGCACAGTGGAGAAAAGCCTTTGGCAACTGGTTTAGCCTCTAGGGCTCTTTCTTAAGGAACTGGTTGTTTATAGAAAAGTTTGGAGTACTTTCTGAATGGTTGAGGGATTCTCCCCAACATCTTAGAATTTCTTATCCTGCTGTGGAAGCCTAACCCCCTAAAATTTTTCTTACAATTATATGTCAACAAGTTATCTTCTCCATTGTAATGTAGCTTCTTATTTATATTTACATTTATATTTTTTGTCTTTGTATTCCCAGGCTCTGAGGATACAAAATAAATGTTTATTAATTGATTGGTTGTGGTTTGTCCTTTGTTCTCAAAGAGGACTATGACATCAGGGAGGTGATGACATGACTTTCATTGAATTGGATTTAAGTGAGGAAGGACCGTGTAGTCACCAGCCTCACATTTTCCTGCAGAGCCATCTGGGTCCAGTGGAAAGGTGTTGATCTGGACTATTGGAGATGGCCCCAGATGCAGTGGAAGACCTTGGCCTTTTTAAGCTAAGGGCTTTTCTATGTCTCAGTTTGACTGAGGCAATGCCCATTCAGTGAATAAGCGTTGAAGAAGTGAGTTAAGGGATGGCCCCTTTAATAAGAAAAAAAGACCCTCAGGCTTGCTGGACAAAAGAGTACATTCACTCTGAGCCCAGAGGTTCTCAAAAGTAACCTTTAAGAGGTGGGCAGGGCCCTATTGTTGTCCAATCAATGAGATTCAGAGTGAATTGGGTTTAAGGCTTGGTCTTTAAGAAAGAAATCTAGCCAGTAAACCCCAAGGCAACTAGGTAGGTTTCAGCCGTCCAAATTTTCCTTCCTTTGGGCAGAACACCCTCAGGCAAGGGTATGATACCCCATTAGAGGAGAGGAGAGGAGAACAGAGGAGAGGAGAGAAGAGAGGAGAGGGGAGGGGAGGGGGAGGGAAAGGGAGGGGAGGAAAGGGGAGAGTTGAATGATCAATAGAAGGGATTTTTTTTTTGGTGGGGGGATATAGGTTGGGTTAGGTGATAGAAATCTTTTCTAACTTTAATTCTGTGACTCTACAAACCTATAGGAAACAACTTCAATTTTACATTAAATCAAATGAGTGAATGAGTGAATCAATGAATCAATGAGTCTCCAAATTGAGTGGATAAAGTCTCTCTCTCTCTCTCTCTCTCTCTCTCTCTCTCTCTCTCTCTCTCTCTCTCTCTCTCTCTCAATGGATGGGCTCTAGAGGGCTAATGGTCTATAGTGTGGAGAAGTACGGAGGATTAAAAGACTACGGGTGAATAGCCGGAAAGGATGTGAAACAAATGGAAATTTTTTCAGGATTATTTTTAGAGGTGTTGTGAGATCATAAATACACAGTTCTTTAGTGCATATTAGCGCATGAGCAGAATGAGAGTTCACAGTTGACAATGCATTTTATACATGCCAACCCACTCAGGCAGTTCGTACAACTACGATTTTTTTCAGGCAAGAAGACTGAGGCTCACAGGGATACAAGACAGTTCATCAATTCAGTCCTCTTGTTTTCTGCCCTAGAAACTTCCAATCTAAATTCACAGGATTATAGAATTAAAGGGGACTTTGGAAGTTATCTATTTTACCTTCTCTTTATTTTATAGATAAGGAAATGGGAGCTTCTAGAGGTGAACTAATTCATGCAAGGTCATACAAGTAGTAAGCATTAGAGAGAGGATTTTCGCTCAGGACTTTTTACTCCAAAGGCGGAACTCATTCCCCTGGACCCTGCTGCCTTAGATGAAGTCTGAGAAGGCAGACAAAATAGAGTGCAACATTTACGTATTTAACATGATAAAGGCTGAGCTGGACATTTGAAAGTGGAGATTTGTAGGTTCTGTTATTTTACTGGCACCAGATCTTGGTTCCTTTATAACTTAATAGATGCTCTTGGTTAGTTGTTGTGACCAAAACATTCATTACCAGGTGGCCAACCTTATTGAATTTAGCTATGTTGGTCGTCAGCCAGGAAGTATGCAATCTGTTGCTGCATATGTACTAAGTTTTTCCAGAATCCTATGGCCTATAATAGCCATTGGCATCGCCTTGGAGAAGCCAGGGAATATCAAGGCACCAGAGTAAGACTTTAATAGAGGACAGACATTAATAATTAAGTAATAGTGCATTTTTTAAAATTGAGGTAGATTTCCCCATTTTTTTTTTGGCTAGGCAGTGGGGTTAAGTGACTCACCCAGGGTCACACAGCTAGTAAGTGTTATGTGTCTGCGGCCGTATTTGAACTCAGGTCCTCCTGAATCCAGGGTCAGTACTCTATCCACCACGCCATATTAGCTGTCCCAATTTCCCCAAATTTTAAAAGACTTATTTTGTTGTTGATGAGTCATTTTTCTGTCATACCAACTCTTTGTGACTCCATTTGAGGTTTTCTTGGCAAAGATACTGGAGTGGTTTGCCATTTCCTTCTCTAACTCATTTTACAGATGAGGAAACTGAGGCAAACAGGGTTAAGTGACTTGCCCAAGTCCACACAGGTAGTAAGTGTCTGAGTCCACATTTGAACCCAGGAAGATGAGTCTTCCTGACTCCAGGCCTGGCACTCTATCCACAGCACCATCTAGTTGCCCTATAAGACTTGTAGGATCATGTAAAACAAAAACTATATAATCTCATACATGTCAAAATTATCTATGATACTGGATTCTAGTTCTGATTGTACCTCCTTGTAGTTTCCTAATCTGTAAAATTAAGGAGTTGGTAGCATAATAAGGGATCATTAAACTATCAGAAGACCTGGCTGTAGTCCTGACTCTGGGCATTTAATAGTTAACTTTGGGCAAGCCACTTTGGCCTGTGATGCCTCTGTTTTCTTGTCTATAAAATGAGGGGGTTTGACTAGATGAGCTTTAAAGTTTTTTCCTGTTTTAATTTCCATGGCTATGATAAGTCAATGTTTACTGTCCCTTGCAGTTCTAAAATCTATAATAATGTGACCTTTGGCCACACACAGTCCTATATACTTGAATTCATGGGTTTTTTGTTTGTATCCATGTATCTATCTATACCTAGACATATGGATACACACAGTGCGTATACATGTATACATAGATATTGTATACACACATATATCTGTATATATGTATATACATAACAAATGTAAATATATATGTAGTATATCAAAGCATATGTGTATATATGGATACATACATACATATATACATATATACCCTGGAAGTTGAGTGAAGTGATTGAGGATATTTATCACAACAAGAGGAACAGTTGTCCAGGTCTGGTGTCGATGAGTATAGGATGAGTGAAGGCAAGCTATGTGGACATATAAAATGAGAAATGGGGTTATGTGGAGAGAGACTAGAAAAGGAAGTGAGTTAGGTCATCTGGCAATAGGGGTAGAGGGACAGGGAGGGAAATGACATATTTTAATTTTAGTTGTCTTTGATAAGGGGTTATCCTTGAGTGTTTGCTGTTCCCACCAGTAAGGGCTTTGATCTGATACTGTTTCATTGATGATGGAGGGACTGCAGGCAGAATAAGTGGTCTGTGGTGCTTCCTGATTGGTTGATTGATTTTGCCAGTTTAAATCAAGCCTATTTTCATTTTCATCTTTTTTTTTTTTATAATTCTGTGTTATGGAAATGCTTGTTTTATTCCATAAATTAAAAACTAATTAAATTAAAAAAAAAAAGAAAGCCAGCATGGTAATAAAATAAAAATATCACATTCTGCTATAAAATAAATAAAGCCTATTTTACATTTAACAGTTTATTACCTTCAATTTACTTGCATTTAATAGTTTGTTACCTCCAGTATTTGAGGACTGTATTGAGGATTTGAGGACCTTTCCCCACTTTTGTGAAAACTTAGATGCCACCCAAATGTGCATGTAAGTCTCCAGAGTAAACTCTAAGTTGGGTGTGGGCCATAAAGATTTTATTTAGTAAAAAGCCCAGAAGTTTGAAACCAGTCTAAGCAAACTCAGAGAATCATGTTCTGCTATGAAATTTTGAAATACTGTAGCAGTAAACTTTAAATAATTGAGTTTGTTTTGGGAGGAGGAAAGGAAAGGAAATGGAAGGCTTTTGATATCTTCTTAATATGGATAAAAGAAATGAAGTTTAAAAAATCATTTTGAGGAATGATGATCCCAGTAGATTTTTGAGGCTAAAAATAAATGCTGAACATTTGAATACTTGGATATTTTGTGTTCAGTGACAAAAATTTCATAAAGTTCATGCTTTGTACATAATAGACATTTATTACATGTTTGGTGTTATTGCAAATTAAATCTCAATTTGGATTTTGATAATTGGATTGATTTTAAGCAGAGTAAGTTGCGAGGAAGAAGAAAAGACTTCCAAATTGCCATATTTGTAAAGTCTGATCACATAATGTCACATCAGTTCCTTTTCCTTTCAGAGTCCTGGGTGTTCATATTTTTGTGGAGATCACTGACATTTAGTGTGTAAGTAAGTCCAGAAGAATGTTTCAGGAAGAATTTCCTATTTCTTCACCAAAGGTGAAGTTTCTTTCTTTCTTTCTTCTTTCTTTCTTTCTTTCTTTCTTTCTTTCTTTCTTTCTCTTTCTTTCTTTCTTTCTTTCTTTCTTTTTTTCTTTCTTTCTTTCTTTTTCTTTCTTTCTTTCTTTCTTTCTCTTTCTTTCTTTCTTTCTTTCTTTCTTTCTTTCTTTCTTTCTTTCTTTCTTTCTTTCTTCTTTCTTTCTTTCTTTCTTTCTTTCTTTCTTTCTTTCTTCTTTCTTTCTTTCTTTCTTTCTTTTTTCTTTCTTCTTTCTTCTTTCTTTCTTTCTTTCCTTTCTTCTTTCTTCTCTTCTTTCTTCTTTCTTCCTTTCTTTCTTTCTTTCTTTCTTTCTTTCTTTCTTTCTTTCTTTCTTTCTTTCTTTCTTTCTTTCTTTCTTCCTTTCCTTCTTCCTTTCTTTCTCCTTTTCTCCTTCCCTCTCTTCTTTTCTATATAGCCTTTTCGACTCTCTCAATTTTGTTAATTCAGCTATCTCTTATTTTTCTGATGTGAATTTTCTGTCAACATGCACATATACACACAGACATAGAAACACACACATACACACACACACACATGTGCATGCAGGCACGCACGCACAACCCAGGCAGTAAAGCTGGCTAGCAAGGCACACATTATAAAAATTATGATTTATTTTTTCAGTGACCCTAATGATAGTTTTAGTGTAGTAAATTTTTTATTAGAGTAAATTGTTTATTGCAGGAGAAACATAGAAGCCAACAAGTAATGTAGAAAAAATAATGTTGAAATTTATGCCATTTTTCTGGAGCCATTTTTTTTCTTCATCCTAACAAAATCACTTCTTTTATTTGAAATAAATGCTGAAAATAACATGAGATGGGCATTGGACACTTACACAAAGAAGAGATGAAGAGTTGAATTCGTGGCTCACTGTGGTTTTGTAAGGGTACTAATATCCATATTACCTCAAACCAGTCTTATATCCATCCTTTTTTTGAGGTGACAAGGAGTTTGGCACTACTTTTCAAAGCCATTATATATTTTTTTCAAGTTCAAAAATATATCATTATGTTACTCTTCTTCCATTAGCTTACCAGTGAGTCCATGCAACTATTCCAAAATAAGGAAAAATCTAATTTTACTTGAAACATCCTTTAGAAGAGGGCAAAAGCAGAAATAATTTGAATAATGATGAGAGAAAGGAGCATTGCAATGTACCATATTTTGACAGCCTCATGGTAGTTTCATGATTGTCTTTTTTATTTGCTTTATTATGTGCTGCAAGAAATCAAGATTAAACAAACTGTCTTTACATAAAGATCTACATTTCTTTCCCTTTCTTTTACTTCCCTAGTTGTAGAATCCCAGAAGTGAAGACAGTAAAAAATAATCTTTGATTAGAGTGGCCATAAGTTGTTATAGTATTGACTTATTAATGGAATTTATTTTGCTTCTTATTTTCATTCAAGGAACTGAAAATCAAGGCATGATGGAAGTAGTAGGTCTTACAGAAAAACATACTAGAGTCTGTGAAAAAAAAATGTCCACAGCAGTTTATTTTTAAATGACTATAATTTTGTTTTTATAACTATAATTCTTGTGACAGATATACCTGTAACATGAAAGGCTTCAGTTATTTTTGGAAATACATCAATTTAACAGCACAAAATTTTGTCCTGGAAGAGAGTTTGGAGATCATGTGGCCTAATTATCTAATTTCTTAGATGAGGAAACTGAGGAAGTAGGTAAAGTAATTTGCCTTATGTCATATAGACAGTAAGTAGAAGAGTTAGTATTAAGACCTAAGTCACGTATTCAGGCTTTAAATGTAATGCAGTACCACCCCCTCTCCCCCCTCAGACAGACAGACAGACACACACACACACACACACACACACACACACACACACACACACACACACACACACTATACCAAGCTGTATCCCTTTGTTTTCCTTTTTGAGTCCATTTAGAATTGTAATTAGGGTGGACTGGTAAGTATGCTTTTCCCCAGGGCACTAAAATATATAGTGTGCTGTTACTTTTCCAGCAACATAGATACAATTGAGATTAGCACCTAGTCAGCAAGAATAATTAGTTAAAATAGGAAGATACCAAATGGTATGTTTTCCCACTCTTGTTCCCTGCCCTCACCCACAACCCTGAAGGCCTTTCTCCACACACCCGTCTTTGCTGATGATCCCCTCTACTGCCCTGCACCCCCTCCCAAACAACAACGATGATAATGACAACAATGACAAATCTGATGGCCTCCTAGCAGTGGCTTTTCAGTTTCGCAAGGTATCTTTCTTCTCCCAACAAAGTAATATCCCAGTGTGTTTTTTCCTTCCCATAATGGAATTTTTCTTATATAGGTAATTTGGTGCAGTAGCTAGGTAGTACAGCACTCTACTAGAGTAGAGTGCTGAGCCTGGAATCAGGAAGACTCCTTTGCATGAGTTCAAATCAGGCCTACTCTTTTGTGACCCTGGGCAAGTCATGTAACCTTGTTTACCTCAGTTTCTTCATCTGTAAAATGACCTAAAGAAGGAAATGGCAAACCACTCCAGTATCTTTGCCAAGAAAACCCTAAATGGGGTCAGATATGACTAAAAAAGGACTCAACAGGTGATTTGAAGATGAATTTCATGCTGCTTGTTCCAGGTATGTTTTCTGAACATTTCTGTGGACATCACAATTCCTAGTTATGATGTAGATCCCACTCCTCCCCTAACCCATCCTCTACAATCTCTGTTCAAGATCATTCTATAGAAACCTGAGAAATACACTCTACCACACAGCCCAATGCCTCACAATTTGTACAACGGCTATTAGATACCAATAAAGAAACTTTTAGTTACAACAAACAGTATTCGAGGTCAAATTTGACATAAGCATAAACATTTTGCCCCAAGGTTCCTAAAGTTATTTACAATTTCAGACCAGAATCTACAGGATTCTGTACTGATTTTGGCTAACAGTATACTTTTGGGGGCTGTATGGATGACTTAACAACTTCTAATGGTGTGGTTTGCTCTGTATTCACACTAATATTAGCTACTCCAACAAAGTACTCTGAAATTCATTCCCTGATGGTGGAACTCCATATTCTATGGCCTAGTTTCTTCTTCACACCTTGAGCTATCATTTCATTTAGCCCGTGTGCTATAATGATAAGGGCTTTGGGTCTGGCATCAAAAGATCTCAGTTTGAGTCTGGCTCCATTTACTAGTTGTGTGTTCTTGGAAAAATTGTGTAATCTCTTTGAACCTCAATTTCCATGTTGTAGGATGGGCATAATACTTGAATTTCTACCTCATGAGGCAGTTTTAAGGAAAGTTCTTTTAAAATAATTCTGTATGAATATGAGTTGTTATTATTGGAGATGAGCCCAGAAGTTTCCATCCTGCTCTGTAGTTAATGACTAGTTCTTTTAAAGAGAATCATGGATCTCACTACAAAAATGTTGGATTAGGAGATTTTTTTTCTAAAGTAAACTCCACGGTTATGGCTCGGTTATTTCTGAAGGAGTGAGGTCAAAGATAAACTATATTCAGGGCCCAGACAACTATATATATAACAGAACACAGATGATTATGGGGAATGGGACCTTGGTGTCCCTTCAAACAATGACACGCTACATACTCTGTTGACTTCGATTTGGTAATGACAATGACTAGGGTCATCATTTATAACCCATGTATAATTCTTGTCCTGATAGCCTATCAACAATCTTTAGAGGAAGAGATGCCTTTCCCTCAAATATTTACTTTTCTGGGGGTTTCAAAGCCACTCCAAAATTCCCCAGTGAGGCACTGAGGCAGTTGTGGAAATTAATCACAACTCTATCACCCTAACAACTATGGATCATAAATTTAGAATGGGAGTGGATCTGAGAGTCTGTGTAATCCAACATCCTCATTTTTCAGATGAAGAAACCTTTAATAACCAGAGAGGATATGTGACTTGTCCAAGATCATACATTCAATACTTGGCAGAGTTGGGATACAAAACCAGATCCTTTGACTGCAAATCTATCACTCTTTCTATTATGCCACATTACATTTGTTATATAGTATTTAAAAACAAAGGATTATACAAAATTAATGTTAATTTATGGCATAAATCAATAGAGGAAGTTTGTGTTTCACGCATTAAAAAGCAGACATATGTAAAGACAGTCGAGAATAACAGAAAGAAAAATAATTAAAACCATTCTCCAATGGATAAATGGCCAATAGGCCACCAGAGGAAGAAATCAAAGCTATCAATGACCATATAAAAATGCTCTAAATTAGTAATAATTAGATAAATGTAAATTAAAACAAGTCTGAGGTAACACTTTATATACATTAGCCTGGCTAAGAAGACAAAAAAGGAAAATGACAAATACTGGAGAGAATATGGAAAAACAGGCAAACTAATGCACTATAAGTGGAGCTATGAATTAGTTCAACCATTCTGGAAATCAATTTAGAACTATGCCCAAAATGCTATTAAACTGTTCATACCATTTGGCCCAGCAATACTGCTCTAGGACTCTTCCTCAAGTAGATCAAAGAAAGGAAAAGGATCTATGTTTACAATTGTATTTAATAACACCTATTTTTTTTGTGGTGGCAAAGAATTGGAAACTGAAGGGATGCCCAACAATTGGAGAACAGCTGAACAAGTTGTGGTATATAAATGTGATGAAATACTATTGTTGAGTCATTTCAGTCATGTCTAACCCTTCACAACCTCATTTTGGGGTTTTCTTGGCAAAAATACTAGCGTAGTTTGCCATGTTTTTCTCTAGCTCATTTTACAAATGAGTAACTGAGGTTAGCAGGGTTAAGTGAGTTGTCCAGGGTCACACAGTTAGTAAATGTCTCAAGCTAGATTTGAACTCATGAAGATGAATCTCTCTGATTTCAAGCCCACTGTTCTATCAACTGAGCCATCTAGTTGCCCTGATGTACTATTGTAGTATAAAAAATGATGAAGGGGATGGTTTCAGAAAAATCTGGGAAGATCTATATGAACTGATGCAAACTGAAGTGAGCAGAATCAGAAGAAAACTCTATAAGTAACAGCAATATTGTAAAAATAATCAACTTTGAAGGACTTAGTAATTCTGATCAACACAATAACCCTCCACAATTTCAAAGGGTTCAAGATGAAAAATGCTATACACCTCCAGATAGAGGACTGATGGACTTAGAGTGCAGATTGAATCGTATCTTTTTCTCTTTTTTGTATACACACACACACACACACACACACACACACATATATATTCAGACATTTATAATGGGCTTTGTTTTTCTTGCCCTCTCATTGGGTGGGGCAGGGGGAGGGAAAATTTGGAACTGAAAAAAAAAAGAATAAAACTGCCTCTGTGCTTTGAAAGAAAAAAAAGAATGCTCATTTTATTTGGTGTTTGTTGAGTACAGAATAAAATAATAAGAGAGGGAAAAGAAAAAAATTACAAAGCTACATTTTAAAACTGTGACTTTTATACAGCCCCATTATATTATATACTTAAAAAATGTAGTTTGGGGTCAGACTGAGCTATTGGAACTGAAAATCTTTCCCTTTTAAAACAGTTCTGACATGTTAGATGTTCCAACCAACATCCAAGATCTGCTCTTCTTGAGTGTGGGAGATAAGGAGCCAGGATTTATGCAGCCAAGAGGTTCCAATTCCAACAATTTCTGGAAAGCAGTTTCAGAGGAGCTTGGCCAGAAATTATATAATGGCTCTTGTCCACAAAAATGAAGAAAATTGATAATATGCCATCCCAGACTGGGGGTGGGGTGGGACAGGATAAAAGTCCTATCCAATCAAGTCAGATGAAATATTTGTAACAAACATTTAGCACAATACTGGCGTGGCCCATAGTAGGTGCTATATACATGCTTATTCCCTTCCCCTATCCATGTCCAAGGACAGTCCTGCTAGAAACAAGGTGATAAAATGAAGATGACATCTGTGATGAAAGGCAATGTGTCTCTCTTGTTCAACAAAAACAAAAATGAGCCTTTGGAATATTAAATAATGGGAAGAAGATTCATCCTGCTACTTAGAACATGGTCTAGGAGTTTTTGTTTTCAAGGATTTCCAATTAGCAAATGTCTACTTTCAAGTGGCTATTCTATGTGAAAGACCCATGGAACTATTTTAAGTCCAATGGGTGACAAAGCACACCCACCCATTCATGGCACCCTTCCCACCCACTCCCACCACTCTAAATGCCCTTCCCCAATACATATAATTTCATTTTTTTTTTAAAGAGTAAAGCAGAGTAATAGGTTCTGACCATTTAGTTAGAGCATTTTAGAGCATTTTGCAAATACCTATATCAGGGTAAAAGCCTCATGTTTTAGTAAAGTTAACCACTTGCATGTTGGGGTATCTGACAAATCTCATTGATTCAAACAATGTTTCCATGAGCAACATGGTCAATAATTTTGTACTTGAGACAAGAATATAAAATTTTAACACCCCTCCTCCCCCACTCCTAATGACATGGCTTACTTGGGATAGTAAATGTGTATTTTATGGCTATTTCTTTGCCTCCCAGCTTTCTGAGCTGGAGGAAAGTGCCTTACTTGCTTTACCCTTGTTATGGTTCTAGCCATTAGATTAGATTTAGGAAATGGGAATCCTAAATTCTACTTAGAGGGAGAGGTTTATTAAACAGTTGAGTCCTATTTTTTGTTACATATTACAAACTATTTCAGGTAAAGGAAGCGATAAAGTCCAAATAATTTATTGGCTCTTGTGATGATAAAGAAAAGAAGGGATACAGACTTGGAATATTTAACTGAAGAAAAAGGAAGTGGTGATGAGAAGTCAAATATGTCACTATAATCTTAAATAGTTCTCTCTTAAAATTTCTCTATTATTTTATTATTGAAGCTGCCCCTGTGAATTATGAATAGTGACATATTTGATCTCATATGAATAGTGACATATAGATCTCATTTTCCCGACTCAGATTCCTCCAGCTTCAAGTCTTAGTTTGTTTTAAATTTGTTTTTTTTTTTTTAACTTTGGTCAGGATTGCTCTGGAAGGACAGAGATGTTCACAATGGGACTGTGAATGTTCGTTAAGATCAGACAGCTGGCTAGAAGAGAAGTAATTAAAAAGAAAAGAATGGCATAAAATAAACATAGACCTACAGGAGTTTGGATTAGAAAATAATGAATTGGAGAAGTTACAGTCCTATTGAAAGTAGAATGACTAGCCTAGTTATTATTCCTTTGACTATAATCTGGCTCTTCCTCTTGTAAAATGACAAAAAAAAATAATTACTTTAGATTCAAATATCAAGACACTAAGATGAATGTTAGATACTTTGAAACTTAATTATTCCTTTCAGTCTGTATTACCTTTGTCCTTCACAAAGTTTATTTTTATAAAACTTATTCAAAGACACCTAATGGAAAATTGCCTCCATGTGGTATTTCCTCTGGCAGTTTTCATGAACTAAACCCCAAGAAATGATCATTAAGAAGTTTTATGAAAATCATATGATGGAGTATAGAAGAATAAGCATATTTCTAATTTAAATCCCAGGCAATGGCTAGAATTAACAAGTAGTAAACTAGATAGATAGTAATTAAAATTGCAGCAAAACCAGAAAACAATGGGAAATATGTCCATACAACTAATCTGAAATGATAATATAAAGTTCAGGGAGAATTGAATTTGTGTGTGTCACCCCGGGCAACCAATTGTTTCTTCTTCCATTTCAAGCTTTGGTTATAGTGACTTCTATTACCTTGTATGTTGGCAGCGACCCAGTACAGATTCCCACCCCAACCACACAATTGCCTACCCTTAACAGCAGGAAATGTGTCATACTAATTGAGCGCCTTAGCTTGAGAAAGTGAAGACTGTATCAATTAATCCCAAATTGACAGAACTGATCTTCAGTACTAAAAAAGGGAAGGTAGATACAGATTCAACTGTGGACTTTCCACAATTTCTATACATCTCACTGAGCTCTCCAATTTTCAACCTGCAGAAAGATCTAAAACTACTCAGCTGTTATTTGGATAAAAGAAATTGTCTGAGGAAAGTGTCAGGTCTTGTACTTGATACAAAACTAATTGATCAGAACAGAAATGGAACAACAAGGAAAGCCAGAGATAAGGCTAGTTGCTAAGCTAAAAAACTGGCATAGAGATCTATAAAAAAAAAAGCCCCCCACCAAAAAAAAAATAAGCAGAGAGAGCTGAAAAGGTCATAACACAATGAAGAGATATTACAAATGACCAGAATACCCCCAGTAAAGAAGTAAGGAAGTTGAATTCTACAAGTTCCCAGAAAAAAAAAAAGTAGAACAATGGTGAAAAAACTCTGGAACAGTTAAAAGAGAAGTAGAAAAATTAAAAGATAAAATAAGGATGTAAATTAGAGCTGAAATTATGGCATAAATCATACTTCTCCAAAAAGAATTCAGTAAGACAAATGAGGAATAGGAAATTCAAAAGATGCAGGGGACAGAACAAGAATGGCCGATGTGGAACTTACAAATACAGACAGGAATGGATTTTAGAAATCAGGGTAGAAGAATAGCAGCATTAGAAGATTACAAGAATACTAAACAAGTCAAAGCATCCAATCTTGAGAGTAGGATTCAAGGCCACAGTTTTAGAATCGTAGTATTTCTAGAAGAACACACTAAATACCAAAAAGCTGCAACTAATACAAGAAAATTGCCCAGAAGTATTCATTCACTTGTTAACCACTGAAACATTTATTAGCCATTTTTACTGCGTTAGGCAGTGGGATTACAAGGACAAAAAATTAAACAATCCCTGTTTTCAAGGAACATAAATTCTATAGAGAGAAATGATAAGTATGTAAATTTGTTGTGAGTCATTTTTCAGTCTAGTCTGACTCTTTGTGATCCCATTTGGGGTTTTCTTGACAAAGATCGTGGAGTGGTTTGCCATTTCCTCCTCCAGCTCATTTTACAGATGAGGAAACTGAGGCAGACAGGATTAAATGACTTGCTCAGGGTCACACAGCTAGTAAGTGTCTG
The DNA here is from genome assembly GCF_003287225.1 of Phascolarctos cinereus. NCBI lineage: Eukaryota > Metazoa > Chordata > Mammalia > Diprotodontia > Phascolarctidae > Phascolarctos > Phascolarctos cinereus. The sequence continues at coordinate 119,722,776 of NW_027556180.1, read as the reverse complement.
AGTCCAAATTTGAACTCAGGAAGAAGAGTCCTCCAGACTGCTGACCCAGTGCTCTATCCACTATACCACCTAGCTTCCTCGAAATATATACATAAATATATAAAAAAGGATAGGGAGAGAAACTGTTTAGAGTTTGGACCTCTGGTTTAATTTGTATAGAGAAATTTTAACTCTATCAGAGTTTTAAGGAAATAAGTGATTCTAATATACAAAGGTGAGTCAGTAGTTCATTTCAGAAATAGAGAACAGTTAGTACAAAGGTAAAGAGTTGGGAGATATAGTATAATATGTGAGAAACAGTCAGATATCTAGTTTTACTGGAGCAGAGTGTGCAGGGTTAGGTGGTCCACTGGATTTGGAGTTAAGAAGAACTAAACTTTATTCTTGCTCTATTAATTTACTAATCATATGACCTTAGGGGAAGTTATTTAACTTCTGTCAAGTCCCTTTTCTTTAGAAAGACTGGGGAATTGTAATAGTATAAATGTCACAAGGCTATTGTGAGAATCAACTGAGATCCTATATGTGAAACATTTTGCACTGTATAAATGCTATCTTTTATTATGATGATCATTGTTAAGATTGGAAAGATTGGTTGAGGCCAGATTGTGAAGGGATTTAAGAGCTAAATAAAGGAATTTACATTTGATCCTGGGGGCAAGATGGAGTCATTAAAGTTTTGGGTAAGGAAGCATATGATCAGACTATTACTTTAGGAAAATAACTTCTGTGTAGAATTTGGATTAGAGGGAAGACACTTTGAAGCAAGGACACCAAACAGGAGATGATTGGAGAAGTCCAGGTGAGTGAAGATAGAAATGACAAGCTTTAGAAACTGACTATATATGGGAAGTAGAGTGAAGAGTCAAGGATAAATCCAAAGTTGTAAACCTAGGTGGCTGACTATAGTGTGTTTATACCATCAACACCAATATGGAAGTGATTTGGGGGAACATAATGATTTCTGCTTTGGATATGTTGGGTTTTAGATATCTATAGGATATGCAGTTTGAAATATCTAATAAGTAATTAGAGGTGCACAATTGGAGCTCAGGAAAGAGAGTAGGACTAACTATGTGATTTGGGGAGTCATATGAATAGAGATGGTAATTAAAATGATGAGAACTGATGAGGTCCCCAAGTGAGAGAATGTGGAGAAAGAAAGAGGCCTAGGACAAAGCCTTGTGGTACACCTAAAGTTAAGGGATGACATATAGATGATGACAGAGGAAAAGAGACTAAAAACTGGTGGCCAAGCCAGTAGGAAGAAAATAAAGAGAAAAGATTATTACAAAAATTCAGAGAAAAGAAAATATCTAAGAGGAGATGGTCATTAGAGCTTCCTTTCTTGTGGTCGTCTTCTCCATTCCAGCTCCTACATTTATAAAAGTTCATGCAAATATTCTAACAAATCAATTTGTCAAACTCAACTCTCATGACTTATTCTTCCACTTAACTTTGGCCACACACGGAGATGATCACACACCCTTATTTTTGCCGTAATCCACAAGTTAGCTTTAGTAATTAAAAACTCTAAAATCCAGATAACAAATCAACGCTCCCTTTCATTTAGTCTCTCCCTGTGCTTTACTTCTAAAATGATTCTAACTAAAAAATATACCAAAAAAAAAAAAAGAATTAGACTCATGGAAAACTAGATATTTAAAACTCATGGCTTTTTCTCATTAGGAATATGAAATAATATGCCAACTTCTCAGTATCACATAATACCCTTAAATTGATTGTGTGTTAGGGTTTAAAGAAATCATAAATAAAAGTAAAATTGTAGAAACAATAAACACATCATTTATAGTTCACACTGTAATACAATTAATAAGTAATACAGGGAAGAGAAATAAAAAATATAGAATCAAATCAATAGACTAAATGACATCCTTGAAACCATTCCGCTTCTGGAAGCCAAGATGGCAGGGTAAGAAGTAAGTTGCTCTCACCCTCCCTTATGGACCTCTGAAAGCCTAGAAAATGTCACCCCAGGAAACACCCTGGAACAGCTGAAGCAGCAGAAAGACGGGGTGCAGCAGTCTGGTAGCCCAACTAGCTTGGGGAATTAACATGAAAGGCCACTCTTGCTCTGGAGGAGGGGGAGCAATACAGAACAGGAGGTGTCCCAGCAAGCCAGAGGAAAGCCCTACCTCAGCATACCAGGGGGAAATCCTGAACCCCAAAGTCATGCAGCACACAAGCACCAACACCAGGACCCCCAACTGCCTCAGTACAGGCAGGAGAAACAGTGGAAACTGTCTTGGAAAACCACCATGTGCTATGGCATTCTCAGGCAGCCAAGTCTCCCGGTGCCTCAGCAAAACTCTGGGAAGAACAAATCTAAGAGGGAAAGCTCCAGGTAGAGAAACATCCTGCAGCAGCAAAACATCCATCTGCAAGGCCCAGGTGAGAAGGAGCCAAAGAAAGGAGTGCAAGGCCTGAGTGAGCAGTAGATGAAGAAAGGAGCAAAAGACCTGGTGAGCAGGCAACCTCCAGGGGCCCAACTACCCACTCCTACCCCTAGGGCTCCAGTGTTGCTGATTCCAGCCCAACACCAGGTAAGCTGCCAGAACCCTATAGTCTCCAACTTCCAGTATCTGAGGCCCAAGCACACAAAGCCAGTGACCATGCCAAGGACTCACAGCATAAGAAGCTTGGGTCAGTGCTCCCTTCTCCCCAGCAGAAGAGCTCAATTTTTTTTTAAAGGTCAGGTAATAAGCAAACACCATGAGCAAAAAGAAATGTACATAGATTCTTTTATGGGGACAGGGAAGATTAAGGTAGAAATTCAGAAGAGGAAAACATTGTCAACAAACCCACATCTGAAACCTCAGAAGGGAATATGAACTGGTCTGAAGCCCAAAAACCTTCTTGGAAGAGCTCAAGAAAAATTTTAAAAGTCAAAAAGACATATAGAAGAAAAATTGGGAAAAGGAATGAGAGGTATGCAAGACAGTCAATAAATTAAAAAAGGAAGGACAAAAATTAACTGAAGAAAATAAGTCCTTAAAAAATACAATTGGCCAAATGGGGGGAAAAAAAGTAAACTGAAGAAAATAACTCCTTAAAAAGCAGAATTGGCCAAACAGAAAAGGAGATACAAAAACTCACTGAAAAAGGAGGTACAAAATCTAATAGAAGAAAACAATTCATTAAAAATTAGAATTGAGAAAGTGGAAGGTAATGACTCTATGAGAGAACAAGAATCAGTCAAACAGAAACAAAAGAATGAAAAAATAGGTGAAAAGATAAAATACCTCATTGGTAAAACAACTGACTTAGAAAATAAATCCAGGAGAGACAATTAAAAATTATCGGTCTACCTGAAAACCATGATGGAAAAAAAAGATCCTGGACCACATCTTTCAGGAAATCATCAAGGAAAACAGCCCTGAGGTCCTAGAACCAGAGCGTAAAATAGTCATAGAAAGAATCCACCAATCACATCCTGAAAGAGATCCCAAATTGAAAACTCTAAGGAATATAGTAATCAAATTCTGAAATTACCAGGTCAAAGAGAAAATACTGCAAGCAGCCAGAAAGAAACAATTTGAATATCACAGAACCACGGTCAGGCTTATGCAGGACCTTGTAGCTTATATATTATAAGACTGTAGGTCATGGAGTACAATATTCTGTAATGCAAAGGAGCTTGGATTACAACCAAGATCAACTGCCTGGTGAAAATAAGTATAATCTTTCAGGGAAGGAGATGGACATTCAATAAAATAGGTGACTTCCAAACTTTCCTGATAAAAATACCAGAGCTCAACAGAAAATTTGATCTTCAAATATAAGACTCAAGAGAGACATAAAAAGGTAAACAGGACAGAAAAACAACAACATGTTATTAATAAGGGCAAACTGTTTACATTCCTACAAGGAAAGATGATACTTGTAACTCTTGAGAATTGTACTGTTATTATACCATTTTAAAGGGGTGTACATAGATAGAGGGGATGGATATAAGTTGACTTTGATGTAATGATAAAAAACATTTAAATGTGTTAAATGGATCTAAGCGGATTAATTGGATCTAATTAAAGGATTGTACTTGGAAAAAAAAAAGGAGGAGGCAGACAAGGGTAAATTACATTATAGGAAAAGGCACAAAAAACTATTACAGTAAATGGAAAGAAGGGAAGGAGATGAGCATTGTTTAAACCTTACTGTCATCAGATTTGGCTCAAGGAGGGAATAACATAATTAAGTATAGAGATCTAACTTGCCCTATAGGCAGTAGGAGGGAAAAGGGGAAAGAAAAGAGAGGGGAGAACAGCAGGGAGGGAAGAAGTAGTAAGGGTAAAGGGGGAAAAAAGGGAAAGGGCTAACAGAAGGGAGGAGGGACTGCCCCTGCAGCATTTCTTAAACTTTGGGTTGGGTTGTGTAACTGAATGTGGGGGTTACGAAAAATTTGACAACAATAAAAGACTTCTGAACATGCAGTGACCACAAATTAATTCAAAATTAATTGTGTGGTGAATTTGAGGTGTTTCTGGCAGTGCTTGGCTGTGTTGCAACACCGTACTTCACTGCAGTCTTGATTCTGAACACACAACATGCATTCTTTGCACTGCACATACTGTCACACCATGCAAACCAACAAATGCTGCCAAAAATACCTTGGCTTAGATTTGAATTGCAGTGTTCTTACTTTACATACAAAGCTTTCTGCTATTACAGAAACATAAATATAATTATGGAAAATAGAGACTTTTAATATTTTTCTACCATCATTCCTCAGCATGTAAATATCAAATTAGCATATCTTTGGATTGTATTGTGTTAGAATGTTTGAATTTTAAAATGCTGTTATCTCCTTTTACAGAAATATATGTTTAATTGAAGCAATTAAAGAAAAAAGCCCTTTAGTAATATTTCTCCACTATCACCACTGTATGTGTATGTAGGTGTGAACATCAGTTTTCAAAATTAAAAACAAACAAATTACATACACTAAAGCTAGCATTTATTTGAGAAATTATTAGCAATACTTATTTATATAAATTTAGAACAAAAATTTTTTTGGTTATGGATAAGTAGCTAAATGTAGACAGAAGAGGCAAAAATACTGATGAGAATGCAGCACAGTCTTTGCTAACCAGGTTGTAGTGTCCTGAAATTGACAAGAAAAAGAAAATAAGTTGAATCACTTTTGCAACATGGATTTACTTCTAATAATGATGGTGGTGTGGAATTTATAATGAAGTTTTGGTTGCAAAGAGCATGAAACCAGCTAAACTAAAATGGCATCTTAATGCTAAGCATGTAGCATATTGCAATAAACCAAAGGAATATTTTGAATGACTTTTAAAATATTCAAATAAAGAAAAACAATGTTTTGAGAAATGTGTTACTGTCAAAGCATTTGCTTGCACCTTACAAAACTTCTTATTTAATTGCAAAAAACTAAAAAGCCCTATGTGATAAGAGAAGATCTCATGTTACCTGCTGCTATTAAAATGTCAGAAATAGTTCATGGGAAAAAGTATTGGGCTGAAGTTTGTAAAATTCCTTTATTGAATGATACTATTTCAAAAATAATTTCTGAAATCAGTAATGACCAATTTCAGCAGCTTATTACCAGGTTTAAGTGCAGCTCAAAGTTTGTAATTCAGTTAGTTGAAACAACTGATATTTCTAACATGGCACAGTTGTTACTTTATGTTAAGATATGTTTATAAAGGAAGCATACATGAGGAATTATTATTTCCTCACCCTTTGGAAGGTCCCTCAAGGGGGAAGATATATATCTTAAAGTCACTTAATTTTTCACAAATGAAAGTTTACAGTGGAAAAATTGCATTGGTGTCTGTACAGATGTTGCTGGAGCAATGATGGGCAAGAATGTTGGATTTGTAGCAAAAGTTAAAGCTGGTGGCAATGAACTTATCACTTTTATTCCCTGCATGATCTATCAGGAGGCACTTGTAGTCAAAAAATATATATCCAGAGTTAGATGTTGTCCTTCGAGATACTGTCAAAATCATTAACTTCATTAAAACCCAGGCCCTTAACAGTTGTTTGTTTTCAAACCTTTGGAAAGACATGAATTTTGAAAGCTTATTACTACATGCAGAGATAAGGTGGCTCTCAAGAGAGTAAAGTTTAAACAGGTTATTGAAATTGAAAGATGAAGTTATATTTTTGACTGAGCAAAAATCTGATTTTGTTAATTTTTTTCATAATGACTTGTGACTTTCAAAACTGTGTTGTTTGTTGGATATTTTTGAAAAACTCAGTGATTTAAATATGTTCCTTAAAGGAAAAAATTGTAACATATTTATATTAAAAGGTAAAATAGAAAGTTTTACTAAAAAAATTAACATATGGAAGAATAACATGGAAAATGATTCTTTAGAAAAGTTTACAGCTACAGATGATTTTATAATTGAAAAGAATCTTCCCAAAGATTTAATTGTAAGAATTATATATTGGATCATCTGAAGTGCCTAGAGATACGGTTTCAGAAATACTTCCCTTCAAATTTTGATTCTAGGAAATTAAGTTGAGTTCATAAACAATACTCAACTGAAATAAAAAACATCAGTCATCTGCCATTAAAAGTTCAACAAGAATTTCATGAGTTATCAAAAGACACAAGTTTAAAACTTGAGTTTCCTAAAAAAATCATTAAATGAATTTTGGCTAGGGATTAGGACAGAATTTCCAGCAATTTCTGAAATGACCATAAACATAATTCTGCCATTTTGTACTGTGTGTTTATGTTAAGTGGCATTCTCAGCATTGACGATTATGACATCAAAATATCAATCAACTCTAAAAAACATTGAAGTTGCTCTACATCCTGTGGTATCAAATATTCTGCCAAGATTTAATTCTTTATGTAAATAAGCACATCTATCTCATTAGTATGAAAATTTGCTTTCATCTTTAATAAATGGTAAAATTATATACCAAAGAATTGTTTTAAAATAAATTCTTTATGATTTATTATCAGTAAATGCTTGATTTGTATACCTGTTTTATATATGTATACACCAAGTGTCATGTAAAAATTTTTCAGGTGAACAGGGTTCATGAATGGCAAAAGTTTAAGAAGCCCTGATCTAGCATAACCCTTCTTTATAACATAAAATGTAGTTAAATAAAAGCAAAACCAACCAACACAGTGACAGCATCTCACAGCACAGGCAACATTGCCCTTCCTAATCAAGAAGAGGGGAGTGAGTTTTATCATCTATGGTTAGGGATCAAGAATGATCATTGCATTTCACTCAAGTTAGTAGTCTTATAGTGCTGTGGTAATTTAATCATCAGAGTTATTGTGTACATTGTATATCTATTCTTTCAATTGGTGCTTATTCAAACAAGTCTTCTCATTTTTCTGTGAATTCCTTCTATCTGAGTGTCTGAGGCTGGATCTGAACTCCTATCTTCCTGACTTCAGGCCCAGTGCTCTATCCGCTGTACCACCTAGCTGCTTCAAGGCACAAAAATAGCATCAAAGATTAGAACATAATCCACTCATCATCATCATCATCATCATCATCATCATCATCATCATCATCAACATCACCACCAGCACTATACTCATTAACATTTTCTTTGCACACACAGAATGGCCTAAAAGTCTTAGTGTGATTTGAAGGTACTAAAGGTTTAGTAGCTTATTTGCATAAAATTGCACTAAGGTTTGTGGGACACCCTGTATTTATCATCCTTATGTTATAACACCATTTCATTATATTCACAATTTGTTCAGTTATTCCACGCTCGATGGGCATCCACCTTGTTTCTAGGGTTTTGCTAGTGCATTAAGTCCTGCTATTAATATTTTGGTATATATATGGTAGCTTCCTTGTAATCTTTTGCCACCTTGGGCTATTTATGCCCAGCATTCCAGCTGCAAGGTCAATGACCACAAACAGTTTAGTGATTTCACTCAGATAATTTTAAATCATGTTTCAGAAAAGTTGGACAAATTCACAGCTGCACCAACACTTTGTTAGTATGCCTGTGTTTCCACAATCCCTCCAACATTATTTCTTTTATCATTTTTGCAACTTTGATAGGCATGAGGTGAAACTTCAGAGTTGTTATAATTTCTCTCATTAATGAATTTCATTATTATTAATATGAATTGTCATTAATTATTGATTATTTTATTATAATATAATTAAATTATTATATATAATAGTATAGAATATATAATATCATACTGTTATGACATAATTATTGTTTATTATCTTATTAATGAATTTCTCTTATTAAGAGTTATTTGAATATTTTATATGGTTAATGATAGTTTTCATTTTCTCTTTTCACTGTTATACATTCATTGCCTTTGATTACTTATCCCTTGAGAATGCAATTATGGTTTTATAGATGTGTCAAATTTCTAAATGTATGTCTTGGATATGGGGACTAATGATAATGGCCTGCTATTCATTCTAAGTGTGCACAGAAGATGTTGATGAATGGTGGTGCTAGTATTGATAATGATGATGATAAATGGATTATGTTCTATTCATTGATGCTATTTAGTGCATTAAATATTCATAGTTACTTCTGTTTAATACAAAGTTCAGTAAAGACAGCTGAAAATAATCAGGTTTGAATGAAAACTCTAAATAAAATATAATGTTTCTTTAGACTTATTATTCCAAAGCAAGACTGATTACATCTTTCCTTTAACATCCTCAGGAATTGGGTATTTCTAATGCCATTAGCCCCAATTCAGATGTGTTCCTCCACTCTCTAACCCAATTAACAAAGGAATATTTATTTCACAGATATAGTACAGACAGAAGCACAAATATTTCTCCCCCACAATGCCCTAAGGATATACTCTCCCCCATACCTCCCTGGGGAGAGTGGGCTCAGACTTAACAGAGTTTCTACATAGCCCTGATCCTATCAAATTTTCTTCCAAATGTGGCATAATCACTAGATGAATCCACATTTTAGATATAGCTGTTGGGCACGTCACTTAACCTCAATTCCTCATCTGTAAAGTGAGTATGCTAGACTAGTTAACCTTTCAGTTCTTTTCCAGGTCTAAATCTATGATCCTATAATCGTTATGACTCCTTTTAGCTCTAAATTATATGATCTCTAACTTAGTATAGTTATTTGCAAAAGCTGTCGGCCTTGCAGGAGAGACTAACATTAGCTTGTTCAGTGGAGAGCAGTGCGCTTGGTACTTTATTATTTTCTGCCTCTTTGCATTCAGTACTAAATGAGTAGTTAGAGCTTCTCTTATAAAAAATAAATATTTGATACTATATATATATATATATATATATACACATAAGGAAGCTGCTATTGTCACTCAGTAAATCTACCCATGATTGAAAGTATAACCTGTGAAAAATCAATTCAAAATGGCATAGCAAAAGAGAGATTCTTACAATATAAATTCAAATAGAGTAATAGTGACTACCTCTGAGTCATGGGGGAGTGGAGGAGGGGGAGAAGTACAATAATTTAAAGCCAATATAATTTTCATCAAGTAGTAGAAACCCAAGTTAACAGCACTTGGAACTGGTAATAAGGAACACTGGTAAGTGTATTGGCAATGACAGCTATACAAGAAAAGAATGACATTGATATAGAAATAATTGAAGAAATTAGTTGCTTGGCATCCATAAAAAAGCATTACTTCCAATAAAGTTAAAAACACAATCAATCAGCTCAAGTCAGGACATTCTCCTGGGAGGGATGGAGAGCCCATTGTGAGAGATGTACTAATTGACCTAAAGAAAAATGATTCAATGGATGAGCATTTAAATAATGTTCATGGAAGCTTGGATGTCATCATTGATTGTTAGGTTATAACATGAATTACTTGGGTTCCCAGTACACAGAACATTTATTTTATGATCTCTGTGAAAGGTTTCAGTGTGGTCACTTTTTGCTGTCTTCATGCAAAAGCTTGAGACTTTAAAAAATATATTTTCAGTTGCCTATTGCTCAGAATAAAACAATGGGATTTTGAAATTCCATTTGAAACCCCACTTTTGAAAGTGAAAAAGAAACGTGCGGTTTATCTATCAAAGAAGCTCTATTTAAATGATTAAGTTCTGGTGAAGAAATTGGAAGCCATAGCATTATCTTATCCTCAGCCAACTGAAGCACTTGCATTGTTAAACCCAAAGAGATCAGTATTTTAAGGACATTTTATATAGGAAACACAAGGTAGTAAGTAGAAGACCAGCATTAGAGTAAGAAAAACCGAAGTTCAAGTCTTTATTCTCACAGTTAAACTTTGTGACTAAAAGCAGGCCATTTGATTTTTTGATGATGTTGATGCCACTAGACAACTCTATGACTACAGGTAAAAAACATAGATTGTATTTCTGAAGGAAGTTTCCTTACCCCCAGAAATCACAGGTACAGATCCATACACCCCAACCCCCACAAAAAGAGGGTAGTGCCTTACAGACAGACACTTTGGCTGAATTGTTAGTAAGGCTGAACAATTAGACAATTCAAGCAATTTCTTAACGAATCTTTCCTTCCTTCCTTCCTTCCTTCCTTCCTTCCTTCCTTCCTTCCTTCCTTCCTTCCTTCTCCTCCTCTTCCCTCCAATCCCCCTTCTGTTCCCTCCCTTATTCTCTTCTCCCTTCCTCTCCCTTCCCTTGTTCTTTCCCTTCTCTTCCCTTATCCTTCTCCCCTTTCCCTGCCCTCTCCTCCCCTGTCCTCCCTTCTCTTCTCCTCCCCCTTCCCTCTCCTTTCCTCCTTTCCCTTTCCCCTCCCCTTCCTCCTCTCCTGCTCCTTTCCCATTCTCTCCCTGGTCCTCCCTTCCCCCCCCCTTTGTTTTCCATTCACCTCCCCCACCCCATCCTCCTTCTCTCTCTCATTCTCCCTCTCCCTCTCCTCTTCCTATGTCTATCTCATCCAGACTGGAACTCCAGTGGCCGCTCACAGCCTTAATACCAATACTGATCAGCAGGGAAACTTTAAGCAGCTCCATTTTTCTTATCTGGGTCAATTCACCCCTTCCTTACCTAGAAGCCTGGTGGCCATCTGTTCCCGAGGGCTCACCCATCCCATGGGGCTCACCATATTGTTAATAGAATTAGTGCAGACATGTAATCAACTTTGACCCTGCTGCAACTCAGAACTCTTGAATTCAATTAATCAAAAAAAAAATGAAAAGCTTCAGATTCCTTCAATATCAGGGATGACAGGTATGTGCCCCCACATAGCCCATGTGATAAATCTTTTCAATGAATCAACCAGTTGTTTGACACAATCTTGGAAAAACATTTTATAAACTCACTTTTTTTTTGTGGTGCCATGACACTCATGATTCTGACACCTGAAATTAAAGAGAGATATAAGAATACAAATTTGTCAAGTATTGAAGGGAGAGAAAGGAAGTCAGTATATTCTCAATTCTCCTCAAATGGAAATTCAGGGTTGCATCTTTTGTAGGAAAAATTATGGTATTTCTGTAGCTTTCCTCTCATATCAGGCATATTTGGTGGTTTTTTGAGGAACAGCTCCACAGCATTATGTGCTGCATGTATTCACAGTGAGACACACTTGCGGGGAGTCCAAGGAAGGGAGAGTGAAAAGCCAGTATGGACTTTTGAATAACAAACAAGGAATCTTCTTGGAGCTGGAGACACATTGGGAATCTACCTCCCCTCACTCCTCATCCCTGCTATGTCCCTTGATTCACAGGAGCTGCAACCATAGAGATTACTAAGAGTGGACTCTCTTTGATAAGATCTTTCTCTCCTTGGGTGAATCATGGACTTATTTCGTTCCTAACTAAAGAATCTTGCATATTATTTGTTCCATTTTATACTGTATAACTTCCCCAATTTCTCTTTCTTGCTTCCTTTGATAAAGAGGTTTTCTGGCTAATTGTGATGGTCTTTTGTGTAACCAGCATTTTGAAGGAGGGACCTAAGTTGGTGTTAGTAAGTTAGGTCTTACTCTGCTCTTGAGAGTTGTAAGGGAAAGTGACTGTATCTATCCTATTATTAGAGCACAAATATTTGAAATGTGGTGGATCATTATAATTCTAGCCTGATACCCCTCTTGGAGGTAGGAAAGTGAAAGAGAGATTGCTCAGCTATGGCAGTCTTTGATACTTCCTGCTCCTCTTCTACTCTACTATTACAGGTACAGGCATGACCCCTTATCTCTACAAAAGTGGAAATTACAGTCTCCCTTGGAGAAAGTGTGAGACAGCTCCCAGATCAATATCTATCCATGTCACATGCAAGCCAGCCATGTGTATATTAGAGTTAATTCAATAAAATTTATTAAGCACCTACTATGTGCTTAGCGTTGTGCTAAACTCACCAATCACATATATTACTTTTCAAAGGTATTGTGGGTAGATCTGTAATTTATCATAAGAATTTTAGGAAGGCAAAGCCTTCTGGATAATAGTGAATCATAAGAAAGAAAATTGACCTTTTGCCAGGGGATAAATGGTCAAAAGCTAGCTCAGAAAGTCATGGAAATTCCATTCCCTCTCCTTAAATTCATCCTTTAAATGATGTGACCAAGTATCAAGGAGTCTGCATCTTATTTAAAGGCAGATTTAGTCCATCTGGGCAAGGCTATTTTGTTTCTTATTTCTTCCTGGGGCTAGTCCCAATAAAAATCTACTCTGTAGCTTTCAGTTCTTATATATCCTATGCCCTTCAATCCCTTATAGATATTTCCTTAGGAACTTAATAACCCTGCCTATCTCTTTAAGTCTCATCTAATCAGGGCATTTACTAAAATACCTGAAGACACCTTTGGGACTGAGAGGAAAGAAGTGAAGGTGGGGGTAAAGGCAGGAAGGCCATCTTCAAGTATCTGAAGGACTGTCACATTGAAGAATGATTGGACTTGCTCTTCTTGGCCTCAGAAGGTAGAACCAGAAGCAATAGGTATTAATTTCTTAATCTAAGTAAAACTTGTTAGCAATTAGAGTTAGCCAGAGATGCAATCTGCTGCCTTGAGAGGTAATGAGTTACAGTAGAGAGGAGATTCTCACACCTAAGCTGGACTAGTTGGCCACTGAACTCTCTTCCATCTTGGAAATTCTGTGACCCTGATCTATCAGATTTTCTTAATTCAGTGTGTCTTACCAGGATCCCCAGGGCACCTTGCTCGTGGTGAGATTTTCAACACATCTGGGCACAGAACTCTGCTTAGCTCTAACCCTTTGTAGTTTAGTTGTGCTATTGGTTTTGCAATGTTCCTTGAGGAGATCTATTTGTAGTGTGAATGATCGGTTTGGATTCAGCTTTAATACACTTCTCCTTATAGCCTGCTAGGTCTGTCTTCTCTTTGTTCTACCTTTGGTTAAGAAATCGACTTGGCCACTTCATACTCTCTTTTTCCTCCATGTTATATCTCAGCCGTAGAGCGAAGCTTATTTGATCAAGTGCATTTGGGAAGAGGAATAATTGAGTTGCAAAACCCAAGTCAGCATATTTCTTCCTTAGGTCCAAATTGTAACAGTGTCTCCAGGATCAAATATAAAATCTCCTTTTGGCATTTAAAGCCCTTCACAACCTGACTTCCTTTTTAACCTCTTGTGTTTTCTTTCAGTTTACTCCCCTTCACATAATTTATAACCCAGTAATGCTGTTCTACTTGCTGTTTCTCACACATGATGCTTCCTTCATCTTCTAAATCTGTGTACTTTATATTAACTGTTCCTGTAGTGGGCTGGTAAATGTTTAACAATTGGCTCACCAAAAAAAAAAGTACACATAACACACTTTTAAAGTTTAATCTGTATCATTAACATAATCTCCATCACTTTCTAATGTCTACACAATCATCAAAACAAGAAATCAAGCTTTGATTTGTAGTTTTGGCTAATTTCTGAGGTGCAAATACTTGCATTGAAAATTTAACAGTTGGCTTAAGATCCAGTTTGTACTGGCTCCAGCACACCTTGACTCTGTCCCATAGCTAGAGTAGGCTCCTTTATTCATTTCACCTCTTAGCTTTTCTGGCTTCCTTCATGACTTGGTTCAAATCTGTCTACAGAAGACCTTTTTCCAGTCCCCTAACCCCCACCCCAAACCCGGTGACTTCTGAAATTACCTTCCATCTATTCTGTATGTATCACATACAACAACGTAATATACAGAATAATATATGTATAATATACAGAATTATCTCTATATTATTTCCCTCAGTAGAATGTAATTTCCTTGAGAGCAGACTCTGCTTTCTTTGCCTTTTTTGATATCTCTAGCACTTAGTACAGTTACTAGCCCATTGTAAATGCTTAATAAATATTAATGTTTATTTACTGACCAAATATCTAATATATGAAATACATGTTATTATATGATCCTCTGTAAATTTGCTTTCCCTCCCCCCCATCTCCAAATTGTCATGCAGCACACTTAATGTTTCAATAAGCTAAGCTCCTACTAGGTACAAGACATTTATAAAACGAGGGGCTTGGACTGGGTGGTCTCTGAGGTCCTTTCTATATGTAAATCTATGATCTTTGAGCTTCCATTTATAGGTTCAAAGACAGAAACAGAACTACACCTGCCCTCGAAGAGCTTGTATCCTACTAGAAAGAGAAAATACAGACATCAATACTGCAAAAAAATCTATCATTTCATTAGTGTAGGTACTCCTGCTACTTACGCAGAGGCAACATGGTGTACTGAATAGAAGATTTCACCTGGGATTAGGAAGAGTCTTGCCTCTCCCACTGACTGACCACAGTCAAATTACCTAACATGAAGTTGGTAGTATCGTGGGTAGAGTACTGGGCCTGGAGTAAGAAAGACATGAGTTCTCAGACACTTAATGTGACCCTGTGCAAATCACTTAACCTTTGTTTGCTTCATTTTTCTCAGCTATAAAATGGCACTTACCTTGCAGGGCTATTGTGAGGATCAAATGAGATAATATTCATAAAAAGTGCCTAGCACAGTGCCAGACATATAGTAGGCACTATTTAGATGCTTATTCCCTTCTTTTCCTTTCCTCTTTCCCACTTAACATCTCTGAACTCCAGTTTCATAATCTTTAAAATGGGGATGATAGAGGCATTCATAGGTAAGGTGGTGAAGGCTGAACCCTGAATCAGGAAGACCTGGATCTAAACTCTGTCTCTGCCTCTGCCTGACCATGGGCAAGTTACTTAACATCTTTGAATCTTAGTTTCATAATCTTTAAAATGGAGATGATAAATTCCTATAGTACTTCACAAGATGGTTGTAAAACTCTATGAAATAAAGTGTGTAAAACATTTTGCAAACTACATATATGATTTTTTTTTCTATTATAGCCATTCAACTCTCTGTAAGCCAGTCTTCCAGAGGTATGATGGCCAGCCTGATGATGAACCTCTTAGAAGACAGTCTGGTCTTTGGAATGGCCATCCATCATTTGGCCCATACTCAAAGACTTTCCCAAACTAGTTAGAAATCATGCTTAGCTAGCTTTATTTTCACCTGGTCTAACTTGACCCTAAGATGAAATGTCTGACTGAATCCAGCCTGGAGGTGTGGGGCCACCTATAGTCATCATTCTTAATAATACCTCACATTTATATGATACTTCATACTTTTTCAAAGGGCCAAATACATTACCTCATTTATTATAGTCAGAGGCTCTAAGTTGGAACAACATGAGATTGCTGGGAAATGTGTCTTTGAAAAAAGACCCAGCCTTAACAATGGAGCTTGTGTAATATACTACTAGGAAAAACATTCCAATTTAGGTATATGAGGCAGAGTTAGATTAGTTAAAAATATATTTATACAGCTAAAGGTATCAATTCCCCATCATTTTTATGTCAGACTGAGAGATATTTCTCTTAGCAAAGGTAGTGAATCTAAAAAATTCAGTGAGATCCTACCTGATTTAAGCCCTGTTGTAAAGGCAAAACACTTTTCACATTTGTTTGATATTTATTATAGCATTTATATTCACTAAACATTTATAATATTTGTAAATGGAGATGAATTTGAATGCAGTGACACATTATGCATACTCTGAAATTATAATACATTTTTATCATGCGGTTTAAAAGTCAACACTGAAATCATTTTTCCTGAGAAACGTCTGGGTGCAATGTGAATAAAGATAATATTGAATAGTTGATAGTATATGCATCTTTCAAATAGGACTTTCAGCTGTGCTAAATGCTCATGTATGAGGGATAGATGTGCTTTTACAGTCTCTGTGAGGAGCAAAACCTATTTGCCATTCTCTTCCTAACTGAGAAACTATCAGTTCTTTGCAAATGGTCAATCACCTGACATGAGAGGGAAGAAAGGGCTTGAGATAAATGAATGCCTCTAATGCTTAAAGAGTGATGTCCCATAAATGAAAATGGAATTCACCTTTATTGATGTGGGTGTATTGTTGAAAGGGAGATAGGTGACTCAAAGGAGGGGGAAAATATCACAAGTTGTCATCCAACTCAATGCCTTGATTACATAATGGAAACCAAAGTCGTGATGAGAAAAAGTCCTACATATTAATAGGCAGCATTTTATTTTTCAGGTGTCAACCACAGATACTCTCTAAGCCTAATGTACAGGACATCAGATGAGTTGCTTTGTGGAGAGTTTTTTGGGGAATGTGAAAAGCCCTGTAAGTAAGCTTGATAATTAAAGGAGAGATAGTAAAAGAAAATGGGGGGGGGGGGAGGGGGAGGGGGAAAAGAAGTTATAAATCAAATAGATTATCTTCTTTGTAGTAAAGATAAAGTAGGCAATGTGCCATTAGTGGATAAAGAACTACCCTCAGAGTTAATTAGTCCTAGGTTCAAGTCCCTCATCTCACACATTGTGTTGTTGAGTTATGTTAGTTGTGTCCAACTCTCCATGAACCCATTTGGAGTTTTCTTCATGAAGATACTGGAGTGGGTTCCCATTTTTCTGCAGCTTATTTTGTAGATAAGGAAACTGAAGCACACAGGGTTAAGTGACTTGCCCAGGGTCACCCAGATAATAAATATCAGAGGCCACATTTGAACTCGGTTCCTCCTGACTCAATGGCTGGTGCAAAGATACTGGAGTGGTTTGCTATTTCCTTCTGTACATTAAGTGACTTGCCTAGGGTCACATAGAAAGTAAGTGTCTGAAGATAGATTTGAACTCAAGTTCTCCTGACTCTATCCACCACACCATCTGCCCTATGGGCATCATGACCCCAGGCAAACAACCTCTCAATGCCCCCAGGCAACTCTCTCACACTACAAGTTGCTAAGAAGACCTTTATTTGACTTGAAAGAGAAAGCTCCTTGCTGGGAACTACCTATACCAATGACAGCTCACATCCTATCAAAAAAAGAAAAAAGAAAATGAAATGTAGAAGGTAGCTTGATTTATGTTTGACTCAGGTAACCAAAGATAACAGCTGGTGTGAGTGATGGAAAAAAGGTGGAGCACAAAGATTTCCATATGGAATAGTGCCTGCCCCCTAACAATATGATAAAGATCACCTAGGACCCAAGACCACCAGGAAACAGGCATGGACTCAACTTAGAAAAGAGAAAAACAACAGTTCTTAAACTCTTTATTAATGTGGAGAAGAGTAGTGATGAGAGGTAGGAAAGATTCTGTTGTATGAATTCGAAGATTGAGTCATTATCTCTTTGGAGATTGCTAATGGGTAGCAGGTTAGCTAAATAGCAGATATCTCATGGGGGCAGCTACTGGCTTCCCCAGGATCACCTGGAAAAGAGTGTAGAAGAAGGCAGCATTGAGGTGGTGTTTCCAGGAAAAGACTAGAATTTGGAGAAGTCAATGAAAAGAAATCTTAGGATTACTGGTGTCCTGGAAAATATTAAACAAGAAAATAATCTGATCACTATTTCAGAAAATGTTATAAGAGAACTCCCCAGAAATATTTAAAAAAAAAGTAACATCTTACAACTAGAAAAATTTATCAGAATGCCAGCAAGAAGAAACTCAAAATTCAACTCATTCAGGCATGTCGTCAAATCAATATCAGAGCTACAACAACAGAAAAAATAATCTTTCAAGCTTCCAGAAGGAAGAAAGACATTGCCTACATACAAAAAAAAATCAGTTTGGAGTCTCATAAGACTTTACTACAAAATTCAAAAATTATTAAATTATGTAGAATATGACATGATACAATTCTGAAACACGAGTCTTAGTCCTGGAATAATTTTTGCAGAAGAATCTAAGGATTCTATATTGTTGGGGGGTTTTTTTTGTTCATTTGGTTTTTTTGGTGAGGCAATCAGGGTCACACAGGTGTACAGGGTCACACAGCTAGTGAGTGTCAAGGGTCTGAGGTTGATTAGGATTCTGTTTTAAAGCAAGATATGGACGTGAATGACATAGTGGAAAGAATGGTGGATTTTAAGTAGGTGAACCCCAGTTTTCCATTAATTCTACAAGCTTCTTGGCTTATCCCTCATAATCTGTCTTGAATACAACACATTCATGTCAGGTAAGTATAAAAATGGGGCATTTCTTTAAGAGAGATTTCTGGCTTTTCCTTCGCAAACTATAGGTTTGAGAAATAACAGTTTTTTTACCTACTACCTATGTTACCTTGGACCTTACCATTTTACCACTGAGTGGTAAAATTTCTTGTTAAGAAAGATGAGGAACCTGAGAGATACCCTTGGGATTCCTTTCCAACTCCTGAAAATTTGGTGATCCTTCAGTATAGTTAGGTATTACCTGCCACTAATGAAGAGTTCCTAAAGTGTAAAGCATAGATGTGACAGAAATCCTGCCAGGGCTCATCAAACACAAATGATTGATTGCTGCTTAATTTTGTTGAATGACCTGAGAGTAAATTAATTCATTGTATAGAGTGCTAAATCAGTAGTCAGAGGATCTGAGTTCAAATTCTTTTTCTGCTGTTCACTATCTCTGTGATCTTAGAAAAGATGCTTAAATTCTCTGAGCCTCAGTTTTCTCATCTAGAAAATAAAGATATTGGACTAGCTGACTCCTAAGATTCCTTCCAACTCCAAGTTTATTGACTGCTCTTTCCTTTTGACTACTGTCTCTTTTCTGAGCTTTTGTTTTCACAGACGTGGTTCTTTTCCTCTTTGTCTGACAAAACCTTCTCTGTCTCCTATGTAGGATAATCATTCATGTCTCTGTTTGTAACTATGGACGCAATGTCCAAATCTCCACCCTGTCTTTTTTTCTTCTTCATTTAAGCCAATTTTCAGTGATCTTAATAGTTGCTATCAGTTCAATTCCTATCATCTCTATGCCAATTGCTCCCAAATTTACATTTCTATTTCCCATATCCCCTGAGTCTCATCTTTCCAATTACTTGTTCAAAATTTCTACTTGGATGCCCCTTGGATATCTCAAACTCAATATGTCTAAAACAGACTCATCATCTTCCCCCTTCCAACCCTATTATTCCTTTTAACTTCCCTTTTTCTTTTTAAGGCATCATCATTCTTCCAGTCACCCAGTTTTGCAACATAAAAGTTTTCCTCAACTCTTTCCTCCCCACATCTAATCATTGCCAAACCTTGACAATTCTATTTCCACAATGTCTCTTACATCTGTTGCCTTCTCTACAATCATATGACCATCACCCTAGTTTATGTCTTTGTCACCTCTCACATTGGCTATTACAATAGTCTCTTAATTGGTCTTAATGTCTCATATCCATAAGTTGACAAAGAAGACAAAAAATGGAAAGAGTCAATATTTGCGGGAGGTATATAAAGACAGGTATATAGGTCCACCATTCTGGAGGGCAATTTTGAATTACGCAAAAAATGAAATGCCAAAATGTCTGTACCGTTAGACCTAGAGATCTTATTGTAAGATATATACCCTGAGGAAGCCCCAAGGAAGTCTAAGACAAAAGGAGCAGGTCAAAGTATATACCTATTTTTGCATATAGCTGAGGTGGGAATGAAGATGTACATCATGTAGGTTAAGTAACAAATTAAAGAATGAATGGGGGGTGGCACAGTAAATAGAGCTCTGGCCTTGAAGTCAGGAAGACCTGAGTTCAAATCCAGCCTCAGACGCTTAACACTTACTAGCTGTGTGACCCTGGGCAAGCCACTTAACCCCATTGCCTAGCCAAAAAAAAAAAAAAGAGAGAGAATGAATGGGAAAAATATTTATTAAACACTCCATGGATTGCACTTCAATCCAGCCTATGCTTTTCATAAAAATATCAATGGAAATAGTCAATAGCAGAATTAATAGAAGTCAAAATGCTGCAAGAAACAATAGAAATACCAAAAAATATGAAAGAATATAAGGAATGTTAATGAAAAGTGATGAATTTGGAGGATAAATCAATGAAAAGAAACCTCAGGATTATTGGTGTCCTGGAAAATATTGAACAAGAAAACAATCTGATCACTATTTCAGAAAAATGTTATAATAGAACTCCCTAGAAATATTAAAAACAAGTAAAATCCTACAAATAGAAAGTTATTAGAATGCCAGCAAGAAGAAACTCAAAATTCAACTCACTCAGGCATGTCATCAACATTAATATCAGAGCTACAACAAGGGAAAAAATAATCTTTCAAGCTTCCAGAAGGAAGAAAGACATTATCCACACACACACACACACACACACACACACACACACACACACACACACACAAAATCAGTTTGGAATCTCCTAAGAGGTTACTACAAAATTCAAAAATTATTAAATTGTATAGATTATAACATGATAAAATTTTGAAACATAAGTCTTGGTCCTAGAATGAGTTTTGCTGAAGAATCTAAGGATTCTATTTCAAAACAAGATATGGATATAACATAGTGAAAGAATGGTGGATTTTGAATGGGTAAACCCAATTTTTCAATAATTCTGCCAGCTTCTTGGCTTATCCCTCATTATCTGTCTTGAATACAAACACATTCATGTCAGGTAAGTGTAAAAATGGGGCATTCCTTTCAGTGAGATTTCTGGCTTTTCCTTTGCAAACTTCAGGTTTGAAAAACTTAGTTCTTTTACCTACTGCCTATGTGACCTTGGGCCTTACCATTTTACCACTAAGAGTGGTAATTTCTCAAAAAGAAAGATGAGGAACCTAAGGGATACCCTTTCCAGTTTCTGAAAATTCAATGACCCTGTAATATAGGTAGGTATTACCTGCCACTAATGAAGCTTTCAAGTGAAGCTTTGACTTCCTACAGTCATGAAGTGGAGAGCATGCTCATCACTGTAGAAAGTTTCAGAATGCTTGACTCCCATGGGACCTTGATCATGGTTACAAGGATTATCAGTAGAAAAAAGGTGCACTGCATGGAAAGGGGGCAGAAATAAGAGAAAGGTGGCTACTGAAGCAGTGAGAGAGTACATAGATGGAGAGATAATGGGGCTCAGCTTCTGAGGAATTCGGGAATTCCTGAATTGAGTAGAGAGATCCTCACTAGAACAAGATTGCCAGAGGGAACTGCATGAGGGGGCAGAGACTGAAAGAAAAGCTGCAGATGTAATGGGGAGATGAAAGGGAAGGTCTCCCATTCCCAGGAGAATGTAATGGAGTCAAACCCAAACAATCCATCAGATTCTAGTCTACTTCAAGAGAGGAAGCAATCTCTAAACTGCCTACTGAAAAGTATGGACTTACTGAAAGTTTTCTCACCCTATCTCTCCATGTACAGAGGGGGAAATTTTCCTATGCATTTGTAGGTTTTTCTCTAGGATATTTCTGTACCAGCCTCTTTATTTGGAACAATGTAAGAAATTGTACCATTTGTGTATATATAGAACAGACAGTGACTCTAACATTTGATTCATTTATTATTTACACCTCTTTTACCTCTAAATTATTATTATTATTATTATTATTATTATTATTATTAATTTTGTTGGAGCCTCTTGCATGGTGAGCTTATAAAAAGTGTCAGAACTTGGGGCTTGGACTGTGTTTTGCATAATCACTTAATGAAAACAAAATCACTGGAACGTGTGAAAAGTATCCAGATACTCTGTAGTCCAAATTCTCTGACACTTCAGGGTCTCAGTGTTATAATCAATCCTATGAAAGTAAGAGAACATGAAAAAATTTAATGGAAAGAAAAATGAAACTTCAAAAATGCCTGACCTGGAAAAATACAGGAGAGTTAAATCTTTGTAACAATAGATTCTTTTCAACTGTGGTTAACTAGTTTTTATCTTAAAGTAATCACCATACAGTGATGATAAAAAATAACTCTACTTTTGTATTGGTTAATCATTGAATAACACAGGTTTAGAAAGGCAAAAAGAAAGAAGCATATGTAATTAAAAGGGCATTGCAGGTAAGGAGGAAGGCAGATGAAGGGAAAGGGCACGGGATGATTCTAGGGCACAACTCTTTATTAAAAGGCAGGGAAATTTTTAGGTATTCTTATAGAGGTGATAGGAAACTTAATTCAATTTCTCAGTTATATTTAATGTCCTTTTAAATTTGGCAAAGGAACAGAAATATTTAAATAAGAAAATGTGTTACATTTTGACAAACCAAATCTGTTCCTTAGCATACACTCTTCACCATGCCTGGCATAGATATTCTAATCTTAAATGATCATGCATTCTCAGACAAAGCCAATGTATTAGATTATTTTGCTTTACTATACATATTTGTTACCAGGGAGGGCATAGGGTTAGTGGATAGTGATAGATATGGAAGAAAAAGCATCAATATAAATGTTTTTTCATTCATTCGCCCATCCACTCCCTCCCTCACTTATTCATTCATTCTTGGCTCCAGGTCCCAGCACGCTATACTCTGTATCATTTTGCTGCCTCATCTTGAGACAAATTTTGTAACAGAAGCTCAGTTTCAATATTTGATAAATTGAAATTTAACCATTATAACATTTCACATTTATATAGGATCTTCAGGTTTCCCTCCCCCACAGCAACCTTCTAGTATATCTTACAAGTAGTATGTAGTAAAAGAGTTATTATCCCTCTTTTATAGATGAGGAAGAGGTTAAGTGGTAAAGAGAGTAAGCTAACTTTAGAGAAGTTAAATGATTTGCTCATGGTCACCCAACTAGTCAGTTGCAGAATCCAGCTATTATCCCATGTGAAGGGACTGAACTCCTTCCTAAAAATGAAAAATAATTATGGAATGGATTAAATGAAATCCAAAAAATATACCATCTACAAGAAATACATCAAACCTGTGCAAATGTGCAGAGATTTAGATAGAAAGGATGTACTAAAATTTATCATGTTCCAGCTAAATCAAGAAAGTCTGGATTTTCAGTGATGATATCTAACTCAAATTCAAACCAGGAGGCATTAAGAGAGATAAATAAGGAAATTATATCATGCTTAAATGCACCATTAGTAATGACAGCTTATTGATTTTAAATATGTATGTACCAAATTATAAAGCAATTGACTATGTAAAGAGAAAGTTCACAATTGCATAAGAGACAGATAGTACAATGTTGAAATCTCCTATTAATTTTCTATCAGCATATGAGAAATTTAAAAAGAGACAAATAAAAAGTTGAGTGTTTAAGAAGCTAAATGTAATGGATATATGACAAGAACTTATTGGAAAAAGTAAGAAATGTATTTTTGATTTCTAAATACACATGGAACTTTCACAAAAAAATAGGTGATTTTCTAAGACATAAAGAATCTTAAGTAAATTTTGAAAGGCTGAGATTTTAAATACTACACTTAATTACCATAACAATAAAATTAGATACAAACAGTGATAAAATTTATTCATTTATTTATTTTGCATATGCTTTTGGATGTACATTTTGTCTCTCTCAATAGATTGCAACTCCTTTGAGAGCAGGGATTGCATCATTTTTTTTGCCTATGTATTCCCAGAACCAAGTATAATTCTTCTCACATAGTATGTGTTTAATAAATGCTTATTGATTGATTTATCAAAATGATGAAAAGCTATAAGCCTGCCTAAACATTTTAAAAACAAATTATTGGGAGCAGCTAGGTGGCACAGTGGATAGAGCACCGGCCCTGGATTCAGGAGGACCTGAGTTCAAATCTGGACTCGGACACATAACACTTACTAGCTGTGTGACCCTGGGCAAGTCACTTAACCCCATTGCCTAGCCAAAAAAACAAAAACAAAAAAAACCAAATTATTGACCAATGCCTGGGTTAAAGAAGTCTAAACAAAAGTAAACATATAATCAAATGATATTAATATTAATAATAATATAGCTAGTATCATATAGTACTTTGTTTACAAAATGCAATTATTATCTCTTTTTTCATATATTGTGATGTGTAATGATGTAGGCCATCTCTCATCCCCTCTCCCTCTCTCTCTTTTTCTTTCTTTCTCTCTCTCTCTAATGATAATAGAAGTATAACTGTTTTAAAATTTGTGGGGTGCTACCAAAGGAGTACCCAGATGCAAATTTTTAATACTTAATAAAGATAACAAGAGAAAAAGACAGATTGGATGAGTTGAGTCTGCATATAAAGAAATAAATGAAAAAAATAAAGTATTAAGGGGGGGAAGATTATCATGATCAGAGGTAAGAAAAAGCATTATTTCAAAATTTTTCAAAATTCTAATAACCTGAAAAATCCAAATGAAAGCAATTTGGACTCATGAAATTGGCAAGGCTAATTAAAAATCATAAAATTAAATTATTGTGGGTCTATGGGAAAATAGGCATGCTATTACATTGTTGGAGCTATGAATTGATAAATTCATTTTAAAGGATAATAGCTAGTATATAATAAGTATTATGGCATTGTTCATAATTTTTGACCCATTATCTTACTATTAGAATATTAACAAAAGAAAAAATGATCTATCTGTATATGATATT
Organism: Phascolarctos cinereus; assembly: GCF_003287225.1. NCBI lineage: Eukaryota > Metazoa > Chordata > Mammalia > Diprotodontia > Phascolarctidae > Phascolarctos > Phascolarctos cinereus. The sequence goes on along the minus strand of NW_027556180.1, from coordinate 119,698,051 downwards.
CATATGTTTTATTTGGAATAGTAAGCAAAACTGGTGGTTAGTAATAACCTATATCTTCAGTGACTAGGGAATGGTTGAATCAATTGTGCAATAATAAAGTAATAAAATATTATTGCACTATAAAATCACAAATTTCAAGTATAAGGAAATAAGGCTCATAAAATAACAAAATAGTAGAATAACAAAAAGCATATTCATTGCCTTCACCTGCTAAGTACAATAGTAACAAGTATAGCAATTTAAAAAAATCAGAAGTTGCAGAAAAAAACGTAGATTTCAAGAAGTTCAAAGAAAAGTGTGAAAGCTAAAAAAGGAACATGGTTCATGAGGAATGGCAAAGAAATCCTAACTAATTATTAAGAACTTCTATAAAAAAAGAGATATTTATCTAATGATATCAATACAAAAGAATAGTGTCAAAAATGAGAAAGCTAGAATGACTGACAACAGAAATAACTTTTTAAAAGATATTTTGCAAGTAAGAAGAACAAGAAAGGGATATGGCCACTGAATAAGGCATGTGGCATAATGTTAACGAGTGGCAGAACTAATAAAAATAATATAAGACACTTACAACTAGAAGTGTCTGAGCCAGGATTTCCTAATACCTAGTCAAAAGTCTAAGTTTATTAAAACTAATTATAAATCAACATATCATCTTCAGTAAAAAGAATAGTCTTCAAACAAGCTAAAGAGTAATTTGCAAAATATTATTTGATTAGATAGCTCTCATGTTAATACCAATTATAGGAGAAATCTAGGATTTTTTCCCTTCCTATTTCTTCATTCTCTGCTAGGTCAAATAAGAATCTGAAGAATAGGACAGAAAATGAGATTGGATTTAGCATTCTCCACAATCTTGTTCAGACCCCACCCAACTGGGAAAGTTTAAATCTGATCAAAAGGTAAAGAGACTTTAGTCTAGATGAATTCCAACTCGTGTATCTGAGTGATCAGAATCAGATCTACCAGCCCCTCATTAGAATAAGCCCACCTCTCATTAAAATATTCATTATTCCTATTAATTATTAACCAATCACATTTTATTGCTGTCTGTTGGGAACACCCTCTCCTTCAAGGGCATAAAGGAACAATGGGCCTCCATGATTTATCTTTGATACATGGGAGATGGCCAAATGGTGATCCTTTTATTAATTATTTGCTAGCCATAGTTAATAAAATGATTAATTACCAGAAATTATGACTCTCAAACTTTTATGTCACATAGTTCAAAGGGGTTCTATGATTTCTTTTTTTAAGTGTATTTTTTTCTCTCTTTAGAATGTAAGTTCCTTGAAGGCAGGGATTATCTTTTTGCTTGTATTTGTATTCTCAGGTTTACAGTGCCTATCATGTTGTAAATGTTTAATACAAGTTTGTTGACTAGGCTTGTCCAGAGTCATGTTGCTAACAACATAATTTGACAGTGCATAAGTCCTAGCAAGCTGGAAGAGGGTTGAACATGGGCTTTGCAAAGGATTGTATTTGTTGCCAAGTTCTGGACTGGCAGAGATGTTCATTACCAGAGGCATGGCTATCAGGTAATAATTTAAGATTTGGGGTTGGATGGGTGCTATGGCAATTAGTGAAGATTCTCTACTCATGTTTAGAGGAGTTATTGCCTGTATCAATAGGAAAAGTGAAGAAGACTTCCAGAATTTTGAATTATTAATACTGGCTCTTTCAGAGACATTGTTTAATGTTCACAACCAACTGGTAAACCAGGTAATGCAAGCACTAGTATTCTCAAATAAGGAAACTAAGGCCAGCCCTCTAGCCCAGTGTTACAAAGCAAATAAGTGACAGAGCCAGGCCTTTAAACTAAATTTTCCAACTCCAAATTTAGTACTTTTCCCAAGGCATCATGATATCATCAGATGAGGAATCTGAACTCCAGAGAAATTATATAAATTATTCCTTAGCCATAGGAAAAGGACCAAAATTCACCTTGATTCCTAATTACCATGATGTCCTATGAGATATATATGAATTAGTAGCTAGATTGAGGAATTTGTCTATTTTTATCAGAGCCAGGATCTGAACTCAAGTCTCCTGCCTCCATAGTCAGCACTTTTTTTTTTTTTACTGACTTTGGTAGACAGCATGGTATCATGGAAAGTAGGCTGGGCTTGGAGACAGGGTAAGACCTAGGTTCAAATCCTAGCTCCAATGCTACTCGAGTCTGTTTTCTCATCTGCATAATGGTGATGATGGGGATAGGACCTGGACCTCTAAAAGCCCCTGAAACTTTCCCACACAACCCACTCCCTGAACCCAGATCCCTGGCCTTAGCCTGAGGCACCCAGCCCTTCCCAATCAATAATCCTTTTAACTGCCTTTTCATTGTGGCCCTCATTGTCTGCACCTGGCCCCACTCCAGGCTATTTCCCACCCTTAATCCCATCTAGACCGCTTCTCTGTCACCTCAGGGTCACCTCAGGCCATTGACCACTCCTTGATCACATGCAGATCTTCCCATAGTCTTTCTGTATAAAAGTGTCCATCTTGCCTCCGTTAAATTGCTCAGATTCTTAAAAATCTGGCCTGCTTGTGTTAGTGTCATAATAAACCTTGTCTCTAATTGAAAGAAAGCTTGAGTTGAATTCTTTTGATGCAGACCTACACCTTTTTGACCTTGAATTTTGGGGTTCCCAGCCTGCCTAGATAGCAACAGGGATAATACTGCTACTAATGTTAATGCAACCTCTTAAGGTTGTTGAAAGGAAAATGCTTTGAAAAACCTTAAAGTACTATAAACACGAGTTATTATACCAAGAATATTTGTGGTATATGTTGGGAAAATGTGAAAAATAATAATTAATAACCAATATCTTGGGAAGGTTCAGAGGTCTTCCCCCCACCCCTTCTTCTAAAGTCCTGACTTTAAGTTCAGTTTTTCTTCAGAAGGACATTACTGACAATGAAATTGCATTGACTCTCCTTATCCTGGTCAGACCCCACCCAAGCTTGCAAGGAATTTAATCTAAAATGGGGGAGCTCATAGTGTTCTACTCAAGCTTGAGTGGAGAGAGATTCTTTTCTCTAGATGGGGACAGGGGAGAAACCTGATCCTTTTATTAAAGGGACTTTATTAAGGTGATTTGTTCTATTAAGTTTGGATTCAGTCAAAAGGCTGCACTTGAGAACCAAGGGGGGCCACCTGTGGCCTGGAGGCTGGGAGTGGTCTGGTATAGCTGGGAATGGTCAATGGTCTGGTATAGAGATATTTTCTCTGTCCAGGGGTGAAATGATGATGCTATCAATTATTGTTGAAAGGGTATATAAACTGTGCAGCCTAACTCCAAAGTGAACTCAGTTACTCACTGCAGTTCCTATGCATCCATGTCCTTCTGTTGCAGAGTACAGGCCGGGTAGTCTGGAATGAATTCACAGACTCAAGCATTCTTCAAGTCAATGTGGCAAAGATTTATTGTTACGATTTTCAGCGGGCAAGGATTCTTAAGGAACCTGTGAGAGACTGAGGATGGAGCTAGGGTTTATATGGAAAAGGGCATGGGAAAAGAATGCCAGGGACACTGATGAGGTAATCCAAAGGTGGAGGTGCTTTGGGGGTATAGATGGAAAAGTACAGGGAGTATACCAGACAGGGAGGGAGATGACGGAGGTATGGATCTTTGGAGTCTGGCAGGAGGAAAAGTCCTTGGGCTGGGCAAGGCACCCCTCTCCCTCTGTCTTGATGAGAGAATGCTCTGCAACAAGGGAAAGCTTTCTCACAAGACAGGAACTTACCAAGGAATTGGGAGGCTTCCAGAGACATGATTTGAGAGCTGGGGCCTGAGCAGCCCAGCACTCTCTTGCCCAGCTTTGTGTAGCTGTACTAGGAAGAGAGATAAAGGTCTTGCTGAGGCCCATGCATGAATAACTGCTAGGCACAGCGTCCTTGGGCTAGGGAGTGGTTGTCAGAGACAATGTTTATGAGACTAGGGAGAGATTGGGGTCCAAGTACAAGCACAAGCACCGAAGCACCCCATCACTCCCACTTTGAGAAAAATAAGCAGGCATACAACCTAATTGTGTTTGTCTTTCTTAGATCAGACTCTGGAGGTTGACAATGTGAAGCTAATGAGAGTTTGATAATTGTATGAAAAGATGTGGAAGAAGCCAGTGACATGATCAATCCACAAGAATTTATTGAGCATATTAATTTATGAAGCATTTATGTTTCAGGAAACAGATGAAACAGTTCCTGCCCACAGGGAATTTGCATTCTATAGGACAGAAGAGCTTATTTGCACCTGAATGACAGGCTGATTTTCAAAATTATTTTCAAAATTTGGCTAGTGCATCTGCTTTACATCTGCTTTAATAGTAGGTGATCTAAATTGCCTCCTCAAAATATATATATATATTATTGGGTTGTATGTGGGAATGCAGGATGGAAGGCAAAAATCACTGGGACTGGAATCAGGAAACACAGGCTAGAATTCTGGACTGGGCTGACACTTACTAGCTGCGTGACCCAATGCCAGGTCATTTCCCCTCAGGAGCCTCAGCTCTCTTCTCTGTAAATGGGATTTGGAATATTTGCTCTACCTTCCTCCCAGGTTGTTGTAAGGAAAGCCTTTTGTTAACGTGAACACACTGTGTTCTTGTGAATTATTATTATTTTGTTGCTTCAGAAAATGTTGACTAGGACCTAGAAAATATCATTCTCTACCCCCCAATCAGAAAGTAAATATTAAGAGGTTGAAAGGTCGCAGTGCTGGTCTTGGTTAAAGAAAAAAAAAAGAATCCTACTTTTTTCTGTCCTGGAAGTTGCTATCATTTGATTTCAGCCTCTGGCTCATGCAAAAAAATCTATACCCATTTGAAATAGCATTATTTGAAATGCAAGCTGTTTGCATACAATAAATTTTTCAACATAGAAGAGATATTATTATGGAGTCTTTATTATAAACTACAGGGTGTGACCTACAGTAAAAGGCATATTTTTCCTTGTCTTATTTTATACCATAATCAGTAGATTTAAGTCATAGAGTGAATCCTGAATATCAATCTGGTTAGCATGGCTCTGCTTAATTCACTAACAAAATAAAATATATGTGCATTTGGCAGTTGAAATGAGAAATAATGAGGCACTTAGAGGAATTAGATTTCTACATTATAATGTAATAAGATTTTAATGACACAAGAAATATATACCATTCATACATTTTGGTGTTTGAGAAACCATGCAATACTGAAAGCCATGAGATTTTTTCCCACCCCCTGATGATTTTTGGTTGCCAGAAAGTGTTCATGTGATTTATATCTTGATGTAACAATATTGTCCTACTGGGGACAAAATCTATTATGACATTATATACAGCTTTTATTAATTCTATTCTATTGGGTAATTGGAGACCTCTTGTGTTTTTTAAAATGACAGAGTAGGGACCTCAGTTCATTTTACATTTTTTAATTTCATGCTTGTCTTCTGCAAAATCTTTTCCATAAATTTAAATTCAACAAAACATGGATACAGCCCCAGAGAGAAAAGATCAATAAATGGGTTAGAATTTCATCCAGAATTCAGAGAAATTTGAATTTATTTTTCATTTCCATGATTATGTCCCACTGATATAAAATTTGGTGGAAGAGAGCAAAACTTGAATAACTATTATACAAGCAAGCATAATAAATGTATCTGAAACTTGGAACTCATAGATACCAAGATATCATAACTAATACAAATTCTTTAGACAAGATAGCCAATGTTAAAATCAGATTCACAAAATTCATTCGGAACATTTCTAATAATAAAAAAAATGCCCCTCAGAAATGTAAGTTAAAGACAGACAGGACAAGAATACAAGATTCAGTGTTAACAAACTCAATTTGCTGCCTGCTGTTTTAGTGTGTAATGTTATTTACTCATAGTGTCACACATGCAATAGGTGTTTAATAAATGTTGAAGTGAATTGAATTGGTTTGTGAAAGACTTCAGTTTGTTGTGTTACATTCAAATGTTTCCCTTAATCTCCCAATGCCATATTGTACTTAGCTGAATTTACCACTTTAGATCAACATTTACTTTGAGAATATTAACTGTTCCTGGAAATTAACATCTTTTTTTAGACTTTTACAAAAAATTTTCCATCCTGCAGTGACAAAGAAGGAAACCAATTACAGAAAGCTATTAAATTAACAATTATGGTCTAACAAAAACAAGGGGATTGTAATTCTTTGCTTATTTGAGAATACACAATTTATAGGCCTCAATTCAGATAAGAGTTGGGCAGAGTTGGGTGTCTTTATTCTATAATTTCCAATTAAAATTTTTTCTATGTATGCAGTATTGGGTCAGAGGGAAGCACAGGTAAGTATACCTGCTTCATTGGGTAGAAAGAACCAAAGCACAGCTAGGTGTTCCATAGTGAAAATAACATGCTGGTTAATCTGACTGCCACACATTTCTCGCCATTCTAGTCCATCCAAGTAATCTTCCTGAAGTACATCTGACCATGTCACCTCTTTGTTCAATAAAATACAGTGGCTCCCCATCACCTCCGGGATCAAATATAAAATCCTCTGGCATTCAAAGCCTTTCGTGACTTTTCCCCCATCTTGGATCTGTTGAGGTTTAGGGGTTTAGGCGTGCTGGGACCCCAAAATCACAACTTGCGGATCCTGGCGAAAAGAATTCAACTCAAGCCTTTTTTCAGTCAAAGACAAGGTTTATTAGAACATCCATCATATTGGGCATACTCTTAAGTAGTCTGAATGTGAGTGAGCTATTGGCTAGATTTTAAGAATCTGAGCATCTTAATGGAGACAAGATGGATCTTATATACAGAAAGACTGTAGGAGGGATCTAGGAGTGGCCAAGTAGTCTATGAGGTAATAGAACTCCAGGGACCTGGACCACAAGACCAAGGGAGAATGGAGCCCAGATAGGTTTAAGGGTAGGAAGTGGCCTGGGGCCATGGGGAGGTAAGACAATGGAGGGCTAGGCTAGGTTAAGGGTAACTGAGAATTGGGAGGCTGGATGTAGACAATAACAAAAGGCCAGTTGATGAGATTATAGCCTCAGGCAACTGCCAGAGATTTGGCCAAGTGGGAAAGTCAAGTGTTTTTCCTTTTTGGGGTCTAGATCCCATCCTCATCAGATCCAGTGACACTGGCTTTTTGCTCTTCCTTGCACAAGATATTCCATCTCTACTCCAGGCATTTTCACTGGCTTTCCGCTATGCCTGGAATTCTCTTTCTCTTCACTTTGCCTCCTGGCTTTTCTGGCTTCCAAGTCCCAGATAAAACTGGACTTCTGACAACCCTTCTCGTTAACCTTCCTTCTCTTGATCATCTCCAATTAATCTTGTATAGATCTTGTTCATCCATAGTTGCTTGCATGTTATCTTTCCCCATTAAACTGTGAACTTCCTGAGAGCTGGGCCTGCTATTTGTCTTTCTTTGTATCTCTAGCACTTAGCAGAGTGCCTGGCACATAGAAGGCACTGAATAAATGTTTATTGACTCACTGTCTGATTATAGACATAGAAGAGTGCATGCATGGGGTTTGAGGAGGTAACAAGAAGCTGGCATTCTGGACCAGTCGTTCCCTGAGCAGTTACGGAATGTGCAGGGTACTTTGGGAGACAATCAGGCAGTCCCAGGTAGGAGTCCCAGAGACACAGGAACATTGAAAGAGAAGGGAAGGCAGAGGTCAAATCAGGAGTCAAGAGTTGGGAAGGGACAAGAGTTGGAGACTAGGGAAAGACAGTAATTTGAAAGCTAAGGAGGCAGTCATAAACCAGGAAGGGGCAAGTCCTGAATAGTAGGGCAGGGACACAAATAAGCAGTGGCAGGCTGCAGTGGGGGACAAGGTTGAGCTAGGGTACCTCTGACTCAGCCAGCAAGTTTCTTACATATCTATGCTGAGGCACGAGATAGCCCAAAGTGGGATAAAGCAGGGCTACAGGTGTAGAATTGCATGTTAGAAGAATTATGTGCACAGGTGATACAGTTTTCTTGCCTTCATGAATACTGGATGAGATCTGATTTATTTTATTGGATTAGGAAACTCTCAGTGAGGAAACTGAGTGTGGAGTTTAGTCAAATCATGGATACAATCTCAGTTTTACAGCCTCAGTTTCCTCATCTGTAAAATATAATAGCACCCACCTGCATTGGGTAAGATGATACATGCCTAGTTCTTCTCAAACCTTAAAGCACTATATAAATGCTAATCAACTGCTGCTGGTGCATATTGGCACCTGGTTTGCAATTTCTAATCTCAAAGAGTTGCCTGGGCTCATTAAAAGATTAAATGACTTAGGGAGAGTCACATAGCCAATATGTCTCAGAGTCTAGGCCAGCTCTTTATACACTAAGCCACCTTGCCTCATACATGTTTATATACAGAAAAACTATCTACCTATTTATCTATCTATCTAATTATCTATCCACACACATATCTATATATGTATATATACTATATATATATATATATTATTGTTGTTGTTGAGGCATGTTTGCCTCAGTTTACTCATCTGTAAAATGAGCTGGAGAAGAAAGTGGCAAACCACTCCAGTATCTTTGCCAAGAAAACTGCAAATGGGGTCACAGAGAATGTACTGGAGAAAGAAATGGTTGTATATATGTTTATATTTTATTGTTGTTGTTCAGTCATGTCTGACTCTTCATGATCCCTTTGGGGTTTTCTTGGCAAAGATACTGGAGTGGTTTGCCATTTTCTTTTCCAGCTCATTTTACAGATGAGGAAACTGAGGCAAACAGGGTTAAGTGACTTGTCCAAGGTCATAAAGCTAGTAAGTATCTGAGGCTGGATCTGAACTCAAGTCATCCTGACTCCAGGCCTGGTACTCTATCCACCGTGCCACCTAGTCATCTAGGTATCTTATGTTTTATACACACACACGTATGTGTGTATGTATATGTATATATGTATGTATACATACATATATACATATATAGCTGTGTATATGTGTATACACACATCTATATCTATATGTCTATTTTTTCTCTATCTTTACACACATATGTACATAGACAGGGGACCTGTCATTTATTTTTTAAGGAGCTCCTAGGTAAAGAACCTCACTCTAGCAATGTAGGATGCTGCTGTGCAACAGAGTACTAAGAGGTTAAGTGACTTGCTTAGGGTCACACAATCAGGAAATGGGACTGAAACTCAAATTTTCCTGGCTTTGAGGTCAGTTCTCTATCCCTTCTGGGGATCCAACCTTTGAGGGCAAAAGCAGATGGGGTGGAGTAACCCCAGAAGATATCATAAGAACAGTTCATAAAAAACATTCCACTTGAAATCCTGGGTTTCATTCTTCTACAAGTACACATGGAGTCTGTTGGAAGGAAGGGTATAAACTTGGGGTACAAGGGTAGTGAAACAATGTAGCAAATGTGTGTGATAAAGGGTTAACTCCTGCATTAGACATCCTTTTAGGAAGCTCCCTTTACACCCAGCATTCATACCACCCCTGTGGCTTTGCACTGGCCATTCCTAGAATGTATTCCCTCCTAATCTCTGCCTCAAAGATCCTTATTTTCTTTAAGACTCAGTTCAAGTAACCCCTTTCCTTACTCCACCTCAGGAGCTAGTACCCCCCCGTCAACATCCTTGTATTAATCTGTTTTGTATTTATTTTGCATTTATTCTGTATACATTTATATGGTGTATATGTTATGTATCTATCCCTCAGAGAAATTTAGCTCCCTGAATTCAGGGTACATTTTATTTTTTTTGTCTTTATCTCTCTAGCCCCTAGCATGGTACTTGGCATGTAATCAGTGCTTAATAAATGCTTATTAATTGATTACTTGGTTTTATTAGTACTCCATGAATCCCACTATGAAGAGACAGATTGTAATGTCCATATGGAAAACAGCAAGATGATGTAGCAAGGAGAAGATGTGTATCATTCCTGTGGTCAGTCTCTTATTGTCCTGAGGCACAAGACCCTATTGTCCTTATCATTACCTTATGATGAAGAGCTATAAATACACTTAGTGACCAGAACATTATCTAGTCCATTCTCAAATCCAGTGAGAGCCTTTGTCCCTCTGACCTTCCTGCGGCAGGCTTCCTTATGTGCCATTTCGAATAGCCTTTCGTTTTTTTATCGGTTCAAAATGGGTTCTAACGCAAGTTTTGTGGTTTAAAATCACTCATGCTTCTTAAAATGTCAGACTTAGGCTATGTGCCATTTATCTCTAGAGGAAAATAGCCTGGCCTATTCCAGATAAGAGAGACTTCAGGCTGTAACCATTTTTTAGGAATGGAAATTCTGGGGTCAATATGTCACTCAGGTTGATCCCTTCCATAAGATAGACACAGGAAGGTGGTCCTGTTCTCAAAAATAACACAACCTTTAAATAAAGGCTCCTGCCTCTCTCTCTATACCCTAGCATGGAGGCTTCTTTACCACCTCTACCCTGGAAGTCAAAAGGAGCTTTTTAATGAAAGGAAGAAATTGACTTCTGGTTCGGCAGACTTGCCCATGGCATCTCTCCTGCCTCCAAATTCCTCCCCTTTTTTGAGTCTTTTTACTCCAATTTGTTACACTTTCTGAAATTTCACCAGAAATGTATTTGGATTAGTGATTCACAGACCTGAACCCTTTGACATGAGTTCCCGAATGGCATAAAGGGTCAAGATTTTTTTTTTCCTCTCCCCGAGAGAGGATGGGATTTCCCCTGCTTTGGGCTCAGTGACTTTACCCAGAATCACGAGACAACCTGGTACACAATCCTTTCTGTCTGAGCACACTAGCTCTACCTTAACTAAGGCAGGTTTACTACACAGACAACAGAAAGAATAAAGGGGGAAAAATCTACCAATAGCTTGCAATGTCTCATACACACTCCCCAACCCAAGTCCACAAATTCTGAAATGAGTACCTCAGGGACAGCCAGCCTGCTTCTAGCCCAGAATTTCTCATAGAAAGCAGCTCCTCTGAGCAAACCGTACTCACTGAAGCTACTTATGGATTGTCTCCACTGGTCATCCCATTTTGGATTCTAGTGGCTCTTTTATAGATTTACACATTTACATTGAATTAGAAAATTTCCCCAAAAGTCCATGTGCTTGCCAGTCTCATGTGAAGTTATCAGGTGTTAGTATAAATTGTTTTCAAAAGTGTCAACAGAAAAATCAGAGAGTCCAAGTCTATGAAGAATGGATTTCAAGTATTGAAAGATCATAGGATTAGAATCAGAGTGGGGATGGGGAGGAGGGCCAATAACAGACAGAGCCTCCTTAAGGGGAGACTACCTACAAAAATATCCAAAGGAGAGAATTCAGAAGAGAAATTCAATCAGGTCAAGGACAGCAATCTCTTGCCTTCTAAACTTTTCATTGTGATGTTATTATCTCTTACTTGGAGAAGATAAGGACTGGACTTCTGACTTTAGTGATGTAGAGAACTCCCTAACAAGGGGACCCCCTCTATCAATGCAGGTTAGCACCTCTTTTGAAACTCGTAGTACTAGAGAATTTTCTAGAGCAGAGGTGTCATTATTGTTGTTCATCCTTCATTCTCAAAGAGAACCAATGATACCAGGAGGGTGATATCTTGACTTGCAAGTGAATTGGATTTAAGTGAGGCAGGGATATGCAAAGTTGCCAGCCTCACTTTCCCCCTCAGAATCATCAGATACCAGTGGCAAGACATAGGTCAAGACAACTGGTGATGGCCCCAGATGCAGAAGTATCAAATACAAGGCCAATGGGTCACATGTGGACCACAGCACTCCTGAGGGGTCCTAAACCATATGAAATGTAATTGGAAATATTTAACAAAAAAAGTAAAAATGCAATAAAACATAGATGATATTAAATTTAAATAATTAATATGTAACCCATAGGAATCCTTATGTGCAATCTCATGGCCCCATTTCTATTTGAGTTTGACACCACTGCTCTAGTGCAATGAAAGGTTGAATGACTTGCCCCAGGTTACGCAGATAGTATGTCAGTCAGTGAGTGAGTCAATTAACATTTATTAAGTGTTTACTGTGTGCTAGGAACTGTATGAGAGATGGGACTCAAACCTAGGTCTTCCCATCCCTGAGGTCAGCTTCACTATGCTACAGCTGCCTGTCAGTAATCCTTGGGTTGATCGTGTCTTTTTACTGTATGAACTTCTTCTACATGTAGCTTTACTCTAGCAGACCTATGATTCTAATCCTGCCATCTTTTAATATCTGAGATTCATCTTTTTTGCGACTTGGATCTCCTAGTGTCTCTGCTCACATTTTTGTCAACACCTGATCGATATTAGGTGACCCCTGATAACTCCTTCTACTGTGACACTCAGGGGGCAAGGTTTTAATATACCCTGGCAAGCACATGGCCTTTGGGGAAAATTTCTATTACTACGCAAATATGTAAACCTATTAAAACAGTTGTATATATTTATAGCAGTGGTTCTTAACCTTTTTAGAGTCATGGACCTTTTTGGCAATCCAATAAAGTCAATGAAATCCCACTCAGAATAAGGATTTTTAAAAAAAATTATGATCAAAAGAAATACTAAATTTCAGTTAGAAATTCATTCAAATAAAGATGTAACTTTTAATTTATTTTTCAACTCAGTTCACAGATCTCCTGAAACCTATCCATTGACTCATTGTGGGAGGTTGATGGGCCCCAGGTTAAGAAGCACTAATTTAGAGTGATTTTGAGTAATGACTCTAAAGGTATAGATCTATATACAATTCCTGCAAAGATGATGAAATTACATGAAATATTAGATCCGCTCTTGACCCATAAGAAAGAGATGGTGAAGCCTCTGACCTGGCTACAAGAAAATAAAGAAAATAGAGAGGAACTCCCTCGCTCTTTATGTGTCTTCCTCTAACACTTACCTCTGTTTTTAAGCTAGAGCCTGAGTTGCATGCAAAATTGCCACTCCCTTCCTCCCCACAAAAATAAGTCAAGTTCTATGATAGGTTTTTGCTCTCTCTCTCTCTCTCTCTCTCTCTCTCTCTCTCTCTCTCTCTCTCTCTCTCTCTCTTTCTTCTTCTTCTTCTTCTTCTTCTTCTTCTTCTTCTTCTTTCTTTTCTCCTTTTATTATAGAAAATTGCATTTAGTCAAAATAGAAGACAAAGTATAAAACACTCATAGTTCCTATTTCCCAAACTTCAATCTTCCAAACTTTTCTAGAAAGTAGGTTATGAGTCTCTGAGCTCTGTTTTCTGAGATGGCTTATTGGCCTGATACTATAAGTTAACACAAGGAAAAGAGCTATTCAAGTCTATTCTTCTCTACTAACTCCTGTCCCCGAGCTCTGCTCACACTGACACAATCCGGCAAAGAGGAAAAGGGTTTTAGTAACATACCCCAAAAGCGAACCTTGGGGATTAAGGGCCAGAAAGGCAGTGCACCTTAGTAGCAGATATCTGATGAATGGAAGTTGAAATTGTATCTGCTCAGGTTAAGAACTCGATCTGGGAGGACATCTGCTGCCATTATTTCTTAGCTCTCAGGATCTGAAGCTTCCTGGTAGCAGCACCATGTGTTAGACACTGTTACTGGACAACTACTTGGCTCCCACATACATTTTCTTTTCTCTCTTATGATAGATGGTCTGAATCCCATCTTTCTCATGAGAATTCATGACCAGCCTTCCAGTAAGCATGCTGCAACACTCCTGCCTAATGAGAATACACAATGAAGAGAAGAGAAGGAAGTGAAAGGGAAGGGAATAAGCCCCTACTAGGGGACAAGCCCTTTGCTAAGCCTATCACAACCATTATCTCATTTGTCATTATCATCTGCTCTGTTTCTGATAAACTTTTAGGAGATGTAGGAGGCCAAGGAGGCTTCTTTCTCCCATTCTAGGTTTTTCCACTTACAATTTTGAGAGGCCTGCAAAGGCTAATACATTTTCTCTTCCCTAGCATTCAGCATAGTGATCTTTACATGGTAAGGATTTATGGTTTATGAAATCTACTGTTCCTGGCACAGAAATCTGGTGCAGAGTGGGTCTTGAGATAGCCTGGTCAAAGAACTGGAATTTGACTCCCCCATCTCAGCTATTCACTACCTGTAGTACCTGAGAAAGACATTTCCTGGCTCCAGGACCCAATTTTCCCCATTGTAAAATAAGGGAGTTGGGCTAAGCAACATTTTCTCATCCTTTTTGCCCCAAAGTCTATAAAACCTGTGGATCTGCACTTGACAATCCCAAGATGCGGAAGGAAGGATTAGTTTCTTTCTCATTTAGCAGGTTGGAGTAGAAATTAAGGGATATTTGGCCCTAACTACCACACTATTAAAAGACATCAGAATTCTAACTAAGCTTTGCATAAAGCCTTTGACTTAGAGGCTTGTTTGAAATCGTTTTTCAGATACAGGCAAGCTATCTAACCTCTCAGAGCCTCGGTTTCCTCATCTACAAAATGTATCTTTTTACTCCTTTTAACTGCTTACCTCCTGGGGCTATTGTGAGGAATGAAGTTTTGCATACCTCCAAGCACTCTAACAATTCGAGGTATTAGCAATTATGATTATTATTTTCTCTTCTGCCCCCTAGTTCCACTTACAGGGGGTGATGAATCAACGGTTTTTGTTGAATTCCCTTCAGTTCAAGCATTCTTTCCACCCTACTAGGCTGCCTTTGGGGCTCAGGGCTCCTCCATGCACACAGTATAGTATACACTGACACAAAATCTCAGAGTTGAGAGAGATCAGAGGCCATCCCGGCCAACTTGGGGTGTCCTCATGGAAGTCTTTTTAGGTAGGCAGCCCTCTAATTTTTTTGGTCTCAAGACCTCTTTATACTTTTAAAAATCATTAAGGACCCCAGAAAGAACTTTTGTTTATGTTGAATTACATTTGCTGATCTTCATTGTATGACATTAAAAGTCCTAAGTATGATTGTAAAAATAGTTTTAAACCACTAAAAGGGTCTTATAGAATACCCAGGGGTCTCCAGACAACACTTGGAGAACTGCTGACTTAGGTTAATTCCCTACAATGGAAAGTCAGCCTTTGGGGGTTACCTTGCTGGGAACGTGGCCAACAATTTCAGTGGTGAATAGGATGCTATGCTAGCCATCTAGTTCACTTACATTACAAGTTACATGGACATCTGTGAGTTGGGCTAAATTGGGATGTCTACCATTTATAATGTTATTTCTGAGACAAAATGTTTTTCAATTTTCATCCAACTCTTGGAACGCAATCCATTTATAGGCTGGTAGACTAACAGCCTATACTTCTTTTTTTTTTCTTATGAAGACCTAACAAATAGTGAGTGATCTGTCTATATCTCAGAAATGTCCATGCATGCTATGATGTGATTAATTACAGCAAAGTTGAAGTTTCTGCTCAGAGGGAATCTTTGAGGCCAAGTTATCATGGTGTTTGAATGACCTCTCTTCTTTAGAAAGTGGAATCAAGTCAGGGTTCTAGACACTGTTTCTCAGGAAGTTCATTTTGTCTCTGCTTGCCAGGTAAAATGGGAATAAATTATTTCAGTCTCCATCACGAACTCACTGTAACACTTAATTTTAAAAGAGAGAGGGAGAGAGCAGCCCTTTTGTCACATGACCTTATAGTTCACAGGCTTCTTGGCTCTGTTTCCTCAACATAAAATAATCTTGGAGACTGTTGCTCACAATCTTTGGTAGAGATCACTTCTATATCATATTCCCACTAGTTTTGGGGAAGTCAGTTAATTAGCACTCACAATTTAATTTTAATGGAAATTATATTTTAGGAGCTTGCAAGATAAATATGTTGTTAAACATCCTTCAGGCCTAGGGTGCTTAAGAGTGAAGCATCCTTAAACCTATTAGGCTTATGTGATCACATAGGCCTACTGAATTTCCTGTCCCTAGCCTCAAATTGATGGAAATAAAACATTTAAACTTGTAACTTTACCTTCTTACCTTCTTAATAATGTTTGCATACCTCTTAGGTTATTTGCAGACATTACTCTTGCTCTAGGAGCCATTAATGTTTAAATATTCTTTGGGAAAGATTTTCAGAATTGTGTGTTTTGGACTTTGTGGGTGTTTTAACCTGTAGTGGATTTAAACTGAAGCTCAGTTTTTTCTGGCAAAGCCACAGACAAAAGCACCCCTAGACCCCCTTAGCCTTCTGGGACCTGGAATGGATTAGCAGCAGTAACTCCAAGAAACCTGGGGACGTACATGCTCTTTTGGGTCCCTAAAGAGGTTAGTCAGTTAATAAATATTTATTAAACATCTACTGTGTGCCAGACACTGTGCTAAGCCTGAGGTCCCCATCTATTCTGAGAATATACTAAGATACAGAATAATTCTTGGGCTAAAAGGAACTAAAGAGGACATGGGGTGCATCCCCCTTTCTCCTTCCCCCTCTTTCCCTCCTTTGCCCCCTTCTCCCATGAATCTAGTTTCCCTCAATGTACTGGACCTTTAACGACCAAATTGTGAAGTTGTTTAGAAATAAGCCTTTATTAATAAACCTGGCCCATCTATGGGCAGTCTTGGCTGTTGCCTATGACCTCGGCCCAGTTATTTCCTCTCAAACTTCTTGGCTTTTCCAGTTCTGAACACAATCTGTTAACCACCTGCCTATACTGTTTCTTTCTCTTCCTTAGTTCTTGCTGGTGACCTTTCCTCAATCTGGTCTGCTGGCTCTGCTATGAGGTCATGGTTTACATACCTCCTTCAGGCCACTTGACTAGCCCTCTCCCTATATTTGACTCATATTTCTCAGACTTTTTCCTTGCCACTACACCAAGCATTAGCCCAGTCCTCTGTTCTGATCAAACATCACTGCCATCTGCTTGCATGACCATTCTCCATATTTAAATATTCACTTATGGCACCTGCTGACCTGATACGTGTTCCGTGACTGGATGTGGGTACGTTCTGCCCAGATGGAAACTTGGTTTCCTGATTGTTTTTAACAATCTCGCTATATCAGTGATCTGTCAGAGCTCCTAATTGGCCCCAGCTTAGCTTTTCCAACCACATTTATTCTGTAAGATGACTATCCTATTTCAAATCAAGTAAACTCCTTTGTCTCACCGTTATGTTCCCATGCCTTTGTTTATGCTCTTCCGTGCCCCTTCTATCTATCCTCTCTGCTGATACAAATCTTCTTCATCTCATTTTCAAAATAAGTTGAGATTTGATGTTATTTTGTATCAAAACTCTTACAACATTAACAAATCTGAGTGGCTCCTATCCAGAAGGCAACAACATTGTGCCAAAAAGGAGAAAGAGGATCTATAGACATTTTTAGAACAAACGACAAACATGAAAAATCCGCAAAAATATTTTTGGAAGAAGTAGACATCACTAAACAGGCAACAGGAAAGGCTGAGAACAGGTAACACACCCCTAGATTAGTCAAATATAACAGAAAGTGGAATGACTACAATCTAAGAGTAGAATCACAAATCCTTTTATGGGTACCATCTACAATGACGTAGTTCACGATGTATCACTAAGGAAGCTCTTTACAAATGGTTGAGTCACCCAGACTTGTTTGTGAAAATGGAGAGGTTTATTGATTGATAATGGTGATTCAGGACCAGGTCTTTACTTCCAGAAACTATGGAAGGGTTATCCTTAAGGAGCCTGGACTTAGTGATCAATGTAGCTAATGCATGGAAATGGTGGGAACAGTGCAACACATCATTGTAGGCTGTAAAACTTTATCACTTACTGAATACTTGTGAAGACATGACCTGGTGACTAGAATCACACACCAGAAGCTTTATCTTTCATGGACTGACAGATGACAAATGCTCAAGCTATAAATGCAGCTATAAATAAATGTTTTAGAGAAGTGAACTGATAAAGTCTACTAGGACTATATTATCACAAACTGAATTAGTGGCCACAATCATCAGGAAATAACATCTTGATTCATAAAAACTTAACAATTTCTTTAAGAATGTCACCTTAGCAAATGCTCATAATCTTCCAAATTAGGCCCATCTCTAGGCCTAGGGTATATAAGAGAAGAGATTTGAGCAGGAAAGCGTCAGGCTTCTTGTACCCCCTTGTCCCTGTACCAGAGGTCACTCAGGGGAGGGAGGGGTGAGAGTGAGCCTAGAGGGCCTGTCACATTCTCCCTTCTACCCTCCCCCACTTCCCCCTACTGCTGACCGTGTCTTCAAAGAGACTGGTCCAGTAACAAGTAATGCATCCAGCTGGGATCTGGGAGAAGGCAAACTAGATACATCAAGGAAAGACAGCTTCAGGGAGCATGATTGCTTTGCGGTACAAAGACACATAGCTATGGACTACAAAGGCACCAACTTTGGTGCCCAGAAGAGAGTTATCCCTCAGGGGGACATTGTGAGGACTCCGTGAAGAAAGAAAAGAGATCTAATAATACAGAGATGTGAATTTACCCGTTGGTCACAAAGCTCTCTGAGCTTAACGCTGATTTCCCTTGGTCTCTTGTATGAAAGTGTGCTTCTAGTTTGGGGGAATGTTTTCTACCAACTATTCTTATTCTAACACCTTAGTAAACACCCATTTTCAAAAGCTAATTAGCTCCAGCTGGCTTATTAATCATCAAAGGGGGAGCACACTGATGGAGGTTCAATGCCTGCAGAAAAAGCCATGCCTGAGGGGAGAGACTGAGTGCCTGGACAGAATAGCTTGGCTCACGCTAGAGCTAGAGATGAGAGTGACAACTTCTCACTACCTTAGCAGAGTGCCCCACCGCAGACCCTTTAATATACTAATAATACTGACATTTATGCAATGACTTAAGATTCACAAAGCTCTTGACTGCATGTGGCAATGGTTTTTTTAGTCAAAATAAGTAAATGTAAAAAGACTCTGTTTTTCATAGTATCCAGTTTCAAATGTCACCGAAATTGATTTTGTTGATGTTGAATATTTATAGTGAATTTTGTTTATATTATATAGTTTGTATTTGAACTATTTATTTTATATTTTAACACATAAATTGTATTTTAATATATCAACTAATGTAATTAATTCAATATATACTTTAATATATTAATTTATATTCTATAATTATTAAATATTTTATACTTATATTATATTGTTTATATTGAAAACTGCTTTGGTAGAAGCCAAAAAGAAAGGCTGAATGATAGAATTTATGCTAGAATAAGCAGGATATTACTAGGGCTCCTTACCTCAAGTTGTTGGTTTCATTTCTATCCTTGTCCTGGCTCCTCTCAGGTCCTCCTGGATGAGCAAGCTTTACTATTGGGGAGGAGATTTTCCTCCTTTACAGAAGGTAATTTATTTTTTAATGGAGAACTTGGAGTTTTAGAAAACATGGCTATTTACCATGACTTATCATAGCATACACGAAGCCTGTTTCACCAAATATCAACTAATATGAATGATTTAGATAAATTTCCAACAAAAAGGTAGTCATGAACATGAAGAAAAAGTAATAATAGCTAATCACAGCTAACATTTATATATCACTTAGTATGGGCCAACCACTATGCTTTGTTCATCATTTGATACAACAACCCTGGCAGGTAAGTGCTATTATCATCCCCATTTTACAGACAAGGAAACTAAGGCAAACTGAAGGCAAGTGACTTGCCTAGGGTTGCACAGCTAGTGTGTGAGACTGTATTTGAACTCAGGTTTTAGTGACTCCACGCCTGCCACCTAGATGTCCCGATTTCCCCTATGGTTCAGAGTTTGTACTAAATAACAGATGAAGGGCAAAGGTTCAATTAGCATGAATGGCTCAAGGCAGAAGGAATGAAAACCTGAGCCCTGAAGGTTGCAGCTCCTCCATTAGTAACCAAGGTTGGTCTTAAGCTGGTGACCCAAGTCATATATAATATTTTATATGCTGCCTTTCTATGACTTCCTTACTTTTTCACCTTTTATCACTGATTAAATAACAAAGGAGGGGGGAGATGAAAACTGGTGGGAGGCAAAGTTGATGAAAAATGCAATTGTTTCTCTCCTAACCCTGGGCCCCTTGCAAAGGCTGCAATTCCAAAAGGGCCTGGGTTTTTACTGCCTCCTGAGGAGATAGAGGCTGGTTGGCCTGACTCCCTGTCTCTGCTTGAATGACTTGCAAAGAGCTTCTGTCTGCCATCCCGGTGCTCCAGGTCATCTGTTTCATATGCCTCCTGTGGGAGAAGAAAAAATATGGTATGCACTCTGGAGAAGTTGGAAATGACTGATGATATCGTTTCATTGCCTTGCTTTGGACAGCGAATTAGGTGCCATGTCTTTCTTTTCTTTCGGCCGCCTTCCTACTCATCCCTGGTATAGGAAAATCAAGCTCAGACAGCACAGCATATTCTCCTTACGGAGCAAATGGAAGATGCTTTCTGGTTAAATCTGCTTTGATCTTACTGGAGAGGGTAGAAACAAGCTCATCACAATGGGAGCTCTAAATTTAGGCTCTCCAGGACAGCCTCTTTATCTGTGGCTCTCCACATGGCTGCTTTGGGGTCCTTAGTTTCTTTGAAAAATGCATTTTCCTTTACTTGGGGCCTGTACTGCCTTTTCAATATTACATGTTTTTTAATGTATAATGTTAATATAAGATATTGTTGCTAGACCTATTGTGTTTCATGAATAAATTTATTTATAATTCAGAAACAGTATTTATCATTTTCTCATAGTTTACAGCAAAAACAAGTATTTAGTTCCAAACAAAGTGTTATGAGCTTTTCTTGAAATAGGGCTAGGATAAGTGGGAAGCCCTGTAAAGGCTTTGCCTGTGCTAAAAGCACTGGGCATTTTCTGAGGATTCATGGCCAGCTGGGAGGAGTTGATGGTCCTTGGCTGTACCTTGGGCCATTAACCCCAACCAGTCATTAATTGCCTGGAAATGTCCTGGGCTGAGGTCATTATTGCTATTATAAACTGAATTAATGCCCTGTGCATTGGCCAATCAGATTATCTGAATTATCTCAACTTTCCATTCAATTTATA
Source organism: Phascolarctos cinereus (assembly GCF_003287225.1). NCBI lineage: Eukaryota > Metazoa > Chordata > Mammalia > Diprotodontia > Phascolarctidae > Phascolarctos > Phascolarctos cinereus. The sequence goes on along the minus strand of NW_027556180.1, from coordinate 119,677,168 downwards.
ATTTTAAACAGTACCACAGGCAATCAGAACAGATGATAGATTAATCACATGCAAAATTACATTTTAAATGAGTTGTTTTTGATTCATACAGATAACCAAAGGATTTGAATGCATTAATCTTGTCAGTATTTGGCATTTATAGAAGTTGATTGGCCATACCACTCCCTGCCCCACCCCAATACTTCCTCTTTCCCACTACCAAATGTCCATATTATGAGGAAAACAACAAAATGAAAATGTTCTTTTGCTTCAGATTGAGGTATTTTTGGCACTCCTCTTCCTAGAGAATGTTTGCATGCAAAGTTTTCGTTATTCTAGTGCCAGGGAATCAGAGTCAAAATGGTGACGTATGTACATTGTGTCCAAGAGTTGGTGCCTCCCAGATGAAGTCTGAAGTGGTCTGTACATGAGATGATGTGGGCCAAAGCCTCATTGCTTTTTTTTTCATCCCAAATTGTTCTTTGAAGTATTGTTACTGGGATTTCAGAGACCTGGCAGAGTCCTCTTTTCTCCTCCCTGATAGTTTTGGTACCATTTTGGCTCCTACCATATTTCTTCTCCAGCAATCCATTTAGCATGTCCATTTCTATACCATTGGCAGTCTTCTATCATATCCCCCCAGCCCATTTTCAAAAAGGAAGTTCTTTCCTTCCCTTCTTCTTTCCTCTTTATCTACCACCCCAACTCTCTCATTTCTAAGACTGGGATATTTTAAAATATAATTTTTCAAGCCTTTTGGAATATCTCTTGAGCTCTTTGGAGGAAAGATATTTTCTATTTATGTGGCAAATAGAGTAATTTGGCATGTCTGGACTAAACAAAGCATGTAGATAGATTTGTTTTGTCTTCTGGAGTTCAAGGTCACAATTTAGATTATATTTCTAGATCACATTTGGTTTGATCTGGTGTCTGTTTGGATATTTCTTGACACTGTGTAAAATACAGATTTAAAAGTGGAAGTAAATTAAACAGTGTGGCATATTTATTTAGACTTTGTGGTTTTGTGAGATGGAGTCATGAGGCAATAAGATAGTCAAGAGAGGGTAGAGAGAGGATTGTTCAGAGCCTAGCCAAATCACATATTTGGAATCATAGGATCTCAGGGGTGGTAAGGACCTCATTGGTTTTCTAGTCTAACCCTAACTGAAGTATGTGTGAATCATTGTAGCAATGGAGCCAATAGTATCTGCTTAAAGATCTACAATGAGAAGAAGCAATAAGATTTAATGGAAAGAACTACTCCTATCATTTGCTGTGTGATCTTGGTCACTGAACCTGTTTCCATATCTGCAAAAAAATGGATAAGAATATTTGGTGTTTTTTTCCTGCTTTATATGGTTATTATAAAGCTCAAACAAGACAGTGTAGGTAGAGTGCTTTGAAAACTCCACAGCGATAAATAAATGTCAATTATTGCTATTATAATTCCCCTCCCTCTTCTTCCTCATTATCTTTAATTATTGTAGTACCTGATTTTAAATCTTGGTTTGGCTATTTACTACCTATGCGATTTGGGGCAAATCTCATTATTTTCATGTATCTGAACCCTTTTCAAATGTTGAAGGCTGAGCTAGGGGATCTCTAATTTCCTTTCTAGCTCAAAATCTATGATCCTCTGAGGAATTCACTGGTTCCTAAAACATTCCGTTCTACTCTTAGACACCTCTAAATGTTAGAATGCTTTTCCTCATATCGAGCTGAAATCTTCTCTCTAACTTCCATCACTTAAGCTTCAATACTCTGCAGTCTAGGGGTGAAGGCAGAACAGGAAATCTATTTCTGTTTTAGGAATAACCAGGGCATGAACTTTCTATGTATTATATCACTATTCAGCAAAGAAAGATACTAGAAGAGTCAATCAATGTGTTGCCAGGCCCACCTCAGATGTTGAGGTCAAGAGTGTGGATAGTGGGGGAAGTGTTGGATTTGGAAGCAGGAAGACTTGGGTTGGAAACCTACACTAGACACTTAATAACTGTAAGCCAGGCAAGTCACTTAATCTTTCTAATCCTCAGACTCTTCATTCAGACAAAAAATAGAAGATGGAGATGATAGTAATAGCTTAGTTTTCAGAGTTGTTGTGAGGATCAAAAGTGTAGACCTTAGAGAGCCATGTAAATCTTAGCTGACATTATTATCATTTATCTTGCTATTTTCACTATATTATTTTTATTAATATCATTATTTAATAATAATTACCTTCTTTCTAGGTTTGTGAAGCACTTTACAGGTTGGGGTTGCAAGACCCTAAGGAGGCCAGAATCATCAGGAGCATGTTTAGAAAAGTACAGAAGACAACCTTGCTCATTTACAACAGGGATTTAAGATGGAGATTGTGAAAGAGAGATTCCAATAGAACACACAAGAGTTTTCAGAGACTATTATGTTTTGACCATAGTAGGACGTAAGGCAGTACTTCCTGGGTTCTCACCTTGGGGAAAATCAGGATACTATATAGTCTTGGAGAGAGGAGAAATGAGACATTCATTCTTGTTTGTCTTCTCTGCCTACTTATTTTGAAGTCACTTCTGGAGACTGGTATAAGTGTGGCATAATGGTGATATGGAGGGGGTATGACATGTGGACAATAAGAAGATGAGGGGACATATTTTTCTGTAGGCCATTTCCGCATGTCACCATTTAAAGAATTTTTCCTCCATTGGATATAGCCACTTTGGATTAGGAAAAAGTTGTGAATATCAGCTCTGCTTGGATGCATCTTTTAAAATGCCCAACAAAATAATGAATAAATATGAATAAATCTCTACTAAGATGTTTCTTTAGATTTTTAAGTATGAAATTAAATAGTATTTAGGTCAGCTGCTTTGTTAATGTCACATGTCCCTATTATTCAAATGAAATCTAGCATTGCATATGAACCTCCTACTTGGAGGAGAATTTATTTTTATTTTGATGTTTATTTTTGGTTTGAAACTATGACAGGGGTGCAGGTACAAGGAACTTCCAGTAAAGAAATGCTCCCTGCCAATTCAGACTGGCACCTGCTCTACATCATGGAAATATTTCTTAAACTCTGCAATTTACACTTTTTTTTGTTTTTAATGGTATTTTATTTTTTTCAATTACATATAAAAATAATTTGTAATGTTCATTTTTTATAAGAGTTTGATTTCCAGTTTTTTCTTCCTCCCTACCTCCTTCTCTTTCCTCTTCCCTAAGACAGTAAGCAATTTGATACAGGTTATATATGTATAGTCATGTAAAATCTTATGGAGATATCTATGGAAATCTTAAAGAGTTTCCTGGCACATTGAAATTCAAAGTGTCTTGCCCAGGTTCACACAGTCAGGATATGTTGGGGGTGGGCACTCAACACAGGTCATTCTGACTTTGAAGCTCCTTTTTGCCTCTATACCATGTTGTTCTTAGCATTGGAGTATCGTGATAATCCTTACACATTTAAGCAAGCACCCTCATTTCTGCTTCCTAAGGCAATATGAAAACTGTAATTAAACAGATATTTCTGATAACTCATTATCCATTTACTTTAATTTCCTGATAATGCATTTACTTTCCCCCAGAACCCTCTTTCCTCTCTATTTGCTAACTTTATATGGCAATTTATTAGTTGACTATTCCATTATCTTTCTTTGTTGGAAGATCACATATTTCATAGCAAGTCCAGGTCCTGGTTAGTTCTGTTATTGAAGTTATATTTCTCCTGTGGCTATGGCCTCCTTTCTCTTTCATGACCCATATATGCATGTTTTGGTAGTGTTCTACTCTTTTGTTTATTTATGGTAAAAATCACCCCTTTTATTAGTCTGAGCTCACAGCATATAGACCCTAATAAAGTACCATGCACCCTTTGGGTGATAAGTATTAATAGGCTGAGAATTGAATGAGTGCTAAATATCTCTTTTTCTTCAGAGAATCACTCTATCCTACAGCTCTGTTTGTCAGAGCCTCTGATTATTTCCAACACGTTAAGTCTCTGTTCATCCTTGATGTGACTGTTAATCTTTTTGTTATAACCTCATTATCTTTCCCTGTGCTTGGATCATTGGCACAGATTCCAGATAACCAGGCCAAAATGGTTTAAAGGAGGAATAAAAAGAAGCCCCATTGTATTTCTCTTTCATAATGAAGGATGCATCTAGTCACTGACAAAGAGAAACCTTGTCCATTTGCAACCAAGGTAGAAGACTAAGAAAATTAAGCAAAGATTCCAGGGAGGCTAAACAGAGAAGAGTCTGTAAAGAAGTCGTTGTTTTTGTTTGCCCAGAACAGGAATTAATGTTGCTTCTTGGCAGGTGCAGTTTGCGCATGTAAATGGCCAGCCACAATTATGTTGTTTTTCTGTCTATTCTGTTCATCTTTATGATGAAAACTCTCCCTTGTTATTTGAGTATCTGTCAGCATTTCCCATTAGAAAAACTTAATCCATCACATATGATTATTTCAGCAATAATGTTTGACCACATTCCTGGAAACTTATTTTGAATGATGTTTGGTTTTACGTAAATGTGTACATCTATTAGACACTTCCACAAGTGCACATCCACACACATACTCTTTTAGAAAATTGCTTGTATTAGGATTTCTGGTTGGTTTTTTTTTTTTGTGAACCACTGAAACTTTGTGAACCTTTGTGACCACATAGGGTAACTATGATATCTGTCAAGTCCTTCATTCCACACCAGAAGAGAAACCCAAGGCAGGCTCAAAGGGTAGATATATAATCAACCATTGGACTTTGAAGGACAAATCTTGTCTAGCTTGGTAGCAAATCCCACAGCTTGTGCTATGTGAGAAGCCAGGGTCTTCTCCATGTGATGATGAGGCTTTCTTTCAGTTAGAATGTAAAAATATATAAGGATTACGGTGGGGATGGAAACTGAACCTGCGATTTTATCAGTGTAGAGAAGCTGAAGATTAGCACCTGCTCTGTAACCCAGAAAGAATTTCCTAGAAAACTAAGAGATTAAGTGATTTACCCACGGTCACACAACAACTATTGTGTTCACCATTATCATCACCATCACTTTCACTACTGCTATCACTTCCACTATCTGTTACTATCACTATCTATATAATTTATCTCCGTTCATTCATTCAATAAACATTTATTAAGTGTCTACTCTGCCATGCATTTGTGCTAAGTGCTAGGGATACAAAAAGAAGCAAAACGCAATCCCTACCCTCAAGTAATTCACAATCTAGTGGAGGGAGACAACATGCAAATAAATATATGCAAAACAAGCTATATAGAGAATAAATAGGGTATAATTAAAAGAGGGAAAGCACTGAAATTAAGAGAGGTTGGGGAAGGCTTCTTCCAGAAGGTGAGATTTTAGTTGGGACTAAATGAGGCCAGAGAGATCAGTAGTCAGACTGGAGGAGGGAGAGTATTTCAGGCATGGGGGATGTCTCTACCTCTGTAAGTATATATCACATACAATTTTATATGTGAATATATGATATGTTAATTATAACACTAATATATTGGTTATTGTATTATGCAATATTATAATGCCAATTGCAATTTATAGATTAATTTATACACAACTACATCTATATATGCATGTGCAAAAATATATATATATATACATAGACATAGACACAGACATATATGTGTATATATATATATACACATATACATACATATGTGTGTGTATGTGTGTATACACACAGAGAGAGAGATATCGGTTTCTAATTTTGTCCCTGCTTTTTTAGCTGTTAACAGACATATTCTAACTGAAGTTGGTGAGGGGCATTGACAATTTGACCACAGGAACTCTCAAAGACCATTTCCTATATTAGAAAGGGGTTGAAAACTTCATTAGTGAAGAGAATCTCCACACTGACACTCATAAACCCTTGAAATGCTTTTTCAAATGTAATACATATTCCATTTCTCATTCATGCCTCAAATTAACAGTAAATGTTTACTCTTTTTTCCTTACCAAAAGTAGGTCATAGAGCTAGAAGGGCCTAGGGATCATTGAATTCAAAACCCCTCCATTTTGTGTAGAAATACAGAGAGTTTTTATCACCAACTCAATGTCACATAGCTTATTCATGGCAAAACTGGCACTTGAACCAAGGTTTCCTAACTTGCAGGCAATAGATTTCCCGCTCTACCGTACTACATGGAAAGCTTAGGGTCCATTCAACAATTCAGTCTCTGAAATATGCCTGTGAGAAAACATATTTGAACTAATGCAAAGTGAAGTAAACAGAACTATAAAAAACAATATACATAATGACTATAGCAATATTAGTGGAAAGAACAGGAATAACAAAAATCAAAACTGAATACCATGAAATTGTCCTGACCAGACTTGGTCCCGGACAAGAGATATAAGAATTTACTTCTCTTCTTTCTTTGCAAAGGTGGGGGATTAAGAGCGTGGAACATCACATACAGTGTTGGCATATTGGCGTTGGTGAATGTTGGTTAGGAAAATGTTTTTTCCTTTTTCTTTTTTATTCATAGTTATAAGGAATGCTTTCTAAGAAAGGGAGGGATGTATCGGGAAATAAATGTGATATAAAAACAAAAGATACTAATAGCTATTTTTAAAGCAATAACCCTAAACATTATTTGAAGGGAAACTCATATTCTGCTGTTGGCAAGGTGCACACCTGCACACCAAGACATTGCTGTACATTGTTCTGAGTGTGACATAAAGGAATAGTGGACTAATGCCCCAAGAACCATTACTGGGTCCCCAGGAGATGCCTGGGAACACACCTGTCAATTCACCCAGTCAGGGACTTGTCACCTAGGGAAGAGATGAGTTGAGTGGCTACAAAGAGAAGAATTTGCTTATGTACACTTTGCTCCCTACCTCCTGCATAAATACTTAGAGAGTAATTGTCTACAGGTTATTTCACTTGAATCTGTCCTCTGATCTGTGGGTGAGACAGATATTGGGTTATATGAGAAATGAACGAGTTTAAGTTTCCACATAAGTAGATAAGAAATCAGCACAGACAGGCTAACTTCTCTTGGGGGCAGGGAGGAGTGATAACACAATTCTAGGCACATAATGTATGCTAGGGGTGGGGCATATAAGGAAGATTGTAACCCAGAAGGATTAGGACCACTCCTGATCCAGAAGGGAGGAGTTAGGTAATTACCAGCTATAAAGCTTGCTCTGGCTTCTTTTGCTCGCACAATTCTCCCCTTCCAAGGAGGTGTGCCCACTTCTGGCAAGAATTGAAAAGACACACTTCAACCTGTTTAATAAAAAGTCTTTGAGACACCAGTCTTCAGAACTGAGTCTGGGGTCTTCTTTATAACAGTTAGTTAAGGAATCCATTCAAAGATCCACTTAAATCAATGTTTTCCTGTTCATTTAAACTGGCTTAAACAAAGCTAGAACTCAAATAATTTAGTTACGCATTTTCACTCGATTTTACTATTAGATGTTGGTTATATGAATAATTATTAAGTAAATATATACTTTTTGGTGACTCCTTTATCACTGAGGGCAGATAATCTAGTAATTTTCAATACACTCTTTAATTTTACAATTATTAGTGAAATATCTATTGAAAATGGAGTTAGAATGAACTTGGCAATAGGAAAGTTCAGAATTATGGGCTTATGTATTTTTTATCATAACATTTAATTGTGTATTAAAAATGCATTGCCATTGACAGAAACAAAGTGAACTCTGGGGAATAAACACACCAAGCTGTTCCGGTTTTCTGAAATGGAATGGAATTTATGATTTGAAAATTATTTTGCATCTTAGAGACTTCGGAAATTGCTTGCCTTTGTTGGACAATTGAATAGTTCTTAGGGATTCAATGTCAATCTTTTCCTGCACAAAAGCAGTCATCTGGTCTGAAGCAGAAGACATTACAAAATGCTAATTAAAAATAACCAGGAGAGTATCCATCGACTGTAACTTATTGGCTAAATGAATAAATGATTGAATATCCTTGCAGCCACACATCCGGGGTAAGTATCTTGGCCGATCTTAAGAGCCACCTGGGCTGAAAGGGGTGGGGGGTGAAGTAGGAGACGCTGCCCTGGGGCAAATAAATGACACGAAGAAATACTTTGACCAATCCATTAGAATATGCCATGTTCTATTGAAGCAATCTTAGTGAGGGAAAACACCAAAACCAAAACCTGAATATGGCTGGGATAAATAGCAATCTCTTGGATGTTTTACTTTTGCAGAATCACAATTTTAGTGTTGGAAGGAACCTTAGTGGGTATTTAGTCTGACTTATGATGGAAAAATTATTTCCAACACAAGATATCCAATGAGTAATTATCTAGTCTGTGCTTAAAGATTTCCAGAGAAGGGAAACCCACAGCCTCTCGAGGTTGCTTATTCCACTTCTGATTGTCAGGAATATTTTCTTAACATCAAGCTAAAATTTGTCTGTGAGTAATTAGTCCTGATAAGAAAGTACCAAGATATCAAGAAACATTTTCTTATACCTTCTAACCTCATACACTCCTTTACTATGTATATTTTCAACATGTAACTTACATTATATATCGTTCTTGCTTAGGTGTTGCTTTGAGATGCTCTTTAGTTGTTTCTTATATAGATGTCTTGTCTCAGTGTTCACAAGAATTAGAATCCTATCTTCTATTTTTCTGGTATTTCCTCAAGACACCTAATAAAAAGTAGATATACATATTAAGTGAAACACACACACACACACACACACACACGCATATATCCAAAATTATTATTACTATTGTATTATTCCTGGTGTAGTAGATAGAGGACCTGCCTCAGAGTTGGACAACTAGGGATTAAATTTTACCAGCAGTGTGACCCTGATTAATCATTTAATATCTTCTGATCACTCTAGACAAACACTCTAATAATACTGTAAATTTCAGAATAGTCATCTATTTATAACAGTAAAGAATATTTCCTTAATGAGAATTCCCCATAACAATGAAATCACAGTTCTGCAGGAACACCAACAAGGACAACAGCACTGCAAATGTGAAGCAACATCTTTGGAGGAAAGGCACAACTTCCACTACTGAACCCTAGTAGGATGGCTATGGAAGATTCCTCCCTTCACTTATTCTCTCACCAGCCACCATGTTTGAAGTAAAGCTTGGGTGTTTCTTCACAGAAAATTTATACTAAGGGAATTTGAATGTATCCTGTCATACTGATGACTGTCACAGTATAGTGCAGTGACACATTGGTATAGCCTCTATTAATTGGCAAAAGGCTCAGGGTGAAAGCAAAATTGGAGGAGTTGCGTAAATGTCATTGAGTTTAGATGTCCCCTTGGTATCTGGGAGACTAACAGTGTGATTTTTCCAGGCTTGTACAAGGACCACAGAAAATTGGTTTCTATTTAGGTGAGTGTGGAGTTGAGATTTCCCCCCTCATTTCAATCCATGATTGCCATTCAATGAAAGCTTATGCAGGCTAGCTTGCCCATGCAGAGGAAAAGTGAATTCTATTAAGTTAAACAAGGGAAGTGGTGTGATATTTTAATGGAGAGAGAGCTGGTCTCAAAGTGGACTGCCTATGTGACTCCAGGCAAGTCACATAACTTCTCAGTGGTCTAGGCTAGTCTGAGATTATAAAGTGAAGAGAAAATTCCAACTTGCATTGGCAGAAGGAGGTCCATTTTCCAATGAAATCACTGGTCCAATCCCTACTTCTATCCATAAGTTAAACAAGTCTTTACTTTTTATTTGCTATTATAAGAAACAATAAAGTGCATCTAGGTGTCAAAGTACTCATTTTCATTGGTAAAAACTTTTATGTGGGCCTTGAAATAAACTTTCTAAATTCCTTCATTTAGAAAACAGATGTATACCTGATTGTCTGCTATATTTTGTGAGAATATTTTATGCTTTATCAGAACTAAAGAGAGGAATTGTGTAGCGAGTCTTAAAAATAGGATCATACATCTAGAACTAGACGTTCTTGTCAGAACAGCTATCATTCCTTTCATTCCATAAATAAAGAAAGTGGGGCTCAGCCAAATTGGTGTGATTTGGCCAGGGTCATAGAAGTAGTGTTAGAGGTGAGATTTGAATTCAGGTCTTTTGACTCCAGAGCTCACTGTATCATGTTGTTGTTGTTGTTGTTCAATTGTTTCAGTAGCGTCTAACTCTTCATGACCCCATCTAGGGTTTTCTTGGCAAAGATGCTGGAGTGGTTTACCATTGCCTTTTGCAGCTCATTTTACAAATGAGAAAGCTGAAGCAAACAGGGTTAAGTGACTTACCTGAGGTCACACAGCTATCAAGTGTCTGAGGCTAGATTTTAACTTAGGTCTTCCTGACTTCAGGCCCAGCACTCTATCCGTTGCACCACCTAGATGCCCAAAGATGGTCCAAAGAACCATAAATAGCTAGTCAGAGTTGGGGGTGCTAAGAGCCTTCTACTTGGTACCTCCCTGATTACCCAGTGCTGTTACATCTTTGTAACTTCAGTGAATTTCTTTTTCCAGAAGAAAAAGCAATTGACTTTCCCAGTCAATGATGGATCTCCATCACAGAACATCCATTTTTCCCTTTAGGCCATGTGACATTTGCTAGGCACTTAAAAATCCCACTGTACTGCACATTTCTTTTCTGTTTGATCTGTAAATGGAGGAAAGAGTGTATGCCTTCCGAGAGGAAAAACAATAGGCATTCTTCCCCTTTTAAGATATCATCATGGGGAAGTGGCTGGTTGTCATTTGTTTTCAAAAGTCCTTATCCTTCTAAGTAATGACTTCTCTTTATTTAGGGACTTATTTACCATGCTGGCTACACAGCTTTCTCCTTCATGGGCCCCCGGGGCCACTTGAATTGCTCATGATTAGAAGTGATGAGCTTTAGTTAACCAAGAATCCCAGAGGTGATAGGATTTTGTTAAGTGCTGTGATCAAACCCTGGCTTTCTCATTCTCTTCTTATTCTATATTCAGTGTCAGGCTCTTGCTGCAAATCTTTGTTACTTTATGATTGGATAGTTTTCTCTGGAGACCTAGGCTTCCATGGAAAGAATTAAATGTGCATTAGCTAGTCTGACCCTTTAGGGTATATTTACCCTAAGACTATTGGTTCTTGGATAAAGTCTGTATGAGTCAAAGCAGGAATTAAGATTTCACATATAGACCTCATTCTCTTAGGGCAATGTTAATCATTAAAACTTTCCTCAAGGGCTAGGTTGGTCGGTCAATCTAGATTCCACTTATGATTCCACCAGCTTCTGTGCTTGTGGGCCATGAAAGCCATCCTACATTTTACAGGTCTGGTTTGTAGATATTAAACAAGGTTTTTTTTTTTCTTAATCCAGGTGACTTATTTCTTAACACTTACTAACTGTAATTATGTGAAAATCAAAAGCATAAGACTTCAGTTCAAATCTCACCTCTACTAGTTGTGTGGCCACGGGCCAATTGTTTAACCTCTTCATGACTCAGTTGCCTCATCTGTAAAATGAAGGGTTTGGACTAGATGGTTTCTTTCTTCTAAATCTACAAACCATTTAGCTAGACCTTCATATGTTGGGCCAAGCACAGGGTGGCTGTTCTGGGGACTCCTCTGTACTTGTGTAGATTATATGTCTGTTGTAAAACATTTGAGTGTGAGGGAAGGGCCGGTGCTAATTTTGACTCTCTACTACCGACATACACAGTTGGGATTATAGCCATCACTGTAGTACACCAGGAAATAGATCATAACCCAGTGGAATTAGTCAGGGTGGTGTATAGCAGATAGTCCATCGGCAGGCCAGTCCAGTTGACTAAGGAGCCTTGAGTTGTAGTTCACTGTACAAACTTTCCTTAATCTGTTTTATATGTGCTCTGGCTAAAATCCATAGTGTAGCTCATGTTAAACACTGCATTGACCAAACAGATTGACCAGACAGGATTATAGAAGCATACACCCCTAGGTCTATTTCTCAGAAAGGAACCTTAGAGTTTTGATTTCCAGAGAAGTGAAATGATTTCACTACGGTCATACAAAATTCACATTTATCTAGTGCCATAAGATTTACAAAGCACTTTCCTTACAGCAACCTATAAGAGAGGGACTAGAAGAATTGTTATCCCATTTTATATATGAGGAGACTGAGGGTAAACTAGTTTAAGTGACTTATCCATAGTCATAAATAACTGGCATTTATACAGTACTTTAAGGTTTGCAAAGTGCTTTTCAAACATTATCTCATTTGAGCCTTATAATACCCCTGCCTGCTGTAGCTCAGAACTCAGAACTCAAGCTATCCACCAGGCTCTGTCTCCTCCAGCAGCAGAGATTACAGTACCTCCATGTCTGGCTCCCTATTTAATTTCAGGTTTTTCTAGGCACTAACAATCTGTTTTCTTTTTTTGTGGTATCAAACGTAAAGAATTGGTCCTGAATTGAATGTCTAATGTTCTCTTTCCCATCTGAAGAAGTTGAAAAATGTGGGAAGAAAAGCCATATTGAAAAAAAGCAGACTATAATACTTACCATCTTGCTGCTTTTCATTGTGCAGGTTTTTTGGACCACTTACTACAGAACATTTCCCCATAGAACTATTAGAGTTGAAATGTGGATTCAGATTCTAGTGAAGAAGTGCAACTGTTAGGACTGAGCATTCTAAGCAACAAAAGAATAGAATAAAAATTGAGACATTACTTTTATCAACCAGAATAAGAATTGAATGCTACTATTAATATAGCTAGGATATGTAAACTACATTAGTTGTGCTCTAAAATCTTACTTCCCATAAAGCAACTAAGGATGCAACGACGTGAGTGTATTGCAAAGCTGGAAACCTCACAAAATGTTTATTTTTCTTTCTTTTTCTACAACATCTTCTCCTTTTTGCATTCCATTACCCTGGCAGCTCTGATGGCAATGTGCATGTTCCTCTGTGTGATCTCTCAGTGCCTGCAAGGGAGTTCTTCTCCCTAGGGAAAGGGGAGTAAACTTAGCTGGCAAATCAGATATGTGACTCTTAGACTGAATCTGGGACATGGATCATCTTCACTTTCGATGACATCTGTGTTCAGGCTCTTGAGCAGCATAAGCACGGACTTATACAAATACAAAGGGGAAAATACACATGTACAACCCAAATCAGAATGGGAAATAACCAAGAATCCCAAATGTCCATGATCATTCTACAATGCACTTCTTGAAAGCCTCACCTGATTACAAATCATTCAGGGTTTGAACAATTTGCCCCCTTGTCCTATCTCTGTTTGTTTTATTTTATTTTTGCCAAACCTCAGTCCAAATTGAAAAAGGGCAGACTATTCATTCTGTATTTCCTCTGCATTTACTCATGTGCTACTGGATGGAGCTAATGTTATCCACTTCCAACACAGCCCTCATTGAAACAAGGAAGTGCTTCTATTCCTCTTTACCTGATTCCCTGTCTCACTCCCCACAGAAACCATTCCCAGTCTTTTCCCCCTCAATCTTCCCATCTGTGTTATTGTTCAGTTGTTTCAGACATCTCCACCTCTTCATGACCCCATGTAGGGTTCTTTTGGCAAAGATACTGGAGTGGTTTGCCATTTCCTCCTCCAGCTCATTTACAGATGAGGAACTAAGGAAAACTAAGAAAACATGAAATGACTCAGGAAGATGACTCTTTCTGACTCCGGGCCTGATACTTTACCCATTGTGCCAACTAACAGCCCTTTCTTTTGTCTCTCCCCCAATACCGGTCTCCTCAGCTAGGGACTTTGCTTTTTACTTTCTTGAGAAAATTGAGGCCATTGGAACTGACGTCTCTTTTCTCTTTCTTTTCATCTCAAAACTACTTGTTGTCATTCCTCGCTGCCTTCTTCTTTCCTTGCGTCTCTGATTAATATGTGACCCATCCCCTTCCCAAGGCCAATCCTTCTACATGAGTGCTTGATCCCATCCCTTCCCACCTTCCCCAGCAAGTTGCAAGTACAATCATCCTTCAATCTTCATACTCTCCCTAACCAGCTCATTTGTTCCCCACTGCCTTCAAACATGCCTAAATCCCCAGATATTAAGGGAAAAAAAACCCCAAAAAACCTTGAGTCAATCTTGCCATCCCCTCAGCAATCATCCTCTCTCTTTTTTCTAATTTTTTTCAGCCAAATTCCTTAAAAAAAGTTGTCTACATTTGTTGCTTCCATTTCCATGCCTCTATCACTCCTTAATCCTTTCCAATTTGGCTTCTGATCTCATTACTCAATTGAAACTGCTCTTTCTAAAGCTACCAATTCTCTTTTAACTGGTTCTTCTCCTACCTGTCTGACTGTTTATTCTCAGTTTTATTTGTTGCCTCATCCATGTCATGTCTTCTAACTGTGAGTGTTCCCTCAAGGTTCTGTGCTAGGCGTTCACTTCTCTGTTCACACACTCTCTCGGTAACCTTGTTGTTTCCCATGGGTTTAACTATCATCTTTATGCAGATGAATCAGAGATCGACATATATAGCCCCAGTTTCAAACCTGAGCTTCAGTTCTGCCTTGCCAAATATCTATTGGACAATTCAAACTGGATGTCCTGGAGAAACCTCAAATCCAACATGTCTAAAACTGAACTCATTATCTTCTCACACTCCCAACCTTCCCCTCTTCCAAATTTCCCTATTTCTGTCAAAAGCACCATCATGCTCCCAGTATTCCAGGTTCAAAAACTTGGAATTAATGCCTTTAGTCCACATGTCCAGTGGTTGCCAGATCTTGCCATTTCGGCTTCTCTTCCAACCGACTGCTTCTCTCCACTCACAGTTACCACCTTAGTTCAGGCCTTCATCACCTCTTGCCCGTGCTATTGCAACAGCCTCATGACTAATCTGCCTGCCTCCTCTTTCCCTAGTCCAGTTTATTCTCCACACTGCTGTCAAAATGATTTTCCTTACAATTAAGAGATCATTAGCAACTTTGGAGAGAGCATTTTCAGGAGAATGATAAAGTCAGAAACCAGATTGTAAGGGGCTAAGAAGAGATCATACTTCTATGTGTAATTGTTCTCTTCCTCGTTAGAGTGGGTAGAGATTATTTCATTCTTCCTATATGCATCTTCAGGGCCTATCTCAGTACTTAGCATGTAATATGCATTTAATAAATGTTTATTAATTGATTGAAACAGGTATCTATTAAGCATTAATTAATGTGCCAGGCATTATGTTAGGTAATGGTGGAGTACAAATTAAAAAAAAAAATTAAGCAAAGCCAGTTCTCAGGGAGCTAATATTCCACCTCAACTTTAACCAGTTGTCTTTACAAGCCTTTCTTTATGTGTTGGAGTATGCCCATGGTGCTCTTTAATGCTTTCTTTGCCTAACTATACTCACTGATCCAACTCCAGAGAGGCTATTTCCAATAGTAAGCCCCACTTTCACTCTTTTCCTTCAAAAAGGCATTTCTCTGTGCTAACAATATAACTATGATTAGATATTTTTAAAATCTCGATTTTTATGAGAAATATTTGTGGAAATCCCTCTAGGTCCAACTATAGAGCTATGAAAATTGACATATAACTACTATGACTAATTTTTCTCTCTTCTATTATGAATGATAGTCTATTATATCAATAAACATAGTCTCTGCATTTGGACTTTTGATCAAAATGTTCTGTCTAGTAGGCTGATTACGTTATATGCAAATATTTGCAGAGAGTTTAAAATAATTACAGGAGACCATGATAGATCTCTGTTTCTGTAGCTACATTTCAAAGCTGAAATAAACCTTCATGCCAATACATTTTTTGACCATGTCCTGCAGTGATCAAAGACAGATACCAATGCACTCCTCTAGCTAAATGAAATGGCAGATTAGAACTTCATTAATAATGGACAAATGCAGGTCTCTGACATACTTAGAAGTGGTTGAGGCAGAGGGAAACAGGGCAGGACTCATCTATATCTATATCTGCACTTACAGTTATAGATATATTCCCCATCATCTAGTAGCAAATGCCCTCTGAATGGGTGGTTATGTGGTAATATTGCCAACATACTAGGGAAATGGGACTATAATGCATGTACAGAAATTATATATACAAGACATTTATTCAGAGAGAAATCATAGTGGGTGGGTAGTTGGTGGAGCAATGGATAGAGTACTGGGCTTGGAATCAGAGAGTCATTTTCTTTAATCAAATATGGCCTCAGACAGTTACTAGCTGTGTGACCCTTGGCAAGTCACTTAACCATATTTGCCTCAGTTTCCTTATCTGTCAAAAAAAAAAAGAGCAAAGGAGGAAATGGCAAACTACTTCAGTATCTTTGCTAAAATAAAAACAAAAAACCAAAACCAAAACCTAAATGGGGTCACAAAGAGTTGGACCTGACTGAAGATGACCCAACAACAACAAAAATCATAATTGACTGGGTCCTGTGATGATAGGGCAAGGGTGCAGGAATATAATTGCCTCAAAAGTTCCTGCTGAGCCTCTTCAGATCTTTAATTTGGTAAATAGCTATTGCTCATGTAGATACTTGAGGATGGTTTGGACCAGTTTGGTGTGCTGCTGAAAGTCCCAGGAACAGATCAGTATATAATTATCTAAATACTACCCTTTGCTAATCCAGTTAAGTCTTGAAACATTGAATTTGTGAGCATCTGAAAAACCGTTGGAACCCCATTCAACCAAAATATCATAGCCTAGTAAACATGAAGGTCACAAAACATGTCTAGAAAGTTATGTTTCTTTCATTCTTTCAGGTCTGAACTAGGCTGTTTGTGACTCAGAAACCCAGTCTTTTGAATTTTGTCACTCTTGCAAAGTGACTTAGATCACTTTGCAATCAAATCAAATATATAAGAGATACTAGTCTATTTAAAATACAAACTCATTGGTGACAAACCAAAACAAAAGAGGCTTCCAGAAGATTATGAACAGTATCATATATTAAGGGCTCTTCCTTTTTAATGCGTAACACCAAGGCTCCTACAGAAGAGGAAGAAAATTAGATTAACCTCTTTTCTGTGTTCTTTCCCAGGAATTCTCTCAGAAATATTGCCTTTGACTTCATCAATGATCAGCCAACTAAGGCAAGGGGTCCCGGGACCATTTTTTTTTAGGCTTTATTTAGGCTCTTCTTTTGGTCCAGCTGATCTCATAGAAGCTTACCTTCCTGGGTCACTGGTATGAACTGATTGAGAAGCCCATTCGTTCTTACAACTATCATTGAAAGAACATAGAAATTCTGAGTTACTTATTTTTTCAGCCAACAAAGTCTGGAGAAGTCCCTGATTTTGCTGGACTGCCTTGGGAAATTCTCTCTCACTAGAAGTCATCAAGGAAAGGCTGGATGATTATTTGCTGGATATTTTAGAGGGGAGCCTTTTGCTATCTTCCACTCCTTGAAATAACTTGTGAAGCAGTTTCTCACTAACAATGCTTTCAAGATGTCTGGCTTTCAACGAGTTTTCTTAAACTGTCATTTTTTAAATTATTGAAATTAATTATTTAATTATTCAAATTTCATTTGAATTTTAAAGGTAGGGGGAGAAAATTGAATGACACAATCCTAGAAAACAGAAATTAAATTTTCTTAAAATAGTATCTCAAAATCTTCCTTTTAATATTCTGGGCCTATCTCAGCTCTAAATCTATGCTCCTACCTTTGACCTTCAAATTCTGCTGGGATGGTTTTCCTCATTTGGATCTCACATGATGCTTTTATGGGAACTTGTTTGAACTTCTCTGGCTTTCTCCTTTTTTACACATGATACTGTTCATAATCTTCTGGAAGCCTCTTTTGTTTTGGTTTGTCACCAACTAATTTGTATTTTAAATAGATGCTTCCTTTTACTATCATATCTCTCTACTTGGTGAAGAAGAAATCAAGTGTTTGTTGACTAGGTAGTTTCTAGGCTTCTTCAGTCTTTTCATTACAGATGCTATTTATATTGATTAAACTTTTTCAAGAAATGGTGATTATTAAGATGAAAATTTTTACTTTTTAAATTTAAATTTTTTTTTTTGCTATTGATGGCTTACTTGAACCTGCCAGGTTGAAGATATTTCCATTGTTCATAATGTCTCTTCATCTTTATTCTTTCTTTAAAATTGCATATTGATTTTGACCCTTGTTCTATATAGTTCAGGGTCTGACTACACAGAAACAGCTATTTCCAATATGATTCTACATCATAAACCAGTAATTTCTTTTTTTAATTAATTTTTAGTCAATTTCATTTTTAGTGATGTTGTTTCATGTTCACCATGTCTAGGGCCTTTTGGCTTGTTTCTGTGTAGCACATGCTCTGGACTTACTCCCCCAATTCTATTTAGACTATTAGTTCAGGTTTTCAGAGGGCAACCACCTATATTCTTTCCTCAGAATTCAGGGGTAGGCCTAGGAGTGTTTTTTCTTTAAATTTATATTTATTTATTTTTTAATTTATGGAATCAAACAAGCATTTCCATACATAGTATAATATAAAAAAAATCACACATGAAACTGCAAATCTGTTATATACAACCTGCTATTCCTTTTAAATATATGATAAACTTATCATATAAGTTTCTTTTTTTTTCTTTTTCTTCTTTTTTCTTCCTTCCTTCACCCTGCCCTAGGGATGGCTATTGTTAGACATGAATGTATGTTATATGTACATGCATATGTACATTTATGTATGTGTATATATATATATGTATATAAAATCTATATAAAATCATTCTATACATAGGAGTGTGTTTTTAATGTTCACTAGGGGCTCAAGCCCCATGGTAATCAGTTGATTTCAATTAGTTAGTCAGACACTAATTATTAGAAATGGAAATTTACTGAGGTGATATAATTGGTACCAAAAAAATCTCTCTAAACTATGACCACACTCTCCCACTTATGGAGTTTAGTGGGAAATGAACTCAAGCTTAAAGAGAACATGGTGCAATAAAGAACTCATAAATTCTGGTTGCTGGAAGTTCTTTTGTCCCTTTCTTGGGGGTGGTCCTTAGACCATGTCCCTTGGGAATGTTGTAGCTTTTCTGCTATGTTCCTTGAATCTGCCTTTCCTCACTGTGTCCCATCTGTTTTTGGCTTCTGATGTAGATACTAGCTACTGCTTATGATGAAGAAAAGTCTAAATACTCCAACTCCTTTGAAATTCCCATGATGTTCCTCTGGCCAGGGTAGAATGGGCAAACAGAAGGGGGAAGGAGACTGATGCTATGGCTGATGATGGGTTTCTTCTTCTTCTTCCCCCTTTCTTCCACCCCTCAAGCAATTTCTTCTCAGAAACTTAGCTGGAAGGCTTCCGTATGGTTTACCACTTGCTTGAATCCTTCTGTTCTAAACTGACTCACCATTTTATTGAATAACCCACAGGGGATGACTGAATTTCCTCAATCAATCCAATCACACTTCTGTGTAACATGACTCCAGTTTATCCAATGGCTTTTAAAGGCATCAAATTTGATCATCAACTTTTTATACTTAAGCTAAAGTCTTTGACCAATTAATACAATCTGTCAACTGGTGAAAATATCAGGGCATGACATCTCATCACCTACTTAAATTCAGGTGAGGTAACTGATGGACTGACTCAATGAATCCCAACCTGATATCTGGAAGAAAGCATTTATGAAAAGTAGACATGAACCTTCTGAATAGTCTACAGTCTTGAAAAAGTTACTTGTTGTCTGATATAGACTGTAATTTTAAAATATCTTTTTGGACCAGCTGCCTCAATTATTAAAGCAAAATATATTTTGGAAAGCACAGTTAAGTTAACATGGTCCTATATTGGTCCAATGATTACCTTTTTGAAATGACCTCTGAAATATCATCTAGTTTTGAGCTCAAGAATTCTAAGTCTATCACATGGTCTGGAGATCACATGGTACTGGATAACTACTCTTTTTGTTAATCTTACCTTTGGCCAAAAGCGATAAAATGTGACCTGTTTACCGAACAACAACAACAAAAGAAACAAATCCAAAACCTAGGGTAAATGTCTGTTGGCTGTATAGAAATGTTTGGTTTGATTTATTTAAAAGCAAATTGGAGTGTGTCCTTAAAGCTTTTGTTTGTAGCCTTAAATTAATTGCAGTTAAGGTCTAATGTTGTTGTATTCCAAACACTTGAGCTTTCTGAATTTTGTTTGCATTACTTAGCTTCTACTGAAGCAAAAACAAATGCTACATGGCTTTAAGATGAATTGCATGGCCTTGTGTGTGTTCACCAGTGAGCTTGTGGAATGGTTGCTTATTAGCTTCGAGAGATTAAGTGGCAGTTTAAAAAAATACTTTTTCTATCCATCTCAAGTCATCCCTTTAGAAGATAAAAACACTGTACTTGTAACACTTGAACTGGAGGTTTTTTAAGCAGATGATTATATGTGTGACAGCGTGACCTTCTTCAGCAAAAGAAGTCTGGGAACTCTAATATAATTAAAATGTAAGAGAAAACTAGAGTATCTAAGGCAATTCCTCTTCTGTATTAGGTTAAAGATCAACGCAAATGATACATCTATAAGCATCATAGAACAGTCAAGCTCAGGTTTCTTTACCTGAAGACAGAGAAGGCAAACCATTAAAATTTTTCAGTTTGATTTGTCTTTATAACTTATATGGTCTTTTCTCCTTAGACTCAAGAGCTTTCTGGAAGAAAAAAAAGGGAAATTATCTTTAGTTGCTTGCTTTTTTATAACCATTGTTTCCAATCTTTATAATAACACTAATTATTAAGAATATTTTATTTATTTAAAAACTAGAACCCCAAAGTTTCCATTAGTGGAAACCAGGCATCTCTTAAGAACTAAAAAATAATAATTTTGAGTTCCTCTTTTTTTCTCCCTCATTTTTTTCCTGCTAAATGTTTTTTAATTGGCCTATTTTTAAAAAAAGAAAATATGCAACAGGTATACTAGCCACCACTACCACCACCACCATCACCATCACTCCACTAGATTGTGTCCTTACTCCACTCCTGGCAGTTGCTGGCTTCTCTTCACTATGCTTCTGGCTTTTTTGGCAACAGGAAGCCAGGAATTTGGGATTTGTTTTTGGTTTTGTTTTTCGATTTGTTCTAACTATGTAAATGAAACAGTATCTGCATATATAAACTGCTAATGAATATGACATGGAGAATCCGGAAGCTATTATTTTTTCTGCAGTGATTTATCTACTGTATTTATTCTTCCCTGGGCCAACAGGTTAATCCCTAGAAAAAGAGTGGTCTTAGGGTGTTGCTTCATATTTACAAACATCTAATGGCTTAACCTCCCTCCCTTCAACCTGGCCCTATTTATCTTCCTAGTGTTATCCCCTGTAATAATCAGTTTGGCTTCTAGTCTGCTAAGCTTCACAGCTGTAGCCACTTAATCTCTACCTGTTAGCTTCCAGGACCTTTCCTTGGGCAGGAGCAAAACAAAGAACCCCAATCAGCAGCTTAACACTGAGGCAGAGTTCAGCGATGAGATAGCCTTACTTCTAGTCCTGTTTGGACCTTATGTTCCATTACCCAGGGTTTTATGTTTTCCCTCCATGATCAGTCTTTATGCTGTATTGCACTATGATCTTAATAACTGCATCTCAATCTTGTCCCCTCACATCTGATGCCCTGGTACTCTAGTTTCTTTGAGATTTAGGTCATCCCTAACTCTTCCGAGATACCTTTCAGGAGACTATTAGAAGGCAAGTTTCTTGAAAGAAGGGAATTTTCATCATTTGTATTTGCATCTCTAGAGCCTGGGCATAGTATACACTTAATAAAAGCTTCCTGCTTGACTGGAATTCTGTCTTTGAACCCCAATCACTGGGAGCATTTTCTGCTACCTGATGACAGATCCCTATGACTTTTCCTGTCCCAGGATTCCTAATGAGCAAATTTCTGACTCCTTCCTGCTCCCCCTGTCCAACTCACATATAAGCATCTGTTTGATCTTAGGGTCCTGACTTTCCCCATTCCCCTCAGATTGGATCATTGTGTAGCCAATTAAGCCCTGATTAAAACATACATAATACAGTGAACAGTCTTACTTATTTAGATTCATTGATTACTAAATCACTCAAATGTATTCAGAGAATGCAGAATTTTGACATTAAGATAGAAATGACCACAAAGAGATTTCATAAATGCTGACAATGATATGAGCTTTAGAAACAGCTTGAAAGGCTAATCATATGATTGTAAAGCATATCCATCAACAAAATTTCATCATTTTTCAACTCACATAGTCTAGGTGGGTCATCCAGTATGATAGTCATCTCTTTTAGCTTTTACTTATCTGGAAATTCAGTAAACATCCTATCCATGCCTTTATTTAAGTCATTGATTTTTTTTTTAAATTTTAAAGTAGTAAACGTACCAAAACCAAGCATAGGTCTCTGAAGCAATCCCTTGGATACCTCCTGCCATGTTGATATGGAACCATTAATGGTTGCTCTTTGGATCCAAACATTAAACCAGTTCTGAATCCATCTCTTTGAATTACTATCTAAACTATATCTTTATTTTCCATACAATAAGAATAGTATGTTATTTCATGTTATCAAATAACTGCTAAAATTTAAGTAAACTATGTTTTCAGTATTTTTCTGATTACTTAGGGAGATAAGGTTAGTCTAGCACTAAACTTTGCTTTTATGATCAGAGTCAAGTTACTGGCCTGCAGTTTGCAGATGCTATTCTCTGTCTCTTTCTCTCAATCTATCTGTCCCTTTCTCCCCATCTCCCTCACTCTCTGACACTGGGTTTACCTGTCTTGCCAAGCAAAAAGTACCACAGCAACTCACTGGGCTATCTTCACTGCAATTGTAAGAAAACTTTAACCTGTTCTCTTTCTGCTCTGGGTTGGTATGACCCTCCTTAAATAGCCTAGTTTCTCCCCATTCCAAAGGTTGCCCATAGTTGTGTCCAATGGTCTAAAGCTTTAGCCCTATGGCACCTCAGACCTCTTCCAGCCTCAGTGTCTTCTATTAGTAGGAATTATAGGCATGTGACATTAAACCTGGCACAGACACAATTCTCTTAGCTTTTTTGAAAGGTGGGGCATTTGACTTTCTCTAGTCCTGTGGTGCTGTTTACATTTCCCATAATCCTTCAAACATCACTGACAGTCATTCAATCATTTTCAGTCATGTCTGAGTCTTCGTGACTCCTTTTGGGGTTTTCTTGCCAAAGATACTGGAGTGGTTTTGCCATTTACTTCTCCAATTCATTTTACAGATGAGGAAACTGAGGCAAACAGGGTTAAGTGACTTGCCCAGGGTCACACAGCCAGCAAGTGTCTTTAAGGATCTACTTTCTCCAAGCCAGTTAATATGAATTCATCAAGGGCAGTTAGTTGTTCTCTCATTACTCATCTTCTAGCATCAATGTCCTTTTGGCCATTTTAATTCTGTTATTTCCAATGAAAAGGTTATTTTCCCATTCTAATCTGCCTTCCAGCCTCATCACTCAACTAAAATCGCTTTCTCCAAAAATTGCTAATAATAAATTCTTACCCAAAATCTAATAGACTTTTCCCAATCCTTGTTCTTCTTGACCTCTCTGTTGCATTTGACCACCATTGACCACTCATCGCTACTGAATATTTTCTTTTCTCTAGGCTTTTGTGGCAGTGCTTTCTTCTACTTTCTTGTTTCTTCGAAGTCTCCTTTGTTGGATCATCGTACACAGATACACCTTAATTATAGGAGTATCACAAGGCTCTGTCCTGGGCCTTCTCTTTCTACACTCTCTCTTGGTGACCTCATCAGTTCCCATTTCTTTAATTATTATTTCTATGCTGACCACTCCAAGATCTTTACATGACATCCTCAAATTCTTAGTGCAGTTTTCACCTAGTTTAAAACCTACATATTCAGGCTCAAACTCTCCTCAGAATTCTGGCTTCAAGTCATCAACTGTCTGTTGGATATATCAAGCTGAATGGTCCTGTAGACATCTCAAACTCAATATATCTAAAATGGGATTCATTATCTCATCCCCCCAAACCCAGCTCTCTTCTGAACTCCCCTATTTCTGTCAAGGGGACCACCATCCTTCCAAATACCTCGTTTTGACTCATCTCACATATCTAATTGGTTGCCAGACTGCTATTACCATCTCTGGAATATCTTTCACATCTATCACTTTCTCTCCACTTTTGTAGACAGCATCTTAGTCAGGTTCACTTCTCCCTGCCCTATTATAATAGCTTCCTAATTAGTTTTCATGCCTCAAGTTTCTCCCTATTCCAATACATCTTACATATCACTGCCAAAATGATTTTTTTTAATGTACAGGTCTAATATTATCATTCCCTTGCTCAATAAACCCCAGTAGCTTCACATTACTTTTAAATGCCTAACAGAATACTTTGTATGTTTTCCCAGAGGTTATAGCGTACCACCGGAGTTTATTGGGTGGGAAATAACATGGTTTTATTCATGCTTCAGGAATATCATTTTGATAGTTGCGTGAAAGCTGTATTAGAGAAGGGAGAATCTTGAGGCAATGAGAGCAATTTGCAGGATTTTACAATAGTCCACAGTAAGGTGGTTCAGTGGGTAGAGTGCTAGGCTTTGAGTCAGAAAGACCTGAGTTAAAATCTGGCTTCTGACACACTTATTAGCTGGGTGACCTTTAGCAAGTTACTTAACTTCTGTTTGTCTTAATCCACTGGAAAAGCAAATGGTAAAACACTGCAGTATCTTTGAGCAGCTAGGTGGGCACAGTGGCTTCACACCAGGCCTGGAATCTTCCTGAGTTCAGGAACTCATCTTGCTGAGTTCAAATCCAGCCTCAGACACTTACTGGCTGTGTGACCCTGTGCAAGTCACTTAACCCTGTTTGCCTTAGTTTTCTCATCTGTAAAATGAACTGGAGAAGGAAATGGCAAAACCACTTTCTTTGGCAAGAAAACTCCAAAAGCAGTCATGAAGAGTCAGACATGGCTGAAAATGACTGAAAAACACAATAGTCCAGGTAAAAGGTTATGAAGGAAATAAAATAAGAGAGATGTTATAAAGGTGGAATCAGTAAGACTTGGATGAGCAAATCTTCCTAATGTACAATGTAATCCTACCCTCCTTTTTACTTATCATATTTCTTTTGAATAAGGTATACCCATTCAGAACCTTATTCTAGTCATTAGTTTCATCCTACCAATACTCATTTATATCTGTGAGATCAAATTTGCTTCCTTGTGTTAAGATTTCTAGTTCTTCTTGCTATCTGATTAAACTTTGGATGTTTGTATGTGGGAATCATAGATAGATAGAATATTTATGATATACTTTCTAAGCCCTGGAGATAAAAATATAAACAAGCAAGACTGTCTCTACCCTCAAGGAGCTTATATTCAAATGAAGGAAGTCAAAATACCTGGAGTCTGGGGAAGGGAAGTAATAAGGAGGTAAGGCAGGAGTGGGGAACTATGGCCCAAGGCCACATTGGCCCTCCAAGTCCTCAAGTGCAGCCCTTTGACTGAATCCAAACTTCACAGAACAAATCCCCTCAATAAAAGGATCTGGTCTGCAAAACTTGGTCTCAGTCAAAAGTCCTCATCCAAGGACCTAGAAGGCCACATATGGTCTTGAAGCAGCAGGCTCCCCACCCCTGTGAGTCCAGATAGTGACATTTTTTCCCCCAATTCTTTTTAACATTTTTACTTAAAGTTCTGAGTTCCTAATTCTACCCTCCCTTCTCCCTCCCTGAGATGGTAAGCAATCAGATATAGGTTGTACATGTGCAGTTATGTAAAACATTTCTATACTTACTCATTTTGTACAAGAAGATTTGAATAAAAGTAAAAAAAATGAAAGAAAGCAAAAAAATAGTATGCTTCATCTGTATTCAGTCAATATCAATTCTTTCTCTGGGGGTGGATAGTATGCTTCATCATTAGTCCTTTGGGATTGTCTTGGATCATTGTATTGCTAAGAATAGCTGAGTCATTCACAGGTCTTCATTGTACAATATAGCTATTACTGTGTACAACATTCCCCTAGTTCTGTTCACTTCACTATGCATCAGTTCATGTAAGTCTTTCCAGGTTTTTTCTGAAATCATTCTGCTTGTCATTTCTTACAGCACAATAATATTCCATTACAATCATATACCACAACTTGTTTAGCCATTCCCCAGTTGATGGGCATCCCTTTGATTTCTAATTCTTAGCTGCCACAAAAAGAGCTGCTGTAAATATTTTTGTACAAATTGATCCTTTTCCCTTTTTTTGGATGTCTGGGATATAGACCTAGTAGCGGTGTTGCCAGATCAAAAGGTATGCACAGTTTTATATTCCTTTGGGCATAGTTCCAAATTGCTCTCCAAAATGGTTGGATCAGTACACACCTTCACCAACAGTGCATTAGTGTCCCAGTTTTCCCACATCCCCTCCAACATCCAAAAATTTCTTTTTCTTCCATATTAGCTGATCTGATAGGTGTGAGGAGGTACCCCAGAGTTATTTTAATTTGCATTTCTCTGATCAATAGTGATTTAGAACATTTTTTCATTTGACTATAGATAAGTTTGATTTCATTGTCTGAAAACTGCCTGTTTATATCCTTGGACCACTTATCATTTAGGGAATGACTTGTATTTTTATACATTTGACTCAGTTCTTTATATATTTGAGAAATGAGGTCTCTATCAGAGATACTTGTTGCAAAAATTTTCCCCAATTTTTTGCTTTTCTTGTAGTTTTGATTACACTGGTTTTGTTGTGCAAAAACTTTTTAATTTTATATAATCAAAAATGATCTGTTTTACATTTTGTAATGCTCTCTGTATCTTCTTTGGTCCTCAATTCTTCCCTTATCCATATATCTGACAGATAAACCCTTCCATGCTCTCTTAATTTGCATGTGATATCACTCTTTATGTGTAAATCATGTATCCATTTTAACCTTATCTTTGTATATGGTGTGAGATGTTGGTCTATACCTAATTTCTGCCATTCTGTTTTCCAGTTTTCTCAGCAGTTTTTGTCAAATAATGAGTTTTTGTTCCAAAGGCTTGGATCTTTGAATTTATGCTATACTAGAATATTATGGTCATTTACTATAATGTGATTTGTACCTAATCTATTCCACTGATCCAATACATTATTTCTTAGCCAGTACCAGATTATTTTGATAATTACTGCTTTATAATACAGTTTGAGATCTGGTATGGCTAGACCACCTTCTTTAGCATTTTTTTTCATCGATTCCCTTGATATCCTTGAGCTTTTATTCTTCCAGATAAATTTTATTTTTTTCTAACTCTATAAAATAATTTTTTGATAGTTTGAATGGCATGGCATTGAATAAATAGATTAATTTTGTTAGAATTATCATTTTTATTCTATTGGTTCAGTCTACCTGTGAGTAATTAATATTTTTCCAATTGTTTAGATCTGACTTTATTTGTGTGAAAAGTGTTTTATAGTTGGGTTCATATAGTTCCTGGCTTTGTCTTGGCAGGCAGTATCCCAAGTATTTTATATTGTCTACAGTTATTATAAATGAAATTTCTCTTTCTATCTCTTACATTCTTTAATAGCCTTTGTTAGGTACACTTCTCCCTTGGCCAAGAGTATTTCATTCCAGGATTTTAAGCGATAGTCCCAATTCTCATGCTCAGACATAATCCTCTTCTAACTATTAACTTGTAAAATCACTTTCCCCCTCTTCTGCATCCCTTGCCTTTAATAGACAGCAATGAGGAAAACATCATTCATACTCTATAGTTTTCAGTTTCTTGCCCAAGACTCATAAACTTTGACAATACTTTCTGAGCTCTTTCTGTAAGAATCATTTGTATCCACATGAATCACCAGAAGGAGATAGTAGTCATTCATTCTGACAAGTCCATTGACCAATCAATCAAACATTTATTAAGTGCCTAATAAATGCCAGACACTGTGCTAAACTGGGGGTACAAAAATATGGAACCCCTGTCCCAAAAAAAACCTTACAATATAATGAAGTCACAGTAATTACTCTGTTATGTCTTACATACATGCCCAAGAAGACAACAGATATCTCTGTTATCATCAGGCTGATAAATCGCTATTTCTGTTTTCCTGAGCAAAGAGTATTATTCTTCTTTTTTTTCTTTGATTCTTACTAAATTATTTTTCATTAATCAGTCAGTCAACAAGCAACATGTCCCAGGCACTTCATTAGACCTAATGATACAAATACATGGCTGAGCCAATCCCTACCCACTAGTAGCTTACATTCTGTTTGATAGTTTCTGTGGCTTTACTTTATCATTCCTTGGAAGGCAAACAACAGCCTTTTTAGACCTCAATCACCTGTTCACGAAGAGGCTAAAATTTGATTTTGTTTTTGTTTTTTTTAGCTTCAAGGAAACATTTTTACTTTTCTTTCCCTCTCCCACTCTGGGATATTTTTCTATTCTCTCACTTTTTCTCAAGAATTATTTACAATTTGTGACTTCTGTTCTTTTCCCCTTGCATTGTATCCTGTCTTCATTTTTTTTTTAAGTAAAGCAACACTTCATTGTGTCCAATAACCTGGAATGTGGAGAGTTATTCCTTGAGTCACTACACTTTTTCCTCTACAAATAAGGCCAACCTGCCCTTGGAATATAGATAAACAATCATTTGGTTATAGCAGAAATACTAACATTGGCTACTAAATGTAGCTCAGTTCAAAATTTACCATGCTCCATAATGAATGAGATTTTCAGTCTTTTTTTTAAAAAATTATTTGTGGGTGTTTATCCTTCACTTTCTAAATATTTTCTAAAGACTTTTCCAACTATTCCAATCCCATTTTATGGATGAGGAATCTTCAGGCCAAGAAAAGTTAAGTGACAGAGGTAATAAGTTAAGCATCAGTTGATGTCAGTCACTACTTTTCCTATTGTATTATGCTGCTTCCTGAGATGTTTTCTCAAAGTTATTCTTTCTTCTCTTTATTAGTGAATTTGATCATTTTTCCAAGTGATCATAAATCATTTGTGTTTTAACTTTTGAAAATTATCTGTTTATATATCCCTTAACCATTTATCCATTGTGGACTGGCAGTTATAATTCTAATTTCATAAGTTTCTTAAATATTTCATATATCAATGTTTATTCTGTCATGTTAGGCATAGATATTTTCCCAATCCATTCTTTTTTCCTTTTAATTAAATTGTGGTGTTGTATATACATATATATGTACATATATATTTTTATTTTAATATAGTCAAGCCCAGTGATCTTGTCCCCAATAATTCCTTTCATTTACTGAATAAAAAGAAGTCTCTTCACAATTTAGAAAAACATTTTATTTTGTATTTTTCCATTTTTTATAGTTCTTTGGAAAATGTTTAAATTTCTCATTCTTCTGGAATTCACTGAAGTAAGTGATATAAGATTTGGGTCCAAATACTTTTTATATCAAAATTGCAAACCAATTTTCTCAAGTACATTTGTTAAATAGTACATTTTTTCCACTTAGTTTTTATTTTCTAGAGGTTTGTCAAGCTCATACTTTTTTATACATTGGATTGGATGTTCAACATACACACACACACTACATATATATATATGTATATATATATACACACACACATATATATACACATATATACACACACACATACAGTATGTATATATACTATATGTATATATACATACACATACATATATGTACATATATATTTAGTTTCATTGATTTATTTTTCTATTTCTTTAGTACCAGTTTTAATTATAGCCATTTTGTTTTTCTTTTCTGTATACTACTTGATATTCTTGCTATTCATTTATTTTTCAATACAATTTTCATTATGATTATGTCTAGTTCCATAAAGAAGACCTCTGATATTCTTTGGTATTGCAATAAACATAGATTCTTGTAGAGTAATATTATCACTTTTATTAAATTAATGGAATAATGGATAGATATCCAACTTCAGAATCTGAAAGACCTGGGTTCAAATAACTCTGATACATATTGGATGGGTGACCATGTCACTTAACTTCCAGTGTCCCAGGCAATTCTTTACAGTTATAAATTTCAGGGCAGGTACCAATCTATATTAGGAAAGTAAGATTTTGGTATAGGAAGGCTTAGTTGAAAAGAAAAATCCCACCCATTTAATGTGAATATTTAATGTGTCTCCAGATGTTTAGGTCTTCATTTATTATGGTCATTGTAGTTTTATAGTCCTTTTTTTTTTTTCAGCTCCTGCATATTCCTGTGTAGGTTAATTTCCAAATATTAGGGCTTTTGTTGCTCTTGTGAACCTTTTTTTTTTTTTATTACCTTTTCTTTATTTTTATTATGATTAAATAAGAATGCCAATTTTTTTCTGTATTAATCTTGTTTTTAGTGACTGCTGAATTCATTTACTATCTCATAATTTTTTAGGCTGAAGTGATTGGATTTTCAAGTTATACTGTCATGTCATCTGCAAATGACATTTTGAAATCTTTATTTCCAATGTTAATCCTGCTAATATATTTTTCCTGCCTTGCTACAATTGCTAGAATTTCCAATACCATATCAAATAAAACCAGTGAAGATGGGAATCTTCACTTTGTACTTATTATTTAGAGGAACTGCTCCTAATGCTTCTCAACTGTATATCATATTGATTGTTGGATTAAGGTTGATAAGTTTTTCATTATCTTAAGGAAAAAAGTCCTCAATAAAATATCTATCAGTTTTTATCTCTTATTATGGATGCATATTGAATTTTATTAAAGGCTTTATTATATCTTATGAAATATGACCAAAAGGTATTTTTTTGTTTGTTTGTTAGTGTCTTATATTTTGGGGGGTGGGGAAATTATATTCATAGTCTTTTTGATGTTGGACCAGTGTTGTATATCTGATTTCAACTCTGTTTGGTCATGATGAATACTTTTCTTTTTGCATTGTTATATTCTATTGGCTAATACTTCACTTAATGTTTTTGCACCTATATTGGCAATATTGTACTATAAGTTCTTTTTAGTGTTATTTTGCTTCATTTTAAAATCAATACCACATTTCTCCCCTTGGCTTTCTGTACATTTATGAATATGTATGTAACATAGGGATATTGTTCTTCAAAATTTGAAAGAATCATACTGTGAACTTGAATATTCCAGGTTTTCCTTTTTGCTTACTATGGAGATTTTTTAATGACTTGTCTTATTTCCTCCTGGAGATTGGTCTGCTTAGAGATGTTCCTTTTCTGTGATGTCAAGTTTGGCAGTTTATTTTTTTTTTGTGAATAATTACCATTTCCCTTAAATTTTCTCATATTTTAGAATGTAGCTGTGGGTAGAAATTCTCTTATAATTTAAAAAATCTATTTTTTAATTTTTAATCTCATTTTCCATATATAATTTTTCAAATTCACATTTTTCTCTCTTTTTAAAAAATTAGATTTGCTAATGGCTTGTCAGTAACCACTAAATTTATCAATTTAAATACTTTTCTACTTATTTCTGCTCTTACTTTATAATTTCTTTTTACAAATTAAGCCTTGTTCAGGATTCCTTGAAATACAAAATACAAGTAATTTTAATAACATTTTGAACATTACTATTAAATACTAAATAAAATAGAGATGTATATTTGCAAGAAGGGTTTGCTACTGCTGTGGAGGAGATCTAGGATAGCGTTCATGTTAAGGAGGATTTCCTGATAAATGGGTAACTACAGAGATTCTTGTTTGCATATAGTGTTCTGCTAATTGCATGAAATCCAGTAGTAGTGCAGAGCTTCCTAAATGAGAACTATAATTATTTTAAGAGTTTTGCCTAATTATCCCATGGGAAAAAAACAAGTGGATGAAGAATATCTATTGTCTAGACCAGAAGTGTCAAACAATCAATGACTCACAATACTCCCCATTAAGGCTGGACAAAATTAAAATATAATTGAAAAATACTTTAAAAAAAAAAAGAGACAGTAAAACATAGATAATGTTAATATGTGATTTCTAGGTCAATATGTCGCCTACAGGAATCTTTATGTATGGTTTAGTGGTTCCCAGTTTCTGTGTGAGTTTGACACCACTAGACTAGATTCTGACAGGTAGTTCAATGGGGAAGCTTTAGTTTGGACCCGTCAATCAGTGTATACCAAAACACATATAAGTGTGTATATACCTGTGTGTACACATAAATACTTTAGGAAATATTAAGGAATGATTCTTTTTGCAAAGCTTTTTGCTTTTTTGTGTGTCTTAACAGAGAGAAGTACTATGTTTTGTCAAAGGCTTTTTTTTGTGCCTATTAAAATAATCGTTTGATTTTCATTTTTGTTTTTGATTGATTCATATTTCTTATTTTTTTAATCTTTCTAGTTTTAATCAAATCTTGTCATGAGGAATATTACACAATATATTCCTAATGTTCTTTTTGCTTTTACTTTTACTTGATATTTTGCCTCAATATTATGTGATATGTTGATAGTTTCCTTTCTCTGCTTTATCTCTCTCTGGTTTTATATCAAGGAGATAGATATTTGTTCAAATGATAGCCTTTCCCAGTTCATACTTGCTAAAAAGCCATACTGGACTTGTAAAGTTAGAGGTTTCCTGAGACACAGTCCAAAAGACGTATACACTAACCGGACTTTTAATAGAATGGAGTTTTCTATGAATTTTATTTTTAAATTATATAAATTACATATTAGATAAATATATGAATATTCATATATTATATAATTTATATAATTAAAATTATTTTTAAATTATATAAATTTTAATAGAATGGAATTTTCCATAATTCTTACCTCCTTCCTGATTGCTAGGAAGAGGGAGATGCAAAGATTTATATCTGGATCTGATTATGATGGTAGCATACAATAAATAAGAATTTAGATTTCTGCTGGAAAAGAATAATAACTCCATTTAACCCAACTAGAATTTGCTGAATATTTATCATGAGGCCAGGACTCTATTCTGTGCTGTGGCAACTAGAATAGAAATGGTTCACTGTCCCTAACCTCAAGCAACATGTCCATGCGCACATACAAAATAGCAAGATAACAACACATTATTAATTCTGGTTTCTAACCAACAGAAGTGCCATAGGATTTGGAACTCGAAAAAGACCTTAGATATTAACTAGTCCAATCTCATTTTACAAGGAATTTGTGCTGCTGACTCCCTCTGTGACCCTGGGCAATTCATATCATCACTTGGTGAAGTTTTCTGCCCAAGATTACACAGGAAGTCAGCAGCAGAGCAAAGATCCAAATGTAGATCTTTTGACTAGAAATTCAGTTTTTTTAAATTTTAAATTTGAAAAAAAAATACTACATTGCTGTCCTTCTAGTACAATCTAGCCTTGCCCAGAATTAGGGGAGCACTAGTATAATAAAAAGCCTCGCATCTCATTTCTGTGCCAACCTGGACCTGGAATCAGAAAGATCTGAATTCAAATCCAGCCCTGAATCATTTAGTAGTTGTGTGACCCTCAGCAAGTCACTTAATCTCTGCTTGCCTCACTTTCTACAACTCTAAAATGAGGGTAATAATAGCACCTTCCTCCCAGAATTGTCATGAGGATTAACTGAGGTATTTATAAAGCACTTAGCACAGTGCCAGGCACATAGTAAATATTATACAAATGTTAGCTAATCATCATTTTCTTCATTATTATCATCATTATTTTTATTATCATTATTTCTCCAGATCATTTCTGCAAAATAGGATGGAATGGTCAGGGGCTGAGCTAACAGCCTACTGAGGAAGTCAGGAGGGTCAGTGGCAAGGGCTCATTGGAGTCTGGTGCCAGGAGGTTAATGAGGGACTTCAATTCAAATGATCTGTTGCAAACAATTACTCAAAAAAACAAAAAGAAATTATGATGAACTATTCAGCCAGAACAAGGTCACTGATTTGGATATTTGGTGGATTTCTGCTCTCATCATATGCATGACAACAAAGCAGAAGGACAGCAACAACAACAAAATATAGCAATAATAATAATTTATATAAATAATAAATTATGAATAAGTAATAGCTGGCATTTGTATAAAGCTTTAGGGTTTGCAAAGTACTTTACAAATATTTTCTCATTTTATCCTTATGAAAACTCTGCGAGATATTGTTCCTATTTTACATATGACGAAACCGAGGCTATCTGATTAAGTGACTTGCCTAGGGTCACACAGCTAGCAAATGTCTGAGTTCATATTTGAACTCAAGTCTTCTTGACCCCAGGCCCACCACTCTATCTGGAACTCCCCAGCTGCTTCTGGTATTAACTAAGTAGAGTGTGTATGTAGGAGAAAAGGAAATAATGCAGTGTGCCTATGCCTCTTTCAACATTTCTGCACCTTTCCCATCTATCAGGTCTCTTCTGAACAATCTTTTAATGACTTACTATCCTACACATGACAAAATAAGGCAAGAAGATTTATTAAAAGACCTAAGTAGCCTAGAACCAAGAGGGCAACCTCTTCCATTGGTGGATACAGTTGCACCCCAACTATATTGAGATGCCAGGACTTCTAGGATCTTTCGGCCTTGGCTTTGGAATGCCAGCAAAGCTAAACCAACAGAAACACTTACACGGTGTTGCTCTAGGGTAGAGAGAGATCATAGATTATAAGGTAGAAGCTCTCAATTAAGTAGGGGGTCTGTGATTTTGTTTTTTGAAATTTTCCAATAAAATTGATTTCTTTTGTAACTCTTTGTATTCTGTTTTATGCATTTAAAACCATCACTCTAATAAGGGGTCGCGGGTTTCACTAGACTGCCAAGGGGGTCTTATGACATAAAAAAGGTTAAGAATCCCTGTTCTATGGGGGAATTCTTAGCTCAGTAATGCATCTACTAGTCTTAAAGAGATCAATCAATAACCAGGGGTTAACTATGACATTTTGGAAAGATTGTAGAACTGCAAACATAGCTATAGGGAGTCATTTAGTAACTGTGACATTACCAAGCAGAATGGAGAACTGGGGACATCTTGCAACACTCCTCTCTCTGGTAGGTTGGAGTCCATCATCATTTCCACCACATTACCAAGTATGGGCAGATGAAAGGATGCCTGTACTAGCAGACTGTAAGCTCTAAGAGGGCAAGCATCAAATTATATTCATTTTTGTATCCCCCCCAGCATCTCGTACGGTGGCATACACATAATGGGCACAGACTTATTTGTTTTCTTTAATGACTTGTCTGATATCATATAGCAAATCAACAGTGGAGGATGAGTTAGACCCTAACTCTTTTCCCAGTGTTCTTTCCACTAGACCATGCAAGACCAACTTAGCAGTTTATAGCAAACCATTCTAATTTAAAGCACATCAGTAATTGGATATTGGCTACATCTTCAGTACCCATAATAATGAAAGGAATAACTCTAAATATATCATAATGACCAATTACTTGAAGGGGCTCTATTCTGCACGTTGAACGCGAGCCCAAAGCTCAGCTCACAAGGTCTGTACTTCCTGAGGTGGTTGGTGGTGGTAACAGACACACACAGCGGTGTGGAGTCGCTGATCATTTTAAGTGGCAATTTCCTTTAATCATCTACTCATAGAGGAGAAGAGAGAATTAAAGGCCCCTCAAGCCCTTCTTGCATCCAGAAGCAGGTGGTTAGGGTTGGGAGAAGGGAGCAAAAATGTATGTAGTATTATACATGGTAATTCAACTCTGTAAAAACACTCCTTGAATGATTTCTGTTATTTAAACACTTAATCTGGTACCTTGCAATCAATTGTGTCAGTATTTTTAGGATGATAGTGATGATTCAGTGCTGTGATAATAATATATACATGAATATATATATATATATATATATATATACTTACACATACATATGCATACACATGCATATGTACATATGTGTATGTGTTTATACATATATACATATTTATCTCCCTTTAAGGTTTGCAAAGCACTTTTAAAAAATAGTAACAACCCTGTGAGGTAGGTATTTGAAGTACTGTTATTCCCTTTTTATAGCTAAGGAAACTGAGGCTCAGACTGGTTTAGTTATTCGCGCATTGTAAGAAAATTAGTAAGTATAAGGACTGGGGCTCAAATATAGTTCTCTTCTGACTCTACTACATGCAAATGTCTCTGCAAGTAGGGCCCAGAATTGTGCCCCAAAAGGTCAGTCCAAGACTGCTTCTTCTTGTTTTTGTCATTTTCAGTCATGTCTGACTCTCTGTGACCCCGCTTGAGGTTTTCTTGGCAAAGGTACTGGAGCAGTTCACCATTTCTTTTTCTAGCTCATTTTACAGATGAGGAACTGAGGCAAACAGGATCACTCCACTAGTAAGTGTCTGAGACCAGATTTGAACTTAGGTCTTTCTTACAGACTAAGAATAAATGTACAATAGCTGAAAATACTTATTGAAATTACAACATTAGTTATGCTATTTATTAGAATTTTGAATTCTAGTTTAAATTCTAATTAAATTAAGTCTAATTTAATTGTAATTTAAATTTAAAATTTACACTTAAAAGTATGCTTTAACTTTAATCTGAATGTTTTAGTGCAGTGTAAAACTGTGGAAAAGCAGGCTGGATTTGGAATGAAGGGACCTGCATTTGAATCTTTTTTCTATCGTTTACTATCTCTGTGACCTTCAGCAAGGCATTTTACTATGATGGGCCTCAGTTTCCTCATCAATAAAACAAAGGGGTTGCACTAGACGGCCCCTAAGGTCCTTTGTAACTCTTAATGTATGATCCTATAAATTATAACAAAGAATTTCCCATATTTCAGAGAATCAACTTAAAATGAGCAGCAAGGGCCTTGAAAGTCATTGCAATGTGTTGAAAATCCAGAGAGCAAAATTTTGAACGTCTTTTAAAAAAACATTTGCCCTTTAGAAATCTCATCCCGAGTTCCTCACATAGTACCAACCATAAGTAAGAAAACATAGACGGGAAGCTTCATAATTCTGCTTCATCTTTTTTCTTTGGTCTTTTCTTGATGGAGGAATGAGTAGGGACAATCTACTCTGTTTAGGAAACTACTGCTTACCTCTAAAGGAGAGGTCAGTGGTGACTGAGCTAGCCAGTTGTCACTGCATGTCAGAAGGTGTACGTGAGACTCACAGCTCCCTGATGACTAACTGCCACAGTGCAGGTTACAGGAGCATCTGGAAATATGGGTTACGAAGTAAAGGCGGGGTAGGAGGAGGCCAGGGGGAGATCGGAGGGTACCTTCGATAAATCATGAAAATTGGTCCACAGATGAAAGAGCAAACAGCTTTTGTTTTCTAATGAGCTCACTGGATTCTGAAATGGAGCCAAGGCAAGCAGAAAGACCCTATGTGGATTTAGGAGTCTTCCCTTATCTGCCCCCTAAAACATGTTTTTAAGCTGTAGTTTAGTTTTATACATGACAATTATTTTCCAAATCTCCCGTGGATGATACAGTTTCATTATGCAAATAGTCTTTGTTGAAGAATTTATTTTATAGCCCATCCAGAGGCTAAAATTCCCCATGGTGTCTCATTCTGATGTTTCTAAAGAGGCCCTCCTTCTGAGGAAATGCCAGACCATGAAACCCTGCTTTGGCTGTGTTTCGCAGAAGAATGAAGAGGGGTGCTGTGTGTAGAACAGACATTCCCTACCTGGACCAGAGAACACAGACACAGCTTTAAGCACAAAGCAGGGACTGACCCTGGGGATTCATCATTTGCAGACTGATTATCCAACTGCTTGCTCAGTCGAGTCCATACACAGTGTGACAAATGAGTGCTTTGGGGGGCATGACAATGCCAACCGTTGTTCAGAATGTGACATCCTTCGGTCTTCTCACAGCCACCCCATCTACAGTGAACCTGTTCACTTCCCCCTCCCTCTATCTTTTCACAGACCATATGGAGAGGAGCTAACAGATGTGTCTTGGTAGTGCAAGGGATCTCCACTGCACATAAAGGTGTCAGGAGTCCATCAGGGTAAGTGGGCAGTCTTCACTGTCCTTACGTTGGCTGTTTCTGCTCTGTGTATCAGCATCCCGGTGGTTCTCTTAGAACCTAGAACAATATATCTAACCTGGGTCCCGTTTTTAATAATAGGAAGTGCAGTGGATCAGTCGTTAAGAGTCCTTGATTTATTGTCTTTTTATGGGCCCTTTGCTATGCTACCACGATGGATACCTTGGCAGTCCCTTTCATTAATATCCCATAATGGAGTATTTATGATACTACTGTTAACTCATGGAGATATATTTTACATCTCTGCATAGTAAGTTAAAATGCTGGGTGTAGATGGGAGCCCTGGGTTGGGGACTAATTAAAAAAGTGGTTTGATTACAATTATGGCAATATGATTACTGTATGCAGTATGCTAGCAAAAAGCAAGCAGGGGAACGCAAAAGCCTGTGGAAAAATATACAGGTCCAAATCAGTAGTAGGATGTTTCCTCAACCTGAGCGATAATAGATAAATTCTCTGCCAGGGAGAGATGCAGTAAAGTAGGACTTTATAGTGTAGAACAGTTAGCATCTGGAATCAGTAAAACACTTAAAACCTTCTCTGGTTATTGATTCTTTTCCTCTTAGGAAATGGAATTTGGAGTCATCTAGTTAAGAATTTCATGTATCAAATTTTCATCCTTTTCCTTCTCCATATTTTGTTTTATTATTTATTTTTGTGTGTGTGAAAAGGAAGTCACTCAGGATTGGCTCACATTCTTCTCACTTTCGCAAAGCTGAGTCGTTGTTGTTGTTGTTTTAATTCCCATGACTATTTCTGGAATGATTTGCCAAGCTGTGATTCACTTCATTAGGCTGTCTCTGTGCCATCACATACCAGTAAATTCAATTTAGAGGGAAAAGAATCATGTACATCATCACACCTAAATTACCTCTGATGACAGAAACATGAATTTCATATGTGGCCTTCAGAGTCATGCAAAAGTATCAACGACGCTTCAGAAAGCCTATATCCTAGTTCCCTGTTCTTTAAATTTAGTTGCTAAATATGGACCCAACTGTTATCCTTCCTGTCCAGATAGCTTGCCTTCTCAAGATGCAGTGTGGTAAAAATGGCTGATCTTAAAAACATAAGATCAGGTACAGTTAGGTAGTGCAGTGGATAGTGTACAGGCCCTGAAGTCAGGAGGACCTGAGTTCAAACGGGGCCTCAGACCAAACACTTGACACTTACTAGCTGTGTGACCCTGGGCAAATCATTTCACCCCAATTGCCAACCCCCCCAAAAAAAACAACAACAATAACAACAAAAAATCACCATAAGATCATAGATTCAACACCAAAACGTAAGTTCAATTCCTTTCTCTCACATATACAACTTATATGATTTTGGTCAAGACAGTTAACTCTATTAGGCCTGAGTTTCCTCACCCATAAAATGAGGAGGCTGGTCAATGGAGACTATGACATTCCTTTTGGTTCTAAATCCATGACCCCTATGATTCTATACTACACAAATGTGACTTAATAAATAATAAATGCATGTTATTTTGAATAGACTGTACAGGTCATGATGAAAGAGAAGCATAATAAAAAGGTGTCATCAAAGAAAAGTATGGAAGTTCAGGAAGATGGTCACACAGGCCAAGTAAGGAATGGAAAATCCATAGGCTCCACTGGGAAGCTCATGATGTTAACAGGAAGTGAGGGAGGCAGTTAGGTTGGTACAGTGGATAGAGCACTGGCCCTGCAGTCAGAAGGACTGCCTCAGACACTTGATACTTACTAGCTACGTAACCCTGGGCAAGTGACTTAACCCCATTGCCTAGCCAAACAAAAAAAAAGAAAAAAGAAAGAAAAAGAGGAAGTGAGGAAGGTTCCCAGCACATTGGATGGATCCCACTGTGGCAATCTTATGGAAGGACCCAGACAAGGGTTGCATAGGATGAGAAGCATAGATAGGTTGTGATCTGCATTGTTGGTAAAAACTTCAAACTAGATGAGATTGCAGGTCTGTATGAGTGTGTAAGAGTGTGGTAGCTTGCTGTATGCAGATTATGTATGTATACAAAAGTTTTTCTAGAGATGGTTTGCAAGAAGACAAGCATAGACATCACCATCATCTCTTCCCTCCACACTTCTGCATACTTCATTCCTGCCAGAGTGGGAAGCAGGAGATTGGCACCAGAAGTTGGCCATTCTGCTCTCCTCAGAGAGAAAGAGTACTCGTCTATAGTTCTATCTATCTAATTCTTTAGATAGTATTAATTTAGGAAAAGTAATTTTTAGGTTCATGCTAAACTCCTGACTCTTGTTCCTTAATGGGGAAGCAATATCCAGGACTTGACGCCCTTCCTATCAGAAGCAAGTTCCACAATGAACATACACAGCAAATAGCAAATAAACTCATTTATCTCAGTCAAGAGCAAAACATAAATCAGAGCAAGTATACATATAAAAATATATGCCAGACAATCTAGACTGAATGAGCTCTCCCTTTCATAATAATATCACTCAGCTCAACAAAAGATAGAGATGCCACCCAAGGGGAAATTCCTCAAAGTCTCTAGTATAACAGATTTGAAATAGGACAAGATTGAAATTCTAAATGTTGGCTTCTACCCAGAATCTTTCTTCCTTCATGTTCAAGAGGTTAGAATCACACATCTTCCCTCTTGAAGTTGGAAGCCAGAAGAGATCAGGTCCCTATTTACTTACTCCTGTTCCCACTAATACTACCTACCCCCATGCAGGCTTGGGACATTGAGTAATCAATCTCCCCCATTGGAGAGAGAGTCCTATGCAGCTGGCCTTTTTGGGCCAAGCACTATGAGTGTTCCAGCATTGTCATTAACCCTTACAAGTTAGTGGGGAAAAATATTTTCCCAATTTATGCAATGGTGAAACTGAGCTACAAAGAAATTAAAAGAGACTTGTAAGCCAGATACAGAGCCATGGACAAAGCCTGGTTTCCCAGCTTCCCACCCAGGGCCATCTCCACTGGCAAGACTACAATTGATTATCTCAAACCTTTTCCTGCAATCATATAAACTAGTTTACAACTTAAAGGGGAAAAAATCAAGAGATTACATATGAATTTCTGGAAGTTATTGATTACATTTTGATAGCCAATTCTTCAAAAGACTACTGAGGCATCTTTCTTACTGGAAGAAAAAGTCCCTTTAATAGCTTATGTAATCTATCTAGTGAAGATTTACTACCGGTGAAACTAGGCAATGGAGCCTGGCACATAATAGGTTCTTAACTGTAGTAGTAGGTTTATTGATTGACTGACTACCTGATTTCAGTAAGAAGTTGAAAATACTCAGGCTTTGAGGAGTCACATCTACCTACCAAATGGATGGTACAGGATATCAAGTATTTTGACAAACATAAAATTCTTTGTCCTTTTATCTCCCCTTGAGCTTCTCTAGAATGCATTTCATAATTTAGGACTCCAATAGACCATCAGTCAAATTAGAACAGGTATCTCATAAAGGCTGCATAAACTTTCAGCCAAAGCTCAATTCTACAGCGCAAAAGCCAGTTCATCTGGAACAAA
This sequence comes from Phascolarctos cinereus, assembly GCF_003287225.1. Classification (NCBI taxonomy): domain Eukaryota; kingdom Metazoa; phylum Chordata; class Mammalia; order Diprotodontia; family Phascolarctidae; genus Phascolarctos; species Phascolarctos cinereus. Next base: position 119,635,921 of record NW_027556180.1, on the reverse strand, counting down.
TTGTTTTTACTCACCTTAAATAATCAATGTGGGGGATATTACTGTGTCCAATGTCTTCACTTTGTAATTGTCCTCTATCAGAAAAGTCTCATTTTCAGGCTTTATAGGTCTTATGCACACATTGGCATTGGCCATTAAGTTGTCCTGCAACTGTGTCCATCTAATTAGGCAGATTACTTGTTCACAATCCTCAGAAAGACTTGAAAGTTTTCGGTGACACGAATTATATATGAGTGTGTGTGTGTGTGTGTGTGTGTGTGTGTGTATGTATACCTATGTGTATATATGTATGCTTATATCTATGAATTACATGTCCATACACATCCTCCTGAACATAGAGAGTCTTTGATAAAAGAATTTTATCTTTGAGGTTTTTCAAGCATAAATGGTGAGTAAAGAAATTCCATTGAAGTTGGAGTTTCTGAGTGGGTGTTGGAAGGGACCTGAGAGGTCATTAGTTTAACTTCTAACTGGACAAGGATCCTCTTTCCAACATATCTGGCAAGTCCTTAGCCAGGCTTTGCTTGGTGAAATCCTTTTAAAGGAACCCAAAGGAAATCCTTTAGCAATGAAGATATGAGAGAATAGAGAACTCTCACAAGGTGAGAATGTTTGCTGAGGATTGTGAGTAGAGATAGACAAATAGAATTCAACTAAACTTTGCCCATGTGTATAGGATACCAGCTACAGTTATTCCTTCCACATTATAGGGGTTAACACTGCAGTGCTCCTGCAATCTGGAAAATCTGCATAAAAATTTTTGGCCCTCCCTTTGTACCAGAGAAGAAGTCTCAATTACCATGGAATTGAAATGTAAAATATGTTGATATTATACAATATTATACATATATTTTATGCATTTCTGAGTTTCCAAACTTCTATGTTGTCTGCTGGCCTTTGTGTATTCTCTGTGGCTTCCTCAAAACTCCCCCCAAATTCCCATTTAATTTCTTATGCCAACCCATGATACATTGAAACAGTGATGGGAAAAATTGTGATGTGGAAGGGATAGCTGTACTTCCCTTTGGATATCATTTTCCTTCATACATTTGTTCCAAACAAAGGATATTATACTAAGTTGCATAATTCAATTCAACTCACAAGCATTTATTGAGTGCCTATTCTGTTTATACAACTCAGTGCCAGCCCTGAGAATATAAAGGCAAAACCAAATCAGTGCCTGATCTTAATGATTTTACATTTCCTGAAGTAGGAAGAAAAGTTGGAAGAACACTATATGCACACAAATAAATAGAAGAAAGCACTAACATCTTGAAGGATTGGAGAAGGCTGTATGTAGGAAGTAGCACCTGAACCCAACTTTGAAAGATGAGTAGCACCCTGTTTGATACAGAGGAGGGAGTGGTGCATTTCAGGCCGAGGCGGCTTGTCCTAATGCACTAGGGCAGGAGAGAAAGCATGGGGAAGAACTAGTAGTGTGTTTTGATTGGAACACAGAATTCACAAATAGAGGAGTGTGTAATAGGGCTGGAAAAGTAATAGCGGTAGTGGGGCAGCTCATAGCAGGGCTTAAATGTTAAACTAAGGACATTGTATCTTATCCTATTGTTAATGGGGAGTCCCAGAAGGTTTTTGGGCCAGAGAGTGACATGGTAGGACCCATGTCTTAAGAAAATTATGTTGGCAGTGGTATGGAAGATAGACTGGACAACAGAAGAGACTGGAAGCAGAGAGACCAATTAGTAGGCTATTATGATAGTCAAAAGGAGAGAGAATGAGAGACTTGGGTGGGAGATGGGTTGATGGAAAGAAGGGGATGGATGGGAATGCTGTTTTCAAAGTATTTTATTTAAGAGATGTTCCCTCCTGGAGAAAGGGAAGAACATGGCTTCTGAGTAGAAGGATAAAAAGAATACTACTGTCAGAAGAAGTATAGTTAGGTCTTTCAAATTGAGCTTGAAATCATCTATAGCTTTATCAAAAGGAGAACAAGGTGAAAATGTGCTGATACTGTATAAATAAATCTACTAGTAATGTTCCCATACATTGAAATATTTGGGATCTTTTCAGTCATTTCTCTTCTATTGCACAAACAAAATAATACAACTTATTTCTGTGCTCACAAAAATTGGATAGGTATTGAAAATGCTCAAGAGTAGAGCTGGTCAGTGACAGAACTCTACCAACAAATAGATTACTGCATTATTTCCAGGTAGCGTAAGTGTGGAGGTTATGTCGGCACATCTTTCTAACATGCAGACAAAGAAGAAAATATACTGTGATCTATACAGCTATTGAAAATGTCTCCAACTTAGGATAACATGATCCTTGAACTTTGCAATAGCCGACTGATGGACACAATACCCACTTAAGAAACTGACAGATGCTCAGCACCAAATTCCTACATATTTGAGGTTACCTCTTTGATTTTCTTTCAACTCCAGTCCAAGTTAGTCCTGGCTCTCTTATTACAAAATAATAACTGTAGCATCCAGAAGTAACTCTTATTTCTCATGCCCTCCCCCTCTCCATGAATCATCTTGCCCAGAATTTCAGAGAAATCCCAATGCACTCTCCTTGCCTTTTGACTCTCCAAGAGTCCAGCCAAAATAAATCAAGAAAATAGTTTCCAGTTGCAGGACTGGCTGCCCAGCCACTCCACCACATCCTACCCGAATTAAATTTAGGTGATTTATTGGGAGGCTTTGATCTAAATAAGATAGGTAGAGCAGTAAGGTAGCCTTTAGCTTTAAGACCCAAAGGAAAAATAATGTCTTCCTTCCTTCCTTCCTTCCTTCCTTCCTTCCTTCCTTCCTTCCTTCCTTCCTTCCTTCCTTCCTTCCTTCCTTCCTTCTTTCCTTTCTTTCTTTCTTCTTTTCTTTCTTTCCTCTTTCTTACTCCCTTTCTCTTCTTTTTCTTCTTTCAATATAGTGCAGATTTTATTCATAAAAAATGCAAATAACTGGCCTTTTTCTGAGGGGCCTCCACTTTCTACAAGGACCTATTTAGTCACACAGAATCACAAAATCTGTAGTTGGAAGGCATCCCAATGGCCATTTATTTCAAACCATACCTAAAAGGAATTCCCTGTACAATATTGTTATCTGACAGCTTTTTTGCTTGAAGACCTCAAATAAAGACAAGCCTACTACCTCCTAACCGAGTCCATGCTGATTTTTGCTAGCTCTCATTAGTCAGAGAGATTTTTCATTTGTTAAGGCTAAATATGCCTCTTTGTAACTATTATTCCAAATTCTGCCCCCTGTAGCCTAGCAGAATACATCTGATGCCTCTTCCATGTGATAACCCTTTAAATACTTGACAATAGCTATTGTGTCCTGTATGTCTTTTCTCTTCCAAACTAAACTTATTTTGGGTGCTTTTCATTTTAGACCTTAGTGTAGCTACACATCCTCCAGTAAAACTTACCCTATGACTCAGTATGATTCATGCAGTTTTCTTTTTCTTCCTTCCTTTCTTTCTTCCTGTCTTCCTTCCTTCCTTTCTTCCTGTCTTTCTTCTTGCCTTTCTTCCCTTCTTCCTGTCTTCCTTCCTTCCTTCCTTCCTTCTTTCCTTCCTTCCTTCCTTCCTTCCTTCCTTCCTTCCTTCCTTCCTTCCTTCCTTCCTTCCTTCCTTCCTTCCTTCCTTCCTTCCTTTCTTCCTTTCTCTCTTTCTAGAAACCCAAGCAACTGGGAGCATTGCAAGAAGTATCTTAGAAGTCTTCCAAGTTTATACTTCCATGAAACAGGTCTCATCTAGTGCTACTAGTTATCTCTCAGCCACTGATTCCATTTCCCTAGAAACCTATAATGGGGGGGGGGGGACATTTGCTGATATCACAGTATTCCTAGTTTTTCTAGATTCAAGTAACAGGAGATAATTATGGAGTAACAAAGCAATGAATGATAGGTAGAGTGGGAAACTTTGGTGACCACAGGGTAATGGTGCATTGTGGAAAAATGCATAATGCCTACAACTAGTATTGATGTCATTCTGAAAGTGACTGTGTGGTACATCAGGTGCAGTAATCTGGACATCTGGACTCCAAATGTGCAGATCAGGGAATAGCAAAGTAAGCCAATCTTCTTAAACTGTGGAAGAGCCAAGTTTGGTGATATTCACATACATTAATAAGTCATCACACATTGGTAATTCAATACACATGGGCATCAGTCCAGAAGGTGAAACTTTGGGGTATGTGGCATATAGAATTATTTTCATTTTCATCATGTCATTCCCAGCTCAAAACTTTCAATGGCTCCTCATGCCTATAGGATGTGGTTCAAATTCATTATCTTCTAATTCAACACCCTCCATAATCTTGTCCTATCCCTCCTTTTTGGGGTAATGTTCTATACATTGAAATATTTGGGATCTTTTCAGTCATTTCTCTTCTATTGCACAAACAAAATGTACAACTTATTTCTGTGCTCACAAAAATTGGATAGGTATTGAAAATGCTCAAGAGTAGAGCTGGTCAGTGACAGAACTCTACCAACAAATAGATTACTGCATTATTTGCAGGTAGTGTAAGTGTGGAGGTTATGACTGCACATCTTTCTAACATGCAGACAAAGAAGAAAATACGGTATAGTAACCATTTGCCTCGGTTATTTCCTGTGTGCACCTTGTACTTCTCTACTTTCATATCTTTGCTCATATGTCTTTGGCTCATCTCTCCTTCAACCCCTGCCACTGTTCTCCTTATTCCTATGTATCCTCTTCAAGCCCAAGATCTACCTCTTCTTAGAAGCTTCCTTGACATCCCCAAGCCCATATTGATCTCTTATATTTCTGCCTTCTGAGAGTACTTGCTACCTTTGAGAGAGAGAGAGAGAGAGAGAGAGAGAGAGAGAGAGAGAGAGAGAGAGAGTGTTGGTGAGTTGCTGTGAAGCTATCCCCACATGTAATGAAGGTTGATGCCCACGTGTAATATGGGAATGTCATTGTGTGGCTCAAAGGGAGGCAGAATAGACATCTCTAGCTTCTTCTCTCAAGTGGAGACAATTTTCTGCCAGGAGGGGAAATAGGAGATTGGGGGCAGAGGACACGTCTTCTGCTGTCCTCAAAGAGAGTGGGTACTGGGATAAAATTATATCCATCTGCTCCCTTCAGTACTGTTAGTCTAACTGATGTGATTTTCAGGTTCAAGCTAACTTCTGATTGCCATTTCATTTTTTGGGGGGAAGGAGGACCTGAAGCTTCGTGTCCAAGTCTTTACCTCCTTTCAATCAAATACCAGTTCCACAAAGAACACACATATAAGGTAACAAGGCAGTTCATAGGGAAATGGTATAATTCAGAGAATGAGTTCAGACTGAGTGAAGAGAATAGCATAGTAAGGGATCCTTAAGAAATGTCCCCTTAAGAAATGACACACCAACTAGTGCACAGGTTTCAGGGTGTAGTCATCAGAAGGTGAGCCCGGAAAGGTGGTGGGATGGGTGAGGGGACAGAATCTTGTGGAGAGTGAATTGAGCCAGGAATGAAAACACCTTTCATTTCCAGCCATGTACTGAAGATCACCTTTTCACATAGAGGTGTATGGGTTATTTAGGGAGGACTAGCACCTCTGGTATGAAGGCTTGCTGAGGCCTTTTCAGGGCTCATCCACCTTTGGTATCCACCTTTACTGAACGCTCACCTGTGGCTCCAGGAAGCTGTAACATGAGCAGTGGCTGGTGATAAAACTGTCTGGGTAGATGTGCTAAATGAGGTTGAGGGTAACTGACACACCTTGAGCCCATTGGACAGTTAGGGGGATGTCTACCCCAAGATGTGAAGACTTCTCCTAGCAGACTAAGGGGATGAGAACAATTCGTCCCAATGTCCATGAAGGCAGCTGAAGCAAGCACTATGAAGTGCTTAGAGCTTGGTCAGGCATTGAAGGAGCCAAGATGATCCACTGCATCCTGAGCCATTGCCAATCACCTTGACTCTTGTCTTGCCCCTGGACTTCACCAGTCTGGAAGAGAGAGTGAGGTTAACAACTTTGTGCAACTCTGCCTCACTTAAATCCAATTTATGTCAAGACATTGCCCCATGACATCACTGGTCCTCTTTAAAATGAAGGCCAAATAACAACAACCACCTTTTCATAGACATGTCCTTATTTTCCAAATTAGACTGTAAGGTTTTTATGAAAAAGGACTATGTTTTTGCTTTGTATCCTTTATAGTACCTTAGTCATATCATTGGCCAGCAAATATAGTGATACCTGAATTAATGAATCTCATGGGAAAGAAACCCCCTAAAATAGTGTAGAGAGAATGGGAGGTTATCACCCATAAAGCACAGTAAAAGAAGGATTATCCTGAAGTAGTGAGGTATGGAGGGAAACTATGTCCTGGAGCTCATTCCGGAATGTGTCTTTTATATCAGGCAATCAGTATGTTGAGGATCTACAGCTTCCTTGGTAGGAAAATTCCTTCCACTAATGTAGATTGCAAGGTATATCACTAAATAGATATGCTTTAAGGGAATTACTAGAGGGCTAATGAAGGTAAATGACTTTCCCAGGATCCTACAGTTAGTAGGTGTCAGAAGTGTGCTTTAAACCCAAGTCTTTCTGGTCTTCTTACCCTAAAACTAATAGAATACAATCCAACATGCCAACCCTGAAAAGGAAGTTTCTAACAAGCCAATGTGTCATTGGATTATATCTTTAATTAATCAACAAGAAGTGATTAAGTTCTTATTGCCATCAAGGAGCCTACATTATAAAAAGGAGGACAATAAAAAAATCCAATCCAATAAACATTTATTAAGCATCTGCTCTGTGCTAGGCATTGTGCTAAGTGCTGGAAATATAATTAAAAAGACAGTGTCTGCTCTCAATGAGTTCACAATCTAACAGTGGAGGTGCGGGGGGAGACAACATAGAAAAGGAGGCAGGAAAGCAGGTTGTGGGACAGTGGAGGTATGGAAAGGAGAAGAGATGAGGGGCTACTCGGGGGAGGTATAGGGGAGCATCTTGTTTGGTGGAAATGAAACCAGGCAAAGCAGCAGATGCAAAAGGAGTAGGCAAAAGTCTAGTTTCTGCCTTCCATAAATGAAGGCATTAGGAGAAGCTTGGTATTCCACCCTCCAGCTCTATAGTCAGAGGGGAAAGGAAGCTGAGGGACTTAGTGTCAGTCAAGGTTTGAGTTAGCATCATGGTGCTAAGATATTATACACATGGGATGCATATTAATGGGTATATAAGACATATATAGAATAAATGTTATAGTAATATTGCTGTTGGTTGAATGATGATTGAGATCTCTTTTATGAGTGATAGAACAGAGATTTTTTTGGCTAAATAATAGGTATTAATAGCACACTTGACTAAATATTCTTTCAATTGTTAGAACAAGAAAAGGAATATGGAAAAAGCACTAGAAAGGAGTTAGGAAGTTGTAGTTAAAATCCTATTTATAACAGTAAATATTCCTTTTCTACAAGTCGGAAATTTGGAGTAAAGAAAAGCAAAGTGTGCTGGAAGAATTATTTGAACAAGCTGTTTCTAGAAACTAGTGGGGTTTTTTTTATTGGATTTCAGGGATATACAATTAATCCATCATCAGAACAAAACAGGTGGGATTGCCTGCCCATCCCATACTCTTCCCTCTTACTGCATATTTACTGACATCTTTTTTATTTTGATACTGCCATGGATGTTCATATACACTTGATATCACACATACAAAAATATTTTGGGGATAGACAGATTGTGAATGGGGGAAGATATGTAGGATAATTTGTCTTAGTGTCTAAAAGCCTAAGGATAGTCTTCTTCTTGTCGTTTGTTGTTATTCATCCCTCATTCTTGAGGGGACCAATGACATCACAAGGGTGATGTCTTGACTTGCTTGTAAATTGGATTTAAGTGAGGCAGAACTGTGCAAAGTTGTCAGCCTCACCCTCTGCTCCAGATTTATTGAAGTCCAGTTACAAGACAAAAGGCAAGAGGAATGGTGATGGCCCTGGGAAATAGTGGATGATCTTGGCCAAGGATAGTCTTGGCTCCTAAGCATCCCTCCTGGGGATAGCTTCTGAATGGAGCAAATTTGTGGCCTCTTTTCTGAAAAGAATATTTCTTTTTCTATTTGTTTATTTTATTAGTGTCTTCACTTCTACTTTAGTAACCACCTCCAGGGCAGCCTGTTTTTTCTGAAAAGAACAGAAACTATCATCAACAGAGGAATCAATTGAAAAGTTTGGAAAACTTCCTGTCCAACAGACATCCCTGTGGGTCTTCCCATACCAGCAAACAAGGTGATGAGACAAATGGATGCCACAATGGCAGAGGTGTCTATAATTCCCTGATGCTGAGGCTGATTTTTAAAAATACAATAGCACTGAACTCAGTCTGGGGCTTTCCTCCATGTTCAGAAGCTGCTGCTTGGCCTGGCATTCAGAGCAGCTCAAATGTGGCAGTAGATGCTGGAAAATGGCATGGGTCAGACATGGGCTTCACATTTTAAAGGTAACAGGATTCTGGCAGTGTCTACCCTGGAGATCTAAGAGTTCTCGACAGATTAAGAGGGTTTTTGGATCGATTTCAGAGGGTTTTTCAACTTGGATGGGAAAAAATACATCTTTATCTCATTATAATTGATTTCATTTTTAATTTTATTATATTTCATGCATTTAAAAACAATATTCTTAGGAGTTCATGGGCTTCATCAGACTGTCAAAAGGGACCCATGACAGAAGTTTTAGAAAACAATACTTTTCTACAGATTTGGGGATCAGGGTAATTGTTTAAGGCTCATGGTAAATTCTTTTCTTTTGTGCAGGGATGTCATCACTTGGACTCCTCTATAGGGTTTTTCTTCTTCCTTTGTATTTTGAAAATACCCCATTGGACATGCTCCATGACAATGATGAAGAGAAAGCTGACCTATAACTGTGACACCCCAACAGTCTGTTTTGTAACTTCAAATTGAAAGGAGTAGCAACGTGCTTTACTTTCCAAAGTGAATTCAAATATTTGGTTTTTCAAACTTCTAGAGATTTTGTGATTTTTTTCACTTCAAACCTATAATTCTTTCTATTATAGCACGTGTCTTTCAAGCACTAGAGTTCAAGCAGGACTTTTGACTCAAGAGAATAACTTCTGGATTTGTGCATGCTTAATGTTGACCCTAAGAGATTTGTGTGAACCCAGTTGTTCTTTAGACAAAGGGATCTTTTGGGGTGGGTGAGAATGGGAGATGTGGAGCTGTGCTTTCATCACTGGACAGAACTTCAAGGGATGAAACTCCTTCTATCAATGGAGACTGTCAATTTTCTACAACTTAACAGTCTTAGAATGTTGCCTCAAAGCACTAGAATGTTAAGTGACTTTCCCAGGGTCACACAGCCAATATGTGTCAGAGGCAGGACTGAAACCAGGTCTTCCTGACTCCTAGGCCAACTTTCTATCCAGTAAATAATGCTACTTCTCATAGACAGGGACCAGATTAGAAAAAAATATGATAATGTAATTAATTTATAACACACATTGAAGGCATAACTTGATTTCCTTCCTTCCCTCCTTCCTTCCTTCCTTCCTTTCTTTTTTCTTTCTTTCTTTCTTTCTTTCTTTCTTTCTTTCTTTCTTTCTTTCTTTCTTTCTTTCTTTCTTTCTTTCTTTCTTTCTTCCTTCCTTCCTTCCTTCCTTCCTTCCTTCCTTCCTTCCTTCCTTCCTTCCTTCTCTTTCTTTCTTTCTTTCTTTCTTTCTTTCTTTCTTTCTTTCTTTCTTTCTTTCTTTCTTTCTTTCTTTCTTTCTTTCTTTCTTTCTTTCTTTCTTTCTTCTTTCAGCAATTGGGGTTAAATCACTTACCCAGAGTCACAGAGCTAGTAAGTGTCTCAGGCCAGATTTGAACTTAGATTCTCCTGACTCCAGGGTTAGTTGCTTGATTTCTTTTTAAGTACATGTTTATATCATTTATAAAAAGAGGATAATGGGCTAAAAGCTTGATCTGAGGACCTAGGGGTCCCTGAGATCCTTTCAGAGATCTACAAGGTCAAAATTATTTTCATAAAAATACTGACATTTTAATTTCTTATATGCTAAATATCAATAGCTATAAACCACAGAAGCAATAGCTCTTTGGCATCATCAATAATTTCGGGGAGGGTACACTGCTTCTGGCTGGGGCTGGGCTGGGTGTTGTTAAAAGTCCCCACCAGCTCTAGCAGCTGGCTGATGCTAGTTGTGATTTTAAGAAGACATATCTATTCCCAGCATCCCAGTCAACCTGAAATAGCTTCTGAAGTTGACAAGAAAGATTTTGTGTTTCAGATGTGTTGTAAATACCCAGATCAATTTCACATGTGAGATGGATTTTCCTTCCCAGCCTGGTTATCTCACAGCGTATGATATTGCCTGGTCATATGATTGCAACTAGAAAAGCATACGAAGTCTTCATAGCTAACCTGTGGTGATCCTCTGCTCTCAGACCAACATAAAAATTGGATTTGGTTCAGTCATCCAAACCAGACTGATTCCTTTCCCCCACTTAATGCCCCAGGGCTATTGTCATACCCAGCCTACAATATGTCTTGGTGTTCTATCTCGGATGGATGGTTTGTTCAGAAACATCCTTCGGCGTGTTTCACAGTTTGTCAGGTACAATTCAACTGAGTAAAATGGAGACTGCCTGTGCTCAAATTAACAGTTTTAGTGGAATTTAAATTCTCCTATTGAAATTGTGCTCATGTGACTGGACTTACAAGTCTGTTAACATGAGACTTTTTCTTGAGTTGTAAATACTTACTTTTTTTCCCCCCTACCTTCCTGAAGAGCTAAAACTAGGAGTTTTTGTATCTGGGGCAAACGCTGTTAACCGTACCTAGGACGAGTGGTATGAAACATGCCCTTAGTTGGAGAGAAGGAGCAGGACAGTGCAAAAGGTGATACTTACTCCAGCCTACCCTCTGTCAGTCAATAAGCATTTAGTAAGCACCTACTATGTGCCAGGTACTCTGTTAAGCAATGGGGATGCAAAGAAAGGGGGTGGGGTACAAAAAAAGGAGCTAACAATCTAATTGGGGAGATAACATGTAAACAGGTACAAGCAAGCTACATTCAGGAAAAAAAGAAAATATCAACAGAGGGAAGGTGCTAAAATTAAGGTAGGTTGGGAAAGGCTTCCTGTAAATACAGGGTTTTTAGCTGGAACTTGAAGGAAGTCAGGAAATCCAGGACGTGAGGATAAGGAGAGGGAGCATTCCAGGCATGAAGGACAGCTAAACCAACACCTAGAACCAAGATATTGAATGTCTTGTTCAAGGAATAGCAAGGAGATCAGTGTCTAATATTGTGACATGTAAGGAGACTGCAAAAGGGGGAGGGGTAGTCTATGAAGGCCTTAAATGCCAAGCAGAGGATTTTGTATTTGATCCTGTTAGAGAACCACTGGAATTTATTTACTGGCGAAGGGAAGCAGGAAATGTGAAATGGTCAGACTTTCACTTCAGGAGAATCTGCTCACTTCTTAGTTAACTAATTATTCCTTTTATTCAGATGTTATTTCAGTTGATTCTGTTCTGCTAAAGGCCTGAAAGTGCTGACAGTGGATTCTAAATTTATAGCCCTGGAGCAAAGCTCCATTCAACCTATACTAGCTGTAGCACTCATGGAAAATAAGGCCACGTGAACAATAAGCTAAACTAGAAATTCACATCTAAACAGCACTGACACAAAAGGAAAATATACCAACATACACATATTTTAAGTCCTTTTCCTACACCACGCCACGTTGCTATTTCTAGAATTAAGAAATAATATTTTTTAAAAAGCTGCCCCTGGTATGAAAGATATAACAATGGCTAGGACTGTTTATCTAATCATTTTGCCCATTAATAATTGAAAGACCTCACAATGACCTGTCCGTTTCACTAGATCAGGTTTTGAAAAATAAGCCCTGGTGAGGCTTCCAAACAATCAACAAATACTTCACCACCTGCTCCATGGAAGGCTGACCCTGTCTAGCACCCCGGCAATTCTACTGCTTGGGGAGAGCACATTGCCGATGACAAGCAGGATCCGTAAAGAGAAAATTAGAACATCTCCATACATTAGAGGTGGCCTTTTAAAGGCTATACTCAGAGCCAGGCTGTGCTTTAGGCTAAAGCAAAGTAATTTAATTTCAAGTACTGTTCAATGAAAAGCGTAGGATGCTGGAATCTGATTTGAATCATTTGGCTTTGTGTGTGAATTCTATCTCAGATAAAAATGGATGCTCAGATTTTTAATGTGTAACTAATGTGGTGTCTGAATGCATTACGGTCCTGAAACCTTCCTGCTGTGCTGTGAGCACCTGAGAAAAAAGGAAATACTTCTTCACAGGAGCAATAAGGGCCCAGATCAACACGATCATTTTGAATATACGTAGATATGTATATGTATATATAATATGTATACACACATATTCACATATATACACATACACATATATACACCATATATACATATATATACACTATATATACCTACATATATTGTTCTACTTTCCATGCCATATATATGTATGTTTATACATATGTACATACATGCATATACACATATACACACACACACACACATATAATGAAAATAGAATCATCTCTGCAAAGTCACAATGAGGAACACAGGTACAGAAGTGGGCAGTAACCGAAAGCTAGAGAAGCAGATGGAGTGCCTTGTAGGATGCTTTGTATGCCAGGAAAGGAAGCTAGGCTCAGCTAGGCTCCAGAAGGTATTCCTATGTTTCTAGCTGATTTTTTTTTAAATGAAAATAACCTGGGATTTGCCTTGATTTTTTTTTAGTGAAAAACTCCTGGGAAGACTACCTTTTCTTTTCGGCATGACTGACAGCCTTCACTTGGTCATCTCTATTCCCTTCAGGATGCTTTTCCTTCCATCTTTATTCCCCACTCCAATTCTTGAAGCACACTTGTGCTTCATTGCAGGCGCATGAAAGGGACTGATTACGAAGCTGGAGGTAAAGAGCCAGATACGACCAACAGAAGTATTATCAGAAAGCTGTGTTCTTGTCCTTGGGGAAAATCCATCCTAGCAAGCTCTTTGGATCCCATCTATCTGTGAGACCCTTGAGAAAAGAGACTTTTTCCCCATTTGTTTGCCTTCCTTTGCTTAGCACAATGCTTGGCCCATTGTAGGTAAAATAATTAATGCTTGTTGACTGACTGACTGACTGACATACTATCCAATCTTCTCCTGAGTTAGGTGTTAGGGCATGGAGCATTGGAGTCTTCCTCAGTTCAGAAAGGCTGAATCGTTCATTCAGTGTCACACCCAACTGGAGGGGGGCAGGTGTGGGTTCAAATAGGATTCATCATTCTCATTTATTATTCTAATTTTCTAATCCTTGTAACATCTCCCTTTGACTCTCCAAGGTATGAGTGAATATATTTGCCAGATAGCCACTGTTGCTCCCTACCGTCACTCCCCACCCCTGCCCAAATTTACCTTGTGTTTATTAATTATAGGCTTATTTTGCATATTTTTATATGTACATGTTATCTTTACCTTGAAAGCAGGGACTATTCCATGTATCCCTAGTTCCTGATATACAGTAGGTGCTTAATAAATGCTCACTGATTAATTAACATAAATAAGTTCTGACCTAGACTGTAGGCATTTGTATGAGAGAAGGATGTACCTATATCTTCCCTCAAAGAAACATCTCTGTTCACCAGGTTATTCCCCTATACCTCCTACCTTCTCTTCTATCTCCTAGACTTTGCTTATAATGTTCCTTCACCTTGTTTTGTTTTGTTTTTTTCTATCTGCATTGACTCACCTGGGCTGGTCACTTAACCCTGTTTGCCTCAGTTTCCTCATCTGTAAAATGAGCTGGAGAAGGAAAATGGCAAGAGTATCTCTTTGCCAAAGGAAACCCCAAATAGGGTCACGAAGCTGAAAGATGATTTAACAACAATCTACTTACTTGAAAATCAAAGTGTACTCCTCACCTCAAACCCTGCCTCTTCCTCCATGAATCCTTCCCTCACTACAGATCTCTGCATCGATCTCTGCATTCTCTGATGCTTAGAGCACTAACCCTGCAGGCTTTATTGTTCTCTAGTTTTTTCATGTCTATAAGCCTTGTATTCTCAACAAGTTGGTAAGCTTTTTGAGGTCAGGAACCTTATCCTACATATCTTTTGAATTCCTTACACCATTGGGTAAATAAAAGGAATTCAGTAAATATTGATTAAATACTGTGTAAGTGCTACTCAGGATCATGACACTCTAATCTGCTTGGCCCCAGAGGATAGAGCTAAGAATGATGGGTGGAAATTACAGAGAGGCACATTTCAGCTTGATTTAAGGGAAGTCTTCTCAACAATTAGAGCTGTCCAAAGGTGTAATGGATTGCCTGGTGGGGTATTGGGTTTCTCTTCACTGAGGGGTTTGCAAGTAGAAACCAGACGACCATTTGTCAGGGATGTTATAAGAGAGATTTTTGTTCTATTGGGTTTGACTAACTGGCCTCTGAGGGCCCTTCTAGTTCTGAGATTCTGTGTTTTTCCTCTTTTAAAAATCTCATTATGAAGCCTGAGTAAGGAGTCTTGCCAAGATAGGGAAGGTGTGGGGTCAGAGAGTTCAATCAATCAAAATATATTCATTGAGTCCCTACTGTGACCAAAGCACTGTGGAGTGGTACACACATGTAAGGGGTTCCCCTCTCCCCCAGAGGAGCTGTCCTGTACTATCTGTTGCTGGTTGGTAGTGGGGCCAAGGTCAGGGCCCAGGAGGTAAGGAAGCTGGGAGATTTCCAGGGGGTTAGGTAACTGAAGTATTGCTAGAAATGGGACTAGCTGGTCACTAGATAAGTAAACAATTTCTGAAGGGCTAGAGTAGAGGTCTATCCACAAACCAAAAGCAGAGGTCATAAAGTCAAAAAACAAACACAGTTCAAAGGAAAAAGATGAAGCAATGGGTCTGAAAAGCAGGGTCACAGGCCATAAACCAGGGAGGTATGCCAATTCAGAATGACCAATAGCAATTTGCTTAGTTCAGCAGATAAAGACTACCACTGTTTTATGTGCTGGGGAGAAAAGGGTTAGTCATGCCTACTTCTCGTCCTACTTAATGTAACACAACTATGCTGTTATAGGTATTGTAGACAAGAGCCAACAACTTCTTTTGAAAGATAATGTATACCATTAATCCTATGCAGTAAACATTTATTAAACAACTACTGTGTACAAGGCTCTAGGGAGAAAGTTATTTTAAAAAAAAAGGACAGAATTCCTGTCCTCTAGAAGCTTACACTCTTACTAAGGGAGATATGACTTAGAGAGAAGCAAGTATGATAAAAGAAAAATTTGATAAGGATAGTAGAATCTAGACAGTGTTATTAAAAATATATTAGGATGGGAGACATAGCTTGGTGGAGTAGGTGGTTTACTGGCTTTGGAGCCAGAACAACCTGGGTCAAAGTCCTAACTGTGTTACCTCGATCAAGTCAGTTAATACCTCAGTCCTCTAGGTAACTTGCTAAGTTCCAGGGAACTTGTCTACCTACACTGGTGGAGGAAATTTCCTCATGTAGAAGTTCCCTGTATACAAGTCTAGCTCCTATCCCAAAGGAAGGTTAAGTGGGAGTTAGTGAATATATCACTAAATGACTGATAGAAATGTAAATAGTAAATGACTGGTTGAAAAATAAAAGGCATAAAAAAACCAAAATAAAATTTTAAAAAATATTAGAAAGGAAATATTTTTTTCATCTAAGGATCAGGGATCACAAAAGGCTTCATAGTAATGGGGGGAAAATAACTGCTATTACAATTCTGGAATAGAGAAATGCATAGAAAATAAATATTAAAGGATTCCAGAGAGGGAAAGTTCATTGTACTGGAAGAGCTAGGAGATGCTTTATTGAAGAGATGAGAATGCAGAGAGACTTTCAAAGATGTTTAGTGTTTGGATAAGTGGTAAGATCAAGAGAAAGCATTCCAGACTAGGAGTACAATATGAGTAGTTGTCCAGTGCCATCTGCCCACAGGTGAAGAAGGTAGGATGGTAAAAATGGTAAGGACACCATTTAGGCTAGGGTCGGTTAGTGTGAATGTTAGCAGTCACATCCAAGAGTGAGTAGAGAATGGAAAAAACCATACCTAAAGACAAGGTAGATTCATTGCATTGGAGCAAGGAAGTGGTCAAAGTTCAAGCAGCAGGACATAAGAGAAGGTCCAAGTAGGTAAGCAAAGGTCATCATTGCTAACAGTAAGCAATAACTAGAGGCTCTAGAAGACAAGAAAAGGTCCTAGAAGCAGAATTAGACAGGTTTAGACAAGTTGAAAGGCCCTACAATTTTGGAAATTCCGGGTTTGAGTAATACTAGCATTGACACTGGGCACATGACCATGGCCATGTCACTTCACCTTTATATGTCTTGTCTTCCTCATTTGAAAAATGGGGGTATGTAATGCATTGAGTCAAAGATGAGAAGCTTGAAGGGACCTTAGAGATCTCCTCATTTAACGTATGAGAAAATTGAGGCTCAGAGAAATGAATGTAGGTACAAAGTGAAAGAACTAGGATTTTAATCCACATTTCCATACTTAATTCAACAGTCTACCTCACAGATACCATGTGAGAAACACACACACACACACACACACACACACACACACACGCACACGCATGCTATACTCATTACTCATTATTGAAATGGTAGCAGATTGAAAAGACCCATAAATCCAGGGGCAGGACTTTAGTCCCAGGAAGGACTAGGGTTTGGGCAAGGCAGGATTCCAACCCAAGAGAAATCATTAATACTCTACAGAAAACTAGAGAAAGGAATCAAGTCAAAGGAGAGAAGAGGAATTAGTTACTGCATCACAGGGTGAAGTAAAATCTTAGTGTGGAAAACAAAACAAGATCCCTGTTATGGTAGAAGTTAGAGCAGGACCAGAAGTGGATCGACCTAATGTTACACCAGTGAGCTCTTGGTTACAGCCCCTTAGAGTCTCTCTTCCCAAGGCCAGGCAGGACCAGGGACTCTCCTTCTGCTCTGCCACATGGCCATATTCCAACTCACCCTTTTTGCTTGGGGATTGATAATCACTGTTATCATTGCAACTAGAGGATCTGACAGACTATTGCCCCATTGCTCCACCCAGAATGCCTCTGATTCAAAATCTCACGCTGACTAGGTCTGAATGACCCTTTTCTGGCTTCTATTCTTACTCTTCACACTTAGCCATATCAGCCTCATCTCTGTCGTATCCTCGACTACTCTACCCTATCTTCCATTGTGCCCCTTGGAAGCCCTATTCTATTGTTAGTGCACTGCCCTGTGTATTACACCTGTGTCTTCATCCTCTCCCTAGGAGATTAGTTTGATGTATTTTGTATTTGATTTTCTTTTTACGTGTTTCTTTAACCAAATAGAATATGAACTCCTCTGGGACAAAGACTGTTTCATTTTAGTCTTTGTGTTGCTGGTGCCTAAAAGTGCCTGACTCATAGTAGGTACTTCACAAATGATTGTTGAAATAGGTGAATTCCAGAGTCTGTGACACATTATGCCTACAGGTGGGCTTTAAGTGGTCCTGCTGCAGGATTAGAGAGCTGCAGGGACAAAGAATCAAGTATTGCAGTGTGTCAGCTACTGAGCTTTGTAAAAGAGATTTAAATTTTGGATTTGCATGCTTTCTGAAGATTGCTAGATGAGTTAATATTTATACAAAGTAGACTTTGACAGAGCTACTGCTGATTGCACAGGAGATGGAAGGTTTTGGGGAGGGAGGGGTTAGAATATAAAAAGAAATGATGATGATACAAACTCCTTTTTAATTCACAGATTCCTCTTCCAAGACATATTTCATCAGCTGGCTCTGTGGTAACCTGCATTTATCTTTCTGCTTTATAGCATTAAAAATCAATGTATTAGGCAGTTGATTTTCCCCCACAATGGTCTGTGTCTTTGTTTTATGCTTTTCTGTAGTCTATTACTACGTTAAGTATGACCTTGTGGCCGGGGGAGGGCACCAAAAACTTCAATATATCACTTGGTCCCCATAAAAGTTATGGCAAAATAATATTTTTCATCTCTCAAACTCATGGAAAGTGAAACCATGTGTGGCGAATTTCAAATATTCCATTTCCCCATTCTTGCCTTTCATGGAAGTGACCACTTCTTTTTGCAGTCCATCCTTCAGACCTACTTGTGGGGAGCTTTTCATACTCATTCACCACAAAAGGATCTCATTCTGACATTACCAAGGATAAAATAAGCAGAGAATGTTGTTATCAAACTTCAAGAGCAATCCATCAGGATTTGTATCGGGTTCAGTGAGTAACCCCCTCCTCAAAAGTATGTGGATTTCTTTTTACTGTAGCCATGTCCTCTGGGGTTAGGCTCAAATTTCTAGTTACTAGTGTCTTGCTTCCAAATCGCCCTAAATTCATTTAGTATATACCCATATATATGGTATGAAGAGGGGGAAAGAATAAACATTTATATAGCACCTACTATGGGATAGGGCAGCTAAGTAGTATGGTGGATAGAGTGCCTGGTCTAAAGTCAGGAAAATGAATTTTCCTGAATTCAAATCTGACCTCAGACCCTAACTAGCTGTGTGAACCTGAGCAAGTCACCTAACCCTGTTTGCCTCAGTTTCCTCATTTGTAAAACGAGCTGAAGAAGGAAATGGCAAACCACTCTAATATCTTTGCCAAGAAAAGCCCAAGTGGGGTCATGAAGAGTCAGGGCATGACTGTAACGATTGAACAACAAACAACCATGTGCTAGGCATTATACTAAGTGCTTTTGACAAATATTGACTCATTTGATCCTCAGAACAATCCTGTGAGGTAAGTGGTAATACTATCCCCATTTTATAGTTGAGGAAAGTGAGACAGAGGTTGACTTGCTAAGTATCTGAGACCAGATCTGAATTCAGGTCTTCTCAGTTTCAGGACTAGAGCTCTATCCACTGTGCCACCAGCTGCTACCCACACGCACACACACACACACACACACACACACACACACCACACACACACCCCACATGTGTGTATATGTGTGTGGATATGTATATATGTACCCACACATATATACATGAATATGTTTATATGTATGCATACTATATAAGTATATATGAGTTTGTATACTATATAAGTATATATACACAACGTATATTTTACATACAATTGTATACATACATTCATCATACATATACAAATATAATCTCCTTGATGATATAGAACATTTTTCCTTTGTCTTTATATCCCCCATGCCTACCACTGTTCTGGCACATAGTAAATGCGTATTGATTGATGAATATGATAAATGTTTTTATGTATATTTACAAATAATCTTTTGTAATGGGCCAAAAAAACATGGGTTGACAGGACACAGAACCATGAATCTGGAGATGTGAATCTTGTCCCTACCACCTGAGAAGCTATATGGCCTCAGGCAAGTCAATGAGCCTCTCTAAGCTTCATTTTCTTCTTTAAAATGGACATAATAATACTTGCCTCCCTCACATGGTTTTTGTGAGTATCAAATGAAATAATGCAGGGGAAAGAGATTTGTAAACCGAAAAAATTAGGATAAAACCATGGCAGAAACCACAAAACATTAGTTATTATTGTTGTTAGTACTGTTAGTTCTCACCTGTCAAACCATATGGACTAGACTATTTCAGAGGATTCTTCCAGCTCTGTCAGTTTATCAGCTTCCATATTCATTTGGTCTTGTGTCCAATTTCATCTGAACTTCTAATGCTCCTATTTATTTTAATATTTTAAGGATCTTTAATTTTATCTGAATGAGTAATTCTTTTTACTTACTCAGATCACAATTCTCTGTGCTATAGTTAAAAGTTTTCTGAGTTGTTGTGGTTGACCAAAATCATTGTGATTTTGGTCCATGAAAAGGATGGATTCAGAGAATTCTGGGTAGACTCATGTGACTTGATACAGAATAAAATGAGCAGAACCAGGGGAACAATTTATGCCATGACTGCAAAATTGTAAATGAACACAACTGAGGAAGAATTAAGCACCCTAAATCAATGAAATGGCCAGAATACTGACAATGAAGTCAATTTTCCACCCTCTTGGCAGAGCAGTGATGTACCAGGGGTTCAGAAAGAGATATGCATTTTTAGAAGTAGCCAACATATGGATTTTTCTTGCTTGATTACGCTCATTTGTTACGAAGAAGGGATATTTGGGGGAGGGGCAGAGTTACAGGGATAAAAGAGGGGGAGTGATAATGACATCAAAAAAGAAGAAAAGAAAGAGAAGTACCAATGAAACTTTTTTTAAAGGCACAGAAGAGAACAGAAGTTCAGAAAGAGACACAGACAAGTAGGACTACCATATTGAATTTGCTACATACTTTAAAAAAAACCATCCAGTTGTACGTAACAGTGATTTGTAGTTTCATATATAACCCTCTCTAAACTTAGGTCTCAGATGAGCTTACTTATATATTATATATGTCTTGTATGAGCAACTTTTTTGCCTCTTACCTTCCAAATTAGAATGTGAGCTCCTTGGGGTCAGGGACTTTGTTTCTGCCTGTGTTTGCACCTCTAGTACTTATCACAGTGCCTGGCACATAGTAAGTGTTTAATACATGTTTGTTAACTGACTAACTGAGCTAGGTTGCATGATACACTGTAAATAGTGATGCATTTAAAGTCAGAACACCTGGGTTCTTGTACTAACTTTGCTACTTTGGACTTTGGACAAGTAACCTCTCTGGGTCTCAGTTTCCTTAACTGTGAAATGAGCAAGTTGGATTACACAGACTCTGAGGGCCCTTCCAGCTAGTAATCTCTGAGCCTGCCTCTAATTGGACATGTACTTGAAGCCCATAGAGTTTGGCAGGACTGTCCAGAACCTCCATTATCTGCTGGCATAGTACTCATCATCCCACCATGACTGGCTATCAAAGCAGGACTCCATGGGAGAGTTCTTCTGATTTCATGCTAAGGAAGCAGAATCTCTGCATTCAGCCTAGCTTCCTAGCATGTCAGAAGGGTTCTTCCAAGTTGCAGTTTCTTACCTTTCTTGCCTCTATCATAGTGTTGCTATGGTACTCTGTTCTTATAAAGAAAAGGTTTATTTCAAGTGGACACTCCCTATGTGTGTCTTTTTCAGAATATCATATGCTCGTGTTCAAGGTGAAGAAAAATGAAGAGAAAGACTTGATGAAGGGATACAGCTATTTTGGGCAGATGGAATCAAATCCATACCAACACTGAGATTTAGTTTTATAGATGGCGTACTTGGTATATTCTTTGTCAGAGCTGGTAATCACAGAAATCCTCCTCAACAGAAAGGATTGAAGAGACCCTGGGCATGTTGATCCAGATTTTTAAATCCTATTCAAATTGTTTGGTTGCCAAGTTCACTTACTCTTGGTAAAACACTACTCCCTGTATCTGTGGAGAGCCTGGACAGTTGCTTTTTTTTTTTTTGGACATTAAGTAAATCTTACAAAACCACATTTGTTCAATTACGCTTGAGTGAATCTGAGACACATAAATTAAATTTCCCATGAAATACACATGGAATTGAAAATTAGGAGGAGGAAGGGCTTAATGATGCGTTTCAGGTTTTGACAAGCGCTTGAACCAAAGCTCTTAAAAAATGAGAACGCAAGCGACGTTTTGGGTACAACTAACCATCTCACATGGCTAGCCTCAGAAGAGTGCTAGAGATTAAAAAGCTTCCTAATGACCATCAGTGCTTGGACCAGAAGATGGCAGCCTCTTCAGCTGCTCCCCAGGCTATCCTGACCTCCCCACTCTCTAAGGCACTGGGCCTATTAAAAAGGTCCAATTCAGCTTGCAGAACAAGGTTTGGTGACATCATACAACAATCTGTTAAATGAGTGTCATTATTCTACAACAACCCAGGGTTTGCCAAAGTCAGATGATATTTTCTAAAGGATACCTCCTTGGAGGCAAATTTTCTCCAAATTGTTCACTGAGGTCAAATGTAAGTGGAATAATATAATTTCTGCTTATATTTTTGAAGTATATAGAAATGCCTGATATCCAGGTTTGTCGGTTTAAGTTCTAATTTTGATTGAATGCAGTTTTTATTACCTTCTTGGTGTGTTGTATGTTTAAATCATTCATCTTTTGCGATAGCCTAGAATCCAGTAAATTTTAAAAAAAATCATTACACTATATCCTTTTACTCTTTCTATCAAATCATTTTTAGGGTACTAAAAGTAGTAGTTTTGAAAGCATAACTGATTTACTCTTAAATGTCGTTTCTTTAAAAAAGAAAAACTCCCCAGAGAACAGGTGCAGAGATCATATTTAGATGTCCTGAGCTCACTTGTTTTTGTAGGGATCTGGCAAATCCAGACCTAGAATTTTGGTAAACTTGTATACCAAAGCAAAATGGATTCAGCTTTAGATAAGACAAAGGTGGAGGGACTCCTGTAATCATTCTTTTGTGCCACCAGGATCTCGATGTGGATTACTCCCTGAATTGTGTTCTATTTAAAAATCAGGGGAATGGAAATAATACACCTGAGAAGAGCTGGGCAGAGAGTACCTCGAACTACCTCCTACATTAATCACAGCCAGCTTTCCTTCGAAGGGCTCCAAATTAGCAACAGAACAACCTTTTTTTTTCTACCCCCCCAGTCTGAACAAGCAGGTGTTTCTTTCACAAGGCCCATATGTTCTCCTACAGGCTTTATCCAAAGCACCTACAGTATAGCCTGAGGCAATGTGGAACAATGCCAGTTTCCCTGCAAGAATCTTTTTTTTCATTCCAAGAAAGGGGTGTGTGCGTGTGTGTGTGTGTGTGTGTGTGTGTGTGTGTGTGTGTGACAGAGACAGAGAGAGAGTACTTGCATGTCTATGTGAGAGACAGAGCAAGGGACAAAGACAGAAACAGAGAGACAGAGAGAGACAAAAACCAGAGACAGAGGTAGGTACACAGAGACAGAGAAAGATAGACACAGAGACAGACAGAGATATAAGGACAGAGAAAAAGGACTGTATCTTTGCAATGGCAGGCCCATGCCTTAATTATAACAACCAGACAAAATGAAGATGTTATTGTCCCAACTAACCCTTTCTCCATATCCCTGCAGCTTTTCATAAGACCCTGATAGAACCTTGAAAGCAACTGCCTCTGCCTGGCAAACAGACGGAAATCTGACCAGGTGGATATCTTAAATTAAAACAGTAATTACAAAAAAAGAAGAGTACCACTCAAAGCTGAAAATTCCTTGTTCAATCAGGATCACTGAGAAAAACCCAAAGGGTGCCAGAAACACTATGAGTCTGGGGAAAATCAGTAAACAGAGAAACTTGTGCTACAGCCATGGGGAAATGGGAAACATCTGGGAACCCAAGTCAAACTGGCAGGGAGGTAGCTTGCTGGGAATGATTTTCTGTGTGTGATCACAGTCAAACGCATATGGATTATTGAGCAGAAAGCATACATTGTTTACTAAAGGCAAAATTCGTATGTGTCAGGTTAAAGGAATACTCTCTCAAATGTCTAGGGAAATAGTCAATAATGTAGAGAAGGGAGAAAAAGATTTTTTTTTAACATATAGACCTACCACTGAACCCATTATTTCTGGTCTGATTATATGTATTTTGGATTTCATGTTAGTAAAGTACTGGAAAATATGAGACTCAATTTCCATTTTGGCCAGTTAGTCCCATTTTAGGTACCTTAAAATACCTGAATAAGATGAGTTTTCTCAAAGGGCTAAATGTCTTGAGAAGCATAATTACTCCTGACTCTATTTCTGTATTCCTTCCTCATTGAACCTTCAGTGTATGTGTGTGTGTGTGTGTGTGTGTGTGTGTGTATACACACAAACATATATACATACATATATATGTGAGTACACATACATACACATTCTATGCGTGTATATGTATATACGTATATATATATATATATATATACATACACGTGGACACTATATATATATTATATCACAGATCAGCACAAAAAATTAAATGGGAATTTTGTGGAATCCGCAGATGACATGTGAAGGGCAGCAGACAACACAGAATAGGTTTAGAAACTCAGAAATGCATAAAATATATGTATAGTATTGAGTTATAGCAACTAATTTTATTTTTTAATGGCATAATAATTTGATGTCTTCTGTGGTACATAGGGAGAGCCAAAAAATTTTATCTGGATTCTCCACATTATGGGGGCACCTTGCCCCTAACCCCTACTATGTGGAAGGGCTGACTGTAGACACATATATACACATTGTAAAGCCACACCACAATATACATTTACATATGCACATTCAGCACACATATGTGCATTATGTTCATGAACACACAAATGGATATATTCACAAATGTGTGTTTATAAATGCATGTGTACACATTACACATGTGTGTGCCCTGGTTATGGCCCCCAATGCTCTCAAAGTGCTTACATTCATGAAAGGCTATATGGTATTGAGGAAAGACCAATGAAGGGATGGCTTTCACCATGGCCTCCATATTGTTCTCCTTATTTCCCATCTACTCCCTGTCTAATCTATATTCTACTCAACTGCCCAATTAAGCTTCCTAAAGCACATATTTAATGGTTTTTTTTTAAATTTCTTCGCTCAGAAACCTTCAGTGGCTCCCTTTTCCCTTCAGGTAACTCATGCTGTCATGTAAGGTCTTTCACAGTCTGACTTTAACCTCCTTTCCAGCTTTATTTCACACTATTCCCTTTGGTCCCTCTGTTCCAGTACAGCTGGATTACTAGCTGTTTCCCAGAATTTACATTCCATCCTCTATATCTATGTATTCACAAAAGCTACCCCAGCCCCCAATACCTAGAATGCACTTCCCCTGAGAATCCTTATTTTCTTTCAAGGTGCCTCTGAAAAGCCTTCCCTAATTTCCCACCTACCCCACTTTTTTCCCCAATAGAAGTAATCTCTTTGAGGGCAGAGACTTGTTTTATTTTTGTCTTTATATGCTTAGTGCACAGCATGGTGCTTTGAACATAACTATAAGAGGGTAGATTTAGGGATAGAACAAACTTTTGAAGCAATCTAGGCCAAACATCATGAGCTTGGACAGACTTCAGGTAATAGTGGAGGACAGAAAGGCCTGGCATCCCAAGAGATGGACACAGATAAATGACTGAACAACAAACGTCCAAATAGCTCATTGTATAGATAAGGAAATTGAGGTGAAGAGTAGTTAGGTGACTGGCCTAGGGTCACACAGACAGTAATCAGCAGAGCTGGGTTTTATGCTCAGTTCCTCTGATTTTAAAATCACTATTCTTTTCAAGACACAGAGCTACATACTCTCTAAAACCTGAATGAGAGAAGACATAGACAGAAAAATTGTCTAGCAACAAACATCTTCAAATGGATCAGTGAGGGTTATAAATAATAGGGCAGAGAATCCTGGAAAGACCCTTGGAGGACATGGCACTTGAACCACAGGATTTGTGATATGCAGAATATGTGCAGATATGAGTGTTGGAGAAGAAGAGGAAGGTAATATAGTCTGGGGTTGAATTTAGGCTCTTTATAAATGTTTGAATTGAATTAGAAGACCTCGTAGCTCTATTTCTTAACATGAATGACTCTATTACTCTCCTATAATCTCAGCTAGTGGGTGAGGGGGGCTGGTAGAGAAGGAAAAGATCGAAGCTGTGGCAATCAGAAGTGAGACTGGCCGTGTGTGGCCACTGCACTTTCAGCCACAATGAGACAGGGAGATTCAGTCTCAAAAGCAAACAAAACTAGTGTCCAAACAGTCAAACACACATTTCAGAATGTGAGCTCATCTTATGTCCCCACACAACCTGCTCTTGTCCCTTCTCATAGCCAACACAGATAAAGAATAATTTTCTGTTCCTGCTGTTAATATTTTTCCCTGAGCAAAGTAATTGTCTTTTCTAGATTAAAAACAACAACAAAAAAGAGGTAAATTCGTGTGTGCTCAATTTGGAAGGATTCCTCCATGGGAAGTCTTGTGTAATTCTTTGTTTATAAATAAAGCTTTCTCTAACCTGAATGCTAAATTTTGAGCTGCAACTTTGCCACAACTTCATTTGAAACCTCACGAGGCACCAGACTGTGCCTGTCACCTAACTTTTGTGAATCTCAGTTTTCTTGTCTGTAAAATGGGGATAATATAACTTATACTATTAACATCATGTTATAAGCAAAGCTTAAAGCACTAATTAGGGTAGGCTTTTATAACTATGCTTTCTCAATGCTATTCTGACTTTGCTACTAGAATCTTTTTTTTAAATCACTTTGCAGAGTATCAATTATTGTCAAAATACTTCTCACATCTCAAAGAGCTGATTAACTAGAGATGAATAATTAAACCCAATTTATAACTATTGAAATGAGGACAAAAGAGTCCAGAAAGTTACCCAGTGAATCAGTGACAGAGAACTGCACAATAAACCACACTTCCACATTGGTTTATCTGGACATAAAATATTCCCCTTCCATTACTTTACCCTCCCTAGTTTTTAAAAAATAAATTTTTATTGATATCCCTAATTTTCACATCACTAAAATTTCACCTATATCACTTCCCCTCCCCTGCCAGAGAATATTTCTTAGGACAAAATTTTTTTAAAATGGAAGGAAAAAAAACCCCATAAAACCAATTGATATGTTGAAAAATACGAGAAAACATACAGTATTCCACTTCCACTTAAAAAAAAAAAGCAAATACCTGAGAGCAGAGCAAATCAAATGAAACTCTTGCATTTCATTTTGTTTCTGCTTGTATTTGCATTACCATTGCTTAGCACAATGGGTGACACAGAGTAAGTGCTTAATTAAATTAAAGGGCAAACAAATCATGCAACCCTTAAGCTTTACTAGTTCTGGCTTTACTTCTAGCCTGACCCCTGGAACCTTCATTAAGGTACGCAATCCTCACGCATTCATATTGACAATGATGATGAAAAAAAAAGGCAAATATAGAAAGGGTTTCAGGAAAACAGCCCTGTTGGATCTATACATGGGCCCAACCATTCTGAAAAGCAATTTGGAATTATACATAAAAAGTTATTACATGATGCTTGCCCTTTGACTCAGGGATACCACTCCTAGATTTATACCCCACAGAGATCATAGAAAGAGGAGAAGGTCTAATATATACAAAAAATATTTAAAGCAGCTCTTTTTTGGTGGCAAGAGACTGAAAATGAAAGAAGATGCTCATTAGTTGGGAAATAGCTGAACAAATTGTGGTATATGAATGTAATGGCTATTGTGCTGTAAGAAATGAGGAGATATGATTTCAAAGACATGGATAGATTTGAATGAACTGATGCTTAATGAAGTGAGCAGAATCAGAAAAACAATTTATACTCTCACATCAATATTATAAAAAGGAGCAATTTTTGAAAGAGAACTAAAACAAATGATCAGCCATGACACCAGACTGATGAAAAACACTGCCTATCTTATGAGAGAGATAGATAATGAACTAATATGCAGAGAAAGCAATACATTTTTGGATGTGATCAGTGTGGGAGTATTTTTGTTTTGCTTTGTTTTGCCTTTGGGATATAGGGGTTTATAGTTCCTTGTGGGTGAGAGGAGGAGGAGGGAGAGAGGGAAAAGGAATGTTTGATCATTAAAAAAGAAAAAAAATGATATTCTTCAAAAAGGTGAGGCAATCATTGTGGAGAAGGGAGTCAACATTCCCAACACTACCAGCACTAACTGCTGACCAACCGACAATGAGGCGCCCCCAGGAATAGCCTGGTCCCCCGACCACTGGTGCTACTTTCAGCCTTCCAACCATCACCCATCTCCAACCTTTTGTGGAGATGCAACCTGGCAACTGTCTTTGCAATTGTTGCAGCCACTGCCTCCTCAATAATTACAAAGATCCAGAAAAGAAAGTTCTCTACACTAATGTCTTTGGTGCTGTCACATGGCAAGAAATGGTTATGGTTTTATCAGTGTAAACAACATTTAAAAAGATTTGTTACCATAAGCTTTGATACTGTATCCTCAAGACCACTGGGCCTCCCATCTGACTTGCAAATGAAACCTTCTATATGACTTATCTCATTCCATTAAAATGTGAGCTCCTTGAGAGTAGGGACCATCTTTTTTTCTACTTCTATTCTGAGGACTTAGCTTAGTATTTTCTTTCTTTTATTCATTCATTCAATCATTTATTCATTTATGAAGTCTAAGAGTTGATATGAGTCAAATTTGTGGCAAAAAAAAAAAAGAGAGATGATGAATCCCTACAAACTTATCCAGGTTGGTCCTCAGGCAACAAATAAACATTCCTTAGCCTGATCCACATGTGGAAACTTTCTAACTAGGTACAACCTATCAGACTTTGTACTCTACTTCATAGCCTTTGAAAACCTAGGATCATTTTCCTACTACCCTGAGACATTGAAGTTGGACATTACTGATCATATAATGCTTATTAACTGACTAAGGTGGCTAAGGTGGGTTAGTTGATTCAATGCAAATAGTGCAGCATCTCAAGTCAAAAGACCTGGATTTACATTCTGGATCTGCTGTTTACTATCTGTGTGACTTTCTGGGCCTCAGTTTCCTCATCTGTAAAATAAGGGGATTGAACTAGATAGCTTCTGGGGTCCCTTGAGGCTCTAGACTTGGATCAAATGAAGACCCAAGTCTCATAGTTATTGTAGTATCTGTTTTTTTGTTTTTGTTTTTTTTTGGGGGGTAGGCAATGGGGTTAAAGTGACTTGCCCATGGTCACACTATGTAAGCGTTATATGTCTGAGGTTGGATTTGAACTCATGTCTTCCAGACTCCAGGGACAGTTCTCTATCCACTGTGCCACCTAGCTGCCCCATAGTATCTCTTTTTTTAAGGCAATATTGGTTTCTATGGTTAGAAGTGGTTGCAGGAACGCTTAACTGCTTGATATCCTTCTCAGTCTCTATGGACATTCTGAAAGAAAGAAAGATGGAAAACAGGAAACTCCCTGATATAGTTGACTAAAATGAACTACACAAAGAAAGTTTTAGTTCCTAGAGTAACAAAAAAACCCAACCAAACAAAAACCAAATTCATATGTATTTACATCTTCATCTATTGTTTCTCACATGTTTTTATGCCAATCCCATCATATGGTACAATATTACAGTAGGAAATTTTGTTTTAAGACAATCAATGCCTTAGTAAAAATTCTTGATTAAAGATACTGATTAGCTACTAAGAAGTCATGAGAATGACATCCCAAATCAATTAGATTGCACCCACATGTCTCTGATAAGACTGTATTTGCTGGATCAGATAACTGCATATGTGCTTAATATGAGGTAGGAACCCATTAAAGAGAATTTAAAATAAAGGAGGCATCTTTTGACTCCTCAAACAATGGTGACAAAGGAGTCATATTGAACCATTGCTGTTATTGGCCAATGAAGCCAGGCTCTGAAATCCTTTCGAAAAGGATGCAGCACAACATTAAGAGGCAGAGGACACTTGAGATCCATTTGTTCCCGGGCAATGCTCTTTGTGACTATTCTTAGTGCTATATCCTGTCTCTGATTTTATTCTCAGGTCTTCAATTGACTCCAATGACAGTTATGTACATGAAACAATGACAGGATGGATACACCCTAGATGGGCACAAAAAACCTGGGTTGTTCAGGGAGCTATGAAAAATGCATCATTCATAAACTCATATATATTTTATATGCCTCATACCAAATGAGGCATTTTTCATAGCATCTGAGGAAATTCCTAACTTACAGAATTTGCCATTTCAAAGAAACAATGGCCTTTTCCTCTTTCAAGATGGTTCCTTCTCCTATATCATCAAGGATGATGATGATGATAAAAATTATAAATATAAATATATATTCTACAATATAATATATAAATCTAAATAATTTATATGAATAATAACATATAATATAAATAATATTTTATATAAATAATAATAATGATAATAAAGCAGTCACCAGCATATCCGCAGTCTCCAAGCCATATGGAACAAAATGCTTTAAAGATGTAGAGACCTAGTCTCAGAGATCCAAATCACATGGGAGCAGAATGAGGCACATATCATCCCTGGGGCCCTGCTGCAACTGGAATTGTATTAAGGATGCTTTCAGTGAGCCTACAAAGGACAGTCTTACATCCTTACACTTCTATTCTACTATGAAATGAATTTGCTTATCTTCTTGTGCAATAGCTCCTTAGGACATTAAATATGAAGGAAAAATAGCAGGATACTGACTTATCCCAGTACTGTCTCTATCTGATCCCCTTCAAAAAAAGATGAGAACAAGTTTAAAATGATGCCTTGTATTTTCATAGCATATTCATATTCATTGACTCATCTATTTCTTAAGTAAGATAGAGCCCCTTGTACAGTTTTCCTTGGGGGAAAGGAGCTCTAAGAAAGCAAGATCTCCTATGCAACATTTATTATAGCCCTCTGGGGTAGACAGGAAGAGTTTTATCATTCCCATTTTGCAGATGACAAAACTGAATCAGGAAGACACACACATGTGTATGTATGTATACATACATATACATACATGTATATGTATATATAAATATGTGTATATATATGTCTGTGTATACATGTTTGTGTGCTCAAGTTTATATAGCAAGTAAGTGGTAGGACCTACTCTTTAGCTGACAGGTTTAAACTTCTACCACTTACTAGGTATGAGAGTTTGGGCACATATATCAATGTACCTTTCTGGATCTCATTTTCTTCCACTGTAAAATGAATGGTTGTATGAAGTTATTGTTGTCCTTCTAAATATTCCATCCTATGATTCTGCAGCTTCTATGGACCCACGTCTGGCACTACTATGTCATCTGATTTTCTTACTTGATGGAGTTTAGTGAATGACAAAAGGCATTCTCATCTAATTTAATTGTAAATACTGGATTTTCTTACAACTGGGAGAATGGTCCTCTGGACGAATACAAAGAAGAGAAAGCCACCTGTTCTCTTCTCCCACATTCCTAATTCAATACTAAACTGACAGGGTGCTCAATCATTCTGATCCTGTATGTTGCATAGTTATCCTGTGCATTTGGGCAGTCCTGCAATATTAGATCCTAAAAAGCTTAGAAAAGAGATTGTGACAAGACCACTATTTATATGACTTAGGTTGTTGTTGTTGGTGGTCCTTTCTTCTAGAAGTGGACCAATGACATCATGAGGGTGATGTCTTGACCTACATGTGAATTAGATTTAAGTAAGGCAGAGCTATGCAGTCATCATCAGCTTCACTCTCTCCTCCTGAGTTATTGCAGTCCAGTGGCAAGACACAAGTCAGGAAGACTAATGATGGCCCAGGATGAGTTAGTCTATTTTTTCCCTGAAAGATAGCAATGCTATCCCAAGGAGATGATTGGCCCAGGGGGCTACAGTTCAAGCCATACCTCCTTTCCTGGTAACTTCTAGTCCTATCTATCTATCTATCTATCCATCCATCTATCTATCTATCCATCTATCTATATCTAGATAGATAGATAGATATCTTCCTGGTCACCTCAGGATATAACAAGGGCCCCCTCATGTGAGTCAAGACCTTTCAGACATGGCAAATGTCCCTGTCTGCCATGGTGGGACATTCCTCACCCATAGGTTTCCATATGTTGACAAGTAAGGAGATGTCTTATTCATGTTAAACATTTCTGTGCTAGGATGAAGTAATCTACTTTCTGTTAACTATAGAATGACCTGTGAATGCCTAATTTTATTCCAACATCAAGCTTGAATAGGTTATTAGCCTGAGATAGGCCCACTCTTAACAGGGCCAGAACTGGTAGGGAGAAATTTGCAACCAGTTCAGGGACGGAAGAATTCCACAGATAATTTTTAATATTGATGTAGCTTCCCTGATGTAATGATAATAATAATGATAAATGACACCTAATGTTTATATAGTGTTTACTATTTGCCAGGCACAATGTTAAGTGCTTTACAATTATTACCTCATTTGCTTCTCATGACAACCTTGGGACATAGATGCTATTATTTTTCCTACTTTACAGATGAGAAAACTGAGGCAAACAGAGGCTAAGTGACTTGCCCAGGGCCACACAGTAAGTGTTTAATGCCAGATTTAAACTCAGGTCTTCCTGACTCCAGGACTGGTGTTCTCCCAATGCCCCATCTCCTCTGTGAAGCAGATAGCACTGTTATCACGAGCATTATATTTCACACAATGAAGTGGGCAGCAAATAACAGTCAGTTGCTTCTTTCATTCATTCATTCAATATCTAATAGAAAACTTAGAAAAAGTGCTGAAGACCTTTGACTTGAAATCCAGGATGAACTATTGTACTATCAGTGTACTATAGTGGAAAGAGCTAACTCCTCTGGAGTCAGAGAACCTTGGGATTTGCTGCTCCAAGCCCTCCATC
The DNA here is from genome assembly GCF_003287225.1 of Phascolarctos cinereus. Lineage (NCBI taxonomy): Eukaryota > Metazoa > Chordata > Mammalia > Diprotodontia > Phascolarctidae > Phascolarctos > Phascolarctos cinereus. The sequence goes on along the minus strand of NW_027556180.1, from coordinate 119,603,618 downwards.
AAAGGAGTATGCATGCCTCACCAAATCTATCTTCATTTTTACTGGCTTTCTAAACTCAATCGCCTAATTTTATCATGTATGGACAACAGCACACTGATGCTAACTTCTCCCTCCCAAACCTTTAAGCCTATTTTAATCACTCCTCATTCTCCCAATCCCACCTTAACCTCATTTACGTATCACCTGCCCCATTTAATCATATCCTTTGGAAAACTTTCCTCCCTTTCCTCCCTTTACCCCGTTGTTGTAAATCTTCCTATCACCAAATATTTCCAACAATCCTTTCTTCCATATCCTCATTTAAATGGAAACCTGGATCTCCCTTGAGGACACTCCATCCTTGAAGTCTCGCCATTGATGGTCACTCTTTCTCTTACTCCTACCATTAGGGTCAAGGGGAAGTATGAATGCACTACTCTCTATGCAAACTGCTCTTTAACCCTCATAATTCTTTGGCTTTAACACTTGAGATCTATGTAACGTTTCTATCATTATCTTCTCACCCTTGTTGCTACCATGTTATCTACCACCTTTAGTACCTGGTTTATGGTTTTGTTCTCCATATTATTTTCTGTCATCATTATTGTGGGCTTAAATATCCATCCATTTTGACATCTCTCCAACAATCTCACTATAAGAATCCATATTCTCCTCAATCCCTGTTCATTTCTCTACCCACTTCAGCCCCAAACTGACATATGAGCGGGTAATCTCATCATCTCTCAGAATTATACCATTACTGAGATTTGGAATGTTGAAATCCTTGTCTTCAATCATAGCTTTCTATATTGCTTTCTCTCACACTTTCTCATGCTCACTAAACTGGGACTTTACATTCCTTAATACATCCCTATTATCTTTAGTTCATCCCATCCATTCTGGTTTCATTTCCTTCCATACCTAGCCTTGATCCTATGGTTTGCCATATTAATATTTTAGTAGTCACTACACTATGGTAGTTAGGGGGTGCAGTGGGTAGATCGCTGGCCCTGGAGTCAGGAAGACATGAGTTCTAATCTGATCTCAGACACATAACACTAGCTATGTCATCCTAAGCAAGTCACTTGACCCTATTTGCCTCGATTTCCTCACTTGTAAAATGAGCTGGAGAAGGAAATGGCAAATCACTCCAGTATCTTTACCAAGAAAACTCCAGGGGCAGCTAGGTGGCACAGTGGATAGAACACTTGCCCTGGAGTCAGGAGGACCTGAGTTCAAATCCAGCCTCAGACACATAACACTTACTAGCTGTGTTACCCTGGGCAAGTCACTTAACCCCATTGCCTAGCCAAAAAAGAAAAGAAAGAAAAGGAAAGAAAAGAAAAGAAAAGAAAAGAAAAGAAAGAAAAGAAAGAAAAGAAAAGAAAAGAAAAGAAAAGAAAAGAAAAGAAAAGAAAAGAAAAGAAAACCTCAAATGAAATCACAAAAAGTCAGACATGACTAATCAGCAACAACAAAAGTCATTACCCTATAGTCTATTACACCTTGACCTTCTGGAAATCTGTACATGAATCTTGATCTGTTTCTTCTTCAGGGATGCTGATTGCTAAACTCTTTCTTTTTAGCCAGTTATTTGTCTCACAAACATTCCTATACCCAGTCCTATCTAGAATACCCTCTGTGGTCTTCACTCCTCCTTACCTAAGTGCTACCGTTGATTTAAGGCCTGAAACACTCAGGGGTTGTTTCTTCTTCTGGACTCCTGTAAAGCTAAGTTGACTGTACTACTGATTTGGAACTTGGCATATGGTACCCTCCTGTCAACTAGACTGTAAGCCCCTTGAGGATAAGAGTTGTGTCTTATTCCTTTTTCTATTTGCTGACTATAGAACTGAAAGATAAATACCCTGATTGTATACAATGGACAAAAGGAAAAGTCTCTTCTTCATCAAAATTCTCAAATCATAAAATATATAACAAGAGTGAGTAGTTTTAAAACTCAGCTAACCAAGGAGTTATAAAATAGTCAGTTGAAGACAGGTGAATCTTTGGAGTTTTACAACCTATAGCAAAGCCTGACATTGATATTCCATAAATTGCTAAACTTTGAGAATTATTTGACAAATGTGAAATTACTAAGGTACTTTATATTAAAATAACACAGTTATTTCAACCAGCCATTATTCAACTTGAAAATAGAATCTTTCTTTTAGGAACTATAGAAGAAAAAAAATTATAGGTTCATATCATAATGAACTTTCTGCTTTATTATTTAATAGATTGTTATTAGTTGTAAGAAAGGGACTATAACTGCTGGACATACTATATCTTATGTACATCAGTGTCATGTGGAATTACCCTGATTTCCCTTTTAAAAGGCAAATCAAAATAATTTAAAGGATTATAAAGATGAAAAAACAGCTTTAGCAAACTGGTTTTTTTATGTTTATGCCATATATGTGCATGTATAGTGTGCATTAACCGGGGCCCTTCTACTGCTGACTCTTGTTAAATTGTACTAGGATTTACTTTAATGCCTCTGGTGATAACTTTGTAGATAAAAGAAAGATGTGCCGTGCATAGATGGTTTTACAGCAGGCCTCATAGTATTCAGAGAGTTAAAGCTGTGTTAGAATTTCCATTATAAATGCCTAATTTCAAAAGTATACAATTTTCTGGGCTGAAATTTGGCATCAAAGGCTCAGGATTGAACTGTCCTATTGATTAAAAGAAAGTATTTCACATTGTTAAAAATGCAATGTTATGAAAAGAAGCTGGTTGGTTTTATCATTGTTCTTTTATAATCATGAGATTCTTCATAGGGACACCATTGATTTCGTAGATTCATTAGAAAAAAAAATCTATCTTCTGTGTAAGGTTATATGGATGCATAGGCTGCATGGTATATAGAAGCCCCGAACTAGAGCCAAGACACCTAAGTTCCCAGTGCCTGCTCTGCCGCTGATTAGCAATATTTCTTCTCTGGGCCTGAGTTTCCTTATCTATAATATGAGAGAGTTAGACTCTGTAAGGTATTATAGTACATTGGCAAGAATGTTGGATTTGCCATCAGAAGACCTGAATTTAAATCATATCTTTGCCATTTACTCCCTGGATTCTTTTAGAAAAGTCAATTAGTTTCTCTGGACCTCAGTTTACTCATCTGAGGAGGCATCTGTTTCTGTGATTCTATATAAGAGTAATTTCTTCCTCTTTATAAAAACCTGTCTGTCTGTGTCTATCTGTCTCTATCTATCTATCTATCTATCTATCTATCTATCTATCTGTCTGTCTGTCTGTCTGTCTGTCTGTCTGTCTGGGTCTATCTGTCTGTCTGGGTCTGTCTGTTTCCATCCATCTACCTATCTAGCTAGCTATCACCTATCTATCCTCTCTCTAGCAATCATTTATTTATAGACAGCTAGGTGGTACAGTTGATAGGGCTCTGGGCCTGGAGTCAAGAATACCTAAGTTCAGATCCAGCTTCAGACACTTACTAGCTGTGTGACCCTGAGCAAGTGATTTAACTTCTGTCTGCCTCTATTTCCTCAACTGAAAAATGGGGATAATAATAGCAGATCTCTCCTAGGGCTTCTGAGGGGTTCAAATGAGATAATGTTTGTAAAGCACTTAGCACGTTGCCCAGCATGTAGTAGGTGCTTGATAAATGCTTGTCTCCTTTCTTCCAATCATCTAGCCCCCTTTACTTAGATTTTAACAATATAGTGGGGAAAAGAATGCCTTAAAGTAGGCAGACTTCTAAATCATTCTAGATAATGAGTATCCATTCTCTTCTTAAGGATCTCTAGACAAAAACTTCTCTTCATAGCTGGTTTCGGTGTTTAACCACTCTTATATAAATGTATCTTTTAGAAAGCCTTTAAATTTGCAAAATATATAACTTTGTAAATTAGCTACATTAGGGTTGCAATAGATACATTGTAAGTAAATATTAGCATCTATTGTACACAAGCATATTGTACTTTGGTGTAATTTAGATCCTGCAAGATTAATTTGCATAATGGACTATGACCACTTAAAAGGAGTGACAATAATGACTAGCCCAAAGTACTTTATCACAAAAGCAGACACAGACACATAGGAACTAATTTTCTCCTCTGTCTCTACTGTTAATCATTATCTGAGGAGGGCTAAAGTTTCTCAGTCCAAATACAGAATGAAAGGGCAGCTAGGTAGAGCACTGGCCCTGAAGTCAGGAGGACCTGAATTCAAATCTGGACTCAGACCAAACATTTGACACGGTTTAGTTGTGTGACCCTCAGCAAATCACTTAACCCCAATTGCCTAAAAAAAAAAATGGAATGAATTGCTCTGGGGGAAAAAAAGATTCCACAACTTCCCTATATGTTTAATAGTAAGAGAAAAACAAACAAATGTCTTTTTATCATTAGTGATGCTCAAAAATAATTGCCTTAAGTGCCTCATTGCATAGAGAATTAGGCTAGGCTCTGTGGTAGGAGAGTTGAACATCCATTTCTGACCTCAAAGCAGGTTTGAATAACATGACCTGTGCTATTGAGGATGTGTGCTTAGTATATGGACAAAACCAGTATGTATATTTTGTTCTGTCCAGGGGTGATTGAGGTGGGGTGGGGGAGGATTAGTAAAGGGAATGGTAGAGGTAGACATTTTACAGTAGAGAAGGAATCACTCTCACTTCCAATTAACCTAAGTCCCTTAGGTTTTGGCTCCAGCCTATGCTATCCTGAGTAGAAAAAGGGAACAGTTTATTACCTTTTTCCCAGTAAGAATCTTTTACATACTGATGATGGTGATTCAATCACTCTTGAGTCTTCTTTTCTCCAGGCAAAATAAACCCAGGTCTTTCAACCTTTTATCACAGACCTTCCTAATTCCTTTCTCCTCACCACTGCTCAGAATCCATAACCACTGTCAAAGCTCAGCTTGAGGTCTACTTCTTATACAGGAGCATTTTCTTGACCTCTTCCCAGCTGCCAGTGCCCCTTATGGAAATTTGTGTTAACTCTTTCTATATTTTGTAAATATTTGTATGTGTACATGCTGTCTCCCTGATAGAATGTAATCTCCTTGAGGGCAGGGATTATTTTATTTCTATATTTGTATTTCCAGCCTCTAGCACAGTTCTTGGCACATAGTAGGTCTTTTATAATCATTTGGTTATTGATTGATTGAACTAATCATTTCTGCTGTGGCTCTCCTCTGGGTTGCCCATTGGCCTCATTAGTTATAAAAGCCTCTTCCTGTGATGTTCTGAAAATTAATAGCAGAATGACCTCCTGAGTTTTCTCATTCTGCATGGAACATTATGTTCCACTTCTTAAACTGCATTTTCCACCTACCAAATTCAGGTCAACTCATTATCTAACACAGCTCCTTTTCTGAGAAGAAGCATAGAGGCGGGACAAGTATTGCATTTGGAATAAGGTGAAACCTAGGGATGAATTATTACTTTAACACTGACTAGCTATGTGATCATGGCTGTCACATGACTTTTCTGAATTTTGCTTTCCTCATCTGTAAAATGGGCATGTAAACACCTGTATCTCTTGCCTCACAGGGGTGTTGGATCAATAAAATACATAAGCAACTTTCCAGTTAGTCATGAGTCATCAAAAACCAGAGACCTTTCAATGACTTTAGCAAATGCTTTTAGTTCCATGGATTTTAAATCATCATGACCTACATATTCCAATAAAACCAGTCTATTTAAATCATCTTTTATCAAATCTTTGTCATTCTAACTTTACTTCCCTTTCCCCAAATCTATTATGGAGTGGAAGAAAGAGCTCTGGCTGGCCAAAAGGTCTGAAGACTAGGGTTTAAGTTCTATCCTTTCCACTAACTATCCCTATGACTTTGGGTAAGTCGCTTAATCTCACCAAGCCTCAGTTTCCTTGTCTATAAAACAGGGAGGTCAACATCTGGTCTACCAGTTCTATAGTGTTGTCATTGTAAATACTGGATGAGTTTCACCTTTCTTGTGTTCTTTAAAAAAAAATAAAGACAAAAAATTAAATACAATTGCCTTGGGATGGGAGTGAGTATGTATTATCTATTTTTATCTTTGTCTATTAAAGAAGCAATATTTTCTTTTAGCTTTACTTCAATTGCGCTAAATTTAAATCTCAACTTTTTGTTTCCTTTTGTGTATATTTATTTACCAGTAAGATCCTATTCTAATGCTTCCTCATGGTGAAGAGATCCTTAAGATCCCAAAGGAAGCTCACGTATGTACTCTGTCAGGTCCTGCTAGAAATAATCTCTGAAGTACTGACTTAGCAATGTCCTGTTCATCTGTCTATCCGGGACTAAATTAGCTAAGTCTGAAAAAGGCTCATCACTAAAAATTTGGCTACCAAATGGTCAATTTTTTCAACAGAAAAGAATCATGAAGACTATAGAAGGGGTTTAATCTGCATTGATGTTGAGACTGCCTAAACCATGAAATCACAGGGCTTTGAAGAACTGAGGTAGAGTATCCATTTATGGACCTCAGTTTCCTCATCTGTACAATGAGGTTGAATTCAATCATCTCCATCATCCCTTCCGTATGTATGGAATGGGATTATAAATGTATGATTTTATGTATGTATAAGATATATGATCTTATACATTATATAAATTATGTATATAATAAATATATGTGTGATCTTATAAATGTATGATCTTATGATTCAATTCCAATTCCAATTAAATTCAATTAATTTCAGTTCAGTTTAATTCAAAGAGCATTTATTAAGCATCAACTATATAGTAAATCCCAAGATACAAAGACAAATGGGAAAACAGTCCCTACATTCTCAAGGAACTAAGACTCTACTAAATTTTATAACCTGTTCTGTCATCACTTGCCATGAGACTAATGTCCATCAACTGAGAAGCAGTGAGATCCTATGCTCACTGTTCCCATCCTTAGAGAAGCAGCTGCATCGTTGGTTAAACAAATCCAGTTTCTGGTCTTCTATATGGCAGTGTGGGCCCGTGGCTTCCATTCATGTTTTCTGCTTTTCTATTCCAACTCTTATTGTCTACTGTTTGCCACCATTCCAATAAGAGCTTTGTTTTAGATTGTTGTTGTTTTAAATTTGAGTACAACTAAGTATATTTTAATTGTTTTTATCATTTTGTAAGTACTAAGGGGGCAGCTAGGTGCCTCAGTGGATGCAGTGCTGAACCCAAAGTCAGGAAGATTCATATTCTTGAGTTCAAATCCAGCCTCAGACACTACCAATGTGACCTCAGGCACATAACTTAATCCTGTTTGCCTCAGTTTCCTCACTGTAAAATGAGCTGGAGAAGGAAATGACAAACCACTCCAGTATCTTTGCCAAGAAAACCCTAAATGGGTCATGAAAAGTTGTGCATGACTAAAACAACTGAACAACAACACCACGAGTAGGATGTATGCAAAGCTGTGAAAGTCTCTTTGTGTGATACATGATATTTTTAACCAATCCTATATGTCTATTGAATTCTATTCTCTTAAAATTCATTGTTTTGGAAAGAAATCTGTTTTCTGTATGAGAAAGGATTCCTGGTTGCTTAAATTGGAAGATAATTCAATTACAAAAGAGGAAGGCAATTTAATTATTAGATAAAGAGTGATGCTTTTATTTGCTTGTGTAATACTTCAGATAACTTAATTAAGGTAATATTCATAGCCAAGTAACCAAGTTGAGATAATTTGCTTGCATAATAATTTTTAAATATTAGGAGAATAAACTGCAAGAAAAGTCTATCCAGGGTTACATGATGTACTTCTTTCCATAAGTATTATTATTTATATTTCCTAATTCATATTTTTCAGTACTTTAAAAGAGTGATGACTTTTGCCATTGTAGATATTTTATTACCTGGTGCAAATCACAAGCTTTCTAAGCTTTTGTAGATAGTTTTGATGAGTTTTTGTGGCCAAGGAAATTTGTCAGCTTGTGGTCAACCTTTTGGGGTAAGCCTTTCTATATTTTATTGGGGTTTTTTTTTCATTTTTGGAATGGGAAGGAAAGAGAGGTAGACTCTTAGTAAAGAGAGTTTATTTGTTTTTGTTTTGTTTTGGTTTGGTTTTTTTGGTTGGGCAATGGGGGTTAAGTGACTTGCCCAGGGTCACACAGCTAGTAAGTGTTATGTGTCTGAGGCCGGATTTGAACTCAGGTCCTCCTGAATCCAGGGCCGGTGCTCTATCCACTGTGCCACCTAGCTGCCCCTTCTATATTTTAATAAGCTAATCTAGGAGGGTGGGTATACAGTCTATTGCTGGTCCCTTCCTCAAAGCCTTGCCATTTGGGCAGGACCTACACTCTGCTGACATGACTTTTGATAAGTCAGTGTGTCATCGTTAAGCCATAAGCAGACATTTTTGTTGTTCAGTCATTTTCAGTTGTGTCTTACTCTTTATGAACCCATTTAAGGTTTTCTTGGCAAGGTTACTACAGTGGTTTGCTATTTAGTAAATATACATGGTATGTTAGATTACTTTTGACCATATAGGGAAAAATATAGACCATGGACACAGATTATTTCAAGTCTCCTTTTCAATTTCTGAGTGTTTTCAAAAATAATTACAATTACATTCAAATATTCTAACAGATCTGGGAACTCCCCTTTCAACAACATATGAACACATCTATACTTGCAAGTCCTATATGTTTCTAGCTTATATTCTTCCACATGTTGCTTTGCTTTCTCTTGGCATTCAGTGGGAACCAGTAGAAAACAGAGGCTGTCCATCTCTTAACCCTCTCCTTTGACATGTAACCAATCATTGTTATTCTTCAATAATACATTTCTTTGATGCTATTTTTACTCTACTTCTCCTATATAATTGCTTATTTGTAATGTGTTGCATCTCACTCACATATACCATAGATAAGTCTGTTCACTGATGAGAGATACTCATTGGCAACTCTTTACATATTACAGTGTCCTGGAGTAATAGTCATATAATACCAGTTGAAGAATAATAGTCATAAAAGATGGATTTTTGTTTCAGGGGGAAATTTGGGTTATTAAAAACCCCAGTTTTCCAAAGTCAATCTTTTTCCTATTCAATTCTGTACCCAATTCATTCTCCATTTGCAGTTTCTGCTCAAGATAGATACATTGAGAGACAAACTCTATAGGTTTTTAATCTAATTATAGATCATAGTTTGGCTAAAAGTCATTATTCATACACTTTTTTCCTTTGTGGATGGTAAGGAAAAACTATTTGATTTCATTATAGATCTTGTCCAAGAGGTTTGACACAATTATCACAGTGTAATTTGTAAAACTTTTACAGGAGGATCTGGAATCCCCCCCTGCCCCATATGAGGACCCTTCTTCAGTGGATAGGGAATATATCTTTGACTTCAACATATGATGAATCTCCTCTATGATTGGGTAGGTAGGTGGTACAGTGGATAGATGCTGGAACTGGAGGCAAGAAGTACTGAGTTCAAATCTAGATTCAGACATTTGCTAGTTGTACCTCCAGATGCAAGACACTTATCCCTATCTGCTTGTTTCCTCATCTTTAAAATGGGAACAATAATAATGATAATAATAATAATAATAATAATAATAATAATAACTACCTGTCAGGATTTGCAAACTTTAAGGCACTATACAAATGTTAAATGCTAGCCACTAAACGTCTCCCTGTTTTCTGTCTTTTGTTATTTTATCCAAAGGGTCATTAAACAAAGTGACCTGTGTTGTTAAATCTTTCAAGGAGTCTTGTATAATTTTTATCTTTTTATTTTTATTTATTTTTTTTTGGGGGGGGAGGCTAGGCAATGGGGTTAAGTGGCTTGCCCAGGGTCACACAGCTAGTAAGTGTTATGTGTCTGAGGCTGAATTTGAACTCAGGTCCTCTGAATCCAGGGCCAGTGCTCTATCCACTGCACCACCTAGCTGCCCTGAGTCTTGTATAATTTTAATGCATAAATGGGTGACACCTTGTCGGAGGAAAGATTCTGAGATGATGTTTGCTCTACTAAATCTAATCAATCATTTAATGAATGAACATTTATTAAGCACCTTCTGTGTGCCAAGCATTGAACTAAATGCTAGAGATAGAAAGAAAGGCAAACACTAGTCCCTGCTCTCAAGGAGCTCCCAGTTTAATAGGAGAGAAAACATGCAAACTATGTACAAACACATTATGTACATGACCAATAAACAATAAGCATAGTGTGATATTGTAATTTTTTATATCTTTCAGTCAATTTTGGAATGGCAAAATGTGGTCTACTATGGAATATTGCTTGTGGAAGCCTGCCTGTCCCCTTCTAATACTCACTTCAAGTAATCTCTTGATCTAGATCACTCATAAAAGTTTTTATAAAGATGAGAAAGTAGGCATATCAAGTTAATAGCTGTTGATTTTTTTCAGTTGTCCTTTTTTGGTGATATAAGGTCTGAGAAATTTTCCACGACTTAAAGTATCCTTTCTTCCTTGAGATACCTTCAGAACTGATTCTCCAAATGCCCTCACATTTATGTCAATCCCAGCACAGACCTTCTCAGTTTATACTTGACCTAATTCAGCTGGTTTTCCTATTTCTATTCCCTTTCATAATATCTTTAGAATTTAATCTTCGTTATTAAATTATCCTAATGAGTGATTAATGATTAACAGAAATTCATGAAATTTTTAAAAAAATTGGAAGCCTAAAACAAAGTTTGTGTGGTATAGAAGCCATTTGTGATAAATGGAATTTACATAAAAACCAAAAGTTCTTTTGAACTTACAGCTGTGCGTTACTGCAAACATAAAACAATAAACATTGGAAGTTCCTTTTTATTCTTGAGTTAGAAAATTTTATCCCCTGTTCTCACCACAAAAACATTAAATCTCTTCCTTCTTAAACATTGTGACCCATAAAATTAAAGAATATTTATCAAGCATTTATATAAAATAAATCGAGGAAGGATAGCCAATGAAATGATAACAGAACCAAGATTCGTAATGATCTCAAGAGGTTAAAATGCTGGACCAAAACCAACAAAAATGAAATTGACTAAGTTTAAATGTTTAGTCTTCCCAAAAGCCTTACTAGTTGGTTATAGTAGTACATGCCTGTAATCTTTTCAACTGGGGAGACGGAGGCTGGTAGATCTCTTAAACTCTGGAGTTCTGAGTTAATCTGATGTCCACACCAAGTTCTGTATCAATGTGATGATCACCACCAACCAACATGTTTATGATATTTATATGAACCTGGAATTTTTATAGGTTGAAAGAGAATTTCCAGATATTTGTTCAGGGAAAATGTCTCTTTCACGTCAAAGAGTATAAAGTGTACAAGGTATAGTAAAGGTTATTTGTCATTGACAACATATCCAGAGAGGAACACATATATTTCTGAATTCAAATCAACTTGCAAGTTAAGTGTTTTAGTTTGAGATCGAACCCTGAGACTTTCTCTTGCTTCAGACTCCCTGGCTGCATGTGAATGAGCCTTTGTGTGGAAGGAGAGATATAAAAAATGGACAGCATAAAAGAAAACCTCTTAAGGAATTACTTTGCCGATTGTCCCTGTGGGTGAGAGTGTGGGTGTGGGAAGTGGTAAACTACAGGAAGTAGTGACCTCAGTGTTTTCTCTTAAAATATATTCGGCTCCATCTCCTTAAATAAGCTAAAACTATGATGTCATTTACATCAATGTATCTATGAGACATTTCTGTGGATACAAATGAAATTATATTGAAAGCTTAGTTTCTGTCACAGGAACCATAAATAACTGAGCTAATTGTGTTTAATGAAATGTATTTGCTACATTGACATATAGATGTTAAATGATATTAAGTGGATATAAATATTCTAGTATTGTCATATAGTTATCTCTCTGCCATAGTTGTATATGTAATATATCATCTTTTTTTGTTGTTGTTGTTCATTTGTTTTCAGTTGTATCCAACTCTTCATGACCTGATTTGAGGTTTTCTTGGCAAAGATACTGGTTTGCCATTTCCTTCTCTAGCTCATTTTACAGATGAGGAGATTGAGGTAAACGGGGTTAAGTAACTCGCGCAGGGGTCACACAAATAGCATCTGAGACCAGATTTAAACTCAGGTCTTCCTGACTCCAGGCTCAGGGCTCTATCCATTGCACCTCCTAGCTACATACACCATGTAAAGCCCTCTATAATGTAGCTCTAACCTACTTTTTCCAACCTTTTTTCATACTACTGCCCTTCATTCCCTCTATAGTCAAGCCAAATGGAACTACTATTTATTCTTTAAACTTGACATTCCACATTCTACCTCTTTTGCATTTGCAAAGGCCATCTCCTATGACTGGAATGCATGCTTTCCTCACCTCTGTCTCCCAGAATCCTTATCTTCCTTCAAGACTCAGCTGAGGTACCATCTGTCTCTACTATAGAGTGTTCCCTTCTCTTTCCACTCACCTGTCCTCCCTCCCTCCTCAAATTATCTTGTAATGGAAGAAAGAAAAAAAGGAGGGAATGGAAAGGAATAAGCATTTTTAAGTGGCTACTATGTACTATAGTCTCCCACTGCATCCTGGGCCATCTGCAGTCGCCCGGATCCATATCTAGAGCCACTGTCCCCAGATGGCTCTAGTGGAGAAAGTGAGGCTGGTGACTTTACACAGCCCTCTCTCACTCAAAGTCAATTGTAAGTCATGTCATCATCTCCCTGATGTCATGGTCCTCTTCGAGAACGAAGGACAAGCTGTAACTACAACCATAACTATGTGCCGTGCAATTTATAATTTTTTTTCATTTAATCCTCAAAACAACCCTGTGAGGGAGCTGTTACTATTATCCCCATTTGATAGTTGAGAAATCAGAGACCACAGAGGTTAAATGATTCACTCAGGTTTACAGAGCTATTAAAAGTCTGAGGCCACATTTGAACTCAGATCTTCTTGACTCCAGGCTCAATGCCCCATCCACTGTGTCACCATTGCCTCTTATATCTATCTGGGCAGAGGTTTGCTATATGTTTGTTTGTTATTGTTGTTGTTGTTGTTTTGGTACCTCTGGTGCCTAGCCTAGGCTTTTGTACTGAGAAGGCACATAAAAATGCATGTTGTCTTAATTGAATCTTCTTATGGGTTGTAAGCTCCCTGAGGACAAAAGACTCTGTGTTATCTAAACTCTGTATCATCACGAGAAGGTAGCATAAATGCTTTTTCCAAAGTAGGCACTTAATAAATGATTGTAAATTGACTCTAGACTGCTACTTTATCACTGTCTTATAACTATCTCAAGGAGTACACAGCCAAGACTATTCTCTTCATTTTTCTAGCACAACTCAACCCTATTTCCTTATCGTTCTAGCCAAAGCATGAATCAACCCTGATTGTACTTCTCTCCATTCATTCAAACCTCAATGTGAAAAGCCATCTTTATTGTCTTCTGTTACTCTACACCCCATAATTTTGCTAGAACTGATCTATTCTTGTCCATTTGGGTGGCACCCTTAGCTGCTCTGTCACTGCATTAATCAGGATCAACATGGAGGCCTCTGGCTTTGATTAACATCCATACACCTTTTATTAACAGGCCTAAAAGATAAGAGAAAGCAAATAACTTTGGCCTGAAGATTAGAATTCAACCTTGCAAGCTAGTACCACAATTGTTTCATATGGATGTATTTCTAACCTCTTGGACTGTAGACCCTCTTGATCAGGTGGGTTACACTTCTCTATTTTCCCTGCATTAAAGTACCTTCTTTAATGTTACCCCTTGCCTGGATGAAAAGTTTTTGAAAAGTCTTTTCTTTTACTCCTTTAGTGTCTCCATCTCCTTCCTGGATAGATAAACTCTACAGCCAAATACTTGAGTCTGGCCTCACTTGGGTTAAGTGAACCTTTTATGAACCATGTCTTTGATAACTAAAAAAAGCGGTGAAAGCAAGGCCTATCATTCTCCACGCTCTAGCCTATCTTTGAAAGAACACGTTTATTGACTTTACAAATTGCAAGCTGCTTCCTCTTCTCTAAAAATCTACCTTTGAGCCACACTTAGCCCTGAAATAGTATGAGAATTTTCATCTTCCAAGAGATGTCTTTTGAAGTTTCTTTGCCACACAGTTACACATAGAAAAGAGGTAAGCATCAATAAAAACAGAGAAGGAAAAATAAACCAGATTTAACAAAAAAGCTAGCCTTCCTTCTGTTTGCACACTGGATATAACAGTGATAGTCAACATTTTAATAATTTTAGTAGTTTTAATAATTTAATAATTCTGCAAACTTTAAGGTGAGAAAGATGATACATTTCTGTAAGTAGACAGACAAGTTTATCTATTTATCTATCAACTATAAAATTTGTTCTTCTATGAGGTAGGTCCTATTACTCTTCACATTTTACAGATGAAGAAACTGAGGTAACAGGTAAGATTTTTCCAGGATCACACAGCTAAGAAAGTAGCTGGGGAAGGTTTTGGACTTGGATATTTCCTAGGCCAGAACATGATCTACTATCCTAAATGCTCTGAAAAAGCAGCAGAAAAATGTTCAATGGATCTAATTAATTGAGAAAATGCTAGAGTCGAGAAGAAAGTGGGTAATTGAATAATTGGATTTGAGTTTTAATTTTGTCATTTTTACAGATAAAGCAACCAACACTAAGAGACTTCAATTGACTTGCCCAAGGGTCACATGGGTAGTAGATGGCAGAGCCAGGTCTTAAGCCCAGTCATTCAGTCAGTCAACAATCACTTTTAAGTGCCTTCTACATGCCAGGCAGGCACTGTATTAAGCTCTGCAGGTTATGCCTCCCAACCCTCACACAAAGAAAAGACAAAACAAACAAACAAACAAAGCAGTCTCTACTCTCAAGAATCTCAAAGTCTAATGGGGAGACAATATGCAAACAACCATGTGCAAACACGATATTTACAAGATGAATTGGAAATAATCCACAGAAGGAAAGACTGTAAAGGGCTCCTTCCTGTAGATAAGATTGTACTTTAGCTGGAACTTAATGAGAAGCAGGGAAGATAAAAGGTGGAGATGAGGAAGGAGAAGATTCCAGGCATGGGGGATACCCAGGGGAAATGCTCAGAGTAGAGAGCTGGAGTGTCTTGTGTGAACAGTAAGGATATTAATATCACTGGATAACAGAGTATGTAAAAAAGAAGAAGATCTAAGAAGACTGGAAAGGTAGGAGCAGACTAGGTTATAAAGGGCTTTGAAGGCCAACCAGAGGATTTTATATTTGATATTTTATCTTGGAGGTATTCAGCCCTGATTGTCCTTCCCATTCATTCAAACCTCAATGTGAAAAGCTATCTATTATCTCTGGTTATCTTGCACCCCACAATTTTGTTAGAACCAATCTATTCTTGCCCATTTGGGTGGTACTCTTAGCTGCTCGGCAGCACAGTAGATAGAACAGCAGGCCTGGAGACAAGAAGACCAGAGTTCAAATGCAGCCTCAGATACTTACTACCTGTGTGACCATGGGTAAGTCACTTAACCCTGTTTGCCTCAGTTTCCTCATCTATAAAATGAGTTAGAGGAGGAAATGGCAAACCACTGCAGGATCTTTGTTGAGAAAACCCCAAATGAAGTCATGAAGAGTCAGACATGCCTCAAAAATGAATGAACAACAACTGAACTTATCTGCTATGTCTGTATCAATCAGGATTAAGAGGGAGATGATAAGGAGTCACTGGATTTTATTTAGTGGGACAGGGAGGATGACATGGTCAAACTTGTGCTTTAGGAAGATCAATTTGACATCAGAGTGGAGAATTTTTGGGGGGTGGGGGGACAGACTTGAGGCAAGGAAACCAACCAGCACTTTTGCAATAGTCTAGGAATAGACCACTGAGGGTCTGCATTGGGGTAGTGGCAGTTCAGAGGTGAGAAAGGGGCATTTATGAGAGATGCTATGAGAGTAGAATCAACAGTTCTTGGCAACAGACTAGATATAGGAAGGGAGGGTGGTGATGGGGTGAAATAGTGAGGAGTCAAGGATAACACCAGGTTGTAAGTCTGGGTGACTTGGAGGATAGTGGTACTCTTAACGTTAACAGTTCTGAAAAAGGGATGGTTTGTGGGGGAGGGGGAAAGCTAATGAATTCAGTTTTGGACATATTGAATTTAAGACATGTATGGGATATGTAGTTCAAGATGTCTAACAGGTAGTTGGAGATGAGAAACTGGAAGTTAGGAGAGAAATTAGAGCTGAATTAGTAGACTTGTAAATCATCAGTTTAGAGATGATAACTAATTCAATGAGAGTTATTGGGATCATCAAGTGAAATAGTATAAAAGGAGAAGAGAAGAAGCCCAAGACAGAGCCTTGGAGGACACCCACAGTTAGCATGTAATATCTTCATGAAGATACATCATAGAAGATTGAGAAGTGGCCAGACAGAAAGGACGAAAACTAGGAAAAATTAATGTATCATAAACCTAAAGATAGTATCAAGGGGAAAAGAGTGATTGTGTCGATGGCAGCAGAGAGGTCAACAAGGATAATGATTAAGAAAAGGCCATTTCACCCCAGATCCAGGGTTTTTTTCAGTGCCAATCTTCCTTATCTCCCAAATAGTAAAGTAAAGCTGGCTCTTGTCTCAGGGTGAACCTCTCTGTTGGACAGCTGGTCCTGTACAAGCTATCCGGAAATGATCCACCAGCTGTTCTAGTCAGTAAAATGTAGGAGGTTATGGTCAGGACAAGCTGTCTGCCTCTCCTAATATGACCTTGTTGCTATGTTGTTGAAAAGGAAAGGAGGGAACTGTAACTGGAGGCTGCACAGAAGCCATGTGGTATGAACAGGTGGATGTCAGCAGCTTAGGATGGGCTGCTGGGACCTAAATAACAGCTGCCTTCACTACCTATGCCAATAATGGAAACTCCTAATCTGGGGAAATGAACTACCTATTCTTAGACCAACTGTTTGCTGGCACCAACAAAGGTGGTCAGTCAAGGGCAGACCCATACTTGTTAGCTTTCATGGCTTCACTTTTCTAGTGGACACCTAACTGAAGTTATGCATTTTTTCTCAGAATCTTGAAGTTGGAAGGGACCTCAGAGGTCATCTTATCCAACCCTTATATGAATAGTCAGGTAGTTAATAAACATTTATTAAGTACCTACTGGGTGCCATGCACTGTGATAAGTTTTAGGGATCCAAAAAAAAGGCAAGAGACAGTTCCCTGCCCTCAAGGAGCTCACAATCTAATGGGGGAGACAACAAGCAAACTGATACATGCAATCAAGCTATATCCAGGATAAACTGGAAATAATTAAAAGAGTGAAGACTCTAGAATTAAGAAGACTTGGGAAATACTTCCTACAGAAGATTGGATTTTAGTTGGGACTCCGAGAAAGTCAGGCAAGTCAGGGGGTAGAGATGAGGAGGGAGAGAATTCCAGGCATGGAGAAGAGCCAGAGAAAATGCCTGGAGCTCAGAGATGGAGTGTTTTGTACATAGAATGGTAAGGAGGCCAGTGTCACTGGATCAAAGAGGACATGGCCAGGAGTGATGTGTAAGAAGACTGAAAAGGTAGGTGGGGATGAAGTTATGAAGAGCTTTGAACATCAAAAAGAGGATTTGGTATTTACCCTGGAGGCCATAGGGAGCCAATGGCATTTATTGAGTAGGGGGTGATTTTGTTGGGCCTGCACTTTAGCAAAATCACTTTAGTGGCTGGAGTGAATGGAGGATAGATTAGAGTGGGGAAAGATTTGAAGCAGGTTATTGCACTGATCCAGGCATGAGGTGACAAGGGCCTTCACCAGAGTGTTGGAAACGCCAGAGGAGAGGAGGAGGCACATTCTAGAGGTTGCCAAGGTAAAACTGGCAGATCTTGTATATGGGGCGGTGGGGGTGGTGAGAGATATTGAGGAAGGAACAAAGAATGACTTCTAGATTGTGAGCCTGAGGAACTAGGAGGATGGTGTTGCCTTCTACAGTAATATGGAAGGTAGGAGAGGGCTGAGAGTTTAGGGGAAAGATCAGGAATTATGATTTAGATATGTTGAGTTTAAGATGTCAATGGGACATGCAGTTCAAGATGTCTGAAAGATAGTTGGAAATATGAAGTTAGAGATTAGCAGAGAGGTTAGGACAGGAAAAGTAGATTTGAAAATCATCAATGTAGAGATGGAAGCTAATGAAATCATGAAGTGATGTAGTATAGAGGTAGAGGAGAAGACCCAGAACAGAACCCTGAGGGACACCTACTGTTAGGGGACATGACCTAGATGAAGACTTAGCAAAGGACACTGAGAGGAAGTAGTGTGCTAGGTATGAAGAGAACCAGAGAGTGACCTGAAAACCTAGATGGAAGAGAGTGCCAAGGAGAAGAGAGTGACTAGTAATGTCAATGCTGCAGAGGTATCAAGAGAATGAGAACTGAAAAAAGGTTATTGGATCTGGCAATTAAGAGATCATTAGATATTTAAAAGGAATAGCAAGTTATACATAACAGATTTGCAGTTTCATGTGCAATCATCTCTTTTTATTCTACTATGTTATGGAAATGCTTGTTTTATTTTTATTCATTTATTTATTTATTTTTTGGATGAGTCAATTAGGGTTAAGTGACTTGTCACACAGCTAGTGAGTATTTTGTGTCTGAGGCCAGATTTGAACTCAGGTCCTCCTGACTCCAGGGCTGGTGCTGTATCCACTGCACCACCTAGCTGCACCTGTTTTATTTTATAAATTAAAAATGAAATAAATTGAAATTTAAAAAGAAAATTGTTAGCAATTTTGGAGAGAACAGTTTGCAGGAGAATGATGAGGTCAGAAGCCAGATTGAGGTTAAGAAATGAATGAGAAGAGAGAAAGTGTAGACACCGATTTTAGGTGACTGTTTCAAGAACTTTGGCCATGAAGGGCAGAAGAGAGATAGGACGATAGCTGTGATGGAAGGATGCAGAGGGTGTTTTTTGAGGATGGAGGCAACATGGGCATATTTGTAGACAGGGAGAAGTTGAAGCTAAATAATACATAGGGATGACAGAAGGGGTAATCTGTTGGACCAAAATGGGATGGAATGTGATCACTTGTACAGGGGAAGAAATGGGACTTGGAAAGGAGTAAGGCCACCTATTTGTGTGAGACAGGGATGAAGGAAGAGATAGTGGCAGAAGGCATCTGAGTAATAAAGATGAGGAAGAGGGGAGAAAAGGGAGCTTATAGTGAAAGGTCTCAATTTTTTCTGAGAAACATGAGGCAAGGTTCTCAACTGATAGGGTGGTGGGATGGGGAGTCATGAGAGGAGAAAAAAAAGTGCTTGGAAGACCCTTTGTAAAGAGTGGGATAGTGAGTTGATAAGGGAGGTATAGTAGGATTGTCTAGCAGCAGTGAGAGTTGTGTAACATAAAATTTTAGTACACCCAGTCAGAACAGTTGCATGATTTTCTCCACCTACATTCAGCAGCATGTGTGTAAGAGTGAAGGTGATGAATGGTACGAGTGATCCAAGGTTGAGGCTTGGCAGGATGCAATTAGTGATATAAGGAGGCCAGGAACTCAAATGAAGAAGATATTATAGATTTGAATTGGTTCATCAAGAGGTCAAGATAGAAAAAAAGGAGAGAGTGGGTACTGTAGGGAAGAGGGCCTGAGAGAGAAGCGAGGGATTGATAGATTGAATGTGTGGAGAAAAAGGAGAGTTTGGTAAGAGAAGGCAGAAGAAAGAAGAAAGGAAAAGAAGGAATGCCAATAGATTATGGTCAAATAAGAAAATAAAGAATTAGAATGCGAATTTCCTCTGTCACATTTCTGATAAATGATCATCCAGCCTCCTGAAAACCAACAATTGGACTTGCTGTTTCAGGAAATAGGATGTTGTTATACTTCTGCAAAGATCAGAAAAAATCCAGTGTTCCAGAGACATTAAATCTTGGTTATTGAATAGTTGAAGGCCATTTTCAGCATGCAAAGAATATTAATAATACCCAGGGTTTGAAGAACAAAATAGCATATTTTTGCCAGCTAGTTCATGTTTTTATGTAACTACTAAAACCACTAAAACCTAAGGCTCCCCAGAACCGACTTTTGTTTAGGTCATGGAAGAAATCGATCCTGGCCACCAAAATGGCTTAGGAAAATATCGGATTGATTTTCTTGCCCCCACAGAATATTTCTGGGATAGATAAAAGGTAGAGGCTACGATCCCACCTACGCAGCTCTGCTTTTGAGGATTTGCTGCTACTATTCCCTTGTTGCCAAGATGTAGAGACTATTCCAAGAATAATGACTATTTGATTCAGTTATTTGACCAAAGTACATAGTTTCCAAACCCAAGAAAGAGAGAGACTTGGGTCTGCTTCTGTTGAAAGCGGACCCAAGAGTCGTCCTTGTTCCTGAACAATTCTTTAGGAATTCAGATTATTCTACAGCAGGTTTTGGGTGACCCTGACTGTACTCAAATGTAGTCTTAGGCCCACTGAAAAGTAGTCAAAGTCACTGAGGGATGCCTTATCAAGGGAAGAAGTGAAAGAGAGAGAGGCTCCCTGCAATCACTTATTTTCCTTCATGAGGCTATTTTAGAGTTCTATAGAATCAAAATAAAAGTTTGAGAAATTTTGGCCATTGAGAGGAAAAACATTAGTTTTTCAATCAGTGATGCCTTGGGCTATAAAACTGTGCATACTCTTTGATCCAGCAATACCCATTGCTAGGTCTGTATTGTAAAGAGATTTAAAAAAAAAAAAGGAAAAGAAAAAAACCTATTTGAACAAAAATATTTATAGCAGCTCTTTTTGTGGTGGCTAAGAATTGGAAACTGAGGGGATGACCATCAATTGGGAAATGGCTGAACAAGTTGTGGCTTATGATTGTCATAGAATATTATTGTGCTATGAGAAACAAGTGGGATGTTTGCAGAAAAAACTAGAATGACTTACATGAACTGATACCAAGTGAAGTGAGCAGAACTAGGAGAACATTTCACACAATAATAGCAATATTGTATGATGAAGAACTATGAACGATTTAGCTATTTGCATCAATACAATGATCCAAGACAATCCCAAAGGACTCAGGATGAGAAACACTATTTGCCTCCAGAGAAATAACTGATGTTGTCTGAATACAGACCGAAGCATATTAGTTCGTTTCTTTTTCCTTCCTTCTTTCTTTCTTTCTTCTTTCTTTTTCTTTTTCTTTCTTTCTTTCTTTCTTTCTTTCTTTCTTTCTTTCTTTCTTTCTCTCTCTCTTTCTCTCTCTCTGTCTCTCTCCCTTCCTCCCTTCCTTCTTTTCTTTTTTTTCTTTCTTTGTTTTTTCTTCCATTCTTTCTTTCTTTTGGTTGTTTTCTTGCACAAAATAACTAATATGGAAATGTTTCATGTGATTACACATGTATAACATGTCAGACTGCTTACTATATCAGGAAAGAGAGAGGGAAGGAAAGGAGGGAGAGATAGAATTTGAAACTCAAAGCTTTTTTTAAAAATGCTAAAAATTCTTTTTTACATGTAATTGGGGGAAAATAAAAATTTTTTTAATGAATGCCTGAATGGATGGATGGATGGATGGATGAAAAAGCATTTATTAAGTTCTCACTATGTGCAAAGCACCAGAGATACAAATAGAAAAGCAGAGATAGTCCCTACTCTCAAGGTGCTCACACTCTAACGGGGGAGATAGACAAAGAAATTTTTTGCTACCAATCAGATAGAAAGGTCCCACAGTCCTTGGGATGCCAGCAACAAAACATATAGTAATGCTTCTTCTTTATGGCCATTTCTGTGGATAAAATAATAATTTTTCTGATGCTAAATGATTTGACAATGCCAACAACTTTGATGGTACCAACAACTTTTCAGGGTCTTGAGTAATTGTAGTTGTTGAGAAGGTGGTAAATTCAGTATCTGTAGAAGCAGTTACTAAAATGCACCTCTAATTACTGTTGAGACTGGGTTGCTTTTCTCAGGACTGTTGAGTTCAGGCTCCTGAGCTGTCTCCTTTGTGGTCTGAGGAGAGGTAGTGGTTGAGTTAGTGGTAGAGTAACTCAACTGGCTGAGGTGCATGTGGTGGTCAGGAAGGACTAACACCTCTGGTGTGAGGGTTTGCCAAACTCTTTTCAGGGCTGCTCACCTACCTTTTGTGTCCATCTTCTCCTTATTCTCATTGTGGTTCCAAGAAGCTACAGCATGTGCACTGGCCACACCCTGGTAAAGCATCTTGGAAGACAGGCTAAACCAGGTTGAGGGTAATTGACAGGCCTCAAAACTGTCAATGAGTTAGGGGGATGTCTACCCTCAATGATGAAGACTTCCACCAGAACAATGGGTGGATAAGAACACTTTGTCCCAATGGCCATAAAGGTGGCTGAAGTAGGCATTATGAAGTGCTTGGTCAGACATTGAAGATGCCAAAGTCATTACTATATCTTGGGCCATTGCCAGTCATCCTGACTTTTGTCTTGCAATGGTCTTAGATGACTCCAGAGGATAGAGTGAGGCTGACAGCTTTATGCAACTCTGCCTCACTTCAGTCCAATTCACTCACAAGTCAAGATATTGATCTTAGATGTCATTGGTCCTTTTTGGAATGAAGGACAAACAACTCACCTGGCCTATGCTGCCTGCCTTCTTTTACTCCCTCAGTGTGTCTTGCTGCTTCAAGGAGGATGGTTTGCCTGTCCTGTAGATGGTAATTGATCAAAAGTTGGTGGAATTGGCTAGACCTTTTCCCATAGTAATTGCTTCTCTAGAGATGGCTATGGGATCTGGGTTGGAAACTAGATCAGAGGTCTGGAGACACTGTTTCTCCCAGAGATCTTGGCTTACCCGCCCATTGGTCATACAGGACAGGTAATTCGTATTCACGGTGAGAAGAGGAAACCACAGAGATTGTTTCCCTCAAAGATGGCTGCAGGGCCCATGTTAGAAGCAAAGTCAGTGGTCTGGGGGAGGGGGTGGGTCACTCCATTCCCAGAGAAATTGGGTTCAGGGTCCTGGGCTGTCTCTGTTGAGGTCTGAGGGGCTGGTGGCAGTTATTGGACTTGCATAGTACATGCCATCTCCTGTCTCTCCCTCCAGATGATAGTCTTCTTCAATTCAGTTTCAGTTCTCTATCTTCCACATACTAATGGAAGTCATAATCTTTTGGTGTCTCATACAACTTTCTAAGATTGTAAATTTCAGAAAAATCACTGGTATAAATCAGTGGAGGGAGTTTCTACATAAAAAGTTCCTAACACTAAGGAAATCATATGGTTAAATCCAAAGGGAAAAAAAATCCATAAGCAAGAAATGGTCCATTTGGTCATTCCCGGAGACCTTATTTTATTTACCAGTTTCCTCTTCTATTTGCCCTAACCTATAGCCATATCTTGATTTCCAATCTGTCACCCTCCTACTACCTTTCAGGATTAAGTCTTCCTCTCTTACCTAAGTGGCCTCTCCTCTAATTATCTGAAACAATTCACTTAGTCACTTTTTCCTTCTTTTTTGGAAAGATTAAAAAAATAAGAAGCAGAGTTTCCCTCTGCTGATCTCTAACAACAACAACAA
The DNA here is from genome assembly GCF_003287225.1 of Phascolarctos cinereus. Lineage (NCBI taxonomy): Eukaryota > Metazoa > Chordata > Mammalia > Diprotodontia > Phascolarctidae > Phascolarctos > Phascolarctos cinereus. Next base: position 119,580,231 of record NW_027556180.1, on the reverse strand, counting down.
TAACAACAAAACTCCTGTTGTTTAAGAAATAGGAAAAAAAAAGAAATAGGCTGATTTTTATACCCTTTTCTGGGCTTGAATGAATGGATGAATGAATGAATAAGTACCTACTGTCAGGCTCTATGCTAGGTGCCAGGGTTACACATGCAACAGTAACATAGTACTTACCCTTAAGAAAATTCTGTGTAGTAAGGGGTATTCAATATCTATTCAGGGAGGGGCTGGGAAGGGAGTTTTGGGTTAGGAAGTCACAGAAATTGTGAATAGCCAATAGTCACATCCAAGTAATTAATACCATTAATCGTTAATAAAAATAATATAATTAAATACATTAAATTATATTAAATAAATTAAATATTAGTATTAAATATTAATAATATAATTAATTTGATTACTATTCTCAGGGCAGAAGGAAGAGACAGAACAAGATGGGGTACAGACAGGAAGGTGGCAGATTTGTGATCAGTTGCAGAACATATAGCAAGATGTCCATCCCTATGTAAGCTCTGACCTGGTTGATAATAACTGATGTCAATCTCAGTGAAACTCCTATAGATATTTGAAAGTGGTTATATAATCAAAATGCAAAAAAAAATGTTATTTGACATTAGGCATTCAGGACATGAGGAGTTATCTCTTTCCAATGGCATGGTCACAGAAAAACAGGATAAATTATTTTCCACAAGATATTATATGTTGTGAAGCATGAGATAGGCTAGAGAGTCACATCAATTTCAACAGTGTTCAGGACATATCCCCTGACCAATATTTTGTAGACATGATTCAATCAAGCTGCATATAGAAGTGGTCAATTATAGGTCAGTTGTGACTAAGCTCTAATTAATTTGTATCAATAATTTTGGCCATCAAAAATTTATTTATAGGATAATGATGAAATAATATAATCTATAGATCACATAAATGGGCAGCATTTATTGTCACTGCAAGAAACTGAGTAGTTAAATCAGTAACTGAGATGCTAATCTATTAGAAATTATCAAAGCCTGCTTATAAGGTAAGTAATGAAATAGTATTAGAAATTGTAAGATTTCTCATGGAACCTTACATTTCAACCAGAAACCTAAATGTTAAATGCTAATGCTAAAGCTACCACTCAGCAAAGCAACGCAGACAGATCTTGTCAATTAAGATGTTATGGTATCATTTATTTCCCTTAAATTATATTCATGCAATGTAATGGAATTTGTAGTATTCTGACATATTAAAATTTTACATCTGTACAGTTCCACATTCTGATGTAATATTAAATTATGAATTTTAAAATGTGACTATAACAACATAGCTAGGTTACCACATCCTGTGTAATAACCTGAGGTGGCTTTTTGTTGTTCAGTCCCAGTCAGATTTCATTTTCAAACATTGGTTCCCTCTGGACCTTTGCCTTTGATATTTCAGGCTGCTACTACTTCTGGGATTTCCTATTTATTTGAGAATGAGAAGATTATTGCCCCTTTTATTCTGAATCTGAGTCTATTTTTAACAATCCTCATTTCTTTCAACATTTCATTTTTCAGAATTATTTGCTTTGAGATAAACAATTCCTGGCCCTTTCTGTTTTTCGTTTTCATTTTCAGATTCCTTGCTGACAGATTCTAGCATACCTGTGATATGATCTTGGTTCTTAGAGTTCAGCTCAGACAGTAACCTCATTCCCTTGCTGGGGATTGACCAATAGAGGGCAAATAGGTGCTGAGGCAGATGATTGAACAGTTGAGGCTGCGAGGTGGAGGTGAGGTAATGAATACATTGCTCTGAGGAAAGAATACTGACATAAGAGTAAGGAAGCCTAGGGCTTCCAAACTCTGCAACTCTCTGGCAAGTCACTTAATCTCTCTGTGCTTCTTCATATGTAAAATAAGAATGGGACTAGATTAGCTCTCTAGTGTGTGACCAAGTGTGGGATAGTAAAAGAGCATTACAGTTAGATTGAGAAGACCCAGGATTAAGCCTCACCCATCATTACCTAATTATTTAATTTTGGGCAACTCACACAAAAGTTGTGATCCTGCTTCTTCAGTTGTAGAGTGGAGATAGTCAAACCTGTTCTAGCTACTCTATGGAATTTCTCAGAGGAATTTTTCATAGGTGAAATGTGCTTGTGATTCATAAAGCAATATACAAAAGAGGCAGTTGAAATAAAGAGATGGCTTAACTAGCATTCAGGAGGCCTGAGCTCAGTAATATTTCTGCCTATAACTTGCCACATGATCTTGGGACAATCATTTAGCTTTTCTAAACTCATTTTTTTTTGAATTGTAAAATGAGGGGATTTTGGATAAGGTCACTATTTCCTAAGTGACCTGGTACTGTTCTGCAGCAATTTGTATGAGTTCACCAAACAATGGCTCTCAAAGGGACTTACCTTGGTGTTATTTTGTTTACATTTTCTGTCACTTTCAGGTTTACTTAAGTATTTCATTTTTATATTACACATATTTGCTGATTGCTTCCACTTTGGGAGAAATCTCATAACAAAGAAGAGTTAAGTAAAACTACTAATATAGTAACTTCATCTGAAAGTGCATGCAATATTTTACCTTTTTATCACCAGCACCCTTACCTATCTGTTTTTTCTAATTAACAAAAATCCGTTTTCTTTCCCTCTAACACCCCATCCCAATGGGGACAAAAGAAAAGGGAAAAAATCAGATTACTTATGATAGAAATGCTTAGTTAAACAAAACAAATTTCTCCAATGGTAGTATACAAAAAGAAATGCCTCATCTATATCCTAAATACATCACCTCTCTGTAATGAATAACATGTTCCATGATTTGTCCTCTGAAATCACAGTCATATATCAATCATAGTTTTTACAGTTTTCAAAATTGTCTGCTTTTATAGTATTATTGGCACTGTATATATTATTCTAGTTCTGTTCATTTTATTATTCATCAGTTTACATAAGTCCTCAAAATTGTTCATTTTTATAATATCGATATCATATCATACATTGTTCTTCAGGTTTCCCTTACTTCATTCTGCATTATTTCATACAAGTTTTTCCTGTTTTTTTGAAATCATCTCTGTCATAATTTCTTATAGTGTTGTATCATGTTGATAGGCCACAACTCATTCTGGCATTCCTTAATTGATGGATATACTCTTAGTTTTCAGAATTTTTGCACCACAAAAAGAGTTGCTTTAAATATTTTTATACATAAAGCACGTTTCCCCCTTTAATCTCTTTTTGGATATAGGTCTAGCAGTTGTATAGCTGGGTCAAAGGGTTTTACTATTTAGTAACTTTTGTGTACAATTCCAAGTTGCTTTTGAGAATGGTTGTACCCACCAAAATGCTTCAATGTGCCTGTTTTCCCACAACCCCTCCAACATTTATTGCCACTCTGCCAAGTGTGAGGTAGAATCTCAGAATTGCTTTAATTTGTATTTCTCTAATGAGTAGAGATTTGCGACATTCTTTCATACTGCTGCAGATAGCTAAAGATTTTTCCCTTGAGGACTGCCTGTTCATGTCTTTAGTCCATTTATCAATTTTGGAATGACTCCTTTTCTCATAGATTTGAATTCATTCCTTAAATATCTTGGCAATGAAACCTAGAGAAACTTGTGGCAAAGGGTTTTCCCTCATTAATTTTTTTTTCTCTTTTAATCTTAGCTTTGCTAGATTTGTTTGTGCAAAAACTTTCTTAGTTTTATGTAATCAAGATTATCCACTTTTTCTTCTGTGATCTCTGTGCATGGTTTGGTCATGAACTTTTTTTCCTCCATATATCTGAGAGGCAATCCCCCCCCCCATATTTCTCTAATTTGTTCATAATGTGACCTTTTGTATCTAGGTCATATATCCATTTGGAGCTTAGCTTTACATAAGGCATGAGGTGTTGGTCTAAATCTAATTTCTTCTAGCTTTTTTTCTCTAATAATTTTGTCTAATAGCTTTTGTCTAATAGGATTTATTTAATCCTTATCACAGTAGCTGGGATCTTTGTGTTTATAGTATACTAGTGTAGTAGATACATTTATTTTTCTGTCTTGTGTACCGAATCTGTTTTACTGATCAATCTTTCTTTTTCTTAACCAGTACTACATTCTTTTAATCGTAACTGCTTTGTAGAATAGTTTGAGACTTGGCATTGCTAGGTCCCTTTCATTCCCATTTTTTAAAAATTATTTCTCCTGAGATTCTTGGCCTTTTTGCCTTTATTGTAAGAAAAGGTCTGTTCATTTTTTTGGTGTTTTTTTCCCTATTTTTTCAAGTGTTTTGTTTTTAGAAACAGAAGTGTGTGTTATGTTTTGTTGAAATCTTTTTCTGCATCTGTAAATACAATCATATGATTTTGTTGACTTTGTTATTGATATACTCAATTAAGTTTAGAATTTTCCTAATATTTAAATCAAACCTGTATTCCTGGTATGACCCTAATTGGGTCACATACTACAAACTTTATGATGTGCTATTTCAGTCTTTTAATATTTTTTTTGAAATTTTTCATCTATGTTCATTATGGATATTGACCTATAGTTTTCTTCTGTTTTGTTTGTATTATGTTTGTATGTCATGATCATATCTGTGTCATTTAAGGAATTTACTGAGATTCCTTCTTTTGCTATTTTTGCAGGCAACTTGAAAATGTGCAAGTAATTTAACAGAATTAAATTAATAGAGTTCACCTGATCCTGGGATTCAAGATTTTTATCAATCACTTTGACAAAGTCATCAACTGCAAATATAATAAGTTCATATCAAGATGACACAAAGTGGACAGTTACCACAGTGGACAGCAGGATAAAGAGTAAAAGGCTCTCAGTAGGCTAGAATGATAGTTCAAATATAATATTAAGAAAATTAGCTGGGATAATTTTTAAAGTTCTATACGCAATCAATGCAAGATTGTGAACTAGACAAACGACCCTGTATATAGTAAGTGCTTAATAAATGTTTTCATAATTGAACAGGAGCCTGGAGATTCAGGTGGTAAGACTCAAACACCTCAGAGCTTTGCTTTTCATGTCCCCTTCATCGTCCCTTCTGCCCTTGTTCATCCCAGTGCCTGATAGCACACAGTAGCCAGGAACTCAGGAAAAAATGTAAAGGCATCTTTGGCCAAGCATGGGGGCGAGGAAAAGGGCAGATGATGGTTTATAAGCTCCAGCCCCAGTGGGTCAAATGATAACCTTAAAGCTCTGCCTGCATTTCTTTTTTCTTTCTTTCTTTCTTTTTTTATTTTGCCCATGTTATCAAGTTTGGTGATGGATTTTCTTGACAGAATGTCACTGCATGATATTTCTACAGATGGAAAATCATTCTCTATTGCCTGAGTAGTACTAAAGAAAGTTATTACTTTACATCTGATTTCAGAGGGTTTTCATTCAGATTTACTAGCATGAGGGTTAATAAAGCAGACCTACAGCGAATAGCAATGGCAAAATATTGCTTCTGCATCTGGCTACAATGTTTCACCTCCTATGTTGCATCCTACAAATGGCGCTAGTGATGGTACTTTGATAAGACAGAAGTAACTGTATCACAAAGTGAATCTGAAACTCATTTCTAGATTTTTCCTTACTAAGAGATCAGTTTAATCAGATATTCAACTAGTTTTGAAACTCTCCTACCTGAAAAAAAAAACTGATAAGAATAAGATTAAAAAGAAAAGGGACCTGTTTGAAGATGGGAGAGGCAACATGACTTAATGAATCACAGGCTGGGCTCAACATCAGGTAAACCTGGGTTTGAGTCTCACCTTTGATACTCATCAGCTATGTGACCTAAGTCACATAACTCAGGAAACTCTCTAGGATTATAACCCTTCTATAAAGGCTGCATCAGATGAAATTTAAGATCCTTAATATTTGAGGATGAATGTTCTAATTGTTACTTAATTTTTAATCAGCTTGGTATTAGAGTGCTTCTTAGAGCCTTTTCAAGTTCTAACACCCTATGATTTTGTAAGTATGTGGCAAAAATAAGCTATAAGAATATAAAAGTCTTGCCACCTGATTTATTATGTGATCCGTTCATAGTAATTAGTTTGCTTTGCCTAAATCCACTTTATGGCTGTATAGTTAAATGTTCTCACCATCTGAAAAAAAAAGAAAAGAAAAGAGATGTCTAACTAAACATTTTAATAATAGATTATAAGATCTGATTATAAAAGGGACCTTAGAGATTCTTCAGTTCCTCTCCTCCTCCCCCATTTTACAGATGGGGAAAACTGAAGCCCAGAGTTTTGCCCAAGTTATACAAAGTTACGTAGAACTGAAATTGAAACCAAATCTTCTAGATTCAAACCCCACTATGCCACACTGACTACAGATATTATAAAGAGCATTGTCCTTCAAGTCAAGTGAGAGCCAACTTTGAGACCCACCTCTAACACTTTGTGATGTGAACATGGCAAGTCATTTAACATTTGTCAGCCTCAGTTTCCTCATCTGTAAAATGGGGATAATGAGATCTGTAGTACCCATCTTACAAGGCTATTGTGAAGATAAAATAACTAATGTATGTAAAAAAAAGTTTCGCAAACCTTCAAGCTCTTATTTCTTAAAAATAATTTTAAAAAAATAAAATGGAATTTCATTACATTTGCTTGTAATAAAATAGAGGGGTTTTTTCCTGTATTTTAATTTAAAAACTTTTTAAAATGTATTTATGTTGTAGCATTTTAGTGTAGATGGTATAGAGTTGTGTTTGGAGTCTGGAAGACCTGAATTCAAATGTCACCTCTGATACTTCAGAGCTATTTAATCTTGAGGAAGACAGCTAGCTTCTATTTGCCTCAAGCAAGTCGCTAGGATTTATCTAAGTCATAGATACTTGGGAATCTGCCTTGGTGGAAGGAATTCTGACCCTGTGAGTCTCCTGTAGCTAAAGAAATCATAGATCTTTTTGTGCATATACTTCATGACAACTTTTCTGGAAAAACAAAACAAAACACAAAACATGAAAACCAACACACCAAACACTATATCATATAAAAGTCTCAGGAAATTTCATTTGGAGATACACTAAGCTAACAGATTACCTTTATTCAGGAAGCTAAGCAATCTGAGTTCTGATTACGGGAGGACAGTGCGTGAAATTGATCATAGTACAGTGGAAAGCATTCTGGACTTAGATGATGTGGGTTCGAGTCTTGGCTCTGTCCCACATGATCTTGGCAAGTCAATTCGCTACACTGACTTTTTCTTTATTTATTTGTAAAGTCAACCAATAGTAATTTATGAAGCCCCCCACCAGGTGCAAGGCACTATGCTAGGCCCTGGGGAAACAAAGATATAACATGAAACCTCCCTTGCCCTTCACTCTCCTATAGGCAATATGCACATAATTATAGACAAAATAAACACAAAGTGTTAATACAAGCATAGCATTTGTACATAGCAAATGCTTACATAATTTTGATGAATTAATTCATTAATTCGATCGGGGGAGAGGACAGGCTCCAGAATCTGAGGAGGTTAAGAAAGAGCTTGTGTTGAGGCTCCACCACCTACCTCATAGAGTTGTTGTGGAGATTAAATGGAATAGTATATGTATATGCTTCAGAATCATGAAAATGTTTTATTATCATTGTCTCTGTATGACATTGTTACTGAACTGTGAAATAACCATTCATTCATTCATTTAACAAATATTGAGTGCCTTCTATCTAGCAGGCACTAGGCTAGGTGTTGGGTGCGTGTGTGTGAATATAGAAAGATGTCTCCCTTGAAGGAGTTGATAATTTAGTAGGAGGGAGGGGAGAATGACAAGCAAACAAATAACTCTATTACAAGGCAGATTAGAATAAGGCAGTCTGATCATTCAGGATGTATTGATGACTGGTTCTATTTTTCATGGACAGATCCATGAAAAATCTTCTGCTGGTGATACATAATAATGAGACCATCCCAATTATCAGTCCTGTCATGGTCTAAATGTTTTGGCTATTGAAACCAGCCTCAGTGTATGGTAACTGAAAGCCAACAAACTATCTTGTCTTAAACTCTTCATATTGGAAAAATGGGAATAATGATGAGCATCTTCTGACTTCATTCTATAACATCTAAATGGGTGGATGATCAGAAACTTGAAGTCCTTTTGATCTCAGAGAATAATGCAGTACAAATAGGGTATTATAATTATCACATGAAACACTCTAAAAATTAATAATCAGAAACCTTTAAGATATTCAAAATATAAGAAATAGGCTGTCATCTGCACTGCAAATGCTACTTTTCTAGGGACAGAATTAGATGGCACTAGAAGAATGAAAGTTTAGTTTATCTTATCTTTATTTAAAATGAAAGGCTTTTATCTTAAGTATTATAATGCTCTCTCTTTGCAACAGCAATAATCCTCCCCTAAATTCACAAAGAATATGTTATGGTAATGAGTTAGTCATGCAACAACAACAGCAACATTGGTTTTATTGGGGTTCTTTTATAGGGCCTTCCGTTAACCTGCCTTCCTCTTCTACACAGCAAAATGTTCTTGACCTACATGTTAAATTACACACATAGAAAACTTAGAGATTGAAATAAGAGGGTCATGGTAAAGTGCCTGCCTGAGGCTTGCACTGGTAAATGCTTGTTGATTGACCGACTGCCTAGTTTGAAATCTTGCCTCTGACACAGGAAAGTTTTAATCTCTCAGCATTCCCAGATGATTCCCTAGAACCATTACCTTCATCTGGATTGGAATTTCCACCCTGGAAGTTCTCCATCAATGACTCACCAGTGTGTGTATGCATATATGTGTATGTATGCATGTATTTATAAATTATCTATTAGAAGATACATAGTTTTATACCTTTAATAGCTTAAAACTGGGCTAAGACTTTAGGGACACCCTGTATTTGACCTGACCCTATGATTTCATTGGTGTGAATAACTCCTGTTATGGAAACTTCCTCTACCAGTAAAGATGGGCATTTTGTCAGTAATTTATAGTCATAGATAGTTGCTTGAAGCTCTGAAAGGTTATGTCTTTTTTGTTACATAGGTGATATGCATCAGAGGTAAATCTTCCTGACTCCAAGGTTGGACCTCTATACATTCTGCCATTATGATAATATCATCATCATCAATGTCATCTTCATTGTCATCATCTTAATTGTCATTGTCATCATAGCTAACATTTATATATTGCTTTGAAATTTTCAAAGTGCCATACGTATGTCATCTGATTTCCTCCTCATAACGACACTGTGAGGTAGGTGCTATTATTATCCCCATTTTGCAGGTGAGGAACCTGTGGTTGAAGAGAGGTTAAATAACTTGGCTAGAGTCACACACAGCTAGTAATTATCTGAGGAAGGATTTGAACTCAGATCTTCCTAACTCCAAGTCAAACACTTTATTGTGCCATCTACTTTGTATGGTACCTATCTTCTCTCTCTCTCTGTCTCTCTCTCTGTCTCTCTCTGTCTTTCTCTCTTTCCTCTCTCTCTCATACATATATACATGTGTATATGTTAATAGATATATATGTGTATATGCAATATTTGTATATATGTGTGTGTATATATATATATATATATATATATATATATATATATATATGTTTTACATGTTATTAAGTCCTTACTATGTACCAGACACAGTTCTGGGGATACAAAGAATGCCAGGAACAGTTCATGCCCTCAAGGACATTATATTCTAGTGGGAGAGATGACATATAAATAACTAGTTACATATAAAATTCATATAGAGTAGATGGGAAGTAATATTCTAGTTTATTCTTGAAGGATATAACAAAGTCAGTATATTAATGAGGCATTAGGAAGACAATTAAATTTTCCTCTGGGTCTACATTCTGTGCTTGCTGAAATTCACTCACATGGCAAGAACCAAAGTATTTGGGGTTTGAGGATTTGAAAACAAAAACAAAACTGTGGTTGGTCAGATCCACACAGTTCCATACAGGTCCTGGGTCAGAGCAACTGGACCCCTCCCCAGCGGTTTTTGTGTGATGTGAAGCCACAGAGCAACTCAAAACAGGAGTATTGTATCTGGTTTGGGGGTTGGGCTCAGATGAGAAGGAGGAGTGTCTCCAGGTATTATATGCTTGGAAAGACATTAATGAGCTAAAGAGTAAGCAGAATAGAGACTGGAACAGCAAAGTTCCTTGAGACCATGTCATATAAAAATACCCTTTGACCCAGCAATACCACTTGTTAGGCCTATTTCCAAAGATTATTAGGGAAAAGGGAAAGGACTCACATGTACAAAAATATTCATAGCAGCTCTTTCTGTGGTGGCAAAGAATTGGAAATTGAGAGGATGCCCATCAGTTGGGGAATGGCTAAACAAGTTGTGGGATATGATCGTGATGGAATACTACTGTGTTATAAGAAATGATGAGCTGGCTGATTTTAGAAAAGAAAAAACATGGATAGACGCACAAAATAATGAGTGAAATGAGGAGAATCAAGAGAATATTGTTTACAGTACTAGCAATATTGTTTTAAGAACAACTTTGATCGACTAAGTCATTTTAACTATTGTAAATACCCAAACTGTCTACAAAGGACATATGAAGGATATGTCTAGAATAATTTTACATATATATATATATATACATATATATATATATATATATGTATATATATATATATGTATATATATATGTATATATATATATATATATGTATGTGTGTATATATATATATATATATATATATATATATATATATATATATATATATATATATAAATATTTGTGTCTAGTACTAGCCATCTCTAGGGCGTAGATGGGAGGGAAGAAAAAAAAGAAAGTTGCATGATAATTTTATTATATATTTAAAAGTTGTACATAATAGATCTGCAGTTTCATGTGCAATCATCTTTTTAAAAATTCTACTTTGTTATGGCAATGCTTGTTTTATTTCATAAATTAAAAATAAAATAGAGAAAATTTGAAAAATAAAAATAAAAACTATTTTGAAGGAAGTAGGAATGTTTAACCTGAAGGAGAAAAGACTTAGGAGGAAAATGATAGTAATCTTCAAACATTCACTAAGACTCTGCTGTGGAAGAGGGATGGGTGTTGTTTTTTAAGGATCAATAACTAAAAGCTATGGGTAAAAACTGTAGAGATGCAGAGTTAGGCACATTGTTTAGGAAAACTTACTAACAATTTGGGCTGTTCCAAAGTGGGCTGACTTGCCTCAGGGGGTTGTGGGCTCTCCTTCACTAGGAAGTTTCAAGAAAAGACTGATTGACCACTTGTTGAGAATATTATAGGCAGGTTGACAAACATTTATTAGGTGCCTACCATGTGCCAGGAACTGTGCTAAATATTGGGGGATACAAAGAGACACACACACAAAAAAAGCAATCCAAGGCCTGTAGGTGCTAACAATTTAATGGGGGATTTAGCAAGCAAATTACTATATGCAAACAAGATACATATATGATAAGTAGCTGATAATCTCAGAGGAAAGGCATTGATATGAAGAGCGGCCTAGAGAAGACTCCTTGTATAATGTGAGATGTGAGCTGAGACTTAATGAAAGCCAGGGGAGCCAGGAGGTGAAAATGAGGAGGGAGAGAATTCCAGGCATGGGGGATAATTAGAGAAAATGTGCAGAGTTGGGAGGTGGAGTGTCTTATGAGAATGACATGGGGAGGAATCTTGGACAAAAATGGATTAGACTGGGAGATTTCTGAGATCTTTTCCAGCTCTTCAGCTGGCTGCAGAAGGTTAGCCTAGGCACTGGAATCAGATACTGTATTAAATCAGAAACTTGACAGGACTGAATAAGGTGCTGGATTTGAGGGTCAATAAGTCTAGTTCAGATCCTACCTTCGATGCTTGCTAACTGTGTGCCCCTGAGCTAGTCACATGCTTTTTCTGGGCCTCAGTTTCTTCATTTGTAAAATGAGGTTGGATGACCTCTAATGTACCTCCTAGCTCTTAAACTTCATCCTATGATCTTAGTTGATGACATTGAAAATGAAAGCAAGGCAGATGATAAGCAAACAAGCAAGTACCTACAAGGTGACCTCAGAATTGAGACCACCTTTACCTTAGCCAAGAAGTCTTATATATAAATTTTTAGAGACAGAAGACAGTCTTGGATTGTGATCAATTCCAGGGTCAGTAAGAAGGAATAAGTGAACCATGTTAAGGAGGTGGCAGGTATCCTCATTTGGATGGCATTTTGGGAGATAGAAATAAGAACAATTCTCTTGGAAAACAACATCTACCTTCTTAATGCTCCCATAGGAAAATTGGAATGAAGAATTAGATCAGTTCTCTAAGTGGATCTGAGCTCCATAGAGAAAAATGCCATGTGAAGATAATATATTATTTTTCTATTTTCCATTATATCCAGAGTGAATCACAAATTTTTTTTTATATACACAGATGTGCCATGAATGATGTCTAAAGCAAAATGCATTGACCTTTATGAACAGAAAGAATAGAAAGACAAACCCTCCTGGAGTTCCATCGCATATTGTCACTCTTCAGAATGCCATTTTTGTCTGAACTTCAAGGATTCTGAATATTTTTAAATATTCCTACCTAGCCAGGATTTTTTTTTGTAGAAATAGTTACAGTAGAATATAGGTTGCTCTAGTCTTTGGAATTTGCACAACTGCTTAGGAAGTGATTGGGCAAACTGAGCGGTATGTTGTCAAGGGGGGACAATGCACATTTGGAAGATGAAATGAATGATTGCTCAGGAATCTTAAATAAATCTCATACATGGTTTACAGTCATTCGAACTGCGAAAGGCTGGGACAAAATAGCCCAGAGTCAATGCTTGTCACTGTGTGATGTGTGAGTTTAGCAAGGAACTCCAGCTGGCTGCCATCAGGGCTAATAGAGGGATTTTGCGCTCCTTTACCTGGCTGCACACTTGTCAGGAGAGGGAGCCATAACATGGTTTTTGTTGAGAGACTGCTTACTCCTCTAATTTCATTATTGTCTTAGTTTTATTGCACAGAGGAATTACCGTCCCAGTGTTCTATCCAAATGGTTCTCTCTTAAACCAACTTAATAGAACTCTTAGAGAATTTGATCTTGGAAGGGTGGGGCTAAATTTTTCTTCTACCCACCTCTGTTCTCCCAGCTGCCAGAGGCTATTAAGGCCTCGGAACACTGTTTATTAGCTAGGGGGATTGAGATTTGCATCAGTGCTGGTGGGTATAAGCGTGTGTTATCTCTGTGACTCGCTGGTGTCCCAAAGTACTATGCCATTGTTCAGACCTGGGCTTTAGAATGCAGATGCCAGGGAGGCTTGGTTTTGAAAGGCAGAACTGGCATTTCATGTTACTTGTATGTTAGTTGTCTAAGCTTCCTTATTCTAATATTACTAAACATTGAAATCTCCAAATATAAACAACTAGCCAAACTCTTAAATGTCTTCTGGAATTTTAACTATGATTTCTTCCTCTTTCATCTCACAGTGTTTTACATTTATAGTGATGGATAAATATGGGCAGCTAGGTGGTGCAGTAGATAGAGCATTAGGCCTGAAGGAAGAAAGACCTGAGTTTAAATCTGACCTCAGACACTTGCAACTGTGTGAACTTGGCAAGTCACTTAACCCTGTTTGCCTCAGTTTCTTCATCTGTAAAGTGAGCTGGAGAAGGAAATAGCAAACCACTCCAGTATCTTTGCCAAGAAGACACCAAATAGGGTCACAAAGAGTTGGATACAACTGAACAACAACAATAATAATAAATTTTTTTTAAATTAAATTTTTAAAAAATAATTTTTTAAAAATTCCAAGAATGAGATATACAGTATTATCTTCCTCATCAGGCATTGAGCATATAATAATTATAATAAAAGACATTCATCTTCTTTTTCCCTGTTCATATATCCTTGATCCCAGTTCAGGTGCTTATTACTTCTCCACTCTGTACTGTAATCATCTCCTAATTGGTCTCCTTGCTTCCAGACTTTCCAATCCATCCTCCATATAGCTTCCAAATTTATATTCTTAAAACATAAATATGGCCATCTCATTTTGCTACTCACAAATTTCCAGGATTTCCCTATTGCCTAAGATCAAATATAAAATTCTCACTCTGGTATTAAAAGCTTTCCAAAATATGGCTCCCAACTAAACCATTCCAGTATCCTTTCACTATTCCCCTGCATGCACGCTCCTTTCCAATATCATTGGCCTACTAACCATTTAAGGCACTCACCATTCCACCATCCTGCTTCATATCTTTGCATAGATTCCTCCCTCCCCGCCACCACATCTGGAATGCACTGCTTTTTCCACGTTGCCTCTTACAATCCCTAACAGGCCTATGCCATGTCCTTAACAAATACTTTTATCTATCTATTTATATATCTGCATGTTGCATTATTCCCAGCAGAATGCAAGCTCCTTAGGATAGAGACTCCATTTGTCTTTGTGTATCTTATAGGGAAAGGCACCATGGACAGTGGATAGTGACTCAGGTACACCTGGGTTCAAGTCCCACTTCTGACACATAGTGGCTCTACTCAGTCCTCTCCTGCATGTAAATATAAGGGTCTAGTCCATAGGGTGCCAAAGTAGGCGATACTGCCCCCTTGGGGCCCTTGGAATGATGGAGGGGCAGTATTTTTTTTTTGAAATGGCACAAATTTTTTTTAAAAATTGTTAAAGGATTAAAGAAAGTAGATTTCCAGGGGGTCGCTGAGTAATTTTTTTAAAGGCAGTAGTAGGCCCAATAAGTTTGGGAACCTCTGACTCTAGTCTCTAGTCTTTGCAGGACTTCACACATAGTAAACACTTAATAAGTTGATAGGAGTTTAATTCTTGATCTGAGATGGTTTTGCTCTTTAGCTGTTTGGGAGGCAAAGGCAAAAAGAAAGTTGTCAGTTTATGAATAAGTCAGGCAGCTGGGTCCTAGGACAGCTTGAACCACAAGCTTTTCAAGGTGTAGCTAGCCTCATACCTGGAGACTTGGGGTCTACATGATTATATAGTAAGGATAGAGGCACCAAAGGCAGTGAGAAAGAAAACCCAAGGAAAAGGAAGTGTAATTTAATCATGAGTAACATGTTGTTCTATTAAATGAAGGTTAAACATAAAAGACAGAGGGACATTCAATCAAAGAGGCAATAAGAAGGTAGCTGAGAGATTCTTTCCTGAATGAATTATAACTGGTCGTTTACAGAAGCATAAGCAGCATAGTTTCACAGTATCACGTTCAACCTGATGGGGCTTAAGGGACATAGAACCAAGGGATGAATTTCCGATCTAGTCTAATCTCCGGTCATCCTTCTTAGGGCTTAGGTATTAGAGGAGCAGCAGCTGCCTCCACAAATGCCTAGAAAAGCATCTTTGAAGCTCAAATGATAGTTTGGTAAACTGAATGTTTTAAGAACTGCTTGATGATTTTTAATAGCCCTTTAAAGTTCTCTGAGAAGTCAGAAGGACAGCTGGTGGCATTTCCCATGGAAAGGCTGTGATTTGTAAAATAATTATTTTTCCATGGAGAAGTCAAAGCTAAACTATGTACAGAGGGCTGGGCTTAAGTATTTGAAATCCAACAAGTTCCTAACAAAATTCAGATCAAGAAAAGAAATGCCAGAAGTAGCTCAGAATACTTTAACATGGAAGGCAATGTTACAAGAAAATAAAAACATTCAATGGGCCATGGAATGAATGAGCTAAGAAGAATAAATAGAAGGAGAGGTCATTAGAAAAGTAATATTAGATGAATAATAGAAGGTGGATCAGGGCCAGAATGGAAACTTCAGACCATGGACAAAATGGGAAATTGTATTTGGTGATTGGATTAGTTTTCTAAATGGTAACTCTTGAGAGTAGGCACATAAGTAGAGCATTTATTAAAACCTCTTTTGCCCAATGAGCCTGTGACGGACTCAAATATTGGGATATAAAAATTGGATCATTCTCACTTATTATTAATAAAAGTTTCCTGCTATGGTTGTAATATAACGATAACAATAGCTAAAGTTCATAGAAGCATAGATGTAGAGCTGGAAGAGACCTGAGGCCAATTAGAATTAACTCCTTCATTTTAAAATAGAAGAATCTGAGGTTAAAGAGTTCTTTCAAGGTCACGGTAGCAAAGCTGTAATTGTCATGTCATAGCAAAATACAGCATTTAGGATTTTTAAGAGGAGGCAAGAAAATAACTTTCAGGACATACTGGTGAAATAGTGACCATTTCTAGACCACACTTAGTTCATCGCACCTCACTAATTCACTAATTTTAATTACAGTATCCATGTTGGTGTCTTATCGCTCTAGTAGGCTATAAGCTCCATGAGAACAGGGGCAATGTCTTAAACTTTGTGTCTCTTAGAGCACAGAGCATAGTGCTCATCATGTGATACATACTTAACAAGTTTTTGTTAAATTGAATTAATCCTTGTTTTTAATACTAGGTTACTGAGCCTCCATAAGTTTTAGTTTCTTCATCAGTAAAATAAGGTTTATAATATCTGCAGTACCAGCCTTGTGAGGTTGTTTTGAGGTGTAATCAAAATCGAGTGTGTAAAACTTTTTGCAATTTTTAAATACCTGTTATTCTTGTTGTTTGTTGTCAGCTGTCTAGTTCTCATCTCTCTTAATGGAGTTTAGATAGACAAGGTTCTGGGGCAAATAATTATTCTGTTATTCTTCTTATGTACTAATGGTCAGTGGACTATTGTACAAGTATATGAACTGCTTTTTGTAATTAAACCAATTTTTTTAGGATATGATCTCATCCTCACAGAAAGCAATACCAGGAGCAGACAGGACAATGTAGCCATGCTTCTCATACTACTCCCAACATGATTTTTATTTCTTCTCAAAGATTTAGATCTTTGTATGTTAAAAGGTGTGTGTGTGTGTTGTTTCATGTAGCTTATAGAATATGAGTATTTGGTATAGCAAAATATTTTAAAATGGTCTTAAACTGTTATGGATTAATACTGGCAACAGTTCTGTCTGGGATAATGATTAGGTTTCAACATAATATATTGTTTGGATTTTCCAGGATATTTTGAGGTCTGTTTTTGTAGCATGAGCATTTTTTATCTATTAGTCCACTTAAGGAAGCAAGCTTCAGAAATATAATCCTAAATACCAGGTCATGTCTTGCTAGGTATTCCATAGGTGCTAAGTTTTGACAGCCTGCAATGATGAGTTGCACAATTTCTGCCATGCCCTTGAATAATCTACATTATTTGATCCTTAAGGACTTCTCTAATTTCTGGTGGCAAAGACCTATTCCTAACTTGCTATCCTAAACACCTGTTTTTACAAACAAATTTGTATTGTAGTTATTTGTTTGACTCTTCTTTGCCAAGATATTGACTGAAACATGTACATTTGGCCGATGGAAGAACTTTTGACTCTACTCTTGGATCTCAGGCATTTCAAAGGCACACTTGGGAGATAAACTGGTTTTGATTTACATTCAACAAATCCAATGGAAAATATCTGTTATCAGTTTACTATTTCTAAATGAAGGGACGACTGCTATTTCAAAATTATTTGTGTTGATTTTTGACCTTTTCATTATTTGTTCTAAGAATATCTATGGATGTTCTTCTTCTCTTTTGGCAAAGAAGTAATAATTTTTCTATACCTGTGTTAGGATAATAGGCTCTCTGTTTTCCTCACAGGTTTTTATTAAAATGTTTTACAAATCTGTTTATCACATTTTACAGTTCTAGAAGTGAACATTAAGACTAGTTTTGCCCAAGTGGTAATTGCTTTACATGTATTATCCTAATTAAACTTTGAATTCAACATACCAGTAAATCTTTTAACATTTTTGGCCACAGCCTTCTCCTTGATACATTATGCTAGGTGTCTTGCTTGGAGGAGGCCAAGATATGTTAGGTATCATTTTCATCCATTGCAACAATATTTTTAGATTCAAGTGAAAAACTTTCAGTCTCTATCTTTTCATAAAGTATATTAAGCATTTATACTTATGGGTTCCAAAAGATATTTTAATATGAAAAAATCTGTCCTGAGATAAAAAGAAAATAATTTATTGTTCCCCCCCACCCCAACTCAATGGACATATATAGCTTGATGCCTTCCAAATCTATACAGTGAAAAGATATTTTGGTTCAAATTTCTTTCTAATTTGAAAGCCACATTTAGCCCTATTAAGGAGACATTATTGTAGAATTTAGTACTAGACAGAACTATGAAGGGCTTAAACTGTCAACTTGAAAAAATGCCACATTTTATATGAATTGTATCGACACTGTTGACTTAGTAGTGTGATTTAAATAGAGGATAATTTTCCATGTTCAAACATTCTAGCATTTTTTCTTTCTTTTTGAGGGGGGGCGGGGCGGGGAGGCAATGGGGGTTAAGTGACTTGCCCAGAGTCACATAGCTAGAGAGTTCTGTGTCTGAGGCTATATTTGAACTCAGGTCCTTCTGACTCCAGGGCTGATGCTCTACCCACTATGCCACCTAGCTGCCCCTTTAGCATTTTTTTGTTCATCAGTCCACAATCTATTTGTATATCTTTACAATAGATGAATAAGCCATGAGTGCAGAAACAAGTCAAAGGCTTATTGTTGTTGCTATTATTAACTTAGCCACCATATGATTAAAAAAAATAGCTTACTTTGTATTACTCTTTATAGTTAGTGAAGTGTTTTGTATCATTTTCTCATTTGCTCCTCTCAACAATCCTGTGAGGAAGATGTTATTATTATCCTCATTTTACAAATGAAGAAAGTAAGGCTTAAGTGATTTGACCAGGGTAACATGACTAATGTCTCGGGCAGGTATTAAACCCAGGTCTTTCCATATAAGTTCAATCAAAATAGTCTTCTTGACATTTCTCACAAATCACATTGCATCTCCATGCCTTCGCACTTGCTGTCTTCCATGTCTGAAACACATTTCCCCTTCACCCTGGCTTCTTAGACTTCCTAGTTCCCTTAAAGATTCTGCTCAAGCACCATCTCCCTCCTCTCATGATTCCCACAGATGTTTGGCCCTGTGATG
The DNA here is from genome assembly GCF_003287225.1 of Phascolarctos cinereus. Lineage (NCBI taxonomy): Eukaryota > Metazoa > Chordata > Mammalia > Diprotodontia > Phascolarctidae > Phascolarctos > Phascolarctos cinereus. Next base: position 119,561,305 of record NW_027556180.1, on the reverse strand, counting down.
TTTAAAGAACTCAAGAGATATAGTTTCTGGGTAATTAATCATTTTTAGCGATCATGCTAGCATTTTGTTAATAAAAGGAATGGGCATTTGGCCATCTCTCTCAGACAAAAGACTATTCATGGTGGTGGGCTCACAGTTTATATGCCCTTGGAAGAGTGGGTATTCCTTAGGGTGGCAATCAACTCTGAATGGTTAATAATTAATGAGAGAATAAATATTATAATGAGAGATGGACATATGCTAATGAGCAGTTTGGCTGCAGGAATGACGAACCTGCAGTCTCGAGGCCAAATGTGGCCCTCTGGGTCCTCAAGTGTGGCCCTTTGACTGAATCCAAACTTCACAGAACAAATCCCCTTAATAAAGAATCTGTTCTGGAAAACTTGGACTCAGTCAAAAGGCCACACCTGAGGACCTAGAAGGCCATATGTGGCCTCAAGACCACAGATTCCCCACCCCTGGTATTAGGGGATATGCATTTATTTCCAAATTAGCCCCCAGCCTTGAGTAAATTTAGACAAAGGATTTATATCCCCCATGAAAGCCTGAGTAGAACACAATGGGCTGAGAGTTTCACCTTGTATGAAATTCTTTGTAAGACAGGATGAAGTAGTAATGCCTAGATTGAGGAGAATGTTAATGCTATCTGCTATCATCAGTCTTGTCCTTCGGAGGCTAAGCTTTGAAATGAGGACTTTAGAAAAAGGGGGAGAACTCTGGGTCTCCTCAAATCATTAGTTATTAATAACCATTTCTTTCAGCCCTTATCTGAAAACATTCTGTTTATTTTGTGTCTGTTTTATGTGTGTGATGCTGTCTTTCTTAATAGAATCTGAAATTCCTGCCTGATATATGCAGGTCTATAATGAATGTGGCTGATTGATTCCTGATTCCAAGACCAGTACTCTTTCCACAACACCAATGCATTTGCTTTACTTTTATTTCTTGGGCACATGAAAAAGTTCATTTAATTTCCTTATCTTACCATATATTTTATAAATAAGATGCTATTTTTGTATTAATTCTCAACCACGTATGAATGTAATGAATAAAAACAAAAAGTGATTATTATATGTATACATTGATTATGCTGGCTCTTTCCTAAACAACAGGTCATGTCGAAAATAATGAGTGGTTTTAGTGTAAGCCAAGTTAAGTGAAGTCAACAAGCATTTTTTGGTGCCTACTATGTGTCAGATACTGCTAAGTGATGAGATATAATGAAATATAAGAATAGTCCCTGCCCTCAAAGAGCTCACAATTCCAATGAATCACCAGTTTGATGTGGAAACTCCAAAACCAAATTTAATCTTAGATTATATTAACAGAAAGGTGATGTACAGGACAAGAAAAGTTTTAGATTTGTGATGGGTGAGTATATGCCCTCCTCAGACCATTTCTGGAATATTATCTTCATTTCTGAGAGCTACAATTTAGGAAGGTCTTTGTTTAGCTGAAACACACACAGAGGAGAGAAGCCATGATAGTCAAGGAATGTGAAACTAGGATATTTGGGAATCAGGTGAAGAAAATGAGGATTTTCAGGCTGGAGAAGAGAAGAATTAGAGGATGTGCAATAGCTGTAGTTGAAGGGCTGTCTTGTGGAAACAGGGTAATAATACTTATTTCTGCCTAGTTCAGAAGTAGGGAGGGAATAAGCATTTATTAAGTGTTTACTATGTGCCAGGTATTGTGTTAAGCACTTTATAATTATTATCTTATTTGATCGTAACAATAGCCCTGGGAGGTAGGTGCTATTTAATCCCCATTTTAGTTGAAGAACCTGAGGCAGATAGAGGTTAAGTGACTTGCCCAGGCTCACACAGTTAGGAAATAACTGAGGCCAGACTTGAACTTACATCTTCCTGACTCCAGGGCCAGCTCTCTGTCCTCTGTGTCACCTAACTGCCTCAGTAGAAATTAAAGGAAGGCACATTTTGTCTCAATATAAGGAGAAGATTCCTTAAAAACAGAGCTGCCCCCAAAGTGGAATGGACTGCCTCAGTAGATAGTGATTTCTCTATCACTGCAGGTGTTCATAATGCTCATTTGTTAGGGATGGTGTAGAGGGATTTCTGTCATATATGAGTTGGATCAGCTGGCCTGAGTTTCCATCTAATTTATATCTTTTGTTTCTATGATTTTATGATTCTAGACTGCTGCGCATGAAAGGGTGCTTTGTTATTTTTATTTCTAATACATCATTTACATCAGCTTTGACAACAAGAAATGTGATTATAATCCTTTTGATGTTATTGTTGTTCAGTTGTGTTTAACTCTATGTGACATTGTTTAGGGTTTTCTTGGCAAAGATGCTGGCATGGTTTGCCATTTCCTTCTCCAGCTCATTTTGCAATTGAGGAACTGAGGCAAACAAGGTTAAGTGACTTGCCCAGGGAGACACATAAGTGTCTGAGGCTGGATTTGAACTCAGGAAGTTTTCCTGACTTCAGGCCCAGTGCCCTACCCTCTGTACCACCTGGCTGCCCTTCGGTGCATGTCCTAGAGGAGGATAAAATACATTGGTCTTCTTGCTGTTCTAGAAACAAAACACTCCATCTCTTGGCTCCAAGCATTTTCACTGCCTATCCCCTATGCCTGGAGCACTTTCCCTCCTTGTCTCCTCTTCCTGGCTTTCCTAGTCTGCTTCATATCTCAGCTAAAATGCCACCTTCTATTAGGGAGTCTTTTCCAATTCCTCTTAATTCTAGCGCCTTCCCTCCTTTGATTATTTTTTCTTTATCCTGTGTATAGCTTGTTTGTACATTGTTGGTTACATGTTATCTCTCATATTAGACTGTGAGCTCCTTGAGATCAGGCACTGACTTTTATTTCTTTTTATCCTAAGTGCTTAGCACAAAGTAGACTCTTAATAAATGTTTACTGATTGAAGTAGAACTGATTCTTGCCTCCCACTCTCTGAAAAAGGAAGAGACAGTACTAAAGAGAGAGGATCTAAAAATGAACAACCATCAATAACCTTTACACCAACTAAAAGATGAGACAAAATTGCCCATAAACATTAAGGTCCAGAATGTAAAAATCATTAATAAAGAAATGGAAAATCACAGAGTGATTTATGTCTTCGCACAGTTGTTAAAAAAAAAAGGAAAGAAAAAAGAAAAGGAAGGAAAAGAAAGTAGGAGAAATGGAATGACTAGATGTGCATCATACAATGGAAGTACAAAAGATATGCATAGATTTTTGTAACTGATCATTCCATATGCTTTTATTAAATGCTACCCACTGTGCTGGTAACTGGGGACACAAAGCAAAAGGGAAAACTGTGCTCAAGGAGCTTATGTTCTACTATGGCAGGGTGGGGAAGAATGAGTCAGGAGAGTAATGCAATATGCATGAAGATAAATATAAACTAGATATATACAAAATAATTTCGAGGAGGACATACACAACTGGAGGGGATCAGGAAAGGTCCCTTGAAGGAAAGTGGCACTTGAACAGAGCCTTGAAAAAAATAACAAAACAGATAAGATTTTTTTAGATTTGGAGTGCTTATCAATGACAAGGTATGTGGATTTTCCAAGTATTTTTGTGGTGTACTAATACACCAGAAAGGCAGTTATATTTTTTAAAAGATTAATTGACAAGATTTCCAGTGTCATGGGGATTTATTGTATCTTTGGGGATATTCAAATATAGCCTTTGCTGTTGTTCAGTTGTGCCTAACTTTTCATGACCCCTTTTGGTGTTTTCTTGACAAGATATTGAAGTGGTTTGTCATTTCCTTCTCCAGCTCATTTTATGTAGGAGGAAACTGAGGCAAATGGGGTTAAGTGTCTTACTAGTCACTAGGTAGTGAGTGTCTGAGGCAGTATTTGAACTCAGGTCTTCCTGACTCCAGTCCACTGCTCTATCTACTTCTGCCTCCTAGCTGTCCCATAGCTATGTAGCCACATAGAGGCTAACATGGGATACTAAACTGAAAAACTTTAATTCCTTGTTCACTATTGCAATATGAAAATATGTATTTGATCAAGTTAAAGTTTGTGGCGTTGTTCAGATGATGGCCATATTTCCCAAAGTGATCAACTTGAGGGAAATGAGGCTTTGAATAGATTTGTTAAAAAAATCACATTGATTAATTAAGCAATTAAAGTGAACAACGTGTGTGAAAAGGTGTAAAATGCAGTCTTTATAAGCCAAATGTTTCAACTTGAACCTCATTCCTAGACAGAGCCCACAAATGGATCTAAAATCCTCTGATGTTTTGCTTATTTTCTTCAAAACATTTATTTTTCATGTCTAAGCTCATTAAAAAAACAACAACTTTAAATTGGTTGATATTATTACAGACCTATATCTGTGGACTTACTGGCTTCTCCTTCCTATGCTCATCTCCCATGGACTACATAACCCAGAAGCCTCTGAGAGCTGAGAAGTACACTTGTCTTAAAAGATTTCTGATGTGCACTTGTGAGGCAGATAAGCATCACTAACCATGGACTTTGAAGGTGAAAGCCAAAGATACCTTTGGTAAGGGGTGGAGCAGCCACAGCTATCCTTGATCTTGACTGAACATACAGACTTTACTATCAAACTACTCTATTACATTGAGGCACATAGATGATGCAGTGATAGAATGCTGGAATTAGGAAGACCTGAGTTCAAAATTAGACTCAGACACTCACTAGCTGTGTGACCCTGGGCAAGTTATTTAACCTCTATCTGCCTCAGTTTCCTCAAATGAAAATGAGAGTAATAATAGCATCTATCTCCCAGGTTTGTTGTGCAGATTAAATGAGATCATATTTGCAAAATGTTTAACACATTGCCTGGCACATAGTAGGTATTTAATAAAAATTTCCTTCCTTCCTTCCTTCCTTCCTTCCTTCCTTCCTTCCTTCCTTCCTTCCTTCCTTCCTTCCTTCCTTCCTTCCTTCCCTCCTCATTTGTTATAAAATAACGATAGTATTAAGATTTAGAAGAAAAACAGCAACAAATTGGATTAAGGGCTTCAGTCCTAGCTATGACATGACCTGGCTAGGTAATTTAGGCAAGTGACTTTAATTTCTCTGGGCCTCAGTTTCTTCATTTATAGGCTGGAAAAGAAATAACCACTCAGAATCTTTTTGGCTTTAATATTCTATCATTCCATAATTTAAAAAAAATAGTGAAAAACTTTTTGTGCTCTGTGACTTAAAAAAAAGGAGCAAAGAGAATATTACGAATTCAGCTAAGAAACTAATCAAATAAACCATACCATCATGGAATAATAAACGTGTTGGTGATAGATCTTATGAGCCTGTACTTCTGGTTGGGATTAACCCAAATGGGTTTGAAGTAAAAAAACAAAATGCCCCACCTGGGTGCAGTGTTGTAATTCAAGGAATTTATAGGGGAGTCAACAGAGTGGCTGCAGCTCTTAAGGAAGCAGGTGGATGCTGCTAGTTTCCCATATAGACACAATTCATAGACATGCCTTTGGTCTCAGTAAGAAGCCAGAAAGATATAAAACTGGACATCTGATAAGTAAAGGCAATCCAATTGTCTGGGTGTCAGACTCCATTACCGCTTTTCTCATCTCCTGGCACCAATACCTGAGTCTGATTTCATAGAGAACAGGGTCCTTCTACCTTTACATGACGTGCTCAATCTAGAAAAGCAGTGCCCTATTTAAAATATATTAAAAGACTTGGGTTTTTCTTTATTAAAGGCTGCACAATGCTACACCTGGTTACATCTCCTGTCGAAATACCTCTGAGAAGGAGCAACTTAGTGGTAAACATAACGGCCTTTCCAAACAATGGACATGCAGGCATTGGGATCAACTCTCTGTGTTTGCTGCCCTTGGAAGATTTCTTTGGGGATCTCTTCTCTCAATCTGTTGAAGCAGAGGAAAGTACAGGCACAGGATTTAATGCCATAGTTTATCAGATGATACTGTCCCCTAAGCATGTGAGCCTCTCACTGGTGGTGTTTGTTCCCTGGAGATTTAAACTGCTGCTCTGTGTCTTCTGACACACATTTATCTGACAGAACACAAATCTGAAGTGGTCATTGGCTAATAAAAATTTGCACTACTCTTATTCCTAAAATGCTATTTTGTGGAAATTGGCTAAGTCCATCCTCTTCTTCATGATCATGGAAGTATAGGTTTAGAGATGGAAGGAATCTTAAAATTTCTCATTTCACAGATGAGAAAACTGAGACCAAAAGCAATTAAGAGTCTTACCCAAGATCACATAGATGATAAGTAACAGACCTAGGATTTGAACCCAGGTCTGCTGACTATGATCCAAAAATGGCTATGCCTGAATTGGGAGGGTGGGAGATTTGATCAGAATATTATATTCAGTGGTGTGCTGGTAAATGTCAAATGACTAACTCTCTAGTAAAATACATACGTGTGTACTTACATAATACACTTTTCAGTTTAATCTGCATTATTATTTTCTCCATCTCTTTCTTAAGTCTAGACAATCCACAGAACAATAAATCAAACCCTGATTTGTACCATTTGCCAGTTTCTGCAACTGTTCACACTGCCTGGGCATACCCTTGATTATACTCAGTTTGGAAATCAAGCAGAAACCTATGCTGTCCACTAAAGAAATGGTGTCAGGGTGCAGAGACCAGCACAAAACTATTAGCAGAAAATACTCAAGACCTAAAGATATTTGCTGTTGTAAGTGAAACCAGTAGTTGCTTTCTTGGTTTTGTTATTTTCTTTTTATTCCCTTTTGTGAAAGTAGGAGTGCAAGAGGAAGTAATAAAAACAATTATAGGGGATTAAAAGGATACACAGACCTATTCATGGCAATTATCAAACTGAGAAAAATAAAAGGAAGTAAAAACAGTTTAAAATGAATTTAAGTGAATTCACTGCATAGGAAAAGTGCATGGTTGGTTGGATACAGGATGCATTAATTACCAAAACTGGTATCAGAAGAGCAGGAAAAATACAATGAATCTTGATATTTCTGTCCTGAAACCTTGCTAGCCCCATCAGAGACAAAATCAGTATGATTTGAAGGGAATATGCCCCAGATCTCTGAGCCTCTCATCACTGCTGTAATCTGCTATAGGCTGATTTTATGGTAGAATGGGACAACCCTGGACTAGGAGAAAGGATACTCTTGTTCTAGTTCTGGCTCTGGCACAGTTTTCATATAGGATTTTGGCCATTACACTTTTCCCCTTGGGAGCTTTAATTTCTTCATCCATGAACTGAAGGTGGAACTAAATGATCTCTAAGGTTCATTCTAGTTCTAAAATTTTACTCTTGAAAAGGCTGTAAGATAATGTTGGGAAAAGAGTGGTGGATATGGTGTCTGAGGACAAGAGTTCAAGCCCTGTCTCTGTCATTTACTCCTGGGTGGACTATGATACTCACCTACCATCTTGGGGCTTCAATTCCCTTATCAGGCATTAGATGAAGCATCAGAAAAACTGGGTTGGATTCCCAGCTCTGCTACTTCATAACACGAGGCAAGTCACAACTCTTTCAGATTTAGTTTCATCTTTAAAATAAGGGGTTTGGATTAGATGACATGAAAGGTGTCCTCTATCTCCAAATCTTGGATCCTATGAACTATAAAAATAAGAAGGCGAACTGGATAATATCTAGGATCCATTAAAAGTATGAATCTCAAAAATTAAGAGGTAGTTTGGGACAGTATATAGCAAACCACTCTACGAGTCAAAAATACCTGGATTCAAGTATTACTTCTGACTCTTACTAGCTGTGTGACCATGGGCAAGTTGCTTGATGTCTCAGACCTCCAGGCTACTCTTTAACTATCTAATCACACTTGGAGTTTTCCTTACAGCTTAAATTATAGGTCTGAAGGGGAACAAAAATGGGATTACTCTTTTAAGTTAAGGTACTGTCTTTCTGAAAACTCTTGTTAACATGTCTTTATTAACCAATTTCATGCAAACAGATGACAGAACCCTGGATGAAAAGAATACAAAATAGGTAAGTCAGGTCAAGTTGACTTGTCTTGATTTGAAAAGTCAACAATCATTTATTAAGTTCATTATTATTTATTTATTATTTATTAAGATTTATTGTTATTTATTATTATTAATAAGATTATTATTAAGATTCCAGGCACACAAACACAAGCCTTAAAAAAAGACAGTTCTTCCTTTCAAGGAATTATATTCTAATGGGAGAATCCAACACATAAAAGGGACCTGAATGGGGACGTGGTGGCAAAGCCCAGAGAATAAAGCATGGCTCATCTGGGGTCTTCCTCAGAATGGAGGTTTCAAGAAGAACTCACCGATGGGAGAAGGAGGCCACAAGGCAGAAGGAAAAGATGGCTGAAGTGCGATGGCAAAGTGATAGTGAAAGGGTACTGTTTAGTTGGTTTTCGGTCCGGTCTGACTCTGTGACCCCATTTAGGGTTTTCTTGGCAAAGACACTGGAGAGGTTTGGCTTTTCCTTCTCCAGCTTATTTTACGGATGAGGAAAGTGAGGAAAACAGGGTTAGGTAGCTTGCCCAGGGTCACATAGCTAGTAAGTGTCTGAGGCTAGATTTGAACAAAAAAAAGATGAGTCTTTTTGACTCCAGGCCCAGCACTCTATCCACTGTACCAAGTAAACAGGAACATTTTAAGTGTGAGGATGGGATAAATCATATGGGAGCTTCTACTGGGGTTTTGTTTTTTTTTAATTTTCACTTTGATCATTTACAACTCAGAAATTGACAAATGCTACAAATGAGGGCTTGGTTTATGGTTTTGTTGACTGTCTAGATTTAAGAAAATAATGGAGAAAATGTTAAGCATATAAACTAAATTTAAAAGTGTGACATATACATATATAGACATATGGGTGTATATAGACATATACATATATACATATGTATGTGTATGTATATATTTTTTAGAAAGTTACTTGTTGAATATTTACCAACACATCTCTGGAGGAGTGACAGGACTTGACGCATGAGATGCTGTCATAGAGGCCTAAGCAGGTCCTGAATAGCCAAGGAGAAGAGTGAAGTTATTAGGATCCTGCAAAGTTTGGATATGAGTTGGCTGCTTATGAGAGAGTGGGCAAACTGCCCACTCACTTTTACATACCATGGGAAGGGGTAGCTCCCCCCACCAATCCAACTCCCTGAGTCTCAGTAATTTAATTGTCTTAAGTTCCCTGCCTCTTACAAGCAAAAAGCCGGAGGCATGCCCCCATTCTACTAACAAGAGCTATCACTCGCAGTGTTCCAAAGTTGTTAAAGCTTGCTAAGAAGAATTTGGGATTCAGCCTTTGACCAACTGGATGTGATCTTGGTGAGTCATTTTTCAGTCATATCTGACTCTTTGTGACACCATTTGGGGTTTCCTCATCAAAAATACCAGAGTGGTTTGCCATTTATTTCCCTAGCTCATTTTACAGATAAGGAAACTGAGGCAAACAGGGTTAAGTGACTTGCCCAGGGTCACATAGCTAGTAAGTGTCAGAGGCAGCATTTGAACTCATAGAGAGGAGTCCTGACTTCAGGCCTGGGATTCTAACCACTGTGCCACCTGGCTGCCCCGGATATGATCTTGTGATCCTAGATTCAGAGCCAGAGATCTCCCAGACGTCATCTAGTCCTGCTCCTTCATTTTACTCTTGAGGAAATAAAGGCCCAAGGAAATTAAATTCACAGGGAAGTTAAGTCTCATGCTAGTCACATTGGTAGTGTTAGGAGCAGAATTTGAATTCAAGTCCTGTGACTCAATAGGTAGAGCTCTTTCCAGCTTTGTTCTTTAGATCAGGGCTGGCATGTTGTATAGGTGTTCACCATGTGTCATCAACAAGTAAAAACATGACCAAGAATGTGGTTGAAGAAAACTTGAATTTCAAGCACATTGGATTAAAGTGTGTTCTCATATATTTAAAAAATCCACTTGGTGTATCCAGAGTCTATCTAGTCAAGTATCAGGTTTTAGTAAGCAAGTAATTATGAACAGTCTCAGTGGGATATGCCCATCGAGTTGCTAATCTTTAGAAATGCTCTTCTCTCCCACAGAAGAGATCTTTCTTTGCAATCCATTTCTCAGCCATAGATAAGTTGCCACTCCCTGTGGATAGCATCTGGTTTAGCATTGTTTGTCCCTACAGGTGTGAATGTTTGCTGCTTAGACCTAAATATGGTTCTTTAGTTTAGGGAAAAATTAAATCTTTTTATTATGACACATTATGGCTGGGTTGCTGAGAGAAGAGCACCCTTTATCTCCCTCCTTGGTGCTGGGCTACACCTGGTGAAGAGTTGGCAATATGATAAAATTGGAAGAGCATTAGATGAGGCATACTTTCTCTCACAAGTACAATTCTAGGTCTAGAGTAAAAAGGAAAAAAAAAAGATTAGAATTAGTCTTTTAATTTTAAACCCTTATTAACAAGCCTACATTGACAGTTTTATACAAATAAACAGCTGGCCCCTGGGGGATGAGGACACTCAATAAGTAAATCAAGTCAAGTCAATAACCACTTATTAAGCATTTAAGATGTGCCAGGCACTGCCCTGAGTGCCAAGCATTCAACTATAAGAGTAAAGAAAGACAATGCCTGTCCTCAGGGACTTAACAGTCTAACTGGGAAGACAATACATAAAAAAGAACTGAAAGCCCTGTGTGATTGTGAATGGGGCATGATAGAGTCCTGGATTGTAGTTCTAGATATTACTATGTGACCTCAACAAGTCATTTGTTTGCACATTTACTCTTGTGACCTTGGGCAAACAATTTAACCCCTCAGTGCCTGGGGCAACATTTCTAAAATTCTAAGTTGCAGAATAGTTGTTAATCTGCAGTTCTCTTCATGGAAGTTCCGCTATGTGAATGTAATGATGAGAAATTCCCTTAATGGGAGTTTCCAATGTGAATGCAATACCACATATGGACAAAAAATTAGGGATAACAACATCTTCCCTGTCCATCATGGGGTGATTTTGTAAAGCTCAAATCAGAAAATGTGACAGGGTATTTGTAAAGGAAAGTGTTGGACCTGATTTCTGGTTCTAGCTACATCGCTTTCTAGCTAGGTGACCCTGAGATGGTCATTTGCCCTCAGTTGCATCATCAGTATAATGGTGATAATAATCCTATCATTTCTTTCATATCCTTGTGTGAGAAGAGTGCTACTGTAAATTGTAAAGTGCTATTAATGTATATGGAAGTACTTTGAAAAACATAAAACCCTATACACTATAAAGAAGTAAATCATTTTCATTAAGTTGGCCAGAGACAGAAGCTATGGTTCTTCTAGGGAGTTCCAAAGGCTAGCTAGACAGCTCCAGGCTAATCTAACAAATGAAAAGAAATTGCAGATAAACTACGGTATCCTCTAAAGAGAAGATGGCTAGTGTAACCAAGAAAAGTTCAAGGATTTCCTTTCTGTTAATGATATTTTCACCACCCAATTTTCCAGTGAGAAACCTTATTGCTATCTCTGATTCTGTCCCCTCCTGCATTTCCTATAATCCATTGTCACCAAGTTTTGCTTCTTCGTTTGAAAGATTCATGAATTTTCTTCTCAATACCCAATGACAACTACTTTAGCCTAGATCCTCATCCCCTCACAAATGCACACTCTAAAATATTGTGCTGTTGGACACAGGATTTTATCATTTGGGGTACTGTCTCCAAAGGTACAGATTGCAACCCAAATCTATGACTCTCATCCATGACCCCCATAAATCTACCCCAAATCCTACCTCAAATAGTTAGTCAGCCATTCTAACAATCCAATCTCTTTGAAGGCAAGGGGAATGTGCATATTTATATGTGTATTTTAATAGTTTTACTTACTTAAATTTAGCGAATATTTTCAGTCTTGTACTTCATAGATAGGTATCTATGCCCAGAGACGTACCTTTTATTTTGAGTTTAGTATGAGGTAGATAGCCTGCACCTTATAAACCTCATTGAACTGCTGGGAAACAATGAAGCAACACTAATAATAGGAGCATTTTTATAATACTTTAAGGTTTACAGAGTGCTTTATACATATTATCTCATTTGATCTTCCCAAGAGCTCTAGGATCTCCGTTTTACTTTAGGCAGAGAGAGAAGTCAAGTAACTTGCTCCAGTCAAGCAGCTGATCTGCATTCAGACTCCATAGTTCTTTTTCTGGATGTGGACAGTATTTCTTTTGGAGTTGTCTTGGATCTTTGCATTGCTAAGAAGAGCTAAATCTATCACAGTTAGTCATTGCACAATGTTGCCAGTATTGAGTTTTGTTTTTTTAAATAAATTTTATTTATATCTTTTGTTTTTAAATCACCTACATTTCCCAGGGAATAATTCTTTCTCCCAGAGAATAATTCCTTATAACAAAGAATTTAAAAAGGATCCGGGGAAGGAAATTACAGCAAAACTAAGAGATAGATACAGAGATAGCAAGATATAGATATATGCATAGACATATATGTGTGTGAATACATATACATACTCATAAACACAAAACTATATACATGTATATAGTCTGCCATTATATGTAGTATTGTACAGGCATAGTTCTCCACTTCTGTGAAGGTGGCTCAGTGGATAGTGTCGGGCCTGCAGTCAGGAAGTCTCCTCTTCCTGAGTTAAAATCAGGCTTCAGACCTTTCACTAGCTGTGTGACCTGGGGCAAGTCACTTAGCCCTGTTTTCCTCAGTTTCCTCATCTGTAAAATGAGTTGGAGAAGAAAATGGCAAACCTCTCCAGCGTCTTTGCCAAGAAAACCCCAAATGGGGTAAAATAGAGTCAGACAGTACGGAAAAACAACCAAACAACAAAAGGGTGAGGTAGTTTTCTTATATCACTTATTTGGGGCCAAGTTTGGTCATCATAATTCATCCCCTCACATGCGATTACCTGTTTCAGCTCATAGTGATACCATCTGATTATTATTATTATTATTATTATTATTATTTGCTATCATACAATGCTATCATCATCATTATTATTATTATCTGATATTATAAGAGCATCTTAAAGATTTCCTTACCTCGTCTCTCCCCAGATCCAACCCAACTTCCCCCACAAAGCGGTGTTTATAAAGCGGTTTGGTCAATGTCACTCCCTAGAATAATTGGTCCCACGGTTTCCTCTCACCCCTAGGATGTGATAGAAACTCCTTCGTTTGTCATTTAAATCTCTTCACAGCCAGACTGTGGATGATCTTTCCTACAGTCCAGCCCAGTTGGTATTTTTGCTGCTCCTCACACAGGCAGTCACTGTGCTCAAGTTGTCTTCCATGCTCCCTTCTCTCTTCCCCCTCTTAAAATCCGTAGCTTCTTTCAAACATAGATTCAAACACTACCTTGCCCATAAAACTTTTCCTAATTCTCCCAGCTTCTAATGCCTATTTCTTTAAATTACTTTGTTTGCAGTTGTTTACACCTGTTGTTTCCCTGATAGAACATAAACACCTTGAGGATGAGCATTATTTAATTTTTCTCTTTTTATCACCAGCACCTAGCACCTAGTGCTCGGCACACAGTAGGAGCTTAAAGTTTGATTGATACATTGATTGACTGACTGCCTCAAGCATGGTAATGATTGCAACCTTCCAAAACTTCACTAGAAGGGTCAGCGGTGTGTGTGTGTGTGTGTGTGTGTATGTGTGTGTGTGTGTGTGTGTGTGTGTGTGTGTGTGTGTGTGTGTGTGTGTGTGTGTGTAGGGGTCTTCCCTGCTGATTCTTGTACAGCTGATGTTTTATTACTGACATGGCTTGAGACATCACAAAATATTGTATGGGAGTGACATTATTTATGTTCAAGAGAAATGCAATAGCCAAAAAACAGTTTATCATCTGGGACATAGAAGACCATAATTAATGATTAAGTACGAATAAGTGAGATTGTAAGACCAGCGTTCTATTTAGAGTATTTTACTCTACCTGAGTAAAAAGAGATTTTACACATGGATTATGCTCCTGAAGAGGTTAATGGGGTGAAATTCTGAGTTAAGTGTCCTTAACTCCTGGCATTGCCCCTGCCTATAGGCCAAGAATCAATACAGAGAATAGTGTTTCTCAAACCAGGGTCATGACCCCCCCAGGTAGCCTTCTGAAGAGAGCATCAATCTCTTCCATCTCTCTCTTCTCCCTCACCCCAGAGTGCTGTTAATGCCTGAGCAATTGGAAACAATTGTCCTTGAGCCACTTCCTCTTCTCTCTCCACGTCATGGCCTCTTCATAGCAAGTGTTACCGCACTTCAGCTCATCATTAAGTGGAAAGGCCAGCTTGGTCTAGTCCCAAAAGGTCTTTCTCTGGATTAAAAACATAAAGCATATGCCACACTAGTGTATTACATTCTCTTAGAGCCCTGGATTGGGAGGCCAAGGACCTGGATTATAATGATCCCTTTCCTAACTTTTAATCCTTATGTGAAATTTGGCAAGTTTCTCTACCCATCTGGACCCTGATTGTCTATCTCTTATATGAAAGGGTTCAACTAGATGGTATGCTAAGCTCCTTTCTAATTCTAACACCTATGATACCCTTTAATTATTGATTAATGGTGAGAAAACAAGCTTACCATTTGACTAGAAATACATACATATACACATATATATATATATAATTTGGGGAGATTTATATATTGTGTGCATGTATACATATATATATACACACACATATATAGTATGTATGTATGCATAGAAATATTTCTATCCAAATGGGTGTACATACACACACATGCACACAAACACACACACATCCCTAAATTATGTGTGTGTATATCTTTCTATCCAAATGATAAGTTTGTTTACTTACCATTAAGTAAACCATTATATGCATATGTGTATGTACATACAAATATACATACATATAAATTTCCACAAATTATATGTGTATATATGTATGTATTTCCATACAAATAATATATATATATATATATATATATATATATATATATATATATATATAATCTATACATATAAAATCTTTCCAAGTTTTATAAATATATGTGCATATACAATCTTTCTATCCAAATGGTAAGCTTTTTTACTTACCATTAAGTAAACCATTATGTATGTGTATGTATATACACATACACATATATAAATCTCTACAAATTTTGTGTATATACATGTATATATTTCTATACAAATGGTATTATATATATGTATATATATATACATACACACACACACACACACATATATATATAAATCTCCCCAAATCTTATGTGTGTATATATAAAATATTTCTAGCCAAATGGTATGTGTGTGAATACATACTATTTTTTACCATTAACTATTTACCATTAAGTAAACCATTATGTATGTGTATGTATGTATATACACACACATATATAAATCTCCCCAAATTTTTTGTGTACATATGTATGTGTATATGTGTATATATGTGTATATATGTATATGTATGTATAGGTCAGTTAGGTGGCACAGTAAAGTGCCAAGCCAGGAATGAGGAAGACTCATCTTCCTGAGTTCAAATCTGGCCTCAGACACTTACTAGCTGTATGACCCTGGGCAAGTCACTTAACCCTGTTTGCCTCAGTTTCCTCATATGTAAAATGAGCTGGAAAAGGACATGGCAAACCACTTCAACATCTTTGCCAAGAAAACCCCAAATGGGTTTTCAGTCAGACATGACTGAAAAATGACTGAACAACAATGAACTATACATACATATATACATAATGCACACACACACACACACACATATACATATACATATGAATATCCCCTAATTTTAAGTGCTTTTGTTAACCTACTTTTCCTCAGTCCCCTACAGAAAAGCATAATTTTGCTGATGGCAGTGTTTCCACCACTGTCCCATTGAATCCTATAGAAATATTAGGCTAAAATTACATTATTTCTTCTTTAAACCCTAGTTTAATTCATGATTTATATCCTGAATGTGACTTTATTATGAAAACCGGGTACTTTATCATCAGTGGCCAATAAGTACCCTTCAAACAGTTTTGGAAATAAGGGAATCATTAAGCCTGAAAGAGTGGCAAGACATCTATAGCATTCCTTGATTTTTATTATAAGTGTTTGTTTCTAAGGATTCCATAAAACCAAATTTATTGATCTGAGGTGTTACTAAATTAATCTGTTGAGCAATCTCTTTTCAACTTAGAACCAAGCATTTTAAAGCTGACTCTGTATTCACATATGAGTTGAACTGTGCAGAAAAATGTAAAAAGGTAGATTTGGGGAAATTGGAACCATTAGGCAAAAAATACATGTCTGTTCTGTCCTCAAATTCAGAATAATTCACAGATTTATAGGGATTGTACAGCTCATGGAGAAACAGTCATACAAGGTAGATCATTCAAGTATTTTCATCCTATTTTACAGATGAGAAAACTCAGCCTCAGAAAGTTTCAAATTACTTGTCCACAGTTGCAGTGCTGGGCGTTAAGTTACTCAAATGCTGAAACTGCAATGCCAAACACAAGGTTCTTTTTAGCAAACTGTGCTACCTTTGATAACATAACTTTCTGAGAAATAAGAACTAGACCATCTTGACCAATGGGCACTAAGCATAGACTTTTATTAACGCTAAGACTCTACTGTTGAAGCTTTTCCATGGATAGCAACTAAGCTACTAGGCACATTTTAACTACATCATTCATCCCAGGCAAAAAATGCACCACTAGTTTACCAAATTTAGCCACTGAGGCCAGAGAGTTCTGGAGTTTCTGCGAGAAACTGGGTCAGGAAGAAAAGAATAGAACTTTTCAGGGTCAGGACATCATCCATCCATGCTTTTAATCTGGCCTCACCTGAATTATTATGGTGTTAATCAGTTGGTTTTAACTTATCTTTTATAACCCAAACACCTTAGTGCATGGGTTTAACCTACTGTTAGAACAGCTGGACCTAATTCACAAGATGGAAATCATACTGTGTGAGGACCAGGTACTAAAATGACAAAGGCCGTGCACAGGGGTAAAACCTAAACCTCAAAGAATGCATAACAACCTCTGTGAGTGGCCAGTGGCTTAAAGACCTCTAAGGCTCAGAGCTGAGGCTCTAGCTCAGAGCCATCTGAGGATAAACCAAGGATACTAATGCTGGGTTTGCAGTGGGTCATTTTTTAAAGGGCTTAGGAGGTCTTCACCCTTCTGAATATAGACTCAAATTCCTAAAGAGGCAACATTCCTAAGAATTGGCTATTCATAAGTAAACAGTCACATTGCCAGCGGACAAGGAAATCCATAGGATTTATATTGGCTCCTTCTGTTTAGAAATGAATTGCAGAAGTGGTATGTTTCTGGTTCACATCATAGCCCTTGGAGTTTTCTTTATTATTACATGGCTGCTGAAGGATAAATTTCTTGAGAACCAGTTCTTTCCCAAGGAAAGATACTATCTCTTTTCTTTTACTCCATCTCCATTGTTTTCAAGAGGATAATAAATAAGTGATTAAATTAGATAGATAGACATACATATATATGTACACATATACATGTATATCTGTATGTTAATATATTCATATATGTATGCATTGTATGCAGTGTATATCTATGTGGGGGTGGGAGGGTAGGAACTGTTGTGAAAGGTGGTTCTAACAAGAAACCTGAAAGACTAGAATATGAAAGAGTGGCAGCGTATAAGAGATTGTGGCTTGGATGTGAATACTTGACTTGCTGTGAATTTTTTTCAAAGGTTAAAGTTCAACAACAACAAAGTATTTATAGTATATAAAAGTACTTAAAACTATAAATTGGCGCCAACCTTCACAATTCTCAGCCCATGTGTCCAACTCTCAGTTTAGACAGCACTATGGAATGCTTACAAAGACATATGAGAATTTGGCTCTTGATATAGTGTAGGATGGCAACATTCAAAGGGCACATACCCTTAACTCGACATAGCCCTGAAAGGATGTCAGTGACACAAAATCACAAGTTCCATCCATTATGACCTAATGGTCAACTCTATGTTTTTCTAGCATTGGGCTGATTTCCAGAGGTCATTATGGAATTATGGTTTGGTGGTGCCACAAAAATATCTTTTTAGGTCTTGTACTAGTGGTCAGTCTAATGCATAAGGCATATTTATTCAATGGCCCTTAGGCTTCCTGGGGCAGCAGCATGATCTAGAAAAGGTGCCAAATATAATGGAGTGAACAAAGGACAAGAGGTCTATAGCTCTTGAGTTTGGATCGCAGCGTAGCTATTAACTCTTAGTCTTGGAGAAAAAAAATGTGATTGTTCCTCCATTTTCTTGTCTAAGATCTAGGGCGCCATCATTTTCCCGGTCACTAATACATGCGACTTTGGTATCATTGTTAGTTTCTCATTCTCACCCACCTCACAGGTTCACATGGTTACCAAAACTTGTTTCCACCTTCACAATGTTTCTTGTATATGTCCTTTTCTTTCCATTCCTATGTCCCCCACCATAATGCTGGCACTCATCACCTCTCAGGTGCTATTGGAATAGCCTTCTAATTGGTCTCTTTGCCTCAAGTCTCTCCCTATTCCAACCCATACTCCACATAGTTGCTAAAATGGTTTTCTTGAAGTGTGAGTCTGAACATGTCACTCCTACCCAATAAACTCCAATGGCTCTCTATTATCTCCAGCATCAAATATAAAGTCTTCGGTTCTGACGTTCAAAGATCTTTGTGACCTGGTTCCCCTTCACACACTCTTGACATCCAGCTATACTGGCCTACTTACTATACTTTTGTACACGCTATTCTATCTCCCATCTCTATGCTTGATACTTGCCGACTCAGATGCTTAGGATGCTCTACCTCTTCACTTCTGCATGATAAATTTCCTTGCTACCCTCAAAGACTCAGATCAAATGCTGCCTTTTATAGAAA
Source organism: Phascolarctos cinereus (assembly GCF_003287225.1). Classification (NCBI taxonomy): domain Eukaryota; kingdom Metazoa; phylum Chordata; class Mammalia; order Diprotodontia; family Phascolarctidae; genus Phascolarctos; species Phascolarctos cinereus. The sequence goes on along the minus strand of NW_027556180.1, from coordinate 119,542,542 downwards.
AAGTTGCCAGTCTAGAACCCTCTATAGCTAGAACCTTCTCCTCTAAAGTCACTTTCCACCTATTCGGTATGTATCTTGTATTACTGATATGTTTATCTATTACAACAGCAGCAAGTTTAATGTACAAGGCATATTGATTCAATGTTGCCTAGATTTCCTGGGGAGAGAGAATGGCTTAGGAAAACTGCTACATATAAATACATACATATGTGTGCATATATATACACATACACACACATATACAACTAAGCAAAGGACAGGAAGTCTCCAGCTCTTGAGTTCTGATCAAAGCATAGCTACTGACAATTATCTTTAGAGAAAACAATTTGATTGTTTCTCCATATTCCTGCCTAAAGTCTAGGGCACCATCATCCTCCTAGTCAGGACTGTCTCCCATATTAGAACATAGGCTCCTTGAGGATAGACTGTTTTATTTTTCTTTTTAACCTATAATACTAGACAAAAGCTTTATCAGTGCTTGTTTGATTGACATTTCAAATCCCCATAGAAACATGTGAATTGGAAGTCAAATGATGATAATATTAATGTGATAATCATGAGTAAAGGCCAAAGCTACAAAGCTAAAGTTCACCAGACTATTGTTCAACTTGCATCCACTCAAATAGTCAACCCAAGTGAGCTAAATGAAATTGCATAGGTACACTTTGAGTTAACATGGCAACATGAATGGTCAGAGAAGGGCTGAGCTCTACCATAGAAACTCCAGCAATTATCTTAATTGGGCACCAGAAGGTCCTGATAATAAAGAAATCTAACAAGAAATAGGACTTGGCTCCTCAATCCTATCCAGAGCTGCAAAAATAAGAAAGGAATAAAAAATGAAAGGGAAAAAAAGATCAGAATAGAAGGTGGGAAAAAGTTATCCAAGTCATGTATTTACTGAAAAACAGAAGAGAAGTAAAAAGTCATTGATTCCAGGAGACAACAAATAGAATAGGTAAGGTATGCTCACCCTCCTCATTTCTACCTTCTGACTTCCTTCAAATCCCGGTTAAAATCCTGTGTCCTACTGGAAACCTTCCCCAGGCCCTTTTAATTCTAGTTCTTTCCCTTGGTTGATTATTTCCCTTTTATCCTGAATATGGATTGTTTGTACAAAGATGTTTACATGTTGTCTTCCCTACTAGATTGTGAGTCCTCAAGAGCAAGGACTGTATGTTTTCCTTTCTTTGTATCCCCAGAAATTTAGTTCAGTGCCTGACACATAGTAGGCACTTAATAAATGCTTATCGTTTGACAACTGACCTGGAAAATACATGGAGAAATAATTGAGAATTCATTGGACTCCCTTAAAATCATGACCAAATGGCAAACCTGGATTTAAAAAAAAAATCATGAAAGAAAACAGACTCAGAGGAAAAGGTGAAAAATGAAAAACTCAAGCAATCAATCAATCATTTCCAGAACAAAATCTTAGACATAATACTTGGAATTTCCAAGGCAAAGTCCAGAGCTTCCAAGTCAAAGAGTATGTATTTCAAGCATCCAGAAAGAAACAAGTTTATGTACCAAGTGTAGCAGGCTAACTGGGGCTCCAGGGAGATACTGCTTGAAAGAGTTAGTCTTCTTTCTTCCTTTGAAGGGATGGGACACTTTTGAGGCAGAAACCTTTAGAGACAAGGTGGGGATTTTAAACTGAGAGTGGTGGTGACAACAAAGAAAGGGGTGACTAGCTATAGATACTGTCATTGCTGATGCAGCCACAGTGCACACAATATATAGTTTCAGGAGACAGAAACAGCAGAGTGGATGGGGATTTCTTTCACTAGGGTAGATGAAATGGCTATAACCAGGGCAATGGGAAGTTGGTGAACATTTCCCCAGACAAGAATCCAGGCACTCAGTAAAGCAACTTTCTCCCTTTCCCCATCCCTGTATTACCAAGGAAATAGCTATATAGTCCAATTTTCTGTTCCTTACAGATGTTTATTTGCTGCTTTAACCTGACTCACTCAAACTAAAATCTGACCTGTTTTGACTGATTTTGATTTGAGTATCTTTATGAAGAAGATATAGGAGGAAGGAACGATGTGTAGTTTTGATGTTCAGAAATACAGAAAGCATGAAGGTTCAAGTTGTGGTCCCAAAATGCCAGGATTTCTCCAACAGCCAAATTCAGGCTCAATTTTATGTTTTGATTTATTGGCTTTTGTCTTATCTTCTCTAAGAGCCCAACTGAGCATCAATTTTATGGTTCTGATTTATTGGTTTTTGAATAAACTCTCCAAAAAGCAGAAATATAGAGAATCTTAAATTCTCCTTCTGCCCTACAGGATAAAACATCTTCACTTTGCTATCTAGGATTAAGCTGGGTTATAAGGTATTTTATTTCACTTATTCATTCCTTCCCTTCTCCTCCCCCATGCATATCTCTGAAAGTGCAGAAATTGCCAGGTTGAGAATTGTGGCTGATCCTGACTAACAATACCCATACTCCAAAGATGAGAGCCGCAAGAGAGGGTGTTTTTCCCTTTTGGCTCCACCTTCAGCCTCACGCTTAGACAGTTATAAATGTTACATAAGATACCATAGCCAGAATAGCACAAGACTTAGCCGCATCTACTACGAGGAGAGAAAAGCATGCAATATGCTATTCCAATAGGCAAAAGACAAAGATTTACAACTAGGAATAACTTAACCTTCAAGACTGAATTTAATCCTACAGGAGAATAAATGCATCTTTTATAGAATAGAGAACTTCTAGGCATTGTTGATGAAAAAATTAGAAGTAGGCAAGAACTGAAATGTAAACACAAGAGGCTAAAGAAGCTTAGAAAAGTAAACACATTTAAGCAATGGAAAGGGACCATACAACTATGAAGTGACAACATTGTAATCTAAGGAGAAGAGTAAAGTTTTCCTTCAGAATCTCAGAGTATTAGAGGGTAAAAGAAGAACTTAAATAAGACAAACATGAGACTTTGGTGTGGTTTTGTTCAGTTTCCTTAGGTTTAGAGGAGGGAAAAAAAGGAAAAGAAATGCATCAGAGTGTGCTTTGGTGTGCTTGAAAAGATTATTCAAATATGGTGGAAAGGGTAAGAGGCCAGTTCCGGACTGATCTTATCTAATTCTCCCAAACAGAAATTGAACAAAGATTCATATGCAGGAAACACAGACACACAAAGAGTTTAATGGATATACATTAAACTCAATAGGGATACAGATGGGAAGAGGGAAAGGGGATATGAAAGAGGAAAAACACAGTCAGTGGAAGGAATATTCACAAGCAAAAAAACTTTAATTTTGAAGATTTAATCATACAGAGATGATTAAAAAGAGTGAAAGTGCAAGAACTAGAGATCAGGATCTTGGCTTGGTGAAGAGAACAGGGACAGAGAGTAGGAACAGGTAATTTAAATTGCTAGAGATCATCAGATTCCTTTTTCTCCGCTCTCTTCTTTCTAAAGAGGGACCTGAGAGAAAAATGAATAAAATGTTTAGGAATATATGATGGAAGAACAAACACAATTAAAAGTCATAATAGTGAATGTGAATGAGATTAATTCACTCATAAAACATAGGAAAATAGCAAAAGGATTAGAAAAAATCTAACGATATGTTGCTTAGGAGAAATAACATTCAAAACATAAAGATTCATACAGAGTTAAAGTGAATGACTGGAGTAGAATTTATTAGGTTTCAGGCAAATATTAAAAAGCAAGGGTACAAATCATGACCTCAGAAAACACAGCAGTAAAAATAGAAATGGTTAAAATGGGAGACTGCATTATGTGCAAAGGCCATATGTTACCATAGATAATGAAATAATATCAATACCTTATAAACACACACATATCCCAAAGGGTATAGCATTTAATTAACTGAAAAATGTTAATTAACTACGCAGAGAAATTGAAAACAAAGTAATAATAATCAGGGACCTCAATGTGCCTATTTTAAACCTCAACAAGTCTAACAAACAGATAATTAAGCAAGAAATTAAGGATTTGAATAGAATTTTAGATTAAAAAATGTGTCTGGCAATTATTGAATGGTAATAAAAATAAATATACATATTACTAATTTATGTATGGGACCTTTACAAAAATTAACCACATGCTCCAGCATAAAAATATTGTAAACAAGTTAAGAAATGTAGCAATATTAAATATCCTTTATTGATCAAAATATAATAATAATGATAATGATAATAATGAGCTTCAGAAGAAAGGATTCAAACTTAAGGGGAGATTAAACAATTTAATCTTAACAACTGGTCAATGAAAGAGTAAATCATAGAAACAACAGGTGACTTCATTAAAGAATGTGACAACAATAGGATCTCATGATAAAACTATTAAGATACAGCTAAAGTAGTCCTTAAAAGGAAATATGTATCTCAAAATACCTTAATTAACAGAAGGGTGAAATGAAAGATTGATCGATTTGTCATGCAACTAAAAAAAAATTGAACAGCAATAATTCAAAAAAGCCCAATTAAACAAACAGGAAAAAGAATTATGAAAATTAAAGTGATAAAACAGAAACAAATAAACTAATAATTTGATAATTAAATATAGAACCATTTAAAAAAATTCCAAAATAGAGAAACTTTTGCCTTACCAAATTAAACGAAAGGAAAATCAAATTACCAGCACAAAAAATAAAGTAGAACTCAGAATAAATGAAACAGATGAAATAAATTAAATCAGATAGTATAGTATGGTAAAAAAAAAACATCAAAAATTATAGTATAGGCCATCAAAATGATAGAGTAGTTTTTTTTAAATCCCAGATTGCCAGAATAAGAAGAGAATTCAAATAGCCTATTATCAAAAAAAAAAAATTAAAGAAGCCATAAATGAATCGCCTCTCTCCTCAAAAAACAGAAAAAAAAAACTCTCTAAAGATGAAGTACATTTACAAGTGGATTCCAGCAAACACTCAAAGGACAATTAACTCCAATTTTAGAAATATTGTTTGGGAAAATAAGGAAAGATGCCATGCTGCAGACGCCATGTTACCAACTGCCTTCTATGGGACAAATATGATCCTAATACTCAAACAAGGAAGAGATGACTGATAAAAAAAAGAAAATACAGACCAATATCTCTAATGAGAATCAAAAAAATATTTTAAAAGATAATTCATTATTGTCAATATGGATTTATAATTGGAATTCTGTTTTGTTTCAATATTAGGAAAACCATAAAGATTGTATATGGTATGACATGACAATGACAAATGCAATTTTAAAAATCATACTTATATAAACAATTACCAAAAAAGCTTTTTACAAAATATGACCCTTGTATAAGGAACACAGGAATAAATTAACCTTTCCTTTATATGGTAAACCATCTATTTGAAACCAAGAGTACATTATTTGTAATGTAGTAATGTAGGAAGGACCTTTCTAATAACAAAAGAAGCAAAGAAAGGTTGTCCACTGTTACCACTACTATTGAATATAGTTCTATAAAAGGCTAGATATGGCAATAAGACATGGAAACAAAATTAGAGGAATAAGTATAGGCAAAAAAGAAACCAAATAATCATTTTTATAGATGATATGATAGTTACTTAGGGAGCATTTTGAGGATAATATGGCATTTCCAGGTTGCTTCCTGCTCTAGCTCTTCAACAAGAAACAGCGAGACTGCAGAAACTGCACCACTTTATGATAATTAGCAAGTGGCAACCTTTCTTATGCCCACTTTCACAAATAAACTTCAGGTCTTTCTCAAGGTAAGGTGTCATTTTTATTGTATCTCTTCTGGTGCAGTAGGAGGGATGGGTTGAGAAGCCTAGACTGTCTCCCTTTCCCCCACCCAACTTCTTCTACCATGGCTGTAGACAGGAAGACCTGAAGTTGCTACCCACTCAACTTGCTTAAGCAACCTGGGATTTGGGTGGTCCTGATGCCATGGCTGTAGTCATTATTTATGATATCATTTATATATTTCTTAATCATTTAACATGTATAAAACTGTGCTGCTGTTTTTATTAGGTTCCTTTATTTTATGTGTCATTGATGAAGTTTTTGACCCATGTGTCCCTAACTCCATTCAATCCCTAAGCTTTGTGTTTTTTGTTGCCTAATTGTGGACAGAACAGTGCTTTTTTGTTGTTATCTCATATGTACATTATAGCTTGTCTTACCGAGCTGTAAGAAATGGACAGATACAGAGAAAGCAGGTAAGACTTGTGTGCAAAGTGCAAAGTGAGTTGGGAAGAAACATAAGGACTATTTTATATAATGATCACAACATTGCAAAAACAAACAACTTTGAAAGACTTAAGAATGAGGATGATACAATGGACAATTACAGCTCCAGGAGGCCTCCCATCTCTTGGTGGAGAAGTGATGAACTCTAGGTAGGTAATAAGATGTGCAGACAAAATTTTGTTTTATTTGACTACATTTTTGTCACAAGAGAGAGCTTTAATGGAGGAAGAAAGAGTTGCAAGGAGGTGATAATGCAAAAAAAAAAGAGCATCAATAAAATGTGTGAAAAACACATAGAACTGAGAGAAAGAAGGAAGTTTGGACGAGGACATGAACAAGCAGGCAGGGCAATGTGGGTACTAGCAATATTATGTACTTAATACAGTGGATCCCCAAAGTCTCATGTAGTTTGGCTTAAAACTGCACTAAGACTTTTGGGATACCCTGCATATATACATATATTTGAAAAACAAAAACAACAAGCTGTATGTAATGGATTCTGTTTCATAAACAATCCCTATTTCCTAGCCTTGGGGTTGAATTTGGAGTCAGTAAGTCCAGAGTTCAAATCCAGCCTCAGACATTTCACTTAGCCTTCTGCCAATGGGCAAATCACTTAACCTCTCTCTCAGCCTCTTTTTCTTCATTTGCAAAATGGAGATAACAATAGCACCTACCTTAGAGAGTTGTGGTAAGGCTCAATCAATCAATTGATCAATCAATCAATATTTATTAAACACATACTATGGGTCAAGTATTGTGTTAAGTGCTGGGGATACAAAAAGAGGTAGATGGTTCCTTCTAGGCTTTCAATCTAATAGATCAGATGAGATAATGTATATAAATCACTTTGCAAATTATAAAGCACTATATAAATGGTAGCAATCATTATTATTATTATTATTGCTAGTAGTAATAGTAAATAGTATGTTCTTTTTGTTCATGATGTTGTAGCTCATTAAAAAATATGAAATTACATTGGTAATCCCAATCCAATTCTCCACCCAAAAAAAGGACATATTTCTCTTGCAGGAAAGTCTGATTCCGAGTGATAGGATTTCTGTTCTAACATTTTCCCCAAATGGCAAAATTTTTATGTAATCAAAATTTCTGCCTCTTCTTGTACTGCCTGGCAGCTTACAAAGGAATTTGCTGGGGGGTTCTGAATAGCTTACTTGATAGTAGATCCCAAGGGGATGTATTTACATGTTCTAGCCTCCAAGCCCAGCAAGAAAACACATCTAGCCAACAGAGAGCAAGGCAGTTTTATTGTTTGAACAAAGGCTTGTCAGACTTCCACCTGATTTCATGGCACCTTTGTTAGCATCCATCTGTAGTGCTTCAGCCTTGTGCAGCCATCTCCTTCCTTGTCCTTCTGGTTTCTTAGTTCCTGGTTGTACAGACTTCTAGTGAATCTCTACCAAAACAAATAAGGATGTTAAATGGTTTGTGGGTGAACCCAAGAAAAAGTTAAAATGAGCCTATATCCTTCGCCTCTGGGAATTTGAAATATGTGAGAGTTGCAAAAAATGATATCAATGGAAAATTGTGTGGAATGTGTCAGTGGCTCAAGAAGTCATTCTTAGGAAAAAACCCAGAGTTTCAAACCCCCCTGCAGACTTAAGAACTACAGTATACCACCTTCTAATGTGGTAATTGCTAGGGGATAGTTTTGAAACCAAGTTTTTACTCATCATTGATTTACTTTAGACTTTAAAGCCAGAAATGATTATTCTAATTCAACAAGTGTTTATTGAGTCCTTACTATGATGTTTAACACCATCTATATCAACTACCTTTGAAATGTGGTTGGCATCATAGCACATTTTATTCAGTGCTTTTGAAAAGAGCACTAAGAGGAAAGTGCTTTATATCAGATAAATCCTTAGGGTTTTTTTTAACTGTTCTTTTTTTTTTCTGCTCCTTTTTCCTTTTTGCCTTTAACCTATATTCTCTCATCAGGAAAGGTATAAATATATAATTTCCTTGTAAGCCTGGAAGTGGGTTCTGAATTATGGACTTATCAATCCTCTCTTATAGGTCCTGGAAAAAATAGAACTCAGACAAAAAACATTGCCCTTGAATACTCCAGCACTATTATGACCTTGTAGCTTTTCCTTTAGACATGGAATCTGACTGTCACTGATATCTTATAGTCATTTTATATGAGAAGGAATAGAGGGTCAATTCAAACTTCATAAAGCATGTCCTAATAGTAGCTTGAATAGAAAACCAGATGACTGGGTTAGTAACCCACTTAGTTTGAGTGATAGTTGATTTTCACTGCTGAAAATGGAGACAACAGCAACCTCAAACATCAGCCTGGAAATATTGGCCAGGGCCTAACAGCCTGAAAGAACAATGAAGCCCCGTTGTCTTTCAAGATTAAAACAATTTATAAAAAGGTTGGAATGTGCCCTATGTCTTAAGCAAAGTCAGGAGAAAATGAGCAAGATTCTTCCAGGTTCATGTAGCCTTAACAATATGTGCTAACATTTCTCTCAAATTGGATGTAGGAAATTTTTCCAGAAGGTAAACTTAATTGAAAATTTCAGTGAGAATTTGTAGGAGATTAATTTTTAGCACTGGTTGAAGAAATGGCTTTGGCTATACTTTGCAATTCAGCAGCCTAAGGAAGGTCTTTATAATGTCAGAGGGACTAGCTTGATGGCTCTTAAAGGATGGAACAGATTTATTTAATGGCCCAGGAGCACACTTATAAGTACCACACACTGGTACTGCACCCATTTCATTTCAGCAATCCATGGTTTTTGGTGCTATTGTTGACTTTTCTTCGAGAACACAGTACAACAAGAAAGAGCCCTGCAAACCAAAATAAGGCTGTTAGAATGCTTTCCAGGGGGCAGCTAGGTGGCACAATAGATAGAGCACTGGCCCTGGAGTCAGGACTACCTGAGTTCAAATCTGGCCTCAGACACATAACACTTATTAGCTGTGTGACCCTGGGCAAGTCACTTAACCCCATTGCCTAGCCCAAAAAAGAAAAAAAAAGTATATAAAAAAAAGAATGCTTTCCAGAAGGAACTTTACCATCCAGCCAATGAGATCACTTAGTTGTTAAGCAATCTCTAGCTGGTATCCCATTGTCAGTTATTTGTCAAAGGACTTTTTTTTAGCACTTTTAAAAAAAATTTGTTATTATTATTTTTGCGAGGCAATTGGGGTTAAGTGATTTGCCCAGGGTCACACAGCTAGTAAATGTCAAGTGTCTGGTCTGAGGGCAGATTTGAACCCAGATCCTACTGATTCTAGGGCCAGTGCTCTATCCACTGTGCCACCTAGCTGCCCCTTTGAAGGACTCTTAAAAAAAAAGGTTAAGGCTCATTTTCCCAGTCTGCAAAATAATCACTGGAACAAATAGTATTTCTTAAGAACTTCCTATGTGTTCTTACACCGTCCAGGTAGAGGTAGAAAGGTAGAAAGATGAATAAGACATGGCCTCTGTCCTCAAGGTAACAACAGTCTATTAAGGGGGATAAGAGATATATTCAAGCCAAGTCTTTTGACAATTCAGAGGAATCATTTTGGATGAAAAGAATAGGAAAAGCTTCAAGGTCAGGCAACATTTGAACAGGCAAAGATGAAAGGAGGACATTCTGAACACAAGGAAGAGTCTACACTCAAGGTACCCAGTGAATCCAAGAGGAAGAGATGGGAAGGAGAGCTCCAGGCATGGAGGGCAACCAGTAAAAATGCCTAGAGAGAGGAGATGGAGTGCCTTATTCAAGGAATAGCAAGGAGGCCAGTGTTACTGGATTGAAGAGTCCTTGAGGATGGAGGTGTGAGATATAAGAAGACTGGAAAGGTAGGAAGGGGCCAGGTTTTAGAGGGCTTTGAACACCAAACAAGCTTTTGTATTTGATCATGGAGGTGACAGGGAGCCATTGGGATTTATTGAGTGGAGGTAGAGGTATGACTTGGTGAGACTCATGCTTTAGGAAGATAACTCTGATATCGAAGGTGAGGATGGACTGGAGAGGAGAGTGACATGAGGCAGGAAATTCAACCAGCAGGCCATTGAAATAGTCTAAGTGTGAGATGGTGAGGGCCAGCATCTGGGTAGTGGCATTGTCAGAGTGGAAAAAAGTAAGAATATATGACAGATATTATGAAGAGAGTGGTGCCATCAAGAGTCATTAAAAAAAAAGTTAGGAAGAGGAAAAGACTTGGAGGGAAGATAATGAATTAAGCTTTGGACATGTTGAGTTTGAGATGTCTACAGGACATCCAGTTTGAGATGTTCTATAGAGAGTTAGAGACATGAGGTTAGAGGTCAGGAAACAGATTTGGACTAGGTGAATAAGTCTGCAAATCATCTTCATAGAGGTGATCATTGAATCTATTAAAGCTAATGAGATCACAGAATGATACAGTATGAAGGGAGAAGAGAGGAGGGCCCAGGAGAGAGCTTGGGGGACACCCATCATTACTGGTCATGACCTTGATGAAAATCCAACAAAGAGACTGAGGAACAGTCATATAGGTAGGAGGAGGACCCTAGTAGTGTCATAGAAACTTAGAGAGAAGAGTACTTCCTCCTGAAGTAAGAAGAAGAGGGTGATCAACAGCATCAAAAGCTGCACAGAGGTCAAGAAAAGTGAGGCTAGAGAAGAGGCCCTTAGATTTGGCAATTAAGATGTTATTGGTAACTTTGAAGAGAGCAGTTTCAGGTGAATAGTGAGGTCAGAAGCCTGATTAGAAAGAATTAAGAAGATAGTTTGAGTAAAGGAAGTGGAGGCATTGATGCTATATGGCCTTCTCAAGGAGAAAAATCAGATCATTGTTAATGGGGATGGTTAGATAAAGTGAAGGCTTGGTTTTGTATTCCTTGAAGAAGAGGGAGACAGACAGATTTGGAGGCAATAGGGAAGCAGCCAATAGATAGGGAGAGATTGAAGATAAATGAGAACAGAGATAATAGAAGGGGAAATCTGCTGGAGAAGACGGGATGGATTAGGATCAAGTACGCATGTAAAGGGGTTTATCCTGGCAAGAAAGGTCACATCTTTGTGTGAGACAGAGGTGAAAAAGGAAATACTTGTAGAAAACATTAAGCAATGTGAGATGAGGAGGACAGGAGAAGAGGAAGCTCTTGGTGAATGTCTTCAATTTTTCCAGTGATAAATGAGGCAAAGTTCTCAGCTGAGTGGCTGGAGAGATAACTATGGTAATTTTGAAAAAGAATGAAAAAGTTTGGAAAAGTCATTGCAGTGAGTGGAATAGTGAATCAATTAGGGAGGTTTGTTTATCAGTGAGGGCCTAGTTGAGATTACATAACATGAATCTGTATGAGACTCATCAACACAGTTTTTTAATTTTCTCCATCTTTATTCAATAGCATGTGAATCAGAGTGAAAGCAGAGGATCCAAGTTAAGTCTTGATAGGGAAAAAAATTAGCAATAAGATAAGGTGACAAGAGACTTAAAAGCAGAGGACAGTGCAGAGTTGACTGATTTATCAAGGGGTCAAATGGGAAAGGAAGAAGAGTAGAGCTAGCTCAAAGCAGCTAAGTGGTCAGTGGGATAGAGTGCTAGGCCTGGAGACAAGAAGTCCTGAGTTCAAATCTGACCTCAGACACTTAGTAGCTGAGTTACCCTGGACAAGTCACTTCCCCTCTGTTTGCCTTAAACCACTGGAGCAGGAAATGGCAAACCACTCCAGTATTTGTCAAGGAAACCCATGGACAGTGTTGTCTGTTATGGTCTATGGGGTCACAAAGAGTCATACACGACTGAATGACTGAACAACAACAAATGGGCAGTTCAGAGACTGTGACCTGGAAAATAACTGAGTGGTGAAAGGACTGGAAATACCAGTGAGGATAAAAAGTAGAATTAGGCATTCCAGTGTAGAAGGAGAGGTGGTTTATGAGTGGGAATATGAGTGAAACTGCAACCAATATTGGAAAAGGTAACCAAGGAAACTCTGTCATCAAGAGGGAGCCAAGACTCAGTAAGCATAAGAAGGTGAAAGGAAAAGGTTTAATGAAAGCAAGCATGTTACCTCTGAAGCAGGCATTCCAGAGAGTACAATGGAAGGGGTGAGTAGCCTTAGAGCGGGGCAGTGGGAAGTGGGGGTGGGGAGGAATCAAGTCCTCTAGATTCTGTCTTCACATCATCTTTCGTATCAGTCTCCTTTATTTCCACTGCCACCATGCTAGCTCTGGGTCATATTAACACCACCTGGATTATTGAAGTAGCCTCCCCTAGAGATCTTCTTATTTCCTACCTATAATCAATCTATCCTTAATACTTTTACCAGAAAAATATTTCTTACTCACTCATTATGTTATGTGACTTCTCTGCTCAAAAGTCTTCAGTGGTGCCTTATCATATCATAAGAAAGTGTTCTTCCTAGCACTCAAAGACAGCACCAAAATGCTCCCAACTTCTATTAATGTTACTCTCCTTCCCATTCTCTATGGTCTAGCGAAACTGGACATATACCTTTCCTATCCCCACTCCCTATCCACCCCTCCTCCCTAAATACATCATGTTCTTATGCTTCCATGCCTTTTCTTGCCTGTTTCCTATAAGTACAATACAATGCCTTGCCTTTCCATCTTTGTTTGTTGAACTATTCATTCATTCAACCATAGTTCAAACATGACCTTCTCCATGAAGCTTTTACTGTCTCTCAACTGACAAAAATCTTTCTCCTTACAGCTCATACAACAAATTCTTTAATGATCTTTAATACATAAACCTTGTATCATATATTGTAGTTATCTATATTGGCATCTTATCCCCTTCCTAGACTGAAAGCTCAATGAGGGCAGGAACTACACCTTATTCTGTATCTCCTCAATACTATACACCCAGTAGGTGCTTCAGGAATATTTGCTGTACTTTGTACATAAAAGGACTTCAGAGAAGCAAACAAACAAACAAACAAAACAAATGCTGTGCACAAATCTGTGGAAGACATTTGAATAAGACAGATTTTTCATTCAGGCCCCTTCTATTTTATATCATTCAAGTTCATTTTTCCCCTTTCACCACTTTCATGTTCTTGCCCTGATTACTTCTGCAGTAGCTCTGAATGCTATGTTTGTTACTGGACATCTTGAATTTTATTTAAGATGCATTTGCTCTGTTAAATGACTTAGCTTTAAAGTTTCCAGATGAATTTCACTAATTGAATGTCATTGCTATTACAGTTGTTGCTGTCTGTGCTGTTTTGAAAGGCAAAAGAACTTTGCTGTGACTCCTAGTTTCTTTTTTTTTTTCTATCATGGAAAATTCTCACATGTCATCACTAATAAAGAGAAAAGACATTGGAGACAAAAAAGAGCCCAGTAGAGAATCCACCTCCCTTGTCTGAACCAGTGTAGTCTCTCCACTGGTGCATGTATTAGTGACAGGAGTACCTCTCCAGCCTGCATTGGACTGGGACCAAACATTTTTATGTAGCCAACTGAAATTACAAGAAAATAACTTTATTTTCCAAAGAGCAGGTTAAATGGAATGCCTCAAACTGCTCTGCATCCCAGTATTTAAAATTCCAGTTTTAGGATGTTAGGTGTAGAGCTTTAACTAGGAATTTTTGTACCTGGGCAAGCAACCACAAAAAAAAAATGCCCAGAAAGATACTCTTATTTAGTGGTAAGAGATTTAGACACCACCCTATAGGGATGAAAAGTGGTCCCAGGATGCTAGCCTTCACTGGGGAATGGAAGGAAGGGCAAGGAGGGAAATCATCATAAGCCTTGGCCTTAAAGCTGTTGTTTGGCAGACTACTTCTATATTTTCCCTTTCTTCCCCCCATTCCAGTCCCATTTGCTCTTTCTGGAATTCTCTACCTCTTAACCTCCCCTACGGGAACCATACAGGCTGAAAACTTCTAGACCCACTCACTCATGGGACTTGAAGACAGTTTACAGGCAACCTATAGCTAGGAAAATGCCTTTTTTTAAAAAAAAATTATTTATTTTTAGTTTTCAACATTCATTTCCATAAGATTTTGAGTTTTAAATTTTCTCCCCATCCCCGCAAGACAGCATGAAATCTGATATAGGTTCTACTTATATTCTTATTAAACATATTTTCACATTAGTGATGATGTAAAGAAGAAATAGAATGGTGGGAATCACGAGAAAGAAGAAACAAAACAAAACAAAAGGAGAGCAGATAGTATGCTTCCATCTGCATTCAGACTCCAGAGTTCTTTCTCTGGACCTGGGTAGCATCATGAGTCTTTTGGAGTTGTCTTAGATCCTTGCATTTTTGAGAAGACCTAAGTCTATCTAAGTCAATCATGGCACATTATGACTGTTACTGTATACAGTGTTCTCCTGGTTCTGCTCATTTCACTTAGCATCACTTCATATAAGTCTTTCCAGGTTTTTCTGAAGTCTGCCAGCTCATCATTTCTTATAGCACAGCAGTATTCCATTATGTTCATGTACCACTTTTTCAGCCATTCCCCAATTAATGAACATCCCCTCAGGAAAGGACTCTTTGAAATAGGTCCTTGCCCTGGGGCTAAGGGCCATGGGGAAAATTTGATGCTATCTTCTTTCCCCAGTCTTGCTCAGCCTGAAAGGACCGAGGTCCCCTTTCTGAGATCCAATGGTTTAGGGGGAAGGGAGAGTGGAGCAGTGATGATGTCCCACAGTTTGTATCTGTGCAACCTCAAAGCTGTGCTGACCTCTCTTTATAGGCATAAAATGCTAGAAGTCAATCATTTAACAAGCATTTATTAGGTACTTACTATATGCCAGATAGGGGCAGCTGGGTGGTAGAGTGGATAAAGTGCTAGACCTGGATTCAGGAAGACTCATCTTCCTGAATTCATATATGACCTCAGACACTTATTAGCTGTGTGACCCTTGACAAGTCACTTAACCCTGTTTACCTCAGTTTCCTCATCTGTAAAATGAGCTGGAGAAGGAAATGACAAACCACTCCAGTATCTTTCCCAAGAAAACTCCAAATGAGGACACTGGACATGATTGAAAAATGACTGAACTTGATATGCCAGGCACAGTATCAAGCACGAGGGATATAAAGAAAGGCAAAAATACAATCCCTGCCCTCAAGGAGCTCTTATTCTAATAGTGGAGACAATGAAAATAATTATGTACATAGAAGATATAATGGGTATAAATGGAAGGTATTCCAGAGAGAAGCAACCAGAAGTGGTGGGGAGCATGGGAGATAGTTGTATACTAAGATACAAGATACTCTTGGAAGAACTCTTGAAGAAGGTGGAATTTAAGCTGAGTCTTGAAAGAAGCCACAGAATCCAGGAGGTAGAGAACAGAACAGAAGGGAGAGCGTTGTCGGTATGGGAGACAGTCAGTGAACATGCACTGGGTTGAGAGATGAAGTGTCATGTGTAAGGACTGAGAAAGAGGCACAAGATTTGACAGCTAGGAAATCTTTTGTGACTTTGGAGAGAGAAGTTTCAGTGGAATAATGAGTTTAGAAACTGATTTGCAGAGAGTAGGAAGAGAGTCAGAGGACAGGAAGCAAGGGAACAGATTGTAGATAACTTTCGCAAGGAAGTTCACTGAGGCTGGAAGGAGAGCTATAGGATATTAGCTAGCAGGGATGGTAGGATCGAGTGAGGGCTTTTTAAAGATGGCAGAGACATGGGCATGTTTGTACACATTGGGGAAGCAGCCGTTAGACAGGGAGAAACTGCAGATTAGAGAAATAGTGGGGATGATGGATGGGTCAATCTACTGGGGATAACCAGAGAAAATGGGGTCAAAGATTCATCTAGAGGGGCTTGAGGGGCACCTCTTCATAAGAGACAGGGCTGAAGGGGGACATAGTGGCAGAAAGCATCCATCAGGGTGATGTGAGATGAGAAGGGAAAAAGAAGGAGCTCTCACCAAATAGCTTCATTTTTTTTTCAATGAGGGGAGGTACTCAGGTGAGAGGATGGGAAGAAAGCATGCCATGGCTGGCTTGGGGAAGGTTGGGTAGGTTTGGAATAGGTATTGTGGTGAGTGAGAGAGTGAATCCATTATGAAAGTATAGAGCTAGGTCTTGAAGCAACATTGCTGTTGGCTCAGAGATGACTAAGTCACTGTTCCATGGTCAGGATCAAAGCTTCATCCCAACTCTTTAGGCCAAGGGCAGCTAGGATTCCACTCTACCCTCTGAGTCAAGAGTCTTCTCTTACCCTTACTTACAGTCTTTTCACTACCTCCATCCTACCTCCAGGCCCTACCCCTACATTCTCCTTTGGAGGAACTTAAATACTATTTGTAGACCCCCTAATTTCCCTATATTGGGACAAGTCTACCTGAGGAAAAGTCCTTGCTATAACTCTCTCAATTCCTCTCCACCACTGTCAAGTCTGCATGACAAACTCTTCCTATTTTCTTTCTAAACTGCATAAACTAGAAAAGCTACTTTCTACCTTTAAAAAAATGAGAACTGAGGCTTAAAATTGCTCCTTCAGTTTATGGGTCTTTTTTTACGGGGATAAGGGTTGGGCCTATCATATAATTAGTAGAGGGAACTCTCAGATGAGGAAAATCCCTCCACCAATGTAAGTCAGCACCTTCTCTCCAACTAACAGTCTTAAGTGAGTTGCCTCTCTTGAGAGGTTCAGTGACCTTCTCTGTGTCATAAGGCTAGTAAAGTGCCTGAGACAGGGTTTAAAAGTAGGTATTCCTAGTCTAGTACTCTATTATTCCACCTAGCTTCCATGTATACAGCCCTTTGAAAATGGTTAGTATAACTTTTATCTAATATTTATTGAGTTTTTACAATGTAGGGCACTATATCAAATCCACCCAAGACAAGACATTCAAGACAAGAATTTATTTTTCCAAGGGTCTTAGGGGTACTGTGACAATGGGGAATAGGAGAAATCATCAGATTTCTGGGAGCTCTCTTGTTTCACTAGTGGACACTAGAATGATATTCCCTGATATTTTAGGAATGTGGTAGTCTGGGATAGAAATGGTTAATAGTCTGTGCCATTTAAGCGAGAAAATTGGACTGCAAGTATGGCCCTGAAGTTCATCCCACAAGAAAGAAAGAGCCTCCGGCTGATTTGTTAGTTAGCATGTACCACATGCTGTGGTTTTGGTGTTTTGTTTACTTGGTGAGTAAATTATAGTCCTCATAAGAACTCTTCAGTCCTAACTGGTAGAATCATGGTTACATTTCTGTCAATAAGAAAAATAACATTAAGGGCAGGAAGTCTTAAAAGGCTGATAGCAACTCTTCAGATCTAAATGCACATAATGGGGAGGTAATTAATGTACTTGGAACCCTAAGCCTGAGTTTGTTTGGAAAAGATGGCCTACATTAGTTAATTTAGGATGTGAGATCTCCATGCAACAATCATCAAACAAATCTCACAGCTATGTTTAGAGCTGGCTTCTCAAAAGGGCAAAAAGGAGGGAAAACAGGAAATTTTAAAGAGGAAGTACTTTACAACAAGGACATTTCCTCTCAATTATTTCACTCAGTCACAAGATGGTGGCAGCTGTGAAAAAAAAAAACCTTGTTCATTAACAACCTTTGGCTTTTGACTCACCACCAAGAACATCCTATATTCCAACATTTAAGCCTTGAGGCCAAGAGCAACTCTCAATTTGTTAAAGGTTTGATAATGATTTAATGCCTGGAAGCAAATGGCAAATCCAGCCCAGTAAGTGTTGTTAACAAAGTGCCCATGGGCAGAAATAAAAGTGTCATGGTGGTATAAAGAGCTGTAATTGGAGTTAGTAACATTCACTTCGAATGCTTCCTAGTTCTTGTGGCCATGGGCAAGTCACTTAATATGTCTCAGGTTCCTCATCTGTAAAATGGAGCTAACAATCACATGTCTCACAGGGTTGTTAGGAGATTCAATTAAGATTACGTAAATAAAGTGTTTTGCAATTCTTAAAGCACTAATACATGTTAGAAATCATTTTTAAGAAATAGTATGATGCATTTGAATTTTAGAAGGATCTGTGGACCAGTTTTAGCTCTCTGAATTTGGGATTGGACCCACCCCACCAGGCTCAAGCCTCTCCAACTTGGTTATTGACTTAATAGTCAGTCAATAACTATATGCAAATTGCTGATGTGGGAGAGGCCTCTAGGAAAAAGGAGGAGCAAGGTGACTTGCATATAGTAAGTCATCAATCGATATTTGATGACTAAATGATCACTAGGGAAGTCAGAAGACTAAGGTATTGAAAAGGAAATAGAAGTTATTTGGAAAGGATAGCTTAGTAAGAAGTTTACAGGAAAGGAATGGAATGAGAAGAAAGAGAAAAGAAAGAGGAAAATATAGGAAGGGGCTAATTTGAAGCTATAAAATGAAAGGACTGATACTTATAAAATACCAGAATTGTTGGCATTAGGTTTCTAGTTGAACTGCAATAAAATCTCATTGATTTGAACCCCACTGATTTAGGATTATAAATCATTTAGCTATAATGTACAGGATTCTTTTAAAATGATAAGAATTTTAAAAAAATATTCCTAAGTGATATCTAGCTCTATGATATATTATTACATGATTTATGCTTATTGCAAATTGTAATTTCTTGTATTAACTAATTTTAATTATTTGTATCCCTATATTTGTGTGTGCGAATATACATCTATATATCTGTTTATAATATGCAAAGTTCTGAAAATGAATAAAATTACATTTCTTTATAATTTTCCTACAATTAGTACTTTACACTAAGGACTCCAGGACTCTCCATTCTGAATTAGTGAAGTACAGTAACTGTATTGGCTTTTTAAATTTTGGGGAAGAATTTAGACTATATTTCCACACTGGTAAAAAATATTATCTTTTAAAGCTGATATAAAACTCAGTTTCTCTGAAAACACTATCTCTGACTCATCCTTTTTGGTGTAGATCATTACATTAATTTTATGCCCCACCCACGGCAATGGCCAGATAGTAATTTGAACTTGCTTTTATTACATTTTTGGAGTTCTTATAGTTCATGGTATTTGTTTTGCTCTCCCATTAATTACTAGATTTCTGAGGTCAGGCAATTAAAGTCAGCAATGCCTGAGTACACAGTGGGTACTCTTCCAACTCCTATCCCCCAACCCAAACGAAGGAAGGAAGTAGAAATGGATCATTTTTGCCTTATAACCATTCAACCAAAAAGACTATCATGAGAAACCTCACCTCTTCTGCTTCAGCCCCCACAAGTTTTAACTTCCTTAAAATCTGTTATATCTGTTCAAAAACTAAGAATATCATAAAGTAGAAATCTTACGGCATTTGTGATATCTCTATTTTTAAGTAACAACATTGTATTTTTAAAGTGTCCAAGAGAACATGAATCTGAAATAAGGGATTAATACTTCTGTATTTCAAAATATCATGACTTTGTTAATAGTCCTTATGACCCACCCCATTCATGGCAAAGAAAATAATCTCGTAATACATTAACAGATGGACTTCATAAGTTGTTGTGGTTAAATACATACACACATACATATAAGTGTGCATACGTGTATATGTATATACAGATATATTTCCATGTATGTATATATGTGTATATGTGTGTGTGTATTGTGAAAAATGATTTCTCTTGGTAATCTGTGTCTTAGAGACTCAGAGCTCCCAACTCCCCAACCCCCCTTCTGCTCCAAAGCTATTCAGGAGGACATTACTGATAATGCGATTGCATTGAATCTTCTTATCCTGGTCAAACCCGACCCAAGCCTGAATTGATTTTCTCCTACTCAGGCTTGGGTGGAGACAAATTTTTCTGCCTAGAGAGACCAAAGTTGGGAGTGGTCTGGAATAATGGCTGGTTGATATAAGCCCCTATTGAAAAGGTATATAACCCTGTACCCCCAAATCCCAAATCGAGCCAGTTCTGGACTGGCCCCTAAGGGGGGTCCAGTTTTGGACTGAACTCCCATGCGATGCATGTCAAGCTAGCTTGAGAGAAATTAAACCGTGGACACATGCACCCTAAATTTGTTTATTACTTTCTTAGAACATACTCTGTGATTTATTGGGGTTCAACATTAAATATATATCATTCATGTGCAAGTCAAACTTTTGGTGATAAACTTCTTAAATTGAACTAGGTTCATCTTCCAAAAACAGTTTTACATTGGACCTATACTCAAAATCTTTCTATTTTGGTAGAAATTACAGTGCTTACCTTCTTCTCTTACACATACTCCTCCAGAACCCAAAGCCTTTTCTAAGTGTTGAGGAAATATGACAATGAACTTTAGAGAAGCAAGGAATACATTTCTTTCCTCCCTTCCTCCCTTCCTCCCTTTCTCCTTCCTTCCCTTTGTTCCCAGTTTTGAAGTTTTAAAAACTTTTGAACTGATGCAACTTTAAATCTCTTTTTATTTGCATTATAAAATGGGAGACTATTAAATCAGGTATAAATACATTAGGAGCTAGGTTGCTAATTAACATCTTTTTGGATGTGCAGAGATAACCAAGCATACAAAAAGTTAAACAAGTTTGACTTTAATTATGGAGAAGACTAATTTAATCAGATATTTATCGGATTTCCCCCATGGATTCTTGTTGAAGCAGCAACCTTAATATTGTTTTCTTTAATATTCACTAGAGTGAAATGTGTGTTATGGGGATTCATTCATAACTTTCACAAGCTATATAGTCTACCTAAGTCCCGTTGGTAGGCTGGTTCCTTTTTGACCAGCTACTGTTGAAATTGCTTTTCCACTAATTGCCTATCTGACTTCAAAGAATCCCCTAATGGTCCTAGCAAGATGAGGGAAACTGGAAAACACATTGACAGGTGTACACAAAGGTGTCAGGAAACTGTGATGTCAAATTAAGAAGAATATTTAGTGCCTTCCATAGAAAACTTTATTTGGATCCATTCTCTTAATGAAAAGTCCTCCTTTTCCCACCCGGATGTTTCCCTCTGACTTAGAAATATAATAGGGAAACTATTCAAAATAGTAAAAATATAGAGTCTGTGGTGTTACATATGCTCTGACACTTCCATATCATTCATAGCAAAGCTGATGCCTTAACTTTACTACATATTTCATAGTGCTTTTTATTTCTTGGCACAGAAATCATTCAACTCTTCAGAATTTGGAGCTTAATCATCATTTCAGGTTTTAAGTTTAGCTGTTACTGTGGATCATTCATAATCTACTCATCCCTCCTCTTCCCCTTTTGAAGTGCTCCCTAAATATTTTATAGACCATCTCTTCCCCTTGCTTTTCCATGTGAAGGTCTCCAATGAAAGCACAAGAAATGCTACTGTCAAATTTGGTATTATGTCTGCACCAAAAAAAAAAGTTAAGCTAACCCCATTTGTGATGTTAAAATGGATGACATTAATTTTTACTTCATTTAAGTCAGGATCTGTGACACCCTAATTAACCTGGGATTTGTGAATTTGTTTCTTTCAAAATATATTGATAACTGTAAAAATATAATTGATACCCTTGGTAAGTCTATGTGTTTTATGTTATGCATTTAAAAACATTTTATTTTATGCATTTAAATCATTATTCCCATAGGCTTCACCAGATTGCCAAAGGGGTCCATGACATAACAAAAAGATGAGGAACCCCTGAATTTTAAGTGGATTAAAATAGGAACTGAGGGAATGAATGAAAGAATAAAAAAAATGAAATTTAGTAAGTTCTTACTATGTGCCAGGAATTTGCCAATATTCTCTATTTTGGTCTTGAGTACATTGACAGTGAGAATAGGAAAGAAGACTCAGAGTGTGGTAATGTCTGAAAATGATCACAGGAAGAAATATGTGAAAATTTGATGTTGATCATTTTGCAAATTATTTTAAAATTTTTGAAATAAAGGAAATACCTTTTAAGTATGTACTTGAGTATGTAATGCAGATTAATGTGTGTGATGGTGGAGAAGAAATAAGGTTGCTAAGAACAACAAATACTGCTTAGCAGAATCTAATAGCTTTTCCCAGCTCCCATAATGTCAGTAAACCACCCCATAGCCTGTAGTCATTGATTACCATTTCACTCCATGAATGTGTGCACATTTTAGAAGGCATGGTGTGCTGTAGATGGCTGATTTTCTTGCTTTTGAGGGGAGGAGGAAGAAAGCCCCAGTAAATTGCTACACAATCACTGTAAACATTTCTTTTCAAAGGAGAGACAGTGTTTCAAAGGTTGAGGTATAATTTTCCCTTGGTTTATTGTATGACTGAAGTACATTGCTCTGAATAGTATTTGGAATCTATAGCTGTTACACCTGTCTGTCTGCTGTACTCTAGGTTTGAGATAAATAGGAGCCTCAGGCAGACCAAGAAAATCCCAGGACACATTAGTTAAGCAACAACAGCAAATCACAGTTTCTTATACTCTTTTCCTACTCTCCTCCCTTCCCCCATCCCCTTCCCCCATTCTCCCTCTTTGCTATGGAATAGCAGCTGTGTTCAACCCAGTGAATTTCAATAAGATATGACAGATGTTGGAGAGACCCCTGTTAATAACAAACAACAAGAAAATATTAAAAATCACCAAGGATCTCTGCAATACAAAATAGCACCCGGAATTTTCTATGTCCAGTTCCAATCTAATAACTACCTATAGGTCAACCCAGAAGAGTTCAGGAAAAAAATGAAAGGAGACTTCCAAATAGGGTGTGGTCCTTCCTTCTCAACAAAACTAAAAAAAAAAAGAATTGGCTTGTGGAAAGCTAGGGCTTTATCTTAGGGGAGTTATCTTGGCTAGACTAATCTACCTGCAATTACCAAGTCCTATCGACAATAATAACAGAAGTAATAATCACTATCAACAATAACAATTATGATCATAACTAGCATTTATGGCACTTTAAGATTTGCAAAGTACTTCACATATCCCACTTGATCTTCACAATTACTCGATGAGGTAGGTATCCCCATTTTACAGATGAGGAAATGACTTTAAAACGTAAATGACCTACCCAGAGTCACATAGTTAGTCAAACATCTGAGGTGGGATTTGACAAACAACAGATGTTTCCATAGAAAGTTTTTAAGGCTGTTTATACGCTGATGCTTAAGAGTATGGCCTGAAGGTTTGGGAAAGAAAGCTGACCTTAAAGTAGCTCCCATTATTGTTAATGAGCTCTAATTGTGTGCCTGGTGAATTCCCAGGACCCACCCTGAAAACCTTGCCAAAGGTCCTCCCTTTGATGACTAGCTCCAGACAGGAAGTTGCTTCAAGGGTGAAAAGGGTGAAATTCTGCCTTTAATCCTCCCTGTGGTACTTGTTCATAACCCTCAAGCTTCTATCGTATGTTGTTTGTGAGTGGCGGCATAGGCCTATCTGAGATGACCCAGGCCCTGCTTTCATGTCCCTTTACTAAAATTTGGAGGTGTTATGGTCCATGTGGAAATAATATTACAGGAAAATGCTTATTACTGCTGGACAATAAACATTTGTTGGATTGGATTAAAGACAAGTGGAAGATAAAGTCTGAACTTAACATTTTCCTCCCTTCTGGAACAGATTGTAAAGGCAACCATAGGTTTCATGGCTTTGTTAGCAAAATGGATGCTCATCTTATAGAAGATTGTAAGGATCAAATCAAATTAAATACTATGCATGAAGTACTTTGCAAAGTTTAATTTTAGTTTCCTTCAAAACAGCCCAATTACTACTTTTTGTATGAAGGCTTTTCTGATTCCACAGTGGCTATCCCTATCAAAATGAACTTCTATCTATTGTGTATACAGTTTATACACATACCTACATTTCTGTTTACCCCTCTAGAATGCAAGCCCCTCTGAGGAAAGGTATTATTGTTTAGCTTTTCTTTTGGTGTTCCCATCTCACCACTAGCATAAAATTCTTGTTAATTGACTGATTGATTAAAGAGCTATATAAATGATTATTGTTGTTGTTGTTCTATTTCCTTTTGACAATTGACTTATCAGAAAATGGAAAGATAAAGCTTTCAGTGGTATATATCTCTTCAGAAAGAAGTATTTTACATAAGAGATTTTTTAACCCAAAGGAAAACTAACCTATGGATTTAAGGTGGAGCTTTAAATCAAAGTAAAAGCCTGGAGCTATTGACCATTAGCGTTAGTGCACATTTTTCTTCTGAGTAATCTGAAATAGATTCAGGGAGCAAATATGTTTGTTTGGTTTTTTCTTTTCCTCTTAAGCTGGTTTGGCAAAGTATATATTATTGAAGATGAAGTTTTTTTCCAAAATTAAAGAATGATATTAAGTCACCTCTGAACATAACATGATATCTAGTTATGAGTTATTGTTAAAGATGTTAACATATATAGTGTTTTTCTTGAGATTTCATTAAGGTAGATCTAATGTCACACATACAGAGAAGAATCCTAAGAAATAGACTGACAATATCCCTGCATCTGAGAAGCACGCATGTTTTAAGTTAATGGGCTCTGCTAACAGACATTTTTAGATTTAGACTTCCAGTGGTTGCAACCCCAATGACACTACCCCTACATATGATATGATGACCACTGGGCTACCAATTTCTAACCTGTCTTTAGTGAAAAGGGACATTTCTCACATGGAACTCAAATATATACATTTCACCAGAATGAATCACTGTTAGTTCCAAATACTTGCTCTTTCTTGACCCTAGGATAATGATGGGGAATGGGCCCAAGCCAAGATCCTCGCCCCTTACCCCAAAAAGAATTTGGGTCCCATTTGTCTAAAGGATTCTCCTTGAATTCTCCCACTTGATCAAGGAGGTCTCTGGCCTTCCCTTGTGATTATAATCCTATTAACTGGCTTTTCATTGGCCTATGCCCAATCTCCCAATTCTCTGTTACCCTTAACCTAGGCCAGCCTTCCATTATCTATTACCTCCCAATGGCCTCTGGTTACTCCCCACCCTTCATCCTATCTAGACCCCATTCTCAGACCTCTCAGTCACTCCCATCAAGATCCTTCCTAGATCCCTCCCACAGTCTTTCTGTAAAAAAGGTCCATCTTGTCTCCATTAAGGTGCTCAAAGTTTTACAACCTAGCCAATAGCTCAGATTCCTTAAAGAGTCTGGCCAATATGGTGGATCTTTAACAAACCTTGTCTTTGGCTGAAAGGCTTGGGTCGAATTTATTCAGGTAGGACCCGTATGTTGTGATTTTGGGGTCCTAGCACTCCTAAACTTCAACAATTCCAATATTAAGAAAATGGCATCACAGATTTTGTACTGGAAGGGACCCCTAATGTCCTCAGATCTGATCTCAACCTTTTCCAGACAAGGACAATGAGGTTCAGGGAAGCTGTGACTTGTCTAAGGTTAAACAGATAGCTAATAATAGAACCAGGATTTAAACCCAGGACTTCTATCTTTAAATTCCAGGCTTTTTCCACTACATCATGCTGCTTCATATTCACATTTTCATTTTTAAATTAGAAAGTTCACAAACTGGTAAATCTATGTATGTATCTATATCCATATCTCTATTATCTCTATATCTACCTCTCTCTCTCTTTCTCTCCCTCCCTCCCTCCCTTCCTCCCCCTCTTTCTCCCCTCTCCTCTCTCTCTCTCTCTCTCTCTCTCTCTCTCTCTCTCTCTCTCTCTCTCTCTCTCTCTCTCTCTCTCAAAATGTGGTGATTACATCTCAAGCCATGCTGGCCAAGAGCATTTTCACAAAAAGAGCAATAATGATGCCCATTCCTCTCTTATCACTGCCCCACCCAAGAAGATATCTCTGGCAGATGGCAATAGTAGCTCCCTGAGGAAGCAGTAAAGAACAACTTTAGAAATAAAGTGAATATCTATTGAGACAGGATGGAGCAACACCTCTAAGGGGAAACCCAGGATCTATGACTATGAAGGCACAAATCATTATGAGAGCCAGACCAATGAGAAGTGTTTATCAGTCAAGGGTGATGAAGCCTTTCTAACAAAGAGCTGAGAAGGTGTTGATTAGTCCCCTAGGCATGTTGGCCAAGAGTGGTTTCAACAAAAAGCATTGACATTCCTTCCATATTTCTGTGACAGCACCAACACCCCATAAGAAGCCATGGCGGTTGCCTTTTCTAGGGATAGGTTGATGGAATAGCAGGAGTCCATAACTTTGTAAGGACCCCAGAGAAGCAGCATCAAGGTGAGCTCTAAGAACATACAAAGGGAACTGTCAGAGAAGGAGTGAATAAACAAAAAGGCACAGTAAGTTACCACAAGTTAGAGGAGTCAGAGATGTTCTTGCCATAGTAAGACACCTTCTTACCTCAGAGTGTGAGTGCTCTGAGGGAATGTACCCCACAGTATGGGAATCTATGGAATATTTGCCCCTTTATGTATGAGGGTTGCAGTAGGGTGCTATTGCTTCATTTTATATGTTATTTACTTTGCTATTCTGTCCTAACAAAATGCTTTGCAAATTTGATTTTTGGTTTCTGTCTGGTCTACACATACAGGGCAGAGGGCTAGGTAGAACCCTTTTTTGCATATTTATGATTATCTCAAACATCTCCAACATAGAAACAGGGGAAGCAGTAGGTTTCTGAGTTATGTGGGAACCATGCAACCTATTCTATTCATAGTGTAAGTATAAAGAAAGATATTGCATGTTGATATTAAGAGAAAGTATTCACCATAGTACTTTGTGGTGGCACGTATTAATTCTATCTGACTGAGTTCATCATAGAATCACAGGGCTTAAAAGGACTTGATTAATAATTATACTTTACATTAACATTGTGTACTTTCCTCACAACAAGCCCTGAGGCAAATAGTTTGCAAATAGACAAATTATTATTCAGTCCATCTTACAGACATTCAGAAAGGTTAAAGTCTTTTACCAAGGCCACACAGCTTGTAATTATCAGAGGTGGAACTGGATGGAATATGTCTCTTGCCTTTCAAGTCCAATACTCTTTCTCTTAGATTAAGCTTCCTCCTTAGATATTCCTTCTTTAGAATCTGCTTGTCTTAAAGGATGATCACACTTAAAACTATTGTCTATCCAAAAGGATGATAATGGACTTTCTTTTCAAACCTCCAAGAAATCTTAACTTTTTCAGGAACCCATGCCAGACTATGAGAAAGTTTCATTCTTGGTCCCCAGGTTGTAGACAAAGCTTGATTTTCCTTGGTTAATGATCCATGTTCTCTTAGAATAGGAGCTACCATACTGTTACAATTCATTTGCAGTGCCTGTGCCTCAGTTGGACTACATGGCATAGGACAACTTTATGATATTGCCACATTTTATTAGTGTTGACAGGAGAGGGGGGAGTGATTAGAATAAATTGATCTTTAGAGATCAATAAGCTACCAGAAAGTGCTTCAGGAGAGAGTTGTTAAAGCATTGCCCATCCTATCTGTACCAGATCTGAAACTGTACTATAAAGTAGCTTTCATCAAAACTAATTGGGACTGGTTAAGCAATAGAGTGGTGGGTCAGTGGAATGGGTTAGGTACACAAGACACAGTAGTCAATAACTATACTAATCTACTATTTGATAAATCCAAAGACTCCAGCTTCCGGAATAAGAACTCACTATGTGACAAAAACTGCTGGGGAAAATTGGAAAATAGTGTGGCAGAAAGTAGGCATAGACCAATATCTTGCACCATATACCAAGACAAGGTCAAAATGGGTATAGGATTTAGACATAAAGGTGATACCATAAGCATATTAGGAGAACAAGGATTAGTTTACCTGTCAGATCTATGGGGAAGGGAAGAATTTATGACCAAATAAGAAACAGAAATTATGAAATTTTATGGAATGATGAAATTTAAAATGGATAATTTCAATTACATTAAATTACTAAGTTTTTGCACAAAGTCCATGCAACCAAGATTAGAAGGAAATCAGAAAGTTGGGAAACAGTTTTTACAGCCAGTGCCTCTGATAAAGGCCATATTTCTAAACTACATAGAGAATTGAGTCCAATCTATAAGAATACAAGTCATTCGCCAATTGATAAATGGTCAAAAGATACAATCAGGCAGTTTTCAAATAAAGAAATTGAAGTTATCTATAGTCATATGAAAAAAAAACATGCTTGAAATCACTATTGATTACAGAAATGTAAATTAAAATAGCTCTGAGGTACCATCTCATACCTATCAGATTAGCTAATAAGACAGAAAAGGAAAATGATAAATATTGGAGATGTGGGAAAATTGGAGCATAATACATTGTTGGTAGAGTTGTAAACTGATCCAACTATTCTGGAGAGCCATTTGGAACTATGCCCAAAGGGCTATAAAGATGTACATACCCCCTTTGACCCAGCAATAGCACTTCTAGGTCTATAACCCAAAGAGCTCATAAAAAAGGGAAAAGGACCCACATGTAAAAAAATTAATATTTATAGCAGCTCTTTTCATAGTGGCAAAGAATTTGAAATTGAGGGAATGCCCATCAGTTGGGGAATTGCTGAACAAGTTGTGGTATATGAATGTAATGGAATACTATTATGCTATAAGAAATGATGAGCAGGCAGATTTTAGAAAAACCTGGAAAGACTTATATGAACTGATACTGAGTGAAGTGAGCAAACCAGGAAAACATTGTACACAGTAACGGCAACATTGTGTGATGACCAACTTTAATAGACTTAGCTTTTCTCAGCAATACAACGATTTAAGACAATTCCAAAAGACTCATGATGGAAAATGTGATCCACATCCAGAGAAAGAACTATGGAGTTTGAATGCAGATGGAAGCATACTATTTTCTCTTTTGTTGTTGTTGTTTTTCTTTCTTGTGGTTTTTCCCTTTTGTTCTAATTCTTCTTTTACAATATGACTATGTTTAATATATTTAATATGATTGTATATGTATAGCCTATATCAGATTGCTTGCCAACTTGGGGAAAGGGGAGGAGAGAGGAGGGAGAAAAAAACTTGGAACTCAAAATCTTATAAAAGTGAATGTTGAAAACTATCTTTACTTGTAATTGGAAAAAATAAAATATTATTAAGTGGGGTGGGGAAGAAATAAAGCATTGCCCATAATACACAAAACTGTTGTTAGGGAATCAAACTTCCTTTACTTCCTTCTTTGCTCTAGCGTTCTTGAATTGAGTAATATATACCCATTATATCATTGTTGATGTCTGACACATGAATGCACCTGGCAGATTGTCCACAGAGTCAGGACAACCTTGATTCAAGTCTGGCCTCTGACCCGAAATTGTTGGGTAATTCTGGGCAAAGCACTTAACATCTAGACAATTGTCAATTACTACAAGTTACAGAAAAGTCACAACATGCTCTAATAATGGGAGTTCCCTCACTGAGAACTCCTTCGATCAAAGAAATCATAGATCTGGAACAAAAAAATTAGAAAAGAAAATGGCAGGGCATATGATACAACAGAATTGTCTGTTTTTTCTTCTAAGCAATGTTCAAGAAATGAAAAGCACATGCAAAACAGAAAGTTTTGTTGTGGACCATATTTAAAAGGATATCTTTGTCATTATAGCCCACATAGAAATGCATTTCTAAAGTAAACTTCCTTGCAGATTGTAAATTTTCAAAAGATTGCCAAGGATAGATCAAAAAATTCTGGACTACCTTCAAAGCTTCTTGATGAGTGCATCCAACTAGCCCCTTCTCACTGGCCAAAGCTCACTGGCTCTGCAAATTATACTACCCCCCAAAAGAAGTTTAACCAGTGATAAACAATGGATTTAATACATTTTTTCCCATTTGTTGTTCCCATGGTTACATTAATGTCAACACAGTTGGAGGACTTTTTTTTCCCCTGAGTTTCAGTATTCCACATGTGCAATGGGAATCATTTTCAGTCAAATGCTTCTCTTTAAAGTTCCTTTGAACCTAATGCTTGCATGACAGATTCATTCCAAACATTACATATGTGGCATAGATCTTTCAAAAGTAAATCTAATAATTTATAGAGGAAGAGTTAGGACAAACAGATCATGACTTCTCTCCTTTCTGTCTAGTACATTTTGCCTTCAAATGTAAGTAAGAAGCTGTTGTACAAGTTGAAATTGGAGATCCTAAGAACCACTTCTACTTCTTTAAAGCTATTGCCTGGGAAGGAAAGTCCTTTCCTTGGCTTCCTTCTCTGAGAGACAACTGGCTCACTTTTTTCTGGGAAAAAACTTCCTTAAAGACCCATGTAATGGTGTACCACAAAGGGAAGAAACCTGAAAAAATATTAAAAAAAATAGGAAAACTTGTAGGAAAATGAAAATAGCTAAACTATTTTATATTCCAAAACAATGAAGAGGTGAAGGGAAACCTAGTGGATTATCTGACAAGAGAGATTGGTGTATCTCACACCCAGTCAAGAGCACATCTATTGGATATGGGGAAAAGACTGGTCTCAAATGAAGGAAATAGGTGGAACTTCCTGCCTCCTTTCCTTTGTTCGGCTCTTTCTGCTGTATATTTATCCATCCCATCTGTTAGAGGCACAACTCTAACAATAGAACCCTCTTAGATCAAGTTCAGTATTAGGATGAAATGACGCACTTGAATGTTTAAAAAGTCTTTGAACATTTTCAAAAGGTTTACTTTGCTCTAACAGCAAGAATCTGCAACAAGGATATAGTGGTACTTAGCTCTCTGGGAATGACCTCCTCTCATCCCCATTTGGAGACTTGTCTTGCTAGTAGGTCATCAAGGTATGGCAACCAGCATGGTCTTAGGCACCCACTATATCTGAGAGGCATGTGGTCTATGCGGCTGGTGACCAGAAAGCTACACCAGGAAAGCTGAAGCCCATCAGGTCCTCGAAGCAGCTTTGTCCCATCATACCATCCTCCACAGGTAATTGTTAGGTGACATGAATACAAAACATTCTCCAGCTGGAGATTGGCTCCCTGTATTGGGATTTGGCTACTTCTGCCACTATTGCTCAAAGGATTAAAGAGTATCCTCCTCTTTAAGCATCAATCTTGGGAACACAGTTCTCTTCCTCTTCTCTGAAATAAATCATACCCTTAGTCACATACATATGCACATCCACCCAAAAATATATTTGAACCTGTGATTTCATGGAAGTAAGAAACTCTAGGTAAGGAAACTACTTTTACCAATGCAGATCAGCAACTATTCTTCAACTTAGAGTCTTAGAAAACTGAATGGGGACACCAAGGGATTAAATGTTTTGCTCAAGGTCACATAGTCAACGTGTGTCAGAGATGAAACTTGAATCTAGGTCTTCCTGACCTGAGAACAACTTTCTATCTGTACCATACTGTCCCTCAAAGATTATATATAAAGCTTTTGCACAGACAAAATTAATGTATTCAGAATAAGAAGGAAAGCAGTAGAATGGAAAATAATCTTTGCACCAAATTTTTCTGATTAGTGTTTGGTTTATAAACATATACATATACATATACATATACATATACATATACATATACATATACATATACATATACATATACATATACATATACATATACATATACATATACATATACATATATATCCTATATATAGTAAACCTATTTCATATGTATGTGTATTTTTTATAACCAAAAGCCATTCCCTAATAGATAAGTGTATGAGCAAAGTATCTCAAAAAGAATGCTTCAAATCACTGATAATAAGAGAAATACACATGAAAACAATCCTGAAGTTTTTACCTCATGCCCAGCAAATTAGAAAAGATGACAAAAGATGGCAATAGTCAATGTTGGAGGGGTTGTGAGAAGACAGGTACTCAGTTGGATTATTGGTGAAGTTGTGAACTATTGAAACTATTTTTGAAAAACACTTTTGAATTATGCAAATAAAGTGACTAAAATGTTCATATCCTTTGACACAAAGATTTCATTAATGGATTCACAGCAAAAGGAGGACATTGATAAAAAGGAAATTTCCGCATACATCAAAATATTTATAGCAGTATTTCTTGTGATAGCTAACAACTGGAAACAAAGTAGATGCTCATCATTTGAGGAAAGGCTGAAAAATTGTAGTGTGTAGATAGAATGAAATATTGCTGTGCTATAGGAAATGATGAATATGTTAAATTCAGAGAAATGTGGAAAGATCTACATTAACTGGTGCAGATTGAAGTAAGCAGGGCCAAGTAAACAATATACACAAGGACTACAACAATATAGGTGGGAAGAACACACACACACACACACACACACACACACACACACACACACACCCCAAGTGAATGTTGAAAAATTATAAAGAATAAACTCATCCAAAGAGGAGATATGGACAGATATTTCCCCCCACTTGCAAAGGTAGAAGGGGCACAAGTAGGAGGGCCATTGCATATTGTGCTTATTTTCAGACTTTTTTTTGATATATTAATCAATTATACTGATTTCTTGTTTGTTTGTTTTTTAAAGAAATGCTATTTGTTATAAGGGACTCTCTGGGAGAAAAAGGGGAATGGATACTGGGGGAAGCCATGGTAATGTAAAACAAAAGAGTTTCTATAAGAACTTATAAAAAAAAAACAACAACTATACAAGTCAGCAAATTATAGACACCCGACATGTTTACAGAATCCAGATTTGCTAACCTAATTCACAGTTTACTTTCTCTTCTTAGCTCCATGCTAGATCCAGTTTGAATAGGCTGTCAAGAGACAATTATTAAATGTTCAGTGTCAAATGTTGGCAGTCAGGTCTTGATTTATTGGTTTGTTCACTTTCTAGACTCAAGAAAGTGATGAAGAAAATATTAATAATGCAAATTAGACTTGAGTATGATGTGCATTTTTTTTGTTTAATTGTTTGTTTTCCCTCCTGGTCTTTTTGAAAATTCTTTTCTCTCATATTTGAATAGATGCAGTTCCTGGATTCTGACTCTAACTGATCTTCCAAATAGCAGCCCCAAACCAACATGATTGATTTACTCCTCTCCCTCCCTTCCCAAAACAAAATTTTAGCTGCTAGTATTTGTTTCCCAATATCCACCCACAGTCACCATCTTTAAGTTGTTTTCTCATTTCCTCTTCTGATGAACTAAATCCTTTCTATTTAACTTAGATTTTATTCCTGTTTTATTCTATTCCTAGTCAGCTTCTTTATTTGATCATTTTTGTTCCCTAGCTAATTGGCCTCAAGTTACCTCCTTTGTAATGGTTCTGTCCCCTCTCAATTTTTGTCCTTTCACAAAATTAACATTCCCCAAATATATGCATTGCATGTTAACAAAAATGATTTTTGTCTTTGTTACTAACCTGGTACAAGCATCATAAGTATATAATTACAGAGGAAGCTCTTCTCTGCATTAGGATTAGGTATTGAGAAGTAATAAGGATAATAATAGTTGTTGTTCAGTCATGTCTAACTCTTTATGACCCCATTTGTTTTTTTGTTTGTTTGTTTATTTTGTTTTGTTTTTGGCGAAGATACTGGAGTAGTTTGACATTTCCTTCTCCAGCTCATTTTACAGATAAAGAAACTGAGGGAAATAGGGTTAAGTGACTTGCCTAGGGTCACAGCTAGTAAGTGTCTGAGGTCAGATTTGAATTTAGAAAGATGAGTCTTCCTGACTCCAAGCCCCACACTCTATCCAATGTGCCACCTAGCTGCCCAACAATTATGCTAATAGTATCCTATTAGCATTATTATTCCTCCCACTTCCCAACACCTACCTTCTCTGCCCTAGTCAAATCAGTTTCTTTCTTGTCTCCTACAAGAGTCATGTCTTTGCTTTTACTATATCTTTGGCTTGGAATGGCCTTTCCTTATTACCCTTCACCTATAAAAGTCCTATCCATCCTTTAAAGCCTAGTTCATGTCCCAACTGGTCCATAAAATTTTCATTAATTATTCCAACACATGTTGATCACCCCTCTATTATTTAATGTATACCAGAACTTTAGCTCTTTTGTTTTTTTTCTCTCCAACTAACTTCTTGAGGGCTTTGTCTTGCCTTAATTTATTATTTCTTAAAGAGCCGGGAACTGTACTAGGCTTATAGTGAGTTCAAACAGTTTTTGGATTAATTGTTGGAAATGAAATCAGAAAGAATGGTCAGAGTTCCGTATTCAAGCTGGGAAGGACCAAATATCATATTTGTGCTGCTTGAAAACATTAGAATCCAAATAAATTAAATATAAAGATATGTCTCACTTGAGCTCGTTTGGTTGGTAAGATAGGTTTCTTAAGCCAGAAGGATTTCCATAGTTGTCAGCTTGATTCTAGGCCATAGAAACTAATGTTAGAAAATCCCAAGGGGGTAAAAGGGGTTGGGAAGGAAATTTCTTAGAAGCATTTGCCCTGTTAGAATTGCAGGGTATTTGACGCTGAATTTGCTGCCTTTGCATTTCAGACTTCATACATATGAACTCTTGGAGCATCCCGGAACTCAGTGGTTTCTTATATTTACTCCTTTGGTTGCTTCTCATGTCTGTGGCTGGTAGAAACTGCTGAACATAAAATAATACCTAATGTTAGGAAGAAAAGAAAATTTATACGCTATGGATCATTTATTGACAATTGTCATAAGAAATGAGGAAGTAATTTTCACCATTAGAGGCAGCTAGGTAATGCAGTGAATAAAGCACTTGATCTAGTGGCAGGAAGATCTGAGTTCAAATTCAGCCTCGGTCACTTACTAGCTGTGTGATCTTGGGAAAGTCACTTAACCTCTGTCTGCCTCAGTTTCTTCAACTATAAAATGGGAATAATAATACTATCTACCTCCCAGAATTATCCTAAGCATTAAAAGAGGTAATATTTGTAAAATACTGTGCCTGACACATAGTAGGTATTTAATAAATGCTTACTTACTCCCTTCCATTTGGAGGGATTTTCAACTTCAGTTCTTTCATATAATAATAAAGGGATGGTAGAAGTTCATCAATGTTACTGAAATAGGAACGTTTCCTGCAGTTTTTTTTCTCTCGTGTTTAGTCTGTTCTGGTGATTGTCATGAAATGGCCTTCCTACATATATTATATTTGTTCTCTGGGAGGGAATTATTTAATTCAATGAACCCCCCCGAAAAAAAAATTTATTTTATTTTGTTTTTTTTTCTGTTGTTTTTTTGGTTGGGCAATGAGGGTTAAGTGACTTGCCCAGGGTCACACAGCTAATAAGTGTTATGTGTCTGAGGCTGGATTTGAATTCAGGTTCTCCTGAATCCAGGGCCGGTGCTCTATCCACTGCGCCACCTAGCTGCCCCCAAAAAAGAAATTTTTAAATGAGCTATTTGGGTCATATGCATTACCTTCCACATTTCGGGGCATGAAAAAAACTAATGAAAAAGGGACATTTTATGTTTACTATCCTTAAAAATTAGCTATCAGAATATGAAAACTTTTATGATGACTTTACCTTTCGATCCCCTTACTAATGCTGTCAGTGACTCATAGCCCTCTAAGTCTGGAGCCTACGAGTTTGTCTCTCGCTAGCCTCACTCCTTGGGTTTGCTTCCGAGTCTCAGTCATTCATGTCTTTACCCTGTTGTGTTTAATCTGACTCCAATGGACTAGATACTGAGGTCCTCATGATAAGATTTACAGCTTTACCTTCCTTTGCAATTTCCCCAAAGCCCCTAAACGCAGTTGGTGCTAAATAACTGCTTTTAACATCTGATTAATGTCTAAAATGTCCTCAGCTGAATTCCATGAGCACTTCTCTTCATTTCATTGTAGTAATTTCTTTTTATAATTACCAGCATGTGTTGTGTTCTCTTATATTGTTCTCTGTTTCACATGTGTGTATCTTGTATCCCCAATAACATTGCCACTCCTAGAATGTGAGGTTGGCATCACCCATTTCTTCCTTATCCTTCTTTAGGATCTACCCCCCTGTTAAGCAAAAAAATAGATGTCAATAAATATTTACTTGAATTAAATAACTTGTAACAAACTATTGGGTGATTCCAAAGTAAAACTTTGGGAAAACTAAAATTAAAATGAAGGTATGTCTTTTTTTCTTTCACCATCTTGCCTTTTCCACTGCCTGATAATACACAATAACTGTTGGGAGGAAATCATGGAGCATATGCCTAATGTCAAGGTTTATCAGAACTAGCTACTAATTTTCTTGACTGTACTAGGAAAATAAGTTGAGGACCAGGCTTTAGAAGGGGTCTTTTCATAGTATAAGTATATTAAAATTTTCTCGTATGCTCTTTTTGGCACACACTGTGCACTTATACTTTCAGTTTGGACAACACTGATTTTAATTTGGTTCATTCTGGGCTGATGCTCTGTTAAAGTACTCCATGGTTTCCTAGGTGTAGTTCTGTTACCCCACCTGGAATTCTTAGTGTTTTAGTAATATTTAATGGAGAGTATTTGCCTATGCTTTGTTTACTCAAAGCCCTTTAATAATGTAAAGAAATAAGCTCATTACACAAAAAGTCACTAAACTGGGCATACTTTTTGACCCAGTGATACTATTTGTAGGCATTTGACCATAAGAGGTCAAAGACAAAGGAATAAACTCATACATAGAAAAAATATTTGCAGCACAGCAAAGGAATGGAAGTGACTGGCTGAACAAATTGTAGAATATGAATATAATGGGATATGATTGTATCCTACAAAGAATTCAGATAAATTGGAAATACTTTTATGAACTGAGATGTAAATGGAACCAGGAAAAACAATTTATAAGATAAATACCTTAATATAAAAGCAAACAACTTTGAAGGAATTTGGAATTCTGAGCAATGCAGTGACCAATTAAAGAGCATCAACAAAACCGCAAAATACATAGAAGAGAACAAAAAAGAAATTCAGAAGGGGAGCACAGACAGAGCAATTCTTGATTGACTTGTTACATTTTACATATGTTTTAAAAAAATTACACAACAGAAGTTCATGATTGTGAATATAGTCCTTTTCTTCATGTATTGAAATGTTTTGTTGATTGTGTTCATAATAAAAAGAAAAAAATTTAACATGTTCACTAATTATTCAAAAGAAGAATTCTGTTGGAAATTTATTGGAAATAATAAGAAAAATTTATTGGAAATCGTATTAAACAAGGTAAGGTGCAACCCATCAAAATAACTTGCTCATTTAGTTGGTCTTTAGGTCAATGTAAAAAGCTACGGCTAGGTGGCACAGTGGATAGAGCAGCAGTGCTGAGGTCAGGAGGAGCTGAGTTCAAATCTGGCTTCAGACCAAACACTTGACACTTATTAGCTGTGTGACCCTGGGCAAGTCACTTAACCCCAATTGACAAAAAAAAAAATGCTACAGTATATATAGGGCCTCAGTAGTTAATCTACCCTATGTTCCTTTGAGAGAATGGCTGTATTGGAGGGGCAACCATGTTTGAGAAGAATTTTTTACTTAGACCCTATATTGTGTATGTATATGTGTGTGTATACACATATGTGTTTTTATATATTTATATATATACATATATGTATGTATACATACACACACATATATAGTTCATTACACACAAAAGCAGATTTAAAAAAATTATAACATGGAAGGAGAGAGCATGATATGAGGCATAGCTACTCAGAGTCACAGATTGAAATACCATCATAGATTGAGTATTATTGTTAGCCTGAATATCTTTTAGTCTGGAATTTCTTGACTGGTGTTTGGTCTCTTCTTGAAACAAACCTTTCTTAAAAGCTAAGTTCAAACATAGATATATGCCCCATAATAGGTTGCTTTAAAGGATATGCTAATATTACTGCTAATTACTTATTTTTACAAGAACTCATTACTAATTTAAACGTTAACCTTCATAAGACTGGTGCTACATATACAGAATATAAATAGAGATTTCCTGTTACCCTCAGTCCTCAGGTAGTTTATCCTCTACGCCTCCAAATCTTTCCCCACTAAGCTCAAGTTCTAACGAGAAGAATCTAACTGTGAGCTAAAAATGTGCACTATTCTTTCTAAAATGCTATTTAACTGGGGTATCCTGCCAATTACCTTTCCAAGTCCAATGATCTCACTTGTTTGGTTTCCATATGGATTGTTCATATACATACAAAAGCAGAATCCACAAACAGCAGGCCAGCTCTCAATCCAGAAGCACTTGCGTAGGGCAGTACATGGGGATTTGAAAATAACACCATAAATTCTACTCACTATATTTAATTAAAAATTATCAATGAGGTTTTATGCGAAGGCTGGGTCACATGGTCTTAATGTGAGGCTTTCTTAGCCCTTAAAAAAAGGACAATTTCTCTATGGCTTTAGGACATTGATTTATAAAGTAATTATTTCATCACGCTGGTATAGAGTGCCTAACCAGTTACCATAAAGCCATCAGGTTTCAAATCTGGGAATAATTTCCTCCTCTTTGACTCAGTTTCTTCTTTATATTCCCATGTTATATTCCCTACATATATGTATATGTATATATATATGTGTGTGTGTATGTGTGTGTGTATATATATGTATATGTATATGTATATGTAGGTTTCCTTCTTTATATTCCGATGTGAATGGAACATAGTAAGAGCTTCATAAATGTCAGTTGGTTGGCTGATTCCTGCCTCCACAAAAATCTCCCCCTCCCCCAATATGCATTTGACATCTTAAGTGCTTATATAGGAATTAGGAGCCTCTTTTACCTACACTTAAAGAAAAAGAAAAGAAAGAAAAATCCTGGATTCGAACCAGAGGTCCAGTGTCTAAATACTGGCCGGATGCTTTGCTACCTGTATGACCTTGGACAAGTCATTTAATCTGTACAGGCCTCAGTTTCCTCAACTATAGAATGAGAAGACTGTACTAGATAACTTCGAAAGTCTGTTCTAGTTCTATGATCTTATGACGCTATGATAGCTTATAGAAAGAAATTTCGAGATGCTTAGAATGCTCATAACTAGGTGGGGAATTGGTCTAGAAAGACTTCTCATTGAATTAGACCCTGAGCCTTTCTTTGAAGGAATCTGGTGATTCTAAATGGGGAGGGAAGAAAGGAACTGACCACCAGATAGAGGCAGGTGTGTATTGGAGTCTGCTCATACTGTCTCAGAAGCCTGTTATTAAATTTTCAGTGTGAGCATTTTCATCTCAGAAATCAGCAAATACTACAATCAGGGCTTCGTTGATTGCTTTGTTGATTGTCTAAGCTTAAAAAAATAAGTGATGGAGAAAATATTAATAGTAAAGATTAAATGTTAACATGTGTTCTGTGGTAGATTTTTCTTTTATCCAGAGATACGGTTATCAAACACTTGCCGGCACAGAACAGCATATGGGGGAACCATTTGTGAACAGCCACAGAGGTGTTTGAGACATCAATTTGGCAGCTGTTTGGAGGATGAATAGGAGAAGGGAGAAACATGAGTTAGGAAGACCCATTCATGGGTTATTCTAATTGGCAAGAGGGGATTAGGGCCTGAACCAGAGTAGAAGTGGTAGGAATAGGAAGAAGGTGATAAGAGACATACTTACAACAAAGTCAACCTTTATGTTATTCTCAGCAACAAACCTTTAATTTAGTACACTGTGACATTTTCTTGTGCTGGGTAATGATAAGCACTAACCCACTGAAAAGAAGTATGGATCCCAATGAAGAGTCCTCACTTCAATGAGAAAGGTTATTAAAAGTCCATATGGAACCGGCTAGAGCCATATCTCTCAGCTTGATTTTCTTCTTCTGCATATATATGCATGGCTTCCATTAACTCCAACTGATGTTTTTCCTCATGCAAGAATGAGAAATTCAAGTAGTCAGTGGAGTTAATGAAATATGAGTGACCCTTTGAATATTATGGTAAGATAGTTATATTTCCACTCAATAGGAAATGTCTTTGTATAGATGTGTTTTCAATCTGATAGCCTTCACTCTTGAATCAGTCAGCAGTAAAGCTGTTTTACCCAAACTGTTTAAGAAATACTATGAATGAGTATGTAGAGAACATTTACACTTTATAGGCAGGCAATCTTTGATTTATGTCCACTTGACTGAAAATAATTTATGCAATAAAACACAAGCATATATAATAAAACATATAACACCACACTTTTTTTAAAAAAGCAAACAGATAGCCATCTTAAAATAGCCATTGTCTTGAGATCTTATTTTGCTCCCATTGCTACTTGGGACTTCTCTTCTCCTACTCCCAAACTTCACGTGCTCTTCAACAAGCTCCCAGGATCAATCCAAGTGTGTATGTTTGTGGAAATGGTGTTTTCTGAGCTGTAGGATAGAGGTGCTAAAGAAGAAGGGGAGGAGAGATTTTTAACTGATGTCTGTTCCTAACTCCTCTCCCACTTTTAATTCTAGCACCACACCTGGAATCAGGAAGATTCATCTTCCTTAGTTCAAATCTGGCCTCAGACACTTACTAGCTGTGTGTTCCAGGGCAAGTCACTTAACTCTGTCTGCCTCAGTTTCCCCATCTGTAAAATGAGCTGGAGAAGGAAATGGCAAACCACTCCATTATTTTTGGGAAGAACACTCCAAATGGGGTCATGAAGAGTCAGATATGACTGAAGAACAACTGAACAACAACAAATTCTCCTCCAGTAGCACCCTCAGCTTCCAAGTGACTTCCACGAACCCAGTCCTCTCTAGGCTCTCCTACCCACCTTTCCTGCTCTTCATCACAAAGCCCCAGTACTACTCAGCTCCTATGGCAGAATGCCACAAGATGTCCTAAATCTAATCTGATTTTCCTCTAAAATATAAGAAATCAAACTTTAGCCTTATCGTTAGCATTGACATATACCTTTCCCCATAGGGTCTACCAATACAAACAAAATCAAAAGAGGTTAATAATAATTATTGTTGGCAGAAGACTAGGGAAATTTAGACATGGACCTAGTGGAATTTATAGTTTTATTATATCACTGCATCCATTGGCCTAGGTTGTCCAGTCACTCCACTCCAAACCGCTCTCCTACTTCCCCGCTATGCATATTCATGTCTCCTTTCCTTAGAAGTCCAGCATTTAAATGCACTATTCAGCATAGAATATAATTGTACAGACTCTTATTACTGTTTTTTGTTTATTTGTTTGTTTATGCTTTTTGGGGTATCAGCAATCAGGGTTAAGTGACTTGCCCAGCATCACACAGCTGGTAAGTGTCAAGTGTCTGAGACCAGATTTGAACTCAGGTCCTCCTGACTCCAGGGCTGCAGCTCTGTCCACTGCACCACCTAGCTGCCTCTAGACTCTCATTACTATTACTATACAGTGTTGGAGAAGTTACTACCAGGAAGGATTTCCACGTGAAGTCCTTGGGGGCTGACAACTTCCATCCTTTGTAGTCATTTGCACCCACTACCAACCTGTGAGAGCACAACTACACCATCTCACTCTGTCAAACCAATGCAATCCCAAACATATTCTTACTATGGACATATAGAGGTGTCCCCTACGCCCCTGCTATCTCATCACGCCACTCTCATTTAAACTGATGATTCTCTTCACTATGATGCTGAAATTCCCAGCTCAGTCTCCCTGACCATGTAAAGGCATGTGCCAGCCCTGAGCCTACTTCCTAATTCTCCTAAAGAACTTCTCTCCCCTGATGTCAGACACTTGTTTCCTGTATTTGAAGCCAAAGGATCTAGTTCAAATTCAAATTGTACTGCTTTTTAGTGGCCAGAGGTAAATCACTGTCCTTCTCTAGACTTCCATTTCTTCATCTATAAAATTAGGCCTATTGATAATCTCTATGGTCTATTCTAGCTCCAAATCTGTGATCTATACAGCTGCCCTTGAAGTAACAGCAGAGAGGGAGGAATCAGGGGATACTTATGTCAGTCTCTTCCCCTCTCAACAATACAAGATTCTGACTGGATAAATAAATAAACGAATGAATGAATGAATATACATATATATGTATATATATATATATATATATATATATATATATATATACATATATATGTATGTGTATATATATATATAGGTGTGTGTATATATATGTATATATATATATATATATATATATAATTCAAAACAGTATAATAATAGAAAGTAAAATATCTGCCAATGCAAAATCATTTAACTCAAAGCAAGTCTATGAAAGGGCCTCCTGGAGAGAAGTGATCAGCCAGGCGAGGTCAAGGAAGGCTTCCCAGAGCAGGTATATGTTATTTTGAAGAGATAATTGCAGTAATAGTGTTCTTCTCTAGTGAATTTAAAGCATTTAATATGCATAGTGACTAGAATCCAAAACAAAGATTACTATTTGGAAAAATGATAAACTTTGGATTACTTTGGATCTTAGCTATATTTCTATTTAATTCTATTAATTTTTTAAAAAATTCATTGTTATCTTATCCTCACTAGTACCTGTCAGTGAATAATGGTGTGCTTGAACTATATGAGCATTTAGATATATGACTTAAGTTCCTGTGGTGTTTTTATACAATACTTAGAATCAAAGAATAAAACCACACTCAAGCTAACAAATTGTCATCTTTGACTTTGTAAGCTTTACAATATTAAGTATGCACAGGACATTGAATCATGGATTTACTTATTATTCTTAACTGTTTAGAACTCTAGCTTTTCATACTATAATAACTAACCCAATCC
Source organism: Phascolarctos cinereus (assembly GCF_003287225.1). Lineage (NCBI taxonomy): Eukaryota > Metazoa > Chordata > Mammalia > Diprotodontia > Phascolarctidae > Phascolarctos > Phascolarctos cinereus. The sequence continues at coordinate 119,500,009 of NW_027556180.1, read as the reverse complement.
AGGAAAATAATGAGGGAAATATGAGGAAGAACAGTATTTTCATTAGAAAGATCCCTTTCCTAAGAGTAAGGCATTGTTGGCTTGAATCTCTAGGGTAAAGGCAGAGTACATCATCACTATAGGATGTGATATATTTTCTATTCTTGTTGTTTCTTTTAGAAATCTGTAAAGACTGTACAAGAAATAGATGAAGTTGTTCTGGGAATCAGATCTACCATTCAGCTACATAGAGGACAGATTTTAATAATCTAAGATGTTAGCCATACACCCCAATGACCTGTGCTGCTCACCTCCAGACTTACTTGAATACTGATGAAAGGATCTGTGATCTCATCTGCATAGGTACTCCCTATTGTATGGGTGAGAGGCATGGAATACCACAGTTGATGAAAAATTGATGTTGAGGATTATTGAAAGGGCAATACAATATGCAGTGGGCATGAACAGGTGAAAAAAGGCAATTGCATAGGAGAAGCTGCATAAAAGAGATCCTTATAAAGAAGTACATGTATGGAAAAGAAGATGAGCCGAAGAATAACAGATATATAGTCCACACATTCTATCAGCATTGATGCAATGTCAAGAGAGATAAAAAAAATGGCCCCCAAAAGTTGGATAGATGCCCTGTGGATTTATGGAAACACAAGGATATGAGTTGTACAGTATCTGTAGGCATAGATTGTGATTTGCATTGTTGGAGAGTACAATTGTAAGTGAGATCATCAGTGCAGTGAAGTGACGAGGTAAGTATTCCCCACGTTGACTTAGATGGGGTACCCTCTCTATTCAGCCTTCTAGAGGGGCTCTGGCTGGTTAAATTCAGCACCTAGTTGCCAAACTTTAAGGCTGGAGCCCTTCCAGCCTCAGTTAGGCTGATCCTCAGATGACAAAACTCCCAGGCCCACTCACAGTCAGGATTTTTTCAACTAGGTATGATCTACTGTAATTTGACCTTCACTGAGCTAGCCTTCAAGAATCCAGGTCATCACCTCTGGGACCTGATGAGATATCATAAAAGAACTTCAGCAGACAGCAACACCTCACTTACTTTCACAATTTGAGTAATGACTTCATTTAGAATATTATATAATACTTATTAATAAAAAACAAATTTTTGTCTCTGTGAATGAAGGCACTAACTAAAAGGAGAAACTTTGAATGTGATTGAATTAGCAGCACACAAAGGACTGACATAATTCAGAATGACAGAATTTAAACACCACTATTTCACATTTATGAAAGATGCATTATTTATATTATGGCATATATTTATATTAATGACATACATTATCTTGTTGTTAATATAATAAGGACAATTGAACACTGCTTATGGGACTTCTCTTATAAAAGGATGTGTTTTGGTTTAATAGGGCTCCTCTAGAACTCCAAAAGAGGTGAATGCCTCTGAAAAGATAGATGAAGGATGATTAGTCACTATTGTAGAGAAAGATTTTCTTTTGGTTAATCTAAATTCAGCTTACTCTTAGCATTAAAATTAATATTCCAGTTTGTATTGACCTCCCATTAAAAAATGAGAGAAGATAATTGTAACAATTGTTTCACTCAGCATCAAGAAAATAATCAAAGTTTGTGAAAAGAGGGACACAGATTAGGGAGTGGGGGTGAGGAAGGGTTTCTGATCCTTCAGAGATACTCATTCTACCTTTTCTCCCTCTTCTTCCCCCTCCAATCACAGGCCTTGGTCACAATGCGGAAAGGGGAGTAAGAAATTAAAGAACGTGCATAGAGGACAATCAATTCAATTAAAGATGTTTAATAAGCACTGAGTATATGTCCAGTGTTAGGTTTGGGTTATGATGTGAATCAAATAGGATAGTGTATTTAAGTCAATTTCAAAATGTGAACAATTATTATCTTTAAAGAAATTACATATATCAGGGGAGGAGGGCTACCACAGGTGCACAGGTAAGTAAATACAAAGTCAATTCAGAAGGGAGAGTAGTAATAACTTGGAGAGACTAGGAAAGACTTCCTTCAGGGGGTGGTGCCTAAGCTGAGACTCCAAAGGGGTTAAAGAATCTGAGAGGGGAAGGTGGGGGAGGGGGATAGGATGTGCATCCAGGTATGGAACAGCCTGTACAAGAGACACAAGAGATAGCATGCTGAATTTGTGTAGACAGTGAGTAAGACAGTTTGATTGGAATGTAAAGTACATCAAGGGGAGTAAACTCAAGTGACTGGAAAGGTAGGTGGATACCAGATTGTGAAGAGCTTCAAATCTCTTCCTTCCTTCTTTCTTTCCTTCCTTCCCTCTCTCCCTTCTTCCTTCCTTCCTTCTTTCCTTTTTTTCTTCTTTCCTTCTAATAAAACCTCAAATAGTGCTCTTTCCTGACACATACATAGCAACCCCTAGGGATATTTAATGGAGGGGTGCTTCTCCCCTACTATAGAGCAGACTCATATATCCTCTGCCTTTTGTCTTCCACAAGGATACTTTTAATTGACTACTGAGCACAAACTCCCTGGATATACCAAAGCTGCAATCCCTGACCCTTAGGGCCACTCCTTTTGCTGCCTGGAAGTAGACATATAACTATCTAGCTCAGAAGGTCAATAGGGGCATGCCTGAGACATGGCATAGTGAGATCTCAGATGGTAGTTGGCATCTTTCCCCACTTCTTGAACACCGAAGCAGCAGTGAGTTTGGGCTTCTAGGGCAGCTGTGCAGCAATAACAACAAATAAAAAAAAAGGAAGAGTCACCCCAAAAAGAGAAACCACTGGAAAGGAAAGAGCCCCCTTGGTATTGATTGATTAGGGTATACTCAGAGTGGGTAAAATGTGAAATAGCTAATGAGAATCCTTATTGTCAATTCCCAATGACCTTGGAAACTAGCCTTTCAACTGGTTGTACTTATAGGATTGTAAGATCAGAGCTTGAGAGCTGGAAGGGACCTTTGAGGCCATCAAGCACAGCACTAGTCTCCATATTAAGGAAAGAGGCAAACTCAGAGCAATGATCCCAAGTTAGAAATTGGCCAAGGTTTAGCCCTGCTGATCTCAGCCTAGCTATCTGATATACTAGATATGAAACAGCCCTGACAATTGGAATCTGGAATATGAAGGCAGAGAAACGGTCAACAAGCTAAAGTCTATCTCCAAATGGTCAAATATATGTCTTCAATTAAGAGATTGGCCCCGGCTGCAGGCCCCAGGCATGACAGGAAAATAAGGATGCATGGAGAAGATTTTAGATTACTAAACATTCATTTGCTTTTAACCTGATGATACTCCAACTTGTCTAGTTCCTCTGAGGCAACCAGTTCACTCCTATTGCAGGTACTTAACTAGTAGATAAACTCTTCATGGGACTTTATTTATTTTAAGGCAACAAGGCAACCAATTATTCTTTCCCCCTACCACCTGGTATGATTATTGCCTTAGCAGCAGAAAATAGTGATTCATGAAAAAAAAAACAACCACCACAGAAGCAATTTCTTTTCCTCAAAATTATCCAAATACTTGCATTGACTCTTTGCTTTGCCTAGAAAGACACAAACTAATTTTTTTTTAACTTAATCTTGAGTATGAGCCCTATAAGGGTTATTTCCTATGGAAGTTGAGTAGAGCTCCAGATCTTGAATCAGGAAGGCCTGAGTTAAAATCTGGCCTCAGATGCTTCTTAGTTGTATGACCCTGGGCAAGTCACTTAACCTCTGGTTGTCTCAATTTCTTTGTTTGTAAGATGGGAAGAATAATAGCACCTATCTCCCAGGGTTATTGTAGGCCGGTATAAAATGAGATCATATTTGTAAAGTGCTTTGTGAACCTTAAAGTGCTGGCTTTAAGGTTTGAGTACTGGCTTAGATTATGAAGATGGGAGAGAAAAGAGGAAGGAAGGATGGAAGGAATGAAGGAAGGAAGGAAAGGAGAGGGAGGAAGAAAGAAAAAAGGAAAAAACAGAAGGAAAGAAAAGGAAGGAGAGAAGAAAAAGAAGGAAAAGGAAGGAAGTACACAGATAGATTTGTTGGAACAGCATTCATTAAGATATCACTGAAATCCCTGAATGATTTGTGCCTCTTAAGAATTTTCACCTGGAGACAAAGTATTTTAGGTGAGACTTAAAGAGTTGTCAAGTTTTTTCCCCCAAATCTAAATGTCTATAATTTTAGAACTCTTAAGTAACATTTTAAAATCAGAAATTGTAACTCTTCGCTATCACCTCCTTCTCTTCATTCCTCCTTCCTTCCCCTTCCCCGTCCCCTAATCCCAGGATATCCACTCTTGTCTATTGCCTGTCACTGATACCAAATTAACTTCACTCTCCTCTAAATTCTGTAAACTCTTTTTCTTACTAGGATTTCACCTTGGCTGTCATAATTGCTTACATTGTTTTGCATGTTTACTCCTACATAGTATTTATTATATTAAAGTAACCTGATTCTTTCTACTTGAGCTGCCTGGAGGATAGAGGCTTGTTTGCATCCAATCTGGCAAAGAGTGAAGAATTCTCCTGTGCTCTGCACAGTACACAGATACTAATACCAAAACATATTAAGAACAATTCAACACGTTTTCCAGAATCAAATAAGGTGTCATTGTACAAAATAGAATAAAGAATAGGATTAAAGGCAGAATGCATCAACAGAAAATAATGGAAGCTGAGTCTGACAATTCCAAAAAGGAAATTATGCTTTCTTTAGAACTTCAGCCAGCTGTAACTATTCAGTACAGTGCAAAGAGCAACTGTGTCTGTACAAATCTGCCACATTTGGCATTCATAGGCATGTTACCCACACTCAATATTAGTCCTTGTATTTATTCTGAATTCAGTTGCCTTTTTGCATTTTAAAAAATTTAAATCATTGCAGTAATTGTGTAGATTGTTCTCCTGGTCCTCCTTATTTCTCTTTTCATTGATACATACTAGTCTTCCCATGTTTTTCTGAATTCCTCCTATTCATCATTTATATATTATAATTTGTCTAACTTAGTCTAATCAATTGGTGCTCTCATTCTTTCCAGGTTTTTGCTACCTTAAAAAAGTTCTCCCATGAAATTTTTGGTAGCAAAAAGCTAGAAAGAATGTATCTATTGATTAGAAAACAGTTGAACAAATGTTTTTGTTTTTGTCTTTGACTTTCTTGTAACACAAGCCTAGTAGTGAATATAATTTCTTCTGCATAATCCAAATAGTTTTCTGATATAATCAGACCAATTCTAATCTCAATCAATGGTATATTAATGTCCCTTTGAGTTCTCCCTGATAAGTCTGGGGTTCCAGATTCAGTTCCAAACAAGGATTCTCAGACTATAATAGTGCTATTTATACCTTTGCTAAGAATCCTCAAAGGATGCAAGAATCGGAGATGCATTATGCGAAATCAGACTGAACTGTCTTGCCTCTCCCATTCCTTCACAGAGCTTGTCCAGGGTCCTGAAAACACCATGTGCAAATGGTGAGGATCTTGCCAGGTCAGAAGATCAGTAGTTCCCTCCTCTCTCTCAACTGCTTTTATTATACAAATGCTAGATGCTATGTCAAGGGTCAGGGGAGGTGGGCGATTCAGGATTACTTTTGTAATTATGTACAAAGTAAACACTAAATACTATTTACATTAACTTGGCATATATTTTATATTGACTTATCTAGGGTTGGGGAACCTGTGGCCTTGAAGTCACATGTGGCCCTCTAGATCCTCAAGTATGGCCTTTTGACTATTTGGATTTAGTCAAAGGGCTGCACTTTAGGACCTAGAGGTCCACATGTGGCCTCAGGGCTGCAGATTCCTCATCCCTGGACTAACCTAAGGACATATGATTTTCTCCCCTACATAAAATGTAGGCTTTTCGAGGGCAAGGACTTTACTTCCATCTTTGTATGTCTTTGTATCCCCAGTGCTTTTGTCAGATACTGTCAATGAGGAATAACACATCATCAAGCTCAGCTACTGCATTGATGGTAAATTATTTAACTTGAAAAGGCTACAAACCAAGACTAAAGTGGAGGGAGAGCTGGTGCATGTTTTTTTGTTCACAGATGATTGTACACTCAATCTGAAGTTGAGATACAACAAAATATGGATCCATTCTCTGCCCATGTGCTAATTTTGGTTTAACAATTAACACAAGAAAGTACGGGTGCTCCACTAGCCAGCACCACATACATGGAACCTCTGGTTATAGCAAATAGAGATGTTTTGAATATTGTGGATAAATTCATGTACCTTGGCAGCATACTTTCCATGAATGTACCACTGATAATTAGGTTGACACATGCATTGCCAGAGCTAGCTCAGTATTTGGGAGAATTCTAAAGAAAGTGGGGGAGAGCAGAGGTATTAGATTGACTACCGAACTGAAGGTTTACAGAGCCATTGTGCTGATTTCATTACTGTATGCCTGTGACACCTGGACATTATACCAAAAGCATGCCAGGAAATTGAATTACTTCCATTCAAATTGTCTTAGGAAGGTTCTGAAGATCACCTGGCAGGATAAGATGCCAGACACTGAGGTCCTTTTTTCGAACTAAACTGCCAAAGATTCAAACTCTACTGCAAAGAGTGCAGCTTTGGTGGGCTGGCCATGATGTTTGAATGCCAAATATACACGTGCCTAAAAGACTATTTTATGGAGTGCTCATATGGTTGTCAGAAGAAGCAATACAAGGATACTCTCAAGGTCTCTCTGAAGAACTTTGGAATTGATTGCATGACATGAGAGATACTGGCACAGGACTGCCCAGCATGGCATGCCTTCATTAAAGTAGGTACTGTGCTCTATGAGCAAGAAGAATTGAAGTAGCTCAAAGGAAATGTGAGATTCACAGATTTAGAGAATCCAGCCCAAATCTTCACATAGACTTCTTGTGCCCAACCTGGGGTAAAGCTTGTGTTGATCTGATCAGACACGACTGCACACACTGTAACTTCACTCTAACATAGTGATGTCATTTTGGTCCTCTTCAAGAATGGTCAACAACCAGCCAACCAATCAACCAATCCCCAGTGCTTAGCACAGTGCCTGGCACATAGTAGACCTTTAATAATTGATGGTTCAATTATGGTCATTGAGTACTCCTTTTATTATGTATAATTCTTTTCTGAAAAAAACAAGTAGTTTTTAAGATATATCATAAATGATATTCAATAACTGTAGATATCTCAGGATGGACTCCCCCTCAGGATAGTCTCCTTTTCCTGTTTTATAGCTTTGTTTTAAAGGGTCCTCTCACTCTCATTCCCACCCCACCCCAGACTTCAGATTTTCTTTCTATCACCTAGCTCAGTCCTTACCATGCTCATTGCCTTTGGCTATTTATTTGCTTATTCTAGTTCTATGTACTGCAACTAGGACTTGGAGGTAGGGGTCACAGCAGGGCCTAGCCAAAATCCACTACAGGTTGGCTTCTTACAAATCCTGGGTTATTAACTATTTACATTCTTTATCACCTTTGTTAACTTGTTGTGTGTGAGTTAGAACTTTATGGTTGTTTTAACTGGTATTTTTCTAATGGCAGAAAATTTTTTCATATGTTTAATGGTTTCATTTTTCCACTTTTTAAAAATTATGAACTCAACAAACATCAACAAACATTACGTTCCCTATTTTCAAAACTGCCTTTTTTTATTCTTTGCCTACTTATGTATTAGGGGATGTTTCCTGGTCTTATGTATTATTTCATTTTATTTTAATTTCCTGTACATCTTGGAAATGAAATTTTTATGAGATATGTTTGATGCTTCAATTAACAGTTGAAATCATGTAGTTTTTCCCATTACATAACTTATCTTCCTGGTTTCTTTATTGATTTTTTTCTCAAAAAAAGCTTTTTAATTTTACATAATCAAAATTATCTTATCTCTTATGATCTTTTCTATCCATTATTCATTTAAGAATTATCCCTCACCTATAGCTGAGAAATGTACCTTCTTCCATCCTCTTCTAGTATGTTTTCTTTTAATGATGTGACCTTTTATATTTGGGTTGCAGTTATATTTGGAATATAATGAGACATACTAGATAATATGCTGTTCTAAGTCTATTTGATGGCAAACTATTTGTCACTTTTCCCAGCAATTCACAAGTACTTTGCTTACTTGGGTTTTTTAAATGCTGAATTATTATTCTCTTTTATTTTTAGGTCTTGTTTGTCTACTCTGTCCCAGTGATCTACTTCTCTGTTTTTAAGTAGCATAACATCATTTTGATAACTATTATTTCGTACTATGTGATAATGCTTAACTAGCTTCCTCTTGGATTTTTCTTTATTTTGTTGAGATTCTTGTAGACATTCTGGTTCTCCAAATCAATTTTGTCATTATTTCATCTAATTCTTTAAAGCAGCTTTTTGTAACTTTGGTATAGCACTAAATCTATTAATTATTTTGCATAGTATCATCATTTTTTATATTGGCAAGCCCAGCCATGAATGTATCTCTTTTTTATTGGAAAGATTACTTTTAAGTTGTTTTATTTAATTGTTTCCCAGTCTTTTTGTATGATGTCTTTTTTAGCCCAATGTATAAGTAATTACTGGTAAAAATAATGCAGCATACAAAATTATAGTTCATATCATTTCAATTTACTGCTTCAATTTGTTTCAAATTATAGTTTATATTGACTTATTAATTATATTGACAATTGTTTCAAATTATTGTTTATATTGACTTATCAACCAATCAGTAGTTACCCCCCTAAGATAGAACATAAGCTCCTTGAGGGCAGGGGCTGCTTTGTTTTTGTCTTTGTCATCCCAGTGAGTAGCACACTGTCTTGAGTATAGAAGGTCTTTAATAAGTGCTGATTGAACAATGAATGAATAAGTGAATGCATATTCATTGAGCATTCTTTTATTTTTTATAGTTCTTTTCTGAAGAATATAATATAATGAATCAAAATAGAATTCAATAACTATATAGAGTACAGAAATGAGTACGACAAACCGGTGTAGCATGTTGGAAAGAGCACCATATTTAGACTTGAAAGATTTGGATTTAAGGCCCAACTCTACCAGTTACCAGCTCTGTGACGAATGGAAAATTCACCTAATTTCTCTCATCCTTAGTTTCTTCATCAGCCAAATGAAAATAAAAATGCTTAAAGAACCTTATCCCCAGGTTTTATATAAGGATCATACTTAATAAAAGTAAATACACATATGTATATGTACATAATGTGTGTGTATATATTATATGGAATATATATACATATGCATTTGAAATCCTAAAATGCTATGTAAATTTATGTTGTTAATAATAAAAACAATTCCTTGACATCAATCTGCAACTTCACAGAAAGAACACTTTTTCCCCCTACACTATACTTTCTAAGTTAGGTTATATTTTAATGTCCTCTCACTTTGAGGTTTAGGGGTATAGGACTGGATAGGGAGGAGATGAAGGGGAAATGATGACTTCCAGGTTTCCTAGCTAGCAGTTAAAGTCTTCAGAAGTCATCAACCTAGAAGTTCTAATGCCACCTATGGGAAAACAAATGATTCTTTTAGGCACTACTTTGTTCCATCCTGTTGCCATGAGAACTAGAATAAAGTTATGGGAAGGAGAATATGACTAAATATCCAGCCGTAACGCTCACTGAGTTCACAGCAGTTGCCACCCTGGTCTCATACTCATACAGCTGAGAAAAACATGAAATGGAATCGCTTTTTTTTAATTAAATTTTTTTAATCAACAAAGACTAACCTTTTCTCTTTCTCACCTCCTCCTCCCCAAATGAAAAAGAAATAAAAAATATAATGCATGTTACAAACCATTGTATTCAAACAAAACAAATTCTCACATTAACCATGTTAAAAAATACACATATTTTTAAAGTTGCATTCTAAATGTATGTTTCATCATTAGTCCTCTGGAATCATGGTTGATCATTACAACGATTGGAGTTCCTAAGTCATTAAAATTGTTTGTCTCTTCAATATTCTTGTTATTGTAAAAATTGTTTTCCTGGTTTTTCTCACTGTACTCTGCATCAGTTCACAAGTCTTCTAAGATTTCTATTCTATATCATTTGTTTTTTTAAAATGTTTTTTCTCAATTATATTTAAAAACTATTTTTAACATTCATTTTTAAACTTTTGAGTTCCAAATTCTCTCCCTTTCTCCCTCTTTTCCCTTCATTGAGATGGCATGCAACTTGATGTATATTGTACCTGTGTGGTCACACAAAACACATTTCTTTAATAGTCATATTTTAAAGAAAACAGACCAAAAAAGAAAAAGAAAGCTTAAAAAGTATGCTTTGATCTGCATTCAGACTCCATCACTTCTTTCTCTGGAGGTGGATAGTACTTTTCACTATAAATCCTTCAAAATTATCTTAGATTATTGTATTATGGAGAATAGCCAAGTCATTCTTAGTTGATCATTGTACAATATTGCTATTACTGTGTACACTGTTATATTGTTTCTGCTCACTTCATTTTATATCAGTTTATGTAAGTCTTTGCAGGTTTTTCTGAGAGCATGCTATTCACCACTTCTTATGGCACAATAGTATTCCATCACAATAATATTTTGCTGAAAGAAATGATGAGCTTGATGATCTTAAAACGACCTGGATAGACTTGCACAAAATAATGAAGAATGATATGAGCAGAACCAAGATAACATTGTATACGGTAACAGCAAAATTGTTTTAAGAACAATTTTAAGCAAATAAGTAATTTTGAATATTATAAATACTCAAATTAAATACTAAGGACATATGAAGGAAGATACTAACTACATCCAGAGAAAGAACTGATAAATAGAAGTATGTATGTATGTATGTATGTATGTATTATATATGTGTGTATGTGTGTCTACTGGTAGCCATCCTTAGGATGAGAGAAGGGAAAAAGAGAAAAAAAGAAATTTACGTGATAACTTTACTATATATTGAAAAAGAATAGCAAATTGCACTTAATAGATTTGTAGTTTCATGTGCAATCATTTTTTTTATTATATTATGTTATAGAAATGTTTGTCTTATTCCATAAATTAAAAATTAAAAAAAATTAAATAGTACTCCATCACAATCATATACCACAGCTTGTTTAGTCATCTCTCAATAGATGGATATCCCTTCCATTTCCAATTATTTGTCACCACAAAAGAAGCTGCAATAAATGTTTGTGCACATAGGTCCTTTTCCCTTTTAAAAAAAAATTTCTTTGATATACAGACCTAGTAGTGGTATTGCTGGGTCAAGGTATGAACAGTTTTATAGCCCTTTGGGCATAGTTCCAAATTGTTCTCCAGAATTGTTGGATTAGTCCACAAACTCCACCAAAAGTGCATTAGTGTCCCAGTTTTCCCACACTCCCTCCAATATTTGTCTCTTTCCTTTTCTCCCATATTAGCCTCTCTGATAGGTGTGAGGTAAAACCTCAGATAATTGAATTTGCATATTTCTAATCAATAATGATTTAGAGAATTTTTTCATATGACTATAGATAGCTTTGATTTCTTCTTCTGAAAACTGCCTGTTTTCCTTTCCTTTGACTATATCAACTGGGGAATGATTTGTTTTCTTATAAATGTGACTCAGTTCTTTCTATATTTGAAAAATGAGGCCTTTATCAGAGAAACTTTCCCAGTTTTTTGCTTTCCTTCTAATTTTGGCTGCATTGATTTTGTTTGCTCAAAACATTTTTAATGTAATTTGGATTCTATACCATTTGGTGCTTATATGTTTTGTATTGATATTATTCCATTGTCTATGTACCTTTTAGCAAAAGAAGTTACCCTGCTTACCTCTTTTAATTAGATTCATTTTTGTTTTTACTTTGAGATCATGATTGCTACCTCTGCTTTTTTTCATTACTTCATTTGAAGTAAAATATATTCTACTCTTGCCCCTTACATTTAATCTCTGTGTCTCTCTGCTTCAAGTGTGTTTCTTGTAAACAACATACTGTAGTATTCTGGTTTTTAATCTGTTCTGCTATGTGCTTCTGTTTTATGCATGGGTTCATCTCATTCACGTTCATAATTAGGATTATTATATGTATTTCCATCTATCCTACTACCCCTCCATTTATCCTTCTCTCTCTTTCTCTCTCTCACTCTCTCTCTCTCTCTCTCTCTCTCTCTCTCTCTCTCTCTCTCTCTCTAACCTGCTCCTCCCCCAATGTGTTTTGCTTCTGACTACTAACCTCCCCCAATCCACCCTCCCTTCTATCAGCCCTCTCTTCTATTGTTTACCTCCTCTCCTATCTGTCTATAGGGATAGATTTCTATGCCCATCTGAGTATATATGTTACTCCCTATCTGAGCCAATTCCAATGAGAGTAATGTTCAAACGTTGTTCACCACTCCCTCATCTTCCCCTCCACTGTAAAACCTCTTTTCTGCCTTTTTTATGTGAGATAATTTCCCCATTCTATCTTTCCATTCCCCCTTTTCCCAGTGAATTTTTCTTTCTCATTCCTTGATTATATATTTTTGGATATTATCCTATTGTAGTTAACTCGCATGTCCTCAGTGAAGGTGTACTCTTTCTAACTGGCCTAATAAGGATAAAGTTCTTAGGAGTTACAAAAGTATCATCTTCCCATATAGGAAGGTAAATGGTTTAACCTTATTGAATCCCTTATGATTTCTTTTTCTTATTTACGTTTTTTATGCTTTTCTTGACTCTTGTATTGGAAAGTCAAATTTTCTATTTAACTTTGGTCTTTTTTATCAGGAATGCTTGAAAGTCTTCTATTAATATCTATGTCTCTCCTGAAGGATCATACTCAGTTTTTCTAGGTAGGTGATTCTTGATTGTAATCCTAGCTCCTTTGCCCTCCAGATTATCATTTTCCAAGCCCTCGGATCCTTTAATGTAGAATCTGCTAAATCTTTTGTTATCCTGACTGTGGCTCTATGACTTGAATTGTTTCTTTCTGGCTGCCTGCAATATTTTCTCCTAGACCAGAAAACATTGAAATTTGTCTATAATATTCCTGGGAATTTTCATTTTGGAATCTCTTTCAGGAAGTGATCAGTGGATTCTTTTAATTTCTGTTTTACTCTCTGGTTCTAGCATAGCAAGGCAGGTTTTTGTTTGTTTGTTTGTTTTTCAAGATTCATTAATTTATTTATTTTTAGTTTTCAACAATATTTTGAATTCCAAATTTTCTCCCCATCTCGTCCCTCCCCCAACCCGAAGACAGTGTGCATTCTGATTACCCTTTCCCTGAATCTGCCCTACCTTCTATCTCCTCTACCCCTTCTCTTATCCACTTCCTCTTCTATTTTCCTGTAGGGCAGGATAGATTTCTAACACCCCACTTCCTGTATATCTTATTTCCCAGTTGCTTGTGAAAACAATTTCTTAACACTTGTTATTTAAACTTTGGATTCCAAATTTTCTCCCTTCCTCCCTCCCCACCCACCCTCATTGAGAAGGCAAGCAACTTGATACAGGTTATATTTGTGTAGTCATGCAAAACACTTCCACAGTAGTCATGTTGTGGAAAACTAACTGTATTTCCCTTCATCCTATCCCACCCACCATTTATTCTATTCTCTCTATTCTCTTTTTTGACCCTGTCCCTCCGCAGAAGTGTTTGCTTCTGATTAGCCCCTCTCCCAATCTGCCTTCTCCTCTATCATTCCCTCACTCTCTTATCCTCTTCCCCCCTATTTTCCTGTTGGGTAATATAGCTTTCCATACGTAATTGAGTGTGTATGTTATTCCCTACTTAAGCCAAATCCAACAAGAATAAGATTTACTCATTCTCTCTCACCTTCCCACACTTCCCCTCCACTGTAAAACCCTTTTCTTGCCTTTTTTATGTGAGATAATTTACCCCAGTCTACCTCTGTCTTTCTCCTTCCAGTACAATCCTCTCTCACCCTTTAATTTTATTCTCCAAATATCACCTATTCATCTTCAACTCACCCTGTGCCCTCTATCTGTCAATCTATCTACACATATAATTTTTTTCCCTCCAAATACTCTAATACTGACAAAGGTCTCATGAGTTACAAACATCATCTTTCCATGCAAGAATGTAAACAGTTCAACTTTAATAAGTACCTTATGATTTCTCTTTCTTGTTAACCTCTTCATGCTTGTCTGGAGTCTTGTATTTGAAAGTCGAATTTTCTATTCAGCTCTAGTCTTTTCATCAAGAATGCTTTGAAAGTCCTCTATTTCACTGAAATTCCAGTTTTTCCCCAGAAGGATTATACTCAGTTTTGCTGGGTGATTCTTGGCTGTAATCCTATCTCCTTTGCCCTCTAGAACATCATATTCCAAGCCCTCCAGTCCCTTAATGAAGAAGCTGCTAAATCTTGTGTTATCCTGATCGTGTTTCCACAAAACTTGAATTTTTCTTTCTGGCTCTTTGCAACATATTTTCTCCTTGTCCTGCGAATTCTGGAATTTGGCCACAATATTCCTAGGAGTTTTCCTTTGGGGATGTCTTTCAGGAGGTAATCGGTGGATTCTTTCAATTTCTATTTTGCCCTCTGGTTCTAGAATATCAGCGTAGTTTTCCTTGATAATTTCCTGAAAGATGATGTCTAGGCTCTTTTTTTGATCATGGCTTTCAGATAGTCCAATAATTTTTAAATTCGTTCTCCTGGATCTATTTTCCAGGTCAGTTGTTTTTCCAATGAGATGTTTCATAATGTCTTCTATTTTTTCATTCTTTTTGTTTTGTTTTACAATGTCTTGATTTCTTATAAAGTCAGTAGCTTCCAATTGCTCCATTCTAATTTTTGCGGAAGTATTTTCTTCAGTGAGCTTTTCGACTTCCCTTTCCATTTGACCAATTCTCCTTTTGAAGGCATTCTTCTCCTCATTGGCTTTTTGGACCCCTTTTGCCATTTGGGTTAGGCTATTTTTTAAGGTGTTATTTTCTTCAGTATTTTTTTGGGTCTCCTTTAGCAAGCAGTTGACTAGTTTTTCACGTTTTTCTTGCATCACTCTCATTTCTCTTACCAGTTTTTCCTCTATTTCTCCTACTTTCTTCTCAAAATCCTTTTTGAGCTCTTCCATGGCCTGGAACTGATTCATATTTTTCTTGGAGGATGCAGGAGCTTTGATTTTGTTGTCTTCTTCTAGTTGTATGTTTTGATCTTCTTTGTCACCTAAGTAAGATTATGTGGTCTGACTATTTTTTGCACAGTTTGCTCATGATCCCAGCCAATTACTTCAGTTTTAAACTCTTTGTTAAGGTAGGGGTCTGCTTCCAGTGTGGAGAATGTACTATACCAAGCTTCAGGGGTTTTGTGCAGTTGTCTACAGAGATACTTCTAGGAAGCTATAAGTTTTCAGTTCTTCCAAGGTGGTATGATCAAAGGCAAGGTGTTTACTCCTTTCCTGTGCTCTGGTCTATGAGTGATGACAAGCGTTCTTTTCTGCCTTGGAACTGTGAGGAGGATTCCCTCTTCACTGCCACTACAAGCTCCTCCATGCCAGTGCTCCTTCTCACCCCAGGATCACCACCCAGAACTGTGACCCAGATCCAAGCAGGGGCAAAGCAAGAGAATCCTCTCTCAGTACCAGCAAAGAGATCCCTGCAAGCCACTCGATTCCACCTCAGTCTGTGGTCTCGAAGCTCCAAAAGCAGCTGCCATCCCAGAGTGCTAGGGGTGGTACCTAGCTTCTCTGTCACCTTGGTCACAGACTTTTCCTACTGACCTTTTTTTTTTCCTACTGACCTTCTAACTTGGCGTTTGTGGGTTGAGAAGTCTGGGAACCACCACAGCTGCCTGTGATTCAGTTCCCTGAGTCTTGCTTCAGGTTAGCTGGGGCCTGGTCTTTGCATGTGTACTCATGCTGAGCTGTGTTTCTCTCCCAGGCATAGCATGATGGACCTTTCTGATCAACCATCCAGGTTATCATGGGCTGGAAATTTGTTTCACTCTTGTCTTTTTGTGAGTTATACTGCTCTAGAATTTTTTTAGAGCCATTTTTTACAGGTATTTGGAGGGGTTTGGAGGAGAGCTCAAGCAAGTCACTACTTTTACTGTGTCATCTTGTCTCAGCCCCCCAAGGCAGATTTCCTGGATAATTTCTTAAAATATGGTATGTAGGCTCTTTTTTTTATCATAGCTTTCAGGTAATCCAATAAATTTAAAATTATCTCTCCTTGACCTATATTCCAATTTGTTTTTTCAATGAGATACTTAGCATTTTCTTCTATTTTTTATTCTTTTGATTTTGTTTTATTGTTTCTTGATGTCTCATGGATTCATTAGCCCAATTTTAATTTTTAAAGAGTTATTTTCTTCAGTGAACTTTTGTACATCCTTTTCCATTTGGCCAATTCTGCCTTTTAAAGGAGTTCTTCTCTTCAGTGGATTTTTG
This sequence comes from Phascolarctos cinereus, assembly GCF_003287225.1. Classification (NCBI taxonomy): domain Eukaryota; kingdom Metazoa; phylum Chordata; class Mammalia; order Diprotodontia; family Phascolarctidae; genus Phascolarctos; species Phascolarctos cinereus. The sequence continues at coordinate 119,483,735 of NW_027556180.1, read as the reverse complement.
TGCCTCTTTCCTATTTGACCTATTCTGTTTTTTAAGGTATTATTTTCTTTAGTATATTTTGTGCCTCCTTTACCGTGGTTGGCTCTT